>NC_136058.1:250311391-252711391 GCF_964261635.1 Lissotriton helveticus
TATCTGCTCTGAGATACCTTCGTGTGCACTGTGAAAACGCTTCCAGCTTCTGAGTTGTCACACTCCAGCAGGGTTCGCTGGATCGGAGCTGCCTTTTTGTTGTATTCCGCCGCACTGAAGGAAGCGCTGTCGCGGAGATTGCCGGCAAAGGTCCGTGAAGATTTACGAGGCAAGCGCTGGCAGAGGGCGTCTCGTCATCTGCCATTTCCTGGCTTCCAAGAAGTTTAGCCGGTAAAAGAATGTATTGTCTCAGTCGAGCTGCAGGAAGCACCGACGTGAGACATCTGTTGACCTTTCCCGTTTTCCTGGGATTTTGCTGTCATTTAGAGAATGATCATTTTCCAGTTTCCTCGCCACATTGAGGAAAGTGCAGGCAGAAGGAAAACCGGTTCTGTATATAAGAAAGGTTGGGAAGAAGGAACATTATTCGATATCTCGAGAATCCTGCGCTGAGGTAAGCGCTTGTGGGAATTAACCTTTCTGGTGGCTGAGATTTCAAGGCTCTGGATATCTTCGAACTGTGCTGAGGTAAGCGCTGTTCTTCAAGAGACAAAGAGGAAGACTTTGAACTCTATGAGAGACTTTGAGACTATAGTCTTTTGGCCTATTAGGATACCTGATTTGTGTTGGAGCATTAGTCCTTCTTATCTTTTGGAACTAATCTGAACACAAGACTCAAGCTGGTCTTTCGTATCCTCTTTTTCTTTGGTACTCTTCTCATCTTACCTTGGAACTTCTTTACTGTATATATCTGGGGTATGTATGGATTGGTTGCACCTGATATTGGAATGTTAGGAGTTTGGTATGTATGACTAATGTTGTGCCTTCTGGTTGTAGGTTTAACACGGAGTTCAAAGAGAGAAGCATCTCTAGTAGAACTGTTGAAGTCTTTATTGGAATTCAGTTGTTTGCCTCAACTTAAGCCCAGGTATTGATCAGACCTAGCGAGAATTATAAGAGAGTAGACAGAATTATACGTTTTACTAACCATGTGCCTTTTTGTTGCAGATGTCCCTTTCCCCGCTGTTCCCTTCCTAATACCTTCCCTCGCCTGATTGCCTCGCTACTCTGTGTTTAGTTTCCAGAGTGGGGGACATCTGGAGGTGGACCCCTTTGAGCATCATCCGGAATCCAAGGAGAGGACGTGCATATTACAATAACAACAGCTGTAGGCAGGCCCAGCAAGCCCTGGTGGCAGCTATTAAAACCAGATCACCCGATATTATTAGGAGTTGTAGGGCTAACTATAAAGCAGCGCAGAAAGACGCCAGGAAAACTTGGGATGAAGATCGCTGGAGGGAGTTGCTACAGGCATGTGATGGTCGTAATATGACCCACTTTTGGCACTTACTAAAGTGGGGGAACTGCCCGCAACTATTGACACCTATTAATTACGTTGAGCCACAGCAGTGGTCAACTTATTTTGAAAATCGATTCAAGATTCTTGATGGGAATGCCAAGGTTGTTTTGCCCCCCAGTTATGATGAACCGTTGGTATTTGTACACAGAGAGGTGGAGTCTGTGTTGAAACTGATCCCGAGCGGCAGAGCTCCAGGGCCTGACTGCATTCCTGCAGACTTATTTAAGCACGAGCATGATATATGGGTCCCATATATAACTGTATTAGCAAATGCCCTAGCTAGTGGTGCATCGGTTCCCGATTCTTGGTTCGGTGCAGAGATTTTACCGATCTTCAAGAAAGGTGACCGCTCTGCTCCGGCCAACTATCGACCGATAAGTTTAATTGATGCGATACAGAAAATAATAGCACGCCTAGTACTTGGGAGAATACAGTGTTGGATGACCGAAGCTGATATCCTAACCTCCCTTCAGGCGGGCTTTCGGTCTCCTATAGGGACCCTGGATCAGGCCTTTAGATTTGTGCTATTGTATTGGAAAGATGTGTTTCTAGGTGGGAGCATGCTTTTTGCGGCCTTTGTGGATCTAAGATCCGCTATTGATCTCGTGCCAAGGGCAAAACTATGGGAAGTACTCCTGGAGCAGAGGATACCTAATGAATTGGTTGCAATCCTGGTTAAACTCCACAAACACACCTATGCTCAGGTCCGTTGGGATAAACCAGGGGAGGTAACCGGCATGTTTGAGGTGTGCAAAGGAGTCAGACAGGGGTGTGTGCTGGCTCCCACCCTGTTTTCTTTATTTATAAACGGGGTGGTCTAGTACTTTGTAAATTACCCGACTGACACGCCACCACTCGCTGGCATGAAAGTCCCACTGCTCATGTTCGCGGACGACACCCTGCTATTATCTAAGACGAGACTGGGATTACAACTGGCACTCTCTCGTTTTGAGGTGTTTTGCCGTGAACATGAGCTGGAGGTCAACGCGGGGAAAACCAAGTTCATGGTGCTCCATGGGTCAAGGCCTGTTAGCTTCGAATGTGCTCCTAATGACTCATTAGTTGCATCCCCATGGGTACACTGTCTCTTCTCTAATTATAAAATGATGAATAAAGGAATTAATGAATATATCTAATTGAGTGGAATCCTCATTTTATAATTAGAGGAGAGACAGTGTGCCCATGGGGATGCAACTAATGAGTCATTAGGAGCACATTCGAAGTTATTATATTAGACGTCAATGGTCGGACGACGCCACCCGTGGAGCACCTTCAAATATTTTGATTTATAATTCATATGAATTCATATAAACATTCGTTAACAAACTAGGCTGTGCACCTGGAGTTAAATTAATAGAGTATATCAGACATCCGCCCACCCGGACAGGTAGCACGCCATCAACGGAATCACAATGAGTAATAACTCGTATGAAGAAATTGCTAAAAGCACTCAAGCAAGAGCTGACACATTTGCATTTAAGGAGGATGAAGCCACTAGGATTTATGCGCTTATTCATGATGAAATAACACAGGCATCCACAAACCAAACCAAGGAGCAAAACATTAGACAATTAATATATTTGTCAAAAAGAGAAGTCAAACAAAAACTACATGCGAGCACATTAATAAAACATCACCGGGTACAGCGTATTCCCTGGGGTCTACGAATAGCTCTAAAACCCTCACTCTGTAAGAATTCTAAACGTTTTCAGGAAAAATGGTACGCAATCTTAAATAAATGCTCTTTTGGATTTAATTCTACTGATTATTGAAGAATTGTCAGGGATCTTGGAGGAATTAACAAAAGAGATTGCAGAAGTTTCAATGGAGCTTACAAGTATGATGTCTGCGGAAGATTGGACAAAAACTCTGGAGGATATAAATAATCCGATTGCTAAACATTCTCGAGAAATAAATGAGAGAAAAATTAGAAAATTTAAGAGGGACACCCTCGACTACAAGTTAGGGGAAGTCTACACATTGGCAAAAAAGGAGGAGCCGCCCATACACTCAGCAATCGGACACCTCTTCTTCAGACAGTGATACTTCTCATAGAACGCAATTAGGAAGAGTTCAAACAACACCAAGAACCCAAGAAACTACGTTAAGTGAGGAATCATCTACACATATCATAGCGACAACCAGTGCTTTTTTAGAGCAGGGTCAGGCACCAATAGGAGACCTAGGAGGGTCAAAGGAAAAGGAAAAAGAGAAGGAACACCCCAATACAAGGAGCACCACAGTTCCAAAGAAGGACAAGGAGAAGAAGAAAACTCCAACATAGATCAGTTAGTTATAAACATCTCGGATTATAACCTTTCCACCAATGAAATCAAGCTATTGCAAAAGGGCACTTCTTTTGTTCCCACAACCAACACAGACCAACTAGAAGTGGAGGTTAGTTTCTTCAGACTTATGAGGAAATTAAAGTTAAGGCACTTTTTTGACAATGTTTTACCCAAACAAGATTCAAGGGAACCCGACCAACTGATGGGATTAAGACCAAGCAGTACTTTTCAAGCTCCAGTGAGCCACAAAACATTAGGGGGAAGATTTACAAGCCCCTTGCGCCTCTTTTACGCCGCCGTTGCGTCAAAAGATGCGCCATGGTGCGGGGTATTTACAACGTGACGCATCTGGGAGATGCGTCACGTTGTAAAACCCTGCGCCAGAAGGAGGCGTTCCTGCGCAGGGGGGGGGGCGTTCCGGTGCAGGAACGCCTTCTAAAAGTGGCTGAGTGAAATCTACAAGATTTCACTCAGTCACTTTGGGGCCCATGCTGCGTCAAAAGCCTGCGCCTGCTTGAAGCAGGCGTAAGGATTGACGCAGCATTAACAGGATAGGGCCCCCAAGAGCATTGCTGGAGCTGCGTCGTGCATGCGACACAACTCCAGCAATGCGTCACTTTTCGGCACAGATGCGTGACGCATCTGTGCCGTTTTTTCCGCATGGTGCGCTGCATTGTAAATGCGGCGCATCCATGGTGGCGGAGGCATGGTGCACAATAAGTGGCGCATCCCTGCTAATATGCAGGGATGCGCCACTTATTGTAAATATGCCCCTAGATCTTTTCGAAAAATTGGTCAAACAAGATTCGGCTAAATTGAGTTACAGACGCCACACCAGGGAAAACATAACACAAAAAGATCTAGATACACTAAAGAAATTGGCCAATAATGATGGAATCATATGCACTAAGGCAAACCAGGGTGGTCATAATGAATACTAACGTGTGAAAATAAAGTTATGGAACATATATCGGACCCCAACACCTACATGAAATTGGAGGAGAACCCAACAGGAAAATATATGAAAATTCTATAAACTATCATTGACAGAGCTCATGAAATGGGAACAATAAATGGGAGGACAAAGAATTTCTTGATAAAACAGCATCTTAAAAGTCCGGTGTTTTATATGATTCTGAAGATACACAAAAACCTAAAAGATCCCCCTCTATGACCGATTGTTTCAACATGTGGCAGTCTGCATGAGCCAATAGGACAACTGTTGGATAAATATTTACAGCCAACTGTGAGAAAAATGACAACCTATGTCAAGGATACGACTGATTTTTTGCTCAAATTACAATCTGTGACAATTGAACAAGGAGAGACTTTGATTTTATGTACTGCAGATGTTAGATCTCTATATACCTCGATTCCCCATTCTTTAGGTATAGAAGCTGTGGAACAAGCAATAGTCAACACTGATTTGGAATTACCGATGCAAACTTTCCTTATGGAACTGATGTTGTTTACGCTTTTCCAGAGTTATTTTAAATATAAAAATGACTGGTACCAGCAACTAGTAGGCACTTCCATGAGCAATTCGGCTGCACTGGTGTATGCTAATATTTTTATGAAACAATATGAGGACATGAACATTTTTTCAAAAGACGAATGGTGTGACAACTCCAAATTAATCATTAGATATATTGATGATATATTTATAATTTGGAAGAATTCTAGAGAAAGGCTGGAAGCAGCCTTAATCAAACTAAATTCCATTGATGAAAGAATACAACTTACATGGGAGATCTCTAAACAGAAAATTACTTTTTTAGATGTGGAAGTCACAATCACCAAAAATGGGCTAGAAACTGATATATATCGTAAACCCACCGATAGAAACAATATGTTACATTTCTCAAGTTTCCATCAAATGACTTTGAAACAACATCTTCCATTCTCACAAATGACAAGGGTCAAACGGATAACATCAGATGATACCAAGGCACTACAAAGAAATAATGAAATGGGCACAAGGTTTCTAAATAGAGGCTATCCGCAGGAAACAATTGAGGAGGCAAAGAGACGAGTACAGAACATAAGAAGAACGGATCTACTCAGGGAACACAAGAAAATTGATGACAACAGGATAGTGGCAGTATCCAAATTCTCAACTCTCAGTATGAATTTCAAGAAAATCATAACACGACACTGGTCAATCTTAAATCTGTAACCTGATTTCAAGTCAATTTTCACTAAACCTCCACTTTTTGCCCACACAAGAGGAAGAAATATGGGAGAAATCCTGAAACAAAGATCGGGAACTACAAAGTCATACTAGGGGACAAGACCTTGTTTAAATTGTGGGAAATGTAACAATATCATAAAAGGTAATACTATTAACCATCCCATGAAGGGACATGAGATCAAACTTAAAGTCACGGCCACGTGTGATACATCTAATGTAATTTATTTACTCAAATGCCCATGTGGGAAAGTTTATGTTGGAAAAACTAAAAGGAAAATTAAAATCAGGATCACGGAACATAAGTCCAACATTCGTACACACAATGTAAAATCAACCATTCCAACTCACTTTTGGGAAGAACATCACAACATATCCCAATTAAAATTTCTAATATTGGAATGTGTTGAAAAACTGGAAGGAAGAGATAACAACAAAGATCTTCTTCAGCGTGAAAATGTTTGGATCCAAAGATTGTGTTCAAGCAAGCCTAATGGTCTTAATGATCGGATTGAACTGGCATGTTATCTCTAATGAGCAACCCAAGGGTTGTATTATCCCTGGATGGATTTGTGAATGCTGTTATTTTATCATACTTGTTAACATAAGAACAATGGGCCCGATTCACAGAACTAACTTAAGACAAACTCTGAAACTTAATACCATTTTGCTATTCACAGAAGGCACTTACTCATTTCGGTATTCTCAGAAATTAGGAGTCCTAACTTTAGGACTCTTAAATGCCTTCTGTGAATACCAAAAGTCTTAAAATTAGGAGTTTTCTCAATTTAGTAGTACTAAAGTTAGGACTCCTAACTTTAGGACTCCTGAATGCCATCTGTGAATACCGAAAGTCTTAAAATTAGGATTTTTCTCAATTTAGTAGTAGTAAAGTTAGGAGTCCTAACTTTAGGACACCTAAATGCCTTCTGTGTATACAGAAAGTCTTACAATTAAGATTTTTCTCAGTCTAGTAGTAGTAAAGTTGAGAAAAATCCAAATTTTAAGACTTTCGGTATTCACAGAAGGTATTTAGGAGTCCGAAAGTTAGGAGTCCTAACTTTACTACTACTAAATTGAGAAAAATCCTAATTTTAAGACTTTCGGTATTCACAGAAGGCATGTAGGAGTCCTAAAGTTAGGAGTCCTAAATTTACTACTACTAAATTGAGAAAAATCCTAACTTTAAGACTTTCGGTATACGCAGAACACATTTAGGAGTCCTAAAGTTAGGTCTACTAACTTCTGTGAATACCGAAATGAGTAAGTGCCTTCTGTGAATACCAAAATGAGTAAGTGCCTTCTGTGAATAGCAAAATGGTAGTAAGTTTAGGATTTTGTCTTAAGTTAGTTCTGTGAATCGGGCCCAATGTAGTCATATAATTGTATGCACAACATGCACTTTTTTGATTTTGTAACCACACACCTTCATTATTTTTGATCATTATTTTTGAGCGTTTTTTTCAGTGCCCACAGTACTGTTTGTGGTATTTTATAGACTGCGATTAATATTTGTGCCGATTCCCGTCTCTCGTTCATTGGAGTTCGTCCGTAGTCTTTCTTTTAACTCTTATTATCAGGTGATCGCGATTATCACCAATCAGGAACCCTGTGTTTGTACACACGGAAGTGCGGAGAGCGTCCCATTTTTAAGTTCGGAGTAACTACACAAACGTGAATAAATCTGCTCTTTCACATTTGGAGCGATTCGACGAGCACGAACAATATTTGTCTTAACCAGGTTAGTGCTGGGGCAGCAGGAGGTTATATATCTCGAGACAAGCATGATGACATTGCTTGTTACATATTTATCTGTTTATCTTTATTTTTTTAGATTGGAGTGTTACAGGATATATGGACTTCATGTAAGTGTTTTTATGCTTTGAGATAGGTTTATTTCGGGTTTTTTCAACACGAAGCACTTGAGCAAATTTTTTGTGAATACGTGTTTATAACACTTCTCTACACTTGTGTGTTGCACTAAGGGTTCCATCATCACTGTGTTTTTTCACATACATGTTACATTTAGGCTGAATTCATGTTTTTGAATTTATAGTGCTACTCCCTGAGGAAGGGCTTCCTGAATGCCCGAAATGCATAGGAATGATCATACCAATGATGCCGTAATCAATGCTGACGCTAAAAAGAATTGTTTGATGAAATAAGAAAAGAAATTAAACAAATAATTCATGAAAATAATGAATAAAGGAATTAATGAATATATCTAATTGAGTGGAATCCTCATTTTATAATTAGAGGAAGACAGTGTGCCCATGGGGATGCAACTAATGAGTCATTAGGAGCACATTCAAAGTTATTATATTAGACGTCAATGGTCGGAGGACGCCACCCGTGGAGCACCTTCAAATATTTTGATTTATAATTCATATGAATTCATATAAACATTCGTTAACAAACTAGGCTGTGCACCTGGAGTGAAATTAATCAAGGCCTGTTAGAGCACAGGTTCATATGGGAGGCGACCCTTTGGAGCAGACACCTGTTTTCACGTACTTGGGCGTCACTTATAGTGATAAAATGAGCTGGAAGCCCCAAATTGACATTCTAGCTTTAAAACACATCCAATTAGGTGGTGCTCTGATCAAACAGCATAGGCTGTCTTTAATCAAGCCAATTGCCCCACTCGTTAAAATCTATGGCTCCAAAAATGTTCCCGCAATTTTGTATGGTGCGGAACTATGGGGCTTCAGTAACCTGGCCCCACTTATTGTTGCACAGAATACATTTTTGGGGTCGGCTGTAGGATTACCCCAATACTCCCTGCGTCTTCCCTTACTGCTAGATCTTGGTTGCCAGGCAGTTGAGGATGTGGCACGCTTCAGACCCCTGGCTTTTTGGCGACGTCTTTGGACTACACCGGAGCTTTCTTTATATGCTAAAGCCATGATGGAAGTTAAGGGGCTGGGTGGTTCACACAAGATCTCCTGGCTGGCCGAAATCAAGTCATTATTGACAGACATGGGGATGGGGAAACTTTGGGCTAACCCAGATACAGGTGAGTTCCCATAAAAATAAATCTATAGTGCTGTGTACTGGGACATGATTAAAACCAAGAGATACAACTCCCATGTCGGTAGTTCCTTGACAGCAACCTTCCTTGATATTAAGGATGAACCCCTTGTGGAAGAGTATTGGGACACCATTATGAAGCCTTTAGATCGTAAATTGTATCACCAGCTCAGAGTAGGTACACTACCACTACGATGGTTATCTAGTAGATGGAATCATGCTGGTAGTGACACATGTGTCTTTTGTTTAGATCACATTGAAACCATTGATCATTTTTTATTTGCCTGCCCTGCGTACCAACAACCCAGGTGTGTATGGTTAAAACCTGTTTGTTTGCTTATGGGAACAAGATCAGCACAGGTTGCAAGCAGAATATTAAAAAAGGATACTACCAACCCAGTTGTTATTGGGGTAGCAAAAGTTTTGAGTTGGGCGTGGGTACTACGAATTAAAAAGGGTGGGGCTTAGTCGGCAGGAATGATCGATCTCATGGCTATCTGAAGTAGGATCTACAGTTGTGAATTATTGTAGGATTGCTGACCACACATTAGAGATCTTTAAACTAGTTATATTTTTAGATACGTCTAAGTCTATTGCCTATTTCCACATTTAATTCTATTTTAGGGATTTTTATAATGTAAATATTTAAGTACTCATGCATTATTGGATTTTAGGGGAAAATCTTTTACCTTGTATATGATGAATTTTATCTTGTATGGATTTTGTATTATTGTTTTAGATTGTCTTTTACGATGAAGAATCACAATAAAGACTTAATGACTGACTGACTCTTTCTTGTGTTATGTTTTCACTTTATTACTGTTTGAGTGCTGCATGGATACTTTACACATCACCTTTAAATTAGGTCGACTGCTTCTGTGCTAAGATACCAGAGGGTTTGCCTCAGGTTTAGTGATTTGTGGTTCGCTGTGACATAGATTGTGATTATTATTTGTGGTGGTTTCCCACCCATCCCCATCTCCTAATCCACTTTCTTACACGTCACAGGTGGTGCATAAAGATGATGTGATCGGATTGCTGATAGAAGGATGGCAAGGAGCGATACCCTGGTGCCGCAGATAGGTGCACTCATGGGTCTCTAGTAGAAACCCGTAAAACCATGTCTTGCACTTTCTTAAACATTTAACCATCCTCAGAACTAGATAAACAAAATATTCTAACCTGAATACATTTAGAAGACACTCAAACATGTAATAACTTGAAAGTATAATATTTATTCCCTAACAGATACACATTTAAAAAAGGAGTAACTACTTGTACCCACATTGAAACTGGCAGATTTACATGTGCAGTTTTTAAATTAATATTTTAATTTGGATCTCTTCAGCTTTGAATGCAGCAACCCTATATATGGTCAAACTCTAAATCCCTTGAACCACAAGAAGACCCCTGGTGGTTCCTCTGGAGGGGAATGTGCTCTGGTAGGAGGCGGAGGATCCATACTCGGCTTGGGCTCTGATCTTGGTGGCAGCATCCGGGTCCCTGCAAGTTTCTGTGGACTATGTGGCTTCAAACCAACCGGAGCACGGCTGAGGTATGTAACCAGACCTTGCATGGGTAAAGGCTGATACTTTTTAAATGGCCCCAGGACTGTATCCCATTTTATGCATGTAACAAGAATTTCAAATACAAATAATGATGTGCACTTAATGAATGCGTAGGATTAAAATAAATAAATAAAGAACAATGTTTTCTAGAAAATCTATAAATAATATAGTCATATTCTTCATATATATCCCTGCTTTGCACGTGATTTGCATCAATGCCTTTGATAAAGAAGTTATATGTGTGAGGGGAGAAAAGCAGAATGGAACCTCAACAGGCGTTTAAGTGCCATATGCACAATACACTTTCTCCTCCAGGGCAAATCGATACATCTTGAAAAGATGGGGTCACCTTAGGTGCATAAGTATTTATTGGAGACCATTTCATAAAGGATTCCCACAAAAATATGTCCAGGACAAATTAACATTCTTCAATGATGTCGATCATATCATCCACTGGTTTTCTGTATGGGTACCAGTCAATACAACAATTTGCAGATGTTTTGTGGCACAGTCTATGTTGAACATATACCGATACAGAAAGAGTAGGGTGAGGTCACACTGCATGTTGTTCTTCTCAGTTATGCCAGATGGGGTGGGGCCTCTGCTGCTTCTCAGTTAAGACTCTGGCCACTCTGAATTATGCCATTTGTGATAATGACATGCCATTTGTGATGCTCAGCTGTGCCACCTGTGCAGCCCAATTAAATGATTTAATCAGCTCAAGGGTGACATGGTGATGCTCATGAATGCCAGTTTTGCCCCTGGAGAAGTTCAGTTGTTCCAGCTGTGCACCTCCGTTATGTAAATGATGTTTGTTATGTGGCTGAATCATGCCAACACTGCAGCTCAACCATTCCTCAACTGCTGCTCAAATAGAGAGGTGCTGCAGTGTAATAGTGGCTGTGCTGCAGTTCAGCTATGCCTCTACCAGACATTACTGTCCTTTGTGCTTTCAGAAAAGGTATTGGCCTTGGTCACGTGTGCCCATAGGACTGTGCAGCCATGCATAATGTGTGCTACTCTTACACCCCTAAAGATGATTAATTCAGGTGGTTCTACTGCACACTTATGCCTTTCGTGGTACATAACTGTGCTACTTGAGAAGCCTAATTATGTTGTGGCAGTGTTCATTTATTCCTGTGATGAAGTCCAAATGCACTTAAGATGGGTGTGCCTGTGACCTGGGGCAACTTACGAGCTTTTTTTCAGCTGGACTCTGTGCCAGGTACACCCAATGTATCCTACCACAGGCACACCATATATATGGACACATTTTATCTAAGCAAAGTAAACATACATAATGGACCAAAACAACATGTAGAAGTTTATGCAACTTAAATGTAGAGGATAGCGTGGATTAAATGAGGGTCTCTAAAACCAGAGGCGTACGTGAAACCAACTACTGAACGAATCTACAATACTATAAAGAATACACTTAGGCAGTGTTTGGACAAAATATTGAGTTGTAAATATAGGGAGACAGAAATATCAGAAATAAACTATCGTGATACATACATATTGTGATGCAAAAATATCATTGTCAAGAATATCGTTTTTTTTAGGTAAGTAATGTTGTTTTTAAAATAATTGTTTTTAATATTGTTTTGAGCAATATAGTTGTATAAAATATGGGGCCACAATCTTTTTTCCAGTCGCAAATATTTGTAATCAAAAAAGGCCTTTTCTGATGCATCAAAGGCTTACCATTCGCAACTTAGGTAATCGCAATTATTTGCGATTACCTAAATTGTGGATGCATTTAGGGAATCACAATTTGCGATTCCCTAAATGCGATCCATCAAGCCTTTCCTAAATGCAAACTGTGCATTTAGGCAACGCTAATTACCATCAACTTCAAGTTGATGGTAATTTGCGCATGCTTTGAAAAATGCACAAAAGTGCATTTTTCAATGTAATGGTGACCTTAGGGCATGTGTGTGTTACACATTTGCATACCTAACTTTTTTGAGGTTGCATCAGGGGGGCCTTAGGCCCCCTGTCACCCTTGGAATTGCATTTGCAATTTGCGATTACCAATTTGGTAATCGCAATTTGTGAACGCATTCCCATTCATTCCTATGGGCCTGTAGGCCCATAGGAATGAATGGAGTGACATTACCTAATAGCGATTTGCAATTTACGAATGGCTATTAGGTAATGTTTAGGAATCACAAAATTTAATACGATTCCTACATGCAAGAGGAATTGTGATTCCTAAATAGGGATTCCTAAAATATCGCTATTTAGGAATTGCAATTCCTTATGTTGATTTATGTGGCCAATGTTTTTTAAAATTATTGTAACATGTTTTAGTTCATATATAAATATAATCTGTAATATTGTTTGTTCAATTATTATAAAAAAATTAAACATAGTTTGTATTTTTAAGTGATTTAGATTTTTTTATTTAGTTGATAATATTAATTTGTAGTGTTTTAGCGGATTGCTGGATTTGTATGGGGATAGGGTGGGAAGTTAATTAAGTAGTAATTAATTATATGATTGATACTAATTATGTCAATTATGTAATATTGATTTAGTTATATTTAAGGTGTGAGATACTGTGTTTGAAGCCGTATCGGGTGGATAGTTAATCAAGTAATAAATAATTAACAGTTTATTATTAATTGTTAATAATTGAATTGATTATCAATTATGTAAATTGTGCTATACTTATTTATTTTAGTTTTATTTTAGGTGTGGATTGTTAGCTTTGTAGAAGTATAGGGTATGAAGTTAATTAAGCAATAATGATATCATTATTTTAATGTTTTTTAAAATAGTAAATAACTATTAACATTATTTTGAAATCGTAAATAATTATTATTAAAATAGTAAATAATGATTTTTAAATGAAAATTTATTATTTACTTGACTATTAATTATGTAACTTATTTAATTGTTTTTTAAGGAAAATATATATGTATATATGTACATATATTACTAATCAATAACGTTCATATTAAGAGTTTAATACTTTTTCAAAATGAATAGGGTTACTCAAATATGTTATGCGTTTGAAGTGACGTATTTTCTCTACTGTTGCTTAGACTGGAGTGGGAATAATAAATGTAACTCCTTGTAAATCCTACACTTTCCCTACTGTTGCAAAGCCTGGAGTGGGATTAGTACATTTTACCCCTCCCAAGCCCTATTGCTATTGGAGTGGGAATACATTTAACCCCTCTGAAATCCAACACTTTACCTACTTTCACTACAGTTGTGCTGACTGGAGTAGAAATAGTAGAAATAGTAAATCTAACCCCTCTGAAGTCCATCACTTTCCCCACTGCTTGGAGTGGGAAATTGTAAATCTATCACCTCCTAAATCCAACAATTTTCCTACTATTGCACTGTTGGGAGTGTGAATAATAAATGTAACCCTTCTGAAGTCCAACAGATTTCCTCCTGTTGCATAAACTGGAGAAGGACTAGTATATCTAATATTCCCAGGCTCCAATACTTATTATTGGTTACATATATTTCTTATGTTTATTTGTTTATTCTTTTATATTTTTAGTCATTTTTTAAAAAATGTATAACATTTTTGTAATTGTGTTTTTTAGTTTTTTTTGGTTTTGAAATGTTTTGTATTTTACCTATTTAGTAATATATATTTTTAATTATTGTGTTACACACTATACACACATATATATAAACACACATAACATTTGCTTTTATAGTATAATTGATATTAAGGGGCTCATTACCGATGTTGGGTGGAATCAGTCCGTAACCACCCAGAATGACCGGCCGGTTTCCTTTCTGACCGCCTCCATCAAAATGAACCCAACCGGCCCATTACGATTCAGCCCTAAATGCTTCGACCAATGATCGGATCCTTTACGGGCCGTATCGTAATCGGTCCAAAAGTGTTAAGCATTATTGGAAATTAAGTAATTTACGTTATATTAATGTTATCTACTAAAATATGTAATATTTACTACCTTCTATTAAATAAACATTTTAAATGGTTTTCAATGATAATAGTATTAAACAATATGTTATATCCGATATTTAGGGACACAATATTTTTGTAGACAATATTTTTGACACAATATTTGTGGCAAACTATGCTGTTTAATAATAATAACAAATGTTATATAGAACACAGCTACTTCAACTGAAATGTTCCGGCGCTGAAGATCTAGCTCCACTGATACAAATGTAAAAGCAGCTCAGAAGAGTAGAAAAACTTGTTTTTCAAATTTTTACAAAACACCTTTTCAGTCTTTGTCTGTCTTAAGTAAATGTGCAAAGTGTTCCATAGCTTGAATTCCAAAAAGGTAAAGAAACTGCCCCCATGCCAGCTTTCTTCACAGAGGTGACATATGCCGGCAATGCCCAGATAACCTGAGATGCCTCAAAGCGGAGCATGACTTGATGAGGGGGTACAGATAGCGGGCACATGTATTCGAGAAGACCCTGTAGCACTGCACTGCCTCTCTCTTCAGAGGGAGGCAGTGCAGTTTACAAATGCAGGACCCATGAGGCCTCTCTTGGAACATTCAACACCAGCCGAGTACTGGACTCGCTGAAGTGTCATGAGGCGGGATTGAGACACTTCCAAATATAGAATATTGCAGTGGTCCAGCCTGAAAATAACCAGTTCCTACTGTTTTCTTGGCAGATTCAGACAGGAAGCAAATGATGTTCTTGAGTGATCTTAGAATCCCAAAAATCTTGCCCACCAAGTCTGTGATCTTTCTATCGAATGTATGGTTTCCTTCAAACCAAGTGCCTAGGTTTCTAACCATAGGCTTTGGCAAAGGAAGAGATCCAAACAAGTCTGGCCACCAAGCAGGAGACAGGATTAGAGGATGCTTGCCCAGTATAAGGAACTCAGTCTTACCTGCATTTAGTTTCAGGCAACTGAGGTCCATCCACTTGGCAACTTTTGACAAACAGGTCCTCAGAGAAGTGGCCACACTGGCTGAATTTTGTGACAATAAGATGAGTATCATCAGCATGTGATATTATATTAAAACCGTACCTCTCAATTATATGGTTGTGTAGTTCCTACTAATCCGTAGGTTCTGGGCATTGTTTGGACAACATAAACTAAGGGCTTGGTGTCAAGACTGGTTCTGGACACCCCCGCAGGATATGCTGGCCTATAGACCAGGTAGCTCAGAGTGCCACTGCAAGCCCCCCTAACTTACCAAGGAGCGAACAGTTTCTGGCAACCACTGACCAAAATGACAACCTTGAATCCTCAGGAAGCGTGGAAACAGTACAGAACCTTTAGCTCAGTCACTCATGCTCATTTGAATATATACAGAGAATACACAGTGGGACGTTTTCAATAATATTTATTGAACCAACATTATTCTTGCATAAAATATGTGTGCTGCCATGATTAGGAGACAGAAGCAAATAAACATTACAAGCACCAAAAGTGTCAACAGTAGATACAGTTCTACCATGGTGCTGAAACAATGAATATATGCAGGCAGATATGCAAAATGATGATCTAACATACTCCTACGATGCGGATCCTACTTTGAGTGTACGTAGAGTGTGTATGGGTGTAAAGCCAAGAATACCCAGTAGGGATGATCCATCCTCATTACCTCTTAGGAGAGAGTGACTCACGGAATGTCAGACCGGTGCGTAGTGATTTCTCAGAAGGCAGGGACCTTCGATGTCAGCAAAAGTGCCTCCTCTACCAATCTATCGGGAAAACAATTATTTATAATAAAAAGCAGCCTACGTGCATGTTAGATTAGTGTTGCTATGGATATGTAGATAGTGCTGTTGCCCCTTGGATGAAGATAGGAAGACTTTTGTACCTAGTGCATAGAGAGACCTAGTACATCATGTTCAGGGCATCGTGACAATGTTGTGCGAAGCTGGATATATAAACAAAGTAGTCTCTGAATAACTAATCCAACATTGTCATGCATGCAAATGTGTGCAAAAGGTCACAGTTGAAACATTACTTTTTAGGACAATGTAAGGAATAAGCTGCCTTGCTGCATGGGTCTAACTATGGGATATAACAACATCAGCAAGAGGGTGCATATATAGATTGAATAAAGAAGTGCTCAATGATGAGCCCTGTGGCACCCCTGATGTAATAGAAGAACCTGGATTTAAAAAGGTTTATGTAGCACCTGAAAGGTGTGGCCCTGCAAAAAGGAGAAATGCAAAAACAATTGATGGATAGAATGCAGAACAATGTCATACATTCACCCCAGTACAGAGATCTGGGCCTAAATCCATCGTTTTTATGCACTCCACACCACCCCAGGTCAGACATGGCTATATGCAAATCAGCCTTGACCCTGTGCCTCATGGGTAGTTCGGGCTGGACTGTTCCCATGAGGCACAGGGTCAAGGCTGATTTGCATATAGCCATTGTCTGACCTAGGGTGGTGTGGAGTGCAAAAAGCGATGGATTTAGGCCCAGATCTTTGTACTGGGGTGAATGTAAGACATTGTTCTACATTCTGTCCATCAACTGGGTTTTTTGCAATTTTCACCCCCGAGTGGGCTGGGTATGCTCAGACGTGAGTCCCAGGCTCTCCACACTACTGGAGTCAAGCTATCCAGGCTGAAGAAGGCTGATAGCCAGAAACCGGTCCTTGGATGCTTGATTCCGGTCTAGGAAAGACATGGCTTGGTAGTTCGGGCTGGACTGTTCCCATGAGGCACAGGGTCAAGGCTGATTTGCATATAGCCATTGTCTGACCTAGGGTGGTGTGGAGTGCAAAAAAACGATGGATTTAGGCCCAGATCTTTGTACTGGGGTGAATGTAAGACATTGTTCTACATTCTGTCCACCAACTGTGTTTTTTGCAATTTTCACCCCGAGTGGGCTGGGTATGCTCAGACGTGAGTCCCAGGCTCTCCACACCACTGGAGTCAAGCTATCCAGGCTGAAGAAGGCTGATAGCCAGAAACCGGTCCTTGGATGCTTGATTCCGGTCTAGGAAAGACATGGCTTGGTAGTTCGGGCTGGACTGTTCCCATGAGGCACAGGGTCAAGGCTGATTTGCATATAGCCATTGTCTGACCTAGGGTGGTGTGGAGTGCAAAAAAACGATGGATTTAGGCCCAGATCTTTGTACTGGGGTGAATGTAAGACATTGTTCTACATTCTGTCCATCAACTTTGTTTTCTGCAAAAAGGAGTCCAGTCATTTGAAAGCCTTGTAGCTGACACCTCTGCTCCACAACCTTCCAAGTAAGAGGCTGTGGCAAACAATGTTAAAAACCACGCTCAGGTCCAGCATCTGCAGTGCAACAATATAACTCTTGTCCAAAATCTGCCTGATGAACTCGGAGACAAGTAGCAAAGCCGATTCTGTGCTATAAAGAGGGTGAAAACCCAACTGGTACTATGCAGAAGCTCCTTATCTTCGATAAACATCGAGAGTTGTTGGTTGATGAATTTTTCTGCATCTTTGGATGATAACGGAAGCAACGATATTGGCCTGTAATTCTCAGGTCTAGTTGTGTCATGTGATGGCTTTTTGAAAGGGGAACTACTGATGCATGTTTCCTACACAGTGGTACCTGTGCTGTCACAAAAGAATGATTAATTAACCCTTTCCATGTGTCACAGTAGGCGTGTGCGGGGGCCGTCCGAACCCCGCCCACTCATTATTTCAACCGCACTGCGGCGGAATTCTCGCCGCGGTCAACAGGTTAATTTCCCAAGCAAAGGTAAGATCACTTTCACTCTTTGCTCCTGAATGCAGGAGGAGCAGGGTCAAATGGAGAACAAGATTTAACAGATGACATAAGGAGGCGTACATCGTCAATCCACTGAAAGTTCAAGGCAAACATTAAGACTTTGGGCATGGATGGAATGCTGAACAGAGATCTGGGCCTAAATCCATAGTTTTTTTTGCTCCCCATGCTATTCCAGTTCGGAAACAGCCATACGCAAATCAGTCTTGGCCATTGGTACAGACCATCCCGAACTGCCAGGCCTAGTCCTTCCTGGACTCGAAACAAGCATCCTGGGATCGGTTTTGGGGTATCATCCCTCATCAGCCAGACTATCTTGACTCAAGTGGCATGGTGGGCATGAGACCCACATCTGGGCATACCGGTCCTACTCAGGGTGACAAATGCAAAAAGAACAATTGATAGACACAATGCTGAACAATGTCAAACATTCACCCCGTACAAATATCTGGGCCTAAATCCATCTTTTTTTTGCACCCCAAACCATTCCAGTTCGGACCCAAACATATACAAATCAGTCTCGACCCTGCTGCTCATGGGAACAGTCTAGCCTGCGCTGCCAGGCCAGGTCCTCCATGTATTGGAAACAAGGATCCCGGGAACGGTTTCAGGATATCACCCCTCATCGACCGGCTAGCTTGATTCAAGTGGCATGGTGAGCATGAGACCCACATCTGAGCATACCCGTCCTACTCGAGGTGACAATTGCAAAAAGAACAATTGATAGACCCAATGCGGAACAATGTCAAACATTAACCCCTGTACAAATACCTGGCCTAAATCCATCTTTTTTTGCACCCCATGCCATTCCAGTTTGGACCCAACCATATACAAATCAGTCTTGGTCCTGCTCCCCATGGGAACAGTCCAGCTTGAACTGCCAGGCCAGGTCCTCCCTGGACAGCAAACAAGCATCCTGAGACCGGTTTCAGGGTATCACCCCTCATCAGCCAGGCAAGCTTAACTTCAGTGGCATGGTGAGCATGGGACGGTGGGGGCGTGGCCTGACGCTGATGGAGACGGGAGCCTGAATCGGAGCTCCCGCCGATGATCCCCTCTCCAGCACCATCCTGACCAAGCCCAGAAATAGGCCTAGGAGGTGTTGGAAGCTCTAGGGCATTGGGGCACCGCGTTGCCGAGGGTTGCAAGCCCCACCTCAGAAATACATTGCGGACAGACCTGCGAAGCCGCGGGACAGACACTACCGCGTGGCGGTAGTGTCCTCGGGGCGGACACCGTGCGGACTGAAGAATACCCAGAGTACACAGATCAGCAACTGTGGAGCGGGAGAGGAGCACCGGCGAAGGTCTGGTCTGTGCAAACCGCAAGTGAGGAGGGGGCGCTGAATGGAGCGGAACCCCGGAACCGGCATATGAAGACACTCACCAGTGGCCACTGAACACCTGGCTTTGACGGGGGCCCAGAGAGCCGGCGCTGACTTGTAAGGGGTTGGAGCACCTGCGCAGCCGGAGTGACGAGACACCTGTGGCGCTCTGCAACCCTCACAAACTGGAAGCAGGGGCACAGCCTGGCGGCCGCATACAGCCAGTATTGCTGGGGGACCACTGCGGGGACAGAGACCCACACGGCGACGGGACGGACAAAATGGCGGCCACGCGGCGGTAGTGTCCCTTGGGCGGACGAAGTGCGGACTGCGGAGTGCAGGGGAGTGCCCAAATCAGCAACTGCGGGGAGAGAGGAAGGTGAGCGCCGTCGGAGGTCTGGTCTGTTAAAGGCGCAAGTAAGAAGGCGGCGCTGAGCAGAGCGGACCCCAGGACCAGGCCCATGAGGGCACCCACCAGTCACCACTGAACACCTGGCCCTGACGTGGGCCCCGAGAGGGGCAGGAGCGCCAGCACGGTCCGGGAAACAAGAAGCTTGCAGCGCTTCACAACCCTCACAACCTTGGAACAGAGACACAAAATGGCAGCAGTATACAACAGGTAGTGTTGGGGGAACACTGCGGGGACAGAGTTTGATGGCGAAAGCAGCGGGCAAAGCAGGACACGCGGTTGGACACTTATACACTGCGGAGAGTGCCTAGCGCCCCTGAGCGGACTTGGGAGGCCTGGGCGGACGCCTGGTGGTGCCTGGCATAACGTGAGAGGGACAACAGAAGCAGGGGAACAGCAGCGCACCACGCCAGGCCTGCGAGGAGACCCACACTGGGGTGAAACTGGTGAAAGCGTTTGCCCCAGCAGCCTCCAGGGATAATAGTGGCCGCGATAGAGCCTCAGTCACAGATCCACGGAGTCTGAGGAGGAGGGTCACCGCTGCAGCCTGGTAGCCAGATGACTGGGCCATACAGGAGGACCGTGCAGCAGTCACTAATGCTGAGGCATACATGGGAGGAAGGCGATGTGGACGGGACCGATTGAATAGGTGGGTTGAGACACTGTTCAGCTGCATACGGGCGAATAGAGCCGCAAGGGGGCATGCAGTGGCAATCGAGACTCCAGGCCTGATGCAACAATAACACAGGCGGGTTAGGTGGAGACAGGCCCAAGAGTCAGTAGATTCTGCGATAAGGGAGGAATTTGACCACCAAGAGCACAGTGGACCCAGGGCGCTAAGGAGAGGCTATCGGCAAGCAGATAAAATACCTTTGGACGGTACGTGAGAGGTTAGGAGGTGGGCTCGTACCTACCCACTACATAGCGGAGGCATGCCCAGTCATGACCCTAAGCACCAGCAATGGTGAGCGAGACTTACGGAGCAGTACGTCAGACGGCCGCAGGTCCATCCAAGTGAACGCCGCATCAGAGGCAGCGAGCACCTACGCTAATGGCACCATGGCTCGGACTACCAAGAGACACGATACCGAGCTTCAAGAGGTAATGAGTGATGAAAACGGAGAACCACACTCACGCTCGGGGACCAGAAAGGAACGGGCGACACACCAAGAGGAGTTATCACTTCATGACATCCTACAGGCCATAGAGAGATCGCGAACGGCAGTGGAGGCCAAGATCAACACAATCTGGGAGGACCTGGGTCTCCTACGAGCAGACCACAGGAAGCTGGCTGACCGGGTAACGGTCGCAGAGGAGGAGCTAGAAAGCCTGATGCCGCCGGTAGCAGCAACGGCACACAAGGTCACAGACATAGAAAAAAAGAGTACGGATCCTTGAACAATGCGCAGAAGATGCGGAAAACAGGGCCCGCCGAAAGAACATAAGAGTCACGTGCCTACCCGAAAAAGTTGAGGGGAAAGACATGGTGGCATACCTTGAGCGCTGGCTGCGCACAGCGGTGGCGGAAGAGGGCCTGTCAACATTCTTCGCCTTAGAACGGGCACACAGAGTACGCGCTCGAGCACCGCAGCCAGGCAGGCCGCCGCGGCCGGTGGTGGCCCGCCTTCTATTCTATAAAGATAGAGATCATGTGCTGAGCCAGGCACGCCTCAACGGGCAACTCAAGGTGGACAACAGCATTGTACGAATCTTCCCTGATTTCTCCCGGGAGGTGCAACAACAGAGAGCGTCCTTCATCATGGTCAAACCGAAACTGCGTCAAATGGGGGTGTCCTACTCTATGGTATTCCCAGCCAGACTTCGTATAGTGCGCTCACAAGGAACTATATTCATTACCACTCCCCAGGATATTTGAGCCTGGATTGAGGGGCAAGATCCCCGAGGTCTACAACTGGAAGACAAAGAACCAGCTGGAAAAGACATGGCACATTCTCCTGACAGAGGAACGACCTCAAAGAATCACCCGACGACGGAAGAAGCCAACCGGGCTAAAGCCAGTGTGATTGCGGCGGAGGCCTCATTGAGCGCAGCGCGCGCCCCTGACCCACTGTTGCCTTCCGGAGGGGAGCAGAGAGACTCGGACTCTGAGACCAGCTCGAGGTCGGTGGGAGATGCCAGCCAGGCCATGCCGCATGCAACTCCCAGATCAGCAGACCACCTGATGTGAAGTGGACTGGGCAAGCAAGTATAGTCATGACATTATTGCGAAGGGGTGGGGCATGGCATTAGTACCGCCATACATATTGCCAAGAGGGGTCCCTAGGTACTTATACGAGCTCCCTATGCTGCAGGGGAGACCCAGGGGGGCGGAGAGGATGGCTGTCCACCAGGCGGACATTGGCCTAACCACCACTTCAGGATTCTGACTGTTCAGTTACAGTTTGGATAGGAGAGAAGTTCTCGCTTGTCCTGGGGAGGGGAAGTTCGGATGTTTATCTAGTTTTATTATTAACAGGGAGGGGGGCGCTGCTGTCGACGAAGGGAAGGGCCAGGGCATGAAATCCTACATGGGACTTCTGTGAGAACTGCAGAGTGTATCTGGGTACAGAGGCACGAACAGGGGAGAGTATGAGCACTCATGCAGCCTACACAGGCCACCTATAACATAATGTTGTGGAATGTTAGGGGCATGCATTCCATGAGCAAAAGTTAGACTTTCAAATCCTAAGTAAGATATTAGCCACCAGACTGCTGCCACATATGACCTCCTTGGTCCATTCCGACCAAGCAGGATTCATCCCTAGCAGAAATAAAACCCTTAATATCAGGCGTCTCTTTGCAGTCCTACAGCAGGGTACGGAGGAAGCACCGAAGGGGGCGATCTTTGCTATTGATATTGAGAAAGCATTCAATAGTCTTGAACGGGAATTTTTGTATGAGGTGCTCACGCAAATGGGGCTTGGATAGGGGTTCATCCAGTGGGTTAATATACTATATAAGGACCCAGTAGCGAGGGTCCGCACGGGCCGCACCATCTCCACGCAGTACCGGGTGGAGAGGGGCACGAGACCCCCTAATATTCGCTCTAGCGATAGAGCCACTTGCATGCGTAGCGCGCTCAGGGACGCCATATGAGAGTATCAGACTGGCTGATCAGACACATCACATTGCCTAATATGCGGAAGATCTCCTGCTGTTCCTAAAAGACTCTGTTGCAGCTTTAGAGGGGGCCCGGCGCATGATGGATGAGTTTGGCATGCTTTCTGGACTATGAGTTAACTGGCAGAAGTCGCGACTCTTCCTGGTGACAAGGGATACTCTGCCTCCCACGGGCCTGGGTGACCTACAGAGGGAGCCGTGTTGTTTCGGATACCTAGGGATGAAAGTATATCATGACCTCTCTGATGTTCAGGAGAGGAATGTAGCGGGGGCCTTGCAATCGCTAAAAGGTTGTTCGGCTTTCTGGGTAATGCTACCCGTGTCAGTGGCGGGGCGAATTTCCCTACTGAGAATGATAACCCTGCCCCAATGCTATATTTTTTCACTACCCTACCGGTGTGCATTCCCAGGGTGTGGTTTCGCTCGCTCGACTCTCTTATTACAACTTTTATCTGGGGGCCCAGCAGAAACAGAGTGGCCTTAGCTACATTGAAAAGGGCGCAGGTGGAGATGGGTTAGCAGTGACGGATATGGAGAATTATTACTTGTCAGGACAACTCCAATGATTTACCCAATGAGTGGCGGGTAGTCTAGATCCGGAAAGAAGGAAGCCCCCATTCACTCCGAATAGGGCGGATGTCATGAGTACATTAATGGGCACGATTAAACAGCGAAAGATAAGCTCTTCGGACCACAGAGTCATACGGAGCTGCTGGGCCAGATGTCTCCAGAAGACACAAACCAAACGTCCTTACTCCCCAGAGACTTCGGTGGCGTTACTAGAAGTGCTCCCTCATGGGGGCCACTGGGGGGGATTGGAGGAATGGGCGCAAGCGGGAGTCACCAAAATAGATGTCCCTCACGAGTCAAATGCAAATGCTTGATGAAAGGGTCTTAATGGTTTTGCATTTGACTCGTGAGGGACATCTAGTAACGACTAGTGGAACTGCTGCTTGATGTAAGAATATTATCAATGCTTTGCATTTGACTCGTGAGGGACATCTAGTAACGACTAGGTGAACTGCAGCTCTTTGTAGAATTATTTTGATATTGGATACTATAATATTCACTGCCCACTGTTAATCTCGTCCCCAATGCTTTGCAGGGCCTTTGGTTGGGATCGTTTTTTTTTCCAATAACTGTGCTTGGGGTTGTCCTAAGAGGATAGGACCACCACTGAAGTTCAACAAAATGTGCTTTTTGTTTATGCTCTTTGTGGTCAAGGCATCTGCTTGGTCCTCCCCCTAGGTTAGGGGGACCCCAAAATCATCAGCTCTCTCATTGCCTAATGTTTCAATTGCAAAAGTTTACTCTTGTGAATTGGTTATATGCTTTTAAGCGTGTAAAATTGTTTTTTCAAAGCATCTGAGGATGTTATTGATTTGGCTGCTACGCGTGCAATTTGTGAAGTGCGAATTAGTACAAACTTTGCATGCTCCGTTAGTGTAGTGTAGTATTACGCCCAGGGTTACAATTAAGTTCCTTGAGTGCGGGAGGGATGTGGTCGAATTTCTTCAAATGTTTTCCCATTCTCTGATTTGTTTTTTTTTTGTCTCAGTTGGAGATGAGAAGTGTGGCTCAATGGTTGGAGCGGCAGACCCTGATGCAGAGGTCTAGCCCGGGACCAGGGTTCAATTCCCCGCCTCGGCGGGTCTTGGGCTCAAAAATTCCACGGACCTGATAATTCTCGCCTCGGTGCCTATTCCAATCATGGAGTCCCACTCTGCAACTCTGGGCAATAGCTTGCTTAATCTCCACAACGGCCCCCGCAACGCTAAGGATGCCTGGCCTCCACCTTGGGGGTGCCCAGGAGTGGACACCTCACAGAGAAAGCCAGGAAGGGTTCCACAGCGGTATTCGTACAAGCGCCTTGAGACCCTTGCGGGTGAGTAGTGCGCTATACAAGTATCAATTTACATTTTACATTTACATGAGGAGTACTTCTGTTTTCTCTTGATTAAGTTTTAGGTGGTTCATTGTGAGCCATTGTTGGACCTCTTTGAGCGTGACATTTAGGGGCTGTAGGAACTGGGGTCACCAGTTCCCCGGGGGTAGCCTGGCACGAGCAGGTGGGTACCCGAAAGCTCAGGTCTTAAGTGACTACACATCACACGCATCCACTGAGACAATAAGTGCACGCAAGGACTTAGACCACACCAGTTACGGTTGATTCAAATTAATAAGCTTTTATAGAAGATTAGAATCAGGGCAATCAAAAATTCACAGTAACAGTAACTTATTAGCTCCCTTTAAAAATACATGTGTTTCATCACTCGGCAATAAATACTTTACTGAATAAATATTAAATATTAGATAACCATAGGCTTTGCAATAGTTCTGCTCTTACTCAGCACCTGCAAGAAATTCTTTATAAAGTCATTCAGATACCATTGCAGCAAGCCTCAATAACCATCTCTTCATGTAAGTAACCATTTCATTTAGTACTCATAGACATCTCAGTGAAGATTAGGCCTCAGCTCAGCAGACAAGAGAACTGGGCATTTCATTAAGGCACATATACCCCAGTATTCAGCCAGCAGCACTTCCTTATGCCACCAAAACCCCAGCAAGGCATACAATTGCTGGTATACAATTGAACCTCTGGCGGGGTTAACTAATATCGTGGCCCAGTTCCGAGGCCTGGCAGTCTCAGAGGGACTTCTCCCCCTCCCTTCCACTCAGAGGGGGCCTTCCCCGAGTCATCTAAGGCTAACAGGGCCCAACCACGATGTTCCCCGGGGGATGGGCGAACTCGGGGCCTTCTCCAGCCTTCCGCCCTTCTCCCCTGGAGGTTACCTCTTGTCTTCGGCCCTACGGGGCCCTTGCGGCGGGACAGCTGAAGTAGGAGGGCTCGGGATCCTTCGGGAGCTCTCCGATGGTCGGGCACTGTGGGGGGCAGTCGCGAGATGCAGCCGGGCTTCCTGAGGCCCTGCGTGTGCAGCAAGCAGGCAGGGAATCTCTCGCTCTCTTCGAGCCCAATCATGGGAGGCAAGGAGTTGGTACGCCCGCAGCTGCCGGTCGCAGAGCTTCTCGGGTGGTGTGCCAATCAGAGGTCTGGCTTGAAGGGGGGCGTGGCCCGGCGGCCAATCACACTGCCGCAGGGCGGGGCGCCGCCAGTGATGCAGCCGGGCAACCCGTCACATGGCAGGGGTGGAGATGGCTTCTAGGCCAGGCGTGAGGCCTACTGTATTGCACGCGGCGGCCCTCTCCTCAGCTCTCCCTCCGATGTCGGACACGGCCCGTGGCAACCAAACGGCGGCCCTCTCCTGGCATAAGGGGGCCCGCCAGGGCAGACAACGGCAATGTCAGCGCTCCACCGGGCGCCGCAGACAGTCCGGGGTGCTGTGGTGACTGAGTGAAGGCAGCGATTGACAGGGCGACAGCGGTGAGTGCCCAGACCGCGCTTGTGGGTGGCAAAGCGCTAGGAAGCCTCGGCGCTGGGGCGTGGAGTTGAGCAGCGCTGGGCAGATATAGCGCTTCGTAAATCTAGCGCTTCAGGGCCTCCAGAACCTAGAGGATCACAGCGCGCTCAGGGGCATGAAGGTCTCTAGCACTTCAGTACTTCTCACAGGCACAGTGGGGGAAAGTTGGCAGGCCGCGCTCCGGGCCACAATCACAGCGCTAGCTTGCACACAGCAGTTCTCGGGACCACAGCCGGTCTAGGCAGTGCAGCGCTCTACAGGGGCCACAGCAGGGGAGCGCTGGATAGGCAGCACAGTCAATTCAGGCAGTTCACACAGGACAAGCAGTTGGTGCGGGACAGCGCAGGGGCCCAGGTGGATGCTCAGGGCACAGAGATGGCAAGGCCCAATACCTGGTCGAACCTCCAGCAGTCCTGTGGCGGTAAAGTTTCTTCTTGGCGCGGGGTGTCTCTGGCGCCCTTCTGTTACAGCAGAATCTTGGTTGCTTGGTGGGGGTGGGGGGGTTGAGTTGGAGGCTTGTCAGTAGGTCACTTCAGGTGGTCCCTGGGTTCCCCTCCCGCTGGGCCAGATCAGTGGGCTAGTCCAGGGTTCCTCACTCTACTTGGAAGGCAGCACCTAAGCCCTGTCACTCCCTGAGGCATAGGTCCCTGACTAGGCCCTACCGCCTAAATCTCCTGCGAAGGGTCCCCCAGGTCAGTGACCAACTACTCTACTCTGCTCTGACTGGAAAGTTTCCCTCCCTTTCCTTATATAGCGACAGTTGGCAGTTGGCAGTGGCAGTTGGTGTCCTCTCCCCTGTTCTAGAAGGTTCCAGGAGCTTCCCTCATTCTAGCTATGGGCAGGCTGGCATTGCTACATTGTTTAAGGGTTCCAGCCAGCTCCTGGCTACTAGAGTGGGCCTAAAAAGAACACGCTGCAGTAGCAGGGGTCAGTGGTAGCCATCTTAGGGGAAGAGGGCACCTGCACCGTAACATTGGGAAACAATGAGAAGGTGCCCAGAGACCTAGGGCCAACAAACATTAGGTGGAAAAAATAGGGCAAGGGCGAAAAAAATAGGGAAAGACCACCCTAGGGCTCACAGGTCTAACAGGGGCCCATTACGATGTTGGGCGGATTGCCTCCGCCAGGCTGGCGGTAGCCACCGCCGGCCTGGCGGACGCAATCTGCCCGACATCCACTCCCGAATGCTCCCCCGCCATATTAGTATGGCGGGGGGACTGCGGCGGAAGGAAAGACCGTCCGCTGCTTTTCCGCCTAGGTCGCCTTGCAGTTGGGGTGGAAAAGGATTAATATGGTTGCGGTGTCTCATAGACACTGCCAGCCATATTAGTATGCGCCAAATCGGAAGCCTTTCCGTGGCAGTGATGCAGTCTTCACTTTCGGGGCCCCCCGCGGGCCCCCAAAGTGAAGCAGGGGTGGGGAGTGCACAGGGGGGTACCTGTGGTACCCCCCTGCATCCTAATGACCCCCTTAGTGTGTGTATGTCGTCAATGGAGGTGGTTTCCAGATAAAGCTGTGTATCATCCGCATAGAGGTGGAAGGGGATGTTGGAATTCCTGAGTAGTTTGGTGAAGGGGTCGGATTAAAAGTTTTTCATTTTTATTCTTTGCGAGCGGTTGTGTAGAAAGGAAGAGAACCAGTTTAGGACCGTCAATTCAATGCCTGCTCTTTCATGGAGGACTTTGAGGAGCAGGGTGTGATCAACTGTATCGAATGCGGCCGATAAGTCTAGGAGAATGAGAAGGCAGCATTGGTCTGAGTCAAGTGACTAGTGAAGATCCTCTATGACATTTAGGATTGCGGTTTTGGTGCTGCAACCCTTTCTGAATCCCTATTGGTGTGGGTCTAGGAGATTGATGTTCTCCAAGTGTTGGGTTAGCTGTGGAAGAACACATCTTTCCAGAATTTTGGATAAAAGAGGTAGGTTCGATACAGGTCTAAAGTTGTTCATATCCTCACTGTCTAGCCCTGGTTTTTTAGTACCGGCGTGACTTGGCCTACTTTGAGGCAGTCTGGAATGATTCCTGAGCTCAGAGAGCTATTGATGATCTTGCCCCAAATTGGGGCTAAGATAAGCTTCAGGTCTTTAGCCAGGCTTGTGGGAAGCTGATCTAAAGAGTGGGATGAAGGGTTAGCGTTGGTGATAAGATTGACTATCTCTGCTTCCTGGATGGGCATTCGGTGAATTTAAGGGGGCACTGTCCATAATTGCCGGCATCTTGATCTCCGTGTGAGGGGAGGGATTTGTGCTGAGAGAGAGATCAATATTGGAGACTTTTTAATTGAAAAAGATGGCAAAGTTTGTCACATTGTTCTTTGGATGCCACTATATCGGATGTCGGATGTCGACGGTTTGGATGTTTGGCTCCTGATGATATTAAAAAGTTATTTGGGGCGTTTTTTTGCGTTGTCTAGAGCGGAGCAGAAGAAAGTTGTCTTTTTGTTCTTGATGTGCTTATTGTAGTTTCTGCGTGCTGCCTTGCGTTGATCACGGGGGAAACAGCCTTAATAACGAATCTTGAAAAACGACTGACCTGAACAACGATTCCTAAACAACGACCAATCTGTTTACCACGACATCTTTAACAACGACTCACATGAACCACGACTTTCCTAAACCACGAAAATACCGACCTCGTGACTGGCCAATAGATGGCGCTATTGTAATTACAATGAAAAACCTTTCCAGATTTATGGCAGTTCAATGAACAAACTTGCTAAACTTTTTATTGTCTGCCTGCAACTAGCCTCTACACAGGTTCCTATTGTCGACCTAGCCAGTTTGATAGATCACTCTATGTAGGGGGCTTCTATAAATGGAAGTGATTAGTGATGCATCCGAGACACGAAATAGCCAGCTGATATTCAGAACATGTCAAAAGACGCACCTATCCTCCCAGGAAATTGGATAAGCATATCCTCCTCTGAGCTGCACTATTCAATTCCAACGAGAGAAAAGGAGAATGAAAGAAGGTAGTAACCCGGGGGGTGTGGCTGACAGGCAAATATGGTGGCTATGTTATCTTCCTGCTCTGGCACTGGGATCCCGTAATAAGCACCATCTATCGTACAGGAACATCATCACTGCTTTGAAGCAGTGTTGCCCCGGGGAGAAAACTGAGACTGGGGCGGGGTTGCACCGTGAGATTACGGGGCCGCTGAGGGCAGCCTGCCTCACTTTAAAATGGGTGCTGTCACAGAAAGGCAGGGAATAGAGACTTGAGCATCTGCTGTACAGGAGGGCTTGAAGTGAAAGGCAATTTAAGGTGTCAGTGGTGACAGAGTACTGACTGTGGCTTTTCTCTGCCTCCCCCAGCTGAGAGGAATCCGAGCCGAGTTACTGGAGAACGCGTCTAACACTACGTGGCCATCGCAGGACGAAGCACTAACTAACATGAGGAGTGCTGAAATATCAGAAGTGGTTGTCTGCAATAACCTGCCGTCGGAAGATAGTGATGTAAATCATTTTTGTGGTTCAGGAATTCGTTGATAAGAACGTAGTGGTTTGGAATTACTCGTTGTATAGCCTTCGTGGTTAAGGAATTCGTGGTTTAGGCAGTAGTAGTTTAATCATACATACAATCATGGTGGAGGGATTGTTCCTTCTAAGGTTCTAAGATGTCTTCTTTCTTCATTGATGTCGGTGGTGAAGCAAGACCTGGAGGGGGTGCTTCTGTTTTTTTTTTTAGCTTCAAGGGAGCCAGGAGGTGCAGGGTGAGCGTCATGTTGGAGTGGTAGAGAGAGGTGAGTTCGGTGGTTGAGAGGTGCTCCGTCATACTAGGGAGAAGCGTGCTTAGCCCTTCGTCTAGGTTGGCCCGAGGGACTTGAGCTGTGTTCCTTAGCCATTTGGGAGAGGCCTGTTTAAGGGGTTGAGTTAGGGGCGGTTGGTTGATATGGAAAAGAATGATGTGGTGATCTACCAGCCCACGGGAATGATATAGTCAATAGTGATTGTGTTTCTATCTGAAATGATTGCGTCAAGGATCGCTCCTCTGTGGTGTGTTTCTTCTGAGCAGTGTTGGATCAGATCGTTTTCTAGCAGGAGACTGTTAAGAGATTGAATGAGCGGATTTTTTGTTTCAATTCATCTTATGTTGAGGTCGCCCAGAATGACGCTGTTGGCATTGCTGAGTGCACAGTGGGTGATCAGGTCAGAGAGGTGCACTCCGATTTTGTTGGAGCTGCCTGGTGGGTGCCACAGGCGATGACAAAGTATTGATCTGTTTGTGCATGATTTGATGGTGACTGAAAGGCATTCGACGGAGCTATAAAGGCACGATGAGCTTTCTGTGATGGAGAAGTTACTTTTGTGAATGATTGCTATGCCTCCGCCTCTGCTCATGTCTATCTTTGTGGATTATTGTAAATCCGGGTGGCACCAGCATGTCCACGTTGGGGTAGGACAGGGTGTTGAGCCAGGTTTCAGTTATGAAAGCTACATCTAGGTCATGGGAGAGGACAGCGTCTGCTAATTCTGTTGCATGTTTGGAAGCAGATCTGCTGTTGATGAGCATGCATTTAATGGGGGTTCTTCTTCGGAACTCGACTTGCTGGGTTGGGCTCTAGGTAGGGAGGTTAGGTGAGCTGGGGGTCTAGGGACTCTGGGGGGATGTTCCCTTCCAACTCCTTTAATTACTTGAATCGTGGATTTGGGTGAGTTCAGCGGGGGACCTGTGCTAAGCCAAGTGGTATCACTTTCTGTGAGGGATGTGCGGAATTGCGGTAGCGGTTTGTGGGGTGATCATATGATGAGGCAAGTGTAGTCGCTTCCTGAGGGGAGAGGGTGGGTATTGTTCTTCTAGGTCTGTCTGCTCGGATCGCGGTCCTTGGTTTAATGGCTAACGGATGGGAACTGGGGGAGGCAGGGGTCCAATTGGGGGCATTTAATCCTTCTTGGTTGAGAGGGGATAGGAGGGGCTACTGAATGTTGGGTGGGCATTCGGATTTTAGCTAGGGAGGATAGGGTTTCGTTCAGGCCTCATTCAGGCCTCGTACCAAGGTTTCGAGCTGAGCTTCAAGAAGGTTGAGGCCTTGCGTCAAATTATCTGTGGGGGTGAGAAGGGGAAAATGGGTGGTGCTATGCGCTGGGGAGGGGGTGCGGTCCAGTCTTGTTGGATGATGGTGGGCAAGCTGCTCGGATTGTTGTTTCTAGTAGTGTTCAGGGGAAGGGGCGAGCTATCTCTGGTCGAGTGTCTAACTGGTTTAGGGCTTGTAGAGGGGGGCTGTGGAGCAGTTGTGATTGGGAGTAGAGCTCCTCTCTGGGAGGATGCCTGCAATTGGTGGGGGGGCAGGGTTGGACGGTGGGTGGAACCTTAATTGGGGGGACGAGTAGAAATAGGTGTCATTGGAAGACGGGGGAGGGGTTCGGGGAGAGGGCGCGGGTGGGGTCCGATGCCTTGATGGTTGTTGGAGGCTCCCAGGGTGGGGATCCACGCATGGACCCCCCACAAGATGGGTAAAGATGGGTAAAATAAATCAAACATTTCAAGCTTATGCTTGACTAATAAATGGCAGTATAAAGTTTACCTCACATTTTACCTGCAGTTCACCTCGATATTGCGTCAGTGATCCCACATAAGCAATTACACCTAGGTAATAAAAGACCTTGCTCAATTTCTGTACTGAGACAAGTGATTGTTGATAGGTCTTAATCTAGTGACTCACTTTACAAGAGAGAAAAATAGATCAAAAATCTGAAAACAAATAGGTTGCTTGCGTTTCTGCTGAAATGATATTTAACTAAAGAAACTATAGGGTATGTGTTTAAAATAATTGTTTTAACTATGTGACTTTCTGTTCTGATTAACATATCATGTCATATTTTTTTTTAGTCTGAAAGGAACAGCGAGTCCTGTTTATGGTATGCTTGCAGGTAAATACTTATTTGTTGCAATGTCGTAAAATTGAACAATTCCATGAGGCTATTATTTGGAATCTACGTCTAGGTATGACCAAATGTTTTGTGGTATTGCTTGCTTGACTGACACACTGCTTTGTGTACTATTAATCACCAGGGACCCTTACATTGACTCAGTTTCTCTTTGTAATCCCACAAACAGTATGTTATTTATTGGGTTAGAGTCTGGTTCAATTTTCATGAAGTGTTTGTGTTATAATGCTGGCCTGGAAGTCAACCCCTTGACATTACTCTTCCCTTTCCATTGCATTCTGTGAATAAAATTACTTTCTGATGTGTTTCCTCTTCATCAAGCATAGTGCCTTGTGGCCACTTCAAGGGGCTTTTGCTCTGAACAGACATGCATAGTCAATGTTGTAGATACCCTTTAAGCTTCTGGTTTAGAATTATATATACATTTCTACAGTTTATATAACGCGAACGTGGCCCAAAGGCATCAGCGAGCTTTACATAACCATCAATTTACATTAGGCAAGGACAGATTTTATTTGTTACCAGAGGTTTTGTTTGACGTAGCAGTGGCATAAAGAATGAGGCCAATTTACAACGTGATGCATCTAGGGAGATGTGCCACGTTGTAAAGTCCTGCGTCATATTATACCTGTATCAGGTATAATATGCCACTCCTGTATGTTGCAAAGTAAGAATTGTACCTATTTCTGGAAAAAGAAATTTTGAAACTGAGAAAAGGAGGGATAATTGAGGAAGTTGAAGGAACAGAATGGTTGGCTCCGGTTGTTGCAGCTCACAAATCCAATGGGGATCTTTGTCTCTGTATTGATTTGAGACAACGTAACAAAAATTTGGTGGTTGATCAGTATCCTTTATCTAATATTACAGAACCTTTGGTGCTTCTTGGGGGGGTGCAATTGATTTAACATCTGATTATCACCAGATTGAGTCGGATGAGTCTTCCAGAGATTACACTTCCTTTATTACTCCCTTTGGCACATTTAGATGTATACATATGCCTTTTGGGCTTGTATCTGCTTCCTCAGTGTTTCAGCGAGTTATGGAAAGTGTTCTCAAAAGTCTTCCTGGTGTGTGTGTATATCAGGATGATATCCTAGTATTTGCAGAGAATGTTTATGAGCATGATACAAAACTTACATCAGTATTAAAGAACTTGAGTGATCATAATCTGACCATTAAAGCTGAGATGTGTAGATTTAGATCTAATTCCATCAATTATCTGGGACACAATATAACCAGTGACAGAATTAAGCCTAAAGCTGATCTAATCAGTACCATTTATAACTTGTGTTCTCCAGCTAATAAGACTGAGCTAATTAAATTCTTGGGCATGATTGAATATTATGCAAAGTTTGTGAAAGGTTTTGCTGTTTCTACTGTTAATATGAGAAGCTTGTTACGCAAAGGTGTAGATTTTGTATGGTCTAGTCTGTGTGAAGAGTAATTTGTCAACATTAAAGGAAAACTTAATGAAGCACCATCTCTTAGCAGCTTCGACCCCACTACCAAACCCATCCTAGTAAATGATGAAGGTGAAAAGGGATTAGGTGCTGTTTTACAACAACATGGTTCATCAGGAATTCAAACCGTGATGTTTCTGTCAAGGAGTTTGAGGTATCCTGAAACTCGCTACTCTATGGTCGAAAGGGAATCCCTTGCTATGAATTGGGCTATTACATTTTTTTTTAAAAAGCCTTTGGGGAGTTGATTTTGAGGTGCATTCTGACCATAAGCCATTAGTGGAAATATTAAATAAAAAAGGATTAGACACAATTTCTAGTAGGATTTATAAGTGGATTAAAGGGTTACAAGAGTATAGCTTTGTGCTCAAATATATACTAGGGATTGACAATGGCATTGCTGATGTCTTATCTCTTCTTGTTTCTTTGGATTCTTCACATGATGATAACTTGGATGATGATGAAGAATGGGTCTGTGTGGTGGATGATATTGTTTCTGAGGAAAGGTGATGTAAGGAAATAGTCCGCGATCCTATCTTATGTGAAGTAATATCTCCTGTTCAAAGGAGATGGAACAATAGCAAAGATGGCTCTGATTCTACTAAACCATTTTGGTTAGTGCGTAATGAGTTGTCAGTAGACAAAGTGTGGTGATCTGGCTTGATGCCTTCTGGGTTGATGACATAACCTTCCATGTCATTTGGATCTGGAATGTGTATGTGTCACCAGTTTGAACATTCTATGTTTCACAGTTCTTGGGTCCTGCAACAGCTGTGTTCAATAAACCTACTTCCTGAGGTTACCCAGTTTCCTGGTGATTTACTTCATTACACAAAGGTCTATTATTTCATGGCACTAGGTTGATTCCACCCTGCAGTCTTCGTAAAGAACTCATTGACTTGATTCATACATCTTATTCTGGGATTTCCAAGTGTAGAGGGCGATTACGCTTGTCGTATTGGTGGCCTGGTATGGACAGTATGGTTGAACGTATCATAAGAGACTGTGGGCCAGATGTAGGTGAGGGCCATTTACCGACTCATAAATACCGAATTTTACCGATTCGGTATTTATGAATCGGTAAATATGAAGGGGGGAGATGTAGGAAAATAATTTTTTTGAATGACCGAATCTGTAAAAATCGGTATGTACCGAATTGGTAAATACCGATTCGGTATTGCCCATTGATTCCTATGGGCCTTGAAGCCCATAGGAATCAATGGGCAATAACGAATCGGTATTTACCGATTCAGTAAATACCGATTTCTGCAAGGGTGCAGGGGTAGTCACTTTGACACCCTCTAGCACCCCAAATACAGGCACGTCTAACATTTGGCACACATACATGCCCTAAGGGCATGTCAGTGTGTCACATTGCACAGGTGTGCATGCACAGATGTGCATGCACACCTGTATTCGGTATTGTACCACCCAATAGGATTGGGTGGTTAAATACCGACTCTTAAAGGCCTCTGGCACTTTCTGAAGTGCCACCTACATCTCATTTACCGAATCGGTAAATTTACCGATTCTGTAAATGACATGCCCCCTACATGCCAAATCCTAAATACCGGTGGGTAACGGCCGAAATCGGCCGTTACCGACCGGTATTTTGGCTCCTTCATCTGGCCTTGTATGCCTTGCATGTTGAGTGACAAATCTAAATGTACACATGTGCAACCTATGATGTTAAGAAAGCGTCCTAATAAACCTTGGCAGGACATTGCTTTGGACATTGTCGGACCTATTCACAGTGGGGTCACAATCTTACATACTGAGCATAATTGACATGTATTCTAGGTGGCCAATAATTTTCTTTTTATTGACTATTGACACAAATAATGTGATTTAGTGGTTGGAAAGTTTGTTTGCTGAAGAAGGTTTTCCAGAAATGTTATTGACCGACAATGGGGTGCAACTCATACCCTAGGAAATGGCAGATTTCCTTTTATCTAAGGGTATTCTACATAAGATCTGCTCCTTGTATCATCCCGAGGCCAATGGCATGATTGAGAGATTTAATAGGGTTATTAAGGAAACTATTCTTTTAGCTAAATCTCAATCATTTTACTGGAAAAAAGAAATTGTAAAGAAGGTGGAGGAATATAGATTGTCTCTGCATGCAACTACAGGTAAAAAACCTTTTCTATTGTTCAGAGGTAGAGTGCCCAATGCTATGGTGGAGCCTTCTTGGGTCAATAGGTATGAATTATCTAAAGGTAAAGAGAGCGAATGTGATGGTCTAATAATACAAAAGAAAGATGAAGATAAAGCCAAGTGTAAAAAGAAATATTTTGATTAGAAGAAAGCTGTTAAGAAAACAGTTGTAAAAGTTGGTGATTGGGTAATGATAAAGCGTCCTGGTTTGTTCGGCAGTTATTCATCTAAGTTCATGAAACCCATAAAAGTTATCAAGGTGTTTAATAATGCTATACAGACACAAGATCATTGTGTTTGGAACTTAAACAGAGTGGTGACGGTCAAGGGTAATTTTGATGCTGAAATCCAAAATAATCCTTCCAACAAAAATCCTGGATTTGGTGAAAATAACGTCATTCAGGATGCACGATGTTCAACTAGGGTTATTAGACGACCTACTCACTATGAAGATTTTGTATAATTTCCCTTAGGTTAGAAATGTATTATATTTCAGTAGTGTTGTTTTTTATTTGATAAGGAAGGGGGATGTGTGGTATCTCATCCTTCCTGACATGTCACTGTTATGATGCTTAGAAATGTATGTATTTCACTGGATGCTCTGTAAAAGAATGTGAAGGTGTCAGTTTAAACATTGCTGGCTTGTAGATGGATGGGATCTTTCTCTGTCAATAAAATTCTTAGAACCAGCCTTCCTATTTCATCAATGTATCTACCAGGAATGCTTCACTCTTGTTTCAGAATGTCCCTTGCGAGGTTTGTACAACCATATCAAATGATGTCCCTTTTAGTTACATGGTAGCCTTGTCGACTGGCTCTGCACTCATTCAAGTCTCTCAATTACCTTTATTCTAGTAAGCCTTGTATGGCATTTTCAGGTGTTAGGTTGCTTAGTTGCACTAAAAGGTTTTTTGAAATTATAGTATCACTTTAGAGGACCAGGAGAGTGGGTCGAGTGGCCCTCCGAACACTACATTAAAATTAAGAGATAAGAAATAAATGTAAATCCTAGATACACCTTGAGGGCCAATCTTATGTGTTGGGTTCCAGGATCAACCCTGGGAATAGGAAATTGAAATACCCACATTTTACACTATCCGGCACTATCACCTCTTTGAATGCCATTCCCAAGTTCTTCCGTGTAAAAAATCTAAAAGAAAGAAACATCTTCCACGATCTAGACGACCTAACACAGCATTTCTTCCCAAAACAGGCAGATGTTGGAGCATTTTTTGCTATTAAATCTGGGACAATTAAGGTAAAGCAATTGCACCCAAAACACTATTTAAATGACCTCTTACCGACTTCTATAATAAAATTAACTTTCATCATTCAGCTCTTTACTGACTACTTTTAGTCAATACTTCCTTTCAGGAGGGTATGCATTCAACCTGCCTTAAACCTGGACAAATCGCTCTAATATTTAAAGTCAACACTGACCCTGACTCTTTAGAGAGCTACAGACCCATAATGAACCTCCCTTGGCTCGGCAAAAGTCATTGAAAAAAGAATTTGAAATGCAATTAAACTAATTGGTGGAATACAACTTGTTGCTCCTAGTCAGGATTCAGGACAAAGCACTGAAAGTGTAACTATCAAAGTCCTTCCAGACATTTTACAAACACTGGACAAAGGAGACACTTATATTTCAATTCTACTTGACCTGGTGGTAGTGTTCGATACTGTTGATCATAAAATCATCCCGAAGACTCTTGAGAGCAGAATGGTCTTGAAAAAGACAGTATAGAGATAGTTTAAATCCTTCACCTTTATTGGATCCCAAATGGTAAATTTAGTCCCCCACATGTTTAGGCCTGAAAATATATCAATAGTGGTACCTCAAGACACAGCCCGATCTCAAATCATATTCAATCTATATGTTGAACTCAAGTCAAGTTCCAAAAAATGTGGGCATGCAATTACTTCACTATGCAGACAATACACAGTTTTACTAAAAACTCTGCATGTAAACAAAATCCTTTTTCTCAAAAGAGGCATGACATTTTTTTTCTCTTCGGCATCTGAGATCTCCTCAAAACTCAACACCATGAAAACAGTGTGGCTTATTTATGAGCCCCTTGCTACTCTTTTGTGCTGCTATTGCGTCACTTTTCGTGATGCAGCGGCAGCGTAAACAATGCGCCACATTGCGCCATATTTACAAAGTGATGCATCTGGGCAGATGCGTCACCTTGTAAACCCCTGCGCCACATTATCCCTTTGTCAGGTACAATGTATGCAGGGTGGACGTTCCCCCGCAAGAAAGCCTCGTAGAAGTGGCACAGTGAAATCTACCAGATTTTACTGCGCCAACTTTAGGACACCACTACATCAAAACCTTGCACCTGCCTCATAGTAGGCATAAGGGTGGTGCAGTGCAATTTGTATAGGCCTCTCCCATGCAGTGCTGGAGTTGCGTCATGCTTTCGACACAACTCCAGCAATGCTTGAGTTTTGCGCCAACAGATACCCCAGGATTCCTGACACATCTGTCACTCCTTGCGAGATGGAGCGCTGTACACTAAATACAGCACATCAATGGTGTTCCAACGAGGGTGCAGTGAAAAGTGTTGCATCTGTGATAAAACAGAGACTGTTCATAAATGAGGCCCAGTGTTCTGACTTCTAACATGAAATTTGAACAAAACGACCAACCTGCTATAATGACAGCGCAGACTGAAAATGGTAGTCCACCCAGCAGTAAAAACACTAGGATTCTTCATTCACAACTTACTTTGAGTGGAGCCCCATGTATGCAAGCTAGCCCAAAAGGCTATTCTCCATCTACATCAATTAAAAAGAATAAAGCAAAAGGGTGTTTTACATATTGTATTTTGTTACTTAAAAATTGTTAACGTCGCGCTCTGAAATTTTTAAAATGCAGGCATGAGCTGTATTTACAAAAATACTGTGCACCCCTGCCTTACCCCTAGTGCTGGCATTAAAGAAACTGCCTAGGCTAGCGCAGGCACCCTTGCATCATCTTGCAAGGGTGCTTGTGCTGCAGGGGTGATTGTTCATGTGCAGGAAGGACACCCTCCTGCAAATAAATAATATTTGAAAGTGATTTGCTGTTTCTATGTGTGCTGCACAATGCAGCACACATAGAAAGAGCAAAATACGAGGAGACATTAATTATTTTTCCTCGTTTTACCATCCTAAAACCAGGTTTTTTGCTGGTCTTAGTTTTTGGCGTTGCCCCATCCTTTTAAATATGTTGCAGCATCAAAAAGCAATGGGTGTTGCGGCAGAACGCCCACTGCAATACCCATTGCACGCCTCTTTCACACTAAGTAAAGCATGAAAAGGGGCCTTATTTACAACCGGTGTAAAGCCACATTAAGTTGCTTAACGCTGCCTTTTAAATAAGGAGAAGGTGATATCGCCACCAGAATGTCACTAAAAGTAGGATGCGTCTCGCACAGGCACGATGCGATGATCTTCGGGGCGGCGACGATCTTCAGGTGCAGTGGCGATGCGCAGAGTTGATCTTCTGCCGCAGCCCCTCGATGCGCTTGCATTGGACTCTGCGACGATGTTCACAGTGACGTGATGCGGTCCGCAAGCAAGCGGTGCGATGATTTCTCACAGCGATGACAGACTCTGCGACGATACTTGCAGCAACAGGAATCTTCCTGCACTGGGGCGATGCGCTCTGCTAGCGAACGATGGGTCGGTTCTTGCAGCTGCAACAGGCACTGCGACGATCTTCGCAGCGACTGGAATTTTCTCGCACTGTCGGAGATGCGGTCCGCAAGCGAGCGGTGCATGCAAATTGTAGATCTTCTTCTTTTCTTCTTGTCCAGCTCCCCAACAGCAGGAAACAACCTCCAGAGGCCCCTCAAATGGATCAAGCACTCTAGTCAGGTCAGAAATAATACAGCAGAGTGCAGGGGGGAAGCTGGGGGTAAAGTCCTTTTGTTCGTGGGACTTCTTAACAGGAGGCCAGCTCTTCTCAGGCCCTTGGAGCTCTCTTCAAGCAAGGGCACAGCAACAGCAAAGTCCTTCCCCTCTCCTTGGCAGCAAAGCAACTGCAGGTCAGCCTTACAGCAGGTCAGTCCTTCTTCTTCAGTCTTCCAGCTTTCTCCTTGGCAGAGGTTCCTTCTTGATTCAAGTATGATCTAATTTTCTGAAGTCTGTGTAGCCCTTTTTATATCAATATTCCCTTTGTTCTCTGAGGGCAGAGAGACCTTGGCCTAGTCAGAACCAGTTCTGGTCAGTCCTGGAGCACTTTGTTTCCTTGACTTCTTCTTTCCTTTGAGGGAGAGGGGCAGGGTCATCAGCCGCTCAGCAGGAGGTGGAGCCAGCATTGTGGAAGGCATGCACAGCCCTATTCAGGCCCAGGTGCTATCCCCTCCCACCACTCACGATGCAGATGGAGCTATTCAGCCTAGGGATGACTCACTTATCCTCTAGGAGCTACCCCAGCCTCTGTCACTCACAAACCAGACAGTCAATTCACAAACAGGCCAAGGCACACAGAAACGTTAGACAAGAAAACAGCCACTTTCTAAAAGTGCTGTTTTCAAAGACAGGATTTAAAAATCATCCTTCCTAACATATGTGTTATTAAATTCTGAGTTCAGGGATACCAAACTTTAAATTTCAATCTTGCTCCTATGGGAAGATATGCAGGTAAACATTATACACAGCATTCCCCATTATAGGCTATGGGCAAGTGAGCCTTTCAATAGTGAAAAGCGAAATTGGTATTATTTCACTATCAGAGCATGTCACCTACATTAGTACATGCTCTACCTTTCAGATACACTGCAACCTGCCCAGGGGGTACCTCGCATATGAATGTCCAATGTGCACAAAAAGGGAAGGGTTGGGCCTGGCCAGTGGGGACACTGGTCAGGTCAGCCTGGCAGTTAGCAACTGCACAAAGGCACTGCGGTGGCAGGCCTGAGACACCATTTTGGGGATACTCCTTTGGGTGGCACAATCAGTGCTGCAGGCCCACCAGCCCTGGCACACTCAGTGCACTTTACTAGGGACCTACTGGTAAAACAAATATGCCAATCATGGATAACCAATCACAATACTAATTTAAACAGAGAGCATATGCACTTTAACACTGATCAGCAGTGGTAAAGTGCCCAAAGTCCTATTGCCAACAACTACAGGTTAGGAAAAACAAGTGGGGAAGAAGCAAAAAGGCTGATGACAACCCTGCAAAAAGGGCCATTTCCAACAAATAGGTTTCCCATTTGCGAGAATTAGAGCTATTGGGTTGTAAATGTAAAAGTGTTTTACTAATGTTTCTTAGAGTGGAGTAGATGTAGGTTGTGTGTAATAGAACTATATGGTATGTTGTGCAGTAAAATTGTGTGGATAGAAAGAATGTGGTATTTAGTATATAGGGATTATGTAAAATGGGATTATATGTTATGGAGAGTAATTATGTATATGTTAGTCTGTGTTTTGGAGTGGTAACCTCAGGTTTATCTTCCTAGTTTTCATAGAAGCCTCTTTTTTACCTCTCTTGCCTCTTTCTGCACCCCTTTTGCCTCTTTGTGCACTTAAGTTCCTTCTTTCTGCACTTCTTTTGCCTCTTTCTTCAACCCTCTTGCACCTCTGTTGTCTCGTTTGCACTGCTCTAGCTTCTTTCTGCAATTCTCTTGTACATTTCTGCATCCCTCTTGCCTCTTTCTGCACCTTTCTTGCCTCTGTCTGCACACCTGTTACCTCTTTATCCACCTCTTTTGCCTGTTTCTGCAACTCTCTTTCCTTTTTCTGCAGTTCTTTTGCCTCCTTCCGCATCTCTGTTGCTTCTTTCTGCACTGCTCTTGCCTCTTTCTGAACCCCTGTTGATTCATTCTGTTCTTCTGTTGCTTCTTTCTGCACCTGTCTTGCTTCTTTCTGCAACCCTGTTGTCTCTTTCAGTACTCACCTTCCCTCTTTCTGCACCTCTATTGTCTCATTCTGCACCCTTCTTCTCTTTTTTGCATCCCTCTTGCCATTTGCTGCACCCCTCTTGCCTCTTTCGACACCCCTCTTGCCATTTGCTGCACCCCTCTTGCTTCGTTCTTCACTTCTCTTGACTGTTTCTGCACCTCTCTTGCCTCTTTCTGCACCCCTCTTCCCTCTTGCCGCACCGCTCTTGCCTCTTTATGCACCCCTATTCCCTTTTTCTGTACCTTTCCTGCCTGTTTCTGCTCCCTTCTTCCCTCTTTGTGCTTGTGCATCTCTCTTGCTTCTTTCTGCACCCCTGTTGCAGTTTTTTTGCCTCTTTCTGTACCGACTTCCCTCTTTCTGTATGTCTTTTGTTTCTTTCTGTACTTCTCTTGCCTTTTTCTGCACCCCTCTTGCCTCTTTCTGCACCTCTGTTGGTTCTTTCTGCACTGCTCTTGCTTCTTTCTGCACGTCTCTTATAAATTTCTATACCCCTCTTGCCTCTTTCTGTACCCCTCTTCCCTCTTTCTGCACTCCTCTTGCCTCTGTCTGCATCCCTGGTCCCTTTTTCTGCACTTCTGTTGCCTCTATCTGCAACTGTCTTGCCACTTTCTGCAGTTCTCTTTCCTCCTTCTGTAGCTCTGTTGCATCTTTCTGTAACCCTCTTGCTTCTTTCTGAACCCCACTAGCCGCTTTCTGCACCTTGATTGGTTCTTTGTGCACTTCTCCTGCTTTTCTTAGCATCTCTCGCTTTTTCTGCACCCCTCTTGCCTCTTTCTGCACCTCTGTTGCTTCTTTCTACACTTCTCTTGCTTCTACCTTTTTGTACACAAATTTACAGAGTACGCTGTTTGAAACACAGGTATTCAAGTTTTTGTATGTTCCTTTTTATGTAACATGTCACTAGGTAAAAGCAGAGACACACGCATGCATACGTTCACACACTGGGTCAGACTTACAACCGTGATATGCTTAGGATTTCTGTTTTATATTTGGTATGCTGAGTAGTCGATGAATAGTGAAACTTCAAGCGAAAAGTGACTTTTAAGACATCTTGGGAGAAGGATTAGTGATTAGGCTACTTTGTATGAGTCTGTTGTAAGGTACAGTCGAAGTAGGCCTCTTTCTGCACCTCTGTTGGTTCTTTCTGCACATTTCTTGTTTCTTTTTGTCCCTTTCTTCCTCTTTCTGGACTTCTGTTGCCTCTTTCTGCATGCCAGTTGCTTCTTTCTGCACCTTTCTTCCTCTTTATGCACATGTCCTACCTATGTAGGCATAGTTAGAAATTAGCATTTAAAAAACCTTAAAAATTCACTGAAAAAAACAGGTTTCAGGGACGTTATAGTTAGTATTAGCATTCAAAAAACCATACAAATTCACTGAAAAAAGTAAAACCAGAGGTTTCAGGGACGTTATAGTTAGGAATTAGCATTTTATTTTTAAATAGAAAATACACAAAAAAAACATAGGTTTCAGGGATGTTAGAGTTAGGCTAACATTTCACTCGCACAAAACCAGACAAATGCACTGCTGATAACATCACATATCACATCACTCATAACATGGTCAGTGACATCACTCATGACATCTCAAATGACACCACTGATGATATCACTGATGACATCATCCAGTGAGTGCCAGTGTTTCTAAAAAGTTTAAGAATCATATATATATATACATATATATATATTTCCAAAGAACGCTCCGTCGTGACAGCTGGTGGCCCCGTGGAAGGTGGTGCATACACCGGCCGAGCACGCCGGTAATCCAATATTTCCGAAGGTAAAGTTCCCAATCAAAACGCTCTCAGCCACCAAGAATACACCAGATATTTCAAGGGTGTTAATTTTACCTACAATAAACACCCTTACCTACAATAAACTTTACCTTTGGATATATATATATATATATATATATATATATATATATCACAACTCGCACTCGTCCCACACGGATCAGCGTACCCCCGTGCCACTAGGTACCACCGGTCCAGAAACGAAAGTTGACCCAGGCTGAGGTGAATAAATATTTATTTAAATTCAAAAATCGCCACCAGCATAACGTTTCGGCCTTCTCAGAGGCCTTGATCACATGACGTTAAGGGAGGGACACAAACTTTTTAAAGTGCAAGTGCAGCAAATAGTGAAATACGATTGGTGGTTTCGAAATGCAGAGTAATAGACATAGTAAACAGTGTATATGTCAATACATAAGCCGTATTTACAATAGAAACAACACACCGACATATCAAGGGAATAATCAATTTCATAATGAAAAATCATTAAATATAAAACCCTTAAGAAAATTAGCGGAACCAAAGATGGTGATCATAAGATATAAACAGTACTGTACAATGTCACAAACTCTGTAATAGAGTTTCACCATGTTTACGCTATTTAATAAGTGTCATGGTGATGCCTATGTAAACACAATAGGAATAAAACCCAAGTGGGTGAAATTACGAGCTTACATCTATTTTGTACTGGACACAAGACTATGAACTATTTAAACTCTCATAGTCACCAAGGGGTTTAAATCCCCGCTTTCCCACCAATTCATGTAAATAAAAATAAATTAAAACCAGAGAAGACGGTGTAAGTGTGTGAAGTGTAAACTCATAAACTTAAAGTGTAATAATAAGAGACCCCTATGATGGTCAACCTGGGTACACTTTCATGATTTAATAAACTAAACTTGACAACCACGGGTCAAAAGCAACAGTTGGCCAGCTGGTATTTACAGTTAATTAGGATGGCTCAACTATGCTAGTGCTAATCGCTGTAAGCCTTATAGACAGGGTCCTGTCATAAAACAACCTCGGCTTTAAAGCATGATACGGTTCAATTGTGCACTTGCCGCTCAAATAGTGGCAACCTGGTAGAGGGCACTTCAAGGCAAGATCTTGATTATAGATGTGTATAAAAATCAACACTGGTATTCAGACCCATGGGAGACCTAGTATCCAAATCAAGGATATATTTAGTCTCTAGGGCCCGCAACTTTGCCTCCCGGTTACCACCCCTGCGTAAGGGTGGGATTGCGTCAATGACAAAATATTTTAAAAGGTGACTTTGTTTGCTGTGATGTTCCTTAAAATGACGCGCCACAGGGTAAGAAGGGTCCTCTGTGTTTATTGCCCTGATGTGCTGGAGTATCCTTTTGTGCACCTGCAACTTGGAGCTACCCACATATTGCAGGGCACACGGACACTCCAGCACATAAACTGCATACTCCGTTTTGCACGTGAGTGGTTTAGAGATTAGACGGGGAATCTCAGAGAAAGGAGTCAGGTATTGGGTTTTACTGACGCTGTGTTGACAGGCTTTGCACGAGGAGCATTTTTTAAAACCCTTAATTGCTTTGAACCAAGGGGTAACAGTGACCACCTCAGGGCTGGATTTAGCCAATGCTTCCCTTAATGAAAATGCCCTTTTGTAAGAGATATTCGGTTTTGCTGGCATGAGGTGGCCTATAACTGGATCATTGTTGACAAGAGTCCAGTTTTTCGACACGATCTTGCGCAATGCCTGAAATTGCTGATTAACGGTCAAAACCAGTCTGACTCGTTGATTGGATCATCAGTTTCCTGTGTTGCGCACTTCCGTGGTTGTAACGCAACATCCCTAGGCATAGCATTGACTTTTCTGATTGCAGAATCTATTGTTGTCAAAGAGTAAACCCTAGCTAAAAAACGTGCCTTGCTGTCATCCTGAGCCTGTTTACACTGTTCCTCCATGCTGCAAATACGTCTGATTTGCAGCATCTCCCCAAAGGGGATGCTGCGGATCAGGTGTGCCGGATGATGACTTCTCGCGTGGAGAACCGTGTTGCCAGCAGTGGGTTTGCGAAACAATGTTGTTTGTAATTTGTTGTTGCTGGCTAGGACACGAACATCTAGAAAACACACACTCTCCTGACTCATATGATGGGTAAATTCCAGGTTAAATGTGTTGATATTGAGTTGCATGATAAAATCAAGTGCCTCCTGTTCGGTACCGCGCCAAATTAAAAAGATATCATCAATGTAGCGATACCATTGAACTATCTGCTCTGCCATGACCAGATGGTGCGACCCCATGAGGACCTGTCTCTCCCAGTAGCCCATGTACAAACAGACATAACTGGGAGAGAAACAGGCCCCCATGGCCACACCCCTGATCTGTTGGAAACATTGGCTATTGAACTGAAAATATTTGTTGTTTAAACAGAAGGAGGTCATCATCATCAACATCCTGTTGTGCTCAACAAACTGAATCGATCTATTGTCCAAGAAATATTGTGTAGCCCTTAACCCGTCACAATGTCTGATACTGGTGTATAACGACGATACATCGAGTGTAATTAACCAGAACCCAGGTTGCCATTCTACAGATTCCAGTTTTCTTAAGAAATCATTAGAGTCTTGTACATAAGATGGCAGAGCAGTAACAAAGTCTTGGAGAAAAAAATCAATATATTTTGTGACATTCTCCAACAGACCATCTCTGGCAGAAATGATCGGTCTGCCTGGTGGTTTGTGGGAGTCTTTATGAATTTTGGGGATTAAGTAGAATACCGGCATTACTGGAAAGTCTTTTTTCAAATATTTAAACTCATCATGACTTAAGAGGCCCGCACTTTTCCAGCTCACTAACAGACTCCCCAATTCATTCTGAGCCTGTCTTATGTCAGTGAGTTCACAACGTTTGTAGCAGGATGCATCATGAAGTTGTGAATATGCCTCCTCTAGATACAAGGTTCGTGGCCACAGCACGACGTTGCCCCCCTTGTCGGCCTGGCGTACAATGATTGAATTATCAGCTTGTATCTTTCTGACCAAGTTGTTGTATTGGTTGTTGTGAATGCTGTTTTTACGTTTTGTTTTCAAAGTCGAAACGTGTAACTGCTTAATCCCTGCAATGGTAAGGTCGTGGAAAATGTCAAGATTATCATGTAATGTCAATGGTGAAAATGTCGATTTTGGTTTGAATTTTGTCAACCCAGGTGCATTGTACACAACAGGTTCATCTTGTGACGCTGTGAGTGCCCCTTCAACTCGTAAGGCAGTTAAATCCTGGAGTAATTCCGCATCCCTGGCAACTGATACCAAAGTTGTTGGACCCCGTGGATTAGTCAAAAAACGGTTATTTAAAAAATATTTTTTGAGCTTGAGCTTGCGAATGAACTTGAACAGCTCTATTCTTGTTTGGGCGTAATTAAAGTTATTTGCTGGACAATAAGAAAGACCTAGTGATAAGATCCGGACGTCAGATTCGTTAAGCACAGTGGGGGTAGGATTGATCACTGCTGGACCCCCCAACTTGTGAGCTTTCTCCGTATCCGAACCCATTACTTCTTTTTGTTGTTCCATCTTTTCTTCGGGAAATATTTCTTCTTTGTTTGCTCGTCTCCGGCTTGCTTTGCGTCGTTCCCACCGCTTGCGGTTGTGCCCTTGTTGACCTGTGGGTTTGGGATTCTTGGACGGAGTGTAGCTCGCCGATCTTGCAGGAGACAGTTTACCTCCTGTCCGAGCGAGAACTTGGTAAACCCCAACTTCAGGTTTGTTTTGCCACTGTCCGTGTCCGACCCACTTTCAAGAGCCAAACTATATTCAGATGCTGAAGAAGGCAGATTTGTGGCCGATGTTCCTGCTGCCACTACAGAGGATGTATTATTTTGCCACCGGTATTTGCCGCTTTAATAGCATCATATTTTTTTGCGAACGTGAATACTCGGCCGTGTTGGTAATCGGCTTTGTCCCGTTGAAATTTGAAAATTTTTCGTTTTTTTATTATGTCTTCCTCTTTGAGCAACCTGGCAGTCATGTCCTCTCTTAACTTTTCAGATTCGGCTTCAGATCCTTTTTCCAGCTCGAGGATTTCGATATTGAGGGCATCTATCTGCTGTTGTAGGAGTACGCGATCACTTTCTGCGTACTTCACTAGGATGGTTACTAGCTTTCGTGACAAATCCAAGTTGCATTGTGCCCACTCATCAAGCATATTAGGATCAGGTTGTTCAAATGATGGCGCCAGCATAATACGCAAACCCCTGGGGATGCACCCCACCTCCAGATATCTGCTTAGAGAGCGGTGCTCCCAAGACTTAGACTGTTCACGCTCATGGTTTTCGCAAGTTTTTTAAAAGTGTCTTTAAGGCTACTGTTAGAAATGGGATCCCTGGCTGGCCAGGGCTTGCGCCAAAGTCATTGAGACCACCACTCCTAAGTCAGGGCAAGGGAGTTACACGCCAAGATAACCCCTGCTCACCCTCTAGGTAACGTGGCGCGAGCAGCAAGGCTAAACTTGGAGGCGATGTGAGTTAAGTATTTGCGCACGCACCCCAGCAACAACACCCATGGCCCACCACAAAGGAAACTCCACACAAGGTTATATAAAAATAGCCTTTGTATTACACCAAAACACATTAGATAAAAACACACACTTTACAATGTGCCAACAGGCACGGGCAGAATTTACAGGGGAAATGTACAAGACAGGGCCACATGGACCACTGTCAGGAATATGCACTTTTAGAACTTGAAATACTGTTAGAATTTCACTTAGAACATAGCATAGAAAATCATTGTAGCACAGAATATAAAAATAGAGCACACAACCAGTATCTACTGGGAACAGGTAAGTACCAACTACGCAACCCTAACCACCCTAGGAACAGGTCACGCAGGGAATCAGGACCTCACTAGCACCACCTGTACTAGCAAGAACAACAACCACCTAAGTATCACAATATATTGTAGGGGTATAAGCACATAACACATGTTGCATAACATACATTCAGCGGTGGAAGGAAGGAAAACACATGATGCATCAACAACACATTCAGAGGTGTAGCAAAGAACACTTTGCAGAAATCACATTAGCACGTAAATCATAAATGCGCCAGAATCACATGGCACAACACTAGAACTGACCCTCAGGCCAACTGGCCTTGCAAGGGCTGAGATGCCCTTAATCCCAATGTCAGGCAGGCTGCGCAGGCAGCCAAGAACACAAGCCTAAACGTGGCAACTGCCCACAAAGTGCTGGGCAGTTGTAAATACTGATGGGGCCAACGTTGGAGCCTCGTGGGCTCAAGGACAGGAACGCACTCAAGAGCCTCTCTGGGCTCGTAGGACAAATGTGGGCTGTGAGGAGCCTCGGGGCTCTGAACAAAGGAATGCCCTCTAGAGCCTCTCTGGGCTCTCCAACAAGAACTGGCACTCGAGCCTCTCGGGACTCGTAAAGCAAATGGCACCCTGAGCCTTACGGGGCTCGACAAGCAACTGCGGGGTCCTGGAGCCTCGTGGGCTCTAAATAGACAAGGAATGCCCCCTTTTTGTGGGAGCCCCTCAACAATGGGGGCTCAGGCGTCCGAGTCCCGCACCGGGGACTCGGAAATCACAATATGGCCTCCAAGAGCCTCACGGGCTCGTCACCGACACACAAAAATGCCCCAGGGGTGAAGATCGGGCTACCGGGGGGGGGGCGGACACCGGCAATGTGTCCCGGCGCCCTCCCTCTCTCGCGGATCAACACCACGGGCCCCCACTCACCTTGACCTGTGGCGGGGGCTCTCCTGTGGGCCGGGTGTCCTCTCTGGCGGCGGGCGGGGCTCTCTCACTCGGGAGAGCCTCGTGGGGGAACCAGGCAACTTCGGAAGGCTTCTCCTGTGGGCGGCGCGGGCTCCTCTTCCACAACGGAGCCCGCCTGCCCCACCAGCTGCTGACGCCGTGCTCCCCTTCCCTCCTCGGACTGCGGGGGCGGGACTGCCTCTCCCGGGGCCGCGCTGCGATTGGCCGGCCAGCAAGCTGCTTCCGGGTCGCGGCGGCCCGGCGGGGGAAGACAAAGAAGCAAAGGCCGGGTGGGCACCGGCTCGGGCCACAAAAATAGCGGCGAGGTCCCTGGCGGGGTGGGCACCTGCCAGGGGACTAACTGGCAAGTAAAGCAGGCAAATGCGGCGTGGGCAGCCGCTAGTGTAAAAATAAAGCGCTCGGAGCGCTAGGGCAAATCCGGTGCTTAGAGGCAAATAAAGCGCTCCCAGCGCCGAAGGTCAAGAAAAAGCGCCCTCAAGCGCTAGAAGGCTATCCACAGCGCTCCCAGCGCTATAGGCACAAGCAAAGCTCCAGCAGGGTCTGGAGGCAGGCAGAGGGGGGGCAAGGCTGGGCCCAGAGCCAGCTCACTGGGTCTCCAGGCAGGGAGACAGTCCAAGTGGCGGTCCTCCTGGCCCCAGCAGCAGCCCCATCTGGCAGGATCCTGGAAGAGAACAGTTTGGGTGGGGACACAGCCCCCTTTTTATATACCACATTCCTTTGTCTTTGTCACAGGGTGAGGGGAAGAACCAGTCGCAGCTGGTTGGTGAGCACCCTTGATGTGCTCAATCACCCTTTTCATTCACTGGCAGGACTAGGGTCATCAGTCGCCCCACAGGGGGCGGAGCCAGCATTGTGTGGGGAAAACCCAGCCTCATTCAGGACACAGGTGCACTCCTCCCCAGCCATCAGCATGCTAATCTCCACACTCACCACCGGGCAGACCCATCATGACTCATGGAGCCTGGCATCCCAGCCAGCTCCAGCCAATCACACGCCAGGCACATTTCACACTAATATGCCAACTTCTAGAAGTGGCACTTCCACACACGACACAATCATGCCACATACATCATTGAGAAGCATTCAATCACACGAGTCCGCACATACCAGACTCGAGCCTGTACACCCCACGCATCAGGAACTACCAGGGACACATACATTCCCCATGCATTCCTATGGGAGGGCAGGCCAACCTTACTCCACGCACTCAGAGTGCGCATGCACTTTCCACTGGGACACAGTGAAAGTGCGCAGGAATAAAAAATCACTACCTCCAATTCACATTCACAAAGCAAAAAGTTTAGGGGTGAACCTGCCAGAAGGGCCAAGTCCAACAGCTACTGCTCATTTGTTGCTCTGAAACAGATTTGCCCGTGGTCGTCGGCTCCCCCACCGGGGAGTCTTTATTTATTTATTTTTATTTATTAAAGTTTTGTATAGCGCTGGCTGGACCCGAGGGTATCAGAGCGCTTCACAGCAAAATATACATGGGTTAGACAGATAATGCGGACAAGAAGCAGGTCAATGAACACAGGAGTGAGTACACTCTATACAATAGCAGCCAGGCGTGAACCAGGGCGGAGAGTCGTAGGCAAGTCAATCAGCTCTGGGGTGAGCGAGAACCTGAAACTATAAAGTCTGGGTTTAGTTCTAGTTGGTTCCGGAGCACTCAAGGAAGAGGACTTTGAGTAGCTTCTTGAATTTCGGGAAGGATGCAGTCATTCTGATGTGTGGGGGGATGGAGTTCCATATCTTGGGAGCATTGCCCGCGAAGGATTTGCTAGATGTTGAGAGTTTCTGGGATTTCAGAGGAATGAGTAGGAGCGTGTTGGAGCTTCTGAGGTTTCTAGACTGCCCAGCCCTTTTGAGCTTGTTGGCCAGGTATTCCGGTTTGCCCGTATGCAGGGCTTTGTGTGTGAGGCAAGCTGTGCGGAAGCTAGCTCGTTGGTCAATAGGGAGCCATTTCAGATCCTTCCAAGCTGGGGTGATGTGTTCATATTTCTTTGTTCCCGTGATCATTCTTGCAGCTGCATTTAGGGTAGAGGTCAGAGGACGTAGGTGAGATTTGGCTGTTCCAGTCAGAGTGGCAATGCCGTAGTCAATTCTGGAGAGGACCAGAGCCTGCGTGGCCTGTTTCAGGTCTTTTGTGGGGAGGAATGGTTTTAGTTTGTAGAGCAATTTCAGGTTCAGGAAGGCACTTTTGGCAGTTTTTGAGATGTGTTCTTTCATATCCAGTTTGGGGTCAAGGGTGATCCCTAGGGATTTTATGGAGTTCGATGGAACAAGCGGCACATTTAGAGCATTTAGGGCTTTGAACCAATCCAGAATTTGGGGGTTTTCTTCTTTGTTAGAGATTAGGAGCACTTCAGTTTTTTCTTCATTGAGTTTGAGGTGGTTGGAAGAGAGCCAGAGCTGAACTTCGGTAAGTGTGTGGTTCAGTCTGTGGATGTCCGAGATCGATGTGGTTTCCAGATAGAGTTGCGTGTCGTCCGCATAAAGGTGGAAGGGGATGTTAGCTTTCCTTAGAATTAAGGTGAGGGGCTCCATGTAAATGTTGAAGAGTTGAGGAGAGAGTACAGACCCTTGAGGAACTCCTCTGCTGATTGGAAGAATGTCTGATTCGCAAGTTTTAATTTTTATTCTTTGTGTGCGGTTGTTAAGAAAGGAGGAGAACCCTTTTAGGACAGTCTTTTCGAGGCCTGCTCTTTCATCAAACATGTCATCAAACATGTCAAGGGCCACATCCTCTCTGCCCCTTAATGCATTGGCTGACATGGCGATTGAATAATATGCAGAAATGCTTGCTCACCCCCACCAGACGACTGAAGAACCAAATGGCGTCGTTCGTCTGTGCAGCTCAACTCCTTCACCGGACTCTCCACGTACGCCCCGCACTAACACCTCAGCGAGCACCGGACCAAGGTCGGGACGTCTGTCACTCGGTGCTCGTTTTTCAGCTATGCAGGGTTGAATTACGCGGTCCAGGGGCTGGCGCAGCTACTCCTCTATATATATATATATATATATATATATATATATATATATATATATTTATATATATATATATATATATATATATATATATATATATATATATATAGGGTCTGTTCCTGTTGTGTCCGCGTTGATAGCGGTCAAGGACTTATTTCCATATATATATATTTATATATACATATAAAACAACAGCTCCGGTAATGGAATTCCATCGAGCCTGCTCGTGGGTGGTCCAAGGTGGGGATACCATTCACCCATAAATCCAAAAAACGCCTTGCTCATACAAACCAACGTACTCGGACACCTTCAGCTGCTCGTGTGCGAAAGATTTATTAGGCAGGAAACAACGCGTTTCACCTTACGGCTTGTTCACGTTTCAATATATATATATATTCACTGAAAAAACCATAGGTTATAGACCATATATAGTTAGGAATTAGCATTTAGAAAACCTTATTTTACTCACACAAAACCATTGAAATTCCATATATAGTTAGTTGCACTAACTATATATCGCGCACCTGCAATCCACTGCTGATGATGTCACATATTACATCATTCATGACATGGTCAGTGACATCACTGATGACATCACTGATGACATCTCAAATGACATCACTGATGACATCACTGATGACATCTCATTTGACATTACTGATCACATCACTGATGACATCATTCATGTGATGATACAATGAACCTCTTCAGACTCTAATATAACCTTAGATACACTCAGTGTAAACAGACACTCACAGACTGTCACTCATCCATGGAGTTACTCACACACCTAGTCAGTCTTGCAAAGAATCAATCACACCTCGATTTCCTCAACTATATAGTTATACACACCTTACTTATTGGAACATATAATAACACATATTTACTCTGTTATACAATCCCTGATACAAGTTCACAATAATCCATACAGCCACTCACACATTCACTGGCTCTTATGCACAGTTATTTATATATGTCAACTATCACATGTACTGTGTTTTACATATGTACTTACTTTGACATGTAGCACTGAGATATCCATTCACTCACCAATACACTCATGCACACAGTCAACCGCCCATACAGATGTTTCCACATGCACTTTTGAACCCATACATCTAGTGAATCAACTGCTCACACATCTATGCACAGAGTCATACACCTCCCAGACACCCACACACACACTCAGTCTCCCATACAAATACTTGGGCAACTAATCAATAACCCATATAGTTAGTCATATAGCTAATGATCAACACATGCATCAGATTACAAAACAACAGACACAATGATGCACAATTTAAAACAGTTTAGTCACTAACCCATGCACTCAGTGAGACACATTTAATCACTCACTTATACAGTCAGTCATGCACCTACTAAATCCTTCATCCAGACACTTATACATCCACTCATTCTTCAATATGTAACACATATTTTAACTTTACAGAAGCATACAGTCACTGGATGTTGTCATCAGTGATGTCATCAGTGATGTCATTTGAGATGTCATCAGTGATGTCATCAGTGATGTCACTGACCATGTCATGAATGATGTAATATGTGACATCATCAGCAGTGGATTGCAGGTGCGCGATATATAGTTAGTGCAACTAACTATATATGGAATTTCAATGGTTTTGTGTGAGTAAAATAAGGTTTTCTAAATTCTAATTCCTAACTATATATGGTCTATAACCTATGGTTTTTTCAGTGAATTTTCAAGGTTTTGTAAATGCTAATTCCTAACTATATATGGTCTATAACCTATGGTTTTTTCTGTGAATTTCATTGGTTTTTTAACAGCTAATATCTGTAGCTGTAAAATGTATTCTTCTTTAAATCCAAAAATATATTTTATATGTTTATGAATAATTTTTTTTTAAAATATTTTTTTTTCTTCGTTCCCGCTTCGCGAATCGGGAAGCTTCCCGTTAGCTGACCTTGATGCCGCGAAATAGACCGCGAGCCGGTAAACGTTTCTTTACCGCAAGTGCCGCGTTAGAAAACAACATCGTGACGCCTCCCGTCCGCATGACGTTCCACGTTGTCGCGTGATACGTCATATGACGTGCTACGTTAGCGAACTGGTACGCGAAGCGAGTGCCAAAGCGCAGGTTTCTGGAAGCAAACCGGGAGGCCCTGCAAAGCGCTTAACGTAAACACAGCAAGTCATGTGACTTGTTAATAACACTTTTCATTGGTTCATTTCACTTTTGGTTTCCTATTGATGTAAGACTAGGTCATATAATCTAAAATGAACACTTTTGATTGGTTGAGAACTCTTGTTTTTCCCAAATGATGAAAATCCCTCCTTCTTTCCTCACTCTGACTTTCATCATTGTGAGAGAAAGACCCTTTGTGATCACTGAGCAATGGCTTCTTTAGTAGCTTCAGCTGGTGCTTCCCCACCACCTCCACCACATCCAAGGAAGAGTGGACCACCTGCTCAAGTTGTAATTCAACAAGAAGAAGAAGAAGAGGAACAGGAGGACGAGCACGAAGAGAGGCAGTTTTTGCCTGAGCAGCCCAAGACGTCTCACCGGAAAGAAAACTTCATTTGGCAATTTTTTAAAATTCCCAAAGGTCAGAAAAAAGTAAATGCAAGATACGTAACTTGCCTTATATGTCAAGATAGACTGTCCAGAGGGACCGACAAAAAATACAGTTTCGGAAACTACACAATGCATCGCCATATGACTAGGTGGCATCCTAACAACTACAGTGCTGCACAGTTTCGGAACGACCTAGATAATCTCCCTATTATGGCCAGAAGATCTGTTGTACCGGAAGTAACGGGACCAGAGGGCAGGGAGATGGTGCCAAATATACAAATGAGATTTGGTGAAGTAAAACACACCTGCGTATTTTGCGATGGATTCATTTCCTACGGAGAAAGAAGCATCACTCTGATCAACAGAGCTATTGACTATCATATGCAAGTTTGTCCGAAACGCCCAAAATAATAAATACTTCTTTTTTTTGTTTTGTTGCTCCTGTTGAGCCCTTTACAATGAATCGTTTTCATTGCCCCCTCCAAGAAAAACCCAAAAAAATATAAAACTGTTCCGAAAAATTCAAAAACAGTAAAAAAATGTTCAGAAAAATAAAAAAAAAAGTTCTTTTCAGAACTACCTCCCCGTTATTAAAAAATTGGTACAATATTTGGAACTGTGCCAACCTCTATTTCTCTTAGTTCGCTTCCTAGTTCGCTCGCTGGTACGCGAACTGGAAGCGAACCAAAAACAGTAAGTATAAGGGAAGGAAACACACACTTATGTTAAAAGAAAGACAGCTATAGGGGAGTAAACTAGAGATACTATTACCCATAATCCACTACTGATGATGTCACATATTACATCATTCATGACATGCTCAGTGACATCATCAGCAGAGGATTGCGGGTTTTTTGGCAACATGCCTTATCCACGGTTTAATAACGCTGCCTTTTGCTTTATATAAGTTTTCAAATTGTATGAAATATATACCAATAGGTCTTTATGAACCTTTAGGTAGTGCTTTTGTTCATGAGGTCTGGTCGCTTCCATACACATACAGATGTTTCAAAGATGATCAAGAAGTTTATCTGAATGGAGAGGAATGCACTGAGACGCCAGATCATTCACTAATGTGTAGGCACATACAGTTACACGATTCATGCAACAAACACCGACCAAATATGGCTTGCGTGTTGCAAGGCACGCCAGTTCCTGCTATCATCCCCACGTTCAAGTTGTTGGAAAATGGTAGTTATTTGATGCTCAATAATGAAGATTGTTCTGAGTTAATTAAAAGTATTCCTTTTATCGTAACAGTAAGTGAACGGGTTATTTGCTGCAGAAATGTTCTATTTCCTCCCACACATGAACATAGGGAGTTTTCAATCTGGCCACAAATACCAACCTTGGGACACGTTTCAACGGCATGACAAGAATAAGAGCTCTTTTGTCTCAGAGAGAGGTGGCCTTGAGTTCGGCCCGTGAAACTTTCGTACTTCACATAGCGAACACCCGTACACAGGTTTGCCTTTCAATTTCAGCAACATGTTTCCGACTATCTTTAACGCATCCTCCACAAAATCCCTGGCACACTTTTTTAAAGTTGTTACCAGTGGTCTCGTGACTTCATTTGAGAAAATCTTTGGAGTCATCCCTGCTCCCTTTCATTCCATTTTCTCCACTCTGGTTCGTGGATTGCATTTTTACTTGCATTACCAGCGGACGCTCTTGTGCTTTTTTACATTTTTAAATATGGATGTCCCTCCTATGCAACCTCCGACCCTGCAGCTGCTGACACTGTTCCGCAATCGCATGCTAGAATATTATGGCACAATGCCGTTGGCGATATTAAGCACGGCATATGGATTATCTTTTCGGTTCTCCTACTTCACCTGTGTCCAGCCTGTATTTCACTGCCTGACCTGTGATTTCGATTGGGCCATTGATTTGTGTCTCTGCGGACCGGTTTCTCCTGACGTCGACTTTAATCAGCTGATGACTCCTATCATTACTCACGAGTTGATTTGTCCTGGCGAAAGGATTATGGCTGTGGCATTGATGCATGGACTACTTGGTCCCTGGAATTTACTGGCGGCAGCACAGTCTTTCTTGGAACACAGCTTTCTTGAAAACCCACCGAGCTGTCCTCTGATGGTGATAGAGGATCCGGTGCTGGGAGAGCACGTATGTCCTTTTCCGCTTTTAAATTGGATGGCTGAACTGTTTTCGGATGAAGACGGTGACTTCCTATTGGAGGCTGTTGCAGCTTATTTTGCATACACAGTTATGTCATAGACCTTTTTCATGTTTGATATGCTGAGTACTAGCATTTCATTGACAATTCATTGACTTATTTGTCAAGTTTTTATTATTTACCTTGCCTATTGGCTTAAGACTCGATAAAGTACTTGGCTGTTTTATTTTTCTTTAGCATTGAATTTTCCTAGTTTTTAATGCTTTACCTTGCGGACCGTCCACATATAAACTTGCAATCTGCTCTCATGAGATGGCACTTCTATTATCTTATTCAGTTCGTTTCCGGATCATGAGGAGGTGTCATCTAGGTCCTGGATATCTTTACACCGTGTTAAGTTAGCATGGGCTCATTACCGGTTTAAACGCCATTTTTCCTTTTTTGCAACTTCTGCACACGACACTTAGTTGTTGCTTTAGCTTTCCACCTAGTAGTTCATCGTGGTTTACATGAGAATAATATGTTATTGGTCTACTATCTGCTTTACTTGTTAAACTATATCTGTACAGCGAGTGCTAAAGTTTCAAGAACAACACGATACAGAATTGTTATGAGGTCTGATCTCCACGACTTCATACTCATAACATAAGTGCAACTTCTGCCAATTCTGGGCATGAGGCGGGTTTTATATTGCTTTGCCGAACACACATACACAACAGTTGATGCGGTTCACATGAAGAGAGAGCTGGTGTATGCTGATGTGATTCCTTCAAATCTAAGACACTAAAGTATGGACACGCCCTAAACCAACACAAAGAGACCTTCTTAGCAAATAATATAATATGTGTATTAGGGAGGGTGAGATATAAGCAGCCGCGGGCCGTGGAGGGAGTTACGATGGGGCAGGGAGGCGGGGAGGGGGAGAAGCAGGGTGGAGCCCTCTCTACCTTGCCCCTCCCCCTCCCCGCCTCCCTGCCCCACCGTAACTCCCTCCACGGCCCGCGGCTGCTTATAAGTGTTGCTAACTCTTATTCATTTACAGCATGTTAACATACTGTCACCATTCGCTTTTTATGTACTAGTAACTATGCTGGTAATTTTGCTACTGATAATATGTGTACTTGTATTCTCCACCCTGCTTCTCCCCCTCCCCGCCTCCCTGCCTCACCGTAACTCCCTCCACGGCCCGCGGCTGCTTATAAGTGTTGCTAACTCTTATTCATTTACAGCATGTTAACATACTATCACCATTCACTTTTTATGTACTAGTAACTATGCTGGTAATTTTGCTACTGATAATATGTGTACTTTTATTATCTAAGGTACTACGCCTGAGAAGACGGCATTAGTAAATAAACATTTCAAATACACATGTGTTCTTCTTAACTCCATGTTCTGGTTTCTAAGAAATATATAACGACCGACTGTTCATGAGTTCCACGTATCCTGAGGTACTATAAGTTCATATTCTGGATTGTCTAAACATTGAGAGTTTGTTATATCCAATGTGACACTGTACCTAGCTTGCTAAATAGTTTTTGATTACTAACGTGAGTTTTGGGACACCCTAATTCGCCGAGGTTCCAATCCTCTGTCCACAGTTCTGTGTGAGAACAGAAACCCTGCGACAGGGGCACCCCCGACCCTTGCTGGAGCTTCATCACACTTGCGATACAACTCCAGCAATGCGCCACCTTTACGGCACACATACATCACGCATCTGTGCTGTTTTTGCCCCATGATGCGCCGCATTGTAAATGCAGCACACCATAGGTGACGGAACAGCGGCACAGAATGACTAACACATCCCTGGTGATGCGCCAGTCATCATAAATCTATCCCTATGCTTCTTATCTTGTTAGAGATGAACCGCCATATGTATCATCAAAGTTATTTGCATTTCCTAAATAGCGAACTTTAAGGAATAAATAGCGATTCTTTACCATTCCTAGTTTGCGATGAGCTATTTGCTAATTAGCCGAATGTAGCCCAATGAAGCCCAATGTAGCCCAATGTAGCCCAAAGATGGCCGCCAGACACACAAAAAAACAAATGTAGCCCAAATATCAGCCAGATGTAGCCCAACTATAGCCCAGTGACAGAATGACCAATCAGCTTCGCAAACCTCCGTTACGCGAAGCGGAGCGCTGTTACAGATATATATCTTTTTTTGAACGTTAATTTCTCAAAATCCACTGGAGCACATATATTGAGACCTAGCAAAGGCACATCGGGCTACCAGTCCCTAATATTTTGCCAAGTTTCGTGCAAATCCATTCAGCCGTTCAATTATTATTTTTATTATTTTTTTTTGCCCCGCGGGGCCCTTTTAAAACCTCCACATCAAACCTAGGGGGTCAGCGAGGATCTACTATGCCCCCTTATAGTTATTTCCCCCTTTGTTTTGACCTCCTCTTGTCTCTCGATCCTACCGAGAGACAAGATGGCGGCCGCTACGGACTGTTTGGAATGTTGACAGACGCCGGAGAACCAATCAGCTTCGCTTCACAAAGCTCCGTTGCGCGAAAAGTCCGCGAACCAGAGCGCTAACCGGTCCGCTGTTACAGATATATATCTTTTTTTAAACGTTAATTTCTCAAAATCCACTGGAGCACATATATTGAGACCTACAAAAGGCACATCGGGCTACCAGTCCCTACAATTTTGCCAAGTTTCGTGCAAATCCATTCAGCCGTTCGGGCTAAAAGTGAGGCCAACCGCCCTATGGAAAACTCAATGTTAAAAACACGTTTTGGGACCCCCCTTTTTTCTCGCCCCCCACTGGACGAACCCCCCCCAAATTTTCAAGGGCTGCTCAGAAACAAAATGTGCCATTTTCCTGAAAATTTCAGCCAATTACGTCCACAAACGCCAAAGTTATTAGACATAGAATTTTCAAAAAACCCATAGAGAAAAAATCCTAACTATATATACCTACTGGCGACCGCCAGTAGGTAATATATATATATAAACCCAGGTGTATTTGAAGAATGAGTGGTTGTATGAGTGTCTGTATGGATGATTTTTTGGGTAAATGACTGACTATATGAGTGAATGATTTAACATGTCTTAGTGAATGTATGGGTGAGTGACTATTCTGTGTAAATATGTGTATCAGTCTGTCAGTTGGTGTGTAACTGGCTGCATGGGTTGGTGAGTAGGTACATGACTGTCTATATGGGTTATTGAATAATTGTCTGAGTATCTGTATGGGTGCCTCCCTGCATGGATGTATGAGTGGGTGAATCACTGGATATATGGGTTCATGAGTGCATATGAGAAGGACCGTATGGTTGAGTAAGTATGCGTATGGCTGTGTCGACGAGTGTATGAATGTCTCAGTGGTATATGTGTGAGTAGTTGCATATGTGAAAGGCAGTATATGTGAGTGTTGGAGTATATAAGTGTATGTGTGAGTGAGTGTGAGAGTGGCTATATGGGTGAGTGTGTGCTTGTTCAGTGATTGTAGAAGAGAGTATGTGTTACTATCTGTATGAATAAGTGGGATGGTATGTGTATAACTGTATAGGTGAGTAAATGGTAGTGTGATTAATTCTTTGGGTGACAGACTAGGTGTGTGAATAACTCTATTGGGAAGTGGCGGTGTGTGAGTGTCTGCATGGGTGTATGAGTGCAAATATCAGTGCCTGTATTGATGAGTGACAGTATGGGTGAGTGGATGTGTGTATAGACCTATGAATCATTGAGTGGATATGTAGTAACTGGGATTAGTGTGTCTATGGTTTCAAGAATGGTAGTTTGTATTTTCGAGTGGGTGTATGAAAGGTTATATTAAGGTGTGAGGAGGTGCACCAGATATTAAGGGGTTGATGTCATCAGTGATGTCATTTGAGATGACATCTCTGATGTCATCAGTGATGTCACTGACCATGTCATGAGTGATGTAATATGTGACGTCATCAGCAGTGCATTGCGGATGGAGAGTTATAGTTAGCTCAGCTAACTATAACAGCCAAATTTCTCTGGTTATGTACAAATGAAATGTCAGCCTAACTATAACGTCCCTGAAACCTGTGTTTTTGTCAGTGAATATATATATACATATTTTTATACCCCCTAAAACCCTAAAATTACCCTTAAACCCACCCCTTAACCCATACACATCTTGAAACCCCAAATGACCCTTGACACCCTAAAACCCATACCCACCCTGACCCTAAAATTGCCCTTGACAACCAAAACCCATACCCACCCTGAACCTTAAAATTACCCTTTTTACTCTAAATCTCATACCTATTCTCAACCCTAAAATGACCCTTTGCACCACAAAACCCAAACACACCCTGAAACTTAAAATTACCCTTGGCACCCCAAAACCCAAACACACCCTGAAACCTAAAAATACCCTGGGCACCCCAAAACCCGTACCCACCCTAACCCCCAAAATTAGCCTTGGCACTGCAAAACCCATACCCACCCTGAACCCTAAAATTACCCGATATATACTTAACTTAAACTTACATGAAAAACAAATACACCATCACATTCTTGCCTTTCATGCCATTACAACGAAACTCACTGTAAAGGCGTGCGTGGTAAAGGTATATTCATTGAAATGGCATGTGTTGTGATGGTAGTAAGTTGTAATAGCACTTGTGTTGTAATGGCATGCTATCTAATAGCATGCATTGTAATAGATTTGTGGTACTGGATGTTTCCTGTTTCTGGCTAACACCCCTCATCAGCCAGGCAAGCTTGAATTAAGTTGCAAAGTGAGCAAGGGACCCATGTCAGGTCTTACCCTGCCACATTAAGCAAACAAAGCAAACACAAGAAGATAATGGACAGAGCGCTGAAACTTTTTCAGATACTTAACCCAATCACAGATCTGGGTTGAATCCATTATCACTCTTTAGCTCACTTCGCCACCGCAGTTCGGACCCAGCCATATGCAAATCAGCCTTGTTGCTCATCGAAACAGTCCCACCCAAACTGCCAAGTCAGGTCTTATCTGGACTGGAATCAAGCATCTTGGGACCGGTTTTGGGGTAACACTCACATCAGCTAGGCTAGCTTGAATTGAGTGTCAAAGTGAGCAAGGGACAACAACAATGAGATAATGACCGGAGCACTGAAACATTTCAGACACTCACCCCCAGAGACAGATCTGGGTTGAATCCATTATCGTTCTTTAGCTCACTTCGCCACCGCAGTTCAGACCCAGATTTATGCAAATCAGTCTTGACCCTGTTTCTCATGGGAACAGCCCAGCCTGAACTGCCAAGCCAGGTCTTACCTGGATTTGATTTGATGCTGATGGAAAATTACCTGACTTAATTACCCAAAGGGGGACATTTGTATATAGTATGAAGGAAAGTGCTATTCAATGTGATGTACATATGCCACGTTTTTAATATGATCCTGCTTATGTTTTATAGAATTTTATGTTTAGGGTATACTTTTAAGATTGTAACTAACCAAATAAAGTTTTCTTACTTACAGGTCTTACCTGGACCGTAATCAAGCATCTTGGGACCGGTTTTGGGGTAAAACCCCTCATCAGCCAGGCTATCTTGAATCCAGTGGCAAAGTGAGCAGGTGACCCTGGTCTGGGTATTCCCTACCAACTTAGGGTGGACAACGCAAACACAGGGAGATAATGGATGGAGTGCTGAAACTTCTTAGAAACTCAACCCCAGTCACAGATCTGGGTTGAATCCATCATCATTCTTTGGCTCACTTTGCCACCCCGGTTCAGACTCAGCCATATGCAAATCGGTCTTGACCCAGTTCCTCATGGGAACAGTCTAGCCCAAACTGTCAAGCCTGGTCTTCCCTGGACCAGAAACATGCATCCTGGGACCGGTTTTGATGTAACACCCCTTATCAGGCAGGCTAGCTTGAATCCAGTGACAAAGTGAGCAAGGAACCCACGTCTAGGCATACCCTGCCAACTTAGGGTAAACAAAGCAAACTCAAGTCAATAATGGACATAGCGCTGAAACTTTTCAGACACTCACCCCCAGTCCCAGATCTGGGTTGAATCCATCATCGCTCTGTAGTTCACTTCTCCTGTCAGACCCAGCCATAGGCAAATCAGTCTTCACCCTGTTCCTCATGGTAACAGTTCAGCCCAAATGGCCAAGCCAGGTCTTCCCTGGACCAGAAACAAGCATCCTGGGACCAGTTTTGGGGTAATACCCTATATTAGCCAGGCTACCTTGAATCCAGTGGCAAAGTGAGCAGCGGAACACATCTAGGCATAGCCTGCCAACTTAGAACAAACAAAGCAAACACAAGGAGATAATTGATGGAGCGCTGACATGTTTCAGACACTCACCCCCAGGCACAGATCTGGGTTGAATCAATCATTGTTCTTAAGCTCACTTTGCCACCCCATATCAGACCCAACCATTTGCAAATCAGTCTCGACCCTGTTCCTCATGGAAACAGTTCCCCCCGAACTGCCAAGCCAGGTCTTCTCTGGACCGGAAACAAGAACTCTGGGACCAGTTTTGGGATAACACCCCTTATCCGCCAGGCTAGTTTGAATTCAGTGGCAAAGTGAGCAAGGAACCCCCGTTTAGGCATACCCTGCCTACTTAGGGTAAACAAAGCAAACACATGGCAATAATGGCCATAGCGCTGACACTTTTCAGACACTCACCCCCAGTCACAGATCTGGCTTGAATCTATCATCATTCTGTAGCTCACTTCGCCACCCCAGTTCAGACCCAGCTGTATGCAAATCAGTCTTGACTCAGATCTTCATTAACCCTGGGTAATAAACTCTGCTCCGCTAGCAGAAGTTGTGGTGATATGGTAACTACGCATTTCATTGAAAAGACGGAACTCATGCAAGAATTCCCACTCCACTTCGCAATGGAGTTACCTACTGTACCCACAACCCTTTGGTAAATCAACTTTACCTCTACATACTAAAAAGCATATAACAAATTCACAAAAGTAAACTTTGAAAAACATCAGGCAATGAAAAAGGTGATGATTTGGGGTCACCCCTTACCTAGGGGGAGGGCAAGCAGATTCCTTGAACACAAAGAGAATATCACTCGGTGGTGGTCCCATCCCCCTAGGACCACCCCATGCAACGTTATGGGCAAAAACACAATGCCAACCAAAGGCCCAACAAAGCATTATGGGGCGAGATTCTAGAGTTTAGTGAATATTTTAGTATTAGCTCTCAGCTGGGCCTGAGAGCCTGCCCCTTGAGGAGTGTTTTGATATTGGATACTATAATATTCATTGCGCTTTAGAATATCGTCCCATAATGCTTTTCAGGGCCTTTGGTTGGGATTGTATTTTTGCCCATACCTGTGCTTGGGGTGGTCCTTGGAGGATGGGACCACCAGCGAATCACTTCAGCATGATGTGCTCTTTGTGTTCAAGGCATCTGCTTGGTCCTCTCCCTAGGTAAGGGATGACCTCAAAATCATCACATCTCTCACTGCTTGCTATTTTTCATTTTCACTTTTGTGAGATGACTGTGCATTTTAGCATGTAAAGATAGAGGGCCATATTATCAAGGTGAAGTATCGCCGCTTTTTCGGCGAATTGTGCCGAGAAAGCGCGATACTTCTAGCGCCCTATCATCAAGGGCATGCTAACGCCTGCCTCAAGCCTCATACCGCCCCACTTTGCATGTCAGCGATAAACATCGCTAATGACATGCAAAGTGGGCGTTCCCACATCCAACTACAAGTAAAATGTAGTTGGAGGTGGGAACGCATTATTTTCAAGGCGGCCCGTGACAGGCGTTGGGAGACAAAAACCTGCGATAAACTCGTTTATCGCAGGTTTCCCAACGCCTGCTATTTTTGTGACTTACCCATACTTTGCATGGGGGGGTGGATTGCAATGCTGAATCTACCCCCCATATTCACAAGGTGAACATTAGCGTGTGAAAACATCGCTTGTTTTCACGCGCTAATGTTCACTATCACCGTCTATCGCCGGTTTGGACATCGCCTGTTAGCTGAGCATTGATAATACGCCGCTAAAAGGCCGATGTAAATCGGCGATAGACGGCGATAGGATTTTGAGCGATAAACGTATTTATCGCAATTCTTAGATAATATGCCCCAGAATTATTTATTGTTTGACTAAAGGCACTGTTTGGTATATTTTCATGTTGGTGAAATCGCTGTATGTGTTTTAGCATGCGAAGATGTATTTTCTTTAGTAAAGGTATGTGAGATTTCTGTTTAAAACTTATTAATACACGACAACGGAATTCATACAAAAATTCTGGAATCGGCTACTGCAACCACATTCTATTGATAAAAATGTTTACCTTTACATGCTACAAAGCATGTAACCAATTCACAAAAGTGTGCTTTGAAAACTATTAGTCAATGAGAGAGGTGATGATTTTGGGGCCCCCCCTAACCTAGGGGGATGACCAAGCAGGTGCCTTGAACACAAAGAGCATATCATGCTCAATGATTGTGGTGGTCCCATCCTCCTAGGACCATCCCAAGCAAAGTTATGGGCAAAAATACAATGCCAATCAAAGGCCCAGCAAAGTATTATGGGGTGGGATTCTATAGTTTAGTAAATGTTATAGTATTAGCTCTCAGCTGAGCCGAGAGCCTGCCCCTTGAGGAATGTTTTGATATTGGATACTATAATATTCCCGGCACCCTAGAATATTGTCCCATAATGCTTTGCAGGGCCTTTGGTTGGGATTCTATTTTTTGCCCATAACTGTGCTTTGGGTGGTCCTAGAAGGATGAGACCACCACCAATTGTTCAGCAGGATGTGCTCTTTGTGTTTAAGGAATTTGCTTTGTTCACTCCCTAGGTTAGTGAGGACATCAAAATCATCACCTCTCTCACTGCTTGCTGTACCTTTATTTTTACTTTTGTGATCTGATTTTTAAGCCTGGGCGTAGTAGCTGATGACACTGTGTACTTGTCTGTACTGTGCAAAAATTGCAAAATAATTGCAAAAAGCGTAGTTTTAAGCACAGGGTTACTGATTTTATGCATTTTAGCATGTAATAATAGTTATTTGTTATGTTCTTCAGGGTATGTGAGGTTTCTATTTTATTAATTGTGGTGAGACGGAATGGAGTTGAGGAACAGATCTCACGGAGTGTTGGATCAATTCCACAGAGTTCCGTGTAGTGGTGCTCCACCAACTACGCCCACCCATAATCCTCATCGGATCAGTTCAGACCGAACTGCCAGGCCAGGTTTTCCTTGGACCAGAAACAAGCATACTGTGACTAGTTTCGGGGTAGCACCCCTCATCAGCACACTCCCCCCAGTCACAGATATGGGTTGAATCCATCATTGCTCTTTAGATTGCTTCGCTACCCCAGTTCAGACACAGCCATATGCAAATCAGTCTTGACCCTGTTCTTCATGGGAACAGTCCAGCCCAATTGCCAAGCCGGGTCTTCCCTGGACTGGAAGCAAGCATCCTGGGACCGGTTTCAGGGTAACACCCCTCATCAGCCAGGCTAGCCTGAATCCAGTGGCAAAGTGACCAAGGGACCCACCACTTGGCATACCCTGCCAACTTAGGGCAAACAATGCAAACATAAGGAGATAATGGAAACTCCCTTTGTGATATTCTTTCCGTGTTTCTCTTCCTCAGTCTTTCTGTTTTGTGTGATTTTCCCTTTCTTTCTCTCAGTAAATGTCTAATTCAGAAAAATAAGTGCCCAAAGCTCCCACCAGCAACCGACTGCTCATATTAAGCATTAAGATATCCTCTCAATCAGAAGAAAACTCAAAACCCACCTGTTTGCCACTCTCCTGAATCAAGACTCTCACTTAATCAAGAGACCTTGCTCAAAACATAAATATCTCCCTGTCCTGTAACTTACTGGTGGATACTCTTTGAGTCGCATAAGTTCAGTGCTCACCATGTTTTTCTTGCACATCTCCCCCTCTTACTGCTCTCTTTTACCTTGTACTGTTTGGTAAACCTTCATGTCACTTTGATATGAATATGTAGTTATAGTTCTATGTAAAGTGCTCTAATACCTGCTGGTGTAGAAGTGCTATAGGAATTACTGTAAATAACTAAAAAAAACATAAATTCATGTTAAAGATATTCTTCCTCATAGAGTGATAGATGTTGTTGCAGCAGTATGCAATGTTAGTTTGACGAGTGCATTTGCTTCCCAGTTGGAGATGTACTTGAGCAGTATTTGCATATATCCAAACCTGTGGCTGGTGATGTTCAAATACCTTGATTAATGAACTCATAGAGATATGCAAGATTCATAAGGATAAGGATGATACCTGAGATGTGCCTCCTTAATTTAGAAGATTTACAGCCCCCTGTTCTTATCCACTGCTTTGGCTGCTCCTAGTGTTTTATTTATTCTTGCTGTCAATATTGTTTGGCTCTCCAGTGGCATTTTTCACCATAACAATACCTGTATCCATGCTGAAGCTGCTTTGGGGGGAGGGGGAAACAGTAGCAGACGTTATGGCACCCATGCCAGCCTCACTTCTCTTTTGTTATTTGCACTGCTGCTGCAAAAAATGTGTTTCTAAATTTAAAAGTTGTATTTTATGATACAATAAATCATTGGGAATACAAACATCTATTATGAGGTGACATGTGAGCCACTTAATAATCATTGTGATGTAATTACACCTTAATATCAACTCCAGAATGTTGTGTGCTTTGGAGATAGGAATAGTAAATTTATATTTACTTTTGCTTATATGCACAGACTTTCTCAATATTGTGGCCCTCATTATTTTCTATGTGATATTTTGGTAGCACAATTGTAGAAAAACATTTGGTTCTCCCTGGATGCCACTTAATCAGTGATCTGTAGTAGCGAGTCCTGAGCAACAAGAACATTAAAGAAAGTAGGTAACATCTGTACATATCAGATACACTGGCTGATCATCATAGGTCAATGTTGACCACAGTCATCAAAGAGAAAATTATCTAGGAAGTGGGGCATCTAATATTTTGGTAAGGCCTACAAGGTTTCACTACTCTACATTCTGCTAGACCTACCTACATAAATTTCCCTAAGAGTGCCTTACTCGTTCAATAAATCATACTTTGGAATATGTAAAAAACATGCACTGGCTGATATGAATAACTGACCATAATGTAATGATGAATAAGGAATGACAGAAAAATGTAATCAAGTGCTTAGTTTACATGACAATGCAATATGATACAAATCTCTGTTAACTCATCTTTAAGGAACAAATGAAAAGTGATATACAATTTGTACTAGTCCATACTGGTGCATCCTAAAGTCTGATATATGAACATTAAATTGTGGTACAGGAAGGTATCCCCATCAGGGCATCTTTTGGAATTCCAAAATGCTACCTCCAAAAGTAGTATTTACTTCTGGGGAAAGAAAAATAAGTCTTTAGATTATGGTACAGATAGTCATGGCCATCAGGGGCTTTGTAGAACCATATAATGCTGACTCTTAAAGTAGGATTTCATTCTATCATCCAGGTTAAGGAAAAGTAATCTTTAGATTATGGTTAGGCCTGGATGACATTTAGATGAAGCTAACATAATTTGTGTAATTTGTGGAATTTCACATTCACCTATTATGTACATTTTCTGAATTACACCACTCTGTAGCGTGGAAAATCAACCTCCAGGCGAGATTTCTCAATGCAGGCGGTCAGATTTCTCATTGCGAGTGGTCGCATATGCTCGCTGAGAAAGCTGCCGCTGGAGTAAAATTCTACTCGAGCAGCAGAAAGGAAGCATAGCCCGCTGGCGATGTGCATGGTGCCATTTGCGATGATTGCACGGTGCGGACAAGCACCCAGCACTGAAAATCACTGCGAAAGGCATTTATCTGATGCACTCCTCTGCTTGCGGAGCTCAGTGTAGCGCTGCAGAGATTTTTTTGCACTTCAAGGAGTTCCAAGTAGCAGAACTCCGCCCAGTCTTTGTAATTTCGTGTCATTTTGCAGAAATCTCGATCATTACCCAAAAGCAAATTATGTGAATTTCGCACATTCCTATTTGTGGTACAGCCAGGCTTGGCTACAGTGTGACTACAAATGCGGGGAAGATTAAACAGCGATATCCTTGGCAGAAGGAATGGGATCCCAATATACCTTAGCACTAGAAACCATGGGTTTCCCTTCCGGACAACTCATTTGTAAAGAATGGTCAGCAGGTGTTGGTCAGGAAGTGAGCCTTGAATCTACTTGTGGGACAATATAGAGCTATTATTGCCAAGGTGTCTGTTTCACTTATATACAGCCATTTTATTGATCATGATAAGTAATGTAATTTTCATTAATTTTAGTGCCAGCATCACTTGGGCCATTGGCCAGGGATATGGACAGCCTAGCACTGTGTATGAGAGCTCTGCTATGTGAGGACCTTTTCCGTATGGATCACAATGTGCCTCCAGTCCCCTTCAATGAGGAGGTAAGGCACCTTAAAGTCCATGCACGCAGGACACTATACAAAGAGGATCATTCTCTTCATTTTGTGCTCAATATGAGAAGTCGTAAGGCTTATTTAATATGTATTTATTATAAGACATACAAAAAATATATACCAAAATAATAATATTTGTTGAAGCATAAAATTATTTAACTTCAAAAAGAGATTTGTGGGCTAATTACAATATTAGCAGGCACACGTATAAGGAATAACATATGTTAACAAGTAGTACATACATAATATGCAAGAATCTACAACTTGAATTAGAACTTTTTTTAAATGCTACCATTATTTGAAATATAATAATCCCAAGGTTTCTAGAACAATACCTGAGAAATATAGGGTACCTTGAATAAAGATATTTCAAAGCCGTTCCTGTGACAAATAATTCAGGACCACATTGTATGTACAGATAAATTATTAGCCTGTTTCTAATTAGAGGTAATAGTTTTAACAGCTGCAGAAATAAGGAAATATAGCAATTTAGAATTAAGAATCGATAAGTGAGAAGTACTTTTATTTGTTTTAGAGATTATCATTGTGTAGAAATGTTTTCAGTGATAGGTACACGTTTTTATTTAAAGTCCAAAATGCACCCCAAAATTGTGATCTAGGAAGGCATTCATTCAACATATGACATGATGTTACATGAATGCATTCATGTAGCATATGCCATAATGAGCCAGTGACTTCAGAACAATGCCATTTCCAGAAACAGTGGTCCCTAGACAAAGGGGGATATGTATGAAAAATAAATATAGATTAAATGAATTCTATATTCTCTGTCCAGCCGGACAGGATTTAATAAATCATTTATTTGTGTAGTCAGCTTTTCTATACAATATCAAGTGGGACACAGCCTGTGTCCTACTACCACATATAGATAGGTGTGACATACATAAAAAAGGAGGGGGTTGTCAGGCAAGGGGAGACAGTCTGCATACAATCAAATTTTGCAGGCTAATAAATCGTAAATACACTATTGTGACATTGCATATGGTGTAGTCAAAAACATATAGGGGCAGATTTACAATAACTGGCGCATCCCCAGGGATGCGCCAGTTATTGTGCGCCGCAGCTCCGCCACCCATGGTGCGCCGCATTTACAATGCGGCGCACCATGGGGCAAAAACGCCCAGATGCGTGACGCATCTGTGCCGTAAAGGCGGCGCATTGCTGGAGTTGCGTCGCAAGCATGACGCAGCTCCAGCAATGCTCTGGGGGGCCCTATCTGTCCAATGCTGCGTCAAGCCTTACGCCCGTTTCAAGCAGGCGCAGGATTTTGACGCAGCATTGGCCTAAAAGTGCCTGCGTGAAATCTTGTAGATTTCACGCAAGCACTTTTGCGAGGCGCACCTGCCCCGCAACGCCCACCCTGCGCCGGAATGCCCACAGGTGGCGCAGGGCTTTACAATGTGACGCATCTGCCTAGATGCGTCACGTTGTAAATGGGTCGCAGGGATGCGCCACATTTACGCCGCTGTTGCGTGACGCAACGGCGGCGTAAACATGGCGCAAGACCGACATAAATCTGCCCCAACGTGTATATGGTGTCGATGACGTTTTGATCCCTGTGTTAAGATGAAGGGATCATCCTCAGGACATTGTTATTCATGCCTGTATTGGATTTCCTTATCAAACTTCAAGCTTCAATGTCACAATAGTGTATTTATGATTTATTAGCCTGCAAATTTTGATTGTATGCAGACTGTCTCCTTTGATGTTCCCTTTGCAGTGCCTATTTTATGGGCACTGCCATAGAAACACCAAAGAATCACCTGCCAATGACAATAAAGGTCATGATACGGCAGTCAGTTCTCACGCAGTTTTGGCGTGCCGCCACTGGAACGTCAAACTCATCATCGGGCCCATAATGATGTTAGAAATTATGTTACTGGTTGACTGGGGGTGTGAGTCCTCGTTAAGCAACAACCACAATCCTAATCAGGGTAAGGCACAAGCAAACCCCAAATTAACCTTTGCTCAAGACCTTGGTAGCCAGGCACAGAGCAGTCATGCTTAACTAAGAGGCAGTGTTTAAAGGATATGTGCAACACTCTAAACAGTAAAACAAATTCAACACAAATAAAACCGGAGGTATTTATTTTAAAGATTAAACTGTAAAATAGCACCTTGAAACAGAGAGCACCATCCGTGGCTATCTGGTTGTGCTAGACTGGGTCAGAGTCAAAAGTCCAGGCCAACTGCGATGGAGCATGGGTCGCATAAAGTCCCAGATTAGTTCCGCTGAAGGTTTACTTTCTCAAGTTTTGTACTAAAAGTCCTGTTTGCATTGAAGAGGATTGCCAGCAACAAGGAGAGCATGAAGTGTGGCAGTTACAGAGGTGAGAAGAACATGTCAGGGGCCGTGGAGGGGCAGGCTGGAGCTTCTTGTTGGAAGTTTCCCAGGGGCTGACAATGCTGCTGTGTGAAGAGACAGGCTTGCAGATGTTCACACTGACTTTACGTGCGAGCGGCATTGGATCCAGTGCAAAGAGGCCAATTGGCTGTCACAGAGAGTCCAGCAGCTTGAACTTAGGAGCACAAGAACCACAGCAAGGGTTCAGGAACAGTGGGGGCACCTCTGGAGGTTCAGGAACTCACTGAAGACAGGTCCAGGAGCTAATAGGGAACATGTTGTGCCCCTGAGGCTCAGATCAGGAGGCTAGCAGGCTAGCCCTATGAGTCACTCTGGGGTGCTGGGTTCACAATGGAGTCCAGTCCTTCTTCCCCAGGAAAGAGGGCAGCAGGCAGCAGGTCAGCACACAATGGCAGTAGTTCCTGTGGAGCAGCAGTCATGTAGAGTGACAGTCCTTGACACCATTGTTCTGGTGGCTCAGTAAAGCATCTAACTGGCCGGTTTCTAGTATTTAAGTCAACGCCGGCCCTAGAGCAGTACTGGGATGCCATTGAGAAACCACTTGATAGGAAGCTGTATTTTCAGCTGAGGGTTGGTACCCTGCCAGTCTGGGAATTTACCAGCAAATGGGCAGGGCTCGCTGAGACTGGTTGTCCAGGGTGTGAAGACAGGCGAGAGACGATTAGCCACCTGTTGTTTTTTTGTCCATTATATAAGAAACCTCGTGCAAAGTGGATTATACCTATTTGCAAGTTGTTAGGTTTCAGAAGGCACGAGGAGGCGTTAAGAGTTCTTTCAACAGATCCATCGCTATTATTGTCAATAGCTATGGCCAAGTTTTTGGGTTGGACCTGGTGTATTCGATCTAGGGCATTGTTACAGGCCCCTTGTATTGTTGTTGATTAAGTGTCACCCCGAATGATTAATAATTAACTGGAATTATGAAATGTGAATGCCTAATGTTGTATTTTATTGAATTAGCTTTTATGGAATTTTAAGATATTGTTATTTATCATTTTTATTCGACAGTTATTGTATGTTTAATACTTTCTTAAAATGTTTTTAGGTCTGGATTATTTATGTTTTTAGACTGTATGTTAGTATGTATTGTGCTTTTATGACTTATCTGTCGAATAAAGCTATTCAAATAAAAAAAGACAGTCCTTGTGGGAGCACAGTAATCCTTCCTGGCAGAGTATCGACAGGTCTAGAATTGGACTGACATGGTGGTGTCTGAGGTCCTTCTTTTATAGACAGCTGTGCCTTTGAAGTGGAGAGAAGCTTCTGGAGACATGCCTTTAAAATTCGTAGATGCCTTGCCTTCCCTGCTCTAGCTACAGACTAACTACAGGGTGTATGCAGCCCATTGTGTGGAGACAGGTCGCAGCCTATTCAGGTAGAAGTGAGGCTGGGCCCAGCTCCTCCCTTCCATCCTGCCACTGATGGCTTATCTAGTCACGCCTAATCTTCCATTGTGTGTGACTATCTAGGAGGAATTAACAAAGCCGAACTGCCAACTACACCCAATAAAGAGACCAGAGACAGGACCAAATGGCTAAGGCAAGAAAGAAAATACTGATCATAGTTCCGTTTTGCGAAATCTAAATAGCGATTTTTAAGGAATCGCTATTTAGAAATCGTAAAATGGCATGTATGTAGGAAATCGCTTCTTTTTAGCGATTCTTTAACCTTCCTAAATTGCGATTAGCAAATTGCTAATCGCAAATTTCCGATTCATTTCTATGGGCCAGGAGGCCCATAGGAATGAAGGGGAAATTTGCGATTAGCAATTTGCTAATCGCAATTTAGGAATATTTTCAAGGGTGCAGGGGTGTCTCAAGAACACCCTGCTGCACCCCTGAAAATGACATGTGGTGGCATATGGCGTTCATACATGCCCTAAGGCCATGTATGAGCGTCATATGGCACCTTTGGTTTTAAAAAAAATTTCTTTTGTAAAAGAATTCGCAACTTACCACCAACTAGAAGTTGGTGGTAATTTGCGAATCCTTATGGGCATTTTTGAATAATTTTTTCTTTGATACATTGCATTTAAGGAATCGCAAAATTTGCGATTCCTTAAGTGCAATCGCAAAATAAGGAATGGCAATTTTTGCGATTTACTTATTTTGCAGCAAAAATGTTTCATACATACCATTTAGCAAATTAGTTGGTGGTAAGTTGCGAATTCTTTTACAAAAGCAATTTTTTTAAAAACCAAAGGTGCCATATGACGCTCATACATGCCCTTAGGGCATGTATGTGCGCCATATGCCACCACATGTCATTTTCAGGGGTGCAGCAGGGTGTTCTTGAGACACCCCTGCACCCTTGAAAATATTCCTAAATTGCGATTAGCAAATTGCTAATCGCAAATTTCCCCTTCATTCCTATGGGCCTCCTGGCCCATAGAAATGAATGGGAAATTTGCGATTAGCAATTTGCTAATCGCAATTTAGGAATGTTAAGGAATCGCTAAAAAGAAGCGATTTCCTACATACATACCATTTTGCGATTTCTAAATAGCGATTCCTTAAAAATCGCTATTTAGAATTTGCAAAACGGAACTATGATACATACGGCCCTTGATTTTGTTGGAGGAGATGCCGTTAAAAGCTGAGAAAAATATTCAGTGTCATTAAATAACCAGGTAATGCTTCAAATATCATGGTTGCTATACTCAATGAGGTTGTATTTTAGGAATTGAATATGCTAGTATAATGACAGCAAATCGACGAGAGAATGAAGTTCTATTAGTGTAGCAGTATGTTATAGAGTATTGAGCAGAGACCAATACTCAATAGAGAAATGTCCTCTGATCCCTTAAAATTGTGTGAGTGTGTCTTTGAGTTCATAAATCAGTTTTTCAAAAGAAGCTATTTTGTGCATGTTTTTAGCTAGGTTGCAAGGCGGGGAACATTATCAGTCCTCCAGTCCTAACCTCAGCCACACCCATAGCTGGAGAGAATCACTGGCTCTCCATCTGTAAAAGACCTGGAAAGGGCAAGGTGTTATGGAGAAGCACCATCCTATCCATCAAAGGTACGTGTACTGAGAAATCAGTTTTAATTTAATCCCGTACCCGCCACAATAACGGTAAACGGGACTGAGCGCCAGAGATGCGTTGGTCTCACTGTGCCCATTAGGATGCGACCGCCAGGGTATATACAACATTGTGGTGGTCGGTGCTGTAAGCAGCACCCGCCACAATGTTGAAAATGCATGTTGTGCATTAGCATGCACAATGTGACAGGCACCGTGCGGTGCCTGCCACCCGTGAATGCTAATGTAGGGGGGTACCATGAGTACCCCCAAGTGAAGCCCTCCCAGGGGGCCAGCAGCGGGACCCCAAAGTAATCTACGCATGGCTTTCCATGGCGGAGTCTCTGCCATTGAAAGGCATTCCACTGCACACATCATAATATGGATGGTGGTGCCTGCAAGACACTGCCGCCATGTTATGGGCCTTTTCCACCCGGCAGGCAATCGTGACGATTGCCTGCCAGCTGAAAAGTGGCAGACGGTCTTTCCGTCCACAGCAATATCCCTGCCCTGCTAATGTGGCGGGGTGTTTTGGCGGGCGGATCGCCACCGCCGGTAGGGCGATGGCGATCCGCCCGCCATGCTAATAGGCCCATATGTCTCTATTTTGTTCCCCACATCTCCAAATCTTAGAATCAGTGCCAAATTTAGCTTGTAGCTGTTTTACAAGTGACCAATTCCATCTGTGAAAAATCTTGAAATAGCTATATTTCACACAGAATTCCGTTAAGTCCTTTGTTATAAGTCTTCAAAATGCCCTCCTGAAATTAAGTCTGTAGTCTGTCCCACCACTGACACAGGTCAATTGAAGTACCCAAACAGAATTGCTTACTCCTAAAATGTAATATACTATGGTGGATTTCTCTTGAGGGGCAGTAGAGTGGCCCAGGATCTCGGACAGCATATGCAATATTTGAAAATACTGCCATTTTTGTGTGGGTGGGAGCCTGTATTCTTGATGAAGTGTCCTGAAGGATTTCAGTCAGTCATGTATAATGAGGTCATCCAGATACTTTGTTATGTGTCTTCCAAATTGACCGGTTGAGCTCTTCAGCCGTACACTTAAAGGCACTCATATGGCACAGTGTCACTATCTGTACTAGTCTGATAGTGACAATGTGCCATATATGTGCCTCTAAGTGTTTAGTCATTGATTTTTAGTAAATTGTGAGCCCTGTGCCAGATACAAAGCGAGGCAGATAAGATGGTAAGTAAGTAATCTTTATTGCTCAGTTAATTAAAACCATTGCAAATATTAATACATGGGAAAAATAAAATTATAAAAAGTATAAAAATGACGATGTTCATGATGTTAATAGTCATTGCTACAGAAATTTATACAAATTTTCCACAAAACGTGAGTTAAAATCCGTGAGTCCCTTGGAGAAAGCGAGTACACGATGACAATAGTTTCGTGCGGTAGAAAGTCCTTGCTACTAAAATGTATACTGCTTTCACACCGTGTAACCTTTACGGTAGCATTGGTCCCTTGAATTCCTGCAATGACAGTGTAAAAGGCATTGCCCCTGGGTTTTAAGCATCGTTGTAGCGTGCAACTTGGCTCACTGTTCAGTGCCCCTTTAATTTGCTTCTTGATTTTTACTGCAGCTGGTGTCTGCCGTCTGGCTTTCCTGTTTCTTTTCTACTTTCTCTAGAAATTTAACAAAATGGCATGCTAATTGGATGTGTTTTCCATCGAAGCAAGCCATGACCGCTTGCCGGCATGTTCTTATGCCCAGTTTATTAAAGGGCACTTTTAAGTGTAGCCTGCGCTCTGTGACCAGGCCTTTGCAGGTGCAAATTAGATGTTGAATGTCTTCTTTTGCGTTCCCGCATATTCTGCAGTTGATTATTGCTTTGGGCCTTTTCCATGGAGGGAGGTGTTTTTGTGATGGGAGTAGGCCCAGCCGTAGATGCAAGAACTTCTCCTTGATGCTCCTAGTGAACCCAGCTCCTAGGTAGCTTTGGTTGAGGCTGCTTGTATAGCTTTTAATGACCATCCAGCCGTGTGCGCGATTGGCTAGGCTTGCTTTGTCCTCTGTAAATGAGATAGCTCTGACAGATTTGTTATCTAGCTGTTTGAAGATGTTATGGGACCCGCTGCACTTCCAGGCTTCTTGTAGGCACAAGGTGTTTATTGATTGGTTTAAATATTTTGCGGCCGCGTTGTTGCTCTTTCTTTCTATCTCTTTCCATAGGTAGAAGTTGAGACTAGCAGCTTCTCCTCTCTGAATTTTGTGCCATCTTTTAGCATAGGCACCCATTCGCTCCAGGGTTTGATTTCTTAGGCCAAATTCCAGCCTTATTTGTGCCGGCGAGGTGTAAGTGGGCAGACTGAATATCATTCTGATCGCCTTCACTATTGTGCTATTCAATTGCTGAGCGTCTCTCCCTCGTAGGCATTCGCTTCCATATGTTATGGCGGGTGTCAATTTTGCCTGAAGTACTTGAAGTAGGGGAGTGAAGCTTCGGCCAGCTGCTTTCGTTTTTAGGCCCCTTAGTGCTATCGCTATGCTAATACCCCTCCGTTTGATTGCTTCCTTTTGCTGTTGAAATGAGCCCTTGCTGTCCACAATTACGCCGAGGTACTTGTATCCCTCCGCTTTTTCAAGTGTGTGCCCTCCCATGTGCCAGCAGTGCCCTACAGATGATCTTTTGGCATTTATCCTCATTGTTTTGGTCTTTGTGAGGTTGATACTTAGGCTGTTCTCTGTTGCATATTTAAAGGTTGTGCTGATTAGATGTTGTAGCCCTATCGGTGTTCTACTAATTAGGACAATGTCATCAGCGTACATTAAATTTGAGAGAGTAAAGCCACCTATGCTTGGAGCATGAGAGTTGCTTTCATCCAGCTGCTGTGCAAGGTCAGACATAAAGATGTTAAATAATGTTGGCGCCAGCACGCACCCTTGTTTTAGGCCTTTTGTGGTTTGTATTTTCCTTGATAGGAGGTCTCCTGTTCCTAACTTGACTTGGACCCAAGTACCCGTATGTAATAAGATCAGCTGGGTTAGTAGCCCCGATGGAATGTTCCTGTCTTCCAGCTTTGACCATAGTAAATTCCTGTTGATGTTGTCAAACGCTGCAGCGAAGTCAATAAAACATAAGTACAAGGGCAGATTGGCTGTCTTCGAGGCGTCGATGAGGAGTGAGAGGGCCAGAATGTTTGTTGATGTGCCCAGTTCTTTTCGGAATCCTGTCTGGGTAATGGGAATTACTGCATTTGCTTCCGACCATTCCGTGAGCTCTTCTAGTAGAAGACCGACATAGTATTTGGCCTCGTTATCAATTAAGGCTATAAGTCTGTAATTTTTGGGGTCCTTTACGTCGCCTTTTTTGTGAATTGGTGCTAATATCGAGCCTCTCCACGACGCTGGGATTGTTGTGGTGTCTATTACCTGTTTGTAAAGAGGTAGTAAGGCCGTAGCCCAGTATTCCGGGTTTTGTTTGTAGAGAATTGGCAGTATCCTGTTGGGGCCTGGCGCTCCCTCCGCTTTTCCTTTAACGATCCTGCTTATAATTAGTTTTTCGGTAGGGTTTAATGAAGTAATGACCTGTTTTGGAGGCCCAGCTCGAGTTTTGCTGCCCTTCTCTGGTCGGCTGATTGTTGCCGTCTCTTTTGCTGTGTTGAAATGGGCCTGAAGGTAGTTGGACCAGGCATCCTCAGTTAAGTAGGAGTCAATGCTAGTGCTTCTAGAATACTGGAGTTTGTTGACTGTCTTCCAGAATCTTCCGCTCGTGTTGATTCCTTTTTCATCATGGAGAAGTCTGGCCCATAACTCATCCTCTGCTTCCCTTTTTTCGTGCCATATTATTCTTTTTTTACTCTGTTTTAATTTTTGCAGTTCCTTTTGTATTGTGGTGTTAGGTCCTTCTCGATGTAGTTTCCGCAGTAGTTTGTTGATGTTTCTTTTCAGGTGCTTAATCTTGGTGTTTTGCTTTGTGGTCTTGTAGCGGTTTCCGGTTGATTCCGACAGCTTTGTCTGTATGTTGCTGTTTCTATGTTCCTGGTTTATGTGGCTCTTTGGTTTCCTGGTGTGTGCCTGTCCGAGGCTGCTCGTGAATTGCTCCCAGGCGCTTAACTGATCGGGCTGGTTTGTGATGATCTTTTCCCAACGGCTTCTTGCGTCCGTTGTGAAACATTCCAGGTTTGCCGTGTTGCATTTTATTCTTTTCTGTGCCATCGTCAGCGAGCAACCTAAATTTATTGCTGGTGAGGTTGTCGCGGCCCCCTGGAAGTTAAGGCTAAATTCTTGCGGCTGATGATCACTGACAGACATTGTGCCTATTCGGAAGTCCGTGATGTTCCCAAATAGTTGAAGAGATGAGAATGTGTAGTCTAGAATAGAGCTGACGGATGAGTTATGAAAGGTGGCTGTCGGGGGGGATGTCGTTTGTGAAGCGACCATTTAGCGCTGCCAGGTTGTGGTGTTCTAGGTCCTTTACACTGGTCCTTGTCAGCCGATTTTGTTTATCCCATTTGCTTATTGCTTGTTGTGGTATGTTCCATGCTCGGAATTGGTCCTCCAGACATGTATCCCTAGTTTGAGACCCTCCCAGGAACATATTAAAGTCCCCTGTTACTATAAGGTTGGGGGTTTCTGCTTCTGCCAGTGTTTTTGAGATTTCTTCCGTCAAGAGGTTCATTCCAGCTTTTTTCTCCTGGGGATGTAGGTATACATTCATAAATCTTAACTTTTGGATTTGGTCTTTTCCCCTCACTTATAGTTCTATGGTGAGTGTGCAACTGTTCCCTGTCTGTATCGCGTTTATGTGGATGGGGTCGTTGAACCTCTTAACGGCAGTGTATACTGCCAGTCCGCCTTTTAAGTGGCCATATTTGGCATTTCTTGTTGCTGGGAGGTAATGTGAGGTGAAGCCCTGAATTTGGTATGGTTGGTCTAGCCAGGTCTCCTGAAATGCTATAATATCAAATTTTTGGAGGTAATCAAAGAGCTCGAGGTCTTCTCTTTTGTTCCTTAGGCCATTTATGTTCCAGGAACATATTCTTAGCTGTTGTTGTGTTGCGTATTTTTGTTGAGTGTTTTGTCAGAGCCTAGGGGCCCTTGTGTTGATGGTCCTTGCTATCCAGTTCCAATCATCATGGCCAAGTGGCCGGTTTGTTTGCCTGTTGGTCTCGGGGGACATCCTGGGAACTGAAAGGCTTCTGGCCCCCTTTAAGACACTTTTAGTTTTTGCTTGTGATTGTTTGTTTGTCGGATTTTGGCTTTGTTGCTCATTATATGCCTGGCGTAGTGGTTCAGGGTACCCAGTTTTTTCCAGTTTTTTTAGGCGAATTCCCCAGGATAGAAAGTGTACTTCTAATTCCATTATTCTCGTTGCGGTTTCGTTCCTTGCCCATGTTGTTTTAGTAATCTCCAGATCTGACAGTTGGTTGTAGTGGGTGAATTCCACTGCCACTAGATCTTTTGTACTAATGTCCGACATGCTGCTGAACGTTGATAGTAGGTATAAGATGTTACCTCGGTTGAGAGTGTCCCCTCTGCCTCTTGACTTGTATTCGGGAATGAACAGTATTATGCCTCTGTTTGCTTCCGCCTGCCCAACCTCCGTTTTTTTTATGTCTTCTGTGCCCGTTTCTATCCCTGGGCAATCGTGTGTCTTGGCTACTGTATAGTCCTCCCCCTGCACTGCCCCGTTGTTCGTGTTGAGGGCTGCTGTAAATTCATGTTTCAGGGTGGGTCCCTTGCTTCCGTCTGCCGTCGGTCCCCCCTTTGAGATTAGTTGGGTGGGGTTCTCCCTTTTTGTCGTCTTTGATATCTCCTTGAGCGGAGATCTTTTTGAGGTCATGGGCGGACTTTCTGTTACAACTACCACTTCTTTTTCTTTTTCTGGAGTCTTAGTTGTCCTGTTAAAGAAGGTTTTTATGTTGGCCGTCTTATTTCTTCCTTTCCTTTTTTGTTTTCGGGGTTTTTTATTTTCTACCCTCAGTTCTTCCTTGGTTGCTTTCCCAGTGATTTCGTTATGGGGGCTTTTGCAGGTTTCTAACTTTTGCCCTTGCGTGTTTCCTGGGTATGTGTTTGTTTGCACCTTGGTTTCGCTCCTTTGATTGTCAGGGAGCTGCCTTAGGGATGTCCCTGCGACACCTGCATAGGTTTTATGAATACATTTACTGGTTTCAGGGCCGATAGGGGTGTTTGGCGCGTGATCTCCTCTTTGACTGTTGGACACAGTAGATGAGTTCTGTTGGTTTACAATGTCTGACTGTTCTCTGTGCTGTCTGTGGGATTGTTTTGGGCCCTCCTCACTAGGATCAGAGTCCATTGCGGTTGTTTTTCCGGATGTCTGTTTTAAATCTGCCACAATGTCGCCCAGAAGTTGGGGGATTGAGGTAAGTTTGTCCACTATTGTGTAGCAGGCGCAACTTGGCTGCTCTATTTTAGTTTCCGCTTGCACCCTCTTTATCATGTCGTTCATGTCTGCCAACTTGTTATCAATTTTGGCTACGTGTATGGCCAAGAAATTTAAAAGGGATAGCTGGATGTCCATTTTTTCCGAGTGGTACTGCATGGCTTTTATCGATAGTTGGAGAGTATTTAACAATGATGACCATAGGACTTCCGCGCTTTTTGGGTGATCGTTGGTTGGTGGAGTCTTGTCCGGGCCTGGTGTTCTCTCTTCTGTGTTGTGATCGACCTGACTATTAGCTGGTAAGTATGACGCTACCAGCCTCTCCCACTCTTTTGTTGTTAGCTGGGAATTATCTTCTATGTCAGCTGCAACTGGTTGGTCGTGTGCTGGAGTTATGTCCAGTTTTACGGCTTTTTCGTTTGTTTCCGATGTTTCCATTTCCACTCTTTCCGGCGGTTTCTCTGACTCTCTACCCCGGCCCAAATGGCCTAGATTTTGGGCGAGCTGACTCCCCGGGGCTGTGTCCTGTTCCCGATCAGTGGTATGTTCCGCCTTCGCGGTGGAGATGATGCTTCCTGAGTTTTGATTTATTTTGTTTATTTGTTCAGCCTCCTTTGTAGGCTCCATATCTGCCTGGTTTGGGGCGTTTGACTCGCCAGTTCCCGGTGGGGCTGTTTTAATGTCAGTGTTGGGTTCCTTGCTACTATTTTCTGCCCCTGTTGCTGTGGCTGGTGACTGCACGTTTGTCTGTATTACAATTTTTGGCTCGAGGGGATAACCCTTTTTGCTTCTTAGGTGTATGTTTAATTCCTTGTCACCCTCGCTCTTGCCATTATTGAGGCTTTCCATTTGTGCACTCTGTTTCTCTGGGGTTTGTTGGTTCCACTTGTTTCCACACTTTTTGTTTTTTGCCGTTTCTATGTGTGGGTTTTGACAACCCCCTTCAGGCTCCATTGGCGAAGGGAGTCCCTTGAGGTTGCTGTTAGAGGTACTTAGGAATGAGCCTGGTTCTTTCAAAAATGAGAAAATAGAATAGATTTTTGGTTGAATGGCGTTTCTATCTATTTTACTGATGTCTATGTCTGTGTCTATATCGGTCCTTTCTGGCCTTTCTAGCGATGTATCTAATAATAGAGGTTCTTCTTGTTCTATCAGCGAATTGTCTGAGTTTTTTATGTGTTTGCGCTTTTCTGCCCTGCGCCGTTTGGCCGGGGCATTGACAGTTGCCTTTCTGACTTTTCCTGACCTCATGACGCGCTTTTGGTGCTTTGGTGCTTTGGTACTTTGGCGTTGTTCTTGTAGGTCTTTTGGATTTTTTGATTCGTGGCTGATGAGGTTGTGGTGGCTTAATTGGACTGGGTTGCAAGTTGAAGGACCTCTGTCTGCCTTTTTGCCTTTGTGTGAAAGACTGCTCGCTCCCCCGAAGGTAAAAGGCCTTGGGTTGGTTACGTAAATTTTAGTTTTTTATTCAAATGATATTCTGATTTGTTTTTCCACAGGCCTCCCTTAGGGGCAGCTTTCCCACAGCGCCTTGCACCTTGCGCCTCTTACCTTCTGCCTTCTGCTTACTGCTGTGACCTCTTGGTTTCTTCCTATTGTGCTACACTCCTGTAGCCCAGCTGACTTCTCCCCCGCACCTGTGGGGTTATGGTGTTGAAGGTTGATGTGTGGCTACTCTCATCTGCTTTGGCAGGATTTTTCCCAGGAGAAAGAATGAAGGGATGCCGGGTGGCTGGCTGTCTGGCTGGGCTATTACTGGCTGGCTGTTGCTGGTGACGACGACGGCAGGGGAACAAAGGGGCAGAGGAGCAGGGGTTTCCCCTGGCTGCCCCCTGCTCAACTCTGCACGCTGCCCCCCGCCTGGCTCCTAGACAGCGATGCCACAAGGTGCAGCCTTCCAATCTTCCAGCCGCAACCGTCAGTCCTGATAGGCCGGCAGACCACACCACACCTCCCGTGCTCCCTGCCCTGCACGGCTCTGCTGCTCCGCTGCTCCGAGCCGAGCCCGGTCCTTCGTTCAAAAAACTATTCGTTTCGGAGCTGCGCCTTTCTGTACCCTCGGTGTGCCCCTCGATACCGCCGTGGAGACGTGACAGCCGCAACCTTCGGCGGGCGGCAAGTGGGCAGCAGGTTACTGATGTACGGTGTGCTCCGTGCTCCTTGCGGGGGCCTACCAGGTCAGGTCAGCGGCTTGGCTACTCTGCTCGTAAACTCTGCTCAGATCGTGAACTCTGCTGTCTGCTGCTCAGGTCTGTGCACCAAGAATCGTGTGTCACGAAAGCATATCAGTCCAGCAGGGGGAATTGGGAGCATACAAAGTCAGCAGATCCCAAGCCTCAATATGTGTTACAGCACTCACCCGCAGTCAAAATGTCACCCAAAAAAAAAAAAGAAAGAAAAAGATCCCGCGGCTCCTGCCTGCCACAGGGTGACTCACGGCGGCTCCCCCCGCGACCGGGCCTCTCCCGAATTTTGTTCGCGGATAGAATGCCTTTTGTTTGAAGCGGCTGTGCACCGTGACGCTCAGACCTGGTGCCGCTGCTATAAGGACCTCGATGCCCTTCCTTCCCTCCCTGCCCTGCCCGACCCTACTCCACGGGTAGCAGGGAGCAGGAGAGAGGAGAGCAGGAGACGGGGGAAAGACACCAACCAGGAGGACGCCTCTCCCGAGCTGCAGAGGGGGAGAAGCGAGGCGGTTGAAAGCTGGTCAAGAGCCTCCCAGCGCGTCCTCTTGCTCGCTCGCGTCAGACCGCAACACAGCACTCTGGAATCTACTGCTTCAGATAAGATGGGATTTGGAGTCACCATTGTGTATAGTTGTTTTGTGTAACATGGTGCTAAGTCCACCCTGGTGTTAGCGTTCAGAGCATTCTGTTCAAAGAAACCCAAGGTGGGGTTGCTCTGTGTGTGCGTGTTGGTAAAAGGTAAATAGTGTGAGTCAGTTGTTAGGTCAGTCGATAACTTTCCCCCGTGTGGTAAGCGGAGTTAGCATATAATTTGGATACTTTTGATTTGGGTTTTCCCTGTTCCACATAAATTAGAGCTCAACTTCTTTATTTCAGATAATAAAGGTTTGGGCATTTCGGAGGGATCATACTAAATAAAAAATGACGATGGGTGCTATAATAATTTTGATCTGTTGGACCTTCTCCACAAGGAGAGGCTGAGACATGATCACTTCTCTAAGGTCTATTTTCTTAGTATCCAATAAAGGAGAAAGGTTGTCCTGAACCATATTTCCTGGCACTTAGCTGATGTACTCTCCCTGATATTTCAATTTACCGGATAACTATCAGAGTGGAAGGGCTCCCAAAGTTTGGACTAATTGACCCTGTGTCTGGAGAACATTGCAAATAAATATTTTTATTTCACCAGTGCTAATGGTGAATTTAGGGAATTAGAGATAGTCAAAAAGATATTCTATGCAGAGTAAAACTCTCTGAGTTCCTCGGTGTTTGTTAATATTTCTTTAATTTGTCTATTGCGCTGTGTAGAGATTGCGAGGCATTTTAAAGCCAAGAGGATAACAGGGGGATAGATGGCAGCACTGTCTGTTTCCCTGGTGGGTTTGAAAAAAGGGTGCAGTATATCCACTGCAGGTGACCCAAGCCATTGAGTTATGATACATCTCTTTAGTCAAGGTAAGGAAATACTCCCCAATACTCCTGTGTTTTATTGTTCTAAAAATATAGCCATAGCTACATTCCACTCTATTAAATGCTTTTTCAGTATCAAGGGAAAAGAGGATTTTGTTATTTAGGACTGCCCTGACTGTGATGTGCAAGAGGATATGGAGGGAATTAGATGAAGAGCTGCCTGGTACAAAACCTACATATAGTGAATCAAAAAGGGTATAATTGATTTCAGATGGTTCTCCAGGACGCTAACTAGAATTTTGAAATCTGCATTAATAAGCGAGATGAGCCTTTAACTTGAAGATTCAGGGTGTCTTTACCAGGTTTAGGGATGACAGATATCTTGGCCCTAACTAATTTCTCCCGTAAATGACTCTTCCCTAAAGCCTAGTTGAAGACTGATGTTAATAGCAGAACAATTAAAGGTTTAGTGATCTTATAATATTCTATAAGGAAACGTTTCCCCAGCTGCCTTGTTGGTGTCCAAAATGGCAACTGCCTCTGAAATTTCCTCTTCTGATATTTCTCCATATATCTCTTTGGCTTGTTCATTAGGCAATCGTGTTATCTGCAATACTCTAGAAAAAGCTCTGTAGTTAGGGTGGCTATCCAGGGTGTAGAGGAATTAGTAGTTGTATCTGGTGTTAACTGTGCATGGGCTCCAATAAAGAGCAACTATGTTGTCACATATATTCATTGCTAACCACATTTTTGCATCAAGAAAGAGAAGAATACACAGGGATTTTTTTGGGGGGGGATTTCATAAAGCACGAACTAGACCCAAAGGTATCAGAGCGCTTTACATGAACTCTAGTTGCATTACAGACGGACACATACATTTTTGTTAGGCACTGGGAGATTAAGTAATTTGCCTAGAATCACAGGATGTTGAGTGTCCCTGTCGAGACTCGAATTTGGTTCCCCAGCTCTGAGGTCGCCCGCTCTAGCCATCAGGCCACATCCTCTCCCTCATCCATGTTTCATACACTATCGGGTGTGTGATACACCGTGTGGTAATTTACTGAACTTTCATCAGATTTTGAAGTTTTACGGTGCCTGAATAAAAGCATTTCTTTGGGTGGTTATTTCAAATTACATGCACAAGGTACGTGTGGACTGCCTGTTAGGCTATACTTTGGGAATTTCGATGGTTTGGCTACTGAAGAGTTAATCAGCACCATAGCTCTGGGCGTAAGCATCCACATTTTACGGTTGGTGGTGCACTGCAGACATAGTGGCAAAGAGCTTGTCAGGTTAAATATTATTTATGTTTTACTTCACGCCTATGTAATCTTTCACTCGAATACTAATATTTTTCATTGTGTTACTTTCTTTTTATCAATATGAATAACACATGTGGGAATCCTCCTCCTCCAATTTTTAGTGGTCCCAATCAGCCTAGCATAAAATAGGAAAAATGGTTGAGACACCGTAAGAAATTCATGATGGCTATTAATGGAAATTCATTTGAGCCAGAAAGGAAGAAAGTGTTGCTTTTAAATTTAATGGGTACAGATGCGGAAGATATTTTTGAGTACTTACCTTCAGTGACACCACTACATGAAGTAGAAGCAGGGTTTATAATAATTTTTCCGAAGCATTAGACAGACTTAAAAAGAGATTCACCGAAGAGCCACACTTAGGGCCTGCTTATGATGTCGGTCGAAAAGCATTCCAACCGGCTCCTTGTTGGAATCATTTCCGACGGACTCGACTTCGGGGAGTCTGAGTGACCGATTACAATGTTTCCGAACACCGTTTGGTCATACTCACATTGACTTCTATGGGAGGCTGGGTTCCGATGGAAAACACAGGGTCCCATTGAAGAAAGGGGTGATTGCAGAAAACCTTGCACCCTATGGCGGGCATGGTTGGAAAGAGGGGTGCCACGGGCCACAACCAGAGGCCTCCGGGTGAAGAGGGGCCTACTATGGAGCCCCCAAAGTCAGTTTGTGACAGCCAGCCCATGTCGGACAAACCGAGTCAAAAAGGCTGTCCGAATACAACATCGTAATACGTCAGTCGGAACCGTGGTCCATAGAGCTGTACGATTTGTTTCCAACCAACTCCGAGTCTCCGAATGCCAGTCGCAACCAAGTTGGACAGACCGAACGGTTACCTACTATCTTCATAGGTTGATCAGAAATGTTCCGAACTTTTCAACCAACATCATAAAGAGGTCCATAGTGTTGGAGAGGTTTCCTTTTCACATTCACCATCAACTGTTGACTGAGTAAGTTGGTTCATATGTATCGGTATTGAAAATTCTTCCTGCTGATTATGCGTTTGGTGCACAAGTCAATACATATATTAGGAATCAATTAATTTCATGTTGCTCCAACCAGGAAACTCAAGAGCAACTCTTACGCCAGCGTAATCTCACATTTTAAGAGTTTAGAATGGTCCATCAACTCATTTAAAACTACCTATGTTGATAGTGCTTCTTTGGGGGAGGCTGCATTGACGATAAAGAACTCATACAAGTCTATGAGATCTGAAGAAAGATTTGAACGAACACACACACCTACTGTAAACAAAACGTTGTAGTGCAACTGCTCTGGGTCAAAAAAGCACTTATCTCAATTTAAAGTATGTTCTGCTAAGGGAAAATCATGTTTTAAGTGTTGAAAGTGTACCCAAGAAAGTGTCTGGTGTGCAGGAGAATATCATAGATGAGGCTACATCCATGGAAAATGTGGTGCTGTGTGTAAGATAACATTTTATAAGTGAAGGGGTTAATTCTGAAACAGCTAAGAATGTTCAGATAGTTTGCAACACTAAAGAGATTGATGATGAAGCTGATATTGAACCATATGTACCACCACCACCTATGTGTGAAATCAACATTGATTGGAGAGCATTAGAAGTCATGGCTGACTCAGGTTCCCCATGTATGTTATGTTATGTTAGGTAAATTTATTAGGCGCACAGATGCTCCAGCAAAGGAGCGTCCTGGCGCCCGTCAGGTAGCAACACAACATAACCAGATAAAAAAGGAACAAGACTAGGGAAACAGGAAGGTTTTTACAGCCCGCCGAAAGGAGAACAGATCCTCAAGTGCACGGATCTCAAAAGGGAGGGAATTCCATAAAGCAGCTGCTCGCACTTGGAAGGAGCGGCCCCCGGCGCGGTAGCGTTTAAACCGGGGGACCACGGCAAGCTGTAGGTCAGAGGATCTTAGGGCATGGCCAGGAATATAGCGGGATAGGAGGTTTGCAAGGATAAAGGCAGGGGATCCCTTAATGATTTTAAAAGCAACGCAGAGAGCCTTGAACTGAATTCTGCGGGCAATCGGTAGCCAGTGCAGCCTGCACAAGGTGTTAGAGGTGGCGCAGAATCTGGGCAGGCCCACGACGGCTCTTGCTTCTGCGTTCTGGACCCGCTGCAGGCGAGTGAGTTCCGCCTGATTTAAGCCCACTAACAAGGCATTAGCATAGTCAAGGCGTGACATCACGGTGGCCTGGATGACAAGTTGCCTGGTTTTCGCATCAAAGAATTTTAATACGGGTCGAAGACCTCGCAAGATGCCAAAACAACAGTTTGTACAATTATTTCTGATACTTTTTGTCACAAGAATTGGCAAGTTATGGTTTAGAACCTACTGACGTTAGAGTTTATGGATATGGGGGAAAAGGAATTAACATGTTGGGTTATTTTGTGTCTGAAATAGGCTTCAAACGTAAGACCATTATTGGCAAGGTGTACATAGTGGTTGCAAGTATTGGCTGGAGACATCAAGGGACGTTTGATACTACTCTTGATCCTAACACCAAAGTACAAGTGTGTATGGCAGAAGAGACGAGAGGTCAAAGTATTGGGCTGGAGACATCAAGGGAAGTTTGACATTACTCTTTATCCTAAAGCCAACGTACAAGTATGCATGGCAGAAGGGATGATGAGAGTTCAAAGTGTAGTGAGTGGACAAAATAATTTGTAAAGTGCCCTTGACAAACATACAAATTTACTTTGCAAGGAACTTGGGAAGGTGAAGTGATTTTCTCACCGTTTTCAACTGAAGAAGAATGCTGAATCCACCAAACATAGAGTGAGACATGTACCGATAACAGTCAGATGTGAATTATCCAAAATTCGTAAAAGCATATGTGAGGAGGAAGTACTTGAACCTGTGAATGCATCAGAATGGGTTTTGATACTGATATTTGTGAAAAATAAAATGGGAAACTCAGGATGGGTTGGATGAGGCAAAATATTTTACAACTATTGACCTTAAAGAGGCTTATCATCAGGTTGAGTTAACAAGTGGTTCTAGACATTTTTCTGCATTTATAGCACCAGATGCGGCATTCCGCGACATTAAGATGCCATTTGGGCTCTGCTGCATCAGTACTCAAGAAGTTGATGTTTTGTCTATTTAGGTATATCGATGGGGCAGTTGCTTTCAGGATGACATTTTGGTGCATTCTGAATCGGCTGATCAACATCTCATAATTTTAGGTAAAATGTTGACCATATTAGAAGAAAAGGAAATGACATTTTTTCTTGACAATTGTAGGTTGTTGCCTAGGACATAGAGTATTTGGGGCACACTATTGCAGAAACAGTCATTTCTCCCAAGAAATATTTATTAGAGTCAATTCAAAGCATGCAAAAGCCTGGGATTGTGGACCAAATCAGGACATTTTTGGGTTTGTGCAAATATTACACTAGACTTGGACAAGGATTTGCTATCCGTGTGCTCCCTTTGTGGTCCTTACTTAGAAATGGTTATATTTGAGTGGCCTGAAGAGCATACATCTGCTTTCAATATTTTAAAAGAGGCAATCATTGGATATAAACTGTTGATGTTGTTTGCCCAAAATGCTGTGAATGTGGTCACAGTGGATGCCTGTGTTACTGGTTAAGGTGCTGTTTAAAGTCAAATCAAAGAGGGTATAGAACGAACCATTGCTTTTGCCTCTAGACCATTGTCAGTTGCTGAGTCCAGCTATTCCACCATAGACCGGGAAGCATTAGGGTATACTTTGTCGGTAGAACACTTTAAGATGTGTTTGTGGGATAAACCTTTCCTTTTGAAGACTGATCATAAACTGTTGATTTCTTTGCTATCAAAACATGGTATGGGTAAAGCTTCATCCAGATTAGTGAGTACAATTGTACAGTGATGTATATACTGGTAGTACAAAATGTGAGAGCAGACTGTTTGTCTAGGCTATCAGGTGAAGTTCAGTTTTCCAATGGTTTACATTCTCAGGAAGAGTGTGTGGTGGCAACTTTGGAGGATGTGGTACTTTCAGCAGGGCACGTTTCATTGAAAAAAGAATGGTTGAATGCTGTTTCAACTGATAAATGTTTGAAAGAACTCAAAGAGGTTTGAAGGGATGGCTATTGGAAAGGCACTTATCTAAAGAACTTCAAGTGTTTTGGAAGGTCAAGGATGATCTATTTTTGGGAAATTATGTGATTGTGAAGGGTGAATGTTTTGTTCCACCTGTGGGCATTACGAAGAAACTTGGGGCCTGATTTACATCCTGGCGGAAAGGTTACTCCATCTAAACAGTGATCATTTGTATTACCTTACATATACTGCAGACCTCATAACTTGATTTGTATTTATCTTTGCTTCCATTGGTTATTAATTGTTTATGCTTATGTTACATTCCAAATTCACTTTGGTATTCCAGAGCAGTTGTTGGTTTTCACCCTGCATGGATTATCCACTAAAGAGTTACTATTTTGTTACCTATATTGGTCTTCATTGCTTACTTCACCATGGCAGGTTGTCTGGAGAAAGACAAGGAGAGTTTAGTGAAGAAACAGCGTTTAGTGTTTCAAGACACTTCCAAGAGCAGTGTGTTGTCAGTGGAAGAATAATGGAGTACCAGTCTCCCTCATTGGTCTTGATTACAAGTTGGGCAGAGCATTATCCCTAAGTGGAATATTGTTCCACCCAATCATGAATACCCATTTTTATCAGCTGAAAATACCAGCTGGTGAAATGGCTTTAGTCTTGAACAAATAGCAACCTGAGCTCAGTCCTGGCTTTGCACCACTTCCTTCCATGGCAGGAAGGGAGCTTGCAATGCTCCCCTGTCATGAGACTTCTTACTCTTCTAACACCCCTTCCTCTTCCCTGCATCACATCATTCCACCCGATAGTTCTGTGTCCATACAGCTATTGCCCATTCTGATGAGTTTAAAACATAACTGCATGTTAACACGTTGTACCAGTAATTATGAGTGAAGATTTTGCACCCAAATGGTGCCTTACAGCTCCGTATCTTTGTGTTTGGAACTGTACTACTACCATGTTTAACATCCGTAATGAAAAGATCAAAAGTGCACCATTTGAACAATGCTAGGACGTATGATACCTCAACAAAGTAATCTACCTGGCAAAAGATACACCATAGGGAGTTCTTTATTCCTAAATGTGAGAGTATGGTTTACAATTCAGTTTATAAAAACATTTGTAATATAAGACATTGGCTTGTTCATACTGTACACATTTGTATTCTGTTCCCCTTCAGGTTTACTTAAGTTCTGCACCACTTAGGATTGGATACTACGACACAGATGGCTATAACATGCCGGCTCCATGTATAAGACGAGCAGTCCAGGAAACCAAAACCCTCCTTGAGAAGGCCGGCCATACGGTTAGTGCATGCTGACTAATACCGCAGCACAGTGCATTGCTGAAATAACTCATGTGCAACCTGGCAGAACTCTGCCCGACCATGTTGAAGTGTCAGCAATTAGGGCTGGGGGTGTAGGGCAAAATTAAAACAGTTTTTTATTTTTATTTAGAAGACTGTAATGATAGCCATGCAGTTACCGGTTAATTATCAACAGCAAATTTTAAGGAAAGGGTCCTGAAATTAGTAGTCATGAAACTAAACAGAAAAACAATGAAACATTTCTGGAAATTAAGTATATATGAAGCCAATCATTTTAATCTCCACCAAACATAGTTTATCTGTCATTAATGTTTTATAACTCTCTCTCGGGAAGCCAACCTAGTGCTTTGGGTGCAGGCAGCGGGGTGGAGAGTACCTCCTCGTCTGCGATTACATATTTTAATGCCCCTTTGTCTTAGATTGTGCTTTGATTTAAATCAGCCACCTTTAAAAACCAACAATTTTTTTTTTCAACCTATTGTAAAATCTTTAAAAAAGCATGCTGTAAGAAATTGTGTTACTGGTTGCAGGGGGTGAAACTCGTCTCAAGCAGCAACCACATTTCCTCTCCGGGTGAAGTCACAGACAACGCTAACTTAACCTGTGCTCATCCCTTGGGTAGCTTGGCACAGAGATGTCAGGCTGAACTCAGTGGCAATGTGTAAAGTTTTTGTGTAACACTTCAAACAGTAACACAGTAAACACATACCACAAAAGGATTCCACACCTGTGAAAAAGAGAGTAATTTTTAATACAAAAAACAACAAAAATGTAGTCAGTGAGACCGGAGAAATGCAGGTTTTGATATTTCAGTGAAAATAGTGTAAAAAATCACAAAGTGCCAGCTGTAGACATCTGGTCACGCCTGACTGGGACAAAGCCACAAGTTCAGACTGACTGCGATGGAGCATGGCCAGTTAGGATGCTTGTTTCCGGTCCAGGGAAGACATGGCTTGGCAGTTCGGGCTGGACTGTTCCCATGAGGCACAGGGTCAGACTGATTTGCATATGGCCATGTCTAAACTAGGGTGGTGGAGTGAGATAAAGAATGGTGATGGATTAAACCCAGATCAGTTGACTGGGGGTAAGTGTTTTATTTGCTCAAACGCTCTGTCCATCATCCCCTTTGGTATCGCATGGCCAGTTAGGCCCACTGAATAAAGTAGCTTAAATCCTAGATTGTGGAGTGTTGCGAGGATCCATTTCTGAGATGTGTAATGGAGCTGTAGCGATGTGTAGGGTCCATGGTGCAGGAGGCTGCAATGCGAGGTCCTGTGTCACTGTCGAGGATTCCGTCATTGAGGATGTGTAGCACAGTCGGTGTGATGCGTTGTTTCCGCAGAGCTGTGAGGCAGTGATACTGTGTCTGGCACAATTTTCCAGGCTGCCGTCGATGAGAGATGTGAGGGGCCTCCTTTGAGGATATCTTGCAAAGCAGAAGATCCGAAGAGGCAGTCGAGGCAATGCAGATTTTTGGGATGGGTTCAATCCACGCAACAGCAGCAATTTGTCGGTTCTGCTCTGGGTTATCTCGTGCTGCAGAGGAGATGGGTCCATTTTGCTGCATCCATAGAGGCTCGCGGAGCACTTTAGGCCCACTTCCAAGGGTCCAGGACTGGGGTGGCACCACTTAGCAGGGTAGATTCACATATGGCAGTGTCAAGGTGCTGGGGTCGAGGTTGTGGAAGCCGTGTGTCCCTCAGGTTCAAGTCAGGAGGACAGCCAACTAACCCCCAACAGCAGGGAAACAGTCCAGAAGAGCAGCAGTCGTCAGAGTGACAGTCCTTTCTGCAGCACAGCAGTCCTTTCTGGCAGAGTATACACGGATCCAGAACTGTACTGAAGAGGTGGTGTCTGAGGTCAACGATGTGTACCTGATGCCCTTCCTCTGGTTGGTGGGTAGAAACTTCTAGAAATTTCCCTTTGAAATCCCCAGCCATTTTGCCTTTCCTGCCCTGATTCCAGACTAACTACAGGGGTATGCAACCCTTTGTGTGGAGGCATGGCACAGCCTATTCAACTGGAAGTGGAGCTGGGCCCAGCTCCGCCCTTCCATGATCCCAGTAATGGTCCATCCAAACACTAAAAGGCAATTTGTTGAATATTTTTTCTAATACAGAGCCAGATTACACCCTCTTGAATCTTATGCTTTTTGTTCCCCTTATTGTCTGAGAGTTAAATGTTAAATGTCGTATACTTGTAAAGCGCACAGCTGCCCCAGCAAAGGGGCGTCCCGGCGCTGTATACCGCTGGGGAACCCGTCCTGGCTTTCCCTGTGGGATGGTCCCTACTGGGAATCCCCAAGGTGGAGCCAGGCATCCCCGGCGTTGATGGGGCCGTTGTGGAGATTAGGCAAGCTAATGCCCAGAGTTGCCGAGTGGGACCCCAGGATAGAGTAGGCACCGAGGCAAGAATTGTCAAGTCCGCTGACCCTGGTCCAGGACCCTGCCGCGTCGGGAATTGAACCCTGGTCCCGGGCCGACTTCTGCTCCCGGCTCTGCCACCTCTAACCATGCAAAGAGAAAAAATCCGTACAAACTTGGCTATTTTTTTTTTACTAAGATATGTATATCTCTTTGTAATTTGATTAAGCAAGTCTGCATACATCCATGAAACTATAACTGTTTTGATCCAAGTTCACCACCTCTTTCATTTGAGTACCTCTATTTTCCTAACAATTTCTAGAGACACACATACTAAAACAGAAAGTAAAGTACAATCAGCCAAATAGTTATAATGTTTTAGGGAAGATATATGTTGTAAGGGGTTGTTTAACAGATTTTCTAAAACACAAGAAATCCAGGTGCACAAAAATCTCAAAACTCCAGTGGTGCAAGCAAAAAACTTCCTACCTCAAATTTCAGAGAAATATAATGACTGGTAAGTTACACAAACCTGTGCTAGGTATTCATCCATATGTCACAGACTTACACCAGTTCGTAACATTTCCTTATTTACTATCTAACTTATGCATTTAATTCACTGGCATTGAACAGTTGTAAGTCCGAAAATCTCATTGTATATCAGGCCTACCATTTATCAGTTACATACTGTGTTACTATACCTGTGTTTAAAATCCTTCCTTATTGAAAAATATATTTTTTGACAATGACAGTCCACTTGCAATATATCCTGGTACGTTAAACACCTACTATTCCTACCAGCTGTTATACGCAGATCACAAGTGCAAAGTCAGCTCCACTATTTACTCCTCTGAGATCAATAAAATGAGCACCATTAAATCACAAAACTGTATTTTGAAACATTTATAAAAATAAGTTATAATTATTATGGTATGTTTTGTATTCAGCCCATATGGAACCAAACTCATTATATCTCTATCCCAGCAATTCTATTGTGGTAAATAAAATATTACCCTGTCATAATTTCTATAATTAAACAAAGTGTCATGCGTTAAATGAGAGGCAGAGTCCGTGGTATCCGAGTCAAAGGGCTTTATTCCATTAACTCGAGTTAAGGGAGAATCTGTTCCATCACCTCTAAGGTTCAGGAAGGGTCTTCTAAACATTATTTTCTGATTACATATTTATACGTGCAATCTTGTACATAGGAGGAGCGCTCGAGGCAGAGCAAGAGAGAAAAGAAGATAAGAGCATGTGGGCGTGCATGAGGGTGTACACTTGATGAGTCATAGGTGAGTCATAGGTGGGTGGATACATGGAGGGGGGTTGCATGGCAGGCTGGAACTTTGCCCTACTTGTGCGTGCAACTTGATCATGACGTGCAACTGACGTGTGTCTGGGGGGAAAGCTGACATTCAGTCTGGTAGGGAGGCCTTCAGTGTCAGGGCGACCAGTACGTCTGGTATTACCTGATATCTTGAGTCCGGGGATGTATTATCTGAAGCAAAGGTCGCTCATCACTAAGAGCCAGAGGGGGCAGATATTTCCTCGTTCATTGCATGGGGGCCGTGGGCTTTCTACGGATGCAAGCTCTGTAATTTACTTAAACGGAGACAGAAAGGCTAGGCCCTTTCTCTGCAGACGGGTTCTGTTTACCTTCTTCACTGGGCAGGAATGTGATTCTGTACAACAAGCAGATAACTATTTTGCAAAACACTGTCTTGGCACCCCGTGCTGGGTCTCTTTTGGCTGAGCCAGAAGTATGCGAGGTCAGGGATACGTAACTGTAGCTCTCAGAGTGTCTGAGCCATGAAAAACCCTTAATTCAGAGACGGGCTCAGGCTGAGCCACAAAACGGGTTCATCGGGATTTATTTAAAAGTTCACAATGCAATTACATGGGCCTTAAATGCTAACTTAATATTTCTTACATGGGAGACTTGATGACTGGCATCCTAATGCAGGACGTAAATGCAGAGGCCTTGTGATTCAGGCCACTACGGGAAAATGCATGCATGACATGCACATACATTAAACATAGGGTACACGCAGGGGACATATTGGTCATGTAAAATTTCATTTTCCTCATTCCCTCCTTGTCCCCTACTTTACCCTTCTGGACACATCTATATTCATGAGACCGTATAGTTGATCATACAGCATCATTTGTTCATCTTTGATCCTTTGTACACGTGGATGTGGTACACAGGCAGTCGCACACAGGCCGCAAATGGCCGGGCCACACTGCAGACAGAGACAGCAGCCGAATATCATAAGCAGTATCATTCCTAGGAACGACAACACTTTCCATCCCCAAGCCGATATTACACCCCAGAGCCAACTGGACCAAGTCCATGTGCCTGGGTCTTGATGTATATCATGAGCAATCCTGTGGAGTCTTGTTATTGCTGCGTACACAGATGGCGCGTTATTAGGGATGAAAATGCAGCAACTGGAGCCGATCACTCTACAAGCCCCGCCCCTATCTGCCAGGATGACGTCAAGAACAAGGCGGTTCTGAAGAACAACAAGTCTCATGGCAGACTACTCCTGGGTCAAATTCGCCAGAGCAGAGGCAGTCACATTCACTACTGCTTCCAGAGTTCTTGTTAACCTGCGTATCAGTTTACTGTTTTGGACGGGACCTATGAAGAAAAATAATCCTTTGTTGAAATCTGTATATTGCTCCCAAGCTGTTTCAGTCTGATCGATCTCTGAGACATCGGTCTCTCTCCTTTGTCTAACATGCTCTAGTCGTGAATCTCGATGGTAATGGGATGGGGCCAGAAAGACGGGTGGCAGCAGGAACGCTATATAACACGTCCCACCCCAGTCTGAGGGCAGATGTACATAGGCTGTCTGACCGCAAATGAAATAGGTATGGCGTGATGCTTTGAAAGAAGACTGTCCTTTATCGTTAAACTCTACTACAGCTTTACACTCGCTGTGTCCCATATGTACTGAGCCTTTCTTTCTAACACACAAATCACCTTTTACCCGTAGGACTGAAATAAACGGTGGACCTATACTTTGCATGGGCTGAGCGTTCAGCATTATAAAACTAACAGATGCATTTTCTTGCTCGTACTCTTCATTTTCTAGATCTGTTCCCTTCCTTTGGGGAAATCCGTCTTTGTCTGGAAAACATGCTTCATTCATTACTTTATTCAGGTTTCCATATATCCATTCATCTTGGTATACTATGGACTTTCTGTCTGTGAGGTCATTAAGGCAAACCATGCTCCGCACGAACCATTGTGGGAGAACGGTAAAGGGAAGAAGGGCAGAACTCCCTTCGTCTTTTGATAAGGTGGGAATTGGCCACATACCCAGCAATCAGTCGCATTGCTGGTCTGATGAGAACGGTGTAACATTCGAATGAAAGTATTGTTACGCAGGGCAAGTCGATATGACAGTTCATGGGGTGGCAGTTCACTGAATGTATGCTCTACGGTGTTGTTAAGGGAAAAGTGCATATGTGAGGCAAGAGGAGGAAAGAAAACATGTAGTATTAAACTAACACAGATTATAACGATACACAAAAAAAAATAGAATAATCAAAGAAACTATACATCTACTATGTAATAGCTTACAGTATTTCTCTCTCATTTTGCTCTTCTTACTATTGTCGTATGCGATCTTATACATGTCAGAAATCTAGTCTAACCGATTCACCACCTAGTGGACTTAAACAATTAAACTTCGTCTGACTTACTAGATCGTAACTTAGACCTATACTCTTGCTGTGGAGTCTTTTCTAGCAAAGGTGGCGCAAGCGGCGCAAAGTCTTTAATGTCTTTGATCTCTTTAATGTCTTTATTCTTTACCAAAGTTCCAGATTGTCCAAAGTATCGTTTACAGTGATGGGCGTGAATCCACCCTTTTTTTCCTTCGATCTTTATTGCAGTCCTCGTGGTTAGTAACACTAACTTCGGCGTCTTCCAACGCGGCTCAAGGGGGCTTGATCGATCGAAATTCCGGACAAGTACGTAATCTCCTGGTGCTATGGCATGCTCCTTGACCTGGGTGTTGTCAGGGAAGGCGGCAGCAACCTGTGAACGACAAGAGAGTAGTGCAGACATCAAGGAAGCCAGGTAATCTGTCAGCATGTTACTGTCAACATCAGTTATTTTCTTAGGCATACGCGTACCCCACATATTTGGCGGTCTACCGAAAACTACTTCATACGGAGATAGGCCTGTTCTGGAATGAGCTACCATACGCATGTAAAAGAGGGCAACCGGCAAGGCTATCATCCAATCCACGCCTTTTTCTGCACAAATCTTTGCTAGTTTCGTCTTGATTGTCTGATTATGTCTTTTTACAAGGCCTGCTGCTTCAGGGTGTCATACACAATGGAACTTCCAATTATATCCTAACAGAAGAGACACTTGTTTCATTAATTCAGAGGAAAATGGCTGACCATTGTCTGAGTAGGCGACACAGGGCAATCCGTATCTGGGGAAGAATTCGCGCACCAATTGCCTGGCGGTTGTCACAGCAGTATAATCTGGAACTGGATACGCTTCTGTCCATCTAGATAGTGCACACACAACTACCAAGACATACTTGTAACCTCTACATCTGTCCATTTGGATGTAATCCATCTGGAGGACCTCAAAAGGGTGGTCAGGAGGATGAAATCCGCCTTGTTCCACCGGGATGCCTTTACCTGGATTGAACTGGCAACAGATCATACATGTTTGTACTTTCTGTTTCGCTGCTGCACGCAGGTGCTTGTTAAACCAGATATTCTGTAAGCTGTCTATCATTGCCTTCTCTCCCAAGTGTGCTGGACTATGTGTTGTGTTTATAATTACTCGTACCATGGAATCTGGAAGAAACCATGTGCCTTTTCCCTTAGTCATCCAACCTTGGTCAGTCTGGACCCCTCCTTGTTCAGTCCATTTCTTTATTATTTCATCTGTAGTGGCATGTGTCTGTATGTCGAGTACATCTTGAGAAGGATCCCTGACTGTCATACTTTTTGTCAGTAATGGTACCTCTGTCCTTGTCGTGTCTGTTGGTGTCTGGGCTGTAAGTTTAGCAGTTCGGTCTGCCAGGTCATTACCCTGGGAAATGGTGTCTGTAACTTTGGTGTGAGCTTTGCATTTCAGGATAGCTATGGCTGTAGGTAAATGTATTGCTTCCAACAGGGCCTGAATAAGCGGGCCGTGCTGAATTTTGGCCCCATGAGAGGTCAAGAAACCTCTCTCCCTCCACAGTACTCCGAAATCATGAACTACGCCAAAAGCATATTGTGAATCGGTATAAATGTTCACTCTTAAGTGCTTAGCTCTTATGCAGGCTTGTGTCAGAGCGATGAGCTCTGCTGCTTGTGCTGACAGTATGTCTATTCTTTGTGTCTCTATGACTTCAGTAGCAGTGGTCACGGCATATGCTGCTACTAACTCTCCTGCACTTGTTCTCATGCATGATACGTCTTTATAGAGTGTTAGGTCAGGGTCTGGAAGTGCAATATCTGTCAGGTCTTGTCTTGGTTTCGTCACTATATTCATTACTTCCACACAGTCATGTGGTGGTGCATTTACTGTACTTGAGGGCAAAAGTGTAGCAGGGTTCAGAATATTACATCGTCTGATCTCTATGTGTGGTTGAAATAATGTCAGTTCATATCCTGTCAGTCTCGCTACAGTCAAATGTTGTGTCTGTGTCCTGTTTAAGAGAACTTCCACTGCATGCGATACCTGTACTGTCAGGGGGTGTCCCAGCACTATCGAGTCACTTTGTCTTATGGCTAGGGCTGTTGCTGCAACCGATTTCAGGCACGCAGGCAGAGCCTGGGCCACTGGGTCCAGTGTACTAGAAAAATAAGCACAAGGCTTGTGTTTTCCTGCTTGATCTTGTGTGAGGACAGATAACGTTGTTCCATCCTGTTCAGTTACGAAAAGCATAAAAGGTTTACTGTAACTAGGAGTCGCTAGAACTGGCGCTTGACATAATGCTCTTTTTAATTCCTCAAATGCCAAGGTATGTTCTTGTGTCCAAGGGAGGACAGTCGAAGACGCTGCCTCCTGTGTTGTCAATTGTATGAGTGGTTTGGCTAGATAGGCATACTGGGGAATCCATTGCCTACAGTATGAAGTGAGACCAATGAAGGCCCGTACTTCCTTTTGTGTCTTGGGCTGTGAAAGGTTAGAAATGAGCTGTATACGTTCTGGTGTTAGCTGTCTACCCTCCTTGGACAGTAAGTGTACACCACTTGCTGTTCACAGAATTGTAACTTTGAAGGGGACACTTTGTGCCCCTTGTCTGCCAGAAAGTGTAAAACTGTCAGTGATGCATTTTCACAGTCTGGTTCTGATCGTGCTGTAATTAGGATGTCGTCTACGTACTGGAGTAGCGCAGTGTTGGGAGGCATGCTAATACTGTCCAGCTGTCTTTTTAATGCCTGACTGTAAATGCTAGGACTCATTGCAAGAGCGAAACTCCTGCCAATTATTCTGTTTAAACTACGAGGGAAAAACTATTCATTTGCAAGCATGCCTTATCTGAAGTCAATGAAGCTTTCAGTGCTGGCTGTAAGGAAGAGCAACTTGACCCCCTCCTTATATAAACATTTCTCCGCGGCTCATCAAGTTTTTTTCTCTACACTGCCTTCCCCTTCATCGTGATGTCACCCACAGGGCGGTTCCTCCACCCCTTTAAAACTCTGAGAGCTAAGAACAGCTGCCAAGTTACTGAAGAGAGAGCTTGGTCAAATTGCAAGCATTCTTTATCTGCATGCGAAGGAAGCCTGAGTCAGTTTATATCAACAAATGTCCGCGGAAAAGAATTGGAGTATGGCCAATAATAACAAGACAGGCACTGCTCGGCGCTCCAAGAGGGAAAAGCCCTCCCTTCACAAAATATCTTTCCCTGGGAGCCAGGCCACCTCAAGGTCGAAAAACACATTCTCTGTAATTCAAAACATATCTGTCCCCAGGCCAGAGAGCTAACCAACATTCTCTAACTTAACTGAAGCGAATTTAAAACGTGATAAAAAGCATCCTAAAATCAGTAATTAATAAGGACATATTTTATTTCGTAACTTAGACACATGCTAGCATTTTAAAATAATTATATCATAAAATATTGTTACTAGCTGCAAAGGAAAAAAAGAAACAGAACAACATGGCATGGAAACACATCACATTTTACTTTTTGAAAATAACATGTGAACCACCATAATTTTGCATTGCAGAACCAAGATTTTCATAATTAAGTGTGCAAGCTCTTCTATTCTACCTATTAAAAGGGCCAGATTCATCATTTTTCAAAAAGCCATGTTTTCTAATTGAGTGGATTAACTGTCACACGCTATTCTAAAGGGCAGCTTGCATTGGGAAAAATAATAATGTATATTTTGTAGAACACATTTTTATTTAAAAAAAAACACACGGTTGTATTACACTAATTAAAAGCACATTCTATGATGGGTCTGTTTTATATTTTCTTCTCAACCGTGAAAACATTAAAGCACCCTCCGTGCAAACCCTTATCTCAATCCGACTGATTTATTTACAACTTACCGACCTCTGAGTCAAACACATTAAATCAAGTGTTCCAAGGCAAACCCACACAAATACACGCACGCATTTGAAATAGAATGTTAAATGAACACTTCTTTACTCTCCATGCAAGATGTTACCACTCAGTCAGCAAACTGACAAAGCACATAGGCAGACCCAGCAACCAATGAAAAAGTTAAATCAAACCATCAATCAACTAAACACTCACTGACTTTTAGTGTCAGCTCACATAACCATGCATGTTAAACAGCATGTTAAAACAAATACTGCCTTCTCAATACAAGATATTAACCCTTTGGCAGCTGAAGCACAATCATTCCCCAATGACTGCAGTACATTGGAAAGTCATGAACTCATCTCTCCACGTTATCACATAACACGTACGCACATCTTCAAAACGTTTTCTCCAAGCACTTGAAAGAGATCCAGCTCTCTCCTGCCTAACGTAATGATAACATGCTCTGCACAAACCATAACCACATGGCGCTATTCACAAGCCATATTCACAAGAAACTCAACAAGTTATAATAATGACATGCTCTTCATAAACCATATTTACAAGGAGCTATTTACAAGGAACTCCACAGTAAACTTATATGGCCGATGGGGGCGGAGGGAAATCTGCGTTTACGTAGTCCGGTGCGGACTCTTCTAGATAGGAGGAAATAAAAGCCTCTGATGCTGTCGGCTTCTTTCTACATACTCTAAAGGGTACAGGTGGTGGCGTTCGCGACCTACGGGGTGTATCTGAGGGGATCACTCTAGCTAGTTCTTCCGAGAGGACGGGATAAATACCAGTAACGACTGCATTTCTTTCTCTATCAGCCTGTTCTGTTTTGACCCGTTCCCCCTCCTCCCGCAGTTCTTTTTCTTTGGCTTTTTCCGCTGCTTGTTTAGTTCTCTCTGCTTTGTTCAATTCTTTCTCTGTTCTCCTATGTGACTCTTTGCGCCATAACTCAATGGCATCTTTCTGAGAGGGTCTTGATTTCTTTTTCCATAGCGCTTCCTCTACTCTCATAATGCATTCAGAATCCCATGTTCCCGAGACAGGCCATCTATATTTCTCCTCCAAATCCTTCGTGTAATCTACCCATAAGTCTAAAAACAAAATAGCGTCTAGCCCGTGCTTATTATACATATAATGACCAGGTGTGTCTCTGGGCGGGATGTTGACTGAATCTTCTAGTATACCTTTCCTGGTCCCTATCTGACGTAATTTCGAAAACAATGGCATGTTGAAACCAACACAATGGAAATACAATACACACAGAATAGACTGATTGAAACAATCATTCACACTACAACACTAAAACACTAAAACAGATACAGTCTAACCTGATACATGGAATAAAACATGTACTTGAAAACAGTTAACTTTATGCACTGGAATACAGTACAACCATACCGGTCCCAAAAATGAGACACGTCTTTACCGTGCCCACGTTTTACCGTGGACCCGTCTTTACCGTGTTCGTGTGAACGGACACGTCTTTACCGTGTACATATAACATGACACGTCTTTACCGTGTTCAAATAAATGAACCCGTCTTGAACTTTATGCGTTCCCCATAGTGGTACTCACCGGGAAGCAGAACTTGAAGGCCTCGGAAACTTGATACTTGATACTACGTCTACTTCTACTTCCACGCATGCGCCTCGGAACAGGTGGGCCTTCGGAACCTCGGACCTTGCTCTCTCACGGGTTGGGCTCTGGTTGGGATGATCCGCGATCCTCACCGCCTCGTGTGGACGCCTGGTCGCAGTCCGTCTCCTCCGTGGGCCTGAGGGAGTAAGCAGGAAGTCCCGCTGCGTGTGCACTTTGAAGTCCGTCACGGCTGTGGAAGGGGGCAAAGGCTGGACCTACGTCTCCGGCGTGTGGGGAAAGGGATTAGTCCCTATTCGGGCGCCAGATTAATGTGGTAAATAAAATATTACCCTGTCATAATTTCTATAATTAAACAAAGTGTCATGCATTAAATGAGAGGCAGAGTCCGTGGTATCCGAGTCAAAGGGCTTTATTCCAATAACTCGAGTTAAGGGAGAATCTGTTCCATCACCTCTAAGGTTCAGGAAGGGTCTTCTAAACATTATTTTCTGATTACATATTTATAGGTGCAATCTTGTACATAGGAGGAGCGCTCGAGGCAGAGCAAGAGAGAAAAGAAGATAAGAGCATGTGGGCGTGCATGAGGGTGTACACTTGATGAGTCATAGGTGAGTCATAGGTGGGTGGATACATGGAGGGGGGTTGCATGGCAGGCTGGAACTTTGCCCTACTCGTGCGTGCAACTTGATCATGACGTGCAACTGACGTGTGACTGGGGGGAAAGCTGACATTCAGTCTGGTAGGGAGGCCTTCAGTGTCAGGGCGACCAGTACGTCTGGTATTATCTGATATCTTGAGTCTGGGGATGTATTATCTGAAGCAAAGGTCGCTCATCACTAAGAGCCAGAGGGGGCAGATATTTCCTCGTTCATTGCATGGGGGCCGTGGGCTTTCTACGGATGCAAGCTCTGTAATTTACTTAAACGGAGACAGAAAGGCTAGGCCCTTTCTCTGCAGACGGGTTCTGTTTACCTTCTTCACTGGGCAGGAATGTGATTCTGTACAACAAGCAGATAACTATTTTGCAAAACACTGTCTTGGCACCCCGTGCTGGGTCTCTTTTGGCTGAGCCAGAAGTATGCGAGGTCAGGGATACGTAACTGTAGCTCTCAGAGTGTCTGAGCCATGAAAAACCCTTAATTCAGAGACGGGCTCAGGCTGAGCCACAAAACGGGTTCATCGTGATTTATTTAAAAGTGCACAATGCAATTACATGGGCCTTAAATGCTAACTTAATATTTCTTACATGGGAGACTTGATGACTGGCATCCTAATGCAGGACGTAAATGCAGAGGCCTTGTGATTCAGGCCACTACGGGAAAATGCATGCATGACATGCACATACATTAAACATAGGGTACACGCAGGGGACATATTGGTCATGTAAAATTTCATTTTCCTCACTATGGTGAATTGTCCATTCCATGTACAGAAACTGTAACATCCAAATTCAAGCCTCAGAACAAAACCATACTATTTTTTAATGTCACTTCCCCCTATTTGTGCCTCAATGTCAATTGCTCTCAACCCCACTTAACCCCTCCCCCACAGAACATATTCCCATACTCTCTTCTCTCTCAGCAGAACCTACCACTCCCAAATCAAAAAGTATCAACACCACCTACACCCTTCCTACACCCTCCCCATCCCTAAATCCCATGAGACTAAAGCCACAGGAATTAGCTCCTTCTCCCTCAAGAACCACTTCCTCTACACACTTAGACCTAACCTATTCACAGGAATCCTCACAATCCATGATCCACTAGATCCAACCATAGACCCCACCTTATCCTACTACTACCACCAGCCTACCCCTTTGTCACACAGAACAAACCACTTCTCAACTGATCCCTATAATGATCCGTTTAGAACTCAAAATTAACACCTTACTAGATGAAAACTCCTCACTACGAAAAGACACACAGATTTGCTCCAACTCGACTCCGATTTACACAACTATGACGAACACTGATCTGACCAGAAATATGCACTCTGATTTCCCACACCCTACCCCTTAACCCCTACATTTATTATCACTGCAAACCTAGACATACCAATACAAGAATGTTGTGGCTAGAAGCTGAGATGCTGAGAAGCACGTACAACAATGCTTCCAAACTTCCCTGCTACCAAAGGATTCAGGTCATCCCCCCAACAATTGCCCCCTAGACCACCTGCCCGACTTACTATTATTCAACCTAATCAATCTGAACCAAGAACACTACCCACATTTAACTGCTTGCTATTAACTGTTGTTCAGTAGTCAAGCATGCCACTGAAATAGCCGAAACCAGCCTACTACATAAAACTGATTTTTGTTTTCTGACTAAAACCTGGCTAAATGACCACTCATCCCCATTATCGATCTCCTCACCTCCCCCGGGACTCTGAAATCTCCTTCATTGTGACCTCAAAGACCATGTTGGTGGTGGATTTGTTTTCATTCACAAAAAATCGATCCCTCCTCTAAAGGCTCCAACTCCATCAAATTCAATGTTATCTATCACCCACCAGGTGAAAAACCACAATTCTGTGAGGATCTAACAACCTAATAATCCAAAACTCCCTGAGGGACTTCAGAGACATTATATTAGGAGATGTTAAGCTGGACCTGAATGATGCTGAAGATACAACAGAACAAGCCTTATCCACCCTCATTGAATTAAAATCACTCACTTAACACTGCAAAAAGCAAGCACACAATAAGGGCTCCAACCCTATGCAATCATCTCCAAATATAGTACCATATCCCTCCATTCCATCCTACCTGCAGACTGGACCGACCACCTAATTCTATTTGATCTCAATGTCAGCCAACCCGGATTGCACACCCAAACTAATCGTCCAAAGCACTGGAAAAGAAATACGCAAACTATCCCGCAATCTAAGGAAGAATCCCTTATCAGTTCCCAAACTCTGATTCCACCTGACCTTACTTTCACCAATGACCTCTCCTCCCACTATAACACTAAAATGACAGAACTTCTTGACACTGTCACCTCTCTAAAACTCAAGAAATCAAGATCTATCCTTCCAGATACTGGTTTAATAAAGACCTGAATAAAGAAAGACATCAGTTTAGTTTAGCTGAAAGAAACTAGAGACAACAGCGCTCACTGACACATTTCTCTCTCCTCCGAGCTGAACACCTGAAATACAAAAAACCTATCTAAGGAGAGAAATCATCTTTCTTCCGAGCCTGACTAGATCACCCCAGAAACAGACCTCAAGACCTTTTCAACATCATAAAACAGCAAACCTTCTCCTTCCCACCACACCACTCTTCTGATGAATCTGTCAAGCGCTGTAAGAAATTCACCAGATTGTTCACAAAACAAAATAATAAACATCAAACTCTCATTGGACACCCCTACCTCCTCATCCCTTACCAATGGCGCTCTCTTTACCAAAGATAGTACCACCACCAACCAGTGACGGTCTCCCCAAAGTGCCCTCCTCATTGAGCCAGAACACCACCCACAGTTCCATACAACTAAAAAACAATTCAACGTGGACCAAGTTTCTGCATTCATAAAGCCGACATCACACCTATCTGACCCCATTCCCTCATCTCTAGTCAAAAACCACAGACACGTCATCTACCCAACATGGACTAAAATCCTAAACTCCTCCCTCTCTAGTTGCTCTGTGCTGGCCTCACTTAAATTCTGCCAAGTCACCCCTTACCAGAAAGGCAGACACTGACCAGAATGACCTTAACAACTACTGGCCTATAATTAACCTCCCTCTCCTTGTCAAAACGTTTTGGAAATGTGTGCTCTCACAACTCAACAGCCACATTGAAAAATTCAATCTACACAACACCTTCCAATCTGAGTCCCGGAAAGGCTAAAGTACGGAACCTGCAATACTGAATATCACTGATGGCTTGCATAGATCTCTTGAATATGCTAAGGTCTGCTTCCTATTCCTATTTGATCTCTCAGCTGCGTTTGGTACAGTTAATCACAGCATTCTCCTAAACACCCTCTCACAGTATACACACATCACTGGCACAGTCCTTCAGTGGCTTTCCTCATACATGATCCAATGATCTCAACTAATCAAACTGAACAAATCCACCTCTCCAGCAGTATCAGTCCCACAAGGAGTTCCTCAAAGATCAATCCTCTCACCCGTTTCAACTTCTATATGGAATCACTTGCAGTCATCCTGAAACAAGCCAAAATTCCCTACCATTTCTATGCCAATAACAACCACCACTCTCGTCCCCCAAAGACATTCAGCACCTAAACAACACTCTTGACGCGTTACAATCCTGATTGACCAACAATCACCTAAAGCTCAACCACCAACAAAACTGAACTCCTCCTCATCCAACCAATAGGAACGTTCTATCCTTTACACAACTGGCTTGACAACTTGACTGCATTAAACTGTAAACAATCTATCTCCTATTCTGTCAGATCAGTATGGATTACACTGACAAAAACCTGATCATGAAAGACCACATTAATGCCTCAGCAAGAAGTGTCTTCTACAGGCTGAAACATCTAGAAAAATCATACCATTCATACCCCTTGAAGACCTCAAGACTTTAGACAATCCATAGCCCTCTCCGAACTAGACTACGTTAACGCAAAGTTCACTGCTATCACAAATAAACACCCTATTCATATGAAATCCACACTCAGAGCAGCAGCCAGACATGTCTCTGGAGAGGGCTGCCATCATCGCATCACTCCCACACTCTGGTATAACTGAGCGCCTCTTAGCAATTAACCTACTTACCGACATGCCAAATCTTGATATAGCAATCGCCATGGCAAAATATATGAAGGCGGTAAAAAGGACTCTGTTGTAACCAAATATGGTTGGATAGAAATTGGCATGAAGTAATAGTAGGTCACGCTCTAGAAAATTGTGTCTTAAGATGGAACGCCATCCCTAAGTTAAAGCTTCATTGTATTGTTGATTACAATATTGGGTGTAGTGCTGTATGAAAATGTGTCTCTTTTAATGCATCTGTGGAATTTTTTATACATGTTTTAAACTATTTATTGTAAAATGTCTCTCGTTTGGAGACCAATGGTCTAATAAACATACTTTTAATACTACTACTACTACACTCCCACACTCAAGAAACTAAACTGGCTACTATTGGGAGACAGAAATATCGGAAAACAATTATTGCGATACAAAAATATTGTGATGCAGAAATATTGTTATCAATGATCCTCAGATCGTTGTTAAGAAAATAATTGCTTTTAATATTTTCTATAATATAGTTGTATTCTTTTTTTATTATCTTAATGTTTAGTACATATATTAATGTTATGTGTCATTATTGTTTGCATATTTTTGTAATATTATTTTTTTAAATATAGTTTGTAATTTTAAGTGTTTTATAGTTTTTAATGTAATTGCTAATAGTAATTTATACTGTTGTAGCAGGTTGCTAGTTTGTAGGGATGTAGGGTGGGAAGTTAATTAAGTCATACTCAATTAACAGTTATTACTTTATTTTAATTAAATCAATTGATTATTAATTATGTACATTTTGTAATCATTATATTTTTTCGTTATATTTTATGTGAGGGCTGCTGGGTTTGTAGGGGTATAGGGTAGGAAGTTAATTAAGTAATAGCTAATTAACAATTAATGATTTATGTATTATCCATGCTTTAATTGAATATTAATTATGTAAATTGTTTAATAAGTATTAGTTCTATTTTAGGTGTGGGCTGTTAGGTTTGTAGGGATATAGTATGGGAAGTTAATGAAGTAATAATTAATTATCAATAATTGATAGTTAATTATGTGCGTTATCTTATAAGGATTTATTTTTAGTTATATTTTAGTTGCAGGTTGCTAGATGTGTAGGGGTATAGAGTAGTATGTTAATTAAGTAATAATTAATTAACAAATTGTGTCATACTTATTTTAGTTATATTTTAAGAGTGAGCTACTAGGTTTGTGGGGTATAGTGCTGGAAACTAAATAAGCAATTAATAAGTAACCATTTTTTATATTGGTAATTAGTTATCAAATTGTTTAATAATCATGCAAATTGCTTATTTTTATTTTTTAAATACATACACGTTTTGTAGGTTAATTACTAATGTTCCTATTAAGAAGTTTATATTTGTTATAAATTATTAGGGTTATTTAAATATATAATGTGTTTGAAGTGAAGTACTTTCCCTACTGTTGCACAGACTGGAATGGGAATAGTAAACCTTCCCCTTCAAAATCTAACGCTTTCCCTACACTTGCACAAACTGGAGTGAGAATAGTAAATATTACCCCTCTGCAGTCCAACACTTTCCCTGATGTTGCAGAGAATGGAGTGAGGAAAGTAAATCTTACCCCTCCCCCCCGAAGTCCAATGCTTTTCCTACTTTTGCACAGACTGGAGTGGGAATAGTAAGTCTATCCCTTCTCAAGTTTAATGCTTTCCTTACTGTTGCACAGACTGAGGTAGGAACAGTAAATTTAAAACAAACGCTCTCCCAACTATTGCATGGGCTGGAGTGGGAATAGTAAATCTTACCCCTCCGAAGTTCAATGCTTTACCTACTTTTGCACAGACTGTAGTGGGAATAGTAAATGTAATCCCTAGGATGTCCAATGCATTTCCTACTGTTGTTCCCGGCATGTACAGAGGACATTTACTCCGTCAATCCTGACTGCCCCAAATTGTTTCCAGAATCTGAGGGTACTGGGCGGGGAAATGTCCTCTATAAATGCCGGGAGTTTTAAGAGAAAATAATGTTGCAGAGGAAGCTTTGGATTAATGAAAAATCTTTTGAGACAGACATGTGCTTGTGCAGTATAGCGGTGCTGTCGTCCGTATTACTGACTTTTGCATAATATGAAATACATTTCGGTATATGGAACAACATAATGGACTGAAGTGATGGTTTCACTATAAATTGTTATTTAAGAACTTAAGTGGCAAAAAGCAATCCATGGTATGGCTGAACACATAATTATGATGTATTATGGGTACCGTGATCTGAGAAAAATCAATTACTGACAACATTTTGTCTTTGAGTCAATTTATGGCTGCTACTATGGATGAAGTGAATCTATTATTGACCGAGGGACCCGCAAATTATGTCACTAAAGCTAAATAGAGTGTATTTTCAGTGTTCATGGATCAAGGAGTTTAAAAGAGGAATAAGGAATCACAGCACATGATGCATATGATTAAGACCTCAAGGGGGTCGAACCCATTACGCAAGTGCGAAAATTCTCTGCAAATAAATGAAGTTTTGAAGCTACTTACTGGCTGGTCGGCTCATTTGTCCCTAGATTCAGGGGCTTTGTCTTTTGTAATATATATATATGGGTCTGGGGACTGGAGGCTGCACCCCGAGTTTCAAATTCTGCGGTTTCATGGACGCTTTGCAGCGCACCTTGCCCTCTGCTATCTTCTTGTATTTACCAAGACCGCTCCACTGCCATATTCACCTGGGAGCTACTAATGCATCTTGGGACATGGAGTCCGCTGACTCACTCGGACCCGTCACATCGAGGATTTGCTTGCTGAGGGGCGGAGCTGTGACATTGTACCTATCACAAGGTGGCAGGGTGCTTCATTAGGCTGCAGAACGCCAGGACTTCCGCACAGACTACCGCAGGCGCTGATGAGGCCATACCGGCCGAAATGCATACGCCAATTGTTTTTGAATAAAGGTGCTGCCGCTTCTCATCCCCTCCGAGGCTGCTGCTTCTTTCTTTGAGAGGAGGTATTTTTTGCATTTGTCTGCGCGCTATCCAGAAGCGCGGTTCAGTAGCCCCCTCATCGCAAGTGGCCAAGAGACTCTGGAACCTGCTTCGGCATTCTTCTTTTCTACAAGTTATTGTAACTCTCACTGGCTCGCCGGCAGTCCTCGCACCTGAAGCGATATTGCGAGACATTTCTCTCCACTTGGGCGGGGCCTTAATTCTCCCTGCTCACGCTACACAAGGGGCTTGGACCTATGGTTGATGGGGTCTGGGGACTGGAGGCTGCACCCCGAGTTTCAAATTCTGCGGTTTCATGGACGCTTTGCAGCGCACCTTGCCCTCTGCTATCTTCTTGTATTTACCAAGACCGCTCCACTGCCATACTCACCTGGGAGCTACTAATGCATCTTGGGACATGGAGTCCGCTGACTCACTCGGACCCGTCACATCGAGGATTTGCTTGCTGAGGGGCGGAGCTGTGACATTGTACCTATCACAAGGTGGCAGGGTGCTTCATTAGGCTGCAGAACGCCAGGACTTCCGCACAGACTACCGCAGGCGCTGATGAGGCCATACCGGCCGAAATGCATACGCCAATTGTTTTTGAATAAAGGTGCTGCCGCTTCTCATCCCCTCCGAGGCTGCTGCTTCTTTCTTTGAGAGGAGGTATTTTTTGCATATATATATATATATATATATATATTAAAATATATATATATATATATACATGTCTTTTTACAATGTTAGTGTGAAACAATATTATTTTTCTAATATTTTTGTACTTACCATTAAAAGTATAGGGACACAATATTTTTGTGGAATTCATAACACGGTGGTACCATGCAAAAGTCTGCCGAAAATACAGCCAATGTCAGTGATACAACCACCGCAACTGAGTTAAAAACACAAACCCCAACGCGTAAAAAGACGCCATGTGCCCAAACATGATAAGAAAACAGTGACAACCAGTCAGAGGCCAGCAACACCCACGCTTAATGCGTGAAAAAGCACAAGAACAGCATACGGAAAATGCCACTAAAAAACTACATCAACTGTGGAGTACCAGGGATGCACAACATGGCAAATCACATCTGGCACGAATATGTGACGATATTCCGCAATCCAACATCCCGCATACCATCACTCTGCAATTTTTATAACGCGGGACTATTACTCCGCAAAACCATCATTCCTAGAACTTTTACAACACATATGACTTAATCACGCATGCCATTACAACGCAAATGCATGTGTGCTAAAGTCATATACATTGTAAAAGTACATTATTAAAAAATTGTTTTATGTTTGTGTGTATATATATATATATATATATATATATATATATATATATTCACTGAAAAAAACATAGGTTTCACACCAGTTATAGTTAGCTGGACATTTTACTCATACAAAACCATTGAAATTCCCCCGTTATACTTAGTTGTAATCACTATAACTTGCGCGCCCGCAATCCACTGCTGATGATGTCACATATTACATCATTCATGACATGGTCAGTGACATCACTGGTGACATCACTGATGACATCTAAAATGACATCACTGATGACATCACTGATGACATCATCCAGTGAATGTGGTTTGCTTTGATATTTAAATATTTATTATAAATACACTACTTTGCATTGAAGAATGAGTGGATATACAAATATAATTGTGTGAATGGTGGATTTAGTAACAGTGTCATTGATGGTTTCCTTGACTAAGGTCTCACTATATATAATGTGTAAACTGTGTGAAAGTCTTTATTGCTTTGTGTTAATTGGTATGTTAAAGACTGTATGTGTTATTGGTTTCTTAACTGAGTATTTGTATGGGTAAATGAATGTCTATGTGGTTTGGTGGGGGGTGTGTGATTGATCAAAAACGTGTGAATAGTTCATTCAGTAGGTATATGAGGTTAAGACTACATGTTATAACAGTTTTTTCAGTGAGTGTATATGTTTATGGGTGTGTTGGTGATGAAATATTTCTCTCAATGGTACATCTCCATTAAACTTGAAAAAAAAGGCAGTGTATGTGACAGTTATATCTAATTAAGTGTACTTAAGACTTAGTGAATGTATGAGTCACTATTTGGATAACTGTATACTTATAATAGGAATTTAATAACACACTAAGTGTGAGTTACTATTTATATAAATAGATAAAGTGGTGTTTGTATAAGTGTGTAGATGAGTAAATGTAAGTATATTCAATTGTTTGCATAACTCAGAAGGTTATCTTTATAAGTGAATTCTATGTGTGCTGGGGTGTAAGTTGAAATAGGCGTATAAGTATATTTGATAGTGTTCTGGTATTTATTCACTGCATATAACTCTGAATCTATAGGTAAGTGATTAGATGTGTGTATAGATGTATGAATCACTGAGTGGGTGTTTAGAAATTACTATTGGTGTGTCAATGGTTTGAAATATGGCACTTTCTATTTTACAGTGATTGAAGAAATATTATACTAGTGTGTGATGAGGTGTATTTCATTGTCACATGGATGATGTCATCAGTGATGTCACTATAACGGGGGAATTTCAATGGTTTTGTTTAAGTAAAATGTCCAGCTAACTATAACTGGTGTGAAACCTATGTTTTTTTTCTGTGAATTGTCAAGGTTTTTAAAATGCTAATTCCTAACTATAACGTGTGTGAAACCTATGGTTTTTTCAGTGAATTTCAAAGGTTTTTTAAATGCTAATTCCTAACTATAATGTGTGTGAAACCTATGGTTTTTTCAGTGAATTTCAAAGGTTTTTTAAATGCTAATTTTAAAATGTATCAATTATTGTCTTTTTGTGTTATTATACAAATGTTCTATATTTTTAACAATACTAAAATTAAAATTTTGCTTAATGTATTATTATGTACAAATTTTAGATTTTTTAAGAGAATTCTGGCCTTATTTTTTTCTTGGGGTGTTTTTTAAGGTGCGCGCACGGTGTTCGCACGCATGAGCGCACGGAGTTCGCACACATGCAAGCTAGGTGTTCGCACCCCGCGAAAAAAAATTCATTTCAAAAAGTCATTTCTGTAAATGTAATGTACATAATAACCCAAGATATTCTGTGACATAACTGTAAAAATAGCATTTTTGACTTTTTATAACCGTATATTAGCTTTAAAAGCATTTACGGAAATCGAGTGAAACGTCATTCATATGCGACGTGCGAAAACCGTGCGCACACGTAAAGTCATGTGACTTGAAAACAACACTTTTGATTGGTTTATAGTAGTTTCTTTTCCAAATCTTCAAAAACCCCACCCACTTCCCTCACAAGCTGTTTCACTTTCCAGGGAGAAACATCTAGAAGGAGTTGTTTGTGCTTTACACCTTCTAAAAATGGCAGAACAGCAGCAGCCACAGCAGTCTTCCTCTGATTCAGATGTGGAGTTTCTTCCTGAACAGCCACCTAAAAAGAAAACCAAGGAGTCTTTCAGTTGGAAGTTTTTCACGTATCCAGAGGGGCAATAAAAAGTAAATGCAGCAAAGGTCACTTGAAAAATCTGTGGCTCCTTCCTTTCCAGAGGTGATACTACCATACATTATTCTTTTAGCACTGCTACGATGATTCGGCATGTAAAAAATCTTCACCCCATCAATTATGCTCGGGCATCTACTGAAGACCTAAGGGACAATCCTCCAGCTGCTGTCTCCAGCACCTCTTCTTCGGGAGCATCTCCATCAGCAACTACTCTAGATATCCGGCCGGATTTAATCGTGGCAAAGAAGAGGCAGCACAGAAGCTCCCGCCGTTTTTTTATTTCGTTTATTATTTTTGTTCCTGTTCCTGTTGAGCAGTTTTTGGTTACCTATTTCTTTTTTGTTACAGAAAATCCCCCAAAAATATAAAATGGTTCAAAAAAAGACAAAAATAATGTAAAACAAAAAAAGACAAAAAAACAGTTCTTCTAAGAACTATCTTCACTTCTCCATGAAGAGCTATATTTCTTATATACTGTGTCATACTTTTTTTGAATGAATGTGTAGTGTATAAATGAATGACTGAAATGAAGGGAAGGAAGGGACTGAGGGAATGAGTGAGGAAAGGGGAGTATGGTGAGTGAGGAAAGGGGAGTGAAAGAATGGCTGAAAGAAGGGGACTAAGGGTAGGGGAGTAAAGTAAGGAGAGTAAAAGAGTAAGGGAATGGCAGTAAGGAATGGAGAGTAAGGGAGGGGGGTGAGAGAAGGGGAGCTGGGAATGGAGACAGGGAAGGGGAGTAAGGGACAGAGAGGGGGAAGTAGAGCAGGGTAAGGGGAGTGAAGGTAAGGGAAGTGGAGTGACGGTGAGAGAAGAGGTATAAGGATGAGAAAAGGGGGGTAAGGGAAAGTGAGAGAATAGGAGTGAAGGAGACAGAAGGGGAGTGAGGGGATGGAGGGAGTTAGGAAAGGGGAGTGAGGGAAGGGGAGTAAGGAATGGAGTGAGGGAAGAGGAGCGAGGGGGAGTGAGAGAAAGGGAGCGGGAAAGGGAAGGGGTGTGAGATACAGATAGGAGGAAGTGGAGTGGGGAAGGGGAGTGACGGTGAGTGAAGGGCAGTGACAGTTAGGAAAGGGGTGTATGAGGGTGAGGGAAGGTAAATGAGGGAGAAGGAAGAAAATTAAAAGAGTGGGAAAGTGAGTGAGGGAGAGAGTAGGAGTGATAGAAAGAGAGAGGAAAGGAGATTAAGGGTAAGGGAGAGAGAGGGAGAGCAAGGGACTGAGAAGGAGTGCATCAGTTAGAGTGAGTGAGATAGAGGGAGACAGAGAGAGAAACATGGATGAAAAAAAGTGAGGGAGGGTGTGAACGAAGGGGAGTAAGTGAGGGAGTGAGGAAAGAGGAGTGAAGGAAGGGGAGTGAGGGAAGGGGAGTGAGGGAAAAGTACTGAGGGAGAGTGGTGAAAGGCAGTAACAGTGAGAGTAGGGGTATGAGGGTGACAAAAGGGGTATGAGAGAGAAAGAAGGAGATTAAGAGAGAGGAAAGGGGACTGAGGGATAAAGTAGGAGTGAAGGAAACAGAAAGGGAAAGAGAGGAAGGGTGAGGGAGAGAGAGAGGGGGAGAGAGAGAGAAAGAGAGGGAGAGCGAATGACTGAGAGGGAGTGAGGCGGTTAGACAGAGTGAGACAGAGGGAGAGAGGGAGAGAGAAATGGAGTGAAGGGGAGTGAGAAACTAAAGGAATGGGAGTTAGCAAAAGGGAATGAGGAAAGGGGAGTGAGGGAAGGGGACTGATGGATGGAGGGAGGGAAAGAGATTGAGGGGGAGTGAGGGAATAGGAGCAGGAGAAAGGGAATGGAAGTGATGCACAGAAAGGAGAACATAAAGTAGGGGAAGAGGAGTGAGATTAAGTGAAGGGCAGTGACAGTGAGGGAAGGGATATGAGGGTAAGGGAAGGACAGTGAGGGAAAAAGAAGCATATTAAGCGAGAGGACAAAGTAGTGAGTGAGAGAGAAGGATTTATGGAAAGAGAGAGGAAAGAAAAGTTAGAGTGGTGTAGAGAGAGGGAGACCGTGAGAGATAGAAAGAGAGGGAGAGTGAGGGACTGTGAGGGAGTGAGGCAGTTACAGTGACTGAGACAGAGGAAGAGACTTAGGGCTAGATGTAGGTAACCGACTCATAAATACCGAATTTTACCGATTCGGTATTTATGAATCGGTAAATTAGAAGGAGGGAGATGTAGGTAATTTTTTATTTTGAATTACCAAATCTGTAACATTCGGTATTTACCGATTCGGTAAATACCGAATCGGTATTGCCCATTGATTCCTATGGGCCTTGAAGCCCATAGGAATCAATGGGCAATACCGAATCGGTATTTACCGAATCGGTAAATACCGAATCCTGCAAGGGTGCAGGGGGTGTCACTTTGACACCCTCTAGCACCCCAAGTACAGGCTTGTGTGACATGTGGCACACATACATGCCCTAAGGGCATGTCTGTGTGTCACATTGCACAGGTGTGCATTGACAGATATGCATGCACACCTGAATTCGGTATTTTACCACCCAATAGGATTGGTATTGGTGTTTTCTGATGTAGGGGACCTATATTTTACCGATTCTGTAAATTTACCGAATCGGTAAATTTACAGAATCGGTAAAATACTGAATCGGTATATTTACCGATTCAGTAAATCCATATGTAGCTGACACTCCTAAGAGTGCCACAGGCCCTTAAGAGTCGGTATTTTACCACCCAATCCGTTGAAAAGATTTTCAATATCTATACCTTCATCTTGCAATACATCAAGCATATACATTAGAAATTCCTGATAATCTTGCTGAATATTCTGTGTAAATTGATTTAAACCAGAACATATGTCTAAAACATTTCGAATATCAGAAACACTTTCTATTTCAGTTTTATCATTACTACATTTCTCAAACACAGAATTCAAGAAACAACAAAATCTTTTGTCCCGATTTTCAACAATTTGTTGTTTTAAAGTTTCAAGGAAAAAACACAACATTAATCACTACATTAGCATAGCAGTTGACACCAGAACTGTTTTCAAACTGAAAACCAACAACCTCTTCAATAGAATCCTTTTTCTTTTTGGTTACTATCACTGGTTCATCTAGTTTTTTTCTTTTCTCTGCAACCTCGCTACAATTTTTCTCATATCTTCTTTTTCGACTTACCACACGCTTTTCAAATACTGCATATTGAAGGAAATTGGGGCATGTTCTCTTCTTAACCTATTATACTCTTTTACACAATTTACATCTGCACTAATCTTTGTCTCATCAAAATCAATCAAGTATAATCCAGATAAAGTTCTGACTCAAGATAAAGCAACATATGCCATACCCTCTTTAAACACAGTACTTCCAATGTTCACCAAAGCACTATCTACACTTAAACCTTGAAATTTATGAATAGTCACCGCATATGCCAAACAAACAGGAAACTGTTTTCGGCAGACATATACATCTTTTACAAGCAAAAATCGAGCTGAACAATGAATCAATTGTTGTACTTCTTCAATTTCATCAAATTTGATTTTCAAAAATTCAATGTCATCTCTATTTGGGTAATTCACAAAATCAACAACATTACCCATTGCTCCATTTACTGAACCTCTTTCCACATGTAAATTACTTCGTAAAATTATCTGACAATTTATGCATGCATATAGATTCTTTTCTAAACCAGCAGTTTTAGATATTGTCCACCGTGGAGATAAAGTTTGGGGCAGTTATCGCTGGAATACTGGCAATGTCTGCAGTTTGCACCAGCTGTGAATGGGGTGTTAAATCTATCTCCACTCTTGATGCGTTAAGGTGGGGATAAATCGGAGATAAGTCCTTGTGAATATCCCCCAAGATGAGATAGTGTGCAGGGTAGGAAGAAGAGAATTTCAAAGTCCAGTCACACTGCCTAAAAAGGATTGCATTGTTCTTTCTTTTATTCCATATCAGAGGGTCAAATTAGTGCTGCACAGTAGACATTGACAACAAGAGTTTAAATGTTTCTGTCGTAAGGCTTGGGGTCACCATATGCAGGGCTTTCAGGGGCAGTACAGTGGTCGAAATTCTTGGATATATTCACATGAAAACACTTTGCAAGAAATAATCACTTTTCCCATAGAAAAATATGAAGTCCATTCCACCAGACCCCCTTTCATCTGTCACTGCAGACACTATTACATCGGAACCTCCTACACTGAAAAAGAAATGTTAATACATTAACCACTATGGTAAAAAAATCAGGCAGCTCATACATATATAAAAACGAAAGTATGTCTGTCTGTCTGTCTGTTTGTCCTTTATGCATTACTACACCATTCATCCGACCGCCATGAAACTTTGGGAAGTTGTTGAGTACACTCCCGTGAAGGTTTCTGGCATAACATTTTGGAGAAGTGTGGCTCACCGATTAGAGCGGCAGACCCTGAGGCAGAGGTTCAATCCCTGTCGCAGCAGGGTCTTGGGCTCAATGTCCTCGGACCTGATAGTTCTCGCCTCGGTGCCTACTCTAATCATGGGTTCCACTCTGCAACTCTGGGCAATAGCTTGCTTAATCTCCACACCGGCCCTAACAACGCTAGGATGCCTGGCTTCACCTTGCGGGTGCCCAGGAGTGGACACCTCACAGGAACAGGACAGGAAGGGTTCCACAGCGGTATTCGTACAGCGCTTAGAGACCCCTGGGTGATAGGCGCTATACAAGTGCAAATTACATTCACATACATTTACATTTACATTTTTTAAAATATCGGCCCCCCAGGGCCCTCATAATCTTTCGAATACTGATGTACGCACCAGACGGAAAAACAAAACAATCGTGTATCCACAAGCACTCGAATAAATAAATAGAATTAAAACACCATTCATCCGATCGCCATGAAACTTTGGGAAGTTGTTGAGTACACTCCCGCAAAGGTTTCTGGCATACATTTTTTTTTTTAAATATCAGCCCCCCATGGCCCTCATAATCTTTCGAATAGTAATGTACGCACAAGACGGAAAAACCAAAAATCGTGTATCCAAAAGCACTTGAATAAATAAATAGAATTAAAACACCATTCATCGGATCAGCAGGAAACTTTGGGAAGTTGTTGAGTACACTCCCGCGAAGGTTTCTGGCATAATTTTTTTTTAAATATCGCCTCCCCCCCCGGGGGCCTCATAATCTTTCAAATACTGTACGCACTAGACGGAAAAACAAAAAATCATGTATTCACAAGCACTCGAATAAATATATAGAATTAAAACGACACTTTGAAATGTTTTCCATATTAAAATGAATACGTTTCAATACAAATGACACAATGTATATTGAATGTTATCATAATGAGTTTCCTTGAATTTCCATTATTTGGAGATCGCAGTAACCCGCGACAGGTAAGCTAGTATTGTAGTGTAGTTCCTATATTCCCAATAGGCTCTGCGCATTGGAATAATATCTTCAGTAGTGTACACGTAGGACTGAGGTTAACTAGGTATTTTACTGACAATATTAGACTTAAGTTTTGTGTGCCAGCTAGCTCAGAGTTCACTAGAAACTTTCTCGAATAAGCGAGGAGGAGTTTAACCTCCCTGGATAGACAAGAAGGGATTTAGTTTCTGACAACCATAGAACATGACAACTTTGCTCTCCCTGATCAAGAGTATATCTCTAGAGTCGTGTGAAAACAAAAGACAGCTATTTTACTCAGTCAATGCGTGCATACTTAGTTTCACCAGATTTGCAGAGAAAAGGAGAGACGGGCATTTTCAATAAAAGGTGTTATTTATTGATCAGTCTCTTTTCTCATACAAGAGAAATGAATCGCTACAATTGTAATACTTATAGTTAAGTAAAATGCATACAGTAAAAGTAGGAGTATAAAATAATACTGTAAAAGCATCGATATGGTTTCTTAGCCATATGTTACTTTAAAATGGATAAAAGATATACATACATATATACATTGACTAATCGTACTCAACTGGTGCTTCTAACTACGCCTACCCCGGTGTACCTGACCTAAGCCTAATACATGGGCAGGAGTAAGTAGCAGTTTAAGTTAAGTTTGGTTTGCCAAGAGTCTGACTCAAGAATTCTCTGTAAAGGGTTAGTCAGTTCAGTACCTGGGATTTAGAAGGCAAGAGGGCTGGTATCTCTTTCTCAGGACTCGGTATCCCAGTCACCCGCGAAGGTGGGCTGGAAACGCTGGAGGCTGGATTTCTCGGCAAGAGAAAAGACAGCGTCTTTCCTCAGCGCGTAAAAAAGGGAGGGGCAGCGTCCGTGGGCTCTCGCATCAGCTGGGCTCTCCGGCAAGTAGTCGCTGCTCCAAGCTCATCACCACCGTGTCGTTACTTAGGGCAGTGTTGGTATATTTATACCTGAGAGGTGCCGGGTTTGACGTAAGGATGGACATAAGACGTCAATTAAGAACTGGTCGTTCTTACATTCTTTGCAGGAGTTCTCGAACGAAATCAAAACAATAGCAGCAGGGATTTCCCAGGTTTGCTGGAGGCTTGGTTTGTTTAGAGAACTCGGTGTGCTTTCTAGGGGGCTGGAGGAATAGTGCTTGCTTAATGTGACAGCATGCGCTATGACTGATTTATGAAACGGGTTTCTGTGCCGTTGTATGGATATAAGTGATTTATAACCGGACAAGGGTCAGAAATTGGAGTATCGATACAGGTCCCTATATAAACACACTACACCCACTCCACGAATTCATGTCCATATTTACTAACCTAATCAATAGTAAACATAACTAAAAGTGCATGTGTATACCGAACCACCCCAAAAAACATTTTTTGCATTTAAAAATAGGCATATTCGAAATACACGAAAATGAGTATAGGTACTGTATGCATTCAAGCAGTGTAATCATTCAAAAAAGGATGCACAATTTATCTCAGCATGAATGATTTGCGAAAATAACACATGAAATGGCTCTTAATACAGAAGAAAAAGTGTGAGACCACTTCATCATATATAAATACATTTACTCGTAAATGTGCTAGAGGCTGAGGTAAATTATTGTCTCTAGAGTTCCTAAAAATAGAAGCTCTGTTCTTTAGGAATAGTTTTACTTAAAGCAGAAGATAAGTGCCAAAAAGGTAAATATTTTGGGTTTGGAAAAAAAAGTTTTAGTTTTCAGTGAAGAAGGAAAAAAGATTTTCAGTTGCTTTGTTTTTAAAACTGAAGGCCAAATTCAGAGTTCCACGTTTACTTATAGTCACTCTCTCTGTTCCGGTGAAAACATAATTTCAGACAGATTTTAAAAAAAACAGTTTACCGCTTCAGGTGAAAGTTCGACCAAGTTGGAAAATGTCGCTACCATGCAGTCGTGTGCATGTTCGCTTTCAGTGATGTTCTGATCAGCATTGCTAACAGAAGGCCGTACCTGGTTGATGCTGCTCTCATCTTGTACTTCACTACCCTTCAATCGTAGTGGTGAAGTCTCCACGAATGCCGTCATCAGGATAGGTAGCCGCTGGGGACAGCACAATGCATGAGCCTTTACTGGACCCAACAAAGTATCTGCATCCAATGGTACTTCTGATTGTAGTGTAAGACATGTGTCCAACACGCATTCCTCGCCGCATAGCATGCATCTCAATACAGGTAAGACACAATTCTGCCATATGGGTCTGAACGAAAGAAACCAGGTCATATTCAGATCTCTTAGCCGGGCTAAACCAAGGACTTTAGTTATGCGGTCCCGATAGCGTATAGCTAGGATCGTTTCTTCCATTGTTGCTGGAGTCTTGTCTGTTACATGGCTTGCCATAATGAAGCTGGAGTAGCAAAAATAAGATGCCTGCTACGAGTCCCAATAGGAGTGGAAGTCCGCTAAAGATAGAATGGACGAAATTGGGAAATATACCCAGGACTGCTTTGAATGGGGTTAACAGTCCCAAAAAAACGGTCTTAAATACACTCGCGATACCATTCGTATCCGAAATGTTTAAGATTTCGCTTAGCATTTCTGCGAAGTGTAGGGGGCAATTTGTCGATAACAATGCATGTATCTCTTCCGTTGTCCTTGCAACTTGGAGATCATACGTTTCTTTTGATGACGTCAAGTGAACTGGCGTCTGTAGGAGCACAGTCTTCATTCTGCTTAAAGTATCAATTTGAATAGAAGAGATATTCAAACTGGGCCAAATTTTTCCCTCCCTGTCTGGAGTGTCATTCGGATACAATACTCGCTCACAGCAAGTGACCATGGAACTCACGCTTACTAGATAAGGTTTTCCTGGCAGCAAGCCACAACATCTGTGATCTACAATTAGAATGTAACTCCCGTTAGAAAGTCTTCTAAAGAATGGTTCTATTTTTGTTGCAGGTGTGCCGAGTTGGTGACATGAAAGGTTATTTGAAGTCCCCTCACAGGCCCCATGTAAACTTATACCACTTAGTGATTTTTCACAATTGTTACCACTAAGAAATACACTCTGTCCTGTATTACTATAACATGTGTATGTATAAGGTAAGTTCCATGTTGACTTAATGTATCCTTTACCCAACCTTTCATACTGGCCTGCCTGTATATATTTCTGGCAGTATCGAAATTGGAAAGTCGTTATCGGAATAGTTATGATTCCATGTATTATCCATTCAATGACAGGTCGTTCTGACATTGTCAATGGTAATCTCTCAAGTTTTTCAATGCTCAGAATTGTATACTCTGCACCCTTTTGTGCCAAGCTGATTTGTGTATCAGTAAGGTTAAAGATAGTGAATAATGACGTTGTGTTGATTAAACGCCAAGGCAAGTAGCCTGAACGCAGATTTTGTAACGTCCAGCCAAGCTGTACAATAGAACGCAATTGGGACTGACCGTGTTGTAACATCAGTAAGTCTTGCTCTATTATATCGATTGCAGATGATACAATACTGTCCAGTGAATATATTCTGGAAGACAGAGTCATTAACCCATTGTCCACAACAGAAAGTGATTTTTCCAAATTAACACGGTCAATTTCCCGTATTTTCTCTGCTGTTTCAATTTGAATTACTTTCCAAGCTTCGTTGTAAGCTGCATATATAGAGGCCGCTATGAAACGTTTTTGACGCTGTTTGCGTGGTCCCATAATGAAATCACGCAAGTCAGCACCTTCTTTAAGTAAAGTCAAGTGTTGCTTAATTTCTGCCAGTGTGGATGTTCGTAGCCATTCGAGGTAGAGTTTCCCCACACTGTATGTAGTTACAATCCCTGGATGTTGTCTCTGGGAGTATCTAGGGTCTGGCCTGGTTATTGTGAACCCCTGTTTTTTGTTCAGGAATCTATCTTGACAGTTATTCGTGTCTGTGGGCCAGATCAACCATTTTTTCCAATCAGGATGTGTTCTGTTTTGGTTTAAAATATGGGATACATCTATCTCATCATCTGTAGTGTTAATACTGTCAGGTGTTGGTTTTGGAATAGACGGTTTGTTTAAGTCTTTAATTTTGGCTAGGCCAAAACAGGTTGTTTGTTGAATTGTATCATTCAAGAATATTATTTGTTCTGGGATCATGCAGGCTCTAAACAATGATTCTATACCTTTGACCTGCCAATCTCTTGTACCGCAGATTGTTTTCGTTTCAATGTTATTGTTCCAGAAATCAAAACCGAATGTATTCATTTTGTCAAAAAACGATTCTGAATAGATTAATTTTGTATTTGTAAGCATGGTTTCCATTCCTGTCTTATTTAACAGTTTGAAATAAAACGTTTCTGCATTGCTTGTGTTAAACCCTGAGAAATATGGAAATTTTTCAAAAAATGTTTTTGAACTGCCTTTAGGTGGAGTTGCACAATGTTCCCATTGGTTAAAATTAAAAACATTTCTAGGTTGAGCAGATTTATGCAAATAATGGTTACCATAGTGGTTGTAACAGTACATCTGGTCATAATTAGATGAACCCTGTAAATAATCATGTTCTGTAAATTTAGCTGACATCACTAGATCTGACATCATATCATTAATACTTTCAAAGTCCCAATCATCAGCGAATGTGCTTGATTTTACAAAGTCACTTAATGAAATCTTGAATTGGTGAGGATACTTCAGGAGCTCGACAGGGCCATAGATTTCGTAATCAGTTTTGTCCCATGCTACCCCACCGGGTATAGGATTGGCTGTGAAGTTTACTGAAGAAAGTTCTCTTTTCTCGATGTGTGAAGACTTGTGTGGTTTCAGGACCAAGTTGATTTTCTGACTTGCTGTGTCCATTGTAACATATTTTCCCTCAATGAAATGACCCAAGTATAGTACCAGGATGAGCCAAAGTATGAGGACAAATACACCTTGTGCCACCCAAAATTCAATCCATGGAGAAATCAGATAGGTTTCTTGTAGTTGATGAAAGAGTTCTTTTGCTTTGTCTTTAAAAGTCTTTGATGGTGTCGGCAGTTCCTCAGGTTCGCTCGGATCCTCAGAAAAGTCATCGAAGTTGATGAAATAGCCTGATGCAGTTCTGTCAATTGTTTCAATTGCTTCTGGATTTCTTTTTGTTTTTGGAATTTGCTTTGTTTCATTAGCATAGTCTGTGGTTACATCATTGTAGACTGGTGTTTCTTGATGTAAGATTTGGATTTGGGTTTCAAGAGGTTTAAGTTCCATGGCTTTGTTGCATAGTCCTTGTTGATTCACTGTAGGTTTAGCAAATGTGATTAGTCTCTCAGTTTGAACCTCTCTGTTTGTAGCAAACTTTGGTGTTCTGCTGTTTCTTGGCAGTCCACTTGGCCTACTACTTATTATCGGCCACATGATTGTGGTTTAACCAGGTCGATGGATACAACTCGGTTCTCCTTTTTACCAGCAAGGGGCGGTAGTACAACTGATCTTGTTCCGTTGATAGCTAAGACAGGTGGTTTTTCTGTAAGAAGGCCCAAATTCCTTCTTTACCGCGATCTTCTCTCTGACCAGATCCCCGATTTTTGGAATCCAGACAGGCCTTGCTGGGACAGGTGGTTTTTCTTCAGTGGCTGTTGGCTGTTGTTTCAACTTTATGTTGCTCAGGTCTTTTCTTGTTTCATTTAAGTCCTGTAAAATAGCCAAACGATCTTTGATATCAAAGCATTTTTCTTTAACCACTGAAGTTTGACTATCGAGGTCCTGGATTAACATTCTAGTCCCAAACAATAGTTCGTACGGACTGAGACCTCTCAGAGAATTTCTTGGCAGATTATTAAGACTACGTTGGACACTTATTAAATGTTTGACCCTCCCAGCTCCCGAACCTAATACCTTTGCCGTTATAGATTGCTTTATGTCACGGTTTTTTCTTTCCACAATTCCGTTTCCCTCAGGATGAAAGGGACAAGAGTACCGCAATGCAATGCCCATACTGGTCATGGCCTCCTTATAAGCTCGAGAGCTAAAAGCAGGACCCTGGTCAGAATGTAGCATGCCAATTGCGTATGTCCCGATAAAGACTCGCAAATCGTTTATAACAGTTCTGGCGTCAGCCGAGCGTTGGGGCCACATCCAAATAAATCTCGTACATGAATCCACTGCGACCATGATATATTTATAATTGCCATCCCTTTGTAAGGGACCGCAGTGGTCCAGGTAAACACATGCTAATGGTTTATCTGAGATTAGAAGGGGCGTCTGTGCTGGTCGTTTCACGGTTGATACCTTCATCCTTTGGCATATTTCGCATTCTAGAACATAGTTCCTAGTTTGTCTTCTCATGTGTGGCCACCAGTATCTCTGTTTTAATAGCGATACTGTGGCTGAAACACCAGCATGTACAGAAGCGAGCCCTTCGTGTGCCGCTATAATGAGTCCTAACCTATATTCCATGTTTGGAATTGCCCTATCCCCCACTCCAGGGATTCGAGCAAATGGAACGTTATTCGCATCAGTAATGTATGAGTACTTTACTGGAAAGCCTTTCGGGAGTGTTTCTATCGCATCTTTTATTGTAGCGCTGACAGCTTGTAATATATCGCTATCTATTTTTGTTTTTGACCGGGTGATAGTGGCTACGGAAGCCGTTTGGACAGCTGCCTTCGCTGCTTCATCAGCCAATGAATTCCCTGCAAAGTGAACGCCATCACGTTGATGACTTAGTGTATGTATCACGTGAGTCTTTTGTAGTTCCTTTTGTAAAAGAACTACTTGTTCCCAAAGCGTTTTGTGCTTGATTGTGCCACCTTTTGCGTCTTTGAAACCGTTCTCAACCCAGATCTGCAAGTATTCATTATAAGACTGCACGCAATAATATGAATCGCACGCTATGAGTGTGGGGAATTCACGATCGGTATTTTCAAGCGCCATCTTAAATGCTAGTAGTTCTGCTCGCTGAGCTGTACAATCTCCTAGAGATTGTGTTTTAGTGACCAGTGGTCTAAATTTTCCTCCATGCCAGTGACCTTTAACGATCGCGCACGCAGCACTGTAAGCTTGTTTACCCCCAACTGCGGGCTGTGCTGATCCGTCTGTATATATTATACAGCCGTAGTGTTCTAGAGGCAGGATTTCGGTCGGCAGAGGACATTCAAATTCATATTGGAGAAATTCTTGTGTTTTTAAATTAGGATCAAATTCGTATACCACGTCTGTTGCAGCAAGAGAATTAACCCACTGTATCCATCTCGGATGTAATGCTTTAGCATTTGGAATGCTTGCCTTTGTTACCGCCTCTAGGGCTGGTATTGGTGTAACGATGATTATTCGTTTACCTTGTGCTAGCGATCTTTCTTTCGCTACAGCAGTCTGTACCGCGGTGAGAATTTTTTCCGTTGGGCTAAATTTTATTTCAGCTTTTGTGTACAAATGTGATTTGTATGCTATTGGTACCGTTTCTCCCTCATTAGAGGTTAGATATGTGAATCCGCATCTTCCTGGGATGACCCAAATCACAAGGTTGCGTGTGTTATCACGTGTTTGCAATTTTGTTTTAGTTAACATGTCTGTTTGCAATGATCTCAAAATTTCTGTGTGTTTTTGAGTCCAATTGATTGTTTTAAAATCTGGTTTTATTAGGTCATAGAGAGGTTTAATTCTCTCTGCATAATTTAGAATGTAAGTTCTACCGAAATTCAGGAAACCTAGAATTGATTGTAAGTTTTTCAGCGTTCTTGGTGCTTGGATTACAGCGCATTTCTCTAAGAAATTGTCAGCCAGGCTTTTGCCTTCACTTGATAATTCATATCCTAAAAACAGGACAGTCAGATGGGCAATTCTTGACTTCTTGAAGTTGAATTTGTAACCCTCTGCTGCGAACCCAAGTATTATGGTGTTCACTCTTTTCAAGTGAGTATCCAAGTCATCATCTGTTAAATAGATGTCATCGACATAAGATAATGCCTCATCATCATACAGTTGTAATAACTCTGTTACTCTCGCTGAGAATAATCCTGGGCTGTTCTTGAACCCCTGTGGCAAACAACAGAAATTTTTCTGCGAGCCATTTGTTGAGAAAGCGGTCAAATATCTGCTTTAAGGTGCTATATTTTGACAAAAGAATCCATTAGAGATGTCTAATGTTGTTTTGTATTTTTTGCGCACTATGCTATTCAATAGTGCTGCACTGTGTGAGTTTTGTACTGCAAAGGTTTTGCAACATGAGTTAAGGTGTCTGTAGTCCAAAACTAGACGATATGAATCATCTGGTTTGGAGACAGGAAACAAAGGATTGTTCATTTGTGAGGTGCATGTTTCAATCACCCCCTGGTATTCAAGTTGATCTAAGATCTCCCTGACTTGTTTTTTAGCTTCTTGCTTAATTGGGTACTGCCTCTGTGCAGTTGGTTGTGATTTTAACTGGATTTTGCGAGGAAAAGTGTCCTCATCCCATCCCACATGGTTTTTATATAACGCAGGAGCTTGGGCTATTGCCCACTTTCTTTGCAAGTGTATATTTTTTATGAATTGGAATGTGATTTGAGAAGGCAGGCATAATCATTTCTTCGCCATGAGGGCACTCCCTGACAAACTCCGGTGGCCAGTCTTTTTCAGCTAAAAGATTGGCATAGCCTTTGGAGAGATTATCCCAAAATAGACCCCTTATTTTCCTAGTCTTATCTCCCTCTATACGTAATGTTATTTCGTATATTTTATGAGGTTTGCTAACTCTGGTGTCTGCAGTTTCCACCTGAATGTATTCATTCGTGTCCACTGTCTCCAGATGATTCATCAGGATCTTGCGAGCTATGCTCACTTCTGCTGCGCTGTCTAGCATTGTCTGAGCCCACTCTCCGTTTTTCAGCTGTGTCCTCAGGATCCTCTGCATGTTTGATTACTTTAATACTGGCTACCTTCTTCTTTGGAAATTGTAACTTTTTATTTTGATGAGCAGGTTCCTTGTCTTTGGACTTGAAGTGCTCTTCCCTTTGTTCTGACCGTCCTCTTCTTTCCGATTTCTGCGAGGAAGTCTGAAAAGATCGAGATGGACGTGTATCAATATCTTGATATCTATCAGGTTTCTTCAAATTATCCCTATTTCTAAGGTTGTACTTTTTCTCAGAGGGCTCCCTCTGGGGAGACTTGTGTCCTTGGTCCGGAGATCTTTCTCTCCGCCGAGGAGACCTTCCTCTGGACTGGAATCTTTTTTCTTTGGGAGTGGATTGTTTATTTCCATCCCAGCTCTTTTTTGGAGTAGTTAGATTATGTTTAATAAATACCTTTTCAGGATTTTCAGTTAGTTGGGGTTTCACTGGTTTCCCACCCAAACTATCTCTTCCTAGTTCTTCATAGGATTTTTCTATGATTCTGGCAAGTTCAAATGGTTGTTCTGCTATATCTGTTTCTTTCACCTTCTGGCGGATCGCCACAGATGCTGCTTCTCCTTTTATGTTGGATAACAATAAAGCTGAGACCTGCTTGAAGTCTTTCAGTAATTTCATACCCAGAGTTAAAGCAGGTTCTGGACCGTATTCATTTTGAATCTGTTTTAGCACATCTGGTATTACCGCCATGGACGGGAGACAGAGGTATTCTATTCATTTTTTTGTTGCAGATCAAGTTTTCAAGGAAACAAAGATTAGGTGCACAATATTTTGGAACACTGTATCCTTCAACGTTGTATAAACAAAAAACCATACATAGGAGTCTCCTCCTACTAAGGATGGGCGGATTTTTAACCTTTGACCCACGCCAGACATCTTTGGAGTATTTGTGAGAGAAAGGGTCTGAGTGAAAAAGCACGACTGAGTTACTCTAATGTCTTGCGTTAGTTTTATCGCCTTACCAAACGTTGGGCGCCATATAGTGTAGTTCCTATATTCCCAATAGGCTCTGCGCATTGGAATAATATCTTCAGTAGTGTAGACGTAGGACTGAGGTTAACTAGGTCTTTTACTGATGATATTAGACTTAAGTTTTGTGTGCCAGCTAGCTCAGAGTTCACTAGAAACGTTCTCGAATAAGCGAGGAGGAGTTTAACCTCCCTGGATAGACGAGAAGGGATTTAGTTTCTGACAACCATAGAACATGACAACTTTGCTCTCCCTTATCAAGAGTATATCTCTTGAGTCGTGTGAAAACAAAAGACAGCTATTTTACTCAGTCAATGCGTGCATACTTAGTTTCATCAGATTTGCAGAGAAAAGGAGAGACGGGCGTTTTCAATAAAAGGTGTTATTTATTGATCAGTCTCTTTTCTCATACAAGAGAAATGAATCGCTACAATTGTAATACTTATAGTTAAGTAAAATGCATACAGTAAAAGTAGGAGTATAAAATAATACTGTAAAAGCATCGATATGGTTTCTTAGCCATATGTTACTTTAAAATGGATAAAAGATATACATACATATATACATTGACTAATCGTACTCAACTGGTGCTTCTAACTACGCCTACCCCGGTGTACCTGACCTAAGCCTAATACATGGGAAGGAGTAAGTAGCAGTTTAAGTTAAGTTTGGTTTGCCAAGAGTCTGACTCAAGAATTCTCTGTAAAGGGTTAGTCAGTTCAGTACCTGGGATTTAGAAGGCAAGAGGGCTGGTATCTCTTTCTCAGGACTCGGTATCCCAGTCACCTGCGAAGGTGGGCTGGAAACGCTGGAGGCTGGATTTCTCGGCAAGAGAAAAGACAGCGTCTTTCCTCAGCGCATCAAAAAGGGAGGGGCAGCGTCCGTGGGCTCTCGCATCAGCTGGGCTCTCCGGCAAGTAGTCGCTGCTCCAAGCTCATCACCACTGTGTCGTTACTTAGGGCAGTGTTGGTATATTTATACCTGAGAGGTGCCGGGTTTGACGTAAGGATGGACATAAGACTGTGTTGGCAATAAGAGAAATGTTCCCTCAACGGCCACAGTTATTCAAAATATGTATATATCATATGTCTCATATAAATAGTAAAAAGGAAACTGGGTACTAGTGAACAGGGAGCCCCCTGTCACTAGAGCGGTCTCAAAAAGAAATGTGAGACCCGCACTCCCTGTTCACTAGTACCCAGTTTCCTTTTTACATTTGTAGTACATGTGAATGTGTATGCATGAGTGTGCCTGTTGTTTATTTGGGTGAGAACCTTTAGGGACATATGAATTGTTTTTCTTTTTTATATATATATTTTCTTGTTTCAGATTTATTTCCCTTGTGTAATGTTATTGTAACATTGGTTTTCTCCTTTTTGTATGAATCGTGTTAATTTTCTTGATATATGGATTTTGTGATTTAGTGCTTTCTTGTATTTTCTAATAATGAATTATATAATGTATTCGTGAGAGCAATGCTAATACTCAAAAGAATAATATAAAAAAATAAATGATGTATATTTTTTGAAAAAAACGAAAAAAATGTGGTTGTTGTATATTCGTCACTATTTATATGAGACATATGATATATACATATTTTGAATAACTGTGGCCGTTGGGGGAACATTTCTCTTATTGCTATTTTTTCTCCCCTCTGTTCCTTGGCCCTAACTTACCTTTTTGAGGGGGTCCCATCATTCTCGCTTTCTACCATAAGACTGTGTTGGACCCGGGCCTTTGTGGCTGGTTCACCCCTGAACTTTTTGCTTTTGATGGCGTTCGTGATTTCTGGCTTGGTGCACTTTTTCCCTGTGTCCCAGAGTAAAAGTGCGTGCGTGTAGTATGGCTGGCCTGCCCTCCCATAGGAATGCATGGGGAATGTGTGTGTCCATGTTAGTTCCTGATGTGTGGGGAGTGCAGGCTCGAGTTTGGTATGTGTGAACTCGTGAGAGTGAATGCTGCGAGATGGTGTATGCTGCATGTATGTGTCTGGTTGGGAAGTGCCACTTCCAGACGTTGAGATATGTGTGCAGTGAGGGTGCTGGAGCGTGATTGGCTGGAGCTGGCTGGCATGCCAGGCTCCAGGAAGTCTGGATGGGTCTGCCCGGTGGTGAGTGTGGGATTAGCATGAGTGATGTGTGGGAGGAGTGTACCTGTGTCCTGGATGGGCTGGGTTTTCCCCACACAATGCTGACTCCGCCCTCCTGTGGTGTGTCTAACGACCCTAGCCTCCCCAGTGAAAGAAAGGGGTGGTTGGGACATCCAGGGTACTCCCAAACCAGCTGCGACTGGTTTTCCCCCCACCCTGCACCTCCAAACAAATGATTTAGCTGTATAAAAATGGGGCTGTGTCCCCATGAATTTGGTTCTCTTCCAGGATCCTGAGGGGGCTGCTGCTGCTGCTGGGCCAGAGGACCGCCACTTGGAGTGTCTCCCTGCTTGGAGACCCAGTGAGCTGGCTCTGGGCCCAGCCTTGCCCCCCTGCCTACCAAAAAGAACTTTGCTGGGTCTGGACCTTGCAAGTAGCGCTGGGGAGCGCTTTCTCTGGACCCTCTTGACCCCTCCTAGCGCTTGGGAGCGCTTGATTCTGCCATAGCGCTTGGAAGGCGCTGTATTTCCCCTCTAGCGCTTGAGAGCGCTGTATTTTGCTTACAGCGCTTGGGGAGCGCTTTATCTGCCTAGAGCGCCTGGGAGCGCTTTAGTTTCCTGGCACGGCTGCCCACGCCGCGTTCTGCCGTGTGCCAGCCTCGTACTTTGTTGAGGAGCTACGTGCCGCCATTCCCGAGCACGTCCCGGAGTCAGGGGGCCTGTCCCCAGGACCGCGCTGCCATTGGCGGCCCCAGGGAAGAATCGCCGCGCAGTGATTGGTCCCCCGGCGCTGGGATTACCTTGCATCATCCTTGGGCGACGCAGGGATTGGCCAAGCCCCGAGGGCTTCCCCGCGCTCACCCAGGAAACCGGCCGGCCCCGCAGAGAAGTGAGTGAGGCTGGGCGCGAGGTCCCCCAGGGCAGGAGAGCCCTGGAGAGCGAGAGGAGCCCCGCCGCGGCCCCAGAGCGACCGCCGGAGAAGTGCTGAAGGGAGCGAGGCTCCCGTGTGAGGAGGAGAGCCCCGCCCGCCAGGAGGAAGCCGGTGAGTGGGGCCCCGGGGGCATTCCTTCTTTGAGCCCGGAGAGGCTCGGGCCGCATATTTGTTTTAGAGCCCCTGCGAGGCTCTGAGGGCAGTTTCTGTTTGCTCTCAAGAGCGGCTCCAGTTGGCAGGGGGCCGCTCCAACGCTCCGGGGGCATTTGTACTTACAAGCTGCAAGGCTCGCGGCGGCATTCCTGTGTTTATGAGTCCAGGAGGGACTCCAACGAAGGCCGCATTTTTGTGCTCGAGCCCAGAAAGGCTCTTGGGGGCACATTTATTTCTGAGAGCCCAGAGAGGCTCAAGAAGGCGCCAGATGTGTTTTGAGAGCCCAGAGAGGCTCTAGGGGGCATTTCCTTCGTTGAACCCTGCGAGGCCCCCAGCCCATATTTGTTTTAGAGCCCCAGAGTGGCTCTGGAGTGCCATCCTGTTGTTCTTGAGCCCACAAGGCTCCCAGGCTGGCCCCATCAATTGCCGCAGCACTTTGTGGGCAACTGCTACGTTTAGGCCCTGACTTTGGACACAGGGCGTCCTAGCCCTAGAGAGGCCAGTTGGCCTAGGGACTGCCACAGGTTGTGGCTCATATGGGTTTTGCGCAATTGCTGGTTTCTACACCGCTGAATGTGTTTTGATACATCATGTGTTTTATTTCCCTACACCGCTGAATGTTGATACATCATGTGTTTTATTTCCCTACACCGCTGAATGTTGATACATCATGTGTTTTATTTCCCTACACCGCTGAATGTTAATGCATCATGTGTAATGTGCCTAAATGATGGTGATTCTTAGGTGGTTGTTTTTCTCCTAGTACAGGTGTTGCTAGTGAGGTTTTGGTTCCCTGCGCAATATTCCTAAGGTGGTTAGGGTTGTGTAGGAGGTACTTACCCTATACCAGTAATTACTAGTTGTGTGCTAATTTGTGCTACACTTTCTAACTTGTTCTAAAAGTGTTCTATGTGCTAATTACTATTCCTAAAAAGTGATGATTCCTGACAGTGGCCCATGTGGCCCTGTCTTGTACATATCCCTTGTAAATTCTGCCCGTGCCTTTTGGCACAGTGTAACAATATGTGTGTTTTATCTAATGTATGTTTATTATAATACAAAGGCTATTTTTATATAACCTTGTGTGGAGTTTCCTTTGTGGTGGGCTTTGGGAGTTGTTGCTGGGTGCGCGCGCAAACACTTAACCTACATAGCCTCCAAGTTTAGCCTGGCTGCTCGCGTCACGTTACCTAGAGGGTGAGCAGGGGTTATCAAGGTGTGTGACTCCCTTGCCCCGACGTGGAAGTGGTGGTCTCTGACTGACGTTGGCGCAAGCCTTAGCCAGCCAGAGATCCCGTTTCTAACAGACGTCAATTAAGAACTGGTCGTTCTTACATTCTTTGCAGGAGTTCTCGAACTAAATCAAAACAATAGCAGCGGGTATTTCCCAGGTTTGCTGGAGGCTTGGTTTGTTTAGAGAACTCGGTGTGCTTTCTAGGGGGCTGGAGGAATAGTGCTTGCTCAATGTGACAGCATGCGCTATGACTGATTTATGAAACGGGTTTCTGTGCCGTTGTATGGATATTAGTGATTTATAACCGGACAAGGGTCAGAAATTGGAGTATCGATACAGGTCCCTATATAAACACACTACAGTATCTTATAAAATCTGCCAATTTAAAGGTCTGTTTGAACCATCTTTCTGTGGTCTGGAACATGTAGGTCATAAAGAGAGGAAATAAAGGATGACTCTGCTTCATAATTGCAGAGGTAGAATACATCAGACTGCACCTATTTCATGCCCCAAGTGACACCATTTCTTGATAGAATTTGATGACTAATGACCTCTCTTAACTTTCCACAAATCCTAGATATCTACAATGCATTTCACTCATTTGTAGCCAGCCGATATTGATGTACTGCTGTTTTGTTTTTGAGTTGCAAAGTATTTAGACTCTTAACCTCTACCACTATTACCAGGATACATTTTTCAGTTATTAAATGTGGTTAGGCCATAAGCCTGCTTGTCCCTGGTTAATTAGAGTGAAGAATGAAAACCATGGGAAGGGGCCATCTCTGACAGTGGGAAGAGGAATTTTGTATACTGTCCTTGTGCTGTGAAGTTCAGATTTGGATCCACTAGATCAAGAGATGAAGGCCAATCTGATATAGGGTAATGACCACAAATTGTATAGTTTGGCAGCAGGGGCACTCTTTCCTAGTCTAAGAGGCCATTTCTAGAAAAAAGCATCATTAAGACCATAATTGCATTATTGTGGACTTGTAGGCTATTTCCAAATGTTAAATATTAAACTATATTAACATTGTCTCCGCTACATGAATAATTTTGAAGTAAAGGAAATTTACCAACATAAAAAGCTCAACTAACACCTGAAGTAATGTCATCCAAAGCAATTCAGGACTCGTAAAAGGTAAGAAGATGTATTGTACATGACTAGATGTTCCCAATAACAAACATACACGGTACTTCCAGTCCTCAGCCTCACTCCCACGTGAACATTCTAACCTGCACTCCCAGGGGTTCTATGAGACAAGGAACTTGAGTAAAAGGTGGGGCACAGTGGAGAGATACCAATTACATTAAATATAGCTAAAGACTAAGAAGGATGTATATATATAAATAGGAAATTACAACAATAGCATGTTTCAATAATGCCAGTCGTGGTCATGGTGTAGGTTGAAGTGATGGATGTCAAGTAATGGAAAGTGCAAGAAATTGGGTTATTGGTTGAAGGGGGTGAAGACTCTACTCAAACAACAGCCACAATCCTTGTTTGGGCGTTCTACAAAAGTCACAAAATTAGCCTATGTTTAACCCTCTGATATCTTGGCATAAAAGTAGCCAGGCTTAACTTGGAGGTAATGTGTAAAGTATGTATGCAGCACACTAACTGTAATAAAGTGAAAACACGGCACAAAAACCAATTTAGAAACATAGAATACATTTTATTAAATAGAATTACACCAAAGGCACAACAATCCTATCAGTAGATTCAGAGATATTAAATCTCAATGTTTTAGGTAAGTATAGAGCCTAAATCACAAAGTGCCACTTGGGGCATCTGGTCGTGCAAGACCAGGGGAAGGTCACAAGTTCAGGCTGACCACAATAAAGCGTGGGTCATAAGGACCAGGTCAGTACTGCTGAAAAAGTTACCTTCTCAAAGTCTAGCACGTTTGGGGTAGAGGAGGCAGTGAGGAGCAGTGAGGAGCAGGAAGAGCATAGCAGATAGTCATCGATGTGGCATGAAGAGCAGGCCAGGCAGCGTGGGATGTCATCACTGTAGCGGGTAAAACCGGTCAAGCATTACAGATGGGCTGTTGTTGCTGTAGCAGGAAGTAAAGAACTTGCATTGCCATTTGCCACTAGTGGTCACTGTAGCGCAAATAGTCAGGTTCACCTGAACTTTATGTTGGAGGACATTGTGGCAGTAGAGTCTCAGCATTGATGGGCCCGTTTAAAGTCGCGGAGAGCGCCAAACTTCAGGATTTTTCAATTTCTTGCAGAAGAGTGTACACTGATACCAGCCAATGACTTAAGACCTGAGGAGACACCTCTTACAGAAGCCAGCAGGGGACAGGCAGGTTCTATTGCAAATATAGGCAGGTCCATCTGCAGCAGGGAGGCTGAGAAGTTGCCGGGAGACATCTGGAGATTGTTGTGCCCTGTAGCTCAGAACAGGAGGTCATCAACAGATCGTTGAAGTGACTGAAGTTAGCCTGAGATTATGAGAGCAGGTCCAGTCTTCCTTCTCAGAGAGCATGACAGGCCTCAAGCAGCAGGGCAGTCCTCTGGTAGCAGTAGGGCAGTCCCCTGGGAAATAAGCAAGCCTCAAGCAGCAGGGCAGTCCTCTGGGGAACACGTCAGGCATCAAGCAGCAGGGCAACCCTGGGGAACAAATCAGGCCTCAAGCAGTAGGGCAACCCTGGGGAACAAATCAGGCCTCAAGCAGTAGGGCAGTCCTCTCTGGGACAAGGAAGTCCTTCTTCTGTAAAGTCCACAGGTCCAAGAGTGTACTGATGAAGTCAGTAGCTCAGGATGTCCAATATTTAGACCTGGTCCCAGCTTTTGGTCTGTGCTACCCCCATATCTGATTTCAGAATGTTGTATCTGTTCCTCTGTCAGGCCCCAAGACAAGAAGTGTGGGGTGACTAACTGCTTATGTTAGGTTACTTTGTGTGTGCTGAAGACAAGCCACTTTGGCGTGGGCAAACCTCCGAACCCCAGCCAATCTAGCAAGATGGCCATCATGCCCACATCTAGCCCATATTTTCACTGTCTGGGTGTCACGGTTCTCACCTGATTCACCTCTACAGGAGTATCATGGAAAAAACGTAAATATCCCTCTATCCTGCCCAAATCTCCTGTAGTTCACTCAGAATACACAAAGGAACTAAACAACACCCCAGGAGAAAAGGACTAAGTGGAAAGTAAAATACATGCTGGCAGATTCTGATGCACTTCTGATTGTGGCTCATACAGGACACTTCACTGACTACCACCTTTGAAGTTGTAACATATACAGAAATAATAATAACCGGAATATATATTCAGAGGAAAGTGTAATGTAAGTGTACAATGTGTACAAAGTGTACAATGTAACTGTATTTGAATATCTGGAATATCCCATGTAGCTCAGCATGGGTTTCTTGGATACATTTTAAATAATGTTCCTAAAACATAAATGACAAATGTAAGGTCCGAATAAATGCATATCACTTTCAGTTTAAAAAACCATGTGTAACAGTTTAAAAAACACAAAACTAGCATAACAGGAGTGGCAACAGGAACAAACGAAACTTTCATTTGTAATAAAAGGTTAATCTTTGACAAATGAAGCTTAAAGAAAATAAAAAATCCAAATAAGACAATAAATGTTTGCCAACTTGTCTCACAGGTAAATTAGCTCTGTGAAAACAACAGTTGTTTACAGCCTTTCTTGGCTTCTTCTAGAGTTCAAGGAACATAAATCTTTCATCCTATCAGATAAAACAGTTAAACAAAATGAAATGCTTTCACCTTCTTGAAGCAAAAATACATCAGGAACAACAGCAGCAGGCTTCTGTAACTTGTCTGTTTGGGAAGCAAGATATGTTTGTCTCAAAGCTGCTTAAATATCCAGAAGTGGCAGCAGCAATGAATTACCGATTATGTCTCCTTGGAAGATGACTCATCAGTTTCATTTTCACAGAGCTCTGCTGCCACTGTGAAGATTTGAACTATGGTTTTGTTTAGCTAAATGAGAGCAAATTACGGTTTGAAACTAAATTACCATTTTAAAGACCGGCCTTTGCCACAACCTGTATGCTGGTATTTACATGTGTTAAATGATGTAATGCCCCCTTTTAACCTACTTAACATATTTCTGCCATTCTGCCTATTCCGTCTGTAACACTATGGGGCATATTATCAAGGGGGGCGATAGGCACTTTTTGCCGGTTTAGCGGCCGTTTTCGGCTGCTAAGCGGCAATAATTCTATCGCCCAATTATCAAGCTGTCGCTAACAGCACTTAGCGACAGCTTGAAGGCCATAGCGAGCGGTTTGGGACCCGCTTTGCATGTCAGCGATATTTATCGCTAATGACATGCAAAGCGGGCGTACCCAAACCGTTAGCGACTGAAAGCAGTCGAAAACGTCGCTATCACCTATTCACAAGGCTGGCGCAGCGATGGAAATATTCCAGCTATCGCCAAAAAATAACACCTGCTCTGACCAGTTCTTAGCCATGTTATCCAATGGGAGGTGGATAACATGGCTAAGAGCATTTTGTCGCTAATGCGAGAATATCGGTATATTCTCAGCGATATTCTCGCATTACACCGCTATCGCTGGATATTTTAGCGCAATCGAGAAAAACGTTGCTAATAGCATGTTTTCTCCGCTAAAATATCCAGCGATAGGCAGCAATAAAAAAAGTCGCTAAGCGCATTTAGCGATAAATTTCGCTTGTTGTTGGTAATATGCCCCTATGTTTTACAGAAAAATCCTTTCTGTCCTCTTCTAGTGTGTAAGAGGGCAGTAGGGTAAATGTGCCTATGATCGTGACACTTGGCCCAATACTAACCCTGGGCGGAGTTCGCGTAGAGCTACTCGAAGTGCAAGAACAATTCTGCCGCACTACGTGGAGCTCCACAAGTGGCGGAGTACGGTAGAAAAATGGCATTTGCGGTGATTTCACAGTGCCAGATGCTTGTCCACACTTTGCAATCATTTCGAACAGCATCGTGCACAGCTCAGGCTTACCTTTTCTTCCGCTCGAGTAGATTTTTACTCAAGCGGTATCTTTCTCAACGCGAGCGGGCAGTTTCTCAACGTGAGCGGTTGCGAGCATACGCGACCACTCGCAATGAGAAACCTGACCTCCCCCCCACTTTGAGAAATGTTGCCGGGAGGTTTATTTTCCACGCTCGCTTCCAACTTGATGTTGGCGATCAGGAACGAAGAAAAATCTCACCGGGAAGTGGATTTTCCTCGCTTGCGCTCTCCAACGTGACGTTGGTGAACGCAAGCAAGGAAAAAACTCCGCTCCGCTGCGCGAAGCAGAGTTTTTGGGAACTCCCCAAGCTCTGCGTAACGCATTCTGCAAACTATGAGTAACACATTTTGCCTTCAGAAAATCATATCGCCTCATACACTTGTTCAGCTTTGATGTTCTAGTCTGTTTTCATTTTTAAATTATTCTCTTTGTTACTGGGTTATTTTACAGTTTTGTTTATTGAGTTTAATATTGTTTTGGTACTGTTTAAATACATGACTCACATTGCTTTGGGATAAAAGCCTACTGCTTTGTGCCACTATTGATTACTAATTTGGTGAGGTCATTCCCCCAAAATGATTAATTCAGAATCTTATGTGTATGTTGTTTTTATTACTATTACTCATTTAAAGAGAATTATTACAATAATTATATTATAATTGTTATAATTACAATTCCTATTATTTTTATGCTTGTATTTTTAAGTACTCTTCTTTCTCTTACAGCTCATACAGTTCACTCCTCCCCGAATTGACTATATGTCAACTGAAATTTTCACGAGAGGACTGTTTGCAGATGGTGGCAGTAGTTTATTGGATGCATTGTAAGTCTGTGGCACATAAAGCCTTTCATTAGCTTACATTCTCTTTCTGTGGTGACAAGCCTATGTTTATTGTACCATATAGGACATGTTTGTGAAGCTACCTAGAATTTCTGTATTTACAGGACGCGTTGCAGAATTACAAATGTTTAATAGTGGATGAAATCTGACTCGAGGGGCTTAGTATTTGTCAGAAGCCAGAGGATTGAAAGAGTGCCTAAGTCGTGAGCTGTGTGATCTGAAATGGGGAAACAGTTACGGCCCAGACAGGCATCCATTATAAGACGGGTGGAGAACATTTGTCACCTGAGTAAGAGGGAATGAGCATACCATGCCTTCTATTCAAACACAATGCTTTTAGAATTTGACTCCTCATGTTGGCACAGGTGCCTAGGAGGAGCAGCAAGTCAGGAAACCTGAAGGTTAGTAGCAAGGAATGCAGGATGGATGGATGGAAGCCACAATGACCTCCTTCCACCACAGCCCAGAGCTAGTTTTAGGTCAAAATACCATAAACATTTATATCACCTTGTATAAAAGTTGTGTCTATTAATAGCTCAAACGGGGAAATATTTGTGCTGACAATATTTAGAACATATGGATGTCAGATAATATTTTGACAATGATATTCTGGCACCACACCTCCAGCCTTGAAACTACCACCATCTGAGATCAATAACATCATGTTTATTTAAAACCATAGATTACACATCACAAATGACAAATAGTTCACAAACAATTACAAAACACCCTTGATCAGGAAAGCAGAATAAGCCTGCATTATCTTATTCATTTGCATCCCTACCTTTCTTGCAGTGCCTCTGCTTAGAGAGAACCCATTGTAAAGTGCACTAGTGGAAGCACAGGGAATGATAGTAGTGCATGATAGCAGTGCATGGGTAGCATAAATGAGAAACAAGCCAAAGATGGACCATTTCCAAGCTGCAGCGACACCTCATCCCCTCTTGTTCCACTTGGTTTCCTATAGTCTTAAACTGCCTCTTATACGAAATATAAAGTGCAATTTTTGCAAAAATGTCACTAAATGTGGGGAAAGACATCAAAACAACATTTCGTCCACCCTCCCCATCCAGTAAGATGTGCTTTAGGCATTTTATCGCGCAATGAGGTGTCCATTAAAACTCAATATATAGCGCAAATGTGATAGTGCAAGAAGTGCTAATAGTACAGGATGGCATAAAAATCCCTGCTGGACAGCAGTGTTGCACCACTCTCTAGTATCACAATGATGCCTCTTATCTTATTCTGCATCTTCTGTAATACCAAATATAAAGTGCAAGTGTGACGAGGTAACATTTAATCAGGCTGGGAGAAAAAACATCAAGCTTGATACAATTACTCAACCTGGATTATCTACAGTTTGACATTTACCTAAAAAATGACTTGTCCTCTATTCCAGTTGATGCAAAATTCACATTAAAGAAGCAGTAGATTAGGATATTCCTAAGTAGTGCCCCTCGTATTCCTTTGCACCTTGTTGTTCTCCATCATGACCTATGCAGCTGCTATCATACTATGTGGTTAAAGTGCTGAAGTAACAGTGAGGCTAAAGGAGTGGAGCTATCTTCCATCTCATTGCAGTCTCTGGGTCGTTATCTAATAGCAACTTTTCGTCTGTCTTTATCTAATAGCAACTGATCTTCTGCAAAATGCTCCTGACCTTTCAAGGTGGAGGTGACTGTAGAGAAACACTATGGGCTGTGGCTAAAAGGCATCTGTGAGCTAGTGTTGTGGGACTTCAAGCTCGGAGCTCATCCCTCTTTTCTGGAATATAGAGGGTCAGCACATTTTAATTTGCATGTTTTCTAAGAGCCGGGATCTGATTATCAAATGATGCCCACAAAAATGACCTGCTGGGCAAATTGCATTACTATATCAGTATGCTATTACTCATGTTTGAAAAGCTTTATTGATATGAAACAGGATATAAACATACCAGCAGTATACAAGGAGAAGGTAAAAATAATGCAAACAAGTAAGCTGATATGAGTACAAGAATAATAAAAGCATATTTGAGATTTTACCTAAAAGGGGGGAAAAGAGGGAAAGGAAAAGGGAAGGAAAATGACAATCATCATCTCATATTAAAGAGGCATAAAGGATTGGGCAAAGAAATGCATACAAAATACAAATGATATATAAGCCAATAATGTTAGATAAGGAGACCAATGTTACAGTGACAAAATAAAAAAATAAAGTACAAAAGAATAGAAAAACTAGAAATAAAAAATCTTCAAGGAGGTTTAAAATTCTCAGAGGATGAATGGGAGACTTTCTTCAGTACACTACGATCCTAGGAGGTAAGAGGCAACCAAAACAAATCTATGTTAGAATGTGGTGTAGAAGTGAAAGCAAAGGCTATATCTAATCTGTGGAAGTGACAAAGAGTGTTCCACCAATGTTGTATAGATAGTTTTGTAAGTGTCTTCCAATTAAAGGAGACGTGTTGAAAAGCAAGAGCAAGCATGAGGTCAAAAAGACCATGAGTATATGGGGGAAGATCGATTAAGTCAGAAAGACTGCCAGCAAAGATTAGCGGGATAGAGTAGGTAGAAGAAAGTGTAAGAATATGAGAGATGTATGACCAAACTTGCTCCCAAAAGGCAGAAACTGAAGGACAGAGGAAAAGAAGATGAAAAAGATCTGCAGCGGGGGAGCCACAAGTCCAGCAGTTAGTATTAGTAGAAGAAGAGAAACGAGTCAAAGAAACAGGGGAAAGACAAAGTCTGTGATAGAGAAAGAGCAGAGTTTGAGTAAGGGAGGCCGAACTGGAAATTTTTAAGGATCTAGTCCATAACTTGTCCCAAAGGTCCGTGGGCCAGTCACAACTTAGATCTAATTCCCAAGCGAGTTCTACTTTTGTTTTATTACGATTGGTGTACGAAGCTGAGAAGAATTTATATATAAGGGAGGCTTTAGGAAAAGTATTGAATATGATCAGAAGAGAATTCGGGGAATTAGCTGCAGAGGAAGAAGGGAGAGAATAGTAAATATCAGTTACAATTGCCATGAGGATAGTAAACTGGCGAAGAAAATAGCGAGGGCAATGGAATAAAGCCTGGAATTGGGGAAAGGAGCAAGGAGAAAGGCCATCAAAGAGTTGGTTAACCCATATAATACCCATTAACCTCCAGGATTTCCAGAAGATGGGTCTGTTGTGGAAAAGGATAAGCAAAATAAGCAAAAGAGGACAGGAGTCACCAGAGGTTTCAATAAGGAGTAAGTGTGTTTGAACAAAGGGAGGAAGGATAAAGAAGTTTTGGCAGAAAAACTGATGAATTCATCAAAAGAGTAGGGGAGTAATAAGATTTGTTCGTTAAGAAGCCATAAAGGAGTAAAAGTGGAAGAGTTCACCATGAGCCATTTAGAGGCTTGACGAACAGAGAAGGATTTATGATAAAGACGAAAGTTAGGAAAATTGACACCCCCATTAGCTTTAGATTTGCGGAGAGAAGATAGAGCTAATTTTAGTGTTGTTCCACGCCAAGCCAGTAGTGGAGAAAGAATGAGGGAGACAAAATTTTGTAAGAGGGAGGATTTCAGTCTTATCAGAATTGATTTTATAACCTGAGACCTTCGAAAAGGACTCAAATTCATACGTTAAAGGGGAAATAGAAGTTTCAGGAGAGGATATAAATAAAAGGATGTCATCTGCGGAAAGTTTAAGTTGATGGGTGCCGTAAGGAAAACCAGAGATGGAGTCATTATTGCGGATAGAAGTTAAAAATGGTTCAAGGGCTAGAACGAAAAGAAGAGGGGATAAATGGCTGCCTTGGTGAACATCACGGCGAAGAGGAAAATAGGAAGAAATACGACCATTAAGTAAGACGGATGCCTTGGGGGCAGAATAAAGTAACAAGACAAGTGATATATATTTAGGGCCAAAACCATGCCAGGGTAAGGAAGCAAACAAAAAAGATCAATCGACTCTACCAAAAGCCTTCTCTGCATCAACTGAAATGGCAGCCAAAGAAGAGGAAAGCGAAGAGGATTTATTCAATACATTAAGAAAGAGACGGGAATTGTCAGAAGTTAATCTACCTTTAACAAAGCCACATTGTTCCTTACCAATGAGATGAGGCATGAGGGGATCTAAATGCAATGCAAGCAACTTAGCGAAAGGTTTATAGTCAACATTAACAAGGGATATTGGTCGATAGTTTTAACAATAATAGGGATCGCGACTGTCTTTGGGGATAAGTAGCTTCTTGAAAGGTACCGTCTGTTTTGCCGTTGGATAGACACGAGTGAAAGAGTGTTAAAAGTTCGTGGAGGCAAATCAGAGAAATCGAGGTAGAACTCGACAGAGAAACCATCAGGGCCAGGTGATTTCCCTTTAGTAAGAGTGGATGGAGCAGAAGAAAGTTCTTTAAGCAAAAGGGCTTTTTCAAGATCAAGAAAATTAAGATGTGAGAAAGAGGGAGAGGGAAGTTTATCTAGATATGTCTGGATAAGAGATGAGGGAGGAGGAGATTCTGGCGTGTAAAGGTGTTGATAGAACAGCTTAAACTCGTCAAGAATTTCGAGATCCTTATAAAGAAGGGAGTTATCAGTGGACTAAATAGAGTCAATAAGAGTACGTTCTTTACGGGATTTGAGATAGTTTGCTAGTAACCACCGTAATAGCGGGCTGTACTGAAAAGAAGTATTGATGAGGCATAATCAGTGGTAGATTTGTTGAACAATCAGTTCAGGGGAAATGGAGGATTGTGAAGAGGTGTAGAAAAAATGTTCTAAATCTTTGATATGAGCCAGGATAGATTTCCTTTTTTGAAGGAAACACTTCTTTTTAGAGACGAAGTCGAAGATAAATCCGCTAGCCGTGGCTTTAAATGAGTCCCATATGATGTGTGGAGATGAAAAAGGGGCCGAATTGAGTTGAAAGAATTCCTTAGTTAAAGAGAGGAAGGAAGAAGAAAAGAGAATGTCATTAATTAAGGAGTTATTAAAACGCCAGTGAGACGATTTCGGATGAGGAGGGAGTAGATCAAGATCTGTAATAACCGGAGCATGATCAGAAATGATAATGGGCTCCTTAGAAGAGGACAACATGTTTTGACATAAAGATTGAGAGGGAAAAGAAAGAATAATCTAGGGTGTCAGGGTGAGAAAGTCTCCAGGAGTCCATGAGGTTAGACTGAGAAATGGTGTCGAGAAATTGCTTATGTGATTCATGAGGAAGAAAGCGGACTGTAGATTTGCGATCTAGAAAAGGGTCAACAATTTGGTTGCAATCACCACCTAAAATGAAGAAATCATCCCGAATTTGTACACACTTTTCCGTAATCAGAGGCCAAAAAGAACCATCAGGTTGTGTGGGACCATACACATTAAAAACAGTGAGAGGGACAGAGTTAATTGATAACGTTGCTAGAACCCATCTACCATGTGAATCATTTTCCTGTAATAAAATTTTACATTTCAGCTTTTTATGACACAAGATGACAACGCCATTCTTTTTATTTGTAGACGGGGAGAATAAAACCGTACCCACCCAGCTTCTTTTTAATTTAAGAGATTCAGATTCTGTTAGATGAAATTCTTGTAGAAATACTATATCTGGATTATATGAAGCAAGGTGGGAAAGATTCTCTGTCTTTTATTGGAATTAATAAAACTCTTTACATTCCAGGAGATAACTCGGAATGTGGAGGCATAAAAAATTGATAAGACTTATACACAACTAGGTATATAATGTCAATGAAAAGCAAAAGTAAAAGGTCAATATAGACATGTGAATAGTAGTGAAGCAAAAAATAAAAAGAGCATGGGCTGAAACAAAGAAGAAACATAAGAGAGGATAATATCAATGTAGATAAGGCGAGAAAAGTATACGAGAAGTATGCAAGTTAAAAGAAATCAGAAAGGTAGCCATGGAAAAAATGGAGAGGAAGAAAGAAACATAAAGCGGAAAATAAAGGGGTGATAAGGAAAGAGCAAAGATAGAAGGAAAGCGAATAGAACCAAAGAAGAAGGGGTGAGAGAAGTGAAGGAAGGGGGAGGAAGAGAGAAAAGGAGTGCAAGAGGAGACAGTACATATCCAAAAGGACGACTGAGAAAAACATACCTGGGGGAGACATACAAGAGGACAATGAGGCAGTGGCGACACTCAACAAGACGGACCACCCAAAAGAGGGAGTCCAGGCCACACCAGGACAAAATATAAAGGTAAGGAACCGAATGACTTGAGGAAAAGTTGATTAGGGAACCTACATAAGGAAACATAAAACAAAAGATTACCAATTGGGAAATACAATAGAATGTTTATGAAAAATCGACAAACTATGTAAGAATAAAGTTAATGTAGAAAACTGCAATCTGAAAAAAAGAGAGATCATTAAATGGAGGATCAGCAATGAAGGGAAACCATAGTAAAACACATTAAACATGCAAACAGGTGACTAAAGGAGAACCTGAATATAAACATCAACAGAAGAGCAATAAGAACAAGAAACACATTTAAAGAACCTATCTGCCACTAAAAGGAGGTAAGGAATAGGGAGACACATTAGAATATACGAATAAGACCTGTAGCCAATATGAAAACATAAGAAATCTGAGACAATACAATAATAAATGGAGATAGGTATCAAACAAAAAATGAAGAAAGAATGTTAAAAATTATACTCAGCTAAAAGCAAACATTATATAGAACAGCAACAGGGATATTGCAAAAAGGAAATATATAAATAAGTAAGTAAACCATCAGCCACTAGGTGAAGTGGAGGTATCCATGCTACTACATACCAAAACTGTTGAGTAAACACCATAAAGGCAATATAACAATATGCTAGAGAGAAAGGAGCATAAAGCAACACCAAGAACCTGTTAAGGAAAAAGAGACATTTAGATCAGCAATCAATCATTTGAGGAAGTGGAGGTATCCATGCCGCTGTTAATTTGAATATGAATAAAGTTCTTCAGCTCTGTGGGGTCTTGATAGGTCTTTGTTTGATTCGGATGCGTGACTTTAAAGATGCACGGATGAAACAAGCCATATCCAGCCCCATGGGAACAAAGCGGATCACGAAGAGACAGGAATTCTTTTCTTCTAGATGCAGTGGCATTGGAAACGTCTTGAGAAAGGAATACTCTCTGACCCAACCAGGAAATTTGACGCTTATACCTCGCTGCAGAGAGGACAGAAAGAAGGTCCGTAAATTTCAAGAAGAGGATGATGACACCACGTGCTTTAACTGAAGCAGAAGAACGGGGACCAAGTCTGTGAGCTCTTTGGGTGCTAAGAGAAGTGGAGGGCGACATATCAAGGAGTTTGGGAAGGAAGGAAGTGAAGAATGATACCAGGTCCTCCCCTTCCAAGGATTCCGGCAGGCCATAAATTCGGAGATTATTCCTCCTGTTCCTGTTTTCTAAGTCCTCAATATGTTGTTGGAGAGCACGAACAGATTTTTCCAAAGTAGAAATGCATTGAGAGCTAATCTGTAACTCCGACACTTGCTGCTCCACAACTGATACTCTGTTATCCATAGATGACCATTTCTCCTCAAGGAATTGCATCTTGTTATTGGTTTCTTCAAGAAATGGATGCAAGGCTTGTATTTCTTCCAAGAGCAGCTCCATAGAAATTGGAGAAGGTGTTTTATCAGGAGAAGGAGGAACATGCTTCAGACGTTTAGAGGATGTAGTAGGTGGGGAAGACTTGTTTGGTGTGACCGCCGAGGAAGAGCGATGAGGTGTAACACCCGCCATTTGGGTTGAGGCAGAAGATGAGTCTGATGGTAATGAAGAGGAAGGTGCTACCACAGGAACAGCTGAACCAGGGATAAAAACAAATTTCGGTTTACGCAATTTGCCCATAAATATTGTACATAGATTACAGGAGCAGAGTCATCCGGCCCTGTAGTAAGCAAGGCGCAATCCTGGTGAAGCACTGACGGGTAGTGGCAAAAGTCAGAGGGAAACACCAAGGCAAGCTGAATTAGATGACAGGCGAAAAACAGCGAAACAGGCCACCAGTGAATGATAGGTTATACATCAGTATGCATAATAAGGCTCACAAAAGTGTCAACAAGGCAGACGTGCAGATCTGTGAAGCATGGCAACAGGCATAAAGGTGAGGTGATACACATCTAAAATGGTGGCGATTTAAAGAAAATGTCATATTATTAACATGAAGACAAGTAGGGAATCCTGAAATGAACAGAGTAAACCTCCATAACCATTTGGTGCCTTGTTGAAGCAGAACTTTAATGTTGTGAACGCAGGAACTAGCATGTGGAAAGCAATTGCATAGAAATGCTAAAACCACAAGAATGCAGACACGCACATCTGAAATCTGAAATGGCGGCCGCTATGAGGTAAATGAGCCGCGGTAAGAAAGTCAATGCGCGCAAACACTCGTTACAGGTGTAGAGTCAGACAGTCTTGTAGCAAACAAGGCGCAATCTTTGTAAAGCACTAGCAGGTAATGGCAACAGTCAGAGAAGTACACCAAGGCAAGCTGTAAAGCATAGCAGCAGTCAAAGAGCTAAGGTGATACACATCTCAAATGGCAGCGTTTTGAAGGAACTATCAAATATGAATTGTAGGCAAATAGGGCGTCTTAAGATAATCAGCATAATTCCCATAAGCATCCGATGCATCTTGCAGCAGAATACTGATGTCATGAGCGTAGGAATTTGCTTGTGGAAGCAATGCCACAAAAACGCTAAGACCGGAGGTATGCAGACGCCCGCGTCTGAAATGGCGGCCGCTATGAGGCAAACTAGCCGGGGTAAAAAAGTAAATGTGCGCTAACGCTTGTTGCTCTGAAAAAGTCTCACCGGAGGCTCCAGGAGTTCCGACATGAAATGCGGGTGACAGGTCCCAGGAAAAATACAGAAAGGCACATTACGAAGCCGAAGTTTGTCCCGGTGAGGCTGAGGAAGCCCTCTAGGCGGCCATCCTGATTGGCGCCTTGGCCACGCCCCCCCATCAGTATGCTATTACTAAACAATAACTATTGATAGCTACTGCTACTGTATTACCGATGTGACTGAAGACAATGTTATGGCTACTTTTGTAACACATCTTACTTAGGAGCACATGTGGTACTCATGCAATGTGTAGTCGGTATTCTCTCCTTTGTGTGGTGTATGACCCCATAAAATGAGGGAATGCTTTACCCATAATCCCTCTGCTTACTCTGAGGGAGGTGCACAGGCAAAGATTACCTAAGTACGCACCACAGAGAGTCCAGTGCAGTCACTTTCTGCACCTATCTGTGGTTCTATCCCTGCCCTAACTCCCTATAAAGGAAGGCTGGTATTGCACACGAAGAGACACTCACAGTGTTACATGTACTGCACTGTGGATGTCTCTGCCGATGCACACTGAACTCTAGGAAAAGGAACCTTGGAGGACCGCACAGTTATAGATAAAGGTTATGACTGCCCCTAATGCTGGTGTGGTTGGGGTGGGAGGCTTCGAGGCCCCCCTCCATAATAGCCCATGCTCAGAGATCCAGTATTCCATTCATGATAGATATTTGCTTTACAACAGCCATCTACAGAGCATTCAGTAGGTTGAAATATACAATACAGAAATTAACAACATTTCAATGTTTCGTAATGTGTCAGCAAACTATTCATTTTACTAATCAATCAAGCAATCAATCATTTGTAAAGCGCACTACATACCCGCGAGGTTCTCAAGGCGCAGGGGTGGGGGGGGGGTGCTATTAATTGAACAGCCAGGTCTTGAGTATCCTCCTGAAGGTCAGCAGGTCTTGGGTCTGTCGTAGACTCAGTGGGAGGGTGTTCCATGTCTTGGCGGTGAGGTGGGAGAAGGATCTCCCACCGGTGGTTGTTCTTCGGATGCGCGGGCGGTGGCGAGTGAGAGGTCGGTGGGGTGTAATTGGCATTTGGGGATGTAGAAGGAGAGCCGTCTGTTGAGGCAGGCTTTGTTGGTCTTGTGGAGTGCCTTGTGTGCGTGGGTGAGGAGCTTGAAGGATATCCTCTTGTTGACGGGGAGCCAGGGCAGGTTTCTAAGGTGGGGGGTGATGTGGCCGTGGCGTGGTACATCGAGGATCAGTTGTGCCGAGGGGTTTTGGATGCGTTATAGTAATTTGATGAGCTTGGTCGGGGCTCCTGCGTATAGGGCGTTTCCGTAGTCGAGTCTGCTGCTGATGACGGCCTGGGTGACTTTCTTTCTTGTATCTGTCGTGATCCATCTGTAGATCTACGGGAGCATGAGAAGGGTGTTGAAGTAGGAGGAGGAGATGGCGTTTAATTGCTTGGTCATTGAGAGCGTTGCGTCGAGGATGATTCCCAGGTTGCATGCATGGTCGGTGAGTGTTGGGGCTGCCCCCAGGGCTGTTGGCCACCTGGGGTTGTCCCTCGCTGAGTGGTTGGAGCCGAGGATGAGGACCTCCGTCTTGTCTGAGTTCAGCTTCAGACGGCTAGTCTTCATCCAGTCGGTGACGGACTTCATTCCTTTGTGGAGGTTGGCTTTGGCGGGGATGGGGTCCTTGGTGAGGGAGAGGATTAGCGGAGTGTCATTGGCGTAGTAGATCATATTGAGTCGGGCAACGTGTACGTGCGGGGCCATGTAAATGTTTAACAGCGTCGGGCTGAGGGAGGATTCCTAGGTTTTGCCGCAGATGATCTCGGAGGCTTTGGAACGGAATGGGGGAGGCGGATGCTCTGGGTTCTGCCGGAGAGGAAAGAGGTGGTCCAATCCAGAGCCTTGTCTTGGATCCCTGCGGCGTGGAGGCGTGCGCGTAGTGTGAGGTGGCAGACGGTACTGAAGGCTACAGAGAGGTCTAGGAGGACGAGCGCTGCGGTCTCGCCGTTCTCCAGCAGGGTCCTGATGTCATTGGTGGTGGCGATGAGGGCAGTCGCGGTGCTGTGGTTGCTGCGAACCCTGACTGGGAAGGGTCCAGGATTCAGTTTTCTTCAAGGTATAGGGTTAACTGTCTGTTGACGGTTTTCTCGATGACCTGGGCCGGGAAGGGGAGCAGAGAGATGGGCCGGAAGTTCTTGAGGTCTCTTGGGTCTGCCTTGCCTAGGATTGAATGAAGGTTAATGCTATTTCTACTCTTGGACCTTTTGATGCATATTTGCGCAGATTGGCACCCTGTTCTCTCCAAAACATTTACAACCTTCTTTATGTAATTGCTTCTTTTACAGGATAAAGAGATAACTAATTTCCAGAGTTCATCTTCTAGCAGCTCGGTCCACACTATTTTCAACTTCTATGTGTATGCGCTTTTTGGATCTGTGATTTGCATTTTGCCTTGAGCCATTTGGCTGTTTTTCTCTCTCTTATCTAGTTCACGTGACTAGGGTAAAACACTTGTAATATTAAAATTAAAGACATTATAAAATATAATGATCACACAGCTGGAAAGCGAAACTGGGTTCATCCGTGGCTATGTTTTTTGTACTACCTATTATTCTCCCTTTCCAAAATTCTCTGGAAACGCCTAAGATTCAGAAACAAATTGAAAATTCATATTCTCTGTACAGCCTATGCACAGTCAAATCTGAGACCAAGCCCTCCATTTCCTCATTTTTCAGTCCGCTGCACACAATCGGGCCAATCCATTGGATAATCTAAGGCTCTTCCATCTAACTTATAATTTTCACAATCACCAGGACATTAGATCATCAATGAAGGATGCACGCACCTAACCAATGTATTTTTTTCATTGATTATCTTTGGTTTTACAGAGTACTGAATCTGTTGACATAGATGATACCTTGGCACCTTTTACTGATAATCTGAGGTGGCAATTATATGGTGAGCACAGCCTTTAAAATGTCCAAAATGAAGCAAATAAATATGTTAGTAGACGACTTGAGGTATATTCAGGTCATAAAAGTAATCTCCTAAACTAATATTTTCGAACACATTTGGCACAAAAGCCCGTAGGCCCAAAGTATGTGAATCAAGTCAAATTTAAACATATCGAATGTGTAGAGGAGATCAGACTAACTGTACCCCAATCTTCAGCTCCATCATGAATTAATGTCCTGTTGCTCTTCTGCTCGCATGCCTGTTAAATTTCAGGTAGGACACCAATATTCTTTCTGAGCTTTAGAGCATACACTCATTTCAATCGCCATGCCATAGTTGCCTTGTTGTACTTACAGACCAATGACATTGGCAATAATAATTAAAAGAACGCAAAATAGAAGCAGGCTTTCTGATCTCTCATCCCCTGCACCTTGGTTCTTGCACATAACACCATTCCATGGAAGCACTGTACTGTATCTGTTTAAACCTCCCGCCTAGTCTTCCCAAAGTTTGAGTTATTCTGATATGATAACACATATTCTAGTTTATCAATGGCTTTAAAAATGTTTGCCAAAAATTAAAGACCTTATTTAGAGTGTGATGGACTGGGTACTCCATCACAAATATGGCAGATCTGCCATACTGCAAATGCATTATAGTCAATTGTACTTTTAAATATGCCATGTAAGAGCCTTAAAGGCAAAAAGAATTATCTGTCTTAGACAAATATGATAACTAACAGTGCAATACAAGTACATATTACTCATAGCCATTCCTCTTTTCCAGATGATGCACATAGCACAGCCGACATTGATATCCTTTGGGCGTGTTGTACATTCTTTATAGAAAAATGAGGGGTGCTTTAATAGAAATTTGGAGGGAAAGAGCATGCCACCTACATGTAATGTGTGGCCTACTTGGCGCAAATTATGCAGGAAGGGTCTACGCATGTAATAGTGATGATTTTCTGCTTCTAAGTGAGAGGGCCCTATCTAGTTGCTGAAAATTAGAATCTATCCAAATTTGAACAAACTCTATGATGTCCCACTATGTCTTGTTATCGCTGAAGCTGATGCCAACCTTTCAGAAATGCCTGAAAACCACTAGAGCTACACCAGCCTTCTGAGAAAAGTATTGAGTTTAACCCAAGTTGATTCAGATAAACTCCAAACTTTCAGGTGATTCGTGGTTCACTGCGCTGCACAATTTTTGGAACTTTAATTTGCACAGTTTGTGACAGATGGTGTCCAGAGTTTCACACACATATTCTGTCTATCACACGAAGAAATGTACTAATGTAAGTATCCTGCACGTGAATGGTATTTATTTTGATCGGGTTATTGCTCTTTACAAACAGTCCCCAAGTATATAAGGGTAATGTCTCCAGCATAATTGAACGAGATCAATTTACAGCTGACACATTCTAATCCTGACAGGGCTGACTCTAGCTTTCATCCACTTTAGTTGATAAAATGAGCCCCATTGAGTTGATTGATACTCTCAAATGTAATTAGGGTTCCATAGGCAATTCAGGGGCATATTAACAAGCCCCTTATCGCCGCGTTATTGGCCTTTTATGCCGATAACGCGGCGATATCTGCATTGCCCTATTATCAAGGCAGTGTTAAGTCAATTAACATGGCTTAAAGCCACGTTAATTGACTTAACGCTGCCTTGGTAATAGGGCCCCTTTCACGATAAACTCATTGTGAAATAGGGCGTGCAGTGGGTGTTGCGGTGGGTGTTTCACCGCAACACCCATTTACTTCGACGCTGCCACCTATTATCAAGCTTGGCGATAATAGGTGGCAGCGCCGAATTTGAGAACAGGTCAGACCTTCTTAAGGTGGCGAAACGAGGAGAAATGCTTCATTTCTCCTCGTTTTTGCTTTGTGCAGCACACATGGAAAAAGCAAAATGCCAAGGTTTGTTTATGTACAGGAAGGTGTCCCTTCCTGTACATAAACAAACCTCTTTTTAAAAATGCCAATTTGTAACTAACATGTGTGCTGCATAATGGCATTTAAGCTTTGTTTATGTGCAGGAAGGAACTCCTTCTTGTACATAAACAAACATTCCCTGCCTGCGCTGGCGTTAAGTTGTAAAACTTATCGCCATCGCAGGGGGAAACGCTAGGCTGCACCATATCCCTGGTAATATGGTGCAGCCTAGCGTTTCCGAAGTGGCGAAGAGAGGCGTTAAGCCAAGGCGGCTAACACCTCTATTCACCACTTTGTTGCTAATATGCCCCTCAGTTCCTAGTAATAATAATAAGTATGGTGGCCCAAAGTGTTTCTGATGAGGCCCGGAATACCGAATCCCAAGGCTGTCTAGTTTTGATTGCATTTCGTGCCTCTTTCTTCCATCACCCTACACTTCCCGTCTCTTTATCTACTCCTGCAGGTTCTTTTTTATCCTCACTTTGTCTTTCTCAACGTTTTTATATCTTTTGTTTTCCTTCTTTTTCTCCCTTTTTTGCCTACCTCTCTCTTGCTTCGGAGCAAAGACTGAAGAAAAAAAGCTAAGCTCGTCATGAGGCACGGTGGCCGTGTGCTCATGACGAGCTGAGCTCGTCATAACGGCCGCAACGCTCGCACGTGAGGCTAATTCCCCCGCTGTGCTGAGCGTTCCACAGAAAAGGGTGTGGCCGTGATGAGCTCAGTTCGTCATGAGCACACGGCCACCGTGCTGCGTGACGAGCTGTCACAGCGGGGGAATTACCCCCCGCTGCGAAGGGGTTAAGCTCTGTTTAGCAGAGAACACATCATATGACTTTGGTACACTAATCATCTTCATACACAGTCAAATATCAATTACTATTCCTGTTATTTAGCACTTAGTTGAACTGGTTCCTGAAACGTTTAGCAACAGGAGTCACTATTCCTTAGACCAATAGTCCTTATTTATTGCCATCAGGAAGATGAAAGATCTATTTGCCACTAGCCGGTCCTTAGTTGAGCCTCCGAACTGCAGGCTACACACCAATCACCACTTCAGATCCATTCCAGTCTCACCAACATGCTACCCCACAGTAGGAAGGGATTTGGGGGTCAGATGGCTATTGCATTGGAAAGAGGTTACGGTCTTTCAGGCAGTATTACTGATAGAGTAATTAAAGGAGTAGAAGAAAGGTAGAGCTGGGACTTATCTGTATAAAGGGGATCAGATAGGAAAAGGGACGAGATCAGGGAAGCCAAAGGAGAGCCACAAGAGGCCCACGAAAAAACCTTGAGTAACTCTGCAGTCAAGCGAGAGAGACCGAGGGGCATATTAGCAAGGAATAGCGATATTTATCGCTAAATGCGCTTAGCGCAGCTGCCTATCGCTGCATATGTTAGCGGAGAAAACATGCTATTAGCAACGTTTTTCTCCATTGTGCTAAAATATCCAGCGACCGCGGCGAAATGCGTGAATATCGCTGGAAATCCAGCAATAGTCATGCATTAACGCCAATGGGGACTTAACCTGACAATCTACCTCCCATTGGATGAACAGGTAAGTCATGTTTTTAACAGGTGTTAGATTATAGCAATATTAGCGCCTATCGCAATTTTTTTATCGCTAAGCCTGCCTTGCTAATAGGCGATAGCTGTGTTAGCGACTGCTTTCAGTCGCTAACAGTGTGGGTATAGTAAACAGTCTGGTTTCAATTGCGCTCCACTTTGGCCTCAGCATATGCCACGTGGGGGACTCTCACATTGACGGCCAGACCCGTCCGTCTTTTGTACCTTTATTTCAGGTCCTTACATAATTATCGGCTGCAGTTGGCATCTTCATTTTTCACCCGACCAGGATTGGGTTGGAAGTATCACCGGTCCCCCGATACCGCCCCTTTAATATTCATTCAGCCCTGAAGAGTCACGTATAACTATCCGATTTGACGAAACACGTGTCTCCTAGTTTCATGTTCTCTGGATCTCCTCTGCAAGGAGAACCACGATCACTTATAAAGCAAAAAAAAAAAAGAAACAATCATTTGTGAACGATCTTATTTCTTTACACTTATGATTACTTCTTAAAGAACTCTGTGTGTGTGCTTCGGACCTTGTTTGTGAATATTTGTGGAAGGGATTTGTTACCGCTTTCTTACACAGGGGTTTTGGGTTCCCCCTGTTCTAGCAGCAACGCTCCTAATTTGTTATTTTCTCTACCCTCACCGCAACTTGATGAGCCCCAAAGATTTCTGAATACCTTAAAACCCCTCGCAGAACTCTCACAGCAGCTAGTGGTGGGACAGGGCTGGGAGGGATTCCAACAGACAATAACGAGGGAAAATTAATTATTATTGTTTTTCCCCTCGTTATTGTCCATCCGATTCCCCCCACCTGACCCCACCGCCCCACCCCTGTTACCTGCATGAACCGTGGCTGGAGTCTAGGCATAGTATTTTGTACAGGAAGGCTATCCTTCCTGTACAAAACCTATGCTAGACTCACACACACACACCCTAGAGCTGTGGCGCTAAGGTGGTGCGTTGCACACGGCAGCTGTAATCAGCACCGTTGCAAGGGAAAGGGGAGGAGAGATGGTACAAAAGGGGGTGGTGATGGACGGAGCATCTGAACCAATCAAACACTCACACCCAGTCAAAAAATCTGGGTTTGATCCATCACCGTTCTTTAGCCCACTCTGCCACCCCAGTTCAAACATGGCTATATGCAAATCAGTCTGACCCTGTGCCTCATGGGAACAGTCCAGCCCGAACTGCCAAGCCATGCCTTCCCTGGACCGGAAACAAGCTTCCGAGGACCGGTTTCTGGCATTACAGCCGTCTTCAGCCCGGCTTGCTAGGGGAGGAGAGAGCCACATCTTTGAAAGTATGGCGCTCCCTGCTCCTTCCCTGTCGCGCAACGCAGTGCAGCCTCGTGGGAGGCTGCGCTGCATTGCGTGGAGATTTCAAAATCTCCCCTTACAAGTGGTCCCTGGATTCTCTGGATTATTTTTGAAGTGCAGATCCAGAGATCCCTATTGTTGAGAGGGAAGAAATCAGGATAGACTGGTCAACAGTATTGAAGGCAGAAGAAAGGTTGAGAAGAACGAGAAGCTAGGAGAGTTATGATGAGGAGCATAAGATAAAGACTAAAAGGAAGGAAGTTTTGATAAAGTGAGTAGTGGGAAATCCAGTTGGAAGGGGAAGAAAGAGTGTTGAGTGTAGGCATTATAAACAACAGAAGCGTAGAAATAAGGGAGTATGGGCCAGATGAAGGAAGCCTAATACCGGTCGGTAACGGCCGAAATTCGGTCATTTCGGCCGTTACCGACCGGTATTAGGCATTTGAGATGCAGGTGGCTACATTTCAGATTCGGTAATTTACCAAATTGGTAATTTAAGGAATCGGTAAATTACCGAATTCTTAAATACCGATTCGGTAAATTATCGAATCTGAAATGTAGGAAGCACTCAAGTGAGTGCTTTTTCCTTGTAAGGATTCGTTATTTACCACCAACTACAAGTTGGTGGTAAATAACGAAAACAAAAACAATTTTGTGCTTTTTTAACAGTGCCATGTGGCAGACATACATGCCCTTAGGGCATGTATGTCTGCCACATGTGCACTCATACACTATTCAGGGGTGCAACAGGGTGTCAATGTGCCACCCTGCCACCCTTGTAGGTCTTCCCCCTCTTACCGATTCGGTATTTACCGAATCGGTATTTCCTATTCATTCCTATGGGCCTGGAGGCCGAATCAGTTGTTGCCGAATTTTACCGATTTGGTAAAAATTACCGAATGAATACCTACATACCATTTACCCATTCTAAAATACTGAATCGGTAAAATTCGGTATTTTAGAATCGGTAAATGGTATTTACCTACATCTGGCCCTATGTGAGGTGGGGTGATAGCTAGAAAAAGATGATAGATCAAGACATAGCTATGTTCAGATTGCTGTAAATGGTAGCATGTTACGATGATTGAAGAAGGATAATAGTTGGAAAAGTGAGATTGAAGAAATGACTCAGGAATTGCAGTAATCATGTGCACTGACATCAGGGGTGAGGGAAGTGGGTTAGGTGAAGCAGCTGATGGATTAACTTTTGCAAGGAATGTGAGTATCTTAGATTCAGAAGTATGAGAAAAACAGCCCGGGAGGGAGGAGCTGGGGATGCCTTTGGTTGGGATGGAATTGGGAAGGTAGGAGAAGAGGAGAACATATTTATGACTTTAAAAGTAAAGATAGTGGTGGCATCAGTTGGAGCCAGGGTAGAAGAAGAATGTGGAGCAGCAGAGTGTGATGAAAGAAGTGGATGTAACATGAGAAAAGGTGGCAAGTGTAAAGTGTAAAAGTATTTAATTGCAACAGGAAAAAAAAAATCAGTTTTAAATGAGCACAGTATTAGCATAGATTAGAGCACTGTTAAAGGAGGATAGATGAAGACAGGGTCACTAGGAAGAACACATTATCCCCACCTGCACTGCGGAGAGTGTCATAAGGAATGGAGAAGAAGTCATACAGTAACCATTGGATAATATAGAGAAAATGAAAAGATGGTATAAGGATGGATAATACCGGGGATGACATTAGAGAGGAGGTAGGAGGAATGACCAGGATGCTGAAAGTATATGGAAAGAAGTGTGTAGAGGGACAAGAGGATGATTAAAGAAAGAGAGGAAACATAAGCATAGCATATGTCACAAGGTGAAACTTAGGGGTAGAGTGAGAAGAATGTAGAGAGAAAGAAGAAGAGGAAAGAGAAGAAGGAGTACTAAAATAGATGTTTGCCTGCCTGCAGTGCAAACAGGAAAGAAATACAAGACACTGTATTAGAAAAGATATAAAGAAGTTCCAGATGGGCACCAGAGAAGTAAAAACTGAAATGTTGAGCTGTGTAAGATGGTAGTACGCAAGTATGGAAAGAAAGGCGGAGGAAGTGTGGATAAAGAACAAGTGGTGATTTAACTCAACAAGATGAAAGAAAGGAGGAGAAAGGGTTTTTAGATACTAAGTAAAGAGAAAGAGTGAAGATCATCATCCAAAGAATGAAAGGTGGAAGGCAGGAGGGAGATGACTAGGAACACAATGAACATAGTATAAAACAAGGAGATAATTTGAGCTCAATTTACGAGAAGGACAGGAAAGCGGGGGAGGCAGAGGAAATACAGGTGGGGGGATGCAGGAGGGTTGTTCCACTACTGCTATCAGTGACAAAAACAAAATGGTGATGGATGGAATCCTTGAATTACTCGTGCCTGCTTCCAGTGGCAAAATGGCTGTAAAAGAAAGAGGGTGAGGGGCTAGAAAGAGCTGCTGGGGTATCTGTGTTAAAGACAGTATTCTATCGGTGATGCACCGTTACATCGCAACTTTTACAACGGGAGTCTTTTACAACGGAACTATTACAACGCAGGATCCATTACATCGGATGCCATTACAACGCATGGCATTACATAGCAGATGCTATTACAACGCATGACATTACATCGTAAGTATAGGTAAGTATTTAATTTTTTAAAATTTTATTAATATTAATTATAATTAAATATATTTATTTATGTTTTTTAATATTATTAATTTATTATTTATTATATTAATTAATTTAATTTTTAAAATAAGTACAGGTGTACAGGGGTGTTTTTAGGTTTCAGGGTAGGGTTTGGGTTTTGGGGTACAGGGGTGTTTTTAGGTTTCAGGGTAGGGTTTGGGTTTTGGGGTACAGGGGTGTTTTTAGGTTTCAGGGTTGGGTTTGGGTTTTGGGGTACAGGGGTGTTTTTAGGTTTCAGGGTAGGGTTTGGGTTTTCGGGTACAGGGGTGTTTTTAGGTTTCAGGGCAGGGTTTGGGTTTTGGGGTACAGGGGTGTTTTTAGGTTTCAGGGCAGGGTTTGGGTTTTGGGGTACAGGGGTGTTTTTAGGTTTCAGGGCAGGGTTTGGGTTTTGGGGTACAGGGGTGTTTTTAGGTTTCAGGGCAGGGTTTGGGTTTTGGGGTACAGGTGTGTTTTTAGGTTTCAGGGCAGGGTTTGGGTTTTGGGGTACAGGGGTGTTTTTAGGTTTCAGGGCAGGGTTTGGGTTTTGGGGTACAGGGGTGTTTTTAGGTTTCAGGGCAGGGTTTGGGTTTTGGGGTACAGGGGTGTTTTTAGGTTTCAGGGCAGGGTTTGGGTTTTGGGGTACAGGGGTGTTTTTAGGTTTCAGGGTAGGGTTTGGGTTTTGGGGTACAGGGGTGTTTTTAGGTTAAATTAAATTAATTATATTATATTAATTACATTTCTTAATTAAAATAATTAAATTAAATAAATTATTTTAATTAATTTAATTTAATTACAATTAAAAAAATATTTAAATTAAATTAATTTCATTATATTAATTAAATAAAATTAATTACAATTTTTATTAAAATTAATTTAAATAAATAGATTTAAATTTATTAAATAAAATTAATTACCATTTTAAAATGTATTTTAATTCAATTAATTAAATTAAATTAATTAAATTAACTTAATTACATTTTTTATACTTACCTATACTTACGATGTAATGCCATGCGTTGTAATAGCATCTGCTATGTAATGCCATGCGTTGTAATGGCATCCGATGTAATGGATCCTGCGTTGTAAAAATTCCGATGTTACGGAATGCGTTGTAAAAAACCGCGATGTAGTGACACCAATCCATTCTATCATTACTTATGGCAGAGAAACAGAAGGTTAAGGCTGGAAAAACTGTCCAGGGTGGCTGTTGATTTGTTGCAAAATGGATATGTTTTCAAGAGTACACTTGGGTATACAGTCACAAATTTTCAAATAGTGGCAGAATACTGCAATTAAGTGCGATCACAAAATGTAATACTAATGCTAGGAATATCTGTTAACTCAAAATTGGAAAACCTAAGTGGAGGTCAGACTAACATTGATACGCTTTTACAATTATTTCTAACAGTAAAGGGGACATTGTTGATTCCAATTTGAAATCACAGATCTCTGTGTACAAGCTTTCAAGGTGGACAAAGAAGTTCCTGTCTTTCATCATGAGACCACTGGTAAGTTGGGGCCTGAATACAATTATGACTGCATGTTTAGTAAAATGTAATATTGGCTGCATACTTCATGCATTTACTATGGACCATATAGTATGTAGCTTATTTAAGCAAGATCGGAAACATATTCTTCCAACCAAACTCCATCTGCACCAGCAGAACAAGGGAACACAAGATTCAGATTTTTAAATGCTGTGTGTTTATGATTTGTGAACATATTGTCTACTCCAGTGTAGCTCTCAGTGCTTCTATCTTCCTTCAAGCCTTTCCATGTTTAGTGTTTGACCATGGTCTTCTTTTCCATATTCCGATGGTGCGTAGTCAGGGCACAAAAATAACTGTCATCCACAATCATTAAAATCAGTTTTATGAAGTTATTGCAACCGAAAAATCCCTTGATACAAAAAGGCTAACTGGCGAGTCCTATTACTAAATGTTTTATCTTACCTCTAAACACTGTATGGACTACTCCACCAAAGTATTACTTTAGCTGTTTCCCAATCTCCATAATCTCCCTACACATGATCTTCTTCATGAAAAGGGAGCTCTTGAAGGTGATCTGGCTACAATTTAAGCTGATTTTTCATATATAGCAAGATTAGCTGCATTCGATTCATCTACCAACTTAGCCACTGATTTCATGTTCAGCCTAAATGACTGGTTGCTGTATATCGGGGTATGACATTCCACTAAGCACATTCCCATAAATCCTGATCTTGGGAAACTTCAACCACACAGAAAGTATTGCCACCCGGTTGAGTTTTAAAATCTACTTCAGACTGAGTAATTTGTAAACTCTTTCTCACACACCTACATTTATACAGCTGAGTTAGCCCACTTACTGATTTCAGCCTACCTTGTAAACATAACGCAAACTCTTCTGCTTGGAAGAAAGGACATCCAAGGAGAACCATTGTCAAGTCCATCATCAGTTTGAAGCCATGAAACATAAATTTTGTTCATTCCAGCCCAGCTTGCCTCACAAAGGTAAGGACTACCCCTGAACATCTTTGACTAATCCATTGTTCAAATGTTATTACTGTAAATATAATGTCTCCCTTTGGAGTATAAAATAAAAGACAATTTCCAAATCGGTTAATAAACAAGTCAATCTAGACCTCACCAAAAATATGATGCAAAGCCTACCCAGAGAAGGGATAGAGTCAATGCAAGATTCATATGAGATGATACCCAGAATCAGTAAATGAAGCAAAAATATTCAACCACCCACATAAATGGGATATAAAACTCATCGTACAACAAATGTTTAACTGCATTTTTACTGCTATCCTTTAATGTTAAGGATTAGAACAGTTATATTCTTTAAATACATGTTTTTGACAAGAACTGCTCAAATGCATTCAATCTGTGATTTAGAAGCAAGTAGAGGAAGATAGGCTCCCCACCCCGAGGAACTAAACTGCAATTTGCAGATTGCCACAAGTCACAAAACACCTTAATCATAAGACAAGTTTAGTACAGATAAAATCTGAATTGTTAAAACCATCCCAGTAAATATTTTTCAGTGATGGAAAAGTAGCCTTCATATGCAGTGACACATTCTTTAAGTGAGGCAACCTAAAAATAAATTAATACATCATGGGTCACTAGAAAAAGGACAGAGATTATCCATAGCTCCTTCAGTTAACCCCAGATTCAAGATAATTGTGGTGCCCTTTTAAGAAAGGAATAATATAATAATACAAATACTCCCAGTTTACATTTTATCCAACTGATAAGATAGGGAACCTCTATTCATAATTGGAATATTGGAATTTTGAGAGCTCCAATGAAGGCGCATGGGCACCAAGCTTGCCACCTGACAGTGGTCTCATGTCCTGCTTGTTCCAGCTTTATCCAGTTGCCACCTTTTGACCATATGACACCATAGCTGCCTGGGTTTTCCTGCTCACTGTTCTTCCCACCAACAGAAGCCCCACTCACCTAAGGCCCTACTTAATGCAGGCCGCAGCACGTCCGCACAGCAGGCTCACCAATGGTGTGCCAAGGCATGCAAAAGGCAAGTCCGTCTGCACCTGCACAGCGCGCAGCATCAGGAACCCTGGCCCCATGACCATCCAACGCAACACCACAACAAGCCGCGAACAAAGCCAACAAATACCACACAATCACCTATAAAAACAGGATTGACTGCACCACATCCACAGACTCAGGCAACAACCTTGTTGAACATCTCCACTTCAAAATATGAATGGACTACAATGCCACCCCCAAGAGAACCCACACCTACCATCCTCCGGGCCAGAGTGGAATTTTGCAACTACATTGCAGACTTCATTTCTCCCCTCTCCATCAGATCACCCTTCCACATCCTCCTTGGAGCCTCAATTTGCACCTGGAAGACATCACAGACCCTAACACCGTGGCTCTCCTCGACAGCCTCAGCAAACTCAGACTCACTCAGCTCATCCAAGGACCAAGCCCCATAGCAGGCAACACCCTTGATCCTATTTTCTCCTCCAACAACAGGATCACCACCACCCGCACAATCCTATTCACATGGCCTGGCCACAACATCATACACTGGAAGAGGTGTGGCGCCGCGCTGGAAGAGGTGTGGCGCCGCGGCCAGGGCGACTGACGCTGGAATCTGGGGACCACGGTTCGATCCCCGGCTCCGGCGGCAGGTTAGCCCAGCACCATGTGACTCTGGGCAATAGCTCGCTTAATCTTCCCAACGGCCCCCAGCGCCTAGAGACCCTTACGGGTGATTGTGCGCTTTACAAATGTGGACTTTACATTTCAAGATACCCACCCACCAAGGCACCCCACCAGAAAAATCCAAAGTACCATCAAGTCACTGGGGCAAAATATCCAAAGAAAACTGGACAAAGACCCTACAGAAATGCCCACTAAAAAGCACCAGGAGCTTCAATGTCGACACCAAGCTCTTAAAAAATTGGCTTAACAACTGTGGCAGAAGCACCACTCCCACCTGAAAGAAGACCTACAAAAACAACAAATGCCCCTGCTGGTACACAAACGACCTCAGGGAGTCCAAGTGCCACTGCAAACAACTTGAATGAAAATTGAGACTAGGCAAAAATAAAACTGTAGGATACATACAAAGCCGCCCTCAACCTTTATCATCAACAACTATGAGACGCAAAGAAAAGGGCCCTAACTCTCAGACTTGAAGCCAGCTCCAACAACGGCAAAGAACTGTCATCAAGGAGTTTTCCAATCCCACAGCTGTCAACAAGGACATCATCCAATTCCAAGCACTCTGCAACATCCTCTCAAACTGCTTTGAATGGAAGATTACCAAGAGCTACCCACAGCATACCGATAAGAACTTACTAACTACGATGGCATCCATAGCAGTGTAGCATGTCTGGTTTTCTACGTCTAGTGTAAGGAATGTGTCTCTCCCCACAGTGGGCATATACCTCCATAAACTAATGCCCAGATCTCCTCCAGGACCTTGTGCACTTTTAGAGCAACTTCATAGGCTGCAAACCATTTGTCTACGTTATCCCCACCACATAAATGGTACCAAATCCTGGGTATCCTGACTCCGGACTCACCAGTGGACACTGCGGGTATGCTGCCACCATTGCTGTTGCTGGACCCCTCTCTCAGGTCTCTGATGTCCAGCTCTCTAATGCTAATCTTATAGGTCATTTTTATCTCCTTCATGGTCAGCTTTTTCTCTTCTAGAGGTTGCCCTCTTTCCATTTTAGATGCTCCTTGTCTAGCTTGACAAGGACCTGCTCCTTCCCCAGTTTCAGTTTGGCAAGTTCTAGCTTCAGCTTTCTCTCTTTCCTCCTGTCCTCCAGCTCTTCATGGGGCAATTACCTTGAAGGCACACTGGTGCCTGCCGCTGAGGACTTCCAGTCCTGGGAGGATGTTAACCCCCACATTTGTAGGCTGCATTAAAAGACTTCCTGACAGGTCCAGTTCCAATTTCTCAGCTTCTGACCCCTCCGCCTCATCCTCTCTATTGTTCTGGTGGGCTGCTGCGCGTGCTCTTAAGGCTTTCTGAAGCTCTGCCTTCTTGGCACTTCCCTTTGTAAACATCCATCTCTCCTGGCAGAACCCCTTGATCTGGGCCACGGTGTAGTTTTCCAGACTGGCCGGTTCAAATTCCATATTACCAGATAAAGCCACAGACATTGCAGAAATAAATTGTTTGTGGCAAAACAACTTTCAGAAAATATCAAAGATTTCAATCAGGGAGAATTGAAAAAGGTTCGAATTGGTCTTAGCATAAAGTTGTAGTGAACAAGGAGTTACTATATAGTATTGCACAAACACAAGTCCTATCCTCACTGCTGATCAGCAGTGTTAGAAACTGGTTCTTTAGTTGTAGAGGTATGCACCCTGCTCAAGTAGGGACCACAATCCTAGTCAGTGTAAGCTAGCCACACGAAGGATAACTTGTGCTCACTTTTTGGTATCTTGGCACAGAGCAGGTAGGCTTATATATATAGGCAATGTGCAAAGAATTTGTGCGCCGCACACGCGCACACACACACACAAACACACAGTGACACACTGACAACACCACAAACATACTCCAGACAGGTTTAGAAAAAAGAAATAATATTTTTATGAAAAAATCAATATCAAAACAACAAAAATCCAAAAAGTAGAACTGGAGTTATGAATTTTTAAATAATAAACCAAAAATAGTGCTAAGAACTCAATTGCGCTAAGGGGTTACTAGAGGTCACGCTAGACCGGGGTAAATCCAAAGTTCAGGCCAACTACGATGGAGGGCAGGCCAACTATAGGACTCAGATAGGTCCCGCAGACAAAGTACCTTGGATGTAGCACACGTCGAAGTCGAAGACTCAATGCAAAGAAGTGCCATGTCGTCGTCTATCCCATGGATGGAGGTGATGTCGGTGCCGATTCGCGCCGTCAAAGGCTTTGGCATTGAACCCCTTTACGATGCAGGGGTTGCTTCGATGTCGAGCTGCGATGTCCGTTGGCGTCGATTTGCGCAGTCTGTTGAGGCGATATCGCTGATCAGCTCCTGTATATCAGCATCCAAGGGCAATGCATTGGTACCGATCAGTGCAATGTCATCACTGCGTTGATTTTGAAGCAAAAACACTAGCCGAACCCACTTCTGAGGCCCAGGTCTGGATTGGCACCTCAGGCAAAGGAGGAATCACAGATGGCAGAGTCCAGCAGCAGGGTTGCACAAAGTCTTTCATAGCCCTGAGATGTCAGAGCAGGGTGCAAGCCAGCAAGCCCTTGGAGTCACTCTGGGTTCAAGTGAGATGGGTCCAGTCCTTGTCTTCAGCAGGGCACAGATCAGCAGGCAGCAGGGCAGCTCAGCAAACTAGGGAAGCAGTTCCTTCAGAACAGTCAGTCAAGCAGAGAGGCAATCCTTGTAGCACAGCAGTCTTTACTCCTGGCAGAATTCTTCACAGGTCCAGTAGTGTACTGTCTTGGTAGGGTCAGAGACCCAACATGTATACCCAAATGTGCTTTTGAATTGGGGCTGGCTTCAACGCAAGCCCTTGAAGTGTTCCCTTTCATACCAGTCCTTTTTGCCATGATATCTGTGGGAGGTAATCAGCCCTTTGTGTGGGATACAGGACACTGCCTATTCAGGTGTAAGTGTCATATCTCCCTCCTTCTTCCTGTCCAGAAAGAGCTATCAGAATGTGGATGAATGCAGATGAGTCCCTTGTCACGCCCACCCTTCCTGTGTTTGTGGCTGTCTAGAAAGAATGCACAAAGTGTAGCTGTCACCGGCCACAGACGTTTATTGGTGACAGGCTGCAAGGGACACAGGGCAGTAAGAGCAGAGAAATGTCCACTTTATAAAAGTGGCATTTCTAAAACAGTAATGTTAAATCCAGCTTTAACAGTTAAGAGGGTATATCATTACCATTCCAAAGATATGAAAAACGATGCAGCTACTCCTTTGTAATCAGGAATTACAACTTTCAAGTACTTTAAGGGATTTCTAATGTTAGCATATGAGTAAGCTTCACAGTAGTGAAAAATATATTTAAAGTTTATCACTAGCAGGACATGTAATACTTAAAAGTACATGTCCTATCTTTACAGCACCCTGAGCAGGGAAAAAGTTTGGAGGAAGAACACCCTAAGGATGACAGGTCTAATAGCTCTCAATCAGGCTTTCGCACCAACTACAGCTCAGAGACAGCCTTCATTGGGGCCACTGATGTGATCATAAGCGTCCTCAACCAAGGAGAAACAACAGCACTCATCCTCCTCAAACTCCCCACAGCGTTTGATACAGTCTCTCATAAGTCACTCTTCAGAAAGATTTGGCACTTGGGTATCTGCAGACCAGCACTCAAGTGGATAAGATTTGGCACTTGGGTATCTGCAGACCAGCACTCAAGTGGATATCCTCCTTCCTCAGAACCCAAGAAACTCATCTGCAGAGTACCTGCAGGGTCATTGCTCAGCCTAACACTCTTCAATGTATACATGACTAACCTCATGGACATCGTCAGAGCCAACGGCATCAACATAGCATCCTACGTCAAAGACACACAGATCAACTTCTCACTTAATGACTCAAGCAGCACGGCCAAAACATACTTTGCCAACTGCATGAGTAATGTCGCTGCATGAATAAAAACAACTGCCTCCCGCTCAACATATACAAAACTAAATTCCTAATCTTCTGCAACAACCACTCCCCCTTGGTGGTTTTGTGAACAAACGGTCTACCAGGCTCTTATCACTAGTACACTTGATTATTGAAATGCCCTCTATATCGGAATCCCAGCCCATGTCCTATGCTGACTCCAAAGCACCCAGAATGCCTCTGCCAGACTCATCCTAAACCTTTGGGTAAATAACCACATCTCTCCACACCTCAACAATCTATACTCCCAGTCCAGGAAAGATGTAAGTTCAAGCTACTTACCCATGCCTAAAAAGCTCCCCACAACACTGGTCCAGCTTAACCTCACCACCGCCTCAACTTCTACCAACTCACAGGACACCTTCGATTGGCATCCCCGGCAACAGCTCAACTCCCTTGCATCAAAAAGACGAGAAGTGGAGGATGCCTCTTCTCATACCTCACAGCCAAGGCCTGGATCATTTTCCCGAAACACCTCAGAACCTCCTCTCAGAACGTCCAAAGGAACCTCAAGACATTGCTCTTTCAGAAAAACAGGCATGATCTCCTCCTCCCCACTCAGGCCTTCCCTGCTTGGTGCCCTAACTGGTTATTACCCCCATCCTCAAATTCATATAACATAACATAACAACATTTGGATGAGGTTGATTGACTTGGGGGGACTGACGCCTTAATGCACTCTACGGAACCCACTCTCCCACAGGTGACTGCTCCCCCTACCCCCCTGGTAATCTGTACGGATTGTTTAACCTCTCCCAAAGGTTCTGGTTTAAATCTGGATCTTGGTAATATTCCTACTAAAACCAGGACAGGGGATTTGGGTTTACCGCAGACTATCTCATCTAGTAGCCCAGTGGACACAATCAGGGTGGCCTCATGGAATATTGCAGGACTAAGGGGTCGCCTGGACAACGATGATTGGGTCGATTTCATCGACACACATGATATCATCGTTTTCCAGGAAACCTGGACAACTGTCCCTCTATTTAGAGTAGGCTACCTGAATTATCATAAACCGGCCATACAGGGCCCTAGGGGTAGGGCTTCAGGAGGACTCACGGTGTGGATTGGAAATACCCTGGGATTCCGTGTCAAGGAAATTCTGGTAGAGAATGCCGACCTCCTATGTATTAGCCTGAGTAAGGATAACAGCAAGGACATTCTCCTAATTAATATCTACGCCCGAGGCTGTCAGGGTGGGAGGAAGCAACCAGTTCTGAATGATTTAGAATATCTTCTGACGAAGTTTAAAGGCGATCATTTTGTCATAATAGCAGGCGACCTGAACTGCTCATTTGAGCCTATCCTTAGTCTGGAAGAAGATGTGGGAATTGAAGAGGATACTGCTTGGAATATTCCCCCGTTAACTATAAGCAAGGGTGTTAGGGGCACAGAGGCGGCCTTCCACTGGCTGGGACTCTGCCTGGAGTGGGGCCTTCGGGCAGTGAATGGCCGCACTCCGTCTGACAACTCGGGGAAGCCAACTTTTGATAATGGGCTCAGTGCAAGTCGCATTGACTATATATTGGTTAATATAGAATCTTGGTCACATGTAATAGATATGGTGGTAGAGACTAGGCCAAAGAGTGACCACAACCCTCTTTCTTTGGGGCTCAGGGTTCCTGGACTGGGTAATCGTCAAATGGAAACAACCTACTTAACGTCTGACTTAGTCTTGTGTGACAACAGAAGACGAGTTAAATGGTCTAGAGTTATAGACGACCCTGTGCTTATTCGTAAAATAGAGGAGTCGGTTTTTGACATAAGGGGTAGGATGATCGCATTATCCCCCTCTGGTGGGGTTGATCCCTTAATCATTAATCTTCATGAGAAGTGTTTTACGGATCTCAAAAACTTCCTCACCAAGCCATCAAATAATAAGATTGTTAAATCACATAAAAGATGGTATAATAAGAGCTGTAGAGAAGCTCACAGCAAATTAATATCAGCTGTCAAATCTAGGATTACTTATGACATTAGGAAAGCTAGGCAGTTTTATAAACAAGTCCTTTGGGTAGCTAAGCGGGACTGGGACGATTCCTACTGGTTAGATCTCCTTAAAGCTTGTGAGTCATCTAATCAAGCGAAATTTTGGAAGATAGTTAGATGGGGCAGGGACCCGGACTCCCAAATATCGGTCAACCATGTTTCTGCTCTGGACTGGGTCGAATTTTTTTCAACCCAATTCAAAGACACTAGCGCCGAGCATGAACCGATAACTGAACCTGTGATGAAGGCAATACCTATAAACCCTGGGGATAGACTCACATTTTCTGCCTTAGATACGGTACATGCCCTAGAGTCTGTCCAGTCTGGTAAAGCTCCAGGTTTAGATGCTATACCAGCGGACCTTTTTAAATTAAACCTTGATTTATGGGTCCCATACATCACGCTATTGGCAAATAATATAGCAGCAGGGGCAAGGATTCCGCAATCCTGGAAAGGGGCTGAGATACTGCCAGTATATAAAAAAGGGGATCGCTCACTGCCAAATAACTATCGCCCCATAAGCCTGATAGATTCGATCCAAAAAATAGTATCAAGAATGGTCCTAGTAAGAATTCAGGGGTGGATTGAGCAGAACAATATACTTTCCCCTATGCAGGCAGGATTTAGATTAGGCACCAGCACCATAGACCAGGTGTTTCGACTCACCATGCTCTATTGGAAGGTGGTTTTCTTGGGCGGTGGAGTTATCTATGCCGCATTCGTCGATCTCAAGTCGGCTTTCGACTTAGTTCCAAGGGTGAAACTATGGGAGGCTCTTAGATTAATGGGTCTTCCCCTAGAACTGCTGGAATTAGTCAGGCGTTTACATGAGGATAATTTCGCTCAGGTAAGGTGGGGGAGGCAGGGTCAGGTGACCAACAGCTTTCCAGTCCAACGAGGGGTGCGCCAGGGCTGCGTGTTGGCTCCTACCCTGTTTCTCCTTTTCATCAACCAGGTAGTCCAATTTTTTAACAATACACAGACTGACGCACCTACCCTGGGCGGATTAAAATATCCCATGTTAATTTTCGCCCACGATACCCTGCTCCTCTCTAAAACTCGGAGCGGGTTACAGGTAGCCCTGAATAGGTTTTCAGAGTTCTGTAAGAACAACGACTTGCAGATCAACGTTGATAAAACTAAATTCATGGTCTTTAGCAAGAAAACCCCTACTAAAAGTTCGGTTATTTTGAATGGTGTCCCAATTGAGCAGGTCAAGGTCATGACATATTTGGGTGTGACCCTTGATCATCAACTTAGCTGGAACCCTCAATTGGAGACATTAAAACTCAAATTCGTCCGCCTTACAGGTTGCTTATTGAAGGAACAAAAAAAATCCCTGACTAAACGCCTCACTCCAGCACTAAAAATTTATGAGGCCAAGGTCAATGCAGCAACCTTGTATGGAGCGGACATATGGGGTTATAAGGACTTGTCAGTTTTGGCCACTGCACAGAACAGGTTCCTTCGGAACCTGGTAGGGCTTCCACAATCCTCACCCATTAAACCACTGCTATTAGATCTTGGTTGTAGACCTTTAGATGAGCTGGCACAGTTCCGTCTAGTGGCACTATGGCGTCGGCTTTGGACGACTCCAGAGCTTAGCCTTTTTGCCCATGAATTGGATGAGGTCAAATCACTGTGGGGTGCTCACAAAATCCCATGGCTCAGGGAAGTCAAACAAATAATGTACACAATGGGCCTGCCCGAGCTATGGATAAACCCTGGGTGCTCCAGTTTTCCTTCAAAACTAGAGTTTAAGGATCTTTTCTGGGCCTCGAAAAAATCTATACTGGTCACCCTATCCTCGGACAATAATTTAACGGGACTCTTTTTAACACACAAGGTAATTCCGTCCCTTGAGCCCTACTGGGATCTGATCTGCAAAACCCTAGACCGCAAACTGTATCACCAGTTTCGTATAGGTACATTACCCATCAACTCTTTTACTACAAAGTGGGCGAAGAATGCAAGCAATAAATGTTTTTGGTGTCCCGACCAGGTAGAAGGCATTGGTCATTTGTTTTTTGCATGTCCAGCATATCGTTCCCCTCGAATTAAATGGCTGAAACCCTTATGCGCAATTTTGGATTGTGGGGGACATCGGGAAGCCCTGCAGAAATTACGTGATATTAGAACCGAAATGTCTGTGATTTGTGTAGCTAAATTTCTGGGTTGGGCGTGGTTGATCCGCACAAAGAAATTGAACATATTTTTAAATTAATTGTTATGATTACATGTGTTTGCTTGCCATGCTCTTTTTAGTCAATTGGGGATATGTCTGTAGTAGTTTTTAATTGTATTAGTATTGTATGTCGTCTTTTATGAATTTTATTCGAAATAAAGACATAATGATGATGATGATGATGATAACAACATAAGTGACCAAAGGCTTATAATTACTGGTATAGACCTTCTGCTTCAACATTCCAATGTTAGCCTTTCTGTTTCTCCCTTTTTCATTTAGAACACTCTATCCTCAGTGAATGAAATGTTCAAATATCCTTATAGTCCTTCTGCTTCGGGCTATGCCAGTTGAATAAATCCCCTTCCCTCGTTTTAGCTGTAGCTAGATGTAACTCTGTTTCAGAGCCTTTCACAACTGGCATAACCCTGCACCATAAACCTATCGTGTTGGTCAGGGACCCCAATGTTGCAGTCGCACCACTCGCCTTTCCCCTGCTGCGAGCCTGTTTTGTTTCCTGTACATGGGAATAAAAGTTTAAGTTGGCTATAATGCCAAATACCCAGAGGCTCATTTTTTAAATTGCAATTTGTTATTAGCTCTCCTTTCATAAGTAATGCATTCTTCATGAAAGAAGCGAGACAAAAAACAGCAAGAGCTCAACACCTTGCACATATGGCTAGGAGCCTTGATAATTTACTTCATAGCAAAGCATATGTTTGGTGAGTCAGTAATATTGGGCTTTTGTGTCCAATAACAAGATAACATGATTTTGAAAAGAGGTATATTTTGCCGACCTGCTTGTTTTTAAATTAATTTCCTTAACATGAAAGCAAGCATTCAATTTCAAACACGTGCAAATCTTTCACTTTCAGGTTATTGTATGTGGCAGAAACCCATTTGTCGCTTACCTGATTCTTTTACGAAATTCTGTTATCTACTTCCAATTCTCGGGGTGTGTTCCTCTTCTGTGCTCACGCCCTGCCTTTCATTGTAATCATGTATCCTATTAGTGGAGGAACCACACGCCTCTCAAGCAATGACTTCCAATCACGGCACCTAAAGATTATTTGACCAATGAAAGCTAGTCTGTATACTTCAAATTATGGGCCAGATGTAGGTAGGGTTTTACCGGTCGGTAACGGCCGAATTCGGCCGTTACCGACCGGTAAAAGGATTTTGAGATGTAGGGGGCAGAATCGGTAAATTTACCATTCGGTAAATTTACCGATCGGTAATTTTACAGATTCGTTAAAATTGATATGTAGGTGGGACTCTTATGAGTCCCACAAGGCCTAAGAAATCGGTATTTTACCATCAAATTCAATTTGATGGTGAAATACCGATTCAGGTGTGCATGCACATGTGTGCATGCACACCTGTGCCATATGACAGGCAGACCTGCCCTTAGGGCAGGTATGCCTGCCATATGGCCCCCGACCCTTTTTTGGGGGTGCTAGAGGGTGTCAAAGTGACACCCCCTGCACCCTTGTCAAAATCGGTATTTACCGATTCGGTAAATACCGACCGGTAATGCCCCATTCATTCCTATGGGCTTCAAAGCCCATAGGAATGAATGGAGCATTACCGGTCGGTATTTACCGATTCGGTAAATACCGATTTTTACCGAATCGGTAAAATGCACATCTGGATGGACCTACATGTCCACCCTTCATATTTACCGATTCTTAATTACCGAATCGGTAAAATTCGGTAATTAAGAATCTGTAAATATTTTTTACCTACATCTGGGCCTATATGTCTAAATAATTCAGTACTGTTTTCTAACAGCACAAGTCAAAATGTCACATTTGTACTAAACATGTTGAGATTCCAGGTATCACTTTTCTTCACATTCAATCTTGCATATGTTTCGCTGCTTGTCATTCACTGTCTCTTCTACAATGCTTTTCTATTTTCCCCCTATATTTTCTGGCTTGTGAATGCATGTGAAACCTCTGTAATGTACTGATGTCGCAATAAGCTCTACAAAAAGTATTAATCAGCCTGTTCCACATCTTCCTCGAGTGAAATTGAAGAAAAGTGGGTGTGGTTCCATTACCTCTTATCAGATATATTGTTATCTTTCCTATTAGCTTCAAATGTCAAGGGTTGCATTTCACTCGAGAAGTATTGTTGAAGGTTATCTACTATGCACTCCAAATCAAGGTGACAAAGGGCCGAATTTGCCTGCATGGTACTTCAACACAAATATCTAAAACTGATGATTCACCCGCACTATATCGAGGTGGGTGAACCATCATGTTGGCAGTGCCACACTGGCTCTGCCGATGGAAACCTTACACTGACGACCCTACAGACTTTGGGACTGTCGGTGTTAGTACACTAGACTACCTGCCCTATTTAGAGAGGACAGTCTGATGTACAATTATACTTTTTTTTATCTTTGGGACCATCACTAAAAGCCTGCCCATCCCAAACAGTGTAAAATAATAATGAGCCACTCATTCTGGGATACAACTCCCAAGGTGTAAGTCATTAGTTTTGATTTTACAGGAACAAACTCGCACCTTGAGAGTTGGTTTTGGTAAACAAAAGAGTTTGTTGAGAGGATGATGAAACATGGTGACCGCTCAGTAAATATTATGGGGCATATGTACAAGGAGTTAGGGCCATTTTAGCAGCACTTTTCCGACGGTTTGGCAGCGATATTTTCATCGCAATCTGTACAAGCTGTTGCTAACCTCTGTTAGCGGCAGTTTTCCGGTAAAAAAGTCCATAGAAAAGATCGCCACTTCTGTTAGCGATAATGACATGCAAGGGAGGCGTTCCCGTGCAAAAACGTCCGCTAACGCCACTTTGCGATATTTACAAGTGTATTCCTGAAGGTAGGAGGACCAAAAAAACGACCTCTTAGAGGCAGTTTTTTAAGACCAGAGAATAGCTGGTCTTAAAATTGGAGCTAACACTTGGGGCCTCATTTCAGCAGGTTTTGGTGCTGGACAGAGCTGTAAGCAATGTTGCAGCGCTGCCCTGCGACAAAACTACAGGGCAGGAATTTGCACCATCAATAAGATAGTGCGCATTCCTGGGCCTCAGTCATGAAAAGTGGTGCAGCGCTGTGACAAGACAGCGTTGCAACACTTTTCACTGCGCCCTTCTTGGGACACCATGGATGCGCGGTATTTACTGGCTCCATGACGCAAGTAATGACAGATACGTCTGAAATCCTGACATATCTGTCTGCGCTAAAGTCACGCATTGCTGCAGTTGTGTTACAAGCATGACGCAACTCCAGCAATGCATGGGGCCAGCCTATCCATGTGGCACTGTGTAACCCTTACGCCTGCCATCAGGCAGGCATAAGGTACTGATGCAATGCCGTCATACAATTGTTGCAGTGAAAGCTGATGAATTTCACTGTGCCACTCCTATGAGGCTGTGTTGTGTTGGAACTCACACCCTGTATACATCATACCTAATGCAGGTATAATGTGGCACAGGGCTTCACAAGGTCACGCTTATGTCTACAAGTGTCACTTTGCAAATACGGCACAACGTGGTGCTAAATTTGGCCTGGTCTTTTTTTGAGAGGTGCCAGGGTGTCGGCGCAGTTGGAGATCCATCGGTTGCACGCTGCAGTGTTATCGACTGTAAGCGTTGGCGGAGTGGTGGAGCTGATGAAGTGGACAAGACGTTCTTCGGTGCCCCTGATCCAGCTGCGAGGGGGGGCGATGATGGCGGTGGTGTACGGTGGGCATGGTGAAGACGTGATGTATACCATGATGGTCGGTTCAGGAGAGTCCGGTGGTGTTGCTACAGTTGAAATTCCTGCTGGCGAAGGAGACGTGCTCGATCGCGTGTCCTGCTATGTGGCTTGCTGCAGTGACTAGCTGCTTGAGTCTGATGTTAACGCGCTTCCCCAGAAAGGGGTGGTGTTCTGGTCACTGGTGTTGTCCAGGTGGAAGTAGAGTTCACAGAGTAGGATATCATCGGTGGATGGGAGAGCCTGGGGTGCAATGAGGACTACAATGGTATCTGAGAATGGTGGTCCATGGCCCCGGGGGGCCTGCAGATGAGGGTGTCGAAGAGGGTGGGGTAGGGGTTGGTATGGATCTGGAAGGTAAAGTTTTCCATGGTCACCGTTGGATCATTAGAGTGCGTGGTCAGTCCGAGTGTGTTTCTGTAGGTAATGGAACTGACTTCTCCTGGACGGTCGGGGTGGTACTTGAGGGTGATTTAGTAGCCATCAGTGATGGCGAAGGCGATGTCTGGAGAAGAGCAGAAGTTGGTCCTGTCAGGCCATGTGGCGTCGAGGGTTGATGGCGAGGAGGATGCTGGGGCCGTAGCAGTGGAATGTCCGAGAGGAAGGGGCCTTGGTGCTGAGCGCGGTGCCGGAGCAGACAGACGCAGACGGGCTTGCCTATGGCATGGGAGACGTCCATTACAATGCAGGCATTACATTTTAATGCCTTTACAAGGCAATGACAACAACTCAGGTGCCTTCACATCGCATTCCATTCCAATGCATTGTAAGGGTAGTAATGGTGTTTTTTAAGTTTTAGGGTGGGTATGGGTTTCGGGGGTCAGAGATTAAATTTGCGGTGTGGTTTGGGGTCATATATGAATTTTAGGGAATGTTTTGGGTGGTCAAATATGCATTTTAGGGTTTAGGGTGTGTTTTGAGGTGCAAAGGTTTGTTTTAGGGTTGCACTTACTGAAGTGGGAATAGTAATTTTAATCTCTGCTATCCAGCACTTTCCCTACTGTTGCAATATGCATTATTATTAGAATCCATTGTAATGGATTGCGATGTAATGGTATGCGTTGTAATGTCATATATACCTTTGGCACACCCGTGGTACGGCCACCACGCATGGGCGCACAGCACCCACCATAGACAAGTGCTGCGGGGGGACTGGACAGGTGGGAGGTGGGAAATGCCAGAAAGGACAATGGATGGGGCGGGGACACCGAGGTGTGTGTGTGAGCGGGTGATGTAAATATTTAAATGAAAGAAATCTTACTTTGAGGCTGGGTCCTGTGTCTTTTTGGTGCTCCTGCTCACATGAGTCTGCCTGAAAGCAGTGGGTGATGCTCTTCTGTCATTGCAGAAGAGACGCCCTGGGGGGTGCGTCACACCAGGTGCTAGGCCTGGGCGACTCAAACCCCAGTCCTCCTCTGCTACGCGTCCCACCTTTTCCTTACCTGGACATTGATACAATGGAGCAATCAGCTGCACTCTCTTCAAATATGTGACTCAGCAAGCAGGAGCCTCAGCCAGGTGGGATTTCACAAGCCTGGGTACAGCCGTATCCACCAAGTATGCTGGGGAACCTCCTGATGCAGGTTATGAAGCAGGGCCTAGCAGCAGCTTAGGCGTGCAGTTGCAGCGCTCCCGCCACACACGTTTTGCACAGCTGAGGGGCCTCACCCTCCATAGCATGCAGCCAGCACAAATTCATCCAGCCTGTGATGCAGAGAGGAGCCGCCCATCATTGGTAATCCCCTCCGTGCACCCCAGTGTAGTATGCGATGCTGACCTCCCTACTTTGGTGCCCAGGAGCACCTCTACCATTTACAGCTCCAAGGGGCTCAAGGTGGTCTTCTCACACAGGTCAGCAACATTTCTCCATGCACCCTGCCAGACTTCACCACCAGGTAAGGGTGAGTGCCATGCTTCAATGTCTACCGCCATGGCTCAGCGACTCCACAGCGCATCCGCTTTCCACTCCAGGCTCCAGATACAGATCCAGCGAAGCATCCAGGCTCCAGATGCAGGACCAGGGAGGCATCCAGGCTCCAGACGCAGGACCAGCGAGGCATCCAGGCTCCAGACGCAGGACCAGCAAGGCATCCAGGCTCCAGACACAGGGCCAAAGAGGCATCCAGACTCCAGACGCAAGACCAGCGAGGCATCCAGGCTCCAGACGCAGGACCAGAGAGGCCTCTGGGCCCCAGGGACTATCCGCGCTTTCAATGTTTTGGATGCCATGGTGTTGTGAAGAGTGCACAATGAGAAGTCATGTATCACTGGTGTTGCACCGCGATGCACCTCTTTTCATGGACATAGCTCTGCATTTCCTTTTTCCCTGGGACTCTGGCAGGTCATCCTGGATGTTGGGGACTTGAGGGGGTTGTTGATCTGTGTTGCAGGTTGGCAGGTCGGCGCTCTAGCCTTTGCGCGTCTTTGACCTACTTAATTCCTTGCTCCTGCACACGCGCAGCGGACGCGATCAGCACCCGGTGGCAGAGGGCTGATGCTAGTTGTGCGTGTGCTTGTTTTCTACATTGTCTGTGTGTGAGCATTCCGCATTTTTTATAACTTGGTTCTTTGCACCTACCTGTTTTTAATCCCCTAGCCCCGGTCCGACGCGGCTGTATGCCGATTGATCGGAGGGCTTCCGGGGAGGCTATACTTACTTCCTGGCAGGTTGGCAGGTCACACTCTAGCCTTTGCGTGTCTTTGACCTACTTAGTTCCCTGCTCCTGCGCACGAGCAGCGGACGCGATCAGCACCCGGCTGCAGAGGGCTGACGCTAGTTGTGTGTGTGCTTGTTTTCTACATTGTTTAGCGATTTTGTGTGTGAGCATTCCGCATTTTTAATAACTTGGTTCTTTGCACCTACCTGTTTTTAATCCCCTAGCCCCGGTCCAACGCGGCTGTGTGCCGATTGATCGGAGGGCTTCCGGGAAGGCTAGACTCACTTCCTGGCAGGTTGGCTGGTCCGTGCTCTAGCCTTTGCGTGTCTTTGACCTACTTAATTCCCTGCTCATGCGCACGCGCAGCGGACGCGCGCCCCGCGCCCGCCGGCGACAGGCGTCTGCGTCGACTGTAAAACATCAGCTTGAATTCTTTACTTTTCTAGGCACTGCTAAACTGGACATATTGTTTCTCACAGAAACATGGTTTGTTCCGGACTCTTTGCCAGACATATTAGCAGCAATTCCTGAGCCCTATTACATCTTACGCTCGGACCGCCTGGAGGGGAAGGCCGGAGGCGGTGTCGCAGCTATTATTCATTCTAACTTTCAGTTTTTGCCTTTGTCTTTCCCTACAATTGCAGCGGTCGATTACCTCGTCATCTGCTCTACTTCTACCACGGGCCCTTTAACTTGTGCTCTTTTTTATCATCCGCCGCAGTCTATGCCTCTCTTTCTTCAGGCAATCCAGGAACCTTTGGCCACGTTGGTGCTGAACAACTCTTGTGTCCTGGTGCTGGGTGATTTCAATTTTTGGCCCTCCGATCCTCGGGAGGACCTTCTTTCTAAAGAATTTACTGACCGACTTTGCAACCTAAATCTTTCTCAGCACATACACTCCCCGACCCACACTCATGGTCATATCCTAGATCAGGTCTGGTCAATTAACCTGCACATTCCTACCCCTGTTATTAGTTCAGCCCTTGGTCTGATCACTCTCTTATCTCATTTTCCTTTGACCTAAGGCAGGTTAGTAAATCTCCATTGCCATCTAATATTTGGGCCCGGGGACGAGTGGATATACCTTCGCTCTGTTCCACTCTTTCATCCTCTCCTTCTAGCCTACTCAACCTCTCCCCCCACTCTCAGGCTATCGTAATTAACAGCTGGCTCTCTTTAGCCTGCGATCAGTCGGCTCCCCTAAAATGTCTTAGGACGCGGCGCCTTCATGACTCTAATAGATGGTTCACCTCTGAGCTAAAAAATTTAAAAACGGGTTCTCAGGCAGGCGGAGCGACACTGGAGATTGAGGTACTGCCCGAATCTAAAATCATTGTATCTCACCTTGTTACGCGATTATAAGAAATCCATCTTGCAGGCCAAAACGGACTATTTTACCTCTAAAATTATTCTTTCTGCTAATAAGCCTAAAGATATTTTTTCCACCGTCCATGATCCTTCCACCTCTGACAGAGTCACTCTTAAGCCGTCCCCTTCACAAGCCCTCTGTAATTCTTTAAATGATTATTTCATTGACAAAATCGTCATTATCAAAATCAACATCCCTCCTCCTTCACTTAAATTTTCCTGTCCTGAGCCCCCCTCGAATCCTCACTTCTTGGAGGAGCTCCCCTTGATTTCCAGGGAAACATTCTCCTTCTTACTCCTCAAAGTCAAATCCGGTTCTCCTTCTGACAGCTGTCCTGCACATCTACTCAGAGATCTTCTCTGCTTGTCCAGACCCCCCTCTACTACTTCTTAATAACTCCCTTTTACAGGGGACGGTTCCCGACCTCTTCAAATGTGCAAAAATCATTCCTATTCTGAAGAAGGCTGGGGCCGATCCTTCTTCTCTCTCCAATTTTCGTCCTATTTCCTTGCTCCCTTTCTTGGGGAAAATCCTGGAGAGACATGTCACATCATGTCTCAGTTCCTTTATCGAGAACACGCACTTCCTAGATCCTCATCAGGCAGGTTTCCGTCCAGCGCACTCTACGGAGTCTGTCATTCTTTTGGTGCTGGACGAGCTTAGGGGTGGTGCTGATGCCAACTCCTTTCAGGTCCTGGTTTTACTGGATTTGCCCGCTGCCTTTGACACGGTCGATCACACCATCTTGATCGATCGTGTCAAGGGCGCTGGCATTCGGGGATCCACCTTGGCGTGGATTACCTTGTTTTTAGAGAATCGTCAGCAGGCGGTACAGCTGGAAGGCTTCTCTGCCGTCCTGCGCCCTATCATCTGCGGTGTCCCCCAAGGGTCATCTCTCTCTCCTCTTCTTTTCAATCTTTATATCTTTCCTCTCCTTGCTACTCTCCAGAAATTAGATGTCACGGTGTTCAATTACGCCGATGACCTTCAACTCATTTTCAATGTTTCTTCTTCTCCCTCCTCTGCTTCTAATGTCTGATCAATCATGACCTTTATCAGTGACTGGATGAACCTTAACCACCTTAAGCTCAACCCCGATAAGACCGAGTTGGTGCTCACTGGTGGGGTCTCTAGTCCCTGGTCCTCCTCCTTTGGGCCCTCCTCTCTAGGTCCCCCTCCCTCACTTCTGCTTCCGTTAAAACCCTTGGTGTGACCTTTCCATGCACTCCCAAATCAGTGCGGTGGTATCATCTTGTTTTCTTAAGCTCCGTATCATACGTAAAGTCTCCCGCTTTTTTCCATTGCAGCATTGAAACTCATTTTACTAGCCATGGTCATATCCCGTCTAGACTACGGAAATTCTCTGTATGTTGGTATTCCAGCATACCAGCTCCGCCGTCTCCAACTAGTCCAGAACCAGGCTGCCAGGTTAGTTTACAAATTGCTCAAACACCACCATGTGACCCCACTGTTAAAAACATTACATTGGCTTCCGCTTTCTGAACGCTTCTTATTTAAAGTGGGATGCATGATCATTTAGGCTCACGACGGCACAGCACCTGTCTATACTATCTCTAAACTCAAAGCTTACATCCCCAACCGAGACCTGCGGTCCTTCTCTAAACTCCTCAGTTCAGTAGGAAAAAACACGGTGGCATGAGATTTTCTTTTTTGGCCCCTTCCTTTTGGAACACTCTTCCTCTCGGCATTAGGACAATTGCTTCCTATATGGACTTCCACAGGGCCTTGAAGACTCAGCTATTTACACAAGCATTCGCAGAATAGGCGGCACCCCTGTTTCTCCCCCGGTTCTTCCCTCCTCAGCGCCAAGAAACTGTGTGGTCTACGAGCGCTTTATAAAACTTGTAACTTTAACTTTTTAACTTTAACTTTGCACTTGCCCCCGGCTTCTCCATTCTGCATTCCATTTTGTATGCCTATTTTTTATTGGAGGTCGACTGATAGGATATTTTTGGTAAAAAAAACTCAAGTTGGGCTAACTAACATGTCATTTTATGCCGCTAATGGGCCTTTCGTTAGTTTTTGCCCGCTAGCGCCAGAATTCCTATTGCCGTCACGCTAATGTTGCCAACAGTTTTCACAGCTGATCCCTGAAGCGATCGCCATGTAGTGATGTATTGGAAATACGTAGCTAGCAAGGCGATAGTTTTAAGGGGTACACAGCGGTACGGAAACTACCGCTAATTAGCGGTAGTTATCGCCAGTCCATGTACATATCCTCCTCAGAATTTTAAGAAGAGCCACAGTGGTAGCTGCACTTCTGAAGGAACAGATGTCTCTGCCAGGTTACAGAGAATATCTAAATCTGGCTAGTGGTGGTCCACCATGGCATCAGAATTCTACTATCTCGGCTCACCTGGCAGACAGCAGGCTGCCACCTATCTTTAAGTCGGGCCTTAAGTCTGGACACCAGTAGCCATTGTCTTCTGTTACAGGTGTGTAATTTTCTGTTGGTGGGTGAGCATTGATCGAAATGTAGCATTTCTACTTTGGCGTCATTGCTATGTGTTATGGACACATAATGTTTCCCACATGAGCCTAGCAATATCAGCACTGTTTTATATAATGCTAGTCACCATGTCATCACCCACACAGGAACCACCCAACCTATTAAAATGATATTTGGTCTGATTTAGAGTTTGGTGGACATGTGAGGTCATCACAAATGGGACGGATTTCCTGCCTTCCTTATTACAAGTGCATTAAATGGATGCTATGGCACTTATAGTAAGGCAGCCAGAATATCTGAGATGATTGTGTCGGAATAGTCCATCCACCAAACTAGAAATCAGGCCCTAAGTCCGGGATCCTGAAAACTCATATTCTCTGATTTGTGCCTCCTGAACTCATGTTTGCATCCACTGCACTGTCACCATTTCCATGAAATTTCCGTTAAACCAAATGTGATGTTAATTGAACACTTTTTTTCTCAGTTTCCACGGATTTCAAAGGAGCTGGATGCCCTGTGTGGAGTGGGGTAAGTTGCTTCATTACAATTACATCCGAAGTAGGACCATGTGAACCTTTTAATATTTGAGGGACATACTGAAAGACAAATTTGCAATGCAATGGATGTTAACTGGCAATAAACTCCTCAGGAGCTGGTTCCTGAGTTGAGAGGACCCAATTACATGTTTTTTTACTCTTATGGCCAGATGCATCAAAGGGTTTTGCCCATTCTGTGTCTATGAGAAAATGTGTTTATGCATATGGCCCTTAGTTTCCAAAATAACAGTTGATTAGCAGAACTAGAATAAAGAGATTTTTTGGGTGGCCAATGTCTAATGGTGGTAATTAAGATAGGATGACCAGAAGTATGAAGGCTCTGTGAATACTGTTTGTAACAGAAAATGTATTTATTTAAGTCCACTTTTATATAGAGCATACTACACCCTGAGGGTTCAGAACACTTTCCAGTAATGAATAGGAAAATCCATTGTACAAAATTGGGTAAACATTACTATTAAAAATAGCTGGGTTATGTTATGCTGTGTATATTTGTAGAGCACACTATCCCCCGCGAGGGTATCCTGAAACTGAAAAGAAGTGTGTGCCTAGCCCTGCCTATGGTAGGTTTGTTATTTGGAAAGCCAGGTCTTCAGTTTCTTGTGGAATTCAAGAAGAGAGGAGGAGGCTCTGGGGTGGAGTGGGAGGCTGTTCAACATTTTAGGAGTGATGTAAGGGAACACCTATCCACCTGAGCTGCTTCTGCCTATCCATGGGATGTCTGTGAGTAGGAGACCTGTGGAGCAGAGGTGTCCAGGTACTTGGTGGCAGGAGATGCGATTGCTCGGGTAGGTGAGCCTAAGTTGTGTAGTGCCTTGAATGTGTGTAAGGAGTTTCAAATTAGAGTGTTTGTGTATCAGGAGCAGTGAGCACCCTTAGGTCTGGTGTGATATTAGTTCTGTGTGGGAGGTTGTGATGATTCTAGCTGTCAAGTTGCATATGTTTGTAATCTTCTTGTGGGTTGATTGGTGATCTCAGTGTAGAGGGTGTTCCTGTATTCCAAACTTGCTGTTGACTAGAGGGTGAGTGGTAATTTTTCCAATGTTACCCAATAGGCTACCTACGAATGAGAGGCCTGGTTCTATTTTCAAGGAAAATATTATGTGCACAGGACAGGCAGGACTTTAGAGAACCAAACTGATTATAAATAAGTTACTTTGACTCTGGATGCCTGAGTCAATGCACAGGATATGAGTGGAGGTTAGGCTTGAAGGTAATTTGGATAATTGCAATGTTCAGTTGCTTCCTGAACATTTTGATAAGGGATTGTTGCATATGTCAGGATCAAGTTCCAAATTACAGGAGCAGTTCCAGAGAAGGATTATGAGAAGCTTCTCGGTGTCTTGAATCTGGAGGACTGGGAACTTCTAATAGGATAACTTTGGCACTACTTAGAAAGTGGCTGGCTCCAGAGAGGGTGATATTATCAACAAAAACATTAGGGCACACCAGTGCAATACTTTGTGGGTTATATATGCCACTTCATAGCAACTTCTAAATTCTAGCGGAATCCATTTCATGTGCTAAGTACTGGGGTTATGTGTTTGAAGCATCACATTCCTGTGATTAGTCTTGTTCCAGTATTTAAAGTTTCTTTCAAAGGAGCCAAGTTTATTTTGGCATCTCCTGTGAGTAAACCAATACCATACTCCAGTCTTAAAATGACCTGAGCTTGATCCACTATCTTAAAGCCTGCTCTAAAATGAATGTGTACATGGGTAGGAGAAATCTGAATTGGTGTTGCACACTTGTTGTAATGTCATTTATGTGTACTTGAAGGTCCAGGTTCTTGACTACAGTGGAGCAGAGCAATTGTAAACATTTAATAATTTTAAGATTGTACTCAAAACACTCAGTGAGGACAACTGGGTCTGATGCTTAGTTTAGAAGGAGAATATCCTCTTGTGATGAGACTTTGGGATAGCACTGAGTGTCATCCACACAGATGGGATATGATAGATTAGTGTGTTTTAGGATTATGGTTAGTGGTTTCAGGTATAAATTTAAAGCATAGGGTATAGAATAAAGCAATGCGGGACACCTTGGTCTATGGCAGCAGTGTCCAAAATGAGAACAGTTCCCTATTATGTGCTGTGAATGATATTCTGATTATTAGGAGAACCATCTTAGCGCAGTTCCGTTTATCCTCATTCTTTTAAGAAGGGTGGAATGGTTGACAATTTCAAACCCAGTGGATAAGTCAAGGAGGGTGAGTTGACAAAAATCTTCCTTATCTAGAAGATGCACATCGCCATCCATGATGTGCATGTTTCTGTGTTGTGGCTGGTACTAAAGCCTAGCTAAAGACTGTCCAAAAGGTATTGGTCTTCAATGAATTGCTTAACTTGGAACATAACTTTTACGGACCATTTCTCTAGGAAAAGAGCGGTCTGTAATTCAGTAATCATTGTACAAGTCTACAGGGTTAGAACCAGTTTTATTCAGGAGTGGGGAGGCATGTTGTGTTTTGACCAAATTTAGAACTTCAGCTTTCAGTGCTGATTTATTTTAATACAGGGAAGAGAATCAGTTCGTCGAACTGTGAGGCTGGTTTTGTATTCAGTGCTGTCAAAAAGACTTCCTAACCAACCTTGCTAAATTCCTTGAACTTGATCTTACCTCCAAGCATTTGAGGCATATTAGCAAGGAACCTCGTTAAAATTATCGCCGTTTTATCGGCAGGAAACTGCCGATAAAATGGCGATAATGGGCTTGCTAATATGCGTTATAGAATTCCTATAAAATCCCAGGTTAGATGTCGTGCACATCTAACCTGGGATTCTATAGGAAGTCTATAACGCATATTAGCAAGCCCATTATCGCCGTTTTATCGGCAGTTTCCTGCCGATAAAACAGCGATCATTTTTATGAGGTTCCTTGCTAATATGCCCCTTGGAGACTAGACAGGAGGTTTGACGATCTGCTGGGTTTTAACCAGTGAAAGCGCCATCTTATTGACCTTCTCATCAACAAATCTGAAAATCTACTCACATGTTTCTTTTGAGGTGTTGACATCAAACTTTGTGGTTAGGAGGGTGTGTTGTTCGAGGATGTATGATGATACATCGCAAACTAAAACAACGCGTGCTTTTACAACGCGGTTTTTAGTTTGTATGTACCGTCACAACGCATGTCTTTACATCGCATGGCATTAAATGCATATTAAATGCCTTTACAACGGACCCATGTTTCCTGCATGTATTTAAAAGGCAAAATATCCCCCAAACACTTACACACTACCCTACATAACACACAGTCCATAGTAATACCCTACAGTACAAAACAGTAAAGCACTCAAAACACGACCCTACCCCTATGCACATTCTGTCCCCTTTGCATGAAACACTACCATACCGGACCTGCTTACACAACCCTAAACCAATACCATACTCTACAACCCCTGATCCCCCTTACTTCTCTCTCCTCGTGGTTGTCTCTGCTCCTGTTTCCTGTGTTCCGTTCCCGTTCCCAGCATCGCCGTCTGTGCTCGGACGCCATTATATCACATGCGTTTTAAAAGCACATGCGTTGTAATGTCCTACGTCGTAATGTGTACGCGTTGTTATGTCGCATGCGTTGTAACGCATGCGTAGTAACAGCCGCGTTGTAGTGGCTGTTTCCCATTGTTCGATAATGTCAAATATTTTCCTAGGCAGTTTCTTGATGGATCTACCTAACCCAAATAAGGAATATTTGACATAAAGATGCAGGTTTAATACCAACCTGTATTCAGTAATAGTGCACCTGGTCCAGTAAGACATCTCACAGTTAATGGGAAAATAGGAGCAAAAAATTCGGTAAAAATCACGGATAAGTAATGGGAAAATTAATCGGAGTACAAAAAAAGGTGATGAGGAATCATTGATGTAAAAATACCTATACAAATTATTTGCACAGGCTTGTCGTCCAAGATGCCAACAGGCAAAGGCTGATTTGCATCTTATGGTGTGGAAACGCACACTGATACCACAATATTGGGTCATGGTACTTAAGCTTATAGAGGACATGTCAGACAGGACCATGGGCCTGGGCACTCTGCGCTGCTTGTTAGGTGAAATGCAGAGAACAAAATCAATTAAATCTACGTCTACGTTTACCGTCCTAGTTCTAGTGCTAGCTAAACGAAAAAATGGCATGAGATAGAGAGCATATAGGGCACCGGATGTTAGGAAAAGGCTAAGTCAGGTCCGAAGGTGGTTTATGGCAGAGATGGCCATGTTACTTGACCAACACAGAATTTATGGCAGAGGGGTGGCAACGGTTATTTGGAACACAATACATTTGGATATAGATGCTAAATCACACAACAAACCTCATTGAAACCCATAAGCTACACATAATGCATGTTGTGCAATTAAAGATTGATATGTTAAATATTGAAGACAAGACGGGACCCACGAAGATAAATAGAAAACAGTATAGACAACTATAACAACCCTGGGACCTCTGACCTGGTTGTGACTCGATTAGGAAATAAGGTACTGTGTGATGTTAACTTCTGGCATTATCCAAAAATGATATGTGAAGGGTAAATAATGTTTAGCAATACATTTTAACATGTTGTTGGATGTAGGGTGGGAGCAAAGATAATGATTGTACTAATGTTGTGATAAATGATAAATGTAAAATCAATAAATAATTTGTTTTTTTTTTAAAGATGTTGATTTTGTATCTTTTTCTTTGAGAATGAAGTCTAGCCAGGCTTTTAGGTCTCGCAGACCAGCGTTGCAGCGCGCATGCACTGCACGCTCTGAGAGGCTTTTTGTAATCAAGCAGATTTCCGAAGTGGAGTTGAAGCCCCTCCCATTATTTCCATTGGCTGGTGTCATACTTTCTGGTAAACGCTGGCCTCCGATTTAAAATGAGGCTTGTTTGTTCCCGCCCTGTCTCCTTTTGGGACGGCCCATCAGGACTTGATCGTGTACTGGCGCTGTTACATGATGTCCTTTATAACTCCGTGCGCACTATGTTTTTCCAGTCAGTCCTGTGTTGTCTCCAGAACACCAGTTTATGTCCCTCACTGCTCAATTACTTACACCCTTAGTGGGTCCAGGGTGGGTGGGCCGTGTATCTGCTGGGCCATGTGAATGTGAGACACCGATGCTGCCAACATGCTCTTCTGATATCAGCGAAGAAGAACTGCCCCCATTCTAGTATATATAGATTGTAGCCGCCTCTCTTCTCTGACACCTTGAAGCTACTTCGAAGGTTCACGTTCCTTAGGCCAACCAGAGTCCATGTTAGACCTGCAGCAGAGGTAGAAATGTATCTCCGCTATGGTACATCTTTATACCGAGAGCTAATTTACAATACACGTCATCGATATGGCGGCTCTTTCCACACAAGGGATTACAATGTCGGATTCTGACAGTCTTTCTGTGTTGGCCTTTCCGACACAGAAAGGCTGTCAGAGGTCAACTTTGGGGAGCCCAGTAGGGCACCCATGGGTGCAAGGCCTCAAGTTGGAGGCAGAAGGGGCACCTATTATGGCCTCCTGTTGATCACTGCACCCCGCGGTAGGTACCTTAACCGCATGCGCGCGGCGGCTTTTCCCGCTGTACGCGGCATTTTTTTAAAACGCGCGTTACATGACGCGCTCAGCTCATCATCAGCGTGCGAGCGGCGCAACTGATGACGAGCTGAGCTCGTCATCAGCGCCGAAGTGGTTAAGGTGCCTGCCACTGGGTGCAGGGATGAACTGCATCTCTTCTCTTTACAATGAGAGCAATTCATTCCGGTTGGAATGCATGCTCCCATTGAAAAGAATAGGAGTGAGACTGAACAGTGTTCGGTCGCATCTTTATTGCTGGGTTGGGACCTCCGACAGGAGGACGGTCTGTCCCAGTACCAAATCGATGTCGACAGACTCAGGTCTGTCCGACATTGAAATAGGGACCTTGGTAGTAAATGTGGCTGGAGAAAGGAACACCCTTGCTACAATGGGAGTAGGTTAGGGAGGAACAGAGAGTGGTTTAGGAAGGGTTTGAGGGACTTGCACCCATCCACTAAAGAGTAAGCCCATAACTATTCACAAACTGCACCTCCAAAGTTACTACAGCCAAAAGGGACCAAAATGAGTGCTAAATTACTCCAGCTTAGATCTGGAGTAAGTCAAGCACATCTCATGGTTAACAACTGGTACTGCAACACCCTCACATAATAATGAAGCTGGGGTCTATAAGAAATGTGAAATTTAATTAAATTCTTTAAAAAAGTTAAAAATATGAATAATTATAATTTAATGTAAAGATATCTAAAATTAAAACATATTTACAATGTTACTATGAAATATTTTAACAATCATTTATACATTTAGAAATTGATGTAACTACCTTATATGAAAATATTAATAAATTACTTTTAATAAATTCTATACATCACATTTAATAATTAATAATAAATAGTACAAAATGCCTTGTTTTACTTTAAGTTAGAAAAAAATATCATAATAAAGCTCCAGCATTTTTAAATGTGTTCTACATTTAAAAGAAACATTTAAAAATAATTTACCTTAATATTTACCATAAAAATAATATATATATATTTTTTTAATAAATAAAACTTTTTTTGCATTTCCCTGTACTCACAGGGAGACTCCACAGCCTGGTGGAGATCTCCCTGTGTTAAAGTATAGGGAATATAAAAATAAAAAGTTTAACTTTTTAATACATTCAGAAAAACATGGTAGGAAGAAAGGTAAGCTGCAGGAGCAGTAATTAACTTGCAGGCAAGGCCAAGCTTAGAAGGTTTTCTAGAGCAGCATATAGTTATCTCATCTCCTCGAAGTGAATGTACAAAAACTGTTAGGGAAGGAAGATATGCTAAAGAATACAGGATTCCAATTGGAAGAACAAAGGCATTGAAACCTCAAAGGAAAATTAAGTTTATTCTGGAGAACTGTATTGCATATAGGTTCATACCAGCCTATATAAGTTTGTCTTTGACAGTCATAGACTTCAAAAGCAATAATAAGAAAACATGAATCACATGTAATTCATAATGCCCAATTCAGATGTGCTAGGGCTACATCTGAGCGTGTTTCTGCAGTAAAAAATTTAAATCTTCTTTTGTGATAGACAATACAGTGTAAGTTTAAATAGTTTGATAACCATTGTCTATGATTTTAAAAACAGTCAATATTATTTCTCTGTCAGTCTCCCTTATTCATTCAGAAGCTTCTCTTACTTAGTAGGCTCTAGGTTCTTGTATAACTGCATATTTAAATTAAAATAACAAAAGATAAAACGTTTTTCTATTGAAGGATTTGGACCTAAAAGAAAATTAACTAAATCCAATCTATCTTTAATAGCAATCACTAACAAGACTTGATGGGGACAACAATATATGTAATACTATAATGGGAAAATAAGTACAATGCTGAGGATCCAGTCTTTTTGCTAAAGGACTTGTGGCTGTACATAATAACATAGAAATACGTACATTATTATCTATCGACCACAAGTCTACTCCGTTCAAGTCAGCAAAGTAATATTAAGCATATAATTTCAAATCATGTGATGTTATTCATAGCATCATTAGGCATATTGTGTTAATTTCCAATTTAAAAGCTGCACATAATTTTTTTTTAACATTTATATATGTTGGTGCAGCAAAACTCAAATAAGTAGAAGTAGTTTCCTGAACAGTTCCATTGAGAAAGATAAAATATTTAGCATATAAACATGCATGAATCAGTGTACAAGTTCCTTTTATGTGCCATGCATTTGTGCCCCAAATGCTTTTTTCACAAACAGTCTCCAGCTAAAATTGGTATTGCTGTTCCAGGAATGACTCAAGCAATTGTATGGAATAAATGACTTTGTGCCTGATAACTAAAAAAAACCTTCTTTAGCCGTTCAGGATTACGTGAATAATAATAAGCTAATAAGATCTGTTATCAAATATTATGATATGAAAATGTTCATGAAAATTCAAAAGGCTCTCAGTAGAAGGCGCGTCTGGCAGTGCTCTCAGCATGTAAATTGTATATTTCATGTTGCCCAGTTAAATGATGAATGTAATAAAGACAGTAATGATGCAAACAAAGAAAGTTATTGATAAATATTCAAATTGAGATAAGGATCATCACTGTTTAATGAAGCATAAGAAGCAAGATCACTTAACAGTTCTTGTCAGCTTGAATATCCCATGAACTTGCACAAGACCTGGTGACACAATGTCATTCAATGAAATTCACAAAACATATAATATTTGCTTTACTTCTTTAGGACCCAGAATTTGATATGACACTCTTTACCAACGAACACCATCAGACAATAGATATGAAGTGATAGGTGACAGCATGGTAATCTCTTTTAACTCTATATGAAGAGAAATGTGGTTGTAATCCTTGCTTCAAAGGAGATAATATGAGAATTCCAGGAGGATAGTGTATATGCACCATCTTCAAAACAATAACCAATGTTGTGATCCACAAAAGGAATGAGGAGTATGCAGTACAAATCCAGATGTAGGACCATAGTGGGCTAATATGCCTGTCATGGCCCTGCAAAAAGTAAGCACCCATCTATAACCAATATTGACTACAGATGTCAGCATTGCCAGGCAAGATGGAAGAAAAACAACCCATGTTTCTCGAGAACTGGGGTCTTCTCTTGACAATGCAATTTCCTGCAAAGGAGCAACATTTGTAGCTGATGTAGATTTGTTTAGAACTGCAGTAGTGGTGTTCACAGTTAATGCTGTAGCAGGTTCACCTGTCGAAGATGATGGTTGCGCAACATAAGGCTTAATACTTGAACATGGTAGCAAAGCTGGAGACACAGCAATCCCTTGGATAGGACCAATGAATTCAACTTGGCAGATCGCTCCTCAGGATAACTTCAGAATAGGAAGATGATACTTGTCTGATATGGAGCCACTTTCTGACTACCATTATACTTCTTAACACATAGCATGAGCAAAGACTGGCCCTTTGTCAGAATGAAACTCAATGGAAGGCTTTTATGACCACTCTAGCAGTGCTAGTTCTTGTCTCTTGAGGCCAAACCCACGTAAATCAAGAGCATAATCTAATGCATTCAATATATACTAGGGAACTGTGTTCGAGTCTCGGCAAGGATGTACAACATCCTGTGATTTTGGGAAATCACTTAATCTCCCCATGCCTCACAAAGAATGAATGGGTCTTCATGTAACGCAACTGGTGCTCGTGTAAAGCGCTCTGATACCCCATACGAATGTATGATGTAACAACGCGTGTTATTACAACACGTGCTGTTACATCGCAGTCGTTACAACGATTGCAAGTTACCACGCTATGCCTTTACAACGCAAGTCTTTACATCGACTTGCGCTAGGTGGCGTGCTAACATTAAAAAAGTGTAATTTACTATTCCAACTCCAGTCAACTTATCAGTAGGGAAGGTGTTGGGATAGTAAACTACACCATTTTTAATGTTAGCACGCCATCTAGCGCAAGTCGATGTAAAGACTTGCGTTGTAATGGCATAGCGTTGTTACATGCGGTCGTTGTAACGACCGCGATGTAACAGCATTGCGGTGTACTGACCGCGTTGTTAAGGATGTTTCCCCCCCATACCTCCGGGTCAAGTTTGCGCTATATAAAACTCTGTAAAATTAAAATAAAACAATATATATACTACTATTAAAGGATATTAGGCAGTGGGTCAAGGTGGTTGGGGTTCACGACTATGCACAGGACTGAAATTAGCACAAAATTGCCCCATGTAATATATGTTTTTCTTTTTGCCAGTGGTATTTCAATAGATAATGTTTTTAGTGGCTGCTCCTCCGCAATGGCGGATGAGCGCCGCCCCACTGACTCAGAGCTAGCAGCTGAAAAATGTAATTATATTTTATTATTGTTTTGGTTTTCAGCTGACGGTCATGGCCGGGATCATGGTAGGGGGGAGGAATGGAGTGGTATGTGCACTTCTACATGTGCATGTCTGTTTGGCTGGCTGTCTTCGACCAGCCAAACAGACATGCACAATTAGGTTTCCCCAACCCAGGTTGAAGAAGAAGCACAGACTCCCTGTGCCTGAGAGAGTGGTAAGCCAGCCAACTCAGTCCAAAAACTGCACTGCTCTCATGCTTGGTAACAGCATGAGAGCAGCGCGGGGATTGCAAAGGGAGACTCTGATGCTGTCCCAATGTCTGCTGGGACCAGGAAGCAGAGGAATACCAAGGCTCAAGACACTGGCAGCTTCAAGTAAGTCATATATTTTTATTATTAGCCCCCCCCCACTATCCACCTCATGCACTCCCCCCGCACCCTCTACACATGGCCACCACTTTTTATTTGTGTCGACCTCCACTGAATGTTTTGCATACATCATTAAAATACGAAATACAAATTTATGCCTCAGACTAATTCATACACCATTAAAAACATGTTCACTCCAACTACCTAATACCACTGAGAAATTAAATACCACTAATCCAAAACTGTAAGAAGCTATTTTGTGTTAGTCCTTCCTTTAGCATTTCCAATCCTCTCTTCCGAAAGCCTGCCAACATTACATTGATGTTCCACATAGACACGCAGAACACAGCATATAACAAAAGACATAAATAATTGCACATAAAACACTCAGAGTACAACACCTTTCCCATTTTAGAGCACTCAATAAAAGGATACAAGAACCACAAAAATTAACAGACACTGTTAAGAAAAACTCTGCTGCTGCACCTTACATTTTAGGCTTATTTACAACTTATTGAGCAAAAAGTAATCGCTTAAATCAGAAAGCAAAAAAAAAATCATAGTTAAATTATTCACTGTATTGGGTGCATTCATGCACCATGGTGTAAATAAAACAAAAAGTGAGATCTATTTGAATGTTAGTACTGGATTAGGTATTTCAACTCATCTGGGACCCTGTTTAGGCTTATTTTTGGTAGGGCCTTTGCAATGGCGGACTCACTGGAGGAGTTCTGTTTTTTTAATATTTTTGAAATGCAAATAAATGGTAGCTAGCTGGTTGACTGAAAAGGTTTCCACTGTAATGTGCAGCTTGCATATAGGAACAAAATAAACCAACACAGTTTGTTAATAGGCGCTAAGATATATAGTGCATCAATTGTGGTACATAACAAGCAGCCTAGGATGGAAACTATACATTGGGAAAGGATAGCAAAAACTTATAGTAAGAATATCAGAACATGTCAACAAGATAGAAAGATCAGAATACTAAATATTCAACTGCCCAATATGGTCAACTAACTGGATTGGAGATTCCTCACGAATGAGTTTTTAAAGAATCAGTATAATAACACCCTTAACATGAGACGACAATCAAGAAACTATGCTGGAGACATTTGAAAACAGACAGATCATACCAGTAGGTCCCCTCAGGTAAAGATGTTTGAAATTTCTATGGATATGTTTTTGCAACATGAACAACAGCTGCAAAAGTAATAATAGATAGTATTGAATAATCCCCTCACAAGACATAGCGGACTTCGGCAGAGCAATCCATCAATTATACCAAAGTGCTGGCGAGAAACTCAACAACAAAAGCTAGCTTTCGTAATTTGTTCTAGAAAACCAAAAATAAATGCTGAACAGGTACAGTAAACATTGCACTCTTTTGCAACGTTTCAGCTTCAGAGCGACAGCAGCTGCTGGGATCTCTAAAAAGCATTACCATAGCCAAGAGGTCTCGCCTTTTGGACCTCATGAGTGCTTAGACATGCAGAACATTATTCTGGGAGCTGTGCCACCAGGGATTGAAGAGCTATACAATTACTACAGACTGGGTCGTGCAGTGTGATTCAGAAATACATCCTTGCCTCAGGAAACATTTATGGACACGTTCCAAGGATATTTTAAGCCACAGACAGAAAGACGTTCGTCGATGCAAGTCAACATCACTGTAACATTCTGCGTGGACTGCATCACTAGAGTAATGAACAGCCTGAAGAATCAGCACCAAGGCACTTAGAAACATATTCGATGGTGAAGTAATATATCTCAAGGAATGGGAGAGGATATAGTGAGAGCTGCTGACTTCAGAAAACTATATTTGAGGCTCTGTGCTGCTTACTTACCTCACATTGCGAAGGCGACTAGCATCTACTACTGGAATAATACCATTGCTCAAAATAATTTATTTCCCCAAAAATATATGCACACACCTATAACTCTATAGAGACCCTTCGTTGAAGGGCACTGATTTTACATACATGTTTTTCCAAAACAGCCTTTTCCTGATGTGACCATCCTAAATGTTCAGTTCAATACATTTCAGTAGAAAGAAAAATTTGATCAGCATTCTGACATCCGAACACACTCACTCATTGCTATTTGGATAGGTTAAATTTTGTATTGAAAACATCTATCCATCTCTTTTCTCTGGAGTGAAACTGAAACCAGAAACATTTCATTTATTTAATGCGATTTTATATAGCACAAACTTTACCCGAAGGTGTCAGAGCGCTTTACATAAGAACCAGTTGCAAAACATAAGGACTTAGGATTACATGCGTTACATTAAAGATGCAAACAGAAAAAATTGCAAATGTACAAGATGTAAAGTCACAAAAGGAAGAGATACAAACAGAAAGAAAAATTGCAAATGTACAAGTAGTAAAGCCTCTAAAGGAAGAGATACAAATGGATATACTCTAAGAGTCACATAGGAATGGTAGAGAGTACAAAGATCTACTGCATATACTAGTGATTATAGTTATCTCTATATACATAGGGAAGGGGTTCGAATGGATATACTCTAAGAGTCACATAAGAATGGTAGAGAGTACAAAGGTCTACTGCATATAGTAGTGATTGGAGTTATCTCTATATACATAGGGAAGGGGTACGAATGGATATACTCTAAGAGTCACATAGGAATGGTAGAGAGTACAAAGGTCTACTGCATATAATAGTGATTAGAGTTATTTCTATATACATATAAACACATAGTAGATTTTCGCAGGTCAAGACCCCCTAAAAAAAAAAGAAAAAGAAAAAATACCCCAGAAAAGCAGAGTTCCATTAAGTGGGGTCGGAGGGGGGACGCAATCACAGCACCAAGGGAGGGTGGGAGGGATACAAGGGTATGGAGAAAAGGCAAAATAGAAAAGGGAAGAAACATTTGAGGATCGTCAAGGGGGAAACGAGGGAAAAGGGTAAAAGACGAGGGAATGGACAAGATGGCAGGTCAGGGTCCAGAGAAAAACGGCCGAGAACAGCAGCAAAATGGCGGCCAGGACAAAAGAAAAAGTAAAGAAGTAAGGACACCATCTCCAAAAATGGCTGGATTCACAAAAGTCACCAAAGTCAAAACCTGTACTTGTCGTTTCTGTCGTCCTCGCTGCAACTGCCCCCTCCTTCCTGGGACATTTGCATTTAACTCAGCTTATAACATGATACCAGATGTTAGAAAACGACAGACATGCCATGTTGTAGTGTAGTTCCTATATTCCCAATAGGCTCTGCGCATTGGAATAATATATTCAGCAGTGTAGACGTAGGACTGAGGCCAACTTGGTGTCTACTGACTATATTAGACTTAAGTTTTTGCCAGCTAGCTCAGAGGTCACTAGAAACTTTCTTGAATAAACGAGGAGGAGTTTAACCTCCCTGGATAGACAAGAAGGGATTAGCTTCTGACAACCATATAACATGACAACTTTGCTCCCTCATAATAAGAGTGTATCTCTAGAGTCATGTGAAAACAATAGACAGCTATTTCACTCAGTCAAGTGTGCATACTTCGTTTCACCAGAGTGCAGAGAAAAGAAAGACGGGCGTTTTCAATAAAAGGTTGTTGTTTAGTGAGCAGTCTTCTTTCTCATACAAGAGAAATGAATTGCCACAATTGCAATACTCATAGTAAAGTAAAGTGCGTACAGTAAATGGAGGATTAAGAAATAATACTGTAAAAGCATTGATATGGTTTCTTAGCCATAAGATACTTTAAAATAGATAAAATATATACATACTTATATACATTGACTAACGTACTCAATTGGTGCTTCTAAATACGCCTACCCCGGTGTACCTGACCTAAGCCTAATACGTGGGAAGGAGTAAGTAAGTAGCAGTTTAAGTTAAGTTGGTTTTGCCAAGAATGTGACTCAAGAATTCTCTCTAAGGTTTTAGTCAGCTCCGTACCTGGGTATTAGAAAGCAGGAGGTCTTGTATCTCTCTCTCTCAGGACTCGATATCCCAGTAACCCGCGAAGGTATCTGGAAACACCGGAGCTGGATTTCTCGGCAGGAGAAAAGACAGCGTCTCTCTCAGTGCGTCAAAAAGTAGGGGCAGCGTCCGTGGGCTCTCGCATCAGCTGGGCTCTCGGCAAGTAGATAGCTGCTCTGTTCCAAAACTACCACCGTGTGTTTGCTTAAGGCAACGTTGGTATATTTATACCTGACAGGTGCCGGGTTTGACGTAAGGTTGGACATAAGACGTCAATAAAGATGTCACTAAGAACTGGCCGTTCTTACAGTGCTTTACAGGAGTTCTAGGACGAAATCAAAACAAAAGCAAGGGGGATTTCCCAGGTTGCTGGAGGTTTGGTTTGTTTAGAGAACTCGTTGTGCTTTCTAGAAGTCTGGGGAAGTAGCCTTGCTTAATGTGACAGCATGTGCTATGACTGAATATGGATATGATTACTATGCCGTTATTGGGAAATTATTGATTATAACCGAACAAGGGCATAAAATAGTAATATCGATTTAGGCTCCTGGATAAAAACACAATAATGTCATCACACAGACTGTACAGGGAAAAAAGTTCGGCCTTACATCATGCACAGGGCCACTGAAATTACGTGGCAAAGGAGGGTCAAATTATGTGGCAGGAAAAAAAGGCAATTTATGTGTTATATTGCACATTTTGCAATAGCATGATTCATTGTTATTTTTACACATCACCTACTCTTTGAGAAAAGGTTTTCACCCCCATTAGTACCAGTTTAGCACCCGAATACAGCAATAAGCAACTAAAAGGTGACCAGTCCATCTTTGCTGACGGCCTTCCAATGCATGGCAACACATGTTCTCATGTTTTAGTAACGTTTGATCCTAGCTGGAGCTAGAAGCAAGCATGTTATATTGTTAAAATCTGCAAATTAGGAAGCAGATAATGGATTATGTGGCAAATCCATATCTATGTGAAAAACACCATACCCGCAGAATTGCAGAATTCAGGTAGAGGGCGATACTACAAGTTACGCCAAAGTAACACAGACTTAAAGGACACCTCCGTAGGGTCACGGAAATACTCACTGTTTTGCAATGTCATATGCTGAACCTAGTTACATTCATATTAATAATAACAACACTAGTGGGAATAATAACTACTGTTATTATTATCATCAGCATCCATTGCATTGTTTTTGATACTGCCCTTACATTATTTACACCTAGCAATTAACTATGGGAAATGGTTTCATAAGGCATAGTACAGGGGGAAGTCCACAAAGTGAGTTGGAGCTCACTGTGATAGATATGACTCAGTGGGTCCAGCACACGCTGCAGAAATCTGTGAAGTTTTCCACTTTATCCTGTTAAAAGGTAGGGCCGATGTTGACCAAGAACCCTTCAGTATTTGCCCGGCGTTAGCCGCCTCTCATACCATTCGAGATTACCAAACAAAGAGGCAGGCGCTGGAGACAGAAGGCAGGAAACAGGAGTTTATTCCGACGGAGCAGAACACGTCAAATCAGACAACAGGGTATCTTCTCGAGGTGCTCTAACCGCATCTCTGAGGCCTGGCCTCTTATACACAGGTTTATGGCTTTATTACATACACTGCATCCGTAATGTTTCTTTGAAGGACAGAAAAGACATCCTCGGAATCCCCGGTCCAGGCCCGTTCCCACACACATCTACAGTAGAGTTCCCACCCCGATCTCAGCATGTGGTAGTTATCGAGCAGCAGGACATTCCGCTGGGAACGGGGGTGTGTGTGATCAGTCGGATCTTCGGGGTGCGAGAGCATTGATTAATCCCCGCTCCTTTGATGTGAGGCGAGGTCCTACTGTAAGGGGGCAATAAACTGCATCTGTTGGGCTAGGTGATGGCCTGGGATCAGGCCGGACAATCGGGCAGGGAGGAAGAGGTTATCAAAAGGGCCTGTTCTTTGAATGAGATGAAAGAGTGAGGGGGTTCAGCACGGGATGTGGCTCGGAGACAGGGTTGCGTTAGAGGTGCGCTTATGGCCCAAGCAGGAGAGACCGGGGGCTGTCGGGGCGCGGGGGAATGCTTGCGAGGCCGGGGAGTGAGGGGGAGAGACGCGCAGGCTATTGGCAGTGGGCAGAGAGGCCACGACACACAAAATGGCTGCCACTTACGTGCATGATGGGGCCTAAAAGGGACAAGATGGCGTGGCCACTGTTTCACCATTCTCACTTTACTTTCAACAGTGGCCGTGGTGAACATGAATGAACGCCGCTTATATATACCTAATTTTAGTCATTTTCCACAGTCCCCAGTTTTTATCATAAGTTAGTTCATTCCTGTTCATGTCATAGGTGAGGATGTACAAGCTGACATTAGTTATACAATTCGCTTTGGAAGCCCATATGCATTACAGACAGATGGAAATAATTCCGCTATCAATGCAGACAGAACCGTGCATAACCATATGTAGTCAATGTGGTGGGCGGGGAGACGGTGCATACAAAATTACATTTAGCTGCGTCATACGTTAGACCTTGGGGGCGGGGACATTACATTAGACGATGTAGGAGATTCGTTCGAATACAAACATCATGTCATACAAAAATGTTCTGGCAGGATAAGGGTTATTATCACTTGAGGTCTGGACTCCATGGGGGTCAAAACTAGACAGCATGTTCATGTGCATAACTGGTGTTCTACAATCATCAAGATACAGAGTTAACGCTTTCTTAGTTATCCATGTACAGTTGAAAGTGACCGATGTAAGGTTTCGAAAGCTCAAATTGGGTGATAATCAATACAAAGCGGTTGGGAGAGGAATTCAATTTAATATAAGGGACATGTTAAAAAAAAAAGGTTCGTCTTTCCAGTGTCTTATTACAGCGAGCCATCACTGGTAGGCTCTCATTGTCTTTCTTCTTTCGTTGGCACTGTTGAGCACCGGCGGTGGAGCTATGCGTCCAGCTCGGATTCAGATTTCGCGTTGCAGGGTGTGGCCACTCTTTGCTCTCGGACCACAGTCCTGTTTGTCCTGTTACCTAACTAATCTACCATAGGTACTTTAGTCGGGGTACCCGTATTCCGTTCTTCTTTCGGGACAAATCCTATTCTATCTTTTGTGCTGTGTTTCTTCTTTAAGTCAAGTTTAAAAACTCCATATGGAAAAAGGGGTGATGGGGGCGTGCTTTGGGAGGCCGAGGGAAAAGAGGGTGGAATGGGATCGGGTCTGAAACGGACCAAGGAGGGCAGAAATTTCAAGCAAGTGGGCCCATCGATCGGGCACAATGGGCTGGGACTTTCGGCACGAGCTCATCAACGATGCAGGGGCTTCCGGACAGCCATTCTTTCCTTCACTTTCCACGTTGAGAATGGTGCCTTGTCCCGCAACTCTTTGCTCTGTGGCTCCACCTTGGTCGAGGTCATAGATATTCCCCGATCTGCAGCCAGGCTGTGCGTCACATCCGGCCCCTCTCCTCCGACGACCGCACGTTATCTTTAAATGAGTACAAAAAACAAGTCTTAAAGAACTGGCAGGGGAAAATGTTTACACACTTTAATTTCTCTCCCAACCCCAAGTAGTCGGGGAAACGTTTATTGGTCACGGTAGGGTGGATGCTTAGTAACCCTTACATCAGTGTATGCTGTTAACTCATGCATCGTGACTGTGGTGCAGGTCTGCAAGTATCTTTCTATTTTCAAACATCATGTCTGTCTGGTGTCTATTCCTGTCATATTCGCATCGGATTCAAACCGGCTCCTCCAGTAGTGCTTGTGTTTTTCTAAAACTAATCCTGTTGAGCTATATCTCTCTCCAAGGTCTGCTAGTTCATAAAAAGTGTGAAGTGCTTATTATCATGGGCTTACAGCTACCTTTTCCAGGGAAGGACATGCGTTAAGCATTTTTTTTTTCAGCAACGGCTAACTTTTATCAGTTTTTGGACTATTTATCTTTAAAAACAAGGTCATCAGCTACAGTCTTTAAGATTTCCCGGGACGGCTAGTTACAGAACTGGGACCATTCTGGAAAACGGGGACGTTTCGGACATTCTACTGAAGTGCAATGGGCGGTGGTAATCCGAATGAATGAGGGTGGAGTTACTAGAGCACTAAAAACAAAAGCCACTGACATATAGTTCCCTTTTGAGGGTCAGATTAGGGGACATTAGTCGTCTTACCTGTCCTTTCTTTCTCAGCCAATTAAGTTCCACCATTTTACAGAAAGGAGAGGTAGTAACATGGCAAAATACGATCGTTTTGTTTCTGTCAATTTGTTCAAACACTGCCGTGTCTAAAGCCAATTATACCTGTGCCGGCGAGGCACAGTGTCGTCGTTTATTCAAAAGGGAGCAAGGGAGCCCTCAGAGAGAGAGAGCGTCGTGTGCACCAAATAGGCTATTAGTACACGTACAACATAAAGAGAGAGAGAGAGAGAAACGTGTATAATAATATGTTATTCAGTGCACACACATATAGAACAGTACGGGTCGGTTTCACGTATAAAAACACAAACTGAGAGAAAACATACATTCATAGTTTACGTACACACAAATACCGGATAGGGTGCGACAGTACATACATCAAGTGCAAAAACCTCAGACAAAACACAGAGTTATTTGGGCAAAAGGACTTTTTCATGCGTGTTGCGCATTCTCAGTATTCCATTTAATTCATTTGGGGGTCGAGCTCTTTATTCTCCTTCCTTCCTAATAGTGGACAATTTTTGTTGGTAACCTCGTTTTTGAAAATACTTACTCCTTCTTAGTTGGTCGGACACTAGTCCAGTCGTGCTTATACTCACGGTGGGGCCTTCCAACATCTAGCAAATGATTATCCAAGCTGAGGTAAAGGAGGGGTGTCAGTCGGACGTGTAATGGTACAATTCTGATTTTCCTACGAGGATGGAAGAAGAAGGGGTAAATCTAAAACATAACAATATCCCTAATTTCTGGGCTGAGGGCGATTTGGGATGAACCCCAACCCGGGGTACTCTTGACTTCTCTTATTTAGTCAGCACGTAAATTGACTCACTGGTGCGCATTATTTTGGGTGTACATTTGGGATATCGGTTCGAGGTACTACAAGTACCTTCAAGTTTCTGGTGTAGGCCACTCTCCCATTCACTAGCTCCAGAGAGGGAGAGAGTCGTTCCTAGGCAAGGTAAGTGCTATATTCCTGTTCGTCCTTCACATGCAGGTACCATGTTCGGGCTTATTTTTCTTATTCCATTAACCGCTCGATCAACACCTCCGTCATACAAAAAGCATTCTTTTATCGACCCAGACTTGCGCCACACATACACATTCATACCGTACACATGTTATGTTATGTTAAATGTAGCTTGTAAAGCGCACTGACACCGAAGCTTCCTGGCGCTGATGGACAGAACAGAGTGAGGGATGAGCATAGGTGGCAAAGTCTAAATGAGGGTAGGGAAGAGGTGAGTTTTTAGTGTTTTTCTGAAATTCAGAAGGGAGGAGCAGGATTTGATCGGAAGAGGGAGGAGGTTCCAGAGCACAGGGGCTAAGTGAGAGAACCGGCGTCCGCCGAACCTCTTGGTTCTGCTCTTGGGGGTTATCAGCAAGTCGCGGTGAGCGGATCGAAGATTGCGTGTGGGACAGTGAGGACGGATGAGAGATTTTAGGAAAACAGGGGAAGGGCAATGGAGTGCCTTAAAGGTGAGGCAAGCTACCTTGAAGGCAGCCCTTCGATCGACCGGGAGCCAGTGCAAGTTTTTAAGCAGAGGTTTGGCTGATTGCCATCTAGGTGTTCCGTGAATCAGGCGGGCAGCCTGGTTCTGGACGATTTGAAGGCGTTGAGTCAGGTATTGTGGCAGGCCGTGGTAGATGGCGTTGGAAAAATCCAGACGGGAAAGTACCAACGAGATGACAGTTTGGGTGAGTGACGCTGGGGGGAGAAAGTGGCGGATTTTACGGATCCTCCGTAGTTGGTGCATACAGGAGGAAACCACCGCTCCAACTTGAGCCCTGAGGGAGAGCTCGGTGTCTATAATGACGCCCAGACTTTTTACTGTTTTTGCTGGGACGGGGGGGGGAGCCAAACTCTGGAGGCCAGAACTGTGGACCCCAGTGGGTGGAACTGAGTCCAGGAAGTAGGAGCTCTGTTTTACCGGGGTTCAACTTCAGTTGGTTCTGGTTCATCCAGAGTTGGATATGGGTCATGGCTCCGTGAAAGGTTTTAACAGCATGTGGTGAATTGAGGGAGAAGATAATTTGGAGATCGTCAGTGTAGTTATAAGTGACGATGTCCCATTTCAGGAATGACTGGATGAGTGGCCGGAGGTAAAGATTGAAGAGGAGCGGGGAGAGGGAAGAACCTAGGGGGACACCACAGGTTGTGAGGGTTTTTTTTGCAGTGTAGGGGCCGAGGCGAACCGCCTGTGTTCTCCCCGTAAGGAAGGACCTGACCCACTCAAGAGCGACGCCCTGGATGCCCGCCTGCTCGACACGGTGGAGAAGGATGTTATGATCCACCGTGTTGAACGCGGCCGACAAATCCAGTAAGACGAGGGCTTGGGGGTTTCCTGCGTCCGCGTTACTTCTGAGTGTGTCGAGGACTGCCAGGATGACGGCTTCTGTGGAATGGGCGGGTCTGAAGCCGGCCTGGGTTGGTACAAGATAGCCGGAAGATTCTATAAAACTGGACAGGCATCGAGTGACGTGAGCCTCCAAAAGTTTAGAAAAATAAGGGAGGAGGGAGATGGGGCGGTAATTCGATGGCTCCGCCATGTCGGCCCCAGGTTTCTTTAGGAGGGGTACCAGGATGGCTTTCTTAAAGGAAGAGGGGCAGGTGCCGCTGCTGAGGGAGCTATTAAGTAGATGTAAAATCCTGTCAGGTAGATTAAGACATATGCTCCGCAAGACAGACGGTGGGCAGCGATCGTTCGGGGAACCTGATTTCACCCGAGTAGCTAGTTCCGCCAAAGAGGAGGAATCTAGGATAGGAAAGGAAGTGAGAGACAAGGGGTTGTTAAAGGAATTATCCGGTAGTGACAGTGGGGGAAGTGGGGGAATGGATTTTTTGATAATGGAACTTTTTTCTAAGAAAAAAGAGTTCAAGGTGTCACAGGCCTCCTGAGTGGGCTGGGAGGGTCCTGTCGTCTGTGGTTAGCTCGTTCAGGACTCTGAACACCTCCTTAGATTTGTTGGGTGCCAGAAAGAACCTGTTGGCGAAGTGCTACATTTTTGCTGAACGGATAGCTGTTTTAAATTCTTTGCGGGCGGTCAGGTAGGATTGTTTGGCTGGGTCAGAGTAATCGTGTCTCCAGATACGTTCCAGCTGGCGAATTTTTAGTTTCTGGGCTTTGAGGTCGTCGGAGAACCACCTGTGAGAATTCCTGTGTCTGGTGCAGGGGAATTTGACCAAGGGGGCAAATAGGTCACTGGCCGATTCGAGCCAGGAGGCTACATTTTCTTCTAGTTCATCCATGTCGATGGAGTCAGAAATCACCGGGCAGGAATCAGCCAGGGTGCCCATGCGCACATTCATACCATACAATTTTCATGCTCTCAGAGATAGCTCCTGCATATAATGTACCATCTCACAGAGCTGGCCTATTTTCCTCGCGTGGAGCATGGTGCGTTTTAGGTCCTCTCCATACTTCAGCTGAATTTCCGATGTAACCTGCAGAAAAAGAAAAGAGGGGGGGCAGTGTTCAAAGCACATCAGCGCGCATAAACATAAAAAATGTTTTTACCTACCACGTACCTGACTTATCTCTGTGGAATGCAGTCCCTTTTATCTCGGCACTGAAGCCCAAAGGAACCGGTAGTGCGGAAAAGATAACCAATGACAGGCTGTTCATTACATAGGTCGCCCGAGGGCGGTAGTACAGACCGCGTGTAGGGAGGGGTCAAAAGCCAGGGGCATTCGGTATAAGGTGTGGGGGGGGTGACGGATTCATGTTTTCATTCGAGGGAAAGAAAAGGTTTACGGTGGTATAGGGCCGTTCCTGTTCGCAGAGCATGGTATTTTAAAAACAACCCTATCAATCTAAATGACTGTTACAATGCTAGCTCCATATATTTTTCTTTTAAAACCTTGGTTGTAAAAATGTCAGTATTCAAGTACGGGCCCCCAACCATACAGGCCGGCCACGGGGCAGACGGGAAACACATGAGGTAAGGAGATATTACACTGTAGTACAGGAGTACGTAATGAGCGAGCCATTTAATTGGAAAAACTAAACGTGACAAACGGTTGCAGGATCAGTGAAGGTTGATTTTATAATTGAAAGTAAAACAGGATCAGTTACAATAAAATCGTTCATACGCATACCATGGGCGAGTATCATGAGTAACATTTACTTCGGAGCTTAAATAATACAATAATTAATAGTAAATAAACCCGACATCAATAGGGTTGTCCGCATGCTCAGTCAGTACACTTCCCCACCTGCCATGTGCACAAAGACCGCATACATCCCCCATAACATCAGGGCTAAGTAACTAGAATCGTCATAAGGAGTTGCAAGTCCCGCCCATACTGGCGCCATTTTGGTCGAGGCCAGGCGGGTCCAGAGTATAGTTCAAATGCCTCCAATAACTAGTGGCTGGACCAGAATCCCTTTCGGCAGTACAAAAAAATTCCATAAACGCCAGCAGAAAGGACAGTCGGCATAAACCGCGACTTAAAGGCGAGGAAGGCAAAATCTTCCCTACCGGGTCACGGTGAGGTCCCACCGGAGCTGATCGATTTGGCAGTCTACAGTGTCTTTTAGTAATTCGGACAAAGGCTGGCGTCATCATGAGAGCACCATCCTCTCGCGGCAATGTCGCGGCCACTCCGGGGAGCGGGACAGCAGGCGTATCCCTCCACCGATGCGCTGAATCAGCCTCTCTCACGGCACCAGATGGGGATAAGGCGGTGGTCACCCGGGGCAGTGGCATATCCATGGGGGATAGTCGAGTAACAGTGGCGGTTGCCCCCACCGGAAGCCCGTGGGAGTCGAGGGCCAACGACTCTCGTAGAATCTTTAAAGCTTGGACAACGTCTTCAAGAGTGTGGCTCATGCCCGAGCAGGCAAGCATTCGAGTTCCAGAGTAGTCAAGAGCCGTTCTAGTGGACCAGGCCCAAATCCAGGGAGCCGGCCGCCATTTTTAGCGTTCCGCAGCAGCAGCCGCTCTTCACCCCGGCCACTGGAGCGGGACCCCCGGCCATCCAACCGAGTGGAACGCCAATGGCAGTCCTGGTGCAGCCGTCCGGCAGGTGAAACGCTAATGGTTGTCCTGCTGCAGCTGACCGGCGAGTGAAACGCTAAGGGTCGCCCTGCTGCAGCTGAGGAACCTCCTCCTGGGGAGGTGGGGGAGGCCCGTTCGCGTCGCCTCCCCCCCAGGGCACCCCACGCCATCTCTTGCCGCAGTATTATAGGATGGCTGGACCAGGCAACAAAAAGGGGGGAGCCATCAGCAAGGCATCCCCCGCACACAACTTGCTGGACATCACCTCTGGATGGTCCGGGGACAGGTCTTGGCGCGTTGGGTAGCCTCCGGCCTATTCGCACAACGGGCCGCCACCGACGCTACCTCGCCGGCTGACGGCTTTTGTAGACTTTTTTATAGCCCAAAGCCTACTAAAAAGTAGCTCAAAGTAGCCCAATCAGGAACAGCGTCAAGCAGACGGCAAATGCATTTGGGTTTGTTGTTGCAGCCGGCTGCCATGTAAATAGTTGTTCAATAAAAAGTTTTAAATGGTTATTCATCAAAAATTTTAAACAGTTGTTTAAAAAAGTTCCAAATAGTTGTCCAATAAAAAGTTTTAACATGTTACTTTGCTGGAGTGTTGTATATATTTATAATATTTGCATAGGGTTTGTCGTTATTTTGGGCGGGGCGGGCGATGGATCCGAGCTGTCTTGCAGCCATCATGGCGTCGAGCTCGGTTCTTCTCACTAGTTTCATATTTCTCATGAGGGGTTGTTCCTAATGTTTCTATTTTAGCGGGGTCAAAAAGATCCCATCAGTGGCCTACTGATTTTGCTCGATTCCTTTTGTTTTCCCTAACGATTTTTATGTTATAGTTTGCTAGCATGATACAGCGGCTAATCCGTATTTTTATATATATGTCCTTTTTATTAGGGGTGTCCTCCGGTGGAGCCGGATGATCTACCTCTAATAAACGGTCCGGGCTGAACCAACTACTGAACAATGGGGAGAAGATAGGCATGACGGGTTACAATGGGGACAAAAGTCTGCACTACCTATCCTTCACTGCTTTGCGAAGACTAGACAGAATATTTCTATTCTACAGTATTCGCAAATAGGGAATACCCAAAGAGAGAACCAATTCCAAACAGTCAATGTTCGGACAAACAATCAATCAATCAAATGAGGAATAAAATAGGCACGACGGATTACAATGGGGGCAAAAGCCTGCGTTACCTATCCTTCACTATCTGCAAAGACTAAACAGAGTATTGCGACTCTGTGCTTGTTTGAAAATAGAGAATGATCCAAAGAGAACCAATTCCGAACGATCAATGTTCGGATAAACAATCAATCAAATGAGGGATAAAAATAGGCACGACGGATTACAATGGGGGCAAAAGCCTGCGTTACCTATCCTTCACTATCTGCAAAGACTAAACAGAGTATTTCGAATAGAGAATCTCTCAGAAACAATCAAATGAGTAATACTAGTATTTTCAAACAATCAAACAATCAATTCGCAATTTGTCGTGTTACACGACCTTACCCGGACCGCATGGACAGTTTCTCGTCTTCCGCTTCCAGCACCTGATCGTCCTCTATTCTCCGTAATTGCTGTGGCACTCCTGATGGTTCCCAGTCAGGACCGTAGATCACTCGAGAGAGGTCTGCTCGGAACCAGTGAAGTTCGGATGATCGGCTGCCAGACGAGGGTCTATCGGGCAGGTGCACTTCCCGATCGTTGCAGTCGTTCACTCTGTCGTTGGGACCTCTCCCACTGGATCCACGTGTCACTGATGGGCCCCACGTTTGGGACGCCAATTGTTAAAAGGTAGGGCCGATGTCGACCAAGAACCCTTCAGTATTTGCCCGGCGTTAGCCGCCTCTCATACCATTCGAGATTACCAAACAAAGAGCCAGGCGCTGGAGACACAAGGCAGGAAACAGGAGTTTATTCCGACGGAGCAGAACACGTCAAATCAGACAACAGGGTATCTTCTCGAGGTGCTCTAACCACATCTCTGAGGCCTGGCCTCTTATACACAGGTTTATGGCTTTATTACATACACTGCATCCGTAATGTTTCTTTGAAGGACAGAAAAGACATCCTCGGAATCCCCGGTCCAGGCCCGTTCCCACACACATCTACAGTAGAGTTCCCACCCCGATCTCAGCATGTGGTGGTTATCGAGCAGCAGGACATTCCGCTGGGAACGGGGGTGTGTGTGATCAGTCGGATCTTCGGGGTGCGAAAGCATTGATTAATCCCCGCTCCTTTGATGTGAGGCGAGGTCCTACTGTAAGGGGGCAATAAACTGCCTCTGTTGGGCTAGGTGATGGCCTGGGATCAGGCCGGACAATCGGGCAGGGAGGAAGAGGTTATCAAAAGGGCCTGTTCTTTGAATGAGATGAAAGAGTGAGGGGGTTCAGCACGGGATGTGGCTCGGAGACAGGGTTGCGTTAGAGGTGCGCTTATGGCCCAAGCAGGAGAGACCGGGGGCTGTCGGGGCGCGGGGGAATACTTGCAAGGCCGGGGAGTTGAGGGGGAGAGACGCGCAGGCTATTGGCAGTGGGCAGAGAGGCCACGACACACAAAATGGCTGCCACTTACGTGCATGATGGGGCCTAAAAGGGACAAGATGGCGTGGCCACTGTTTCACGATTCTCACTTTACTTTCAACAGTGGCCGTGGTGAACATGAATGAACGCCGCTTACATATACCTAATTTTAGTCATTTTCCACAATCCTGGCTGTTGACTCTAAAATAAAACATGCAATCAGTGTAGTATAAATAATCCAGGTCAATGGAGTAATGTAGGACCAAATTATGTTGCAGTGTTTACTGATTACCTGTATTGTATTTTCTTTATATAGCGCTCTCCTGCCCCATGCAAGTCTCAAACTGCTTTATTTATGCATCAAGGAAGAGCTAATTATGTGACACAAGATGTCATTAAAGACAAATTCACCATATTCTCTACCAATAATAGTAGCCCCATGCATATTTTTTATAATTTTTATTAGGCAAGCATATTTTTTGCATAGATCCCAATTTGTGAGCAATCAATGTCATGTGACGGTGCTTGCTTTCCTCATGTTTATGTCGCAGGCATCCATTGTCTCTCAGGAGAGATGATTAGAGCAACAATGTCACTAGACAATAACAGCCACGAGGGAAGGGTGGCTCAGATAACTTCTGTTTTAGTGTTGCCTTTTAATTTCTTAGGCACAGCCTCTTTTTTTCTATGCCTTTTTATCACTAGTGAAGTGTTAGAAGCTTCGTATTGCCATCTTTGAAGTTCTTATTGTAACTTTAAAGTCCCTGTTCAGTGTATGCCGAATATTCCTTTTGTCAGACTGTACAATTGCATGCGATGTATTTACATTGTGTGGTTTTCTTACTTTCACCACAAGATGTCACTGTATTGTAACATTTTGGAGACCGTAACCACAGGTTAGTCAAATGACTGTAAATAAGTGTGAAAGAAAAAACTACAGCACCAATCTGCCCGTCCGGTGGGAGTGGCTAAACATTGTCCGATTTCGTGCAAATTACTTCAATGTCCCATGCCAACAAAAATGCATATGAAAGTGTGTAATGTAACTAGTGCTCATGCAAGGCACTCACTGAGCAGCATAGAACCCCTGTTGCACCAGCTCCGGTCGGAGCACAAGAGTACTTCTTTTCTGGCTATGGCAACGAGGAAATTAAAGGGGGCAGAGTTAAAGGGGCAGCTGGGCACGAGGATTGTTAAAGGGGTCGGCGTCGGCATCGGCCTTTTGGAGGAGTCCGACAAACGCCAGCAGGAAACAAAGGCATGCAGCAAAGCAGAAGGGGTCTGGGGAGGGAAAAATCCCCTCACTTTAAAGTCAGAGAAAGAAAATGACCTTGCGTCTGGCATTTGATCTCCATCTTGGAATGCACAGCAAATGTAAGAAATAACGAGAATTACAGCCCAGTTTACATATACAAAAGTTTGGGCTCAGGCAAACCGTGACATGAGCAGGGAAAAATCCATCTGGGCAAATGCTCTTTAAGAAAGGGAAAAGTAGTCCTAAACAATTGTTACAATGAGACAAGTGGAAGAGTACCAGTACTGGGGTTTGCTCCGTGGATTGAAGAGTAGATAAAAATAGGAAAGATTGACCACTAGTAAGCAATGATTTTTAGAGGACACTGAAACAAACCAGAGAAAAGCAGTAAGACCACAAAGAAGTATATATTAAAGTATAAACAAGAGTTCCAGAAAGCTCTATCTAAAAAAGATATGTTCCTCCACCATACTAGCAGGGTCTAAATAAACCAAGAAATCTCTTCATATGCTACGTGCTTAGAATATCAGTATTATGTCCCCTAACCATTTGAAAACATCTTCAGGTGTTTTAACCTGTTGGCTGCTGCCATCGACCAACAGTCGTCGCGAGCACTACCTTGGTAGTGCTGCGCACGTCCGTTGGCCGATGCGCCCCCACCCGTTTCTTCGAACGTTCAGCACTGGGGCAGAACGTTCGAAACAGCCAACGGGTTATGATGTGACTTCAATTTGGTAAAAAAACAAATGTTGCACTTAAAGTAGAATTATGAATAATGACTGGAGGAAACTCTAAGATGTTCTCTACTGTCTGCGGCTCATCTGAGGACACTGACACCTTTCTGAATAAGGTGTCAGATGTACTATTGCACTTGTCACAAACTGCACATTTTCTTATTGTGTCCAGTGATTTATTTAGCAAACTATCCAAAATAAGGTATGAGGAAAGAGGGGTCACGGAACGACCTGCTTAATTAATGTTCAATAGGAAGGCCCCATTGGCTACCTTCACAGAGATGGTGGCCTGCAAGGGTCAGCAGATCAACATCTCTGTGAAACTATTTCAAAATAGTTTTTTTTAAAGCAGCACGAGTTTCATGAACTAAATCTTGCTTTTGGGATGGAAAACTCTCCTCTTGTAGTGGGCAAGCTCTCCTGCAGTGAGGGCCTCAGCTGCAGCGATATCAGGAGAATGGGCACCGAGTTTGTCATCATGGATGAACACAGGTCATGTGTGTGCGCCATGAATTAGGCCTGTTTCACGGATTGTGATCTTGTGGGGAGAGGTGACCAAAGACCAACCATCATAAGTGATGCAGGGACTATTGCCCTTACCAGAAAGGTAAGTAGCACGGGCACTGTCGTGGCAGCATACTGTTCTTAGGTCAAGCCTAGGCCGCGCGCATGCAGCACGCTTTCAGCGTTTGTAGCAAATTAAAAATTACAGAGTGTTTTCCTTCGCTTTTGCTGCTGTTGGTTTTGCGGTCCCTTAAAGGCATTGTGATTCTCGTTTTGTATAAATGTATTTTTAATTACAGTTGGGAAGTGAATCCTGTTGGCACAGGTAAGCAAACTTTGTTATTTATTGTGAAGGGAGCGGGCGCTCGCTTTGAAGAGCACTTTTGTTTATTTGCGTGAAAAGCAGTAGCACGATGCATTTTAAAGAAATGTGTTTTTAAAGCGTACGCACACTCCCATCACAACAATTCATACGGCTTGATTAAATGTTGCCAACAGCCAATCGTCACATTTGCTAAATATTTGGCATCAGCATGAGCGCTTTCTGAACAGGGCGCTATGTTAGTGAAGTTGTGTCCCAGTTCAGTATGGGAATGAATGCACTCCGTTTGTACAGAAGCTCTTGTACCTTTACATGTTTTGATAACTAGCGGAACAGCACTTAGCACTACTGTATATTTAATTGTCGCCACAGCACTGCTTTCCACTTCATGAAACAAAGCAAAACACCTCACTTGTTGTCAACGGTGAAATGATCATGTAGCCGGGTCTTAAATTAGTTTGTGCACGGGGCACCGTCCGTTGCATGGGCGAGGCTGGCTTTGTGAGATGCATACATAACAGATTATATCACAATGGTACAGAAATGTCTGATTACTATTCATTGACAAGCTCCTAAGAACCTTTGGACAATGAAGGGATCTAAAGTACAATAATGTCTTTTGTAATTACATTTAGGATTGATTCACGGCATGCTTTAACGTTCCACTGAGGATTTAGGGCTGGACAAAGGACTGACCGATCCTCAGTATGAGGTTAGGGGCTGGACTATCCAAATTAATATTATTATCATTAGTTTTCTTGTCTTCTTGAGGTGCCCTTTGGAAATTCACAGTCATGATTGAGAACGCACATTTTTGTAATTTACAACATTTGAGCAAACAGACAAGCGCTTCCTGTGGTTACAGGAGATCAAACCTGACTCCTGCCTGCTTAAGGCCTTCAGGCCCCCTTCTGGGAGGAAGGGCAGCCTGCCACATGACTGCAGCCCGCATGCCACATGACTGCAGCCAGGCGTGCAACACCCATTGGACTCAAAGGGCTTCAGCCACCCCCCCAACCATCCCCCCTGCCCCCCGTCGTGTGTGGCAGCCTGGGATGAGACAGCTTCCCGGGCACACACAGCTGCACCCGAGCACTTCACAGGTCTTTAAAAGACCTTTTGCATGATAATGAGACATTGTTGTTGTTTCACCCCTTCTAAGACACCTGCAGCTCCACTCTGCCTATTGCTTAAAGTTTCAGCCCCCCACCCCGACATGTTTTCTTAACCTCCCTCCCCACTCCCCCCTAATTTTGGCTGTAGCTGCGCCTCTGATTGCAGCCAGCCAGCCACATAACTGCAGCCAGCCTTCATCTCTGGCAGGGTAAAGCTATCAGCTGCTCCATCTGACTGTAACTGGAAACAAGGGCAGAAGTCAGCACTCATTTATGGACATAGCGCAGCCTGCTCCCAGCAAAAACAAACCACTGAAATATTTGCGAGCAGCAGAAAAAGCAACAACCTCACCTTGCACAAACCAAAACTCGCCTGGGGTTACTATCACAAAAACGAGACAAATATCAACTTCTCAAAATCAGGGGCTAGCTTATTTCTTGGTTTGTGGATTTGGTACTGTATTTAGAAAAAAAAGGTAAAGTAGTGATTCAGAGCAAATGCAATACAAGCACGAGGGCAGTGTCAAATTTGCTTGGCCTAAAAAATAATTGTTTTAATGCCTCAAACGCCCATTATAATCTTTTTCTGTTGAGCGAAGAGAACATCAAATGTGAATCCGCCCCCCAGCATTGTGATTCTCTTTCAGCCATGGGCTCTGGCATCAAGGACTGAGCTAGGAGCATGATGAGTTACTTTTATACAACCATGTTAGCACCTCGGAGAGCCAATAATTCACAGATAACACAGTTGGTTTGTTGAGGTTTTTGAACTGCACTTGTGCTGGGAAGCCATCTATGTATATAGTTGAGCCTTTCAGAGGCCGTGGCTATTTTTAGTCATCCACACTAATGCAGTTAAGACACATTGATACCCATTTTCTGACTGATTTGTACAAAGTGAAACCAGAAAACCTGAACACATTGTGGCTTCCGTGCTTAAAATGTGTTATCAAGCAAAATATTTATTGCACCAAAACTCTTTTTTTTTCTTTATCTCTTATGAAAGCACTTCCAGATATGTGGGTTCAGACTACTAGTTGTACAAAATAACACTATAAATAAGTACTTCTCCAGTACTATAATGTACCTATCTCCTCAGCTTTTGACCTGGTTAACAGGGCTAAGCTGTGGGGGGTTCTTTTGTCCATGGGCATTGACGCTCCCTTGGTGAGGTATCTGGCGGAGCTACACAGAGACCTTAAAACCTCGGTCAGGGTGACTAGTGATGGAAGATGTACTTGTCACTTTAAGTCAGAGAGGGGGGTTAGGCAAGGATGTATCCTTTCCCCCCTCCTCTTTACTCTCTATATAAATGACCTTGAGGCAGTCCTGGCCGTCTCCCATACAGATATTCCGCGTGCAGGTGAGATAAAGATACCTGTCCTCCTGTACGCGGATGATGCTGTCCTCTTAGCACGTTCTGGAGTGGCATTAAACAAACTCCTGGGGATTTCATGACCTCTTTGGACATGAAAACTAATGTAGAAAAATCCCATGTAATGATAGCAGGAGTTGCAGGTAGGAAAAGAAAGTCTAAAACTTTTTTCTGTGCTGGGAAAGAGGTCAAGAGAGTCCCATCCTTTCCCTACCTAGGGGTGACCTTTGATGAAAAGGGCACGTGGGGCCCCCAGCTTCTGGCCAAAAGCAACGCTGTAGCTAGAGCGGCTGCTGGGTTGCTTGGTTTTGCTAGAAAACTTGGAGCCCGTCCCATGGAGAGCATTATAAAGGTCTACAAAGCTAAGTGTCTGTCGGTTGCTCAATACGGCTCCATCGTTTGGGGGTACAAAAACCATGAACTCGACAAAATTCAGAAAGTTGAAAATAAATTTCTGAGAACCTTGCTTTCTGTCCCCCAATCGACTTCTACTTATATAATACACACAGAGCTTGGACTGGGCTATATTACCGACATTTTAAAATCAGCCCCAGTTATTGGATGGTTGAAAGTTTGGCTAAACCAGGAGCTTACTTTAAATCATTATATCCTCAAAGATTGTATAGCCCTGGATAGAGCACACAATATCCCATGGTTAAAACACATTCAGACGCAGTTAACTCTAGTTGGCCGACCCAAACTTTTTTCTTCTCCTCATTTGATAAATCAGGAAGACATAAAGATAGTCAAAAATCTCCTGATAAATTATTATGTTTTGGAGAGGGAAGCCACAGAGTTAAATAAATCTACGGTTAGGAAACACTGTATGCTAACATCTGTACAAGGTATGGAACCATACCTTTCTTTGGTAAATAAACCCTACCATCGTTTTCTCCTAACAAGATTCCGTCTGGATCTGATTCCCTTCATTCTGGGTAATTTTAAAAAGTGGAGTAGACCGGACAATGCTGAACCATGTGATTGTGACTTTTTTTCCCCCCAGGACACGACTCATTTTATTTTCTTCTGCAGCCATTATAAAGAGATCAGGAAAAAATATCTGTTGCCTATACTATGCAATCTGGGTTTTACACAGGTAAAACCAGCTATGATGTACCTACAACTACTTCCGAATTTAAAAGTAGCATTTCATGTAGCTAGCTTTTTGGTTGCAGGTGCTCGTATAAATAAGCATCGTTTTTAGAATTAGGCACCTAGTCCCAGTTTAATGCTTACTTTTTATATATTATTGATTTTACTTCTTTTTAATATTAATGTATAACTTATTTTGTATAATGAGATTTTAGGGTTTTTTAACAAAGTATTGATCTATATTATATTGTGTCTGATGAAATGTTGTAATGTACCACTGCTCGTTCTTTTATGATTTTTAATAATCGAATAAAGATAATTGACTGACTGACTGACTATCAAAGCTTCAGTGTTAAGAAACCGTAGATGTCATAGCACCCATGGTAATTTGCTGCATGGCTAAATACTTATAAGGGCCCAAAGGTGAGACCTATTGGTTATGCCAATGCTTGTTTTGTGACAGTAATCAATATAGTGAACAGCCCTGTTTACTTGTGGTACTTGGGTTAGGCCTACTGGCCCACTCGTGTAAAATTCCACTACTGTGTACCTACCTTGGCCTTGACCTACATCATCTTAGTATGTAGTAATGTGCAGCACACATGTGATTGCGTGTGTGTATTGTGATGTAAGTGTATGGTACAGAACATGGAGGCTTGGGGGTAACCTGAGGGCCTCAGAGAGGCATGTGGAGGTGGAGGACCCTGCAAGACAGATTTGTGGATTTCCTGCATTCCTGAGAGCTGGGTGGGACACACTGTAGGAAGGGAGAGCCAGATTCTCTTGTGCACTTCAAAAGGGTTCTTTGGTTCTGTAAAAGTCACTGCTCAGTGAGTCCTTTGCACATCTAAGGATGGAGAAGAGGCAGATAAGAGAATCGTAAAGAGTAGGGCTGTGGGCCTTGGTAAGATTTTGTTAGGCATATATTAGTGAGGTTGACATCCAGTTGTGATCTTTTAGTCGATCACATGGCCTCTGTTGGGGCTAATATGTTTGGAGTCACACCTGCTGTGATAGACTACTTCCTGGACAAACAACAGAATAGAAGAGTGGGCTTTTCAAAGGGATCAATCCCCGCATCTTTAACTTCAAAGAATCTGATACTAAGTCACATCTGTGTCTGGAAATGGATTATAAAAAGGGGAGCTTTAGCCTCCGAAAACTGGAGCTGTACATCAGGATGGAGAAACTCAGCTCAACTTCGGCCTGTTGTGATCAGGTCTGGGGACTGAAGTATGCTAGTCTCCAAGGTGGGCAAGGGGACATCATCCGGGAGAATCAAGACCACTCGCCATAGAGACTGGACCTCCAGAATCTGTCTGCCTCCCAAGAACAGAGGACGCTGTGAGGTTGAGGAGAGTACCTGGGGGGAGTGAGGTCTGGTGGAGATCCTATTGAGTGGATCCCTGAAGCAGAGTGTTGGAATCTGGGTTTGTGTTGAGGATCATAGTACCAATCAGGCGTGCCCCGCTAGTGTGCTATTCATGACCCCCATAAGCTAGGTCAAACCGCAGCTCCACATGAGAGTAGATAAGACTGATTGCTGTGCCATCGAGCCCTGGTGGAACTTGCTGTGACTAAAACCGCTATGGTGCTAAAACAATTTGACTTTTAAGAAGCCATGGTAGAACTTCTACGACTTGTAATTTCTAGCCATGCCTAACCCGAATGATGTCTCACATGAATGGGAAATAACCACCATCATCGATAAGGGAGTAAGACTCAGGGACATACTGGGCAATGCTAGAGTGCCAGACTGTGTATTATATGTTGTGTGCTGTATTGTACTTTGTTTTCATACATAAATAGTACTTTTTTCCTAAAAACAAGTATCTGGCTAGACATTCATTTATTGGGTTAGATGAGCGCATTTAGAGTTGTGAGTCCTTTTTACAACTTGCATCTAGTTCCCCCCAAGAACCTTTAGACTGCTAAACCCATGCTACCACTGACAGTCAAGTAATGAAGGAGTAGTACATAACCCAGTTAGTCAGAAACCATAATTGGTTGGGCCTTGGGACATTGGGAACTAACAAGTCACAACTCCTATGGTTGACCCATCAGCTCCTGCTAGCCCTGTGGCCCTCTAAAAGGGGTTCTGACACTTTCGTAAAAGTTTTCTATTTTGAAAATCTTCAGTGAAAGACAGTGGTCCTATGGACTACTGCCTTCTCCCTCTGAATCTGCCGCCAAGACCCCTAAAGAAATTGGGGTCCAAACAGGACCACTTCCCATGTGTTAATCAGTTACCACCCCAACTTGCAAGCCAGTAACTGGTTAATGGTTTGCAACCAGAATTACTGTCGCAGACCATTGATACATAGATTACCGATTTTCCATTTGGAAAGGACATCCCAAGCATGTCCCTTCCAAATTGCGAATTAATAAATATTTCTAAGCCCATTTAGCAATTTGCAAAAACTTTTCTGAATTGCTAAAATGGGTTAAGTACATGAAAAAGTGTTTTTAATTGTCTGGATCTGCGTTTGAGAATCACAGGGTGTACAATCTGTAAACATCGTTTTACACCTGGCCCTTTTCTCCATTCTCCATTGCTTAGCTCTTTCACCATTGACAACGCTGTTCCAATGCTAAAGAATGGTGAGCCCATACATTAGTACTGCCTCGTCATCACGATGAAGAACACAAATGGAATCATTACATAGGTATGAAATGTGTTGGCTGATTCTAGAAAATGCTACAAATAAATATGGTTTCACTATGGGCTACTTGGTTCCAGACAACATGGGTATTTTCTTTTATTGCATTTTCTCTTTTTATACTTGACATGTTATCACTGACCACTGTGGCACCTGTGCTTCTTAGTCTGGTCACTTTCTGTCACTATTTTTGCTCATGCCAAGTTTTATACTAGCCCTGTGAACTCCCTACTTATTACCTGAATATTGCTGACAATGGAACATAGCAGTGGCGGTTACCTTGCTGCCGGACCGGCGTATTGCGCCATCCTCTTCTGTTCCAGGTAGCACAAACAAGCTCCCCTAGCCAATCATGATGCTGCAATGCAACGTTGTGATTGGTCTGAGCACCGTGGCTCAGTGCTCAGTCAGGCAGTGGGAGCCTTTGCATGTTCACCACCAGGCTGTGTATTACAGCCTGGTGGGGAACATGCAAAGTGTGCATGACTGTTTGTTTGGCCCAAAATGGCCGACCAAACAGTAATGCAGACTTAAGTGCCCACCACTCCTTCCTTTGCTGGCTGTAACAAAGCCTAGCCCCACCCGCCCCGTAATCTGGAAAAAGAAAATGGTAAGAACAGTTTTATTATCATTTTATTTTTCCTTTATCCACTGCCTAAAGTGAGATGGGACAACGTTCCTCCGCCTTAGCGGAGGAGCTGATGCTGGAACATAGTAGTACTGTGGTAAATAAATAATTAATTACCGGTACTATTTTTCATATAATCAATAAAACAGGTAGCTCAATAAATAAGAGTCAGGATTCGAGGTATCTTGAGTCGTCAGGCTTTAATCAGACATAAAGGACAGGAACAGGACAGCCTGTACGGGAAGGGAATGAAGGCAGCTGCCGGGGGCAGGATCTGGGAATAATGCGGCACTGGGATGGGTTCCTTTTAATATGGGTGCACAGTATATATATCAAAACAATTGCATTACATTCAATACAGTAGGCGTAGCAGTAGGCGTGACTCGTAGCAGTCGCGAAAGATAAGGGCAAAATGATGTAACAAGAAGGCGTGTACAGGGCGTATACATAGACATGTGATGTAAACGTAACAGAATATGTCATAAACGGGGCGGAAACATGGAGGGGGCTACCTGAGCAGCTGGGACCTCTAACCTAGTGGTGCGCGCAAACGGGCAATGACGTATTACCAGGGGGAACTGGGGGCTATGACTTCTGCGCTAGAAGAGGAGACTAAAGTCTGGAGTGTCAGAGCGACATGTACCCAAGGCATATCTGGTATCTGGTGTTTAGAGTACATGTTGATAGAATCCAAAAGTTATCAGGGCAAAGGCTAATAGACTCTAAGACTGGTGCATGCATAATTCTATATGTATTGCGTGTGCGAGGAATATTCTATGAATATTAATACAGTATTTCTCTTACATGGAGACATAAAGGCTAGACCATGACGGAAACTATTGATGCGATTCAGTAGCTTAGGAATGCAGAGAAGGAGGGCTGGACTGATAACTAGAAGCATAACATACTCTTGGCAGACTGGGAGGCAGAGGCAGGCCGGGCCGGGCACTGCGAGGCATGAAGTAAGCGAAGGGTCAGGGATGCAGGTGGGGGCTGTATCGCTCCTCGGAGAGGGTTCAGAAGACAGGAGCTGAATCTGAGTCCGGGCCCTTTTGAGGCCTAGAACGGGGACAATTCAATGAATTAACGTGCACACTGTAAAATGTGGCAACGTAGGTTTACATAGGCCTAATATTCGTTGCTTTCACGAAGACTGGAAACTGGCATACTAGAGATGGACACAACTGTAATTGCGTCTTTAATCGATCAGAGGGGAATACATGCATATCGATCATGCACATATAACAAAATATGGGGAACACGTAGGCACATATAACATGGCAAAATTTACTTTTCCACATTCCCTCCTTGTGCCCTACGTTTCCATCAGGAAACATCAATTTTCATGATACCATCTATCATTTCATATAGCATCATTTGCTCGTCTCGAATTGTCTTGGAACGGGATTTAGGACTAGGAATACAAGAGGTAGCACACATGCCGCAAATCGCAGGGCCACATTGTATACAGAGGCAGCAACTGAATATGACCATTACTGCAATACCTAGGAATGACAATACTTTCCATCCCCAGGCAGATATAATACTCCAGAGCCAACCGGACCATGTCCAGGTGCCTGGATTCTGGTGTAACTGATGGGCAATTTTATGAAGTCTGGTTATAGCTGAATAAACAGACGGCGCGTTATTAGGAATGAAAATGCAACAACTAGATCCGATGACTCTACATGCTCCTCCTCTATCGGCCAGTATGACGTCAAGAACGAGACGATTTTGGAGCACGACAAATCTCATAGCAGATTGCTCTTCGGTTAAGTTACCTAGAGCAGAAGTAGTCTCATTCACTACTGCTTCAAGGGTTCTGGTTAACCTACGTATTAACTTACTATTCTGGACAGGTCCTATAAAGAAGAAGAAACCTTTATTAAAGTCTTTATACTGTTCTAGAGTAGTTTCAGTTTGATCGACAATTGGGGACTCGATCTCCCTTCTAGGTCTGACGTGTACTAGATGTGTGTTTCTGTGATAATCAGATGGGGCTAGAAAAACTGGTGGCAGTAGGAAGGCAATGTAACATGTTCCATCCCAATCGAGGGGCAGACGAACATATGCGGTCTGACCACAAACAAAATAAGAATGACGTGAGGCTTTGAAAATAGATTTCCCACTGTCACTATACTTGACAGTAGTAGTACAATCACTATGTCCTACATGTGCGGAACCATTCTTTCTGATACATAATTCGCCTTTGACTGGTAGTACTGAAATAGCAGGCAAATCTGGAGTAGTATCAGACTGAACATTCAGGACCATGAAATTCGAAGAATAATTACCTAGATCATATACTTCATTTTCTAGATCTAACCCTGTTCTATGGGAGAGACCTTGCTTGTCTGGGAAACATGTTCTATTCAGAAGGGACATATCATTGGAGGATGACGTTAACGTGGACCATGCTCCACACGAACCATTATGTGAAAACGGATAAGGAAAGAGTGGCAGAACTCCCTTCGGTGTCTGGAAAGGGGGGAGTCGACCACACACCCAACAATTAGTGGCATTGCTGGTCTGGTGTGAATAGTGTAACATCCTAATGAATGTGTTATTTCGCATAGCAAGACGATAGGATAGCTCGTGAGGAGGCAGATCAATAAATGTGTGCTCTACTGTAGTGTTAGAAAACATATGTACATGTGAAATTGGAAAACATAAATATAAAGCATAACTTGTGCAGGTAACCATAAGACTCATCAATAATAAAAAACTTAGAACAACGATACATCGTTTAGAGTTTTGACTAACTCTCTCACTACGGGGGTCTATCTCATGCATGTCAGGGACCTGTCTAACCGTTTCACCCGAGAGGGACTTAGACAATTAAACTGGCTGACTTATTTTACTAGACCGAAGCTTCTGTTTATACTCCTGTTGCGGAGTTTTCTCTAACAAGGGAACTTTAAGTTCAGAGTCTGTTTTTAGGCAGTCTGTAGGAATGAGGTAGTCCTTAGCAAAAGTCTTTTCTGATTGTCCATGGAATTTCTTTATATGGGACAGGTGGACCCATCCTTTCCTGCCCTCCAGTTTCACGGCGGTCCTTGTTGTTAACAAGACGAGGCGGGGCTCCTTCCAGCGGGGCTCCAGCGGACTTGAACGATCAAAATTCCGCACCAACACCAGGTTTCCTGGAATGACTTCATGCGGTTTCACCTCGGTGTTGTCTGGAAATGCGGCGACAACCTGTGAACGACAAGAGTGTAGGGCAGACATCAAGGAAGCTAGGTAATCTGTCAGCATATTACTGGAAACATCTGTAATACTGCGGGGTCTAGGTGTACCCCACATGTTTGGGGGGCGGCCGAATACGACCTCATACGGGGACAGACCTGATCTGGAATGTGCAACCATCCTCATAAAAAATAAAGCAACTGGCAGGGCAACTAGCCAGTCTACACCTTTCTCTTTACATATTATCGCAATGCGAATTTTCAGGGTCTGGTTATGTCTCTCTACGAGACCGGCTGCTTCAGGATGGCGCACACAATGGAACTTCCACTGGTACCCTAACAGAAGGGATACTTGTTTCATGAGTTCAGATGAGAATGGCTGGCCGTTGTCAGAATACACGACCCTAGGGAGTCCATAGCGGGGAAAGAATTCACGAACCAACTGCCTGGCAGTGGTCGCGGCTGTGTAATCTGGAACTGGATATGCTTCTGTCCACCTGGACAAAGCGCATACAACTACGAGGACATACTTGAAACCTCGACATCGCTCCATCTGAATATAATCCATCTGGAGGACTTCAAAAGGGTGGTCAGGAGGTTGGAATCCACCTTGTTCCACCGGGACACTTTTACCTGGATTGAACTGACAACATATCATACAGGTACGGACTTTCTGCTTGGCTGCAGCTCGTAAGTGTTTGTTGAACCAAAGGTTCTGAATACTGTCTAACATAGCTTTTTCTCCTAGATGTGCTGGACTATGTGCGGTATTAATAATGACTTGAACCATAGAGTCGGGGAGAAACCATGTGGCTTTTCCCTTCGTCAACCACCCTTGATCTGTCTGGACCCCTCCTTGTTCGGACCATTTCTTGATTTCTTCGGGAGTAGCATGTAACTGTATGTCTATGACATCTTGTGTAGGGTCCTTGACTGTCATACAAGTAGTCGGATCTGGAGTGAGTGTCTGTGTCGTGTCAACTGGAATGTCTGGAGTCTGAGCTGTAAGCTTGGCTGTTCGATCTGCTAGATCGTTACCTTGGGAAATGATGTCAGTAACTTTCGTATGTGCCTTGCACTTCATGATAGCAATAGCTGTCGGTAAATGTATTGCATCTAACAGAGCTTGAATGAGGAGACCATGCTGAATCTTGGTTCCATGAGAAGTCATGAAACCTCTCTCCTGCCAGAGCACTCCAAAGTCATGTACGACTCCGAATGCGTAACGTGAATCTGTATATATGTTTACTTTCAGGTTCTTGGCACGTATGCAGGCTTGGGTCAGAGCAACTAGCTCTGCTGCTTGAGCAGACAGGGTGTCAATACGATGTGTTTCTATAACTTCGGTTTCAGTAGTCACTGCATACGCGGCTACTAGTTCTCCTGTACTTGTTCTCATACATGAACCATCCACATAGAGTGTCAGGTCGGGATTAGGTAATGCAATGTCTGTCAGGTCTTGTCTTGGCTTAGTCATAGTGTTAACAACTTCCACACAGTCATGTGTGGCAGGATTTGAAGTAACTGTCGGTAACAGTGTAGCAGGATTTAGAATGTTGCAGCGTCTGATTTCTATGTGTGGCTGGAACAGTGTCAGTTCATAACCTGTTAAACGTGCAATTGTCAAGTGCTGAGTCTGTGTTCGGTTTAAAAGAACTTCCACGGAGTGTGGAACTTGTACTGTCAGGGAATGTCCTAACACTATGGAATCACTTTGTCTGATTGCTAGAGCTGTGGCTGCAACTGACTTGATAATAAGAGGAAGGGGTCCCAGTATATCACGGGGATTTATTTAGATAAATGAAACACAATTACTAGAAAAACAATAGTTTAGATCCACACGGTTTTATTCACAGTGGGATGTAGTATAATATACAACTAATATAATGCAATAAACTGTATTAAACGTCATACAGTGCCCCACGAGGGAGAGGAACGTGATGGTGAGGGAGTCGTGAAGTGAAGGGATCATGTGACAATAAAATCAGTTGTCATGTGACAGTAAAATCAGTTGTTTAGGCATTTACTTAAGCCACCAATGGGGTAGCAACAACTTGTATAACACATAGTAAATCTTTCACATAGAGGCATACGACACCAAGTACAGCAAATATACAATTGTTGGTGTGAGGTTGCCACAATACAGAACAAACAGTCGTTTAATACAGTTTATTGCATTATATTAGTTGTATATTATACTACATCCCACTGTGAATAAAACCGTGTGGATCTAAACTATTGTTTTTCTAGTAATTGTGTTTCATTTATCTAAATAAATCCCCGTGATATACTGGGACCCCTTCCTCTTATTATCTAGTTCAACCCAGGTCCCAGTGACAACTAATGGGTATACCCCCCCGTGCATAAACTGCAACTGACTTGAGGCACGCAGGCAGAGCCTGGGCTACTGGATCTAATGTGCTCGAAAAATAAGCACAGGGCTTGTACTGTCCTGCTTGATCTTGTGTGAGAACAGATAATGCAGTACCATCACGTTCTGTGACAAAAAGTGTAAAAGGCTTACTGTAGTTCGGTGTTGCTAGAACGGGTGCTTGACATAAGGCTTTCTTTAATTCATTGAATACAAGTGTATGTTCCTGGGTCCAAGGGAGGACAGTCGATACGGCTGCCTCCTGTGTCGTTAACTGTATCAGTGGCTTGGCTAGAAATGCATACTGAGGAATCCATTGTCTGCAATAAGAAGTGAGGCCAATAAAAGCTCGTACCTCCTTCTGTGTCTTGGGTTGTGGAAGACTCGCTATTAACTGGATACGGTCTGGTGTCAACTGCCTACCCCACTTGGACAGTAAGTGTCCTAAGTAGACCACTTGCTGGACACAGAATTGTAATTTGGAAGGGGACACCTTGTGCCCCTGCTCGGCCAGAAAATACAGAACTGTAAGTGACGCACGCTCGCAGTCACGTTCAGAACGGGCTGTGATCAGTAGATCATCGACATACTGGAGCAGGGCAGTGTCAGTTGGCATGTGAATATTGTCTAGTTGTCTCTTAAGTGCTTGACTATAAATACTAGGACTTTCTGTGAAACCTTGAGGAGCTCGTGTGAATTTATAGCTCCTTCCATTTAAACAAAAACCAAAAAGGTACTGGCTGTCTGGATGAATGGGGACACTGAAAAATGCATTCTTGAGATCAATAACAGTGAAAAATGTAGCTTCGGAATCAATGGCTGTCAATAGGGAAGAAATATCTGGGACTACTGGGTACTGGGGTATGATACATTTACTAAGCTCTCGAAGGTCAATCACTAATCGATATACTGGAGGTGCATTTGGATCAGTACGTTTCAGGACTGGAATGATAGGAGAATTACATACATTGGAGTCAGTTTCTACAACCACTCCTTGAGCAATGAGCTCGTCAATAATTTTGGATAAGGCTGCTACAGCCTCAGGTGGCAATCTGTACTGTCTGATTCGTGGCAAAACTATACCTTGTTTGAGAGTCACACGATGGGGTGTGATGTGCATACATCCTACATCAGTTGGACCTTGCGCCCATAAATGCTGTGGAACATTCAGTAATCTTGGATCAAAATCACGTAATACATAGTGACCTTTAAAGTCGCGTAAAAACAATCGGACCCCTTCTGGGGAGCAGCAAATTACTGCACCTAATTCTTTTAACGTTTTAATGCCTAACAAATTTTCTGGACATGACTTCGTAAGTAACAAATCAGTAGTTCGGGACAATGGACCAACTTCTAGGGAAACTGGCTTCGAAATTTCATTAACAATCGGCTTTCCTGAAAATCCAAGGGAAACATTTTTAGAGCCTGAGAGCGGAGCCCCTGGAACCTCGTCATGACTGATAGTAGTCCTACTTGCCCCTGTATCAATCAGAAACTTTCTGTCTTTCCCTAATACTTGACTGTGTACATAGGGACCCTCTTGATCTACAGGTATCTCGATGAGAGGCAAGCCTACCTCCCTCTCTAGGCTGTTTCATGAATACTGTTGATACTCTGGATACTCTGACTGGGCATACTGGTACATTTGCTGTGTAACATGCTGTGTTGCAGCGATAGGCTGCGATGCTGGAACTGTCTGTTGTGCATTCTGTGGTGACTGAGAAGTCTGTGAAACTTGTTCTTGTCTAGGCGGACGTGGTCTTTCTTTAGTCTTACCAGTAGCTATGTTGTGTTTCAGAACTGCACACTCGTTTATAAAATGACCTGGCTGTTTACAGTAATTGCAGGTCCCTTTAACGGGAGCTGCAGGATGACTGGTTGGATTCGGACCCCTCTTCTGACTGTCTTGTGGAACAGATTGTGCAACTAATACTTTCATTTTCGTGTCTTTCATACGTCTCCTTTCGTGTTCTTGCTCTTCCCTGATTCTATTCTGGTGATACTGGAGCATCTGTAGCATTTGTGACGGAGTATTAGCTTGCCAACTACTTTCGACTTTCAAAACTCGATTTTTAACTTGTGGACTTGAATTCTCGACTAGTTTGGTAACAAAAAGATGAGGGTACGATTCACTACTCGTCTTCAGACCACTGTTAATTATAAAACATTTTTCAAATCTAGAATAAAAATCACTAGTGTCTTCATCCTGTTTCTGTTTACAAGCTGAGATTGCATCCCAATCTTCCTTTTTCGTGGCTAGTAATCTTGGCAAGACTTGTATTAATAACTCGGGCAATTCTTTAACTTTACCCCCTAGACCGGTACCTGGTACTCGTGAATTGTCTTCAGCTTCTAGAGCTGTCCAATCTATCTTTTTCTCTCCCACCTCCCATTCCTTTTCCTTGAGTTTCTCATATACCCCTGCGGGCAACAGGACCTTTAACATTTTAATGATATCTGGATACGTGTATTCTCCCATACGGAGCATGTCTTTTAATTCTCGGTGGAACCCTGCTGGATCTTTGTCGTGACAGGGAATTAACTTTTTCATCTCTAAGAGTTCCATCTTTGTGATAGGGGTGTAAACAAATACTCGTTCTAGATCACCACCCGTTGTCCTAACTGGGTGTACTTCTCGTAACGGATGCTGTCTATCTATGTAAAATGATTTACTTTCTGGAGGTGGGACATGAACAAAATGCGGATTCAGAAACGTTCGATATTTGTGGCGCTGTTCTAGAATGATACTAATTAAATCAGTACCTAGACCTCTCCATCTATACTGGAGTAACTCGATCAGAACATCATGTAACGGACCTGGATCAGAATGCTGTCCCTCATACAGTGTGATGAGGTGCTGGATCATATACATACCCACCAGTCGCTGCTCGGCTGGGGGCAGTTTCAGAAACATTTGTGCCACTATTTCGTCTGGAAAAGTGGTAGAATCAGTAGTCCATCGGACTGCTGATCGGGCTAATTCTTGTTCATGCATTGTACTCAGTTCACTATAACCGATTCGTGATTTCAGAATGTGATCGGTAGCTTGAAATACTTGCTCAAGAGAACCTTGTTCTGGTGCTGGAGGAGGGAAAACTTTCTTGTGTTCTAGGCGTGAATGTCGGTCGGGAAGTCTAGTTCTACCTACATACGCTATTCTGGAGGGATTCTCGTCGTTTACCTCTTCAGTAGAAGAGTTGTCTTCTTTCTCGTTTACTCGTGCTGCTTCTCGTTTCTCGTGTATCTTTATTATTTCCCTACGGATTTTCTTGTACATACTCTCTATACAGTTCTGTGTCTTGTGTCTTCCCTCGGCTATGTGGTCACTCCACCTGGTCAGGACTTTCATTTCTTCCGGATCTTTATCCGGATAATCTTGTTCTCTTATTAAACAATTAATTAGAAACTTCAAAAGCATGAGCTGAATCTCGACTTTTCTTTGAGACATGGCCTCGCCAATACTTCCTGGATCTGCTCCTGTACGGATGAAACGATATATTCTGTCTAGATAACCTTTCATATTCGGTAGGGTGTCCAAATATTCGGTCACCCGTCTTACACGCAATGAATACAGGACCATATTATCATCGCCTGGGACTGGATCATAACGGCATTCGGTAAGGGCTCGCTTGATATCGGCAACTGACTGGAGTTTGGGCGAACGCTGTAACGCTCGTTCATGTAGCTCGAGAAGTGTCAGACGTCTGTGTTGAGGCGGGGTTCCAGGAGGACTTCCCCCCGTGGCCCCTAGACTAGAAGCGTCGGCGGGTACTGTACGTGCTGGGAGAGTGACATGGACTGTAGGCTGGACCGGGGGTACCGTAACAGGTGCTGTAACGGGTGCCCCGGTGGCTGGAGGTACAGGAATTACATTATTTACGGGAGCTGGCGGAACAGGATTTGCATATTCTGGGACTGTGTCGTCCAAATAGGACGAGAGAAAAATATCAGCTGCGGTCGGTTTGTGACGTAGCTTAATCGGAACTAATGGCGGAAAATTACATGGTGCTTCCGGGGTTGCTTTCGGCAAGCCCTCGGCAAGAAGAGGATACATACCCTTAATAAGGGCATTTCTCTGTCTGTCTGACTGTTCGGCTTTAATTCGTTCACCTACTTCGATTAATTCCCTTTCTTGGGCTCTTTCTGAGGATTCCCTACTTAATTCTGTTTTTCTGATTTCTTTTTCGGTTCTTCTATGAGATTCTTTGCGCCATAACTCGATGGCATCTTTCTGGGACTGTCTGGATTTCTTTTTCCATAATGCTTCTTCTACTCGCATGATGCACTCGGCATCCCATGTACCTGATACGGGCCATCTATACTTCTCCTCTAATTCCTTGGTGTACTCCACCCATAAGTCTAGATATAATATGGCGCTTAAGCCATGCTTATGATACATAAAATGACCTGGACTGTCCCTAGGCGGGACAGGAACTGCTTCCTCGAGCAGACCTTTTCTGGTTTTTAACTGACGTAACCTCGAGAATAGAGGCATAGTTTAGGCTGGAGTCTGGACACAATACCATACACGATAAACACAATAATAACTGAAAAACGAATCACTCATACCACGACATTGAAAACACATGAAATAACATTTAAAATAACAGTTCGGACAGAATACATGAATTTTCGAGAACTGAACTTACTAGAATGACTAGATGCACTGCTAAAACAGCACGAAACTTACCGGTCCCATAAAGAGACACGTCAGGACCCGCATCCACCTAGGTGGACACTTCGTGTTGGATCTGTGTACCCAAACCCACGGACCAGAGACAAATTAATTGACCCTGTCTAGATACTACCCCAGCAACGGTACTCACCGGGCAGCAAGAACGGAAGGCCTCGGACTGGACTGGACTGCTACGACGACGGACTACGAACTTCGGACTTCAGTTACAGGTGGGCCTCCGGATACCTCGGACCTTGGACTCTCGGCTTGGGCTCTGGTCGGGACTCGCCGCGTTCCTCACCGCCTCGTCTGGATGCTGGACCGCAACCTCCGTCTCCTCCGTGGGCCTGAGGGATACTTGAAGCAGAAATATCTGCACGTGCACGGTATGGTTCCGTCACGGCTGCAGAGGATCAGGGGGCCTGCGTGGCTTCTCCGGCGCGTGGGGAAAGGGCAGGTCCCTATTCGGGCGCCATTATGTGGTAAATAAATAATTAATTACCGGTACTATTTTTCATATAATCAATAAAACAGGTAGCTCAATAAATAAGAGTCAGGATTCGAGGTATCTTGAGTCGTCAGGCTTTAATCAGACATAAAGGACAGGAACAGGACAGCCTGTACGGGAAGGGAATGAAGGCAGCTGCCGGGGGCAGGATCTGGGAATAATGCGGGACTGGGATGGGTTCCTTTTAATATGGGTGCACAGTATATATATCAAAACAATTGCATTACATTCAATACAGTAGGCGTAGCAGTAGGCGTGACTCGTAGCAGTCGCGAAAGATAAGGGCAAAATGATGTAACAAGAAGGCGTGTACAGGGCGTATACATAGACATGTGATGTAAACGTAACAGAATATGTCATAAACGGGGCGGAAACATGGAGGGGGCTACCTGAGCAGCTGGGACCTCTAACCTAGTGGTGCGCGCAAACGGGCAATGACGTATTACCAGGGGGAACTGGGGGCTATGACTTCTGCGCTAGAAGAGGAGACTAAAGTCTGGAGTGTCAGAGCGACATGTACCCAAGGCATATCTGGTATCTGGTGTTTAGAGTACATGTTGATAGAATCCAAAAGTTATCAGGGCAAAGGCTAATAGACTCTAAGACTGGTGCATGCATAATTCTATATGTATTGCGTGTGCAAGGAATATTCTATGAATATTAATACAGTATTTCTCTTACATGGAGACATAAAGGCTAGACCATGACGGAAACTATTGATGCGATTCAGTAGCTTAGGAATGCAGAGAAGGAGGGCTGGACTGATAACTAGAAGCATAACATACTCTTGGCAGACTGGGAGGCAGAGCCAGGCCGGGCCGGGCACTGCGAGGCATGAAGTAAGCGAAGGGTCAGGGATGCAGGTGGGGGCTGTATCGCTCCTCGGAGAGGGTTCAGAAGACAGGAGCTGAATCTGAGTCCGGGCCCTTTTGAGGCCTAGAACGGGGACAATTCAATGAATTAACGTGCACACTGTAAAATGTGGCAACGTAGGTTTACATAGGCCTAATATTCGTTGCTTTCACGAAGACTGGAAACTGGCATACTAGAGATGGACACAACTGTAATTGCGTCTTTAATCGATCAGAGGGGAATACATGCATATCGATCATGCACATATAACAAAATATGGGGAACACGTAGGCACATATAACATGGCAAAATTTACTTTTCCACAGTACAAGATGGTAATTCTTCATAGACAACAAAGTTTAGTAGAATTATTTATTCACACGCTATTGCTATATCTAATCACATACGACCCTGTCTTTCAAAAAGTGCTCAGTAACATAGCAAGTGATGAGAAATAGCATTTTCTGTGATACTCGAGGTGAATCATTCTCATGCCTGCTTTCGTTGCCAGACCCGGCAGTATGTCTCATTAGTGAATACATTCAATTTTAGTGACATAAAAGCATTGTTGTATACATTGTCAGAGCAGCCCTTGGCCGGAATAGAGTTGGACAAGGAGAATCCTCAAAAGTGGACTTTCATGAAAAGGGTGCCATTAACAGAGGCTGTTTCTTACCAGAGAACTCTGGCTGTTGCAGTTTCCCGACAGAGAGCAAAGCCCTGAAATATAACCATACCATTTTTTTCCAAATCAATAAATAAATAATTTTATTGGATGTTTTCATGTGCGCTACACTAAACAAAATTGAACAATTTAAACAGAAACTCTAGAAGCATGTTGTAGAAATATCAATACTGTTCTTGAGTGCTCTTGTTTCACTATTGGCACTGTAGTTTGAATTTATGTAAGAGTCACAACTAGAAGTCAAGATGTATGCACATTTTCAAATGGGGAACACTAAGTTGTAAGTTCCCCCAATGGATAACCGAAGTCCTTCGGGCACTAAAATGGAACTAAAACACTCTACACCAGCAAGGTTTTCTACTGCCCGTCATGATGGTCCTTGGATTCCTTGAGGTTGGTTTATGGATACAAGAGGCAATGTCCTTGAGAACAAAAAGCCTTAGTGGTACTGGAAAGTGGGCAGAAGGTGACATCACAACCCTGCTTAGCTAATAATGTCTAGTCGATTTCTGCATTTTCAAAGTTGGTAAATGGCCCAAGTTAAGGGCTGGTACAGAACGCTGGCTTTCCTGGAATAATATAAGGGGTTCTAAAGGAATTATTATTGTTATTGTTATTGTTATTGTTATTTTAATTTTATACCGCGCCTAATCACCTGCAGGTCTCTAAGCGCCAGGAAAAGATGGTACAGGACAACAACATAACAAAGTCAGAGCAAAGAGCAGCGTTCCGGTTATGCTATGCTCAGGCTTCTCCTAAACAATAGCGTTTTTAAGCTCTTTCGGAATCTTAGGAGGTTTCCTTCCTCGCGCAGCCCTCCAGGCAGACTGTTCCACAACTGGGGAACCAGTACTGAGAAGGCTCTCCCTCCCTTCGTTGCTAGCCTATAGCGAGAGCAGGTCAGCAGCTGCGAGTCCGAGGACCGAAGTGATCTCGTCGGACAGTACAGCTGTAGGCGCTCCTTGATATAGGCTGGAGCCTTACCGTAAATTGCCTTATGAGCTGTACACAAGCTCTTAAATTCCACTCTCTCTTTAATTGGAAGCCAATGTAGGCTTTGTAGTAGGGGAGTGGCTCTAGACCTCCTGGGAAGTCTAAAGATCAAACGGGCAGCATCATTCATCAAAACCTGGAGCCTGTTGGTAAGGGTTTTCGGTAAGCCAAGATAGAGAGCATTTCCGTAGTCGATTCTGGAAATGATGGTGGCAGCCACTATTGATCGCATCATGGACTCTGAGAGGATAGGGGATAGCTTCCGCAGTTGCCGAATGATATTAATACAGCTGCCTACCACCGATGCGATCTGAGCAGCCATCGACAGGTCGGCATCCAGTTTAATCCCTAAGCTTTTCACAGCCAGGCTTGGTTTTGGGGCAGGGCCCAACTCCATAGGCCAGTAAAGGTCACTCCAAGGTGAAGAAGTGGATGGGATAACCAAGATCTCAGTTTTGTCAGGATTGACTTTTAAAAGGTTATCCGTCATCCATTGCACCGTGAACCTCAGGATGTTCTGGGATTGGAGTTGTGCCTCCGTGGTGTCATTTATACTTAGCAGTAGCTGCGTGTCATCAGCGTAGTTAAAAACTACTGTATTATCTATTACTAACTGTATTATCTGTTATAGCTAGGCTGATCCAGTATGAATTTTGTCCAGTGTGCTAATTCGGGGATGTGATCAGTGTGTGCTGTATTAACAAGCATTAAGGAGCCAGTAGTGGAATGACATATAGGGGTCTGTTAGAACCGGGGTCTCTAGTTGGCAGGGGTATGTACCCTAGTCCAAGAAGGGACCACCGCTTCCGACCTGGTAGCTTGGCGCAGAGCAGTAAAGGCGGAACTTCAGAGGTAATGTGTAAAGTACTTGTGCAACACACAACGGCGACGACACAGTAAAAACACTCACAAAAGGAACACCACACCAGTTTTGTATAAGAATAAGAATTTCTTTATCTAAAAATTATGCGAGAACCAAAAGCAGGTGAATCCAGCTCCAGCCAAGATCAATAATAAAAAGGATTCCAGTTTCCAAGCAAGATCAATAATCAATAAGAATGAATCCAGTTCCCAGGCCTGATCGATAATAAAAAGGATTCCAGTTTCCAAGCAAGATCAATAATCAATAAGAATGAATCCAGTTCCCAGGCCTGATCAAATCACCAAAAGCTCATGTGTGCCAAGGGCTCCTGCTGGTAATGTCTTTCTCACAGTGTCCTTGGATGGCAAAAGTTCACTTGAGGTAGGTTCTTATGGTCAAAATTCACTGGGGGAAGGTTCTTAGGCCAAAATTCCCTTGTAGCATAATAAGTGTGCCTCTCATAGAAATGATGCTCCCAGCATAGGAAGTGCGGCTGCCCAGGCGCTGCTGGTAATGCTAAAAAATGCCCAAGTGCCAATTACCAAGTAATTATGCCCCCGTAGGCCGGTCAGTGAAGGACGGTTCCCAGCCAAGCACAAAGCTCACACTCCAGGTACCCGGCCAACCCGCACCCCGCCCCCTCGCAGCAGCCTGGTTGCATTGAGGCGTTACCTGGGGTGGTGGTTGCGGGCGTGGGTGCGAGGCTCCTCTCCCCCTGGGGCCTCGGGCTCAGCAGGCGCTGCACGCGTGGGGGTCACGGCCACACAGCACTCCTTTAGCACAACGCTTAACAGTGCCTCCAAGTCCGGGGCAATGACGGAGCCTCCTGCCACACAGCGCTTCGCTTCTCAGCGCTACACAGCGCGCTCCGGTCCCAGTGGCGGTGACCTCAGGGCCAGTTTCAGTCGGCTTGCGCCAGAAGCAGAGGCAATCACAGAGCCCTCGGGAGGATCACGGGGCAAGCAGTGCTGAGGGCAGGCCCAGCGTTGCAGCGCAAATCTTGAGTGTTGTTGCTGTTCCAAAGGGCAGTCTTTAAAACGCTGTGGTCCAAGGACAGGTAGTTTCCTTTAGCTTAAAAAGGGTGCAGTCCCAAAAAGGCAATCTTTAAAAGGTTGAAGACTCTTTAAAATGTGGTTCAAAGAAAAGTAGTTCCTTTGGGATGTTGTGGAGACACTCTGGTGGTGGTGTTGCAGTCTCCCATGCAGGGCAGGATCAGCAGACAGTAGGGCAGCTCAGCAGGTTGTGGGGCAGCAGTTCCTTGGAGCAGTCAGCCTCCTTCCCAGTGGCAATCCTCTTGCGCAGCAGTCCTCACTCCAGCAGGGATTCTTCCAGGTCCAGCAGTGTAACAAGAATGTGAGGCCAGGACCCTCCCTTATATATCTTTTTAGTCTAGAAAGCGGTGGAAGTCTCTGGAAGGGTCTGGGGGGCAGGGGCTTCTGGAAGAGTCCAGGGAGTTCTGGTATGCTCCCTGCCTTCCCTGACCTAGCTGTCACAGTGACGAGAGACAGGCCGTTAAGGCTACAGTGGGCAGCCCATCACAGCTCATCCCAGGGAAGAAGGTGTGAATCACTACTCCCACCTCCCAACCCAGGCAGGCTATCAGTATGCAGAGGGGAGGGGGGAGTCTGCAGCCTTATCTGAGTGTAGGCAGGAAAAAGTCCCCTTTATAAAAGTGGGATCCCTAGCGTAGTAATGCCCAAACCCTATATATCATTGGAAAGGGTTCCCCGCCCCGAGTCCAACAAGACCAAACATGATAGACTTATTAGGTCCCTGTCAGAAGTTAGTCCATAAGGGGAGGTTCCCAATGTTAGCCTATGGAGGAGTGCGCCTTACTGCGGTAGCAGTGGCTTGTGGCTCATATGCCAGCCTCACAAGGTTTTAGGGGAGAGCACCTGCACCTCAGCACTGTTTAGCAATGGTGAGGCGCCCAGAGTCCTAAGTCCAACAAAATATAGGATAAAAATGGGAGGCAAAAAGGGCAAAAATGTAGGGAAGACCACCCTAAGGCTGACAGGTCTAACACGTGTCCCCCCCAGCTGAAAGTGGGGAGAACTACCCAACCTCTAGGGAGTTCTCATCACTAAGGCGGAAAAACCGAGAGAGACCGTCTGCTTTGGCGTGGTCTACTCCGGGTCTGTGTTCCACCCTGAAGTCCATCCCCTGTAGAGAAATGGACCACCTCAACAATTTGGGATTCTCGCCCCTCATTTGCATGAGCCACCTGAGGGGCCGGTGGTCAGTCTGGATCAGGAAGTGGGAGCCAAACAGATATGGCCTCAGCTTCTTTACAGCCCAGACCACCGCGAAGGCTTCTCTCTCTATCGCACTCCACCGCTGTTCTCGGGGGAGCAGCCTCCTGGAGATGAAGGCTACTGGTTGGTCCCTACCCTCCTCATTGAGTTGCGAAAGTACCGCCCCTATGCCATGCTCTGAGGCGTCCGTTTGGACAATGAACTCTTTGGAGAAGTCAGGGGCCCGGAGCACAGGAGCGGTGCACATGGCCTGCTTTAGAGAGTCAAAGGCTTTTTGGCAAGCCTCTGTCCAGATCACTTCCTAGGGTATTTCTTAGAGGTTAGCTCAGTCAAGGGGGCCACAATGGTGCCATAGCCCTTGACAAATCTGCGGTAGTAACCTGTGAGGCCCAGGAATGCCCTGACCTCAGTCTGTGTTTTGGGAGGCTCCCAGGCCAGGATGGTTTCTATCTTGGCCTGTAGGGGCTGCACCTTGCCCCCGCCTACCAAGTGTCCTAGGTAGACTACCGACCCCTGCCCTATCTGGCATTTGCTAGCTTTGATAGTCAGGCCTGCCTGCTGCAGAGCCTGAAGCACTTCCTGGAGGTGACCCAAATGGTCCTCCCAGCTGCTAGAAGACAGCTATGTCGTCCAGGTAGGCAGCAGAGAAGGCCTCTAAACCGGAGAGGACCCGGTTCACCAGCCGCTGGAAGGTGGCAGGAGCGTTTTTCAATCCAAAGGGCATCACTCTGAACTGGTAGTGGCCCTCTGGGGTGGAAAAGGCGGACCTCTCTTTAGCTCCATCTTTTAGGGCGATCTGCCAGTACCCCGACGTGAGGTCAAAGGTACTTAGGTATCGGGCAGCCCCCAACCTGTCAATGAGCTCATCCGCCCTCAGTATAGGATGAGCGTCAGTCTTGGTCACAGAGTTCGTCCCCTGTAATCCACACAGAACCTAAGTTCGGGTGTGGTGCCCGGTGGGGCAGCTTTTGGTACCAGAACCACCGGACTGGACCAAGGGCTGTTGGAGGGCTCTATCACCCCCAATTCCAGCATCTTAGTGACCTCACTCTGGATGCTGGCCTTCACCTTATCCGACAACCTGTAAGACTTGGACTTGACAGGGGGGCTGTCTCCTGTGTCCACATCATGGGTACACAGGTGGGTAATCCCAGGGATAAGGGAAAACACTGAGGCGAACTGCCCCAGGACCTGGCGACAGTCCCTCTGTTGCTCAGGAGTCAAGGATGGGGAGAGGACCACTCCCTCCACCGATCCATCCTTCTCTTTGGAAGCAAAGAGGTCCCGGAGAGGTTCTTTCCTCTTCCTCGGCCCCATCAGTCACCATCAGTAAGGTGAGCTCAGACCTCTCATGGTGGGGTTTGAGGCGGTTGGCATGTAGCACCCGGTGGGGCTGCCTGGGGGTCTTAAGGTCCACTAGGTAAGTGGCCTTACCCTTCTTTTCCAATATCTCATAAGGGCCAGTCCAGCGATCCTGGAGGGCACTAAGCTCCCCAGGCTCCATGACCCACACCTTCTGTCCAGGTTCCAGCTCCACAGGGTGAGATTTCTGGTCGTACCATTCCTTCATCACCGCCTGGCTGGCCTCTAAGTTGTCAGAAGCTTGCTTCCACAACTTAGCCATTTGGCTGCGGAAGGCCAGCGTGTAGCTCACTACATCTTGGGGGAGCCTCCTTGGAGTCTTCTCCCACCCATCCTTCACTAAACTGAGAGGTCCTCTAACAGGGTAACCGTACAAAAGCTCAAAGGGGCTGAATCCCACTCCTTTCTGCGGTACCTCCCTGTAGGAAAACAACAAACAGGGCAAGAGGATGTCCCACTTTTTCCTCAGGCCCTCAGGCAGACTCCTGATCATGCCCTTTAGGGTCTTGTTAAATCTCTCCACGAGACCATTGGTCTGTGGGTGGTAAGGGGTGGAGAACTTATAAGTAACCCCACACTCTTTCCACATGGCTTGCATGTAGGCAGACATAAAATTGGTACCCCTGTCGGACACCACCTCTTTGGGAAAACCCACTCTTGTAAAAATCCCCATCAGGGCCCGTGCCACTGCAGGTGCAGTGATGGTTCTCAGAGGAATAGCCTCTGGGTACCGGGTGGCGTGGTCCACCAGAACCAGGATAAACCTGTGACCAGAAGAAGTCGGTGGATCCATAGGCCCAACAATGTCGATGCCTACCCTCTCAAAGGGGGTGCTAACGACAGGCAGCGGTTCCAGGGGAGCCTTCAGCTTAGTCCCTGTTTTCCCACTAGCTTGGCAGGTCAGACAGGTCCTGCAGAATGTATCTGAGGAGACCCTCATCTGCGGCCAATAAAAATGTGGGACAAGCCTAGCAAAGGTCTTGTCTTGGCCCAAGTGTCCTGCCAAAGGGATCTCATGGTCCAGTTCCAAAAGAAAGGCCCTGTAGCACTGGGGGACCACTAAGGCCCTTGATGACCCATGCACAGGAGCCTTGGGCTCACTGTAAAGGGGCCCATCCTCCCAGTAAATATGATACTTTGCGGAGGCATTGCCTGCTGCTTGGGCTTCGGCCTGTCGCCTCATGCCCTCAAGGGTGGGGCACACCTTCTGTGCCCGGCAAAACTCCTCCCTGGTGGGCCCTCCTTCCACCTGCCACCCTGCAGGGGTAGGTAGGTCCCCCAAAGGAACAACACCCCCCTCCGTGGACTCCGGTGCGACCTCCTCAGGTGCCCCATCCATCTCACGGGGTGACTGCACCGGGGCGGGCTTCCCACGCCCTCGGGCTCCTCCCTTCTTAGCAGCTGGCTGGGCCATTTTTCTAGGCTCCAGCCCTGGCTGACTCCCTTTCCGGGCAGCCATAGACCGTGTGGTAGCACAAATCCACTCCGGTAACCCCAGCATCTCCACATGCGCTTTGAGCTCTACCTCCTTCCAGGCAGTATGCTCTAGGTCATTCCCTAACAGACAGTCCACTGGCATGGCAGGGCTCACAGCAACTCTTAAAAGGCCTGAAACCCCTCCCCACTCAAATGGAACCTGTGCTATGGGATAGTGACCCCCCCTGTTGTCAGCCATCACAACTGGATGGACTGCATCGGGAATTAGTTGCTCTGGGGACACCAGCTGACTCCTTACCATAGTCATGCTGGCACCTGTGTCCCTCAGGGCCTCCACCCCCCGACCATTGAGGGTGACCCACTGCCTATACTTGGTAGTATTTGAGGGCACTTGGACCTTGGGAACCATCTCACTGTCTCCCAGAGACACTAGGACAAGCCCTGCCCCCTCACTCCCATCATCTAGGGACAGCTCCTCCCCAAGCGCTATACTAGCCACCCCGGGTTTTTACCTCCAGTGGGCTGTGGTGCTCTCTTGCGACACTTGGGATCCCCCTTGTAGTGTCCAAGTTCACCACACTCTTAGCACCGGACAATTCTGGGCTGCTGACCTTTGTCAGGATAAGTGGGCTTCTGGTGGCCAGATTGGGGCTGGGACCCAAACCCTTTCCCTTGTGAATTACTTTGGGGGCCTTTGGAGAACTCTTTCTTTTTGTCTCCCCCCTATTTCCTCTGGTGGGAACCCTGACCACCCCTTTGGGAGTCCCCCCCCAGAACCCTTGTTGGACACCCTGGTACTGACCCAGGTATCCGCCTCCTCCGCAAGCTTCCTAGGATTGGTCAACTTGCGGTCAACCAGGTGTTGGCGCAGCTCTGGAAAACATTTCTCTAGAAGGTGCTCTCTTAAAAACAAGTCATACAACCCTTCATAGTCATGCACATTGCTGCCCCGCACCCAACCATCTAAAGCTTTACTAGCGTAGTCCAGGAATTCTACCCAGTTCTGTGTGGGAAGTTTGTGGCTATTCCTAAACCTCTGCCTATACGTCTCAGGGGTAAGACCGAACCTCTTAAGCAATGCGGCTTTCATGACAGAATAGTTAGTCTGGTCTTCCTTCTCTAGGTAAAGGAGGGTGTCCCTAACATCTGGAGGTAGGTACTTATACAAACCACCCCCCCAATAACTCTCTGGGACCCCATGGGCTCTTAAAGACACCTCATAGGCGGCTAACCACTTATCAATGTTATCCCCCACCTTAAAACTGGCCATCACATCTTTAGGCATAAAGACCCTGGACTCTTGTGAAGCTTCCATAGGTACGCTGCCACCATTTTTGTTGCTGTTGGCCCCTACTTCTAGGGCCCGGATTTCCAGTTCCTTCAGGCTGAGCTCATGGGCAAGTTCTTTTTCCCGCATAGCCAGGGCAAGTTCTTTTTCCCGCATAGCCAGTCGCTTGTTCTCGCGATCCTGCTCCATGGCCCACCTTTCTCTTTCCCGCTCTTTCTCCAGCTTGGCAAGCTCCAACTTGAGCTGTCTCTCCTCCCTCCTGTCCTCCAGGTCCTCTACGGACAGGCTCTTCACTGACACACTACTGCCTGCCCTGGAAGGTACCCTTGTACCTGGTAACAAATTACCATTTCCCGCCAAGTGCAGTAGGTCCACGTTTCCTGTGGCGTCATGCTCTGGTCCTTGCTCGTCCCCATCTCGTTCTGAGTGGGCTGTTACCCATGCTCTCAAAGCTTTCTGAAGCTCTGCCTTCTTGGCGCTTCGCTTGAAGGGCACCCCTTTCTCCTCGCAGAACTCTTTGTGTTGCGCCACTGTGTAGACTTCCAGATTGGCCAGCTCGAATTCCATGTTGCTAGGTGGGGCCTCAGACGTTTGTAGAGAAAACCAATGGGACTTAGGCAAAAGGACTTTTAAAAAGAGCAGCCAGTCAGGGAGAATTTAAAAAAAAATTCAAAAGTGCCAATTGGAGAGGTTAGACAAAAATTCAGTAGAGTCCGGTGTAGGGTTGCGGTGTACACTGCGTCGCTGCGTGGTGTTACACAAGCACAAGTCCTATCCCACCGCTCGATCACCAATGTTAGAACCGGGGTCTCTAGTTGGCAGGGGTATGTACCCTAGTCCAAGAAGGGACCACCGCTTCCGACCTGGTAGCTTGGCGCAGAGCAGTAAAGGCGGAACTTCAGAGGTAATGTGTAAAGTACTTGTGCAACACACAACGGCGACGACACAGTAAAAACACTCACAAAAGGAACACCACACCAGTTTTGTATAAGAATAAGAATTTCTTTATCTAAAAATTATGCGAGAACCAAAAGCAGGTGAATCCAGCTCCAGCCAAGATCAATAATAAAAAGGATTCCAGTTTCCAAGCAAGATCAATAATCAATAAGAATGAATCCAGTTCCCAGGCCTGATCGATAATAAAAAGGATTCCAGTTTCCAAGCAAGATCAATAATCAATAAGAATGAATCCAGTTCCCAGGCCTGATCGAATCACCAAAAGCTCATGTGTGCCAAGGGCTCCTGCTGGTAATGTCTTTCTCACAGTGTCCTTGGATGGCAAAAGTTCACTTGAGGTAGGTTCTTATGGTCAAAATTCACTGGGGGAAGGTTCTTAGGCCAAAGTTCCCTTGTAGCGTAATAAGTGTGCCTCTCATAGAAATGATGCTCCCAGCGTAGGAAGTGCGGCTGCCCAGACGCTGCTGGTAATGCTAAAAAATGCCCAAGTGCCAATTACCAAGTAATTATGCCCCCGTAGGCCGGTCAGTGAAGGACGGTTCCCAGCCAAGCACAAAGCTCACACTCCAGGTACCCGGCCAACCCGCACCCCGCCCCCTCGCAGCAGCCTGGTTGCATTGAGGCGTTACCTGGGGTGGTGGTTGCGGGCGCGGGTGCGAGGCTCCTCTCCCCCTGGGGCCTCGGGCTCAGCAGGCGCTGCACGGGTGGGGGTCACGGCCACACAGCACTCCTTTAGCACAACGCTTAACAGTGCCTCCAAGTCTGGGGCAACGACGGAGCCTCCTGCCACACAGCGCTTCGCTTCTCAGCGCTACACAGCGCGCTCCGGTCCCAGTGGCGGTGACCTCAGGGCCAGTTTCAGTCGGCTTGCGCCAGAAGCAGAGGCAATCACAGAGCCCTCGGGAGGATCACGGGGCAAGCAGTGCTGAGGGCAGGCCCAGCGTTGCAGCGCAAATCTTGAGTGTTGTTGCTGTTCCAAAGGGCAGTCTTTAAAACGCTGTGGTCCAAGGACAGGTAGTTTCCTTTAGCTTAAAAAGGGTGCAGTCCCAAAAAGGCAATCTTTAAAAGGTTGAAGACTCTTTAAAATGTGGTTCAAAGAAAAGTAGTTCCTTTGGGATGTTGTGGAGACACTCTGGTGGTGGTGTAGCAGTCTCCCATGCAGGGCAGGATCAGCAGACAGTAGGGCAGCTCAGCAGGTTGTGGGGCAGCAGTTCCTTGGAGCAGTCAGCCTCCTTCCCAGTGGCAATCCTCTTGTGCAGCAGTCCTCACTCCAGCAGGGATTCTTCCAGGTCCAGCAGTGTAACAAGAATGTGAGGCCAGGACCCTCCCTTATATATCTTTTTAGTCTAGGCTAGAAAGTGGTGGAAGTCTCTGGAAGGGTCTGGGGGGCAGGGGCTTCTGGAAGAGTCCAGGGAGTTCTGGTATGTTCCCTGCCTTCCCTGACCTAGCTGTCACAGTGACGAGAGACAGGCCGTTAAGGCTACAGTGGGCAGCCCATCACAGCTCATCCCAGGGAAGAAGGTGTGAATCACCACTCCCACCTCCCAACCCAGGCAGGCTATCAGTATGCAGAGGGGAGGGGGGAGTCTGCAGCCTAATCTGAGTGTAGGCAGGAAAAAGTCCCCTTTATAAAAGTGGGATCCCTAGCGTAGTAATGCCCAAACCCTATATATCATTGGAAAGGGTTCCCCGCCCCGAGTCCAACAAGACCAAACATGATAGACTTATTAGGTCCCTGTCAGAAGTTAGTCCATAAGGGGAGGTTCCCAATGTTAGCCTAAGGAGGATTAAGCCTTACTGCGGTAGCAGTGGCTTGTGGCTCATATGCCAGCCTCACAAAGTTTTAGGGGAGAGCACCTGCACCTCAGCACTGTTTAGCAGTGGTGAGGCGCCCAGAGTCCTAAGTCCAACAAAATATAGGATAAAAATGGGAGGCAAAAAGGGCAAAAATGTAGGGGAGACCACCCTAAGGCTGACAGGTCTAACACGGTCGATTCCGATCCGGTAAAAAAAAGTCCATTCGAATCGTATCGGGATCCCTCTCCGTATGACTCGTACACACGCCGAACGACCCGACGAGTATGATCCGGACCGGGGCATCGGGACGCGATCCGTACGGTCCACGTCAGGTAAGGGCGATTTGTACGGAAAAGTGCACAATCACATACACACCGTACGGTGCGTACCCCCGTACACCCAGCATACATGGGGTACGGTGCATACCCCCATGATTCCAGGGTACACCCCGTACACCCAGTATACATGGGGTATGGTGCATACCCCCCATGATCGCAGGGGTACGCCCCTTACACCCAGCGTACATGGGGTACAGTGCGTACCCCTGCGATCATGGGGGGTACGCACCGTACACCATGTACGCTGGGTGTACGGGGCGTACCCCTGCAATCATGGTGGGTACGCACCGTACCCCATGAACGCTGGGTGTACGGGGCGTACCCCTGCGATCATGGAGGGTACGCACCGTACCCTGGGGGGCGTTCCGTACCTGTTACGGCGCGAACTCTGCTTTTATGGCTGTTTTCAGCTCCCGTAAAAAAAGGGTTGTACGATGCGTACCCGACACGTATCGTACTTGCTGGGTCGTATAAACCAGCCGCGAGCCGTACAGATCTAGCGTACAGCGGGTTCCGACGGAGACTTGTACGGGGATTCGAGACGTACGGTCTCTGTACGATTCGTACGGGTCCGGCTCCTGGTACGAATCGTACTTCGACGTACGTACGCGGAACTTTGCAGGGTACGATTCATACGGGAAAAACGCTCCGAACAGCTATTCGGAGCGGTTTTTCCTGAATCGGAATCGACCCCATAGTATTCCATGGTAGTGGAATGACATATAGTATTCCATGGCTGGTGGAATACTTCGGAAAATAGCAGCTAACTGCAAACGAGCATGATCTGCTGCCTTTGAAGCAGAATTACTTTTTCTCATCAGTGGATAGTAGACATATGGGGGCATATTATCAAGTCCATTATCGCCGTTTTAGCGGCTGTTTCCAGCCGAAAAGCAGCAATAATTTCATCGCAGTATTATCAAGGACATGCTAACAGGCTTTAGCATGTGTTTCCTTGTGCTAGCACCAGTTTTACTAACGCCTTGCATCGTATCACTAATGAGATGCAAAGCAGGCATTCCTCACATAACTTCCATGGGAATTGGTAGAATTGGGGGTCTCTAGATGGCAGAGGTGGGTACCTTTGACCAAATAGGGACCCTTACTTATAGTCAGGGTAAAGGGATACACACTGTTGATAACCCCTGTTCACCCCCTTGGTAGCTTGGCACGAGCAGACAGGCTTATCCCCAAGGCAATGTGTAAAGCAGTTGCACCAACACCCACAATAATATTATGAAACACCACAGATGGACACCACACAGGTAATTATAAAACATAGATTCTTTATATAAAATTTAGGCAAGACCAAATATCAAAAAGCAAGGCCAACATACACAATAAACTTCTGTTGCAAGTAATGCTGCTTGTGGTGGAAAACGGGACTCCCCGCTAACTCAAGCCCCTGCTGCTTCTTATTTGTGCAAAGGGAACAGGCCCAGCACGCTACCGGTATCTCCTCTCAGGGACTCCCCACCCCGAGTAGGTGATACCCGCTCACCGGCGCCGCTCGCGACAACCCTCTCCCCGCGGTAACTTTATGATCTAAGCTGCAGGCAATTTACCTTAGGCATGCGGGGAAGAAGAAGGACTGCCACTTCATGGGAGCTTCCGGCTGCACAGTTACCCTGGTGTCTCCGGTGCCGATTTCTTTATTCCGGCAAAAGCAGCTCCCTCGAGGGTTACAAGAGGCGGTGTCCTTCACAAGCATTAGGCCAATCCCAGCGTGGCGCTGCAGGCGAAAACCCTGACCATGTGAAACTGCTCTCCTTCCCGGCCGGGCCCAATCGTAGCACGGCTCCTCAGTCGAGCCTCCTGCGATTGGCCAATCACAGCGCGGCCTCTCCGGTGACCTCAGTGGGCCCGGGGCCGATGGCGGTGGGTTTCTCCGGCTGTTCTTTGTCCCGGGCAGCGGCGGTGATTTGTAAACCTGGCGATTCGGGGCGCAGCAGTCCCCCCCACAGGGCGCAGGTTGTAGGCAGGCCACCCATGATGTTACCAGCACATTCGGGGGATTACTAACGTGGGAGGCCACACAGACCTATGGCCGGCGTCAGTAGTGTGCCGATGAACACACCGATTCTCCCAAAATGGGCCAGTGCCTTTAAATATCAGACTGTGAAAGTATTCTCAGGACAAATGCCCTGAAGAAAATTGTCAAGCAGAAAGTTATGTTAGCTTCTGTAACTGCTGATAGATACTAGTTTACTCAAAATTCTCAGTATTCCACTCCTAGGAGCTCCTAGGAGCAGAGATTTTTTTTATTTGTCCCAGATTCCGGAAAGGCAGCTGAGGTGTGTTATTTTTCAGCTTCGAGTAGGTATTGATCCTGGCTGAAATATTGTCATATAAAAAAATTTACTTTTTGTAATAAATGCTAAAGCTTTTCCACTTTAAAAATGAAGTATAACTTTGTCCGCCTACTCTTTTTAAGTGAAAGGAAAATGGTCTGGCACCCACTTTTTTAAGGTATGGTTTTAGATCACGTAGCAAAGCACTCCCCACTTTATGGTCAGTGAATCAGCTTGATATTGTGGTTAGAATAGCTAGATACATTTTGCATATTCAAAAACTGAAATTTTAAAAGCTTGTTTCGTATATTGAATATGGTGCCTATTTAAAGAAATGTGTATTGTATCTGAGTCTGATTATGTAGAGTTTTTTTTTTTAGGTGTGTTGGATTAATTTTAAGCGTAATCAAGTCTGTGCAGTTCAACTGATGAAAGTGTAATGTGTGTTGTTTATCTTTTTGAGACTTTATTGCTATATGTATATCTTCATAAAATTGTAATGCAGATTTGTATCTCTATTTTTTACATGTTATTGTATTGTGTATATATGCTAAGATGTATGATTTGGAAATAAATCTTACTACCACTACAAAAAAGGGAGGGAAACGTCACACATGGATTTTATTTAAGCAGTTGCGAAAATATATCACAACAAATGTAATTCATTGTCTAACATATCTTGTTGAGGTATAGTATAAACTAATACTGTGTAATGTGAATTTAAACTCACTTCTATGAGGTGGTATGTTATTGGTTGACATCGATGTCTGCAGAGCTTAAATTCAGAGAAACATACTAACAAAATACCTAGACCTTCAGAGTCACTCTTGTAACAAAACACAAATCTTGTTATATGAATATCAATTTAGAGGTCAATGGTGTAAAAGACTTTTGTTTTAAAACATGTTTTCTTGTGCTTGATTCCTGTAGGTCTGCAAAAGAGGTCTGGGCACAACATGCTGCTGTGGAGGTACTCACATTTTTTTCTATTCTTATTTAGAATCAAGTCATTAATATAAATGTGGGATACACTTCCACTCCATACACATTACTCGTTTGTTTATATTTGGAATTGTGACACATTTAAAAGTAAAGGGCCTGAATTAGAGTTAAGTCGGATTTGAATCTCATCCAATTTCAGGATCAAATGCGTAATCCAGAGGAACATACACAGAGCCACCACCTCTATGATCTCCTCTGGAATAGGATTTGTTTGGATGAGCTGTCCAGGCCATTCTCACTGTCCCTGTCATCCCCACCCTCACTGCTCCCCATTCTTATTTCATATTACCCCCCTCTTAGATATGCATCACCCATCCTGAGACTGTCCTCATCCTAAACACCAGTGGTGTTTCTGCTGCACACCATATACATAACACCCTGTAACAACAACTAAAAAGGTATTCTAGATATTTAATAGTTCCGATTTTACTCCATAGAAGTGACTGGTAATACCTGTGAACATTAGGACGGCTTCCTCTATAACATATATGATATGCAATCTAGAGGCATATTATCAAGCGTGAGAGATAAGTATCACTGACCCCGCTTAGCCCACATTTTCCTATTGCCGGCTATCGCTGGAACTTATCGCCATGTTAGTGCTGTATTAACAACACTTAGCGCTATGGCGATAAATATTCTAGCGATAGCGGGGATATCGCCATTTTCCATGGAAGAATGCTGGTTTTCTAGTGATGTTCCATGGAAAACAGCGATATCCTTGATGATAGGGCCTGTGGTCTTTGCCAGACAATCCATCTCCCATGTTAGGTATGCCGTAGTCTGGAATTTAACAGACGTTGAATTCCAGTGTTAAGGCCCAGTTAGTGTGAAAAAAATCAGCGTTAAACTGGACGGGGCTTCGTTGTAAATACATCGAAGCACCGTTAGCGATATTTTATAATGTAGTTGTAAGGGGCACGCCTACCTTGCATCTCATTAGCGATGCGAGGCGAGGCGATAGGAAACAAGCGCTAGCCTGTCATTGTTAATAAAGCGATAAAATTATCACCGCTTTTCGCCAGAAAACGGACGCTAAAGCGGCGATAATGTTATCGCCAGCCCTTGATAATATCACCCAAGTCTTTCTAACAACTAGGATTCTCATCAACTGGCACTGGCATATTTATTTAGCACATAGAATACAAGCATAAATCAACTAGCCACTCCTTAAGTTAACCGTTTAGAAAAACTAAAATATCGCTAAAATAATAAACACAGTTATTGGGAGGGGTACGCCAAACAATACAACCACTCTCAATTTGCCCAAGAAGACATTTAAAAATACATAGCTATAGGTTCCTGTCGGACTTGGCCCTTTTGGCAGGTTCACCCCTAAACTTTTTGCTTTTAAACGTGACTTGGTGTTGGTTGTTTTTGGCTTCTGCGCATGTTGTGAGATTGGCCTGCCCTCCCATAGGAATGCATGGGGAATGTGTGTGCCCATGGTAGTTCCTGATGTGCAGGGGCGAGTATGGTATGTGCAAACTCGTGAGATTAAATGCTGAACGATGATGTGCGCAGATTTAATGTATCCGATGTGGAAGTGCCACTTCTAGAAGTTGGCATGTCTGTGTAGTAAATGTGAATTGACTGTCTGGCTTGTGATTGGCTGGAGCTGGCTGGTGTGCCTGGCTCCAGGTGTCAGGATGGGTCTGCCCCGGTGGTGAATGGAGAGATCTGCATGTTGATGGGAGGGAGGAGTGCACCTGGGACCTGAATAGGGCTGGACCTTCCCTCCACAATGCTGGCTCCGCCCCCTGCAGTGTGTCAGATGACCCTAGCCTGTCCTGTGAATGGGGAGAGGGGCTGAGCACAACAAAGTGCTCCAAAACCAGTAGCATCTGGTTTTTCCTTAAAACTGTGCTACCAGACAAAAAGAGCTATGTGTATAAAAAGGGGTTGTTAGGTAATAAATCCATTAAGTTGGGCAATAAATCCTCCAACCCTCCGCAGAGCGACATAAAGCAAATAAACCACAGCTGCCTCCCAAAACACAGGAAATGTTCTTGCACCTTTGTCCGTTTATTGGCATGCCAAGGCAGAATGCAGACGCAGTGTCACGTCTTGGAACAAGCTTCTTCTGCCCCTCATGAATAGTCACAGCAGAATATATAGGGCAGAAAGTGCAGTCATCAGTAAACTCATACAATGTGCCCAAGGCCAAATATGGTTGTACATATACAAATAGAAGTGCCACGCAGGCCCAGAACATAGAGCAATATATGGGCACAAGGGACCAGAAAGCAAGTTTAAGCAAACCTGTAAGATTCAGAGGCTTTCCACAGCTGTTAACCCATGACGTGTCAATGAGGGCACTACAGGTCATGGGGTCAGAAGTTAATAGATTTCTAAGGGGAGGGGTGTTCAGGAGCATGGAGCAAGCAGCTTGGTCAGAGCGGTTAACTCAGAAGGTCTGAGATAGTGTGGAGGAGAATATGGAATTGAGAGATATTTTTCCCCACAATATCCCTCCTTTTTGATAGCAATATCAAATACCATTGTAAGAAAAATATGAATATATACATATGGTAGAAATATCGAAAATGTACTTATCTTTGACTAGCATCACACAGTGTTTAAATAACATGCATATATTGGCGTAGACCCATCCAAGCCGTATTCATTTTTCTACATAGATAAAATTATATACTAATACTTAATGCTTTTATATTATATCTCTATAGCCATTAATTGAAATGTTTCTTTGTGTGCTTTCTCTACATCCTGTTGTATTTGGAGATATTTGTAGGCTAGCTCCTGCTCTGTAGGAGGTAGAATTTTAACTGCGGAAATTGAATGGATGCTTTTAGTACACCATTGCTGTACCATGGAGCAGCAACACTGAAGACAACACAAAAATATCACTATTGTTAAAAAGATACCTAGTAGTGCTAAAAGTAAGTGCTTTAACCATCCTGTTGGTAGCCATGACCATAGCCAGGACCAGTCATCAGAATCTGTAATTTTCCCTGCTCCACGGAATATGTGAACTGCATTCTTAATTTGTGCCACATCCCTTGCTATGTTCCCACTTTTGTTTAAAAAATAACAGCAGGAGGAATTTAATAAAACGCACAGTCCTCCTTGTTGTAGTGTCAGGAGGTCAAGTGCAATCCGATGTTGAATAGTCATGGCAGCTACTGAGTTAATTTCCATCTGCAACTGTTGAAGTGCATCTCTTGTTGCATTGAATGCTACAGCTAGCTCAGCAGACATATTAACTAGAGCCAATTCTAAATCATATACCCCATATCCAGGGATAAATATACGCATTAGTTCAAAGAATAGGCCCCGTCTAGTTTCCAGAATAGGTGCATGTATATCTCTTTTATATCTATGAGCAAAACTCTCCAAATTTAGTGGCTCATGGGCTGCAATGCGTGGCACGACTGAAATGTTTGGTGTAAGGTAAGAAATAGCACACATGCCTTCCCAGTGCCGGGGAAGCACCTTGTATGTTTTAGTGCCACAAACAAAATACATTCCGCCCTGTAACTGTGTGTCTAATGTGTGATATTTACTGAGTGGAAGGCCTACCCCTTCAGGGAAAGTGTTTTGGAATTGATCACACCATTTGTAATCAATCCATGAAGAATTTATAAGCGTAACATTTGCCCATGGTGCCATGTATGAGCAGCGAGCTGACCATAAGGGGTATTCTAATATTTTAGAAATCACATTTGGTGCCCTAGCATGCTTATTCTTTTGCTCAATAAATGGATCATATAGAAGACCATCAGGTGTTACTAACAGTGTCTCTCCATCTACAGTGATGTTCCAGTAATGCAAAGTATAGTTTACTTGTTTTCCTCGTACCTTTGCTGTCCAGTTCCTACTTACTAACTGTCTGTCTTTTATGTTCCAATTCCCTGTGATATTATCAAATTCTAATATGTTAGGACACTTGCTACTTTTTAAATGTCCTAAGTATTGCGAATCTGGGTTATATCCTGAAACATGATGCTTTAAACATACAGGAAATGCTTTTTCCTTGTCTTTGTATTCTACTGTAGGAGATACTTGGTATTGGGCTTGAATATTTGGCAGTATGGTACACCGTGGGTACCATCCAATCTTTCCTTCTCCACAATCCCATGTTACATTGGATATGAGGCATCCTATTCCTTGCGCATAATTTTGTATAGGCACAGGCGTTTCATAAAGGCCAATAGGGTCACTGGGGTGTCTGGATAACTCTCTACAAATCCAGCAATTTTGAAGACCTAAAGCCTGGGCAACTTTCTCATGTACTGCAATGAGGGGATGGTCAGCAGGTTGTTGCAGTACAGGTAGCACACACATAATTATGGTACTCAAAAATATTGTTAGCATAATGCAATGCATTTTCTGGACAGTGGTAAATGTCACTTTCAGAATTTAAAATGTTGTTAGGCAGTGCCTTTCTGTCTCAGTTCCAGGGTACTTTCTGTAAGTGTCAATAATGAAAGTTCTTGTGGTGTGCTGTCATCTGCTTCTCCTCCTGGTCCGTAGTCGTCTTGTTCAGGGGCGGTTTCACGGACCTGCCCTGCGTGCTTCACTCAACAGCATCAGTTGGTGTCACCGTTCCTGGGACACTTGATGAAGGACCCTCAGCGTTGTTGTTAGGAAAGGTCTGGTCTGTCTCCCCCTTGTCCTGTGTTTCGCGCTGCTCCACGTGTGGTCGTTGCTCATCTGTTAAAGGTGACTCTGCCTCAGGCGTTGTTGGTGCAGCTCTGCATCGTGTTCCGTGCAGCCACTCGGGACGTCCCTCCACCTTTAGCGATGTTCTGGTAACCAGGAGCACAACGTGGGGTCCAGTCCACCTAGAAGTAAGAGAAACATTTTTTATTTTTCTCACCATGACCATGTCGCCAGGTTTAAAAGGGTGTGTTTGTTCTAAGGAAGGATGGGGCAAAGCTTCCTTCACCTGGAGATGGTGATGTCTCAATACCACTGATAATTGTACAGCATAGTCAGAAATCTGCTCATCCGTCCACAGCAGTGCTGCTTGGGATGCTGTGAGAGGCAACCTCAACCCCACCGACATAGGCCGCCCCATCAATACCTCATGTGGGGACAAGAGAGTTGTTCTAGATTGTGTTGCTCTTATGGCATGCAGCACCAAAGGCAGCGCCTCTGGCCATTTCAGGCCTGTTGCATCAGTTGTTTTGGCTAATTTATGTTTTATTGTGGAGTTCATTCTCTCCACCTGCCCTGAACTTTGTGGGTGGTATGGGGCATGCAGTTTCCACTCTATTCCCAAACACTCACACATCTTTTCCACAATGGCAGCAACAAATTCACCCCCTCTGTCACTGTTTATGCTCTGGGGGACCCCAAATCGGGGTATTATATCATTCATCAAGCATCGCACAACAGTTGCTGCATCATTCTTCCTAGTGGCAAACGCCTCCACCCATTTTGAAAACTGATCCACACATACCAACAAATATTTGAATCCATTCACTGGGGGCATGTAGGCGAAGTCTATTTGAATGTTGGTAAAGGGACCCTCTGGTACTGGCAAGTGATCATGGGTAGCGGGGGACCGACCTTTAGCATGTTGGGCACAGACAAGACATTGGGAGCAGAATTGCGCAGTAAAAGCTGTTATCCCTGGTGCAAACCATTCTTGTCTAATCAAAGCATTCATCCCTCCTTGAGCCATGTGAGTGGGTCCATGGGCAAGCCTTGTAAGGGGCAGGAACATACTGCGTGGGGCCACAGGCCTCCCATCCTTGTGTACCCACAATCCCTCATCATTTGGCTCACATCCAGCATCACTCCACGCTCTTTCTTCCTCTGGAGGTGCAGACCATTGTGCTTCTTTCACATCAGCTAGCAACAATTGTCTCTGAATCAGCTGTATTTTTGGAATACTTTTTGCCATTGAAGGCACCATCTGTACTGGCTGTAACATGCTCTCTTTTGCTGCTGTGTCAGCCATCGCGTTACCTCTGGCTATCTCAGTATTAGCTCCTGTATGTGCCTCACATTTTATTACTGCTATTCTGTTGGGCAGTAGTATTGCCTGTAGTAAATTCTTTACTAAGGGGCCATTTTGAATGGGGCGTCCTGCTGCTGTAATGAAACCACGATACTGCCACAGCTGGCCAAAATCATGGACAACTCCAAAGGCATAACGTGAATCAGTGTAAATATTAACATCTTTCACCTCAGCTAGGATGCATGCCCTTGTGACAGCATACAGCTCGGCTTGCTGGGCAGATGTGCCAGGTGGGAGGGCTGCACTTTCAATTATGGTGTCTACTGTTGTTATAGCATACCCTGCTCTGCAATCAGTGTCTGTTAGTCTGCTAGAGGAACCATCAGTGTACCATTCATAGTCAGTTTTTTCTAATGGTGTTTGCTGCAAGTCTGGTCTGGGTGTGGTGCATGTCTCTACAACTTCAACACAGTCATGGTCAGGGGTCTCATCTGAATCACCTAGTGGAGGTAATAATGTTGCCAAATTAACAGGTGGGCATCTTTTAATGGTGATATTGGTGTTAGACAACAGAGTGACCTCATAACCTGTTTGCCTGGCTGCCGAAAAATGTTGTGTTGCTGCAGATGACAACAACAACTGTACCGAATGTGGCACATAAACAATACAAGGGTAGTCCAACACAATGGGAGCCGTCCTCTCTACCATCACAGCTGCTGATGCCACTGCTCTCAAGCAAGCTGGATGCCCAGTTACTGCTGCGGGCAAAGTCACGGAGTAGTATGCCACAGGTCTTTTTCCAGAGCCATGCTGCTGTGTCAGCACACCATTTGCAATGCCATTTTGCTCTGACACATAGAGATGGAAGGGCAGTTTGTAATCAGGCAGCCCCAGGGCTGGCGCAGCACACAAAGTCTCTTTCAGTTTCTTAAAACAGTTTGCAAGTTCATTAGTCCATACAATGTTGTTGGGAGCATCTTGTAGTGTACATTGTCGCAGGATGGCACCATAGGATCTGTACTCAGGGATCCACTGGCGGCAGTAGTTCATCATCCCCAGGAATGACAGCATTCCTTTCTTGGTGGACGGAGGCCTCATGCCCTGAATCATTTTGATCCTGTCGGGTGATATGCGGCGTGTTCCTTTGGATACCACATAACCCAGGTAAGTCACCTCTTTTTGGCAGCACTGGAATTTTGACAATGAAGCTTTGTGTCCTCTCTCCTGGAGGTGATTCAGCAGCGCTACAGTGTCTTTTTCACAAGCTTCAAGGGATGGAGATGCCACAAGTAGATCATCAGCATACTGCAAGATGATGCTACCTCCTTCCAGGTGTAGGCTATCCAGGTCTCTCTTTACTGCCTGCGCATAGACCGTGGGACTCTCAGTATAGCCTTGTGCCAGTCTTCTGAAAGTATATTGGGTATCTTTCACTGTGAAAGCAAAAAGGTACTCGCTCTCTGGATGGACTCTAATACTGAAAAATGCAGAGAAGAGATCAATGACTGAAAAGTACTCTGCCTCTACAGGTATAGAAGATAATATGGTATTTGTGTCAGGCACAACAGGTGCTAAGGGAACCACAATGTACAGGAATTTATATAGCGCAAATCACCAAGCGGTTTCTAAGCGCTTGCTTAGGGAACCCGTCCTGGTATCCCCCTGTGAGATAACCCCGGCAAGGTATCCACAAGGTGAAAGCCAGGCATCCCGCCGCGAGGGGCCGTTGTGGAGATTAAGCAAGCTATTGCCCAGAGTCGCAGAGTGTGAACCCATGAATTGAGTAGGCACCGGAGCGAGAATTGTCGAGTCCATGGACATTTTAGGACTCTAGACCCCGCCGAGCCGGGAATTGAACCCTGGTCCCGGGCTGACCTCTGCTACCAGGTCTGCCTCCTCTAACCAGTGAGCCACACTTCTCCACAATGTTGTTTATCTGTCGTAAGTCCTGTATGAACCTATACTGCCCAGTATTGCCCTTGGGTAATGGAATGATAGGACTATTACAGGGGCTGGATGTCTTTTTAATGATACCTTGCTGCAAGAGAGATTCAATCACAGGTTTTATTCCCTCCTCAGCCTGAGGTGACAGCCTTTACTGACGGACATAAGGTAATTCAGCATTCTCTTTAAGTGTCACTTTATGGGGAGGGTATGTTTTCAATAATCCTGCCTCATTTTTGTGTTTTGCCCAGACCTCTGAGTTCACTTGCTCTAGAATTTTAATTTTAGTCAGCTGTAAAGCCATATTCCCTTCAAGTTTGTCAAAAACTGCAGTCTTGTCCTTTCTGTTCATACACAACGTCCAACACCACCCTTCTCCATCTCCTAACACGGACACCAGTCCTAAAGGAAATGTAAAATCCTTTGTTCTAGGTAAGTCCTGAAGGAGTTTGACCATGGGGCCCAAATCCTTAGGGTAGTAACCTGGTGCTACAGCTATGGATACATGTGGTTCAGAATCTGGCACTTGAAATAATCTCATTTCCTGTGGTCCCAGTTTAATGCTCACTGCACACCCTTCTTTTCCTACATATAATGTGTGCTCAAACAACTCCATTGTCCAGTGCAAATGTTTGTCTGCCCTGTAGGCGTACCATTCAGGCACTGCTCCTGTGAAAAATGCTGCAGTACAGTGCATGGGCTCAGGTACTAATGTCAACTGCACTAAATGAGTGACCAATTCACTCTCAATGTCAGGGCTGTATTTAAACAGTTCTTGAAACATGTTTTCATAAAAATCTCCATGTAATGGAGTCCATTGGTAACGTGTTGGAGAGAGAGAGAAGACAGGGGGTGCACATAACACAGAGTCCTCACTTAATTTGCAAGCAGTAAGTGCTCTATTAGCCAATTCTAACCTGTTCTCAGGTACTTGTAAGTAAATCCCATTTTGTGAAAAATATAATGTTGCATGCAATTTACAGAGGAGGTCTCTCCCCAGCAAATTGATGGGTGCATCTGGTGACAGCAGAAACTGATGTGTCATTGTGAAGTCATCAACAGAAACTGGTAGGGGTTCTGACAATTCTTCATGCATCATCATTCCATTTACCGCTATAGTAGTGACTGTTTCACCACTACCAGGACCCAACTTGTTTCTTACTGCAGATAGGGTTGCACCACTGTCTATTAGGAAATCGATCTCTTTATCTCCTACCTTAATTTGAAACATGGGATTCTCCTCTGGTGTCTCGGATACCTTCATCATAAAGCACTGGGCTCTGGTTGCTGCAGTTTGTCCCATCTCTCTCTCCGCGTTGTCCTATGCTGATCCATGTTGCTCCTGGAAAGGATTCCTCATGGAGTGCTGGGTCTGCTTCAGGTCTCTGGGCATGGGTGGTGCAGATGGCTGGGTCTCATTTCTGTCTGACCTTTCATTCCTGTTTCTATCATTTCTATTATACTGGTCACTTCTCTCATTCCAGTACCTTCTACCTCTATTATTTCTACAATTGCGTGCCCAGTGCCCATACCTCTGGCAATTATAGCACCGATCCCCACTCTTGTCTCTCCTCTGGTATCCTTGTCCATTATCCCATCTTTGCTGTGCCCCCTGATAGTACATTCCCTCTGGCTCCTCCTCTCTTTGTATTTGCTGCAACATCATTCCTTTGTCATTTTTAGTGATGTCCTTTCTTACCTTAAAAATACCATCTCTTTCCATAGTTATGAGAAGCGTGCACAACTCGTTATATCCTTTAGTGGACCAATCAGGGTGGCGTAATTTACAACTGTGGGCCACAGAAGCTAGCAATCCATTCATAAGGGTTTGCGTAGCCAATACCTTATAGGCCTCTGTGGTGCGTGGTACCCCTGCACTGTTATCCCATGCTTCATTGTACCTTAAGATGTAATCAGCCACTGACTCACCTGGCTTCTGCAACGTGGCAGTGACTTGAGAAAAATCACCATGTTTAACTGCTAGCCCATTAATTGTGTCCCTGATAGACTCTAACCAATGAATCAATCTATTTTCTGTGACATCCATATTATTAGTCAGTATGGTCCAATCCCTTTCCTGTGGAATTTGGAATGCACTTTTTACTAAAGACCATCTGCTCCCATATCCTATTTTTAATAGCATTTCTACATCTCGAGGGACGGGGGTATAGGCAATACATATTTTATGAAGCCACTCATAATATTTTACACTGGCAGTCAGTGGGTCAGGCGCGTCCTTAGTCATTTGGGTTGCCTCCAAGGGGGTCCATGGTTTTAGCATGGCTGTCCCCCCCAACACTATTTTTGGTGCAGTTATTTTAGTGTTCAATAGTATGTCATCAGTATATGAGTTCTCACCCTTTCCCTTTAGGGTCCGTGTTTGTGACCGTATATGTATCAGCCGTTCCCTTCTCTCTAGCTTATCCTGTAGTTTATTAATGGAGCGTTGTATTTCCTCCCTATCAGTGTTTACTTCTTCTTGGAACTCATCTGCCTCTTTCCTCAGGTGTGTCAACTGCTCATGTTCCTCCTCATCTTTTCTCTCTTTTGCACTCAGCCCTAAATCTTCACTCAGACCAAAAGTGGAAGGTTGGGCTGGGGATTCAAAAGCATGTAGCATGTCCCCTCCTAAGGATAAGTGCCCATTCAAGACTGGTGGTCTAAAACTGCCCTCTCTGGCGTTAGTTGGTATGTCAGGTACCCTAGTTAAATCACCTTCCAGGGATATGTGAAAATAAGGTACACGTGCTAAGCTTTGTTGTGAAGCCAGTGCTTGCTCAGGTGTGTTATGTCTTTCACACTGGTTGTAGGGGCCTGAAAGTGATGGGTAAATTGAAGTTGCTGGAAGAGGGGATGAGAATTGAGGTGCAGGAGAAACAGGCCCTGCAGACTGGATGTTTTGTCCCAATGTTTGGTGGCTGTTCTCATTGCTGGCTCTATCTGAGACCCAGGAATTAAATTCACTAGTTGCATTTACTCTCTGTCTTTTCCTTTTTTCCTCAGTAAGCAACAAAATCTCCTCCTCAGTCAATGCGCTACTAGTTATTTGCCCATTGTCTGTTCCTTCCCCCAGTTTGACAAAAAGGCCTTGAGGCTTGGAGGCGATAAACAGTTTTTTCAACGTATTTATATCATCATTTACTTGGCGGTGCGTCCAAATACATAGCAGAGCAGCAGCCCGTCTAGAAGTAGTGGCATTTGGTATTTCTTTAACCCGGTCTGCTTCAATTGTTGAAAACCCACACTTTTGCCATAGTGACAACAAATGCTGCTCTGTTTGCACATAGTTACTTAATTCTAATAAACACTGGCTATAAGATGTGGGCCAATCTTTTGCTAATTCTAGCTCTTTTTTAGTAGGCTTCTTGCACTCACTATTCACCATTGCAATTGCAGAACACACTTTATGTTCAGTGGAGGCATTCCCCTGGCCTTTCTTTTTTGAAAGGAGAGCTTTATTTTTTGCAATTGAAAGCCACTGCTGTAAACAATCTTTTACATAATGTGAATCCCATGATGGGTCACCCTTTAAGTGTATACGTTCTGTCAAGCGTTCAATATCATCTATCTCAAGAGAACCAAATCTAGGCCACAGCCCGTCATTCCCTTTCCACGTCCATACTAGCGCGCAAAAAGGAGTTACATATTCTAAACAATTTGTATCTTTCACAACCTGAGCTGCAGGGCTATCTGCTGGTAATTTAAAATCCTTCTCTAATGACAGTTCTTTAAATAATTTCTTTGTCTTTTTCACCATGCGAGGCCTTACCACCTCCATAGTTTCTTTAGAATTGCCAGAACCCATTGTGCCCTTCACTCACAATTTTTTAAACCCTGAAAGATAAATAAATATGTCTCCTGGAAGTAAAAATTTGTTAAGATTTGGATAGAGAGACTTGAGAGAAAAAATATACAATTGTGCAACACTCAGACACCACATAAAACAATTTGACTTCTCTGATGCAACTTGTTGTGATATCATTCAAAGAAGCATTTCAAATAAACATAGCAGGACAATACTTTTTAAAAGACTCTAAACATAATTAAATACAGTCATTGATCAATGACAGGACAGTGCAAAATTGAAAAACATTTCCTTGTGTCCTGCAGCCAGCCAATGGTCACCGCTTCCCTCGCTACACTTCTGGGAGAGTTGTTTTTATCTCTTCATCCCTCTACTCTTGGGTCATAAATTATTGTCGTGCCTAGGCTCTCCTGTTGCGTTATGGCGTCCCGTAGACCCCTGTCGCATATCAACTCCAAGGTGTTGATACAGAGAAATATTTCAATGATGATAAAAATTTCAATCACTTGATGGAAAAGAATTCAATCAATGATGAAAAAAATCAATCAATTGTTTCTCTACAGTCCCCTAGTTAAATTCGATGCCAGTTACTACCTCCTCTCTCTTTTTTTTTTAAAAAACTATGTTCTAACTGAGCATTTGAAACACTGAAAGGTAACGCCAGCAAGTTATTTTAGCTTTACAGCCTACTTACCAACTGGTGACATTACAGTCCTTCAATGTCCCACTTCTGAACACCACTTCTGTTAGGTAATAAATCCATTAAGTTGGGCAATAAATCCTCCAACCCTCCGCAGAGCGACACAAAGCAAATAAACCACAGCTGCCTCCCAAAACACAGGAAATGTTCTTGCACCTTTGTCCGTTTATTGGCATGCCAAGGCAGAATGCAGACGCAGTGTCACGTCTTGGAACAAGCTTCTTCTGCCCCTCATGAATAGTCACAGCAGAATATATAGGGCAGAAAGTGCAGTCATCAGTAAACTCATACAATGTGCCCAAGGCCAAATATGGTTGTACATATACAAATAGAAGTGCCACGTAGGCCCAGAACATAGAGCAATATATGGGCACAAGGGACCAGAAAGCAAGTTTAAGCAAACCTGTAAGATTCAGAGGCTTTCCACAGCTGTTAACCCATGACGTGTCAATGAGGGCACTACAGGTCATGGGGTCAGGAGTTAATAGATTTCTAAGGGGAGGGGTGTTCAGGAGCACGGAGCAAGCAGCTTGGTCAGAGCGGTTAACTCAGAAGGTCTGAGATAGTGTGGAGGAGAATATGGAATTGAGAGATATTTTTCCCCACAGTTGTGACCCCATGGAAAAGGTTCTCTCCCTGGATCCTATCTTGACGGGGGCCTGCTGCTGGGCGCCAGGAGCTACCGCCACTGGGGACTGCCTCTCTGCCTGGAGGGCCCTGTGAGCTGGACCCCGGACCCAGCCTTTGCCCCCCTGCCTTCCTTCCCTGAACTTTGCTCTGGACTTTTGCATACTTTAAGCGCCTGGGAAGCGCTTTGTTTTTCCTCCATGGGAGCGCTTTTATTTCAAGTTGCAGCACGGAGCTGCAAGCATTTGGCATAGGGATTCCCCTGCATTTGTGCCTCAATCACGGGAGCCTACCTTGGATTGTGCGTGAGGAACGCGGGTGCCTACCCCGCACATCTGCTCATTTTTTATCCCTAGCGGGTGCCCACCCCGCCAGGGACTTTGCCTTAAAGAGGGTGCCTACCCCTCATTTTGCCCCAATAAACTCACTGCCGCTGGCCCAGGAATCCCCGACCGGGCTGCTGCTGAAGTCACGAGGCCGCGGTGCTAGGATTGGTCCCAGCCGCGGACGTGGCCTCACAACGATGAGGAATTTGCCGGTGGAAGCGAGGACGGGAGCCTACCCCGCCTCCAAGGATGACCCGGCACCAGAGAAGAGAAGCCAGGCCAGCGCGAGAAGAGAGGCAATGTGGCTGACAGCGGGGCGCCCATGCCCGGAGAAGAGCCCCGCGCCCTGCAGTTGTTGGACTTTGAGGCGGAGGGGGCCCGAGGCACATTGCCAGTGCCTGCCCCCGCCGCCGGAGAAGTGTTGCTGCAGGTGCAGGAGAGGACAGGAGCCCACCCCGCCTCCACAGGAGATTGCCAGGAGCCTCACCGGCTCCATTGAAGTCCCGGTCCCAGAAGAGGGACCGGGCGAAGAGGAGGAGCTCCACAGTGCTGGCCCCAGGATGGAAGGAGACTGCAGGGGAGTCCCAGGTGAGTGGGGCTCACAGTGGCTGGTGGCAGGCAGAGGCACCCGGTCAGAGCGGCCCCATTGGGGCAGAGGGCCGCTCCAACGTGGACTATGTGTGGTTGAGGGGCATTTGATGATTTAGAGCCTACGTGGCTCCCCGTTGTTTTGCGGCAGCAGTTGTAATTAGAGCACACGTGGCTCCAACCTCGGGGGCAGCTGCATTTAGAGCCCAAGAGGCTCCAACGTCTTGGGGGCATAGTTGTACTTAGAGCCCACGAGGCTCCATCGTGTTTTGGCGGGCATTTTGGTCCTAGAGCCCTCGAGGCTCCAACGCTGAAGGGGCATTTCAGGTGGTAGAGTGGCCACGGTTAGCAGCGGGCCACTCCCACAGTGTGGTAGCATTTTCTTGGTAGTTTAGAGCCCTGAGGCTCCAACTATTGTTTTGGGGGCATATGTTGTTAAAGGGCCCGGTTGGGTCATCAGGGGTCCGTGCTACCCCAGCCTACGCACCTGCATTACAGGAGCCAGTGTGCTCCAGGGGGACATGATCTCCAGAGCCTAGAAGACTCCAACGTTTGGCGCAATTTGTTTAAAGGGCACTGAGAGCCCTTACAGTATTTTTCCCTATCTCACAGCTGGCCAGCAATTAGTGGGCAGCTGCACCGTTTAGGTTCCTTATTTTTAGTGGACATATTATTTGGGATTACCCAGCTGCCCAGCAAGTAGTGGGCAGCTGCTACATTCAGGCCCTAAACTCTTGCACACTCTTCTTGGGCTGCCTGCGCAGCCTGCCCTAACACTGTTGGACAAAGGGCGTTTGAGCCCCTGTGGAAGTCCAGTTGGCCTGGGGTCAGTATCCTATGTGATTTTGGCGCAAGGTGATTGCCTACTGTGTTTATGATGATAATTGCCTAATGTGGTTATGTTGGTAATTACATGGTTCTTGCTAATGTGATTTATGCGTAATGTGCAATGCCTTTATGCCTGTGATACCTCTAAATGTGTTTTCATGCTTAGGAGGTTGTTTTGCCTAATATAGTTTATACTAGTGACGTTATGTGTCCCTGCGTGATCTATGCCTATGGTGATTAGTATTGCGTAGTGTTTACCTACCTTTTAGCAGTGGTTACTGGTTGTGTTCTACAATTGTTATTTTGTGCGACAGTTACTCTAAGTGCTATTTCTACTAAGTGCTGATTCTGACAGTGGCCCACGCAGCCCTGTCATGTGTATATAATTCCCTGTAAATACTGCCCAGTGCCAGTTGGCACAGTGTAACCGTGTGATTATGATCTAATGTGTTTATGGTAATACAAAGGCTATTTTTATATATAACCTTGTGTGGAGTTCCTTTTTGTGGTGTGCCTAGTGTGTTGCTGCTGTGTGTGTGTTGCGGAAATGCTTTACACATTGTCTCTGGGATAAGCCTGACTGCTCGTGCCAAGCTACCAAGGGGTGAGCAGGGGTTATCTTTGGCGTGTAACTCCCTTGCCCTGACTAGATTGGTGGTTTCTGCCTGGCTTTGGCGCAAGCCTTAGCCAACCAGAAATCCCAACTCACAGTTCCAATACAGTTGTTCAATCCCACAGATATCATAGTACTTGTTTGAGGTGAAAAGTAATATTCTTTATTTCTTTCTTGCGATATAAAGACAATCACAGCCATAATGTTAATAGGCGGCAAAGTCCGCGTGTTTTGTCCAAAAGATATCTGGACTTCTTGAGGGCTTATAAAAACATACAAAACAAAACAAGCAAATATTGAAACCTACTGCATGATAATTATGAAAAAAAATGTAACAAATATATTAAAAATATATCTTGCTATAAACATAAGACCAACTTAAAATATTGATTTACAAGAAATCAAACCATTTTAGGACCAATAACCATACATAGGTGTGATCCTAATTGAAAGCATAAAACAACAACCTAGGCACTCATAGTAATAGGAAAACAGCATGTAAGTAAGTACAAGAGATAAAGTGAAATGGTTACAAAATGAGAGAAAATAGTTTCCGATGTGTTGAAAAATGTTCTGTCTTTTATTCCTTCAGTTTTGAGCCAACGAACAGAAGAAAACCAGCCGACATGTGTTTCGTCGCATTTGGAAATTAATACCGCAACTTCCTCAGGGCTGTATTCGGAAGATGTGTCCACCACTCGGAACACAGTGATTGGCCGTGGAGGTGCATTCGGCGTACTCACCAAAGATCTCATTACTTACTGGAATTATTGTTTCCTCTTTAAGATTTTCCTCCACGGTGCCCGATATCTTAGGCGGCGGCTTTCCTGCTCGCCTTGCTTTGACTCCCGCACTTTAAAGACTCTTTCATAATCTGATCGTTTACTTGGATCGAAGTGAGAACGCGCTGGATGTTACCATTCACGGCATATTTGATACTTTGTATCAACCCGGGTCTATCTACGAGATTTAGCCCACCCGGGTTGGAATTATCACCGAATGAGCGATGACCAAGTATTACATCTTGGATGAGGAAGTCGCGGAATTATTTTCCAAATGCGACAAAACACGTGTCGGCTGGTTTTCTTCTGTTCGTTGGCTCAAAACTGAAGGAATAATAAAAGACAGAACATTATTCAACGCATTGGAAGATACTTTCTCTCATTTTATAACCATTTTGCTTTATCTCTTGTACTTACTTACATACTGTTATCCTATTATTATGTGTGCCTAGGTTGTTGTTTTTTGTTTCATTGTGAGGATCTTCAAACACACTAAATTGAGGGGTTACAGGGCTTATCCCTTCTCCTAGTGGCACCATACAGATTCATCCTCCACTTACCCATTTAGTAGAGCGCCAAGCGATTTCTCTGAATTCTAAAAACCCTTGTGTTACAGTTTCTAATTGAAAGCATGATATGCGCCATGTACAAATTACTTAATTAGCAGTTGAGCCCTCAATATAGAGTTGACTTATAGTTCTCATACGCATCCTTCCTCTACAGTATTATGAAGCAAAAACACGAGAAGACCAATTGAACCTTAGTCATTCGGGGGTCACTTTAATTTGATCTACATCTTTAGTGCCTCAGGTTTCCAGATCAAGTCTAGTGGCATTTCTTCAGAACCTTGTCTATGTTCATAGTACTCTAAAGAGAAAAACTGTGCAATGATGTCCCTACTCTGCATATGGTCACTGTTTGTGGTGTAATACCATTCGACGTTAACTCACATGGAATGGTCCAGGAGAACCTTAAATACCCTATGGTCTCCATAGGTATCTTTTGAAGTTAGTGAACGTCTACAATCACACACCTGAAGGGAGAAGAGGCAAATGTCAAACCACTAGGTATGGCAAGTGAAATTCCTCAGGGATACTGGGATTGGTGTCCTAGCCCACTAACAGTATGTTTGGGTCTCATCTTTCCCAGTTCCAAAAAATGGGTCGAAGGATCAGAGGAGTTCTTTATATCATGTTAGGCCTCCTCGTTCACAACAATGAGACCACTTTCAACACATCCCACGTAATCATGTGGTATTTGTACGTCAAGGTATGGCTCGTTAATTGTGTAAGCCATCTTGGGATAGACTGCTGTCCATATTGTGATCAATCGCAAATAATGAGGCCAAATCAACGAGGTTGTTGGGAGTCCCTGCACAAGTGAAAATCTCACTTATTATGTCATGGAAATCGGTATATATTCAAATCTCAAATCAGTTCAGGGTTGTTAATAAAAATTTTAAGCAAATTCGCCCTATTTTTTTGTTTGTTTTTTATGTGCACCTTAAACCAAATGTTGGTACCTTGGTGAGTTTCGCACCTGAAATAGAGGCAACTTGCTACTTTACTTTACAGCTTGCTTCATCATATGCTGTGATCTATGGTTGGAAATGTCTCCAACTTGAGTTGGTCCTGGTAAATATGGATGGTGTTTAGGCAGGTTTGGGGTATTAGTCTTTTTAAAAAGCATTATGTGGTCGCTGAGCCCTTGTTTCATGGATTCCTCACTGTCTTCCCTCTCTGTTCATCTTAGATGCAAGTGTAGGCAAAGAAGGTTCATGCTGTTGCCCCATATGTATTAGACATAGAAACAACTGAGGGTTTTTTTCCATTCGACCTTTCAAGACTGGCCAAACTGTGGGAAATCCTCAGCCAGTTTTCACATCTTCTATAGGATTTCTACAGAGACTTCCACTTGATACAGGTCTTTAGATATATATAAAGGCGCTTCTATACTTTATGTTGCCCGAAAGTCCCAATTCCCACTCATTTACAGCTGCCCTTTACTCTGCACCACCTCCCTCGTCCCCGAAGCATACATGCATATATACTCTTCCTTCACCTGGAGTTTCTTCTTAGTGCATACTGTGAATAATATACTATGTTGTGCACTTTCCTCAATGACACGTGAATGAATGAGCTTGTTTGTTCCTTACTGAGATTCACATATACCTGTCCAGCTTTATGGAATTTGTATTTACTCTCCCATGTTGTGAAGCAGTATGACAATATTTTCCTCCATGCCTAGTGTGATTCTGGCCAGCTTGTGTCTTGCCACACCATGTTGCCTATGCATCCATATGTACATCACTCTACTCCTAAAGAAATGGTAACATGTCAAACAGTGGTACTAAAATTGTTGTGGTTCACTTAGTTGGGCACACACATACTGCATTTCAAGATAGGTGTGAAGGATCATGTTAGAGCCATCTATGTTTCAGGATATTATCCTGGAAATATAGCAGATGGTTATCAGCTTGCAGGATAGATCTGTGTATAACATCTGGTCAAACGTTTGACTCATTAGATAACTCAGAAGGTTAATGCTTCTGGTGCAGAGAATTGCAGGTAACCTGTAGGTCACAGATGTCTGCTTTATGTCAGAACGATCAGTGGATTAAACCATTTTTGCACATATCTTTGTTTAACCTACAAGTCAGAGGTTACAGTCAAGTAAAAAAGATCAGTGAGTTCTGCACTCGCTGTAAACAGCTGCATGCAACCAGCAAAGCATAAGTTTGAATGCCTGGCTTTACCTGGGTAGTAATACATTAGTTTATTTAGTGTAATATATACATGATTTTTCATTTAATATCATACGCATGCGCACACGCGCACATACACACACACACACTCACAAACACAAACACAAACACCCGTATTTGAAGGGTAAAGTAGAATCAGTCCAAGCATTTCTCAAGATCAGCAAATTAACTCAATAATTGGTATTGCACTTCCACCATGGTGTAAAGTATGACGGGCACTGCCCTGTGTTGAACATATAAAGCCAAGCTAAATACTTTGGGTCACATGATTTGGAAAAGCACACAGCGTAATAACTTTTGAAGTGCGGATTTGTATAAGGCTTGTTTGGTCGTTGAGCACAATATAAATTGGTCTTTTATAGTTCTCTGGTTCCACTTATTGCCACCTCCATAAATTTAGGACATGTCCTTCAGTGTTGGTCAAATTCAGGATTCACAGCCAACAAACATGAAAAATTGAAAATCGAAAATCCCTCCTACTGTTAAGGGTTCGATTAAAGGAACTGGTGTTACTGTAAAAATATGAACACAGTGTATTCACATAGCAAAAGGAAGTACTGAGAAGTTAAGATATTTCTCCTCATAACACCTTTGTCGTGTAGGTGCGCCATTTTGGCACAAGCCTAGGTTTACAGGTCTTTGTAATGGTTCTTTTTATATTTTAAACTATTTATTTTATCTGTTTGAACTTCATGTGCTGCTTAATGTATTTGTATTGTATTGTAATTGCATTTATATAGCGTTTACTACCCCTGGCTCGAAAAGAAACACAATATATGGTCAAAAGGTATTCATTACTATTATTGGTGCATTTTATGTATTTTTGTATCAAACTGAGATGAAAACTAAATTTTAAAAGCTCAAAATGTCTTTACTGTTGAATTTTGTTCCCAGTTTTTATGGATTTGGACCTTTTTTGCGTTCGTTCTTTCCTTCTTCCTTTCTTTTTTCTTTCTCTCTCTTTCTTTCTCTTTTTTAGTTGTTTCTTCCGTCTTTCTTTTTTTCTTTCATTCTTTCTGAACGCTGCCACAAGACACATTGTGGCCATTTTGTAGAGCCCAAATTGCCTTGTTAACTGTTAATCAGGAACGTAGTCCTGTAAGAATGTTCTACCAAAGTGTACTATGAAAATCTCTAACAAACGTTTTAATTTTGCAATAATTATTATACTTTACTTACCTCTCCTAGAGTTACCGTGAGGAGTTTGCTGATAAATGGAAATCCCTGAAGTTGGACGTTCTACTGTGCCCTGCCATGGGCCCAGCTTTGACCATTGGCTTTCTGGGAAAGATGATTGGTAACTTTCAAGTGATCTGATTTTTGATTCATTTAGTGAATAGCTATTGTCTTGTAGTGTCGTAGCCAGACCTTCGGTATTTAAATGTTGCATGATTTTCCCCACCACCGCAAACCTACCCATAATATCCAGCCAAAATCTACACACACGACATTAGGAAGAAAGGTACCCACCAAAGGGTCTGTCACTTTGCTTCATATTTTGTCATGATTCAAGCGATGAGTGAATGATCTTAGAATGCAGGGGCATATTACCAAGGGTGGCGATATTGAATTATCACCGCTTTAGCGGCCGTTTTCAGACGCTAAGCGACAATAATTCCATCGTCCTATTACCAAGCTGTCGCTAACAACAGTTAGCGACAGCTTGTAGGCAATAGCGAGCGGTTTGGGGCCCGCTTTGCATGTCAGCGATATTTATCGCTAATGACATGGAAAGTGGGCGTACCCAACCGGTTAGCGACTGAAAGCAGTCGCTAACCTCGCTATCGCCTATTACCAAGAAAGGCAAAGCGATGGAAATATTCGCGCTAAGTGCAAATATCGCCAAACACTAACGCCTGCAAATACCAGTTCTTAGCCATGTTATCCAAGGAGGAGGATGGATAACATGGCTAACAGAATTTGCACGCGAATGCGTGAACACCGCTGGTTTTTCAGCGATATTCACGCTAACGCCTGCAATATTATCGCTTTTGAGATAAACGTTGGTAATAGGACGTTATCTCAGCGATAATATTGGGCGAAGAGCTGCGTTAAAAAAACTAACGCTAAGCTCAGTTAGCGATAAATATCGCTAACTGTTGGTAATATGCCCCGTAGTCATTTAGAGTTATCAACTTATCTCAACTGTCCATTAATAAGCCACAGAAGGATTTTCAGCAAGTCATTCATTTCTCAGCAGCAAACTACTGGGCATGCCTAATTCTCCTTAATCATAAACTATGTTTTCATTACACTTCCTCTTAACATGCACACAGTTTTTGTAATCCCTGATCCTTTAACAGAATTAGCTTCTGACATAACCTTGCAAAAAACACTTTTTTATATTGAGTGGTCATCCCTTATTTAGAATACGGTGCACCATGGCGCAAAGATTGACAGATATTCTGATGCAACTGTTGGCACAAAAGTCCCAGATTGCTGTAGTCGTGTCGCAAGCATGATGCAACTCCATCAATGCACGGGGAGGCCTATTCCCACTACACAGCGTCACTCATTATGCCAGTTCCAAGCAGGCGTAGGGTTTTGATGCAGTGGCATCCTAGAAGTGGTGCAGTCAAATCTTGTAGATTTCACTGTGTCACTTCTACAAGGCTTTTCTGCGTCGGAACGCCCACCCGGCATACATTATAGCTGATGCAGGTATAATGTGACGCAGGGCTTTACAAGGTGATGCATCTCTCTAGATGCATCATTTTGTAAATTGGCAGCATTGTTTACACCGCCGCTGCATCACAAAAGTGACACAGTGGTGGTGTAAAAGTGTCGCAAGGGGCTTTTTTATCTGTCCCATAATATTTCAAGGGGGTCACTTTCCAGCAGAGTAAATTCACTGTCATTTTTATCACTGATCATGTGCACCCTGCTTCCTCCCAGGTGCCACTATGGCACCTTGGAACATTTCCATGCCTCGTGTCTTGCTACATAATGCATTTGTGAACCTATACAACGTCTCTCATGCAGCCCTAGACCAAATAGCTCCATTCATAATTGAAATATTCTCAGGTATTGGAAGCTGAAACCCCCTGTTAAACAGGTTGCTGCCTTATCTGATCCTAAGCAGATGACAGGTTGAGTGGAAAATAACCACTAGACTCCCATCAGGAGTGTAACGATTTGATTTATGTTTGGGAGAGGATGAATATATCAAACTTATATTTCAAACTTTTTAAAATAATTTGATCTTGGCATCTTGCCAAATAAGGCCAGAACAGCAACGCCGAGCACTATTTCTCTAACACTCAGGACACAGTTGATTTAAGACTTTTCAAGAATTGTTCATACGTTGTGAACTAAATTAAGAGCACACAAACATAACACCATCTTGAATAGTAATATATTCAGGAAGTTACAAGGTCTCAGACTAGCAGAGCTTTCAAGTTAGGTTTTAGGATATTTAGAAACCTGATTTAAGCTTGGAAAGCGGCGGAAAATTTGTAAAATCAACAGCCATACAGCTTCAAAGGCTGACTCCTGCCATAGACCTGAGGGGCATCTTTCTGCCTACGTTACATCGCACCAACTCGACAACTCATAAAGAGTGACATAGCCCATATCTAGCAATAACTCAGTGGTGCCATGTAGACATTAAAGGCAACCACAATTGCTTACTTATTGATCAATAGAGCCGCTGAGTAAATCAGGGTGGACTTTTTGTGAGCCCCATTTTTCAGGGGAACATGCTTCTGTGAGGGTCTTACAATGACACAAGTCTCCTTGCTGTTGTGTCTGAGGGGTTAGGCAAAAATGTCAGGGAACCACAGGATCAGATGAGGTGTGAAGGATAAAAGTTTGAAGCAGTACTACCCGTCCAATACGTCACTCGGTGTATGATAATCAGGGACGTAGCTTGGTCAGTAAAATTGGGGTGGGGGTGAGCTTCAGATTTTCAGACAACAGGCTGGCATAAAATGGTTAAATACATTATACAACAAGCAGGGTGCATGAGAGGTGCCTAAGGGCCAGTGGAGAGGGACAGTGTTAGATTTGGGGGTTTCTAGTTGGCACAGGTAGGTACTTGTGACAAATAGGGAACCTTGCCTATAGTCAGGGTAAGGGGTAAACTCCTAAAATAACACCTGCTCACCCCCTTGGTAGCTTGGCACGAGCAGACAGGCTTATCTCAGAGGCAGTTTGTAAAGCATTTGTGAACACATACAGTAATCCAGTGACAACACTACAGATGGACACCACACAGTTGTCTATTAAAAATAAGTATTCTTTATATAGACTTATCACAAGACCACAAACGACAAAAATTCACCATACTGTACCTAAAATGGTAGAATTAGCTTAGTTCTCTTTAGATCTTAAAATGCGACACTTTGAGTCAACGCTGCAAGCGCACTAGCAGCATTTGGATTGCCAGCCCTGGGCACTCCTGGTGCACTGTACTAGGGTCTGACAGGTACACCAAACCAGCCAATCATGGAGTCACTAATCCATACATTAATTTACAATAGGGAGCACTTGCACTGTGGCACTGGACAGCAGTGGCACAGTGCCCCAAGCATCTAACACTAGCAAAAACACATGAGGCAACAACACAAATGGAAGTGAGACCCACGCCAAGGTGCCAGGTCTAACAGACAGGAATACGGATTGGAATGAGTACTAAGAGAACAAACACAATATTTTGTAAAATAACCAATATTTTTTAGGACTTTCAAAATAGAGAGGGAAAGAGTGTCTGTGAGTTTTTGTGTGTGTGTGGGTATGTATAAAATCCTGCTGAAATCTGACTGACATCTCAAAATACCTGAATGAAAGCACCTGTATCCACCTATTAATTAGAAAACACATTTATTTGACGGGGGCTAACACCCCAACCCCCCCACCCCCCGAAGCTATGCCCCTGATGAACATGACACAACTGTTTTGTGGAAAAGTAAATTTTGCCATGTTCTGTGTCCCTACGCCTCATCCATCATATGTTATGTGTGCATGATTAAATATGCATATGCATTCCCCATGTCCGATTAATGACGCAATTACAGTTGTGTCCACCTCTAGTATGCCAGTTTCCAGTCCTCGTGAATACTACGAATATCAGGCCTATGTAAAGCTACGTTGCCACGTTTCTCAGTGTGCACGTTATTCTATTATAAAGTCCCCGTTTCTAGGCCTCAAAAGGGCCTGGACACCAGATTCAGCTCCTGTCTCCTGAAGCCTCGCTGAGGAGCGATACAGCCCCCACCTGTATCCTCGACCCTTCACTTACTTCCTGCCATGCAGTGCCCGATCCAGCCTGGCTCAGCCTCTGAGTCTGCCAAGAAAATGTTATAGTTCCAGTTATCAGTTCAGTCCTCCTTCTCTGCATTCCTAAGCTACTGAACTGCATCAATGGTTTCCGTCATTGTCTAGCCTTTCCGGCTCCACGTTAGAGAAATACTGTATTTAATGGTCATTTAGTATTCTTCATCACGCACTACATGTAGAATAATGCATGGTCCAGTCTTAGAATCAAGTTAGCCTTTCCCCTCCTGACTTCTAGTTTATATCAACATGTTCTCTAAACATCAGATACTAGATACTGTTTAGGTACATGTTGCCCTGACTCTCCATACTTCAGTCTCTGCTCCTAGCACAGAGTTCATAGCCCCCAGCTTCTCCTAGTGATACGTCATTGCTAGTTTGCGCGCACCATCAGGTTAGAGGTCCCGGCTCCTTAGGTAGCCCCCTCCATGGTTTCCGCCCCATTCATGACATATTCTGTTACGTTTGCATCACATGTCTATGTATACGCCCTGTTACACCTCTTTTCCCCCTTATCTTTCGCGACTGCTACGCGTCACACCTTCTGCTCCACCCACTGTTACGCCTACTGCAATGTAATGCTATGTGTTTGCGTTATGTATATATGCTCATGTATTGTTATTAAAAGTCAGCGCGCTCATCCCAGATCCAGCCCCAGCAGCTGCTGGGCCCTGTCATCCTATTACTATGCAGGTTGTCCTGTTCCTGTCCTTTATGCTGTAATAAACCTGCAAACTCCTACTACCTCGAATCTTGACTCTTATTTTATTGAGCTATCTGTTATTCATTTATACATTCAAAAAGAGAGGTATTATTTATTTATTTACCACATAATGGCGCCCGAACAGGGACTTGCCCTTTCCCCACGCGTTGGTGAAGCCACGCCGACCCCCTGACCCTCTGCAGCCGTGACGGAACTCTTCTGTGCACCGGCAGATATTTCTGCTTCAAGTATCCCTCAGGCCCACGGAGGAGACGGAGGAGGCGGTCCAGCATCCAAACGAGACGGTGGAGGAACGCGGCGAGTCCCGACCAGAGCCCAAGCCAAGAGTCCAAGGTCCGAGGTATCCGGAGGCCCACCCGTAACTGAAGTCCGAAGTTCGTCGTCCGTCGTCGTAGCAGTCCAGTCCAGTCCAAGGCCTTCCGTTCTTGCTGCCCGGTGAGTACCATTACTGGGGTAGTATCTAGACAGGGTCAATCTAAATTGATTCTGGTCCGTGGGTTGGTGGTACACAGACTCACAAACGAAGTGTTCACCTAGGTGGATACGGGTCTCGATGCGTCCCTTTATGGGACCGGTATGTTCCGTACTGTTTCAGCAGTGCATCCAGTAACTCTAGTCTGTTCCGTTCTCGAGAAATTCTTGTATTCTGTTCTCAGTATTCCAGGTAATATTCTGTCCGAACTGTTATTTTTAAATGTTCTTCATGTATTTTAATGTCGTGGTATGAATGGGGAATAAGTATCGTGTTTATTGTGTATTGTATTGTGTCTAGATTACAGTCCAGTCATGCCCTTGTTTTCCAAATTACGTCAGTTAAAAACTAGAAAGGGTCTGCTGGAAGCAGCAGTTCCTGTTCCGCCGAGGGACAGTCCAGGTCATTTTATGTATCAGAAGCATGGCATAAGCGCCATATTATATCTAGATTTATGGGTAGAGTATACCAAACAGTTAGAAGAAAAGTATAGATGGCCCGTATCGGGTACATGGGATGCCGAGTGCATCATGCTAGTAGAAGAAGCATTATGGAAAAAGAAAGCCAGACAATCACAGAAAGATGCCATCGAGTTATGGCGTAAAGAATCTCATAAAAGAACCGAAAAAGAAATCAGAAAGTCAGAATTAAGTAGAGAATCCTTAGAACGAGCCCAAGAAAAAGAACTAATCGAGATAGGTGAACAAGTCAAAGCCGAACAGTCAGACAGACAGAGGCATGCCCTTATTAGGGGTATGTATCCTCTCCTTGCCGAGGGCTTGCCAAAAGCGACCCCAGAGGCATCCAGTAATTTCCCGCCACCATTAGTTCCGACCAAGCTACGTCACAAACAGACCGCAGCTGATATTTTTATTTCGTCCTATTTGGACGACACAGTCCCAGAATATGCAAATCCTGTTCGCGCTCCGCCCGTCCCTGTAAATCAGGCACTTCCCGCTCCTCCAGACACCGGAGTACCTGTCACGGTACCCCCGGTCCAGCCCGCCATACAAGTCCAGCCTACATTTCCATTTCCCACTCTGCCAGGACGAAGAGCCTCAGTAGACGACTCTAGTTTAGGGGCCGCAGGAGGAGGTCCTCCTCAAACCCCGCCGCCACGTAAGCGTTTAACGATAGCCGAATTACATGCACAAGCGTCACAGCGTACGCCCAGACATCAGACTGTAGCAGAAATAAGAAAATCCCTTGCCGAATGCGGCTATGATCCAGTCCCAGGCGAGGATAATATGGTTTTATATTCATTCCGTGTAAGAAAGGTAGCCGAGTATCTAGTCACCTTACCGAATATGAAAGAAGATCTAGACAGAATATATCGTTTCATCCGTACAGGGGATGATCCAGAAAGCATTAGCGAGGCCATGTCTCAAAGGAAAGCCGAGATCCAGCTCATGATATTAAAGTTTCTGATCAATTGTCTAATAAGAGAACAAGATTACCCGTCTAAAGATCCGGCCGAAATGAGAACCCCGACAAGGTGGAGTGATAATATAGCCGAGGGTAAGCACAAGACCGTCGGTGCTATGGAGAGTATGTACAAGAAAATCCGTAGAGAAATAATAAAGATACACGAACAACGTAAAGCAGCACAAGTAAACGAGAAAGAAAGTAACTCTGATACCGAAGAGGTAGAGGACGAGAATCCCGCCAGAATAGCGTATGTAGGAAAATCTAGATTTCCAGATCGCCATTTACGCCTAGAACACAAGTCTACTTTCCATCATCTAGCACCAGAACAAGGTTCACTAGAACAAGTGTTTCAAGCTACCGATCACATTCTGAAATCACGAATCGGTTACAGTGAGTTGAGTACTATGCATGAACAAGAACTAGCCCGATCAGCAGTCCGATGGATTACTGATTCTACCACTTTTCCAGACGAAATAGTGGCACAAATGTTTCTGAAAATGCCCCCAGCCGAGCAACGACTGGTGGGTATGTATATGATCCAGCACCTCATTACTCTGTATGAGGGTCAGCACTCTGATCCAGGCCCGTTACACGATATCCTGAACGAGTTACTCCAGTATAGATGGAAAGGTCTAGGTACCGATTTAATTAGTGTCATTCTAGAACAGCGTCACAAATATAGAACGTTTCTGAACCCGCATTTTGTTCATGTCTCACCCCCAGAAAGTAAACCATTTTACATAGACAGACAGAATCCGTTACGAGAAGTCCACCCAGTTAGAGGAACGGGTGGCGAACTAGAACGAGTGTTTGTTTACACTCCAATCACAAAGATGGAACTCCTCGAGATGAAGAAATTAATTCCCTGTCATGACAAAGATCCAGCAGGGTTCCATAGAGAATTAAAAGACATGCTCCGTATGGGGGAATACACGTATCCAGATGTAATTAAAATGTTAAAAGTTCTGCTGCCCGCAGGGGTGTATGAAAAGCTCAAGGAAAAAGAATGGGAGGTGGGAGAGAAAAAGATCGATTGGGCAGTTCTAGAAGCTGAAGACAAGGCACGAGTACCAGGTACCGGTCTTGGAGATAAATGTAAAGAATTACCGGAATTATTAATACAAGTTTTACCCAGATTATTGACAACTAGAAAAGAAGACTGGGATGCAATCTCAGCCTGTAAACAGAAGCAAGAGGAGGATATTAGTGACTTTTATTCTAGATTTGAAAAATGTTTTAGTATCAATAGTGGCCTCAAGACAAGTAGTGAGTCATACCCTCACCTTTTTGTTACTAAATTAGTCGAGAATTCAAGTCCATCAATTAAAAATCGAGTTTTGAAAGTCGAAAGTACCTGGCAAGCTAATACCCCGTCCCAGATGTTGCAGATGCTCCAATACCACCAGAATAGAATTAGAGAAGAGCAAGAACACGAAAGAAAACGTATGAAAGACACGAAAATGAAAGTACTAGTTGCACAATCTGTTCCTCAAGACAGTCAGAAGAGGGGTCCGAATCAAGCCAGTCATCCTGCAGCTCCCGTTAAAGGGAACTGCAATTATTGTAAACAGCCAGGTCATTTTATAAACGAGTGTGCAGTTCTGAAACACAACATAGCTACTGGTAAGACTAAAGAAAGACCACGTCCGCCTAGACAAGAACAAGTTTCACAGATTCCTCAGCCACAGAATGCACCACAGACAGTTACAGCACCGCAGCCCATCGCTGCAACACAGCACGTTACATCGCAGATGTACCAGTATGCACAGTCTGAGTATCCAGAGTACCAGCAGTATTCATGAAACAGCCTAGAGAGGGAGGTAGGCTTGCCTCTCATCGAGATACCTGTAGATCAAGAAGGTCCCTATGTTCATAGTCAAGTATTAGGGAAAGACAGAAAGTTTTTGATTGATACAGGGGCAAGTAGGACCACAATTAGTCACGCCGAAGTTCCAGGGGCTTTGCTCTCAGGCTCAAGAAATGTTTCCCTTGGATTTTCAGGAAAACCCATCGTAAATGAAATATCAAAGCCAGTTACTCTAGAAGTAGGTCCATTGTCCCGTACTACTGATCTGTTACTTACTAAGTCATGTCCAGAAAATCTATTAGGCATTAAGACACTGAAAGAGTTAGGTGCAGTTATATGCTGTTCCCCAGAGGGAATACGACTGTTCCTACGTGACTTCAAGGGTCACTATGTATTACGAGATTTTGATTCAAGACTGTCTAATGTTCCGCAGCACTTATGGGCACAAGGTCCAACTGATGTTGGTTATATGCAAATCACACCCTATCGTGTGACTCTCAAGCCAGGTGTAGTGTTACCACGAATCAGGCAGTACAGATTGCCACCTGAGGCTGTAGCAGCCTTATCTAAAATTATTGACGAGCTCATGGCTCAAGGAGTGGTTGTAGAAACTGACTCCAATGTATGCAATTCTCCGATCATTCCAGTCATGAAACGTACTGATCCTAATGCACCCCCAGTATATCGATTAGTGATTGACCTACGAGAGCTTAATAAATGTATTATTCCGCAGTACCCAGTTGTCCCAGACATCTCTTCCCTATTAACGGCCATTGATTCCGAAGCCACGTTCTTCACTGTCATAGACCTCAAGAACGCATTTTTCAGTGTTCCTATTCATCCAGACAGCCAGTTCCTTTTTGGATTTTGTTTAAATGGAAGGAGCTATATGTTCACACGAGCTCCTCAAGGTTTCACAGAAAGTCCTAGTATTTACAGTCAAGCACTCAAGAGACAACTAGACAACATTCACATGCCAACTGACACTGCCCTGCTCCAGTATGTCGATGATCTACTGATCACAGCCCGTTCTGAACGTGCTTGCGAGCAAGCATCCCTTACAGTTTTGTATTTCCTAGCCGAGATGGGGCACAAGGTGTCCCCTTCTAAGCTTCAATTCTGTGTCCAGCAAGTGGTCTACTTAGGACACTTGCTGTCCAAGAGGGGTAGGCAGTTGACACCAGACCGTATCCAGTTAATAGCGAGTCTTCCTCAGCCCAAGACCCAGAAGGAGGTACGTGCTTTTATCGGCCTTACTTCTTACTGCAGACAATGGATTCCCCAGTATGCATTTCTAGCCAAACCACTGATACAGTTAACGACACAGGAGGCAGCCGTATCGACTGTCCTCCCTTGGACATCTGAACATACACTTAGTTTCAATGAGTTAAAGAAAGCCCTATGCCAAGCTCCAGTTCTAGCTACACCGAACTACAGTAAGCCTTTTACACTTTTCGTTACTGAACGCGAAGGTACAGCATTATCTGTTCTCACACAAGATCAAGCAGGACAATACAAGCCCTGTGCTTATTTTTCGAGCACATTAGATCCTGTAGCCCAGGCTCTGCCTGCGTGCCTCAAGTCAGTTGCAGCCACAGCACTAGCTATCAGACAAAGTGATTCCATAGTCTTAGGACACTCCTTGACAGTACAAGTTCCACATTCTGTGGAAGTTCTTTTAAACCGAACACAAACTCAGCACTTGACAATTGCACGTTTAACAGGTTATGAATTGACACTGTTCCAGCCACACATAGAAATCAGACGCTGCAACATCCTGAATCCTGCTACACTGTTACCATCAGTTAATTCAAATCCAGCCACACATGACTGTGTGGAAGTAGTTAACATTACGACAAAGCCAAGACAAGATCTGACAGATATTCCGCTACCAGATCCCGACCTGACACTTTATGTGGACGGTTCATGTATAAGAACTAGTACAGGAGAACTAGTCGCCGCGTATGCAGTGACTACTGACACTGAAGTTATTGAAACACACCGTATTGATACCCTGTCCGCTCAAGCAGCAGAGCTAGTTGCTCTGACACAAGCCTGCATACACGCCAAGAACTTGAAAGTTAATGTTTACACAGATTCACGTTACGCATTTGGAGTTGTACACGACTTCGGAGTGCTCTGGCAGGAGAGAGGTTTCATGACTTCTCATGGAACCAAGATTCAGCATGGTCTCCTTATTCAAGCTCTGTTAGATGCCATACATTTACCGACATCTATCGCTATCATGAAGTGCAAAGCACATACGAAAGTTACTGACATTATTTCCCAAGGTAATGATCTAGCAGATCGCACAGCCAAGCTTACAGCACAGACTCCAGACATTTCAGTTAATCCGATACAGACACATACTCCAGATCCGATTACATGCATGACAGTTAAGGACCCTACACAAGATGTCATAGACATACAGTTACATGCTACTCCCGATGAAATCAAGAAATGGTCCGAACAAGGAGGGGTCCAGACAGATCAAGGATGGTTAACGAAGGGTAGAGCCACATGGTTTCTCCCCGACTCTATGGTTCAAGTCATTATTAATACCGCACATAGTCCAGCACATTTAGGAGAAAAAGCTATGTTAGACAGTATCCAGAACATTTGGTTCAACAAGCATTTACGAGCTGCAGCCAAGCAGAAAGTCCGTACCTGTATGATATGTTGTCAGTTTAATCCAGGTAAAAGTGTCCCGGTGGAACAAGGTGGATTCCAACCTCCTGACCACCCTTTTGAAGTCCTCCAGATGGATTATATTCAGATGGAGCGATGTCGAGGTTTCAAGTATGTCCTTGTAGTTGTATGCGCTTTGTCCAGGTGGACAGAAGCATATCCAGTCCCAGATTACACAGCCGCGACCACTGCCAAGCAGTTGGTTCGTGAGTTCTTCCCCCGTTATGGACTCCCTAGAGTCGTATATTCTGACAACGGCCAGCCATTCTCATCCGAACTCATGAAGCACGTTTCCCTTCTGTTAGGGTACCAGTGGAAGTTTCATTGTGTACGCCATCCTGAAGCAGCCGGTCTCGTAGAGAGACATAACCAGACTTTGAAAATCCGAATCGCCAAAGTGTGTAAAGAAAAAGGTGTGGACTGGCTAGTAGCTCTACCAGTCGCTTTATTTTATATGCGCATGGTCGCACATTCCAGATCAGGTCTGTCCCCGTATGAGGTCGTATTCGGCCGCCCCCCTAACATGTGGGGTACTCCTAGACCCCGAAGTATTACCGATGTTTCAAGTAATATGCTGACAGATTACCTAGCTTCCTTGATGTCTGCCCTCAACTCATGTCGTTCACAGGTTGCCGCCGCATTTCCAGACAATACCGAGGTGGCACCGCATGAAATCGTTCCAGGATCCATGGTGATGGTCCGCAACTTTGACAGATCAAGTCCGCTGGAGCCTCGTTGGAAAGAGCCCCGACAGGTCCTCCTCACCACCCGTACAGCCGTGAAGTTGGAAGGACGCAAAGGCTGGGTGCACCTTTCTCATATTAAACTTTTTAATGGACTGAAACCCGTCTTAAAGAACATTTCCCAGGATTTGAAGGATTGCCAAAGCATTGTTCTCAAGGACTGTCCCGCAAAAGACATTGCTACAACCCCTCCCCTGTTAGAGAAAACTCCGCAGCAGGAGTACAAGCTAAAACTCCGGTCTAGTAAAATAAGTCAGTCAGTTTGATTGTCTAAGTCCTCCCCTAGGTGAAACAGTTAGACTGTTTCTGACATGTATAAAATAGACCCCCATAGTGAGAGAGTTAGTCAAAACTCAATCCGATGTATCGTTTTTCTATGTTTCATTTTATTTCTCAGCATTATGATTTCCTGCACCAGTTATGCATTTTTCCTGTATTTCCCAGTTCTTCATGTAAATAAGTCTGCTAAGGCTACAGTAGAGCACACGTTTAGTGATCTGCCTCCTCATGAACTCTCTTACCGCCTCGCTATGCGAAATAACTCATTTATCCGCATGTTACATTACTCACACCAGACCAGCAATGCCACTAATTGTTGGGTGTGTGGTCGACTCCCCCCTTTCCAGACACCGAAGGGAGTTCTGCCACTTTTTCCTTATCCATTCTCACATAATGGTTCGTGTGGAGCATGGTCCACGTTAACGTCATCCTCAACAGATATGTCTTTTCTTAACAGTACATGTTTTCCAGACAAGCAAGGTCTCCCTCACAGAACCGGGTTAGTATTAGAAAATGAAGTGTATAATTTAGGTAACTATTCTTCGAATTTTATGATCCTGAATGTTCAGTCTGATACTACTCCAGACTTACCTGCTATTTCAGTATTACCAGTCAAAGGCGAATTATGTGTCCGAAATAATGGTGCCGTACATGTAGGACATAGTGATTGTACTACTATTGTCAAGTATAGTGACAGTGGGAAATCTATTTTCAAAGCTTCACGTCATTCTTATTTTATTTGTGGTCAAACTGCATATGTTCGTCTGCCCCTCGATTGGGAGGGAACCTGTTACATTGCCTTCCTACTGCCACCAGTTTTTCTAGCCCCACCTGATTATCATAGAAATACACATCTAGTACACATTAGACATAGAAGGGAGTCCCCAATTGTCGATTATACTGAAACTGCTCTAGAACAGTATACAGATTTCAATAGAGGTTTCTTTTTCTTTATAGGACCTATCCAGAATAGTAAGCTAATCCGTAGGTTAACAAGAACCCTCGAAGCTGTAGTAAATGAGACTGCCTCTGCTCTAGGTAACTTAACCGAAGAGCAATCTGCTATGAGATTTGTCGTTTTACAGAATCGTCTCGTCCTTGACGTCATACTGGCCGATAGGGGCGGGGCCTGTAGAGTCATCGGATCTAGTTGCTGCATTTTCATTCCAAATAACGCGCTGTCTGTTTATTCAGCTATAACCAGACTCCATAAGATTGCCCATCTGATACACCAAGACCCAGGCACCTGGACATGGTCCGGTTGGTTCTGGAATATAATTTCCGCATGGGGATGGAAAATATTGTCCTTTCTAGGTATTGCAGTAGCGATCATATTTAGCTGCTGCCTCTGTATACAATGTGGCCCTGCGATTTGCGGCATTTGTGCTACCTCTTGTATTCCTAGTCCCAAGCCCCGTTCTAAATCCCGTTCCAGGATAATTCGAGACGAGCAAATGATACTGTATGAAATGATAGACGGTATCATGAATATTGATGTTTCCTGATGGAAACGTAGTGACAAGGAGGGAATGTGGAAAAGTAAATTTTGCCATGTTCTGTGTCCCTACGCCTCATCCATCATATGTTATGTGTGCATGATTAAATATGCATATGCATTCCCCATGTCCGATTAATGACGCAATTACAGTTGTGTCCACCTCTAGTATGCCAGTTTCCAGTCCTCGTGAATACTACGAATATCAGGCCTATGTAAAGCTACGTTGCCACGTTTCTCAGTGTGCACGTTATTCTATTATAAAGTCCCCGTTTCTAGGCCTCAAAAGGGCCTGGACACCAGATTCAGCTCCTGTCTCCTGAAGCCTCGCTGAGGAGCGATACAGCCCCCACCTGTATCCTCGACCCTTCACTTACTTCCTGCCATGCAGTGCCCGATCCAGCCTGGCTCAGCCTCTGAGTCTGCCAAGAAAATGTTATAGTTCCAGTTATCAGTTCAGTCCTCCTTCTCTGCATTCCTAAGCTACTGAACTGCATCAATGGTTTCCGTCATTGTCTAGCCTTTCCGGCTCCACGTTAGAGAAATACTGTATTTAATGGTCATTTAGTATTCTTCATCACGCACTACATGTAGAATAATGCATGGTCCAGTCTTAGAATCAAGTTAGCCTTTCCCCTCCTGACTTCTAGTTTATATCAACATGTTCTCTAAACATCAGATACTAGATACTGTTTAGGTACATGTCGCCCTGACTCTCCAGACTTCAGTCTCTGCTCCTAGCACAGAGTTCATAGCCCCCAGCTTCTCCTAGTGATACGTCATTGCTAGTTTGCGCGCACCATCAGGTTAGAGGTCCCGGCTCCTTAGGTAGCCCCCTCCATGGTTTCCGCCCCATTCATGACATATTCTGTTACGTTTGCATCACATGTCTATGTATACGCCCTGTTACACCTCTTTTCCCCCTTATCTTTCGCGACTGCTACGCGTCACACCTTCTGCTCCACCCACTGTTACGCCTACTGCAATGTAATGCTATGTGTTTGCGTTATGTATATATGCTCATGTATTGTTATTAAAAGTCAGCGCGCTCATCCCAGATCCAGCCCCAGCAGCTGCTGGGCCCTGTCATCCTATTACTATGCAGGTTGTCCTGTTCCTGTCCTTTATGCTGTAATAAACCTGCAAACTCCTACTACCTCGAATCTTGACTCTTATTTTATTGAGCTATCTGTTATTCATTTATACATTCAAAAAGAGAGGTATTATTTATTTATTTACCACAGTTTGTGAAAGATAATTTTAAGATGGGGCACACAAGCAAGACAGGCAACACCTGGCCCTCATATCTACAAGAGAGCACAACTTAACAAAACAATATAAAGAATGTGGGTGTGGGAAGAACCATGGCGCAGTTCGGAACAAAGACGTCCAGTATTCCCACTTCTTATTTGGACTTCAGAGGCACATGTGAGGTAGTATGTATGGTGCGGTAGGACTCTTTTCACCCTGGTGAAGGCCAGGAGGGCGTCTTTCAATAAGGCTTCTCAAGCCACAAAACATGGCGAGTTCATCTCTGGCGGTCGGTGACCCTCAAAAGTGGAGGTCCGTTGAGCCAGTGCCAAACCCCGTGGCAGACACTGTGATGAATCACAATGCCTTTAGGCTCAGATTCCAAAGCTTTCAACCATGGCTCGTTAACAGATTTTATAACGGGCAATGACTGAGAGCTCTGGAATTACGGCTGATGCCAATGCAAGTTTCTCACATTGCCTTTCAGTGGGCCAAAAAAAAATGTAAACAAATACTTGCCTACGCTTCCTCGAATCCTCCTAGAGCCTCAGACATCACGCTCCAAATTCCAATGTTGCTCTCATGCTGCAGATTATAAGCATGGAAGGAGAGCCAAGATTGGCTGGAGCAGGCTGCCTCGATGCTCCTGCAGGCACAGGGAGGTTTACACTGTGTAAGACATCCTACGAAACAGACAAACACAGGGTAAACTGGTCGAGTGAGCACCACTTCCCTGCTGCCAATCAGCAGCAGCCACGCCCCCAAACACTGCTTCGGCTGGAAACAGTGAAAACTAATATAACAATTGATTGTATTACAATTTTATTGTTCACTTTTGCTGCACTGGCTGCAGGGGAGATGCTCCTCTGCCCTAATTGGTGGGGGATGCCACTGGAGTTCCCCTCAACTCTGTCTCTTTTGCACATTTTGCTGCATGACACTGACTTTGATGGCTTGTGTGCACTGGACACTGTGAACATTATTTTGCAAATGTGTTGCATTGCACTGATCTGTGAGGGATGCGTCTGTTAAAATTTGGGGCTGTGCTTACCTCTTGTTGATGTGTCTTAATCCTGCAAATCACCTGCTACGTTTGTTTGGGTGTTGGAATGTGGAAATTAGAAAGACATAGTTTATGTAATAAAAGCCATGGTTATAATAGTGCTGCGGTCAGGAACTTTTTGGATATTTTACAACATCCTCTACATAACTTATTGCTATTACAGGAGTTCAGCCATAACCCATTGGAGGCACATACCTGCTTTCTTATTGTATTTTCAATTACTGGTGCTCAGCCAGTTCCTGACTCCAGAGTTTCTAAGGCTAGTTTCATCATTTTCACTTGGCAAAGGATCTATGAATATTGTAAGCAGGCGCTATAAAATGAGTCAATCCTACCTAATATGTTGTAATGTCCTCTTCATTTGTACCAGGTGGCATGACCAACACCCTTCTCTTTAATGTTTTAAACTTCCCTGCTGGTATAGTGCCTGTCACAACAGTGACTGAAGATGATGAAGAACAGCTGAAACATTATAAGGGGCACTACAATGACCACTGGGACAAGTTGTTGAAAAAGGTTAGTGCATTTCTGTACATTTGCCAGGACAAATCTCAGCTAGAAAAGATGAATCCAATCTGTCTGCGTGCATGTTTAAAAGTTATCACTTTTGTGGCATATCAGTGGGGGTATTTGTATGTGTTGCTGGCTGCACAGGAAATTTATGAAACTGTCTACCCAACATGGATATGTTAATATTGAAATATTGTAAGTGGGGATTGTTCTTCTTTCTGACTAAACTAGACTTATTACTGCTCTTACTGAAACATTAAATCAAAGTAATTGTAAAATATAGCCTGAAATAAATATATATCATACACCTGAGTTATCAGGTCCACAATATTAACAGTGTAGGAAATTGGGTTACTGAAACCCTACTCAAGCAGACACCACAATTTTTGTCAGGGTGAAACACAAGTCAACCCCAACTTAACACGAGCTCAACCCTCTAGAAGCTTGGCACAAAGCAGTCAGGCTTAACTTAGAAGCAATGTGTAAAGTATTTAGGCAACACTTCAACAGTAATAAAGAAAAAAGAAATGAAAAATCCCACACCAATTTAGAAAACTAGAATAAAATAAAACAAATTATTTGAGACCAACACATCAAATATCCAATCAGTAGAACCAGAGATATGCGATTTCAAAGATTAAAGTCAAATCAAGCGCTAAGAAGCAAAAAGTCCAAACCGCGGGTATCTTGTCATGGTAGAAAGGGCCCAAGTCACACGTTCAGGCTGACCGTGATGGAGTGCTCGACAGATGCAGGATTGAGATCCGTCTGCTGAGAAAGTACCTTGTGGGTTTGGGCACTGCAGTGCAAAGTCCTTGCACAAAGCAACGTGGGCTGGCGTTGAAGGCAAGGGTCTGTAATGTGAAGTCCAGACATCCAGATGCAAAGCCCTTGCACCAAACGGCGCAACCCAGTAGCAAAGAACCATCAATGAGGAGCTGCAATGATAGGTCCGGACGTCAAGATGCATCGCACAAAGGCGGGTCGAGAAGACGTTGTTGAGTTGCTGCAATGCGCAGTGTTGCATCAAAGAACCCTCAACGAAGAGGTGCAATGTGATGCCCAGTGTCAGCACCGAGGGGGCCACCAGAGCTTGTGAGGACTTGCAATTCCTTGGCATCAAGAACGAGCTAAGTTGTTCTGGATTGGATTTGAAAGTGAGCTGTGCTGCGCCGCGCTGCATCGAGATGAGCAGAGATGCGTTGATGTTGAAGAAGCCTGTTATGTCCCTGTGGCTTAGAACGGGGACCAGCCAACTGACCCTTAGAGATATACTGGAGTTGTGGGTCCGCACAGGCAGGCTGGATTCAGCAGAGCGGTTCACAGCAGCAGAAGAGTCCTGGTGCAGCAATAGCAGGCCTTGGGCAGCTAAGCCGTCCTTGGTCAGCAAGCAGGTCAGCAGAGCAGACTTCACCGCTGGGAGGCCCTCCTTCCTGGCAGAGTCACAGGTCCAGAAGTAATCAACAGAATTGAGTCAGAGGGTCCAATATTTATACCTGGTGCTCATTTGCATGTAGGAGAAGTTTAAAGAGGTTTCCACCCCAAAACTGCTTGGAATTTAATGCCTCCCTGCTCTGGCCCCAGCGTGTCTGGGGGTCACAAAAAACTAGCGTCAAACCCTTTGTGAGTGTGCTCAGGGAGTCCCTTTGTGATGTGCAAATGTGGTCAGTGACAGCTCCACCCTCTCTATCAAATCAGAGATGGCCCATCCTGCAAACACCTATTCTAACTTTATCCGTCAGCAATACACAAAGACCAACTGTCAGCTACACCTAGTCATGTGACCCAGGATACAGTTTGCAGTCACAAAATGGTTAGGACAAGAAAATGCCAACTACCTAAAAGTGATTCAGAAAAGGGGGTGCTGATGAACAGAGTGTCTGAATTAAGCAGACCACTCTTACCCAGTCCAAAGATCAGGGCTTGATCCATCACCGTTATTTAGCTCACTGCCCCATCCCAGCTCAGAACCTGGCTATATGCAAATTAGTCTGTCCCTGGCCCAGTGCATCATGGGAACAGGGCAGACCAAACTACCAAGCCAATTCACCAGAAAGGAGACAAGCTTCCGGGGACCGGTTTCTGGCATTTCAGCCGTCGTCGGCCCGGCTTGCTTGAATCCTGATGGAGCAGTGAGCAAGGGACTCATGTCTGAGTATACCCTGCCACACCTATAGTGGCCCAAATCGATACAGAAAAGGGGGTGGTGATGAACAGAGTGTCTGAATTAAGCAGACCACTCTTACCCAGTCCAAAGATCAGGGCTTGATCCATCACCGTTATTTAGCTCACTGCCCCATCCCAGCTCAGAACCTGGCTATATGCAAATTAGTCTGTCCCTGGCCCAGTGCCTCATGGGAACAGGGAATCGGAATCATTTTGTCCACCATAAGCGTGGAATGGTATACTCAGATGTGAGTCCCTTGCTCATTGCACCATCAGGATTCAAGCAAGCCGGGCCGACGACGGCTGAAATGCCAGAAACCGGTCCCCGGAAGCTTGTTTCCTTCCCAGTATAAGAATTGGCTTGGTAGTTTGGTTTGCCCTGTTCCCATCATGCACTGGGACAGGAACAGACTAATTTGCATATAGCCAGGTTCTGAGCTGGGATGGTGCAGTGAGCTAAAAAACGGTGATGGATCAAGCCCTGATCTTTGGACTGGGTAAGAGTGGTCTGCTTAATTCAGACACTCTGTTCATCACCACCCCCTTTTCTGAATCATTTTGTCCACCATAAGCGTGGAAGGGTATACTCAGATGTGAGTCCCTTGCTCATTGCACCATCAGGATTCAAGCAAGCCGGGCTGACGACGGCTGAAATGCCAGAAACCGGTCCCCAGAAGCTTGTTTCCTTCCCAGTATAAGAATTGGCTTGGTAGTTTGGTTTGCCCTGTTCCCATCATGCACTGGGACAGGAACAGACTAATTTGCATATAGCCAGGTTCTGAGCTGGGATGGTGCAGTGAGCTAAAAAACGGTGATGGATCAAGCCCTGATCTTTGGACTGGGTAAGAGTGGTCTGCTTAATTCAGACACTCTGTTCATCACCACCCTCTTTTCTGAATCATTTTGTCCACCATAAGCGTGGAAGGGTATACTCAGATGTGAGTCCCTTGCTCATTGCACCATCAGGATTCAAGCAAGCCGGGCCGACGACGGCTGAAATGCCAGAAACCGGTCCCCGGAAGCTTGTTTCCTTCCCAGTATAAGAATTGGCTTGGTAGTTTGGTTTGCCCTGTTCCCATCATGCACTGGGACAGGAACATACTAATTTGCATATAGCCAGGTTCTGAGCTGGGATGGTGCAGTGAGCTAAAAAACGGTGATGGATCAAGCCCTGATCTTTGGACTTGGTAAGAGTGGTCTGCTTAATTCAGACACTCTGTTCATCACCACCCCCTTTTCTGAATCAACTACCTAAAAGTGGCACTTTCAGAATTGTGACTTAAAATCCAACTTTACCATTAAAGAGTGTTGTAAATGACAATACCATAGAAGCCAAACTCAACATTAGTTATCACTACTTACATGTAACAAATAGTTTCTTACCTGTTGGTGTAGTTTTGCAGCTTAAAATTTTGGGGGGATTCACTACGCGGTGCATTATTTCGCCATCTAGTGGTTGGGTTCAGATTTGTAGTATTTTGTTTATTTTTTTTGCTGTTGTGGGCGTCGACGACATAGTAATATTTAGTGCTCTTGTTTGAAATTGATTTCTGTGGAATTTTGATACCGCCTTTGGAATGAATTGTGGATCTGTCCTCATGACAATTCAGTTACTATGTACTTGAAAATAGGGTTCCTGTAGTGTTAGCGCCTGTAGTTTGCAAACTCTATGTAGTGATGTTATTGCCACTAAAAATGCTGTCTTTATTGTAAGCATTTGCAGCGTCGCTTTGTGCAGTGGTTCGAAAGGTGCCTTCATTAATTGTGCTAGCACAATGTTTAGATTCCATGTTGGTGCTAGTGGCATCTTTGGTGGTGCAATTGTTTTTGCCCCTTCCAGGAACCGTTTGACCACATGTAAGGTGAAGAAACTCTTCCCTGTTTCCTCTCTTGTGTATGCGCCAATTGCTGCTATGTGTACCTTTAGTGCTGTAAAGCATCATTTACTTTGTAGTAAATGTGTGAGGTATTTCAGTACTGTTCTTTCTCCTGTGATCTTCGTTGACAGATGCTTTTTAAGACACCATTGTGTGTATCTTTTCTATTTTGCTGTATACCATTTTCTAGTCGTTTTTCTAGGTTCTCTTAGAACAGCCATTATACTTTCGGGTAGTTTGAGATGTGCAAATTTTAAGTCTTCAGGAGGCATGCTGCTAGGCCTAAGCTCTCTGGTTCCCCTCTTGTGAATGCGACAATTGCTGCTAAGTGTACCTGTAGTGATGTGGAGAATAATTTACTTTGTAGTAAACGTGTGAGGTATTTCAGTACTGTTCTTTCTTTTGCGATCTTTGTTGAAGTTTTTTAAGACACCATTTTGTGTATCTTTTCCATTTTGCTGTACAACATTTTCTTGTTGTTGTTTTTCTAGCTTCTCTTAGAACAGCCATTGTGCTTTCAGGTAGTTTGAGATGTGCAAATTCTAAGTCTTCAAGAGCCATGCTGCTAGGTCTAAGCTCTCTGGTTCTAGGTGAAATACTTTCCCTTCTTGCATTGTTAGCAAATCTTTTTTTCTTTGGATTTTGTGCATTGTCCCCTGCCAAATTTCCATTAGTTCCGAGAACCATGTCTGTCTGACTGAATGTGGTGGTATGAGAATCCTTGTCATCTTGGTGATTCTGCATTTGCTGATTACCTTGTTCAGCAATGGTATTGGGGGAAATGCGTATACAAATATCCCTGACCAGTCTATCCATAGCGCATTCCCCAGGGACTGGTTGCAGGGTCTCATGGATGTGAAGTTTTGGCATTTTGCATCCTGGGGTATTGCAAATAAGTCTATCTATGGAGTTCCCCATTTTAAAACATTTTTTTGCACTTCTGTTTGGTTCAGTTCCCACTCGTGGGATGCTGCTGTTTGTCTGCTCAGTCTGTCTGCTTCTAGATTGTCCTTCCCTTGTAGATGCATTGCTAACATATCTATTACTCTCGGGTTAAGCCATCTCCACATCTGTTGTGCTAGATTTGAGAGTGCTACAGAGTGAGTCCCTCCTTGCGTGTTTATGTAAAACATAATTGTAGTGTTGTCTGTTTCTATTGACACCTTTTTCCAATATAGCTCTTTCTGAAAGGCTTTTAAGGCTAAGAACACTGGGGCATATTATCAAGGGGGTTTATCTCCGCTTTTTGGGCTTTAAAAGCCAAGAAAGCAGAGATAAAATTATCTCCCTATTACCTAGCTGTCGCTAACACCAGTTAGCGACAGCTAGTAGGAGATAGCGACCAACTTGGGCCCCGCTTTGTATGTCAGTGATATTTATCACTAATGACATGAAAAGTGGGCGTGCTAAGATGTTAGCGACTGGAAACAGTCGCTAACATCGCTATCTCCTATTACCAACAAAAGCTAACACCTGCCCCTGAGCAGTTCTTAGCCATGTTATCCAATGGTAGGTTGATAACATGGATAAGAGCATTAGCTCGGTAATGCATGAATATCGCTGACTTTTCAGCGATATTCATGCATTTCGGCCGATTTTTATCGCTTAGGAGATATACCTTGATAATAGCAAGGTTCCTAAGCGATAAAAATCGCCGCAGCTCGGCGATAAAAATATTGCCGCTAAGCCAACATAGCGATAATTATCGCTAGTTGTTGGTAATATGCCCCAAAGTTTTTAGTCCCAAGATATTGATGTGCTTTCCCGCATCCTGTGCTGACCACAATCCCCTTCTTTTGAGATTGTCCATGTGTGCTCCCCATCCAATTAGGGACGCACCTGTTGTTATAGTCACTGTTGGTGTTGGAGGTGTGAAAGGTCTCCCCTGTGCTTTATTTGCTCTGTTCCACCATGCAATCTTCTGATGAACCTCATTTGTGACAACCACTAGATCCTCGCAACTCCCTGTAGCTTGTGACCTTTGTGTTTGGAGCCATTCTTGAAATGGTCTCATGTGTAGATGCATATTTGGAACTAAGTGAATGCATGAGGCCGTCATTCCTAGTGATCTCCCCATTGTCCTCACTGTCAGAAGATGCCCCTTCTGGTATGGGTGGGACTCTTTTAGCAGAGCTGTTATCCTTTTCTCGTTGGGGAATGCGCTTTTCCTAACACTATGTGTATTTCTGCACCCAGCAACAGTTTCTTGCATTCCGGTTCTATTGATGATTTCTGCTTGTGTATGGAGAATCCTAGCTGAAATAGTGTCTCCATCACTTGTTGTATATGCTGTTTACATAGACTGTATGAGTTTGCTCCTACTAACCAGTTGTCTATGTAGGGGTAAACATGAATTCCTTTTGCTGCTACTGCTGCCAGGCACTTTATGAACACTTTTGGTGCTGATTTCAGACCGAAAGCCAGTACCTTGAACTGGTAGTGTTGTTTGCTTATGTCAAATCTTAAGAATCGTTTGTGTTTTCTGTTCATTGGGATGGGTAAATATGCATCTTTTAAGTCTATTGTTGCCAGGTGATCTCCCTTTTGCAACTGAGGTAACACTTCTTGTAGTGTAGTCATTTTGAATATTTGTGTCTTTACAAACTGGTTTGGAAACCTCAGGTCTAATATTGGCTGTAATGTTCCATCCACTTTTTGAATTAGGAAGTATGTTGGATATACTCTGTTGTTCTTTTCTTTGTGCGGTACATGTTCTATTGCATGTTTTCTCGGAAGTTCTTTCACATCTACGACCAGGTGAGATAGTTCTTCTTTTGAGTGTGTCCTTTGCCTTGGCCTCCTTTGTGGAGGTTGTTTTGCTAGTTCTCTTCAGTAACTGTGCTGTATTATGTTTAGAATCCACTTGTATGTGGTTATTTCTTTCTACCTTTTTGGGAAAATTGTTAGTCTGTCTCCTACTGGAGTGGTATGTTGGAGGAGCTGTAAATTGGTGTTCATTTGTTTTGCTAACTTCTTTTTGTTTATATGTACTGTCACTGTTGGTCTTTGTGAGAGTACCTCTCAGTGAGTGCAGTCACTTGGTTGAGGTTTGTTGTCCACCTCTTTGTGGCTGACCTCTTCCTTGATATTGCAAGCTGTGTTGCTGTCCCTGTTGTGTGTTCTTGTTCCCGGCTTGGTATGTTTGCTGGTAACCTTGGTGTGAGGTTGTTGTGTACCTCTTCCCGCTGGCCTCCTTAATGATGTGCCTCTTCGCATACCTATGAACTGCAGGGCTCCCATGGATCTTGCAGTTTCGTTGTCCTTTTTTAGTTGATTTAGTTTTTCATCAACCACCATTCGAAACAATTGCTCACCATTGAATGGAGAATTAATGATGATGCTCTGCACTTCTGGCTTGAACCCTGAGATTCTGAGCCATGCGCTTCTCCTTTCCATTATGCCAATCATCATTTGCCTGCTAGATGTTTCAGCAGCATCAAGGGCTGATTTTAAACATGTGTTTGCAATGTTTTTGCCTTCTTCCAACAGGTGGCTTGCTCTTTTCTGGAATTATTCTGGTAGGTTTTGCAGCAGTTCCCCTACCTCTTCCCAGTGCTGGTACCCATACCTGTTGAGCAATGCATTCGAATTTTCAATGCGCCACTGGATTGCTGCGCTTCTCTCTATCTTTCTTCCTACAAGGTCCATCTTCGTACTTTCCTTGTCAGGAAGTGGTCCCACTGTAGTAACCACATTTGCCCTCTTCCTTGCTGTTGAGGCAATGAAAGAGTCAGCTGGCACTGATCCCCTGATGTATAAAGGGTCTTTAGAGGAGTGTTTATATTTTTTCTCTAAGCTTGTTGTTACAGCCTTGCAAAGAGCAGGCTCATTGAATGCCTCTTTTCCCTGGTCTAAGACACTCAGTAGCATTGTTAGGAATTGGTTCCTAGATTGTATAGGCATAAAAGTCTCCAATAAAAAATAGGATTGAGGTTTTTCTTCCTCTGGCTGAACCCCACAAGTTTCTGCAGCCTTTTTTATCACCTGGTTATACATGCCAATGTCATCTGGGGGTGATGACCTTGAAGGATATGACTCTACAGACTCTTCGGGCGATTCAGCGTCGAGATCTTGCCATTGGAACTCTTGAGTCTCCATGTTTGATGATTCCGCCTATGCTTGTTTGTCCTGTTCGACATCTTCTCTGAAGAAGTAATAATCTTCCTCTTCTTCTTTGATTATTTCTGGGGTTCTTGGTGCTATTGTTTATATGGCAACACTGTGGGTTTCGGTTTCCCTTGTTTTCGGCGGTATCTTGAATTGTTTCAAGTTTTAGTCGAAGTCTTTTTTGCACTGAAGGATATTCGCCATTTCGGCTTCGAGCCTTTTTCTCTTTTTCTCAAACTCAGCCTCGTGTGTTATGGCACCAAAAGTGTCCATTTTCCGTTTTTCGACTGATGACGCTGCCGCCTAAGCGGTCATCGAGGTTTTCTTTGGTCTCTCTTTTTTGGACGCCGAGGCATCCTTTTCCAGACTGCCGGCTCCGGAGTCCTTATCAAAGGGTTCTACAGTCTGTTTTTGTTTGGATGCAGCTATGGTCGCTGAATGCTGCGACACCGGAATCCTTTTTGTGATTTTGAGTCTGATTTTCAAGACTCTTCTGTTTTTTTCAAGGTCGATGACTCTCTTACCTCCTTTGGAGTCTTCCTCTCGACTTCCACGATTAAAACTTCTGTTTCCTCGTCATCTCCTCACTGGAGAGACCCAGGTCTCACAGCAATAGCGGTGGTCCTTGGCCTTGCATGTTATAATTGGCTCCTCGCTGCCTTTCTCTTAGCCTCAACGTCTTTGGAGTGAAGACGAAGCAGGCGTTACAGTCGTCGCTTCGATGTTCCAGTGGCAGGCACAGGATAGAGACTTGGCGCTGATCCTTTTGAGCGAATTTGTGGTGGCAGCTCTTACAAAACTTGAATGGCGTTTTGTCCATTACCACGCCCAGGGAGCCACCTGCATGTGCATATCGTCGAGAAGTTCTAGATTTCTTCTTTTCGTCGAATTGCGATCGTTCTAGATTTAAAGATGAAGATGGAAGACTCTGCTCTACCGTTTTTTCCAACGATTTTTTGTTTGTTTTTCGCTGATTCTTCTCACCAATCTCAGGAGCTTCTTTGTATCGATCCAGACCCAATGGCGGAAAAAAGAATCTGAAGATGGCTACCAAAGGTGGGGTTTACGGAGGAAGTTGGTCGACGTCACAGAAGGGCACCAAATGGTACTACATCGTCGACTCCCACTAAGACCAAAAAACAATTTAAGAAAATACTACAATTCCGGATCCAACCACTAGATGGCGGGATAATGCACAGCATAGTGAATCCAGAAAAGATTCATGCTGCAAAACCCTATGTTATCCTATGATGGAAGTAGGCCTCACAGTAGAGAAAAAGGAATTGAGGAGTTTTTCACTACCAGGAAATACAAAACCTAAAAGTACATGTTCAACTTTTTAAAACCACTTCACGCTGCCCTATGGGCTGTGCAGAATCTACACTAGTATTAGAAGTTTATTAATAATAAGGATAACTATGCACCTACCACTAGCGATAAGGCCACCAACACAATATAAGATCTAGACAAGATCTCAATAAATTATTACCTTGCTCTACCTCGCTAATTTGTGTTTTATTACTATTATCCCACAGACTTCTTTATTTTCACTGTCCCCCTCAGTCTCATTCTCCCCCTCCTTTTCTTTACTTCACTCTATTATCCTACATCCCCGTTGGTTCTACTTTCGACTCTCCCCCTTCTCCTACCTTCCCTCCCCCTTCTCACCTCACACGCAAACTTCCTCCTTTCACGGCCCGCACTATCTCTTGGAGATACCACCCCTCACTGATGTCCCACCGTCCCCCTCTCCTTTTTCCCCATCCCCATTGTGCTCCATCCCTATCCCCCGTAGCTCATCTTCCCTTCACCACCTGACCACTATAGTGGACTCATCATGCCTCCCCCCATCCATACCTCCATGACACTTGACTCAACCATCATTAGACATGGCCCTAACTCTTGGTCCATCATTTACCCCTCTAACCTTTCCAAAAATGACAAGAAAAACTTTAAACACAAACTGCTTATGCGCCAGCAAGAAACTTTGGGCCAGATGTAGGTAGGCTTTTACCGGTCGGTTACCGACCGGTAAAAGCCTTTTCCTATGTAGGAGGCTATTTAACCGATTCAGTAAATAACGAATTGGTATTTACCGATTCGGTATTTACCGAATCCTCATTTACCGATTCAGTATTTACCAAATCGGTAAATGAGATGTAGGAAGCACTGTAAGCAGTGCTTCTGGGCTTTAAGAATTCGTTATTTACCACCAACTATTAGTAAATGCACCTATGACTAAAAGACTCAATCTATCTTCAGCAATGAGTGGAAAAACGAGGCTGTTCAGATCTATGAGTGCGTGCTCAATGTTGTGAATGCCATTGTAGAGCACGTTGATAAAATGTACCATGTGCTTGAAGGAAATCATGTGACACTCAACCCTCTAGTGAAATGAGAATCAACAATGCCGTTCACACCCTGACACAAAATAAACAAAAACCGAATTTACAAGGCTGGAAAAACACATCCTAGTAGCATTTCATTTGAATTACATGCTAGGCTTGTCTCTAATGACTCACATGTCATTGATGGCCGTTAGACCTGTTATCCTTCGGGTGGTCTTCCCCCAAACTTTTTGCCTGCTTTCCTTCACTTTTTGCTGTAACATTTTGTTGGTCTTAGGACTCTGAGTACTTTACCACTGCTGACCAGTGCTAAAGTGCATGTGCTTCTCCCCTTAACATGGTGACATTGGTGTATCCTCAAATGTCATATTTAGTTTACCTATAAGTTCCTTGTAAAATGGTATACCATATACCCAGGACCTGTAATCTAAATGCTACTAGTGGGCCTGCAGCACTGGTTGTGCTACCCAGCCTTTCGTATCTGTTTCAGGCCTGCCATTGCAGTGCCTGTGAGTGCCCGTTACTGCCCCTTCGACTTGGCATTGAAAGCCTGCTTGCCACACCTTAAACTCTCCTTTTATTACACATAAGTCACCACTAAGATAGGCCCTAGGTAGCCAATAGGGCAGGATGCTATGTAAGTAAAAGGTAGGACATATACTTTTTTTTAACGTTTTGCATGCCCTGGTAGTAACAAACAGCTAAATTTGTTTTTCACTACTGCGAGGTCTGCTTCTCTCATAGGCCAGCATTGGGAATTCCTGAAACACTTTTAAGCTGTAATTCCTGATTAGAAAGTAGTAGATGCATCTTGTTTTATATCTTTGGAATGGTAATGATAAATCCCAGGTAATATTGGATTTAACATTACTGTTTTAGAAATGCCACTTTTAGAGAGTGGACATTTCTCTGCTGTTACTGCTCTGTGTGCCTTGCACCCTATCTCCAATACACGTATGGGGTGTGTGACAGCTATACTTTGTGCATATCCTCTATACATCCACAAACACAAGAAGGGTGGGTGTGACAAGGGAACTCATGTGCATGTTGATAGCGTTTCTTGGGGAGGAAGAGAGAGGGTGAGCTGCCACACCTAAATAGGCATTGTCTTGTGTCCCACACAAAGGGCAGATTACTCCCTACTGATAGCCTGAATACATGGCTGGGATGAAAGGCTGTGCACTTCAAGGGTATGCTTTGAAGTCACCCCCACTTCAAAGGCAAATTGGATATAAATAATGGGCTCTACTAAGAGAGTACACTGCTGGAACTGTAAAGAACTCCAAGAACTCTGCCATAAGTAAGGACTGCTGTCCTGAAGTCTCAAGCACATCAAAGACACTCCTCAATTCTCCAACAGCACCTGCACACTGCCATCTGGGGGTCCTGCCCAGCCAAGCTGTGCTAATCCAGTCCTGGGCCCTTGAAAGGCGATTTCTGTAGTCCAGAACCATCAAAATAGATGCAGGGATGATTTTGTGGCAATTGTACCAACGCATTGCACTTAGACACCAACACAGGAGCAGATCGGTGACATTGCCTTGATGGACTACGCTGCTCAACGCCGATGGACAACGTGGGTTGATGACCACGCAGCACCTGCATCATAACGGGTTCTTCAACTGCGTGGATTGGCACCGGCGCTTCACCTCCATCCTCGACGCAGACGCAGCACCTCCTCGACGCCTTGTATCCTCGCATGTGACGCTTGCTCCATTCAAGGTACTTTTTCAGCGGGACCTGCATGAGTCCTGCAGCCATCTTCCACTCCATCACAGTTGGCCTGAACTTTGAATTTTCTCCGGGCTAGCGAGGCCTCAGGCAACCTTTAGGCTATGGACTTTTAAGCACTATTTTAATATATTCTTTTACAATTCATAATTCCGGTTCTACTTACTGGATTTTTGTGGTTTTGGTCTCGTTTTACTTAAAAAAATATGTGTTCTCTATTTTCCTAAACCTGTGTGGAGTATTTCTGTGGTACCTTCAGTGTGCTATTGTGTGTCTGTGTTGCACAAATACTTTACACATTGCTTCTTTAGATCAGCCTGACTGCTCTGTGCCAAGCTACAAGAGGGTGAGAACAGGTTATCTTTTAGTGTTTATCGAGCTTACCCTGACTAGGATTTTGGTCACTACTTGGACAGGGTGTATACCTCTGCCAACTAGAGACCCAATTTCTAATACAGGCGTAACAATTATTCAGCCCTAATTTCACAGTGCCCCACTCAGATGACTTGCCCGTGTTATCTACTGAAGGGGATCCTCCTAAGGGAAGCAAACTTGTGACTGTGCAGACTGATGTTCACCATACATTCACTGACTTTGGATATACCTATAAAGAAATGCTTTCAGATCTCTGCATTTTAGGAGGTATTACTGCAGCCCCCATCAAAGCATAGAGGGATGCTTGTGTGCGGAGAGGGTGGCTCTGAGTTAGCTGAGCTATAGAATTTTGCACACACACTACGTACCCCACATAGCCCTAAAGGCAATCGCTAATTTAGCGAGTGTATGCTCTACTCTATTTGCTAGAGATGTCCATACTACTTTTCCATGGTGGTTTTCGTTTGGGGCAGATCAAACCTTGAATACAAGGGCCCTGCAGATATAAGGGTAAACGTCACTGAGCCTACCCCTTATGTTGTTGTTCTAGGCAATGCCCCCCTTCTGGAGGATAGTCTGGGTGAGGACTTTCACCATCAGAAAATGGGAGCATGTTGTGGGGGGTACAGAAATATCTCAATTCATTAATTTTGTTAGAAACTCTGACTCAAAAGTGGTATGGAAGTCCCTCATTGGGGACAAAAAAAACATGTGCTACCGAAGGCGATTTCCTCAGTCTCGGCTTTTACATCCAGTTTGGGAAGGAAACCTCAGAAGATCATATTGAAGATATAAGAAGTGAAATGTATGCCAACTGTTGCTTATGGTAGTGACATGTGAGGTTATCTTGATGTTACAAGACTTCAGACTATCGAGAACAAATATTTTAGGCATCTGTCAGGCGTACCATCTTATATTTCCCACGGGGAATTAGGCATGTTATCTATCTGATGTCTTAGCTCTTCGTCCACCCCTGCGATCAGTAACAGTGTGGAGTAAGCCAGAAACAAAATTGAATTGGGAGATTTTTCAGAATTGTCTCTCCCTTACGGATTCCACAGCAACCACAGCAGTGAGACAGCCCTACTCACCACAACAAATGACTTCTGCTCTCTCCTCGACCAAGGACACACCGCGACCCTGATCCTGCTCAACCTCTCAGCAGCATTCAACACCATCTCCCACCACACACTTGCCACCAGACTCTATGATGCCAGCATTCAAGGAACCGCCCTTTACTTGATCCGCTCTTTCCTCAACAGCAGAACCCAAAGAATAGGACTGCCACCCTTCCTCTCCAAGCCCACGGAAATCACTCTGGAGTACCCCAAAGATCATAGCCCAGCTGAACCCTCTTCAGAATCTACATGGCCCCCCTCACCGCCATCGTCAGACAGCACGGCCTCAGCATAGTATCGTATGCAGATAACACCCAGCTCATCCTCTCCCTCACCAAAGACCCCACCATCACCATACTCAACTTCCAGGAAGAAATGCAGGAAGTTGCAACCTGGATGAGAAACAGCTGCCTCAAGCTCAACTCAGAGAAGACAGTCGTCCTCATCCTCGGAACCTCCCCGTCAGCTTGGAACAACAACTAGTGGCCTGCCTCTCTCTGCAGCCCATCGACCCCCAAGGACCACGCTCGAAACCTCGGCATCGTACTCGACTTCTCCCTCTCTATGAACTGACAGGTCAACGCCGTCACCTCTAGCTATTTCAACACCCTCGCATTCTCTGCAAGACTTTCAAATGAATCCCCACCGAAACAAGAAAGACTGTCACCCACGCACTCATAACTAGCAGACAGGACTCCGGAAATGCCCTCTATGCTGGGATCAACAAGTCTCTACTCCACAAGCTCCAGACAATACAGAACACCGCGCCAGGCTCATTCTCGGCATCCCACAACATGAACATATCACCCAACACCTACAGGACCTCCATTGACTTCCCCTCGAGAAGAGATTCACTTTCAAGATACTCACCCATGCCTACAAATGCCGCCACAACATCGGACCCCAAAACCTCAACGAGAGAATCTCCTTCCACTAAGTAGGGGCCGAAAATTCGTTCTGCTCGCGGAATTTGCTGAATTTCCGCAATTTCACGATCCGCGAATCTCGTGAAATTGCAGACGAATCCACGAGCGGGACACATTTTTTCCACGAAGCGCTTACAGGGTTACAGTAGGTGCCCACGTTGAAGCTAATTTCTTTGTAACCACTTACAAAATGGTTACAAAGAAATTAGCTTCAACTTGGGCACCTGCTGTAACCCTGTAAGTGCTTCCTGAGCGGCGCCTCGTTGACTACTTGCAACTATTCTCTGACCCTGCTCTGACCCTCGAAGCAGGGTCAGAGAATAGTTACAATTAGGCAACGAGGCTCCTGTCACAAAAATTAAACCTCAGCAGGAAGCACTTACAGATATAAATAAAGGAGGGGCCCGAGTTGAAGCTCAAATTCAGTAACGCATTATAATCAGTCCAAGAATCTAGTGAGCACGGTCGATGCTAGGCAGGTGTGCTTTCTCCCCAAATCTACCGTCTACAAATAGTTGTAATCTGTGATGGATGTCTAGGCATCCACGAGTTTCTCGAGTGCAATCCCCCTGTACTTCCAGTGACCAGGAGGCTGCTTTCTCCTCAGCTGTTGCTCTGATCGGTGTCTGACCCTTTATATACAAGAGGCTTGTGAACTCGCACAGAAGCCTGACCCCACACACACTAGGCTATGCAACCTCTTCCTGCCCTTTCCCCCACTGTGATGGACAGCTCACTAGAGGGACATAGGCGCCTATGGACGCGGAGGCAAAGTTACAGACACACATGGTGACTGGACAACTCTTCTGGGCCTTTACGCAGCTGTAGTGTAGGAAAAGCACGATACATTTACCCAACGAGGTAGCACTTACTGCTTTCTCCTCATCTGCTGCTCTGATTGGTGTCTGACCCTTTATAAACAAGAGGCATTGGAACTCGCACAGAATCCCGGCCCCACACACACTAGGCTATGCAACCTCTTACCGCCCTTTCCCCCACTGTGATGGACAGCTCACTCGAGGGACCTCGGCGCCTATGGGCGCAGTGGCAAAGTTACAGACCCACGTGGTGACTGGACAACTCTTCTGGGCCTTTACGCAGCTGTAGTGTAGGAAAAGCACGATACATTTACTCAACGAGGTAGCACTTACTGCTTTCTCCTCATCGGCTGCTCTGATCGGTGTCTGACCCTTTATAAACAAGCGGCATGTGAACTCACACAGAAGCCCGGCCCCACACACACTAGGCTATGCAACCTCTTCCTGCCCTTTCCCCCACTGTGATGGACAGCTCACTCGAGGGACCTCGGTGCCTATGGGCCCGGTGCAACGTTACAGACACACGTGGTGACTGGACAACTCTTCTGGGCCTTTACGCAGCTGTAGTGTAGGAAAAGCACGATACATTTACCCAACAAGGTAGCACTTACTGCTTTCTCCTCATATGCTGCTCTGATTGGTGTCTGACCCTTTATAAACAAGAGGCATGTGAACTCGCACAGAAGCCCGGCCCCACACACACTAGGCTATGCAACCTCTTCACACCCTTTCCCCCACTGTGATGGACAGCTCACTCGAGGGACGTCGGCGCCTATGGGCACGGTGGCAAAGTTACAGACACACGTGGTGACCGGACAACTCTTCTGGGCCTTTACGCAGCTGTAGTGTAGGAAAAGCAAGATACATTTACCCAACGAGGTAGTACTTACTGCTTTCTCCTCTTCTGCTGCTCTGATCGGTGTCTGGCCCTTCATAAACAAGAGGCATGTGAACTCGCACAGAAGCCCAGCCCCACACACACTAGGCTATGCAACCTCTTCCCGCCCTTTCTCCCACTGTGATGGACAGCTCACTCGAGGGATCTCGGCACCTATGGGCGCGGTGGCAAAGTTACAGACACACGTGGTGACTGGACAACTCTTCTGGGCCTTTACGCAGCCGTAGTGTAGGAAAAGCACGATACATTTACCCAACGAGGTAGCACTTACTGATTAGCCAGTAGAAAGTACTCCAGCTGAGTATAGTGCAATTGCAAAATAATCCGCCATTTCGCAAAATTCGCCAATACTTACCTTCCACGTACCCAAAAGAAACCTCCGATCCACCAACCTTGCCCTCGCCGAAACCCAGTGCATACACAGAGCCAGAACAACACAGAGCCAGAACAGGAGGGAGAGCCTTCTCCTACATCGCAAACAAGACCTGGAACGAGCTTCTGATCGACATCAGATGTGTCCCCTCCCTGAGTATCTTCAGAAAGACACTCAAACCCTGGCTTTTCAGCTGAACGAGCTGCTCACCCCACTCCTCTCCCTCCAGCGCCTTGACACCCTCGTGGGTGGGTAGTGTGCTTACAATCCCCTGATTGATTGACTGATTGATACAGCACATGGCATTCCATGTTTGAGATACATAAAAACTCTATTTCCATTTTGGGATGGCGTGATTTGTTTGGCAAGTCTCATGCAATGGGAAAAGGTGGCCTGGCTTGGTTTAAAAGAATTTTTTTGATATGGCATCAAGCTGATAAGGAAAGCCAGAAATTATGAAAGCCTCAGTTTGTGAGCATGTGTCTTTGAAAACTGACTCACTTATGGAGCCTTATTTTTACCTCGGTAGTTAACAGCAACCTTCGTGTTCTGTTTACAAGATTTAGGCTAAACATGCTGCACTTGTTGTTTGAGGTCCCAAATATTTGGAACAAGGTTACAAACCTAGGACATTGTGGCAGTAATCATGGGTCATCGCAAGACACTTTGCATTTTATTATGTTTTTTAACTTTATCAGAGACATAGGAGAGATTTTATTATCCACTTTTAACCCCTCCCGTGCTCATGACGAGCTCAGCTCGTCATGAGGCACAGTTGCGCTGTGCTGATGACGAGCTGAGCTCGTCATAACACGTGCGGCGTTCACATGCGCGGCTAATTCCCCCGCTGTGCTGAACGTTCTGAAATACGGGCGTGATCATGACGAGCTCAGCTCGTCATGAGCACAGCGCCACCGTGCAGCGTGACGAGCTGAGCTCGTCACAAGCACAGTGGCGTTGCGCGCGCCCCCACCCCAGCGCCGCGGGGGAATTAGCTCCGCGGCGAAGGGGTTAAATGGTAGAAATGTTAGTCAAATACTTCCAGCCTTGATGTTTCGATAATTATTATTTAATGATTTTATCTGTTATTCAGGACTTTGTTTATTAAGTAGTGAAGTTAAAATGTAATGTTTTATGTAGGATTAATACAATTGTGTTGCTTTTACTTATGAGAATCGCTGTACCGTGTTAAGCAGACTGGGGTTGGTTTAAATCTACCTCTTTTGCCCAATCAACCATAGAGATATTCCTACTGGAATTCTGTATTTATTTACCAATGTTTTCAATATTTCAATGCCGCTCAGATAGGCATATTGAAGATAACAATTAAATTAAAACAAATAATTTTGATTAGTAGTCAGACTATTACTATAGTCATCATCAATATTTCATGTTTTCAATATGCCCCATGTTTAAAACCCTTCACCACATTCTATGAAACACTTCTCATTTAACAAATACAAATGAATTAATAATACCAATAGTATCGACAATCTACCCTATCAGTATGTTGTTTAAAGCACTTGTTGAATCTAGCCTCTTCCATGCTGGTGGCGGAACCTCTCCGTCACCAGCCTCGGTCGCGCTGTGCTGGTGACGGAGCGGTTCCCTCACGGCCCGCTCGGCGCGCCTGCGCTGTGCGTCCTATTGAGCGGGCGGGGCCGTGACAGAACCGCTCCGTCACAAGCACAGCGCGCCCGAGGCTCGTGACGGAGCGGTTCCGTCACGAGCATGGGAGCGCCGCGCTATCTCCCTCCCCCCCTAGCGCTGCGGCAGAATTGCCGCCGCAGCGAAAGTGTTAATCATGATCTGTGACCTTGTTGTCCACTGGAGTTTGCCTCTGCGACCACAATTAGGTACTTTCCAGAGATGTTTTAAGGCATGGGCAAAGTGGACCAAGGCGCAGGTCGCCAGCCTTTCAGTGGTCCGTCCCCCTAATAAAGCCAGCTCTGTTCAGCAGAATATTGCCCTAATGACTTTGAATACGTTTTAAACAGATTGTTTTAAATACCTTGTTCCTTTACGACATTTTACAGAGAAATGTTGTGTTTATGTTTTTCAACACCATTTTTTTTAGATCAAAATAGGCTTCACATCTGAGAATTGTCAGCTGGTCAATAATATTAGTTAGTTGCTGTTGCATTACAATATTGAGAACACACATGACTTTATCCCGGATTATTAGATGAAAATACACATTTAGAATTTGGACCAGTGTGCCTACGGAGTGTCACTTACCTGGCCAAAAAAGGGGATGAAAGAGTTGAAATTGGATAATAAAATCAAATCTGTTCCAAAGAGGGGCCCTCAAAATACTTTTGGACCAGGGCCTTCAAAATCCTTAAGAGGTTCTTTCTCACGTCACGGAACATCTATTTGTTAATTCGGTGATATATCACAGTTGTGTACTGAAAAATGATTCTCGTGTTTTTATTTCCTCTGCAGGCTGCAACAGGAGGTGTTGGACTCCCTGTGGCTGTACAGTGTGTGGCTCTCACCTGGCAGGATGAACTGTGCCTTCGATTTATGAAAGAGGTTGAGCAAGTGACGCACATGAGCAAAATGAAGTTCGAGATTTTACAGTGAATATTATGTGAAAGATGTTTCCTTTAACCTGGTACTTTATTTGTAAAACAAAATTGGTGCAAGGGTCGTTGTTAGGAGGTCACATCCTCTTGCACCATCTATTTCTGAAGTCAGCGCTGCCAATTGAGTAAAAATACACCTACTAGTCATCATATTCCTACAAGTGTGATAATTCTGACTATTCCAGGCCCCAAAGCTATACAAATTTCTGCGGCAGCAGGTATTAGTCACTTTTTATGTATATTGAACTAATAAACAGTTATTGTTGTGCTGCTCCCATCTCTAATTAAAACAAACTGCACCACCATGTGTCAGACTGTCATATGTACCAGTGTTGACAATTAAGTGCTGGTGCCGAGCACCGGAAACCGATGGCTCAAATCAAGCTTTGATATAATGATTAGGGTGTGTGAGAGTTGTAATTGAGAAGACTCTAAACCAAAGCTAATTTTGACTCATTAACTTGATTTAGTACTCTCCTAAATCGGCAATGCAAGTTAGGGTATTATATTGACATCAAATGTCAACGTGCTATATCAAGTTAGTTTAAAATGTGCAGATCCACTGGAATTATGCAGCAGAAAGAAGACAAATCATGTGGTAGGGAAGAGTAACTTATGTGGCAAGGAAAGGCTGACTATGCCGCATAATGCAGCACATTTTGTAATAGTATTACTTCATTATATCACCATTTTTAAACTTGGTAACACATTCTTGGCTTTGGTTAGACCTTATTAGTACCAGTTTAAAATCCAAATATACCAATAGGCAACAGAAAGATGCCAGTCTAGCTTTGCAAAGGGCCTTTCACTGCACCGCAACATGTGACACTGCAGTTTTTAGTAACTTTTGTACCGTTTGAGCTAGAAAATATTTTTGGGGTTAAAATCTGCAGATTATTCGGCAGATGATGGATTATGTGGCAAATCTCTAATTATTCAAAAATCTCCACACAATCCCATAATTCCAGTAGACCTGGATATGTGCACGCAATATATACCAAATATGTTTATTTATTTATTTAATATATTTATAGAGCGCAAAACCTGTCACCCAGAGGGCATCCTGGCGCTTTGATCAAGGAACCATGCGCTTTAACCGCTCAAGCCATTTTTGGAAATAAGTAAGTTTTTAATGCTTTCCTAAACGGAAAATAGTCCTTGTAACTCCTCAAAGAAAGTGGGAGGGAGTTCCAAAATGTGGCCGCTGCCACGCTAAAGGAGCGACCACCCATCCTCACTCTTTGAAACCTTGGAACCACCAGGAGGTGAGCCGATGAAGAACGAAGGGTCCGTGGAGCAGAATACCACGCAAACATGTTTTGCAAAGGAATGGGGCCCAAAAGGTGTACAGCTTTAAACACCAAGCATGCAGCTTTGAACTGTACCCGCAAACCTACCGGGAGCCAGTGTAGGTCTCGTAGAGCAAGAGTGGAAGAGCTGGACCTAGGGCGGGAAAGAGCCAGCTTGGCGGCCATGTTCTGCACCCGCTGTAGCTTCCCCATCAGATTTTTTGGAGCCTCCAGAAGAAGCCCGTTGCAGTAGTCAAGACGACTTAGTATGGTACCACGGACTACTTCCGGCCTGGCTTGAGCGGGGAGAAGGGGCAGGACTTTGCGTAACATGCGTAGCAGCATCATACACGTTGCAGTGGTTTTATTAACGTGTATGTCAAGTTATAAGTTAGGGCCAAACATTACCCCCAGGTTACGAGCAGATTCCGCTGCCAGCACTGGTTTGAGGAAGGTACTGGGCCAAAAGTTCTCAGGGAGTGCCCGTGGAATCCGGTCAGTGGAACAATGGAGCACCTCCGTCTTCGAGCTATTAAATTGCAGGGAGTTAGCTCGCAACCAGTCCGCTGTAGCTGCCATGCAGCGATGAAAAGTGTCCAGCGAGACCGCATTGTTCCCTTCCAGAGAAAAGACCAGCTGGGTGTCATCGGCATAATTAAAGGCCGAGACACCGAAAGATTTAATTAGCTGGACTAAAGGGCGAAGGTACAGGTTGAACAATATAGGGCTGATGGCCGAGCCCTGTGGGACCCCCTGTCCTATACTCCTTGGCTCAGAGCTAAATGGCGGAAGTGAAACCAACTGTTGCCTGCCACCAAGATAGGATATCAGCCAGTCTCTAGCCCCCTCAGTGACCCCACACTCCTCCAGCCTCCTGACCAGCGTCCGATGGCAGACCGTGTCGAACGCGGCCGACATGTCGAGCAGCACTAAAAAGGCTGCCCGACCACTGTCGACACGCAAACGAAGGTTGTCCAACACGGTCACCAGCGCGGACTCCGTCCCGTGTCCGGGGCGGAAGCCAAACTGGGCCTCATCGAACCACCCGATGTTCTCCAGGAAGCCTGAGAGTGAGCGGGTCACCCACCTTTCCAAGATCTTAATCGGAAAAGGGAGCAACGAGATCGGCCTGTAATTGGAAAGACAGGCCGGATCCAGAGTTGGCTTTTTTAGCAGAGGTGACACTACTGCTAACTTCCAGCACTCTGGCACCGATGCCGACTCCAAGGATTGGAGACAGATCGAGAACAAAGGCAAGAAAAGTTCTGCGTGGAAAACCTTCCAGAATTTGGGAGGCAGCGGATCAAGCGGAGACCCCGAGGACACCGAATGAGCCACCTTACAAAATTCCTCAAAGGAAGGAGAAGGGAAAAACCTCAGCCGGGATCGACTGGATGAACTGCCCGGAGCTCCCAGACCAAGGGCGACAGTGCCCGTCTGGGGTCGACTGGGCAGTTCCACCGGAGCTCCCACACCAATCGGTTGGGGTCGACTGGGTGAGCTGCCCGGAGCTCCCAGACCAAGGGCAACAATGCCCATCTGGGGTCGACTGGGCCGCTCCACCGGAGCTCCCACACCGATCGGCTGGGGTCGACTGGGTGAACTGCCCGGAGCTCCCAGACCAAGGTCAGCAGCACCTGTCCGGGGTTGACTGGGCATATCGACCGGAGCTCCCAGGCCGGGAGCTGCAGGTAAGGGGTGTATTAAGCCCTCCAGGATCTTAGCAGTCTTCTCCTCGAAAGCATGTGCCAATGAGTCGCAGAGAGCCTGCGACGCACGAACCGTGTTAGCCGCACAAGCAGGATGTGACAGGTCCTTGACAATTTTGAACAGGGCTTGAGATTTATTAGGCGCCTGAGTCAAGGAGGCTTCTAAGAATGCCGCCTTGGCCCGCTTGATCTGATCCTTATAGCCTCTTAGTGCGAACCTAAACGAAGCTTTAGCCGAGGTGGAGTACTCCCTTCTTCACACTCTCTCCGCCCGTTTACAGTTCAGCTTCAGATGTCGTAGCTCCTCCGTATACCAGGGAAAAGCCCGGTTCACTCTCGCTCTGCGAAGAGGCGCCATCTTATCCAGCGAGTCGGTGATAGACCGGCACAAGGAGGAATAACTTTCTTCCACTGAATTCCTCAAGCAGAAGTTAGCAGGTATTAAGGAGGGCAAAGGGGATGAGCTGAGCAATCGAGACCAAGGTCGGCCCAGTTTCAAAAGTCCCACCCCGGCGACTTCAGAAGAGTGGTCCCCTAAACATAAGGAGAAGGCCACAAGCGCATGATTGGTCCAGCATTGGGCTAAGATGTCATTAATCACTGCCGAGTGAGCGCCAGCGAAAATCAAGTCCAGAACATGACCGCCCCTATGAGTCGCCGAGCAGACCAGTTGCTGCCGTTGGATGTCAGCAAGGGCTTGACAGAGAGAAGTAAGCGCTCCGTCTAAAGGGCCCCCCTGCCATAAGTTGAAGTCGCCCAGGACTAACAACTTCGAGTGGGTATTTGATAGATCGTACACTAAGTCAAGAAACTCTGGCAGAGAAGAAACCGAGCCCGGCGGCCGATAGCACAACACCCCCGAAATCAGTGTTCTCTCCAGGTTTCTGAGGGAAAAACCCATTACCTCGAAGCCCGATACCTCACTGATTTTAAGCTGGAAAAAATCCAACTTTTCACGGTAAATGATGCCAATTCCGCCACCACGATTCTTCGGCCGGGGGGTGTGAATGATTTTAAAGCCCGGGGGACAGGCCAAACCCAGTTCAACTAGGCAGTTCTCCCAAGTCCACGTTTCGGTTAAAAACAACACGTCCAGGCCGGACGAGTCGACCAGAAAGGCTATCTCCGTGTGGTGCTTACAAAGCGACCGGACATTGAGCAGTCCACACGACAAAGATTGGGGCAGAGATGGGACAGTGGCCCTCTGTATCAAGGGCGCCTAGGACGGTCTTAGATCCAGCAGAGCCGTCCGGGAATAGACCAGGCGAGGAGAGTGCAGGTGGCCAGAGGTAGCGGCCCTATGCGCGTCCGTTGCGCGAACGGGCGCAAACGGGCTTACCTCCGGCGCATCTACGGCGCGACCGCTGCGCGCATCTGCTGTGCGTCTGTTTACACATGCCTATTTATGGTGTTACGCCGCCCGGGCTTCCGGCTACTAGAGCCTCTAGCCCCACCCAATATGGAGCCTGAAGTGGCCCAAGCGTTAGCCCCCACCAAGATGGCGGTCGAAATAGCACCACCAGGAACCCTGGAGCCCTCTGTCTAAAGCCCCGCTAAATGCGGGTGAAGGGGCCGATTATCGTGCAAGTAAGCCTCTCTATGTCCCCGCGTTGTTATTCAGGTAAATTGCAGCAATGCAGTAGCGCAATATACAACAAAAACAGCGGCGCAAATAAAAGCAAAAGTGCCAGGATATACAAATAATAGATTTTAAAAGTCAGCAGCAATAAAGCGTTAAAACGCGCGATGGTGAAAGATCTGCAGCACTTACTGAAGGAGCAGCTTAAATAAGCTCTCCAGTGCCCGGGCTTCCGGCTACTAGAGCCTCTAGCCCCACCCAATATGGAGCCTGAAGTGGCCCAAGCGTTAGCCCCCACCAAGATGGCGGTCGAAATAGCACCACCAGGAACCCTGGAGCCCTCTGTCTAAAGCCCCGCTAAATGCGGGTGAAGGGGCCGATTATCATGCAAGTAAGCCTCTCTATGTCCCCGCGTTGTTATTCAGGTAAATTGCAGCACTGCAGTAGCGCAATATACAACAAAAACAGCGGCGCAAATAAAAGCAAAAGTGCCAGGATATACAAATAATAGATTTTAAAAGTCAGCAGCAATAAAGCGTTAAAACGCGCGATGGTGAAAGATCTGCAGCACTTACTGAAGGAGCAGATTAAATAAGCTCTCCAGTGCCCGGGCTTCCGGCTACTAGAGCCTCTAGCCCCACCCAATATGGAGCCTGAAGTGGCCCAAGCGTTAGCCCCCACCAAGATGGCGGTCGAAATAGCACCACCAGGAACCCTGGAGCCCTCTGTCTAAAGCCCCGCTAAATGCGGGTGAAGGGGCCGATTATCGTGCAAGTAAGCCTCTCTATGTCCCCGCGTTGTTATTCAGGTAAATTGCAGCAATGCAGTAGCACAATATACAACAAAAACAGCGGCGCAAATAAAAGCAAAAGTGCCAGGATATACAAATAATAGATTTTAAAAGTCAGCAGCAATAAAGCGTTAAAACGCGCGATGGTGAAAGATCACCAAGATGTTAGCGTGTTATATACCAATCAATTGTCATTATGGCATATCCTCATCACGTGTCAGCATGTTAAGTCCACAAAACATGACAATGTGTTATATCTCCATCGCATGTTGATGTGTCAAGTCCCCGTGGCATGTAAGCATATTATATTATATCACATGTAAATGTGCTATATGCCCACCACGTCAATGTGATATTTCACATCGTATGTTAGCGTGTTATATTCATATCATGTTATTATGGTATATCCCTGTTATATGTCAGTTTGTTATATACCCATCACCTGTCAATGTGTTATAGCCACATGACATGTCAGTGTGTTAAATCTTTATCACATCAGTATTCTGATGCCCAATCCACTTTTAACCTGTTAACCGGCAAAATATTCCACTTCCTTCGTGTACTACTGCCCCTACAAGGGCACATTGCGTCAAAGTTTTAATTTGTGACCATTCTGTCAAAACCAGCTTAAATCGGCCACATTATAGTAGTGTGGATAACTCAAGAAATACTGCCCTTGCGTTTTGTATTTAAAGAGTAAAGCCTCTCAGGTCCTGACACAGGCTCCTTACCTATGCAGTAGACAGGTGTAGAGGATGAAGCGGTTCCACATAATTCAGAATCTGCCCCTTTTCCCCTAAGGAGCAACAAGGGCCCCCTGCATATGAAGTACTACATTTAAAAATGCCGCATTTACAAAGCCCTGCTAGCTCTTTAGTTACAATCATTGATAATTACGTATGTTTGCATGCATTGTATTGCATTATTGTTTCAATTTTTAGACAGTGGCCCAGATTTTGAAAGGTGTCACGCAACGCAGCGCAGCACTCAAAGAGGCTGGGCGGCGTTGCGTGACAGGGAGAGAGCAGGACAGCACCATGATCATATAGATATGGCTCTCTCCTCCTGTTTCCCTAGCGCTGGGGCTGATTTCAGCTGCTGTGCACCAGGCACTCACCGCAGCGCCATAGTGCTTGGGAGCGTATCCTAGGTTTTGTACCCTTCCTGTGGAAAATGCTGACTAGACACTTTTAAAACCCTTTCCTATTTTATATGTGTGCTGCATAGTGCAGCACGCATGCAAAGTAGGAAAAGAAAGGAGAAATGAAAACATGTCTCCTATTAACGCCAGTTTTCCAGCTACGTTAAATTTATGACACTAAACCCTGTCTACTCATGTTAGTAGATAAGGTTTAGCGTCAAAAAGCATGTTTGGTTGTATGGGAACTGACTCTGACACCCTTAACGCAAAGTATTGCAAAGCAGCGTTTAGCCACGCAAACCAACGCTAATACCACGTTCCTTTAGTTTCTTAATCGCCAAATAGGTATAACGTCAGGCTAGCGTTAACCTGATACTAAACCTTTGTGAATCTGCGCCGAAATGTCTTTAACCAGGATAGTTCGGGTTATGTCTTTATAAACAAAGTGATTCTAAATGCATGAATAAGTAAAACAATACGTTTACACATAATATGACTTTTGGCTATGAATGAAAAAATGGTATTTGAAAACTGAGATTAATTGCTTTGTCCTTCTGTGCACGCTGGGATATGTTGAAGAAACTGCAAAAAAAATATAAAATAGAGTGTGAAGGTTTCTTCGGATTTGAAACCATCCCCAACACACTCAAAGGTGTGGCCTAATTTAACAGGAGCAGAGAGAATGTTTAATCAGTGATGGACTGGCTGAATGAGGAACTGGATGGACTGTCATTGACACAGTAGAGGTAGCGGGGTCTGTTGGCAACTCGCCTGCAATGTAGGTTTGATATCTACTTACGAAGAGTCCCGTAATATGTGACATCCCGCCCTGGCTGCTTTGCCAACATCATGAGCCCATGCATAAAATATCAAAAATGAGATTGCAAGTATCAGAAAGCAATATCCAGTTAGCTAATTAACAGAAACTGATTGGAGGGTTCACAAATTTGGACCCGGTGGCAGCCGCGCTTCGCGTCATGCCAGTGAGCTCTGAATTCGCCAGCCCTTGACACTGCTCCAAAGTTTAGGCAACTTGGTGACACGCGGTGCTCAGTTATCATCTGTCCCAGTCCCAGGACAGCTAGGAGTGATGCCAATGCAGCTCTCATTCCACACTGTGCCCTCCCAACGTACAGAAGTATGCAGAGGCAGGTAACAGCATGCATTTCTGTTCATGATAGGTCATGCTTGCTAAGGGAGAAAGGCAGATCCCTGAATCCCCTGCGGTGCAGGGGTATGGGAGGGGTGCGGGGATAACACTTAAGTGGGATCTAAACTTCGAGAGAGGCACTTTAAGCCCAATGCCAATGAATATCTGTGAGCTATGGTAGGCTCAGTGCCCCCTCATCACATTCTGCAGGGGAGGGGGCAATCATTTTGAGTAATACCCCAGTTTCTTGCAATATTACGTTTTCTAAAAAGCAAACAAATTTGAAAATAAAACTGCATTCCAAACCACAGTTCGTCTTGCAACTCTTATTTATATAAATGAGGTGGGAATGTCAGCTCTCTTGCATGTGTGTGCATGGGAGAGTCAAAGGGAGAAATCCCGTGAAGAATTGTGTAAGCATAATTCCTGTTCGACCCAGTCCTCAGCTCCCACTGGAAAATCAATTGCCATTTTGTGCTGACATTTTGCTGGGTCTCTGAAGAGTCACTAGATATTAATGGTAAGCTGTAAGAGACTGTGGCCTCACAAGTCAACAATTATGTTGTGCTGGTGCCTAGGTGCATGGGTTAGTACCTGGCAGCCATCACCTCCTCGGTTAACTGGTGAAGGGTAGGTTTGTTTGTTAAATATTGGGGTATTTGAGTATCTAGATGAAATGGGAGATGTCTCTGTGAGAGCTCCTCTACCTTTGCATCCTTCTCTCCTTATCCTACCATATGGACTTCTCACACATGCATTCAAGTCACTACACAACTTGGGACTGCATACCTCAATCACCAACTTCACTTCCACTAACCCGCCAGACAACTTTGGTTAGCATTACTCACTCAAGCGCACACCGCATCCAGGGAAGCAGAATGGGAGTTCGATCATTCTCCTCCCAAGCTGCCAAATCCTGGAACGGCCTCCCTCCAATGCATCAGGGCCTTTCTCTCGATTCTTAAATTGTGCAAGAAGCTGAAGATCCGCCCACACTCACCTACTCAACACCTGAATATTTTGGTGGGTGACAAGTAGCACTCTAGAAATCTAACTTACATTAATTGGATCTGACTCTGGCACTGTGAATAGACTGGGAAGTGATTATAGCATTATGACCCCAGAGGAAGTCTGAAGGGCTGAGCCAGTCTGCCCATATACTCCTGAGTGCGCCAACTGCAAAAGGAAATCAATAACAGCTGCAGCACGTGTCTTTTTGAAGGGGGCACTAATGTTGTTTAATGTCCAACCCTAAGTGCTTCATCAAATGCAGTGTAGGCACCATAGCTGCCCGGTGTCCCCCTGGCATGTTAGAAAAATAATAAGGTATTGACCATGTAGAAGCTGTGCAGCAGTGTTGCAGCTTTTAGGTAGTGTCTGTACATTATAGATCACAAAGGGAGTTATTTCTGATATTTATCTCATTACAAGACCATAACCGTATTGTTCTGCTCAGGATTTTGTTACTAAAAGTGCTACACATTAACCATCAAAATGTCACGCCTAAGCACAGTAGTCCATAAACAGAGAAATGTCACACATTAGCAATCTGAAATCTTGGAAGCCCTTTCTTTAACTGGCCAGGCCTTGCATAATAAAATGACATGATCATACTTACCTATAGCTCATGCACTGCTGCTCCACTGGGCTGAGTCTGCCAGTAACCACTCGTGGTACTGTTCGATGGAAGGAGTATCATAGAGAAGGCGCATTACACAATCAAGCCTTGTTGCGACAGGATGTCACGTGCTGCAGCCCAGGTACTGGAGCATTGGAATGGTGCTCAAGTAGCAAAAGGTGAGTGCTGGGGTGGGCTGGTGCCAACTGCGAGGGCTAAAAAACACAGAGTACATCACGTATGAGGACCTGGTAAAATGCCATGACATGCTAGGTTGGCACCACAACTGGAATTTGAGAGAGTACCATCTGCTGTCTAGCCTGACCTTGGCAGACCTTTAAAACTTTTGTATTTTGTTTTCAACCACTGTTACTACATGTATTTATGCACATGGTATTTTATAGCTCAGACTTAGCTGTGAAACAACAGAGCACAGAACAGTGTGTATGAACCCAGGGATCTGAATCTATATCGTTTACAATGAAGCGGGTGATAGTAATGTTACTCCAGATTCTGGGTGCGTAGATGGAGAAGTCCTTCCTTCTGGTCTTTTCTTGCATGTCTTCATTTACATTCTGGTTATGTCCACTGGCTCTCTAAAGTGGTTAGTTTGTTGGCCAGTTATTTGGGGTAGTCTTCATAAATAGTTTTGAAGGAGATGCGATTGATCTTCGATATGATAAAGATGTGGAGGGGGAGTCATCTTAGCTCCTTCACAGTTGATGTGATGGGATTGAAGTTGCTCTTTTGCTTGAGGATAAAGGCAGCGAGATTCCAGAGAGTCGAGGAGCTCACTGAGCAGAGCTTTGCCTTCACACCGGTTGGAGAGGACCAGTGCTTGCATTGCTGACATTAATATGTTCCAAGAGGGTTTCTTGGCAATGCGGCCTTTCAAGGAGAGGACTGTGATGAGGGTGAATTCAAGGAAGTTTGCATTTAGCGTTAGCTAGTGGGGAGGCCATCTAGGTTCATTTTAAAAAGCTCAGTTTGAGTCTGCATTGTCTGGTTCTACTAGCACAAGGAATTCAGTATTTGTTGAGTTGTGCTTAAAGCAGGTGCTCGACATTCGATTCTCTACTAGCTCAAGGAAGACTTTCAGTTGCTGAATGTCTTGAGCTGAAGAACTTTTGAGGAGTTGTGTATTATCATTGCACTGATAGGTCTTGATGTTGCTGCCAGTAGGTATGATTCAGAGGGCTTCCATTTAGAGGTTGAAGAAGATGGGGAGAGGATGGAGATTTAGAGACATATGCCTACAGGTAATTTTATATGTGTAGATTTACTCACTTGTAAAGTTATCCTTTAACATTTTAATAACTTTACTATTTTTTACTATTTACCATGTCCAAGTGTAAAGTTATTTTTAGGTGTAGACTTACATGTCTCCGCCTTCAGAAACTAGGGAGTGTAGCTAAATTTATATGTGTAAAGATATTCCTAGTAACTTTTTACATGTAAGCATAGGTCTCAGCATAGGTCTCCAGCATCAGTGCAGAGATATCCCTATGGTAAAGTACAGAGAAATGTTTTTAAAACGTGTATTAAAGTTTAAAATAACTAATATTTTAATGTTAAATATAAATGTATTTGTTTATATACCACTAAACCCCTCTATAAGCCTCCCTTAACCCCCCCCCCCCACTTTAAAAGTGGTTGGTGCCATGCTGCAACATAGTCCGAAGCCAAATTGATAACTATTGTATTGTAATGTATTGTAATTGTATTCCTATATAGCGCTTAATACCCCTGACAAGGTATTGAAGTGCTTTTTGGCGAGTAGCACGCTTCTCTAGAACCGAAAAGGATTAGTGGTGGATTAGTATAGGAAAATATGGCTTAAATTGAGCGGTGGACATGTGAGTCTGTTAGTTGGATTAAATAGGATAATGGAGGGATAGAAGAGGGAAGAGTCTAGAAAGCGTTATTTGGAAGATCATAGTAGTAAGATGAGGTTTGGAATGAGTAAAAAGGAAAGAGGGAAGAGTCTCTAGAAAAGGGATTAGATAGATCATAGTAGTAAAAGATGTTTGGGATGAGTGAAAGGGAAACATGAGGGGTACAAGAGGGAGCATTTTAGAAAGGGTTTTAGAATGAGATTTGGGGTGAGCCAGGAGGGATAGAGAAGGTAAGAGTCTAGAAAGGGTAATCTTGGAGAGAATAGTAGTAGAATGATGTTTGGGATGAGTCAGAGTGGAGGTAGAGGATATATTGAGAGAGGTATAGTGTGCAACAGAGTAGTGTAATGGAGACAGTGAACTTTCTTTTTCTTTGCATATGGGCATGCCTCGTGTATAAGCAAAGAGGCAGCAGGGCACAAGCTCTAGTATAACCAGCATCAATTAGAGATGGGAATAGATCAGACACACACGCGCAATCACACCGCAGGACTGCAACATGCAAAAAACACAACAGCAGTGCCAGCGTGCAACACATCTGCTAGCACCGACTGCAAGGAAGATGCTACAGGTTGCAGCAACTGCAACACAGTCACAAACAAACAGCACAACATACAATAACTGGCAATCATAACAACATGGAGTAAAACACACCCAACAAAAATGTCTGCTGCAGATGTCAAATTATGCCTCCTTTGACACAACAATATGCTTTACAACTGAAATGTTATAGTAAGTGGTATATTTATAAGTACAGTAAAGGTACAACTCTGTTCATAAATATAGCTAATCCAAGCCATCTTTAAGAAAGGCTGTTGTAAATTAATCACTTTTACACTACGTCAATAGTGGTCGAATAATTGATACAATTTAAAACTAATTGCTCCTCACCTCGATTTTTTTAAAATACTCCCAAAGTACATTTAACCTCGGACATTTTACAAATAGCTTCAGTTTCTACTGCAGAGTGGAGTTTTGGGCGGGATATTCAAAACAGATTTAAACTATACACACTCACCTGTGCCAGACTCACACACTGGCAGGAATGCACATTGTTCTCCATGTCTACGACAGTTGTCAGTCTCCGACCTGCTACAGTCCTGCAAATTTGCCCAAACCCTGGCATGCATCAATTCACAGATTTGTTCAAAACACAATGATGAAATCATGCACGCTACTGTTTAGTTTTCAGAGTGCACTATAAGGCACACATTTTCTTGGTTTCTACACACACACACACATTTATATACATATAAATCCACAAACACATGCATAGAGAGGTCTTCTGAATAAGGAACAAAGGGCCAGATGTAGGTAATCCTATTTTACCGATTCTAAAATACCGAATTTTACCGATTCGGTATTTTAGAATTGGTAAATAGGATGTAGGTAATCATTCGGTATTTTTTACCGAATCGGTATTTACAGATTCGGTATTTCCCATTCATCCCTATGGGCCTCCAAGCCTATAGGAATGAATGGGAATTACCGAATCGGTAAATACCGATTCAGTAAAAGGGGGAACACAGTCAAGGGTGGCAGGGTGTCACTTTGACACCCTGTTGCACCCCTGATTAGTGCATGGGTGCACATGTGGCAGACATACATGCCCTAAGGGCATGTATGTCTGCCACATGGCACTGTCATAAAAAAATTGCTTTTTTCAGGGTTTTCGATATTTACCACCAACTTGTAGTTGGTGGTAAATAACGAATCCTGAAATGGGAAAAGCATTCATTTCAGTGCTCCCTACATTAAGTATTCAGTAATTTACCAAATCTGTATTTTAAGAATTCGGTAATTTACCGAATCCTTCATTGTGGCCTCCTACATCAGAAAAGCCTAATACCGGTTGGTAACGGCTGAAATTCGGTAATTTCGGCCGTTACCGACTGGTATTAGGCTTCCTACATCTGGCCCAAAAACATGTATTTAACGAAAAACCATGACAGAATTTTAGAAATTATCCCTGTTACTAAAGTATTTCAATGAATATAAAATCTGTTGGATCTGTTAAACATAACCTTACAGTGTTCATAGAACGAGACATTGTAACTGAAAGGCTGCTAGAAGATATTTTCAAGAAATTACTAGATACAGCGAAGACAAACAGCACTACAGACCTTCAAATGTAGTACTCATTTTCAAAAGTGATAAAATATGTGACCCTAAATGCAGCTTCAGCTTTTTATAATTTGAGTACCAGTCAAAGTTCTAGTCCAAAAGAATTAAGGAAATTGAGTTTAATTCAGAGAACACTGGAAAGGGCTCCAATGAAAATTCCATGACACAACAAGAGACACACTCAGGAAGTCACACCAAATTCTGTCCCAAGCAACCACAGCCACTTCCATGAAGGAAACAGCAGCATGTAACACAAAAAACAGGTCATCATCGCCCCTCAAGATTGAGAAAAATCAACAACTCACTGCACTCATGTCTCATTCATGTCCAATGTAATGTTTCCAGCAAGTAATGCTAGCAAAAATCAACACTGCATAGGACCCGGATAAAATGTGACCACAGTCTTTGCATTTATAGATTAATTAAGGCAATGTTGAACCCAAAAGCTACATACATGAAGCTGTGTGTAAAGCTCCATTATCGTCGACTCCTACTTCCTAGTGCAGAAGCAGTCTAAACAGAGACAACACAGTTGGACCCAGCCATTAGTTTGCCCTTCATGCAGATACCAAATTATTAGGTGATGTACTGACATTACTGCATTTCACTGCATTATGGATACTTCCAAATAAAGTTAATTTAAAATCAGCCAGTGCATAAATTTGCACTTGCCCAAATCTTTACACAGCTAATTTTTGCAAGTTTGACACTGACTACATTTTCTATGATGCTTTGCTCTTGAGGCTCACAGAATACATTTTAGGTTGACACTCACCACATATATGGAGCACAATGCATAATTAACATCCATTTGTAAGAAAATGAAGGTGAAAGTAATACATACATGCACAGGGATCATTCGAGAGATCCATGAATGATTTATACATGTGTTTGAGTGGCATGTCCATGTAGTATGGAGCAATGTAAAATTTCCTACTTTGTGATTCATGCATTTCTTCTAGGGTCACCCTAACCTACTGATGGAGCAAGGATTCGCACGAAAGGCGACTTGCTTGAATTCATGAACCTCGAATAACTCTAATTATGTAATCAACATGTTTGTCTTATTAATTTGCCCCTTTTTCATCAATATATGGTATCCGAGTGAAGCTTGCTTATGTGTTTACTAATCCTAATACGCTTGCATTTAAAATGGCTGCTGCTATGCGGGAATTTCTACTGCGTATGCATCTGTCATAACCACGTGACCTGACGTACTTGCAGCTTTGGAGGGAATCTGTTGCTTCTGCGCACTAGGGCTAATATGGCTGCTCTATGTTCTCACATGCGAGAAGCTTGCACTGCTGCTTTTGCTAAGCTTTTCGTTCTGTCTAATCCTAATGCTATAGTTAAAGTTATGATAATGGAAATAGAGTAGAAATTCATGGTATACAGTGTAATCATTTAGTTCTGTGTTCTAAAACTGTTTCCTTTTACTTTTCATGTGTCGCAATCGTTGGGCCTGGGAGGTGCTGTTACTCCATTTTGAAAGTCCTTCTGCGCATGTCCAGTTGCAGAGAGGAGTTGAACTCGGTGTTATTGAAATCCAGCCAAAGACAGTCACCGCCAAGATGCGCCTGGGAAGATGACTTTTGACCCGGCTAGAAGAAGCAAACATGCATACAATGTATTTGTCAATAGAACATCCATTGTTAGGTGAAATGAAGTTGTCCTGTGAGAATAAATTGATAGGGTGGGAACATAAAATTAATATTCAACACTGAAGTAACAGAAATTGGGGTGGTGTGATGACCTCTCCTCCTCTTTTGTTCCATCAAAATTGGGGATTCTTACATTTGTAACATTGGGGGGTGGTACACTGCCCTGGAAAATGGTATAACTAGAGTAGGTTTAGCTAGAGAAATTGTCCGACTTGTCCGAATAGCTGACCTGTCACTGACCCAACGCACTCAATAGGTGATTAAGAGCAGAGGGCTGCGGAGCACTCTGTCGGAAGATTTGCTGACCCAATCGGGGGTTGGGAAGCTGAAGTGCTGGGGAAGCACTTTGCTGGTACATGCTGTAACCCAATCAGGGTTTTGGCTGATTCCTTGCAGAGAGGGAGTAGCGCAGGCGTTGCAACTGAACTGCGGGTGCTGGACTTAACCTTTGGTGGTCTGGTCCTGATCCAAATCTGGTTTATCCTGTCCCGATTTCCATACTGCACCTGCTGGCCTACTGGCGACTGCATTCTTTGGGGTTCTTCTGTTCTTTCAACTGACCCGTGGCCAGGGTTGGTCTTCACACCATTCTAGGTAAATATATATTTGTGTGGGTAATTGTCCTTATACTTTGCGTCTTATTCTTTACCATCCCTAATCGATAAAAGCTTTGATTGCATATGTTCCATTTTCTTACCTTCCCTTTAAAGTGATTAAGTTTGGTTATTTGATACACTAGTATGTTCCACTTTCTTACCCTCCTATAAGTAATGCTGAAATGTTCTCATAATTGCATAGTATATGTTTTATGATCTTTTTCCAAACCCTCCCTTTTGAGAATACTTAAGTTTGGTCTTTTGATAAATAGTGTGTTCCAATTTCTTACCTTCCCTTTAATTATATGCTAAAATTATTACTTGGTTGCATATAATGTTTCCTCTTTTACCCATCCTTTGATAATTGCTATATTTAGTATGTTCCATTTCTTTACCTACCCTTAGAAAATTGTGCAAGTCTGTTTTTGAATTAAATAGCATGTTCCTTGTTCTTACCTTCCCTTTATTTCAATTTGCTAAATGGTTGCCATAATTTATCTTTTGCATAGTTATACATTGTTTCTAATCATGGTTATAGATAGCCTCATTGCTTTTAATCTATGGATCATGACTTCTGATGAAATTTAGATAAAGAGTTTAAAACTTTCCCGAGTCTGTGGTTATTATATGAGTGCAAATGTTATTTTGTTATCGACTGCCTTCTTTACAACTAACTCCCTGATCCATTGTGGTCATAGGTACCAGTGACAAGGATTGGTAAATCAAGGGTATAGGAATTAGTGGAATAAAATAGACTGGTAGTAGAGTGTGGGTTACCTGATTGAGTAACTGTGAAAAATTGAATTATGGGCCCAGGTGAGCATTGGTAAACTTGTAGTCGGGTGACCTGCACACTCTATCACTACCTACTCACACAGTTCCTACTATATCAGCCTTACCTCTTAGCCCTCTTCTTAACTAACATGAACACGCCACCTCAATTAGAGCACCACACACGGACTTGTCACTCATGCCTAACTCACTCCAACACAATACACCAGTTGTAACATCTCAATACAAAACATAAGCATAGACAGGTGGTAACAACCAAAACAAAAAGCCATACCACACAACATCTTACCTACTCAGAACTCCACCTCATCCACAGAGACCCCCTTCCCACACGAGTGAGGCAGAAAAGTACTTGAATCCGAATCACCCCCCTCCAATTCTTATCCAACACAATCCTACCACTCAAACCAATATTCAAATGCACTTCGACACAGCAAACCTTCACAGTGACATACGTAGAGGACAACACACAGCTTCATATAATTACTCACTAAGAACCACAGCTTCAATCCATAGCTCAACAACTTACCTCCTCGAACAACTCAATTCCCTCACCCTGCCATTATTGGTAAATAATATGTTCGACTTACAAATATCTGTCTTAACAAATGTCCATACTAAAAAAGCATGTGTAAAAATAGAGAACACAGGGCTAGAGAGAAAACTCATAACCAATCACCCCACCCACTCTCCAAAAAAACCAAGCTATTATCCAGAAATCTGACTGAATCACCACCGTATGTTGCACTGACAAATGACCTTTTAAATTCTCACCCAGAATCCAGCGTTCACGTGGTACAAAACTCCATTAACAGACTTAAAAGTACAACAATTAGAACCAAAAGTATAGGACATTAAATCAATGGTAGATGGAATTAACCCAGACCCAAAGGAAATTATACTTTATGAAACAACACTGGGGAAAAGGAAACATTGTAAATCGGAACAATGACAGGACCTACCTCAGTAGGGAAACCCCAGGCCTTCAGGATCTCCAAGAAGCTTGAAAAAAACTACCAATGTCTGAACACATGCTCCTAAGACATCACCTGGATCCTTACTTACCCAGCCTAAAATAGCCAGTAGAAGCACCACAAAGAAAACAGACAGTTGAATAAAATGTCTGCAAGATGTTGATCAGAATGTTATTTGCATCAGATAAACAAGTGACACAGTTTAGCAGAGTGATTCAAAACCCAAACCCTTGCTAATTACTACCAGGAGCAAACAACCCAATACACATTTGTTATTGACTTGCGTTACTGGTAGATTGCAAGATCCACCACCTAAGCACCTTATGAATGACCTCCATAAGGATAACACACATACTTCCATACCACGCACATACATCAATCTGCGATTCAGTCAGGAATCCAGCATTGCTGCAATCTGCTGGATAAGCCGCAGCTGGAGGCCAAAGACTGTGCAAATCCACAAAAAGCCAAGTAACTTTCAAATACTGTCCTATACAAACAGTAATTCTTTCTGGTAAATTTTAGGTTTTGCCTACACAGCCCTTGTGCTGTGCTTGTGAAATCTCTTGTATTTAATATGTCTTAAAAGGGGGCTCTTAACCGTTTCCATTGTCGAATTACTATGTTCATTTTCTTTTGTGTGCAACTCTTTTTAGATTGAGCCTATGGCGGCAGCCCGGTTGCACTGCTCGCTTTGCGAGACATGCAGTATTCAGTATGAAGTGGAAGTTCCGCCCACTCTCCGCCCATCTTTTTCATTGGCTTTTGTCTTAAATGCTGGCTTCTGATTGGTATTAGGCTTGTTAGTCCCTCCTTATGATGGCCTTGTTGTCTTTTGTGTCCTTCCATGGCTACTGATCCCTTTCCTTCGACTGTTGCACAGCACTACTTTCTACCTGTGCCCCCCCTCCGCATTCGTGCCTTCACCCCATTGTTCGTGCCTTCCGCACTCCCGTTTGCAACGCAATAGGTCTTGCGTAAATGTGAGTCCTATTGCATTGCAAATGCTCGTTTTGAAACCCTGTACCCACTCTTGACGCCAGGGCAACTCTTTCTCGTTTTACGAGGGCGATGTTCAGTGCCAGCTTGTGAGAGCTTGCTCGAGCCGTCTCAAGTGGGTCACAAAATCCCCGCAGGTTTATACAGAATCCATTCTGACTGTTAACTAATCAGCCTCCTAAGCAACGAGCTGCAGATCTTGTTAGGCAATTGTCAGGGGGCTGAGCGTGTGCACGCGGAGAAGAGCAGCTGATCCCTGTGCATGGGACAAATATCATGTGTGTTCTTTGCCTCTGGGCCAGCGGATTAAAGATGCTGGTGATGAGGCAGTGTTGTTGTAAAGAAAATGTTGAATGAGAAGGTTGTCAAAGGGGTTTCCTTGTAGAAGATGAAGTAGCTTTTATGGTTATTTTTTTTTAAATATGTAATCCAGATCATTGTTTGCATCAGTATTTATATGCTTTGCTGTGAATGAACGTGGATCTTCTATAGTGCTTTATGCCATATACCAGGGTCAGACTGGGACAGAAAATAGACCTGGCAACAAAATAAAAGTGGACTTCATATGTGAATCAGATCGCTAAAAAAAAGTGACCCACGCTGTGCAAATCAGTGCTAAACTTGTAAAGAAACACTGGGGCATATTACCAACTACTGGCGATTTTTATCGCTTAGGAGCCTTGATATTATCAAGGTTTATCTCCTAAGCGATAAAAATCGGCCGAAATGCATGAATTTCGCTGAAAAGTCAGTGATATTCATGCATTACCGAGCTAATGCTTTTAGCCATGTTATCCACCTACCATTGGATAACATGGCTAAGAACTGATCTTGGGCAGGTGTTAGCTTTTGGAGATATTCGCGCTTAGCGCGAATATCTCCAAAAGTTGGTAATAGGAGATAGCGATGTTAGCGACTGTTTCCAGTCGCTAACATCTTGGCACATCCACTTTGCATGTCATTAGTGATAAATATCACTGACATGCAAAGCGGGGCCCAAGATGGTCGCTATCTCCTACTAGCTGTCGCTAACTGGTGTTAGCGACAGCTAGGTAATAGGGAGATCATTTTATCTCCGCTTTCTTGGCTTTTAAAGCCAAAAAAGCGGAGATAAACCCCCTTGATAATATGCCCCACTGTGTGCAAGTATGTATTAAGTACTATATTCAATTGAAATGCTCTTCCTGACAGACTCAATATTATTTGTCTAATTACCCGCCCGGGTTCTGAGGGTTACAGGGTTACCCCATTTCACCTAATGATGCAAGTATGAAACAGCAGTTCAGTACCAATTAATGATACGATAGCTCAGTGGATGATCTGCCTGCTGCACAGACCGCACAAGATCTCACTTGGAAGACAAAAACTATAGATAAAAATATGTAAGGTGTGATACATAAAATTAATGTGGAACATCCGTGATCCCACAGTTATCAGAAATGCCGTGGTGCTCATTTCTACTCGCACTAAAACTAGAGGTAAAGATGGTTTGTGTAAATAACACTTTGTCTTTGCTGAGGTTTCTGATCTGTGGGGTTTTCATGTAAAAACGAGGCATGACAAGTAGTCACGCGATCACTGCGTGACATGACACCACGTTACATGGGCATTTTACATCAGCATTATTCTAGCATTACTGGGGCATGGTCTCAGCATGCTGTGAAGCAGCTTTGTAAAGTTACTGATGTGGTAAAGCTGCATCACACAAGTGGGTTTACAGCTAAGCGCATGATGCACGCATGAAACTGCACAAATCCGTTTACGGCGTATCTGTGCGGAATGCGTGACAAATTAAATGAGTGAAAATAAAGAGGCATAGAATTTGATATCAAGTACTCTGTGCTTGCTAGTATATATAGTGATTAATGGATTTTGCAATTCTATGTTTTAAATTGAACGAATATACACGTGTTCAATAGAGAAATGCTAAATAAAAGCAGCAGTAGAATTTACGCATCACCCTAATTAAAATAGGGTTTAGTTTGTGTAGACACTTTTGATAACTTTACTCCATTAAAAGAGAATGTGATGCTTTTGCATTTCTCCTTTGGCTGATATATTATGACATAATTATAACATTTAGGGACATATTACCAAGATGTGCGTTAAAAACGCACATCGTACATTTCCCTATCGCCGGCTATCGCCGGATTTTATCACCATGTTAGCGCGTCATTTTCATTGCGGAACACGTAGGCGATATTAAATCCGGCGCTAGCCGACGATAGGGAACATTAGCGCGAAAAACAAGCGTTGGTGTCACACACTAATGTGTCTTGATAATATGGGGGGGGTGTGGATTCAGCTTTATGATCCACTCCCCCATGTTATCAATGCCCTAACACCTGATCAGAGCAGGCGTTGGGAGACCTGTGATAAACGAGTTTATTGCAGGTCTCCTTCTCCCAACGCCTGCCTTGGTAAAAGGGTGTTACAACCTCCAACCACATTTTACATGTGGTTGGACGTGGGAACGCCCACTTTGCATGTCATTAGCGATGTTTCTCGCTGACATGCAAAGAGGACTTGAGGCAGGTGTTAGCATGCCCTTGTTAATAGGGCGCTAGAAGTATCGCTTCTTTCTCGGCACAATTCGCCGAAAAAGCGGCGATACTTCACCTTGGTAAAATGGCCCATAGTTTGTAAAGCAAGTAGAGATTTTTCCATGTATGTTACAAAATATTTGCAGTGGTCTCACTTTGCAGTCAGCGAAAAGAAGCCTCAATCCAGACTTCCATATTAAAAGAATGAGGAAAAAAGCATCTAAAGTTGCCTGACATTTACCAGCACATTGTCTGAACAGATTAAGCGCTACAGGATATAGAAACGCTTCCCAGGCGTGGTTATTGTTCATTCTACATGTGTATTGCTTTGAGGTTTGCTGGGTGTGCTGAAGCATCTCCTGCACTCCAGAGCGATGGCTCAGTGAGTTAAGTGCTCGCCTGTGATCTGCAAGTCGAAAGTGCACATCTCAAGGCCAGTTCGGACCTCCTTCCTTCTGAATGTGCTGAATTGAGTAATATTAATGTTGGTCACAGTAACAACAGTTGAACACGTTGCTTAGAAATAACGCATTAAAGTATCCAAAAAACATGCAGCATTGTATAAAAAAGCACATTATTATTAAGGTGTAACTATTATAAGCCTACAATTTGAGTTTAGCTATTGTTCTGTACCAGAAGCATCAGGGAGGAATGGCATATCTGTGGTTCCATTACTTGGATGTCCCTAACTCTGCTCTTGCAAAAGTAATTTTGTGTGAAAGAGATGCACCATAGAAACCAAGAATACTATCTTGAGCCATATTCAGGGGCCAACAGATCATTATGTTCCCTTCCACTCTATCTGGGCAGTTCTCTGTGTTTAGTCAATAATGACAGGCCAAGTGACCCAGTTGCACAGCAAGTTGTGGAACATGCACTAATTTTTAGGTCGAGTATTCGAGACCTCTTGTATATACTTTAGTATGTACCTATATGTGACTGTACTTTGTGGGCTCTGGAGATCAGCCCTAGGACTCGTCTGTTTCCACTTAGGGACTTTTTTTCTGTTCAACGGCCTGTATTAACCTGTCTTGATAGAAAACGTCCAGCAGAGGTCAGTAAAATACCAGAATTGCTTTCTGCTGAGGGACTTTCTTTTTTAAATGTTTCTGGCAACTGCCTATATTTAACTTTCTTGTTAGAAAACGACCAGCAGAGGTCAGTAAAATACCAGAATCACTTCAGCATTCTCTAGATTCCAGTCCATAGAAATTGTCTTCCTCAAGCACCCATACACAATAATATTTTTTTCAAATCTTGTGTTTTTAGTGATATGACCACCGAAGGCCCTGATTTTATATTAAAAACAGAGCTGTGGACTATACCATTTCCTGCTGAAAGGCAACATTTCTCTCCATGTGTTCCCATACTTGCCATGTCACTCAGGGCCATATTATCAAGAAAGGGCAATACATTATCGCCGCTTTTATCGGCAGGAAACTGCCGCTAAACGGCGATAATGAGCTTGATAATATGCCCTTGTGAATTCCCATAGAAGCCCAGGTTAACACCAGTACCTGGGCTTCTATGGGATATCACAAGGGCATATTATCAAGCTCATTATCGCCGCTTTAGCAGCAGTTTCCTGCTGATAATAGCAGCGATAATGTATCGCCCTTTCTTGATAATATGGCCCTCAGTGCGCAAACTTCTGAAATAATACGTATGGTGACTTGGGGGGAGCTCTGTATCGGCATTTGCAGGCTGTATACCAACTGCAGAGCAACGGCTCCTGATTGAGAGCGGCTCACCTTGTTTCCTTGCCGCCACCACCGCGGAAAGTCACAGGGAGGCATCATCCGCACCGCCGCTGTTCCGGGCATACAACTCCCGGCAGCCCTAGCGGCGCGGCGTGCTGCCCACGCACCCAGCAGCGCCAGGAGGCGCTTATAATCAGCGCAGACCTCGCCTCGCGGAACGCGCGCGAACGTGCCGGGCGAAGCCCGGGCAAAGGGCAGGCCGTCTGTGGCCGTCCGGGGCAGGACGAGGCAGCGCTGGGCCACCCCTCCAACATCCCTGAAAAGACTTGAGCAGGTACTGTTGACACCGATCTTGTATCACGAATAATGGGAAAACGGAAAAGTACGGACGGGGGAATGAATGCTCCAATTAAAGTAAAAAAGCCAAGGAAGTCCAAGAAAGCCCTAAAACACGCTGGGGAAAACTGCGTTATGAGTCGCATCGAGGGGCTGGTGGAGGACTGTGAACTTTTACTCAGGACAGATGACCCATTAAACGGGAATGTTGTAGCAAATGTGGGGAGAGTTACTGAAGAGCAAAGGGGGACTGACAAACGAGGCCCTATAGTAATCCCGGATATGTTCATAGGGAAAAAGCAGGGCAACAGTGTTCCTGCAGAAGCAACTGATACTCCATGTACAAATGTGATTGTTAATACAGATCTAGAACTAGTAGCAATCTGTGCACCAGTAATTGAGCCTATTATAGTTTGTAAAAACAGGTTTTCGGTGTTAGCTAATATTGATACCCCTGATGCTGAGACTGTGGCCCAACTAAACCAACTATGTCCCTCACATTCGGTCTCAGGAATTGATGATATGGAACAGGGGGATGTATAGAATCTTCTATGTCTTCTATTACCCAAGGGGCCAATAGCGTTGCCTTATTCAATATAGTAAATAAACTGTGCAAGACAATAGAGGACATGCAACTAAAGATTTAGGTTCTCACTAGCACAGTAAATAAAGCCATATCTGGGGGAGGTACATGCTCAAACTGCTGTATGGTAACAAAAGCAGGGCTTGATAAATCGTTAGCCTGCCGTAATGAGTCAGGCACAAGTACCCTGATGAAGGGGGGAATAGAAATGAGCAAAGTAAGGAACGAGCACTGAATAATGGTACGGTGAAAGGAAGTAAGGGGCCTCTGCTGGCCCAACCTAAAGAAGTTGTTGGGCTCCTAAATATAACAGCTAGAGATATATCATCTGCCCCTAGTGCCAACGCCAATACCAACATACCCCCCTTACGATAGGACGACTTTTTTTGCCACCAGAAGCAAATGACCTAGTGGTAGTTCTTACGGGTGTACCACCGCTGAAAGCTAACATCCATGAGTCAACTGAGGACCTAGTGAGGAAGACAAAATATTGGCTAGACTGCAACCAGTGGGGAAATAACCTTAAAGTACCGCATTACATTCTGATGGCAAGACGCATAGCATGGGTAGGACCAAATGCAAAGGAAATTGAGGGCGATTGCATAGTTGTTAACTTTAATAGAGGGGATTTAGCAGGGAAGATATGCAGGACTGCTCACCTTAGGGCTCAGGGGGGTATTAAGGTTTTACCCCAGGCCTTTTTCTATCCACCAATTAAAGGGAAAAATCACAATATTAAGCGAGGTGTAGGGGACACTTTACCCAGACTCAGTCAATATGCAAATAATGTAAATACTGGGGGAATAGTATCTGGTCCCGAATTTGCAAGGAGCCTAGTAAATGTGCGAGGGTAAACACAGATTGCAACTAGATTACCATCACCTACCACCCTTGAAGAGAACGACTGACTGGATATAGGGATTTTTAACCAGAGTAGAGTAGCCATCCAGAGATTTCCAATCCCCATGGGCAAAGTGAATCAAGCAGGCCCAACTTCGGTATCCTGAGCTGGAACATCGCCGGTCTAAGAAATAAAAAAGATGACCCTAAATGGCTGGAATTGATTAATCGGTTTGATCTTGTAGGGCTTCAGGAAGCCTGGGAGCCGGAGGGAGATTGGTGGTTGGATGGTTATACATCTTTTTCCAACCCAGCGGAATTGGTTCCTCTTGGTAGAGCTAAAGGGGGGCTCCTTTTGCTATTTTCTGTGAAATTACCGTGGCTGTATCAAAGGGTTGAAGTAGGCACACCCCATTGTTTAGCAGTGGAACTGAGGGAGTGTAACACTATAAAACTTCTGGTAGTAAACTTTTATAATTTGCCAGATTGTTCGAATGGAAACGAACATTTGCTGATTTTAAAATCATTTTTAGAGGATTACAGAAAAAAGCAAACCACTTGTTACCCGATTATTCTTTTAGGGGATTTTAATATACACCCGTGTGAGCAGGATTGTCAGGGGGATCTGGATACTGGGGAGTCCACAGCCTATCCTACACCCCATTTTGAGCATAATAGGCAGGGGGAATGCTTGGAGGAAGTCCTAGCGGCAGTGGATCTCTATGAACCCAATATATCAGAACAAACTAACAGGACCCCGCCGATGTTTATTGGTAGGGGTAGTAGCACTGTTATTGATTATATTTTTTTGTCATCCTTATTGTTGTCTAGTGTTATTTTTCATGGGGCAAGATACTCACATTTTAGTGATCACAATCTGGTTATTCTGGAATTAAAAAATGAATGTGGTCTGGTTCAATCCGGGAGACACATGAGGGTAGAGGTCAGCATTAAACCAACTGATCAGGGAAGAAGGCTAAAATGGACAAAGATAATCCCGGAGATTTTTTTAGACACCCTTTTTTTGTCGGTAAAGGCCATGTTGAATATATGTCTGGATTCCATATCTGGGGATATGATCGGTTTTGAGGCCTTCACTGCCATTTGCAAACAAATATCCTTGAATTTAATGGCCCCGGTAAAAAGGGGGCGAGAAATGGTTTGATACCACCTGTTCGCGGGCACGTAGCCTTTTAATGAGAGCCATTAAACAGACCCCACAAAATAGGACTAATGTGGCCATACTTAAAAAGGATTACAAGTTAGCTGTAAGGGCCAGGAAAAAGTACATTAGAACAGAAGCTTGGGAGACCTTGATGTCGGTTGATGTCTTAAAGAATAGCCGTAGTTTCTGGGAAATTGTAAATAAACCATTTTGTTCCGAAAACGGCAATAATGTGGTAGAATGTAATATCACTGAGGCACAATGGTTAGAACATTTTGAGGCTAGATATGATTCCCCCACATCGTCTGATCCTGCCCCTTGGGCTGTTCCAAGAGATTCAAACCAGCCTTTGAATTTTAAAGAGGAGGAAGTAGTTTTGGCCATTAAGGCCATGTCTAGTAACAAGGCCCCAGGCCCAGACGGTGTCCCAGCCGATTTATATAAAACACATCCAGTTTTCTGGGCACAAGTTCTGACAAAAATGTTTAATACTGCAGCAAAGGGGAATCATCCACCATCCTGGGCCACGTCTATTATAGTATCTATTTTTAAAAAGGGCAACAGAGGAGATGCCCGATGTTATAGATCAATCTCTTTAATTGATTCGGCCGTAGAGATCCTGGGGAGGGCGGTTTTAGGTAAAATGAAAGGATGGCTAGGGAAGAATAATGTAATATCAAATTCTCAATATGGTTTTAGAAGTGGCAGGGGGACTCAAGATCAGTGCCTTAATTTATCCCTGTTAATTGGCAAATATACTTCAGCCAAAGGGGGAGTACTCCAGCTGGCATTTATGGATTTATCGTCAGCTTTCGACCTGGTAAACAGGTCAAAGCTCTGGACGATCCTCCTAGAGATGGGGATGGAAAAAAGTCTTGTTCACTTCCTAGCTGACCTGCATCAGAACCTTATTGCACAGGTGAGGATCGACCAAGATGGGAACTGCACTAGGCACTTTAGTTCTGGGCGTGGAGTACGACAGGGTTGTATTTTAGCACCTTTGCTTTTTACTCTTTATATCAATAATTTAGGCAAGTTTTTAGATATAGCCAGTTTAGATGTCCCCAAAATTGGTCAGGAGCGTTGCCCGGTGCTTCTGTATGCCGACGATGCTGTTTTGTTATCCCGCACAGCAGTCGGCCTACAGAAGCTGCTGGTGGGATTTGGTAATTTTATGAAATCCCTGGGTTTAAAGGTAAATATAGCCAAATCACATGTAATGAGTATAGATCGCCAGAGTAAACAAAATTGCCGGGTTTTTTATTGTGAAGGCTCCAAAGTTACCAGGGTAGCTTCTTTATTGAATTTGGGGGTTCTCTTTGATGAGAAAGGTACATGGGTTGCTCAATATAAACTTAAGGTCAATGACATGGCTAGGGCAATTGCAGCCGTAAACGGATTTGCCAAACGGCTAGGAACCAAACCTGTTGAGGCAATTGTGAACATTTATAAAGCTAAATGTATCGCAATTGCCACATATGGCTCCTCTGTCTGGGGGTATAGACCCATGGAGGGGATACAGCTAGAGGAGAATACATTTTTACAGGGGAATATTATCGGTCCCCCAAACAACACCCACCTATGCTGTACATCAGGAATTGGGGGTGGGTTATATAACCAATACACTCAGGTTGGCGCCAGTTATTTTCTGGCTTAAATTATGGCTTAATCCCGAATTAGACCTTAATCACAGACTGATCAGGGATTGTCTCACTCTGGATTATGTACACAAGATTAGGTGGCTTGTTTATGTAAGGGAAACATTGGTAACTGTTGGTCGACAGGACCTCTATGATGAACCTGGGTTGATCACGAAAATGGATCCCCGTGGGGTGAAGAAACAGCTTTTAAATTTGTGGGCAGTACAACGGGAGGAATTGGAGCTGAAAAAAGTAATGGTAAAAGCACATTACCTTTTAAAAACTTTTTCGCTAGGGAACTCCAAGTGGTGGTGCAGGCTGGAAGAACTAGGGCCATGCACCTGTGATAACTTTTCAGCCCAGGACACAATGCATTTAATAATGGAAGAGGAAGAGGTTTCTTTTTCACCCTACTAAAATGAAAAGGTTTTATCCAAGTTAAGCCAGCCTTATTGTATTTACAGCTACTAAATGATCCTAATGAGATCTTTTATATAGCCAGTTTCCTTATGGCAGCTGTCCGGTTGAGAAATAGCCGTTAGGAGAGCCCATAATTAATGAGGTTTTATTTCTGATTTTATCTTTTTAAACTTGGTTTTTATGATTGGTAATTTTAATGAGGTTTATATCAAATATCTTGGATGTATTGTCACTTTTGTCCTGTAAATGCACTTTACCTGACCAGTACTGTATCGCGTTCTTTGCACATAGACTGCCTACTGCCGGATTGTATTATACTGTGGACACTTTATATTGTATTTTTGCACAAATATGTATGTATTTTGTGTTTGTACTTTTATGGTTTTAACTTAACCGAATAAAGTGGTTTGACTGACTGACTGACTTGGCCCCTCCTTTCCCCACACATGCCACGAACCGAGGGGCATTGTATCAAGAATTGCGATAAAATTATCGCAGTTTTAGCGGCAGGAAACTGCCACTAAAACGGCGATAATGGGCTTGATAATATGTTCTTGTGAATTACCTTAGCAGCCCAGGTTCTGGTGTTAACCTGGGCTGCTATGGCAATTCACAAGGGCATATTATCAAGCCCATTATTGCCGTTTTAGCGGCAGTTTCCTGCTGCTAAAAACTGTGATAATTTTATTGCAGTTCTTGATAATATGCCCCTGAGATTTGTATTTCGCTGTGCAACAAGAACTATAAAACGTGAATGCTTTTGCAGCTGCTGCAATGACCTGTGAAGTTCATGGGTTCCATGCATCACTCCTTCAATCGTAGCAGATTACTCCTGTTGATCTGTTCATGCAAGTTTGATGGAGGCAGTGGTTCAATGTTTTTCCAACAAAAGGCAGGTGGGTGTTGGGCCAGTATTTGGTGAGGTATTCTTGCTCCAGGATAGCAAGGGGACAGTTCGATCCCTTCTGATGGCATCTAGAAAGAATATTTCACAGAGGGACACATTTATGATGTTGAGCTGAGCAATGGGGTTCTTTTGTTAGAGACATGTCACGATGGATGGTTTGAAAATGTCATTTTTATATGACGGGCCCTTGATGGACTTGACCACCATGACAGTGAGTTCCATGTTTAAGAGTCTGTTTAATGCTCTTTGGAATGGGGGTGCTCGATTGGAGATAGGGTAGATGTCTATTTTGTAATGATGATGTTGGGTTTGAGAGTTATATCTTTTCAGTGGAGAAGAGGTTGATGAGGTTTGTTGGAAATGACCATCTTTGTGTAATATTGCCCAGGATTTTTGCCACCATTAGACTACATTTGCTGTTCCCATTTTTGTTGACATTAGGACTTTGTACCCTTTACCCCTGATAACCAGTAGTAAAGTGCTTGTGCTCTCCCTTTCAAACATGGGAAAATTGACATACACCTAATTGACATATTTAATTTACTTATAAGCCCCTAGAAATTGTTACTACAAGTACTCAGGCCCAGTAAATTAAATGCTACAAGTGGGCTGCAGTATTCATTGTGTTGCCCACCAAAGTAGCACTGTAAACCAGGTCTCATGCCTGGTTTAAACCAGCCTTTTCGACCTGGTAAATTAAACTTTTTGCCAAGTCTAAACCTTCTTTTTTTAATATTTATAAGTCAGCCAAAAACAAGGTCCTAAATGATCAAAGGGCATGGTATTTAAAAAGTAGGACATGTGTCCTTAAATTGTGCATGTCTTGACAGTGAAAATCCCTCAAAGAGCCCAATAATGATGCCGGGAGGGAAGCCATCCCACAGCTCGTCAGAGGCTTTCAAACCTGACATCATAGGTTTCCATCCGACCGCCGTATTACAATACAGAAGGTCGGAGGGAAACCCACTGTGGAATTCCACTCTGCTTCCAATGGGCTCACAGAGCCCGTCAGGGCGACAGAGGAATAGTAATCTCAAATTGAGAGCGGAGCCTGCCTTGACTCCGCCATCGGGATTCCGATATTGGTTTTCACCTGCCCTTTCATGGCGGTCCACCCGCCATGAAAAGGCAGTCAGAAAGTGACTTTGGGTGCCCCCAGCAGGGCATCCACCCCCCTTACCCTCCACTATGGGGCTGAGGTGCACCTATGGTGCCCTCCCAAACTTCCATGCACCGTGTGGCAGGCACCAATATTGTGATTTGTGCTGCAGCCCATAGCACAAGCTGCAATAGAAAACATACACTTTACGATCACCATGAAGGTGGTGGCATAGTAATGATGATAGCGGAACTCCCGACTCCTTGTCAGGCGGTCCTGTTTCCGCTACGGTGTCGGTCAGCCGCCGTCAAAGTAATTAGGCCCAACGTCACCTGGCAGTGAAAAAAAAATACGTTATTTTTAGCTGTAGAAAAGCTACCTCTCTCATAGACTAACACTGGGATGCCTCATTATATTAAATAAGTCATTTAAGTGTGGAGCAGCTAGAAAAATGCATCTTCCACTGATCTCAATCATATATAAAAATATTCTTTAGTGATATGGTTGGATGTAAAATTATTTTGGAAATTCCACTTTTAGAAAGCTACTATATTTGACAGGAGCAGCTCTTCTGCCAGTAGAACCTGGGCATTAGGTATATACTCAAAACAATTGTTCACCAGATTTCATTTTTATGAAGTACATATTTAGGTAGGCAAATACAGGTATTCTATACTATAAATCTAGTAAAACCACTAATAGACTCTAGCCTTATGGGTTTTAAATTAAATTAAACCCGAAAAGTATAATAACTACATGTATAGTGTATTAATTTGAAGACCACATAGACAATGTTCAAATGTTACATACAATGTACAATAAGCAGACAAATCAATAAATGTCCACTGTGTCCCAAGGTGACAAAACACATATAAGTGACCAGGAGAAAATGTTATGTACAGACAACAGCTTTCATTATGTGTTTATAAATGCACACCAATAAAAATGGCAAATTCTATAAAGCCAGAGATAACTTGTATGCTTTTGTGTCTACTAGTGGGCAGCAGCACTCATTGTGCCAACTATTAAAAGTAACCTTTTAAAATATGTCTTAGGCCTGCCATTGCAACCCGTGATACAGTTTTAACCTGCCAACCGACCTGGAAATAAACCTTTGGACATGCCTAAACCTTCCATTTGAATACATATAAGCCAACCCTAAAGTAGGCCCTACAAAACCCTGAGGGTAGGGTGCATTGTATTTAAAAAGTAGGAATGTGCTTTTAAGTTTTACATGTCCTGGCAGTGAAAAACCCCTAAACTTGTTTTTCACTACTGTAAGACCTACCTCTCCCGTAGGATAACATTGGGTTACCTTATTACATTTAATACGTTCTAACGTTTGATTGGGAGCAAGCAGAAATTCAGATTTTAGATTACAATTTTGAAAATGACACTTTTAGAAAGTGGCACTTTCCTGCCGTAAACTCTCTGAGGTCTGAGAGTTTTCAGCTACCTAAACCTGTTAATAACTCATCCATAAAGAATGCATATTGGGCCCAGACACTGATCAATAGGGGACGATGTGTGGGCAGGGTGAGCCATCCTGCCAGGATGGTTGGGGACAGAGCTGTTCCCTGTCCATCTTACATTTCAAAGTGCTTGACTCGAGCACACACAAAGAAACCTAACACTAGTTATTTGTGCCCCTAGACTTCTTTGAGCCTGGGCAGGTGAATAAAGGGGAAGGAAGAAACTTTGCAGAACCAGATGTGTGGGGTGGACTAGAAGTTTCTCCCACCTCAAAGAGTGGCATCAGGTATAAATATTTAATCTCCAGAGCCACTCATTAGTACACTCCTGTAAATGTGGACATTACAGAAGAAGGACTGCCTTGTTTCCCAGAGGCTTGCCCTGCTTTTTTAGGCCTGCCTTATTCCCAAGATGACTGCCCTACTGCTACCAGAGGACTGCGCTGCTGTTTGAGGTGTGCCTTGTTCTTCATTGGATTGACTTTCTGCTTGAGGTCTACTCTCTTTACCGTATGTATGCGTTGTAATATTTGCGTTGAAAAGGATGTTCCCCCTCTTTACCTCAGGCTAGCCAGAGTGACTCCAAGGGTCGGTTGACTGATCTCCTGTCTGTTCTGAGCTACAGGGACACAAAAATCTCCAGAGGCCTCCCTGCAATTGCCCAGCTGACCTGCTGCAACTGGACCTGCCTGAGCCCTGCTGGCCTCTGCTAGAGGGTGTTCCTGACCCCCAAGAGGTGCCTCCCCAGGTCATGGACACTTTGCTGGCATCGGTGAAGCTCCTCCTGTGAAGAAAGAAAATCCTAATGGTTTGGTTTCTTCACAATGGTGAATGGACACGTTTGTGCTGGAACGCTGCTGCCGCCTGAGCGAAGCTTAGGTGAACAAGGCTCTTTGTACAACAGTGACCACCAGCAATGACCAGCATCTCGACATCTGCACTTTGCACTACAGCGACAGCCCATGGTAACCGTTAACGTAAAGCTCTAAGAACGACCAACTCCAACGTCCAACCGGGTCTTCACACTACAGAGATGACAGCGTGCACCGCTTGGCCTGCCCTTCGCACTTTAGTGACAGCCATCTGTGATGCTCACCCTGCACCTTGAAACCTCCTCCATCACAAACTGGACTCTTCACTCCGGACATTGAAAAAGTAACTTTTTCAGTGGAACTAACCTAGTCCCTGTATATGGCCAATGCTCCATCGTGGTCTGCCTCAACTTGGAACTTTGCCCCGGTCTAGCACGACCAGATGACCGCTAGAGGCGCTTTGTGCTTTTATGTGCTGTACTTAAACAAACCATTAGAAATTGCATGCATATCTCCCGTTCTACTGATTGGATCTTTATCGGTTTGGTGTCATTTTACTTATTAATATGTATCCTATTGTTCTAAATTGGTTTTAGATTTTCTCATGTGTTTTTACTTTATTACTGTTTGCATGCTGCATAAATTCTTTACACAGTAAACACAGGTTAATTTAGTGACTTTTGTGGTTCACTCTGACAGGGATTGTGGTTGTTGCTTGAGTAAGGTTTTCACCCCACTTCAACCAATAAGCCAATTTCTACCAGTAGCTAGATGTCCGCGCATTCAACTTAGGTGGGCTGACATATACCCAAACCTATGACCGCTCTTACTCCATCAGGCTGTTGGAGAAGTTTGACAATGGCGAAAATGTTGTAGTTTCCAATGTCAGCAAACTATGGCCTGCGCACATTAAAATTGGGCGGGTGGACAACAAACTTAGCAGGGAGGGTTCCTTCTTGCCAAGATAGAAATTTGGTTCTCAGTCCTTGTTTTAACAAGGCTGAGGACACATATAGCTGATCCCCCAGGTGGTAAAAAAGTATCTGCACATTTTCCTGTTAAAAAGGTTAACACTAGTTAGTTGACTGTGCTTAATTTATAGGTCAAACTATGATCTTCGAGGAGATTTTCAAGAAGCCCAAGAGCATTCTTCATAACTACGAAAGGAACATCTGTCACTGGAATTCTATGTGCTTCCCAGTTTACTATTATGGCCCAGTACTTTTCAAGAGTATTCCATAAACTACTCCTGTTCCTCATACTGCATTCTTGTGATTTCATTGAAGCCAGCATTATTTGACACAGACAGCACTGTAACAATAGTTGTTGTATACTACTTAGAATGAGCTATGGGCCTGTCTCTTGTTCATGTGTGGGTGGCGTTCTTGTCTATTTCAATCCTTTGCTCCTGATTTGATGGCTTTGCTGATAATTACCTTGTTTGCCCTGCACTTTAGAAATGTTGGTTTCACCCTCATTTTTTTATTAGTTCAGTGTATCCTTCGATTTCTGATGTCAGGGAACTACTTTTTCTATTCTTTTTTAAAAGAAAAAATACTTAATGGCAGTAATCTAAGGGAGTGCATGTCGTGTTGCTTTCTTTTTCCATCACTCTGTTTGTTTCTCAAATGTACAAGCCAATTGTATGCTTGCACTCCTAGAAAAAGAACCTCTTAATCTCTTTCTCCCATCCCACACTGTCTTCGTGCACTTCGAAGTATAGAAAATAATGTTCCGGTATATTAGAATTAAAAATAATTATACTTCTAAGATGGCCATCATATTCTGTGTGGACTCAGCAAAACATCATTCACGGAACTATGGTGTTTATTTACAAGCCCCTTGCACTGCGGTACGTCCCTTTTTTGCTATATTAAAAGTGACAAACTAGCAGCGAAAGGGGCTTGCAAATAAGCCCCTGAATTTTCTGTATTTCCAAGATGGTACTTCCATGATAGCCACGCCTGTGTCTCAACATTGCAACCTGATTGTCATCTGGGACTAATAGACAACACAATTCCAAGATTACTTTTGGCTTTGCCATTGCTGACACAATTTAACAAGCATTGGCAAGTTTTCCCTGCTGGTACTAAAGTAATTTCAAATTAGTTCTGTGCAATGCCTTTCAATACCAGTAGTAGTGCAGCTGAGCTTTATGAAACAGTAATTAGACAAATAAATAATAGACAACACAATGAGGAACAGTCTGAAATTCGAAACTACAGGTTTCTGTGAAGATACCAATAGTCAGTAATTTAATAAAATACACATTTCAGCTCACTTCATTACTGATATACAGTAAATACAGTTTGTAATAATTATTTTCTGGAGTACATTTTTAATCATCATGTTACAAAACACCAATGGGGTACCTGAACTCTTTGTGAACAGGTATTATTGGACTGATGAAGGATTTGTTGACTCCGCCTGCTCAAGCAACATAAGTTTTTTAGATAAATTCTCAGAAGAACTGTGTACATAAAATGTTGACTTAGTTTCAGGGTGATTACCAGTGCTTAATTTTTGCTAGGTATGACAGAGATTCGGCACCTGCACTTATTTTTGGGAAATGGAACCTACTTTTTATCAACAGACTAGGAACCAATAAATGTGGGAGTAAGGCAGAAAATTGCGAAAAAGTGAGTAAAGCCAATGTAGGAAATCAGTATCAAACAGGGAAAGCAGGGATGGAAAAGAAACTTGGGGGCATATTATCAAGGACCGGTGTTAAAATTATCGCCGTTTTATCGGCAGGAAACTGCCGATAAAATGGCGATAATGGGCTTGATAATACACCCTTGTTAATTCCCATAGAAGCCCATGGTAATTAACAAGGGCGTATTATCAAGCCCATTATCGCCGTTTTATCGGCAGTTTCCTACCAATAAAACAACGATAATTTTAACACCCGCCCTTGATAATATGCTCCTATGTTTGTGAGAAGTATAGGTTGCTGGAAGAAAGAGGCGCAGGAGAGTGAATTAAAACTAAGCTGCCTTATACTTGGAAGCCCCTGCATTGAAGAACTCTGAGGTGAAAAACTTTGGACCAGTGTACTTATTTCATTTTTAACAAATGAAGTACTGGCTACCAGTAGAGTACCTGATGAAGAATCTTTTATCTGGGTTTCATGTATTCTTGTTTTCAGTTTTTTCATACTATAACGTAATTTCATGGTATCATTGCCTGTTATTCTCTGTGTGATATTTAGTTGTTTAACTAACTCGAAATGCTTCTCGACTTAGTAAATCAGAGATAATAAAAAAATTATCGATTAACAGCCTCTATAATACCCTAGTGAAATAATCTCATCTATAAAACCCCCCACAGCTCCCTACCCTGTTGTGCTGATTGTCATTTGCTGAGACAACATAGATTTACAGAACAGGACAGCGGATTAATAGGGAGTCCTAGCAGTATATTTGATCATGATACACTTCCATGTCTTCTTTTCTCCTCTTGTACCAGGGTTTCCACCTCCTTCATGAAGCGCAAGCACAGCTCCTCTTGCCACGGTAGTGCCACACACTGCACAGCCACAGGGAGTCCAACCCCTCCCGTCACAGCCTGCAGCAAAAACACAAACATAGGGAGAACAGGCAGTAAAAACTATTATCACCACGGAAACACTCTTATTTCAACTTTCAAATAATTATGCTAAATGGTTCATGTAGGGAGCGAAATACTGGTATAAATGGTTATATGTTTTAAATAAAGTAAACTCGCTGGCAACCCTTTAGGTAAACCAAACACTTGTGTAGTCCTAACTATCCATGTTTAAAGCACTTTGCCAGCTTTAATACTAATGTTTTAAGTGGTTGTATGACGTTACAACGCATTCTTTTACAACACATACCTTTACAACGCATTTTTTACAACGCAACATCCATTGCAACGCATTCCATTACAACGCATGTCGTAACAAATAATTTTTTTAAAACTACCTTTACAACGCATTCCATTACAACGCATGACATTACATTGCATGTATGGTAAGTATTGGATAGTGTAGGGGTAAAAATTACTATTCTAACTCCAGGGGGTGCAACAGTAGGGTACATGTTCGATAGTGTAGGGGTAAAAATTACTATTCTAACTCCAGGGGGTGCAACAGTAGGGTAAGTATTGGATGGTAATTGTATGCGTTGTAATGGTATGCGTTGTAATGACTGCATTGTAATGACATGCATTGTAATGGTATGTGTTGTAGTGTCATGCGTTGTAATGGTTACGTTGTAATGGCATGCGATGTAATGGATGTTGCATTGTAAAAGTTTCGTTGTAATGGTAGTGCGTTGTAAAAGTTGCGTTGTAAAGGTTGTTTCCCGTTTTAAGTGTGTGTCTGACTGACGGTGACGTAAGGTCCTTTGCTCGTATGGGGTTTATGTAACTTTCAAAGAGAAGCGCAAACTTGTAATCCTGAATTGCCACCTGGAGGGACATGAATGAATGAATGAATGAAAATATTTTTATTATGCGCAAAACTATGCCCAGTGGGCGTCAAGGCGCCTAACATCAAAATAACAGCTTATCACCCCATGGAGCGTTCAATCATAGGTAGGCCCTCCTATAAAACCAGGTTTTAAGTTCCTTTTTAAACAGATCAATTGATGGCAACCTTTTAATCTCAATTGGAATAGAATTCCAAAGCTGAGGAGCCACAACTGAGAAGGCCCTAGCTCCCCATCTAGTCAGCCTAACACGAGGCACGACAAGTTGGAGAAGTTCAGCAGATCGAAGGCCTCTAGTTGGTACATAACGGGCGAGTAAGGAACTAATCGCACTCGTTGTTCCCTCAATCCTTTCCTCTTTTAGAAATTACGTTCTCACTGTTATGTTGAAATATGCAGGTTTGTAGAGTGCACTATCACCTGGTAGGGAGTGGGAGCTGAGCAGGTGTAAGTCTAGCCTAACCTGGGCCCTAGTGGGACTACTTGAAAAGACAGTTCTCCAGCTTCTTGTGGAATTCAGGAAGTGAGAAAGAGGCTCTTCAGTGTAGAGGCAGGCCACTCTTTAGGAGCGATGCAGGAGAAGGCTTAATTGCCGGATCTGATTTTCCATATGCTTTCGAAATGTGCAATCTGAAGTCCTGACAAGCACAGGTGTCTGGAAGGTTTGTGAAAGCACATGCAAATATTGAGGTATGCTGGTTCACTTTATGTAGTGTCATGAAAGTGTGGGTGAGAAGGTTGAATTTTACTTGGTATAGGGGAGCCAGTGGAGCTCTTTCAGGAGTGGTGTAATGTGAGTCGTGTGATGTGAGTGAGGTTTGGAAGGCTGCCAAGTTCTGCAGCCTACTGTTGCATTTTTTGTTGATTCCAGTATCGAAGGTGTTCCCGTAGTCCTGCTTGCTTGAGACTAGGGTGTATGTGGCAGTTCTTCGGGTGCTGTTCTGGAGCCATTTGAAAATCTTTTGCACCATCTTCAGTGTATAGAAGCATGAGGCGGTGAATGTGTTGAGTTGGGTGGTCATGTTGAGTTTGCTGTTGATGACCATCTTGAGGTTCTTAGTGTGGATGGGTATCAGTCCTACCTCTGTTGGTGACCAGGTGGAGTCCCACGGTGAAGTGCTCTTCCTGAAGATCATTATTTCGTTTCAGTATTCAGCTTTAGACAGCTGGTCTTCATCCATGCAAGCATTGAACTTGATCCAGGTACTGGGTGTCTTGTCCATGAGGAGAGAGAGAATGTGTTGTACTTCATCAGCATAGGAGAGGACATTGATGTTAAGAAAGTGGAGTATGCTGGCTAGAGGGATCATGTATATGTTGGAGAGGGTCAGGCTTAGAGAATATCCTTGGGGAACTCCGCTGTTGAGGTTGCAGGCTACCGAGGCATACGGTGTTAGGCTGACTGGCTGGGTCCTTCCAGTTAGGAAGGAGCAGATCCATCAAAGTGTGTGCCTTTGCATTCCGATGTCATGTAGGTTTTTGTTGGAAATGGCCCTTTTTGCAGGGTTATCTCCAAACTTTTTGCTTCTTCCTCCCTTGTTTTTCCTGACCTGTGGTTGTTGGCAATAGGACTCTGGGCTCTTTACCACTGCTAATCAGTGCTAAAGTGCATATGCTCTCTGTGTAAATTGTTATTGCGATTGGTTATCCATGATTGGCATGTTTGTATTACCAAGAAGTCCCTAGTTAAGAACACTGAGTGTGCCAGGGCTGGTGATACAAATGCTACTAGTGGGCCTGCAGCACTGATTGTGCCACCCACATGAGTAGCCCTAAAATGGTGTCTCAGGCCTGCCACCGCAGTGCCTGTGTGCAGTCTGTGATCTGCCATGTCCTCCTGGTCAGTGTCCCCACTAGCCAGGCCTAACCCTTCCCTTTCTGTGCACATTGGTCACCCCTATGGTACCCCCTTGGGCAGGGTGCAGTGTATGTGAAAGGTAGAGCATGTACTAGTGCAGGTGACATGCTCTGGTAGTGAATGACAACCATTTTTGTTTTTCACTATTGTAAGGCTATCTTGCCCATAGGCTATCATGGCTACAGTGGTTACCTGAATATATTCCCATAGGAGCAAGATAGGACATAAAAGTCTGGTATCCCTGAACTTTTCTGTGTGCCTTTGGCTGTTTGTGAATTGACTGCCTGGTTTGTGAGTGACAGGGCTGGGGGATTCCAGGGGACAGAATGAGTCCGCCCTGTGGTGAATAGAGAGATCTGCATCTAGATGGGAGGGAGGAGTTGCACCTGGGACCTGAATAGGAACGTGCCTGCCCCCCCCCCCCACAGTGCTGGCTCCACCCTCTGTGGTGCATCTGATGTCTCTGCACTGCACTGTGAAAGGAGAGAAGGAATCATGTCAACAAAGTGCTCCAGGGCTGTGCTTTCCCTCCACAATGCTGGCTCACCTCCTGTGGGGCGTCTGATGTTTCTGCTCTGCACTGTGAAAGGAAAGAAGGGGTCATGTAAACAGAGTGCTCCAGAAATGGTTTGGACCGGGCTCAGAGCCCTCCTGCACAAAGGGAACAAAGACTTTGTGGGGTATAAGTACAGGGCCCCAGACCACTGAACTTTAGATCATCCTCGAATCAAGAAGGAACCTCTGCCAAGGAGAAAGCTAGAAGACTGAAGAAGGAAGACTGTCCTGCAGTTGCTTTGCTGGACTGGCCTTCAGTTGCTTTGCTGCCAAGGAGAGTGGCATGACTTTGCTTTGTGCTGTGTCCCCTTGCTTGAAGGAATCTCCAAGGGCCTGAGAAGAGCTGGATCCCTATTAAGAAGTCCCAGAAACAAAAGGACTTCACCCCCAGCTTCCCTAAACTCTACTGAGAGAGTTGTGTCCTTTCTAGAGTGCTTGGGCCAGTTGTGGTGCCTCTGGAAGTTGTACCTGTGTTGGGAAGCTGCAAACCAAGATTTGAAAGACTTTCTGCAAGTTTTATCGCATCGCTCGCATCGCGAGGAAATTCCCACCGCTACGAAGGCCGAGATCGTCACAGCGCCTGTTGCCGCTGCCAGAATCGTTCCATCCTTCGTTTGCGGGACCCACCAGTCTGGTGCTGGAAGATTACCATCGCTGCGAGTATCGCCGCAGAGCCTGTCGTTACTGGGTGAGATCGTCGCACCGCTTGCTTGCGGACCACATCATGTCGCTGCGGAGTCATCGCAGAGCCATCGCATCGAGGGGCCGCGAGAGGAGAAGATCGACGCTGAGCTGCGCATCATCGCCGCCCCGGAGATTATCCCCGCCCCGAATATCGTCGCATCGTACCTTTTGCGAGCCGCTTCCACTGAAACCGGTGCGCCGGAATCCACGCAAGGTATCGCATCCCTCCCCATACAGACCGGAGTCACCGCAACACGCCCACTGCGTCCAGCGGTGTTGTCGCATCGCCTCCTCAGGAGTGAAAAATCGCGTGCTTTTCGACGCTACAGCTTTCACTTGGAACTTTTGTCGCATCTAAAGGTACTGTTGGCTAAAACGTGATGCAACTGTGGATTATTTTAACGCAAACTTAAGAACTCATTTGAAACCATATTCTTGAACTGTGTACATTGGATTTTTGTCGTTTTGGTCTTGTTTAGTTTAATTTAAATAGTTCTATTTTTCTAAATTGGTGTGGAGTTCATTTGTGGTGTTTTCACTGTGTTACTGTGAGTGTTGGTACAAATACTTTACACATTGCCTTTGATAAGCCTGACTGCCCGTGCCAAGCTACCAAGGGGGTGAGCAGTAGTTATCTAAAGAGTGTCTCCTCCTTACCCTGACTAGAAGCAAGGGTCCCTATTTGGACAGTGGTACCTACCTCTGCCAACTAGAGAACCCCAGTTCTAATCGTGTTGTTTGAGGATGGTGGGGTGGGGGACTCTGTCAAACGCTGCAAAGAGGTTCAGGAGGATTAGGGCTGCCTCTTCTCCCGCATCCAAATTCATGTGGAAGTCATCCATCACGGTGATGAGAGACGTTTCCATGCTGTGGTTGTTCTCTGAAACTAGGCCGAGTGGTGTTGAGGAGTTGGCGGTCATTGAGGTATCCGGTGAGGCTGATTTTCTCATCCATTCAACATATTACTTAACGTCATCTTGAGCGTTATATTCCTCTTCCATTTTCACACCCTTCAACTAGCCCACCAAATGTTAATTATTCATTTCTGGACAATTCTGCATGTCTCACTCCATGCGCCTGTTTGTCTATTTTGCTATTCTTAAAAAGACCTCTACATACTAATTGATAAAATGATCATAAACCATATGTGGAAAATCATATTTTTTTAATGTATGAATAGAAACATGATTAAGTCTTTTTATGACTTCCAACAGTTTCTGTCATATATAATTATATGCACCTTAAATATGTATTTGTCACATTCCCATAGGCAGGGTAAACTACAGAAATCACCCTGAATAATTCCAAAACTGATAGAATATCCTTGGCACATAATTGCTATTTATTGTAATTGTATAAATCCTTTTGCTATGTTGAAACACTACTTGCACAAATTCTCCCTTGGCTAATGTTATTATATAATCCAAACATATCTCATCACTGTATATTCAAAGAAAGGTGACGTATTCACTGAATGGAGGATTTATTGGTGGATAGCACAATATTTTTAAATGTGTGCAATAATGTTTAATCGTTGCATTTTCGAGGCATGATGTAACAGGAAGCACTTGTCCAGTAGGGAAAAATTCAAAAATTGGATGTAACAGGTGGAATTTTATACATCTGCCGTAGAGGGTTTATTTGCAAAGCAGAGGAATTGTGTTTTACAAGATTTTATGTATGTTTTATAAACCTTTTGTCTGCATAACTATCGAATGAACTTGTATGGCAATTTGATACATCAGGCATTTATACATTCACACAAATATATATATTTTTTAAACATAAAAACAAGAAAGTTGCCACTAAATCAACGTTAAACAACAATACTTATATACCCATAAAAAATCATGGTGGGCTCTAAAATTCAAAAGCAAAACAAAAATCATTAACCACAGCAGCAATTTCCTTGGTGGATCAATTGAGTTACATGCTCCATTAATATATTTATGTTATGTTATAGTGAGATTTATACCGCGCGCTGCTACTCGAGAGTGTTCTGGCGCATAGGAGAACAGTGACAGAGGGGAGCAAAAGAACTAGAGCGACTGTTTAAACAGATGAGTTTTGAGTAGTTTTTTGAAACTGGAGAGTTCCTTGGTATGACGAAGGTCATCTGGCAGGGAATTCCATAGTGTGGTTGCCTTAACCACAAAAGACTGCCCCCCAAGCCGGGATCGCCGAAATCTGGGAACCACCACCCGCCATTGGAGGGCGGAACGAATTTACACTAATACATTCTGGATTATTATTTCCATGTAATTATAAAACATAGGAAGATATTAATGTGTGAGCCAAATGCATATTACACATTGATTTCTGTTCAAATCTCTTGTGGTCCATCAATCGTAGATAGATACATAGCCAATGTATGATCGTTGTGGTCTGGGGCCCAAAACAACAATCATTCAAATGACAAATAAAAGACTGGAAGTCTGGCAAACAGTATTCATTGTAATGTAAGTCCATTCTTAGAAATTATTTTCCTGCTGTAGGTTTAAGATATGTCACTACATTCACTTGGGGCCTTGAGGTGCACAAGGGTGACAGTGATTGCCAAGGATTTGTGGAATTTGCCCTTTCCAAGTTATCTGTAAACCTACATTCATTTTAATTTCAACTCTGCCCCCTCAAATAGATGTGTCGTCCTATATACCTTTCTTCCAATAATCCTTTAAAAGTTTTCACACTCTGCCTTAACTGCCTTCATCCTGTAATGTTGATCAAATTCTTACCATTTTATTCAGCATTACGTAAACTATGAAAATAGCGCAGATTCGTATTGCAACTTCATAACTGCAGATATGAAACTGATTCTCATTCGATCTATCTACATTCGATCTAGTTTATCTCAGGATTATTTTCACCATTATAAGGAATTGAGCAGAATCTCAAACTTAAAGATTTGATTTTTGATCATGAACGCTTTCAATCCCGAACAATAAAAAATTACCTTAGACTTGGACTAAAATAGTTGTACTCCCTACCTAGCACTCACGCATTGTCTCCTCATTAGCTGCAACTGGCAGTCTGAAAAATCTGAAGTTAATTTAACCTAAAATAATGATACTCTAAGGGGCAGATTTTTCAAATAAATACATGCAACGCAGAGCGGCACCCAAAGAGGCTGAGCTGCGTTGCATGACAAGGAGGCAGCAGGACAGTGCTATATCCAAAGAGATATGGCTCTCTCCTCCCCTTTCCCTGGCTCTGATTTCAGCTGTCGAACGCCACGCACACACCTTAGCACTGTAGCAGTAGGCTGTTTGCGTGAGTCTAGCATAGGTTTTGTACAGGAAGGTTGCACTTCCTGTACAAAATACCATGCCTAGACATGTTTTAAAGCTTTTCCCATTTTGTATGTGTGCTGCACAGTGCAGCACGCATGCAAAGTGGAAAAGAAAGGAGAAATAAAAACATTTCTCCTGTTAGTGCCTCCTTTGAAGTGGCGGTAACTTTTAGCGCTATGTGGGCACATGGGCAACTCATAAATCGTGTTAATCTGTGGAATCTAATAGATTCATGCCTTGAAAGTTCTAATAAGGTTATGTGGGTCTCTGTAACCTGAGCTTTGGCCTCCCCTCACTTTAACCCCACTACACTTTAAAAGAAAAACCTTATGAGTTGAAGTTGCCTGATTGGAAAATGTTGGCTACTGACCTTTCTTATCAGGTTATCCCAGTGATCATTGTAGTGCCCCTCATAGTGCGTCAGCTTCTCCTCGTCCTGCTCCGTAACTGTAGTGACTGGCACCACCCCAGCAGGGAAGTTGAGAACATTGTACAGGTAGGTGTACGTTCCAGTAGCTGCAAAAATACTATGATGCATTATTTTTATCAACACGTGTCCAATGTAAAACATGAATATTATGTTGGGCCATAATTGTATCTATTTACTTGATATCTGTACAGTTTATGGGCCACAGACCTAATAGCATAAAGGAAATGTAAGGGTAACAATGCATACAAGTAATGCATACACAAGAAAAAGTGTGATTATTTCATTCTAAGATATCTATTTCGTTATAAAATTTTAGCCAGAAAATACAGAAGAAGGGGGCAGGCACAGGTGTTAGCTACATCTGCCTGTGACAATTACGCTCCTGATCACAGGCCAGATGTTTCACCTTCCATACAAACAGAACATCTCCCTACACCCAGAGCCTTTGTCTCAGCTCTCACTGCAAGTTTACACCTCATCAAAGGTGCTATAAAACTCCTGTGTGACATATTTACCACACCCAAATAGATTTCTAGAGGCTTTAGGCAGGGAGAAGATAACTTTCTAAAAGTGTCTCTTCCAAAATATTTATTATAAATAAGACTTCCTCAATGAAGTTTAACATTGAAATCTGTCCTAAATTTAAATATAATGCATTCTGCCTTATGGACGGTAACACTTGCTTAGGCGTTACTTAACTATTTAAAAGGAAGGCTTAGGCCTGTCAAGAGGGAATATTTTGACAGGTGGAATTTGCAGTTTAAACCTGCACAGCCATTTACTAGTGGCAGGACTGCAGTCATGCTTACAGCATCACTATAGTGAAAGGCAAAATGGGTGCTTCAGTACACTTGTGACATTTAACTGATAGGCCCTGGTAACACTGTTGTACCGCATACCAGAGACTTGTAAGTATGTTAAATATACCAATCAGTGGTGTATTAGTAACATCATACTGAAAGGGGGAGCACAGGCACTTTACCACTGGTTAGCAAGGGCGAAGTGCAGAGTTCTAAAGCCAGCAACAACAATCAAGGCAAAAATATGGGGTGGCACCAGGCAAAATATGTTCATTTCTACCATTAAGTAATTGATATATCTTGTGACAACACACTCAGCTGGAATACTGAAAGCAATGAAGATGTTTTTTTATACAAAACTCTGAGAAATAAAGCATTATGCTAGGCTGTAGCAGTAGATTTTTAAATATATGATAAACTTTCTCTTTTCAAGATAAAATAGCCCTATGACATGACTATTTGGCACTTTACAAAAAAAAAACATTTGCCAGTTTATGTGTTTGCTGGTACGAAGATAGCATTGGGTGTACTTAGACACATGTCAATACCTACTTCCATGACATGCACACATAAAAATCTACAATTATTTAGCAAACATCAGCATATTACAATGAAGATTGGGACCACGCCTCCATGCCTCCGTGCTGCCGTAGGTGATGCTGCTCCTTCCTCCCGTAATGGTGGTTTGGCGTTTTGGTGTTTCGGCGTTTTGGTGTTCCGAATGATGCGGATCACACGGCGCTGAAGTTTAGAAAATGTTGTGGTCGCTTTGATGCCCTAATCACCTTAAATCACGAAGCATAGCGCAACATTTCCTGAGCGCAGGCGGCATTGCTGATAGAGACCTAGGCACTGGGACCTGCTGATTGCCGGTGTACTACGAGCGTCCTGGGGAAGGAGGGGCCGGTGAGTGAAGGCTGTTACATGGCGCTCTGAACTTGGCCTGACTTTTCCAGCCAGCGATAACTAAAGGACTGGCACTGCATTTCTTCTTCTGGGTTAATAACCCTAATTTCTGTTGTCAACCTTTTACCACTGCATGTTGCACTGTACCTGTGTGGGGAGACACCATCCATGCTGCTACTGGCTGCCCACTGAGACATTTAAGCCTTTTTAAGCCCAACATTGCTGCTTCCATTTTACCATCATTAGACGCTGCACGCCGCGCTTTATCTGGCTCAAGAGACACTGGCTGCCCACTGAGGACTCCAAAGTTGCTGCGCTTGTTGCTGGCGAGAGGACCTGGACGCTGCATTGTTGTGGGACTTCATGGGGCCAGAGGACACGCCCACACCTGAGCCACATTGCCAACTGCGGCTTGCCGCTCCCTCCCCGCGGGAGCCGCTGCGCTTGTTGCTGGTAAGAGGACCTGGACGCTGCACTGTTGTGGGACCCGCACCTGAGCTGCATTGCCCACTGCCTACTTAGTCTATCACCACCCCCGCTCCGCACACCGGGAGAAGCCCGGGCAAAGGGCAGGCCCGTTTAAGCCTGTTCAAGGCTGGGCCCTCCCTCTTAGCTTTCCAGCTCCTTAAGGTTAGTTTCCTTTACGCTTCGCGGCATTTGGGCTGTCGGTAAAAGATCCTCGAGCTACTGAGTTTTGTCTACAACGAGAGGGGAAGGGGCGGCCTGCCTTTACAGGAGGGAGTGTTGTCGGGACTTTGGACCAATTCTTTGTGAGAGCTACCTCCTTACTTGCTCATGAAATCGCCATGACCGAACGGCGATTATCTCTTGATCCCCAGCAAAACAAACGGTCATCCTTGGGTGGTTTAATGGGTGGTTTAATGCATGTACGATCACCGGAAGGTTGCTTGACCATAGGCTCAGATTCACTGAATTCGGTAGGGGGGTGTAGCCAAACTCCCTTATTACCGCTGGATAATCCAACCACAGCGGAGCAACTGACTAGCTCTACCCCGCATGATTCGGTGCAATCGAGCTCAGCAATCCGCAAGGTGCATCGAGTGACTACTAGGTCTGTGCCCCAATCAAAAACTTTAGCGATGGAAAATTTACCGGAGCCGACCTCAAAGAGGAAACGGGGAGGGGGCCCTCAGAGGCAAAAAAATGCAAAAATGCCTAAAGTGTCTAAAACTGGTGGGTTGGCGCCTTTATCTATAACACTTTTACCAGAGCCACAGCCCACCACTTCTACAGCAGGCACTCAGAATGTGGCTACTGGAACTCTGATTGTTGAAAATAAACAGAGTCTATGGGCTAGACTGGGGGCCCTTATAACATGATCATTCTCGCCAATTCTTGAAAGACTGACTGCAATAGAGGAGAAAGTAACCAACCTCAAATTTTTAGCTGTGTCTAATCATGCGATGGCCATGGTTTTACTGGGGGAGAAAACGGGGTCTATTGAAATGGGGTTCAATGTGATAACTAACCCTATAATCCCAAACTCACTACCTGATATCTCACAACCATCTAACTCTATACCCACTATACGACCTAGCAATGGGGGGTTGGTAACTGCTTCTGAAAATGGCACAGGGGTCCAGGAAGCAGGAGGGAGTGATGAAGGAAACACATCTGGGAAGTCTGCCCAGCTCATCCCAAGCACACCTAGGGTGGAGGGAGATGGTCCCCTTGGTAGGATTACCAGGCATTTTGTAGGTAACAACTGCATGCCTGGATTAAATAACTAATCCCTGCCCCTGGGGTCAATAGACCTGTTTCACCTGTATTTAATCATGGGCAGGGAAATAGTCTATCCAAACACGACCACAGGGTAGTATACCTCCCTCCTGCTGCTGCACCACTGGTAATAGTTCTGCGGAAGATACCTATTTTGCAGGAAGGTCAGGTGGAATCCACGCAACAGTTAATGGCAAAAACTATGCACTGGCTGAATGTTAAAGTGAAAGAAGCGGGGTAGGGGGTTGGGACATCTGTAAACAACTCATAATTGTTAGATGCTCTTCTTGGGTTGGCTATTCTTTGAAGAATGGAGGGGGAGATTGTGTGGTGGCTAACTTCAACAATGAGCGTGTAGTTAGGCTTATACTTGATTGTCTAGGAAATAGGAATAGAGGATTTTGTCCTGCTCAAATCTCTGTGCTTCCTTTAGGGTTCTTCTACAGTCCCTATCACAACTCCCTACTAGGAGTGAGGGCTAACAGTGACAATCGTAGTAACCACTATGGGGCTATGGCGTATCCGCCTTGACTCAATTTAGCAAACAGATTTGCTCCATTGTCTGGTCTAGATGGATGTGATTGACTGCCACTTGCTGCCACACGTATGAACGAAGAGACCCCTAATCCTTTTGGCACCCTACATCAGCTGGATTCACATCCTCATCCAATAAATCCCAATGGGGACCAGGGTACTGAGAATATGTCTATGCCGGGACAAAGGATCGGCTTGGCCAAGAGGCCATTTAATATAATATGCTGGATATTGCGGGGTTGCTCACGAAGACCAGATCCGAGGACTGGTCTAACTTTATTGAGACATGTGACATGGTTACGTTCCAAGAAACTTGAGCTTCGGACACTATCTTTCGGACAGGTTTTTTGGCATTCGGCAAGCCGGCAACTCCTAGTAGTAAAGGGCGCCCTTATGGTGGGTTGTTGTTATGGGTGAGACAACAAGCTGGTTTTCAGGTTAAAGAGTTAGTGATTGATAACCTAGATATTCAGACTATCAGAATAACTTCCATGCATGAGTCTGAGTGTATATTTATAAACATGAATGCCAGAGGGCAGGCAGGTGGAAAGGCCTCTCTGATCATTTCTAGTTTGGATTCTTTCCTGAAAACTCTTAGGAGGCCCTGTAATAAGATTATTGCAGGGGATTTTAATTGCACGTTCAAGCCTCTTGGTTATGAGGACAGGAATCTAACCAGTGATGAAGACGCGGTTCGGGGCGTCCCGTCATTTTCGCTCGCCCCAGTTAAGAAATGGACTGAAGCTGTGCTTCAGCTTAAAAGTCTTACAATGGAGTGTGGGCTCCATGCAGTAAATGGTAGAACTAAATCAGATACAAAAGGCAACTTTACCTTCAGCAATGGGGCAAGGAAAAGTAGGATTGATTATTTTCTCATTAATCTAGAACTCTAGCCTAGAGTGAGGGATATGGGGGTCGTGAATAGACCAAATGGCAACCATGACCCTCTCTTTATGACACTAGAAGTGATTTGCATGCAGACCCGGAGTGGCATTCCGGACACGGTACCATCAAATCTGATTATGTCCAATGACTCTTGCAGGTTTAAAATCGGCAAAGGTCGCGGCGGATGAGGCCACTATAACTCAAATCAAGATAACGCTAGTAGACTCTCTGGCAGCCCTTTCCCAATTAGATTTTAATGAGGACACCTTACTAGCTCTTACAGCACATCATGAGGTCCTGTTCACCAAGCTTGGATCCTATTTGGTAAAACCTAAATCGCGAAGAAATAGGGGCCCAGGGTATAAAGCAGCAAAATGGTATGATGGTGCTTTCAGGAAGGCTTACAGGGCTCTGTCCAGTGCAATCAGGGCAGGCTCTGTTCAGGAAGTAAGGACTAGGATGTCTGAATACAAGACTATCCAACAACGGGCAAAAAAGGCCCATGCTGAGAATCGATTGAAGGACCTGTTAGCAGCATGTAATGGCAAAAACGGGTGTAGTTTCTGGCACTTAATTAAGTGGGGAGGTGACCATGCGGGTCCGGTACCTGCTAATAACATTTCACCAGAAGCTTGGGTTACATATTTTCAGTCCCAATTCTCCTCTCATATACAGTTCAAGCATAATCAAGTCAAAAAGCTTTTATTCGATATGCAAGATATCTTATAAGCACACATGCAATACAAACATTTTCAATTATACAAAAAGCATCACTTAAAGAAGTCAGTATAAAAAGCACATTTAAAAGGGATAAAAGGACATAGATTGTCCGCTGATAAATTAGCTAAACAGAATTAAATCGCTACTGACAATCTCTTGCAACGAATAAGCCAAAACTGTTTTAAAAATTTCAAGCATAATGTATCAGAGGAGATAATATAATTTACCCCGCTAGAAATAGATTGTGCACTTGATGGGATGGCTGCAGGTTGAGCCCCGGGGCAGGATGACATCCCAGCAGATATATTTAAATCTGATCGGGAGAATTGGCTGAATACATCTTCGTTCTTGCCAATGGCTTAGCTAGAGGTGAACCAGCCCAGAATCATGGCACGGGCGGATATATCACCATATACAAAAAAGGGGATCGAGCCTACCCATCCAACTACCGGCCCATCAGTCTTATTGATACTATGCAAACGTTGGTGGCTAGATTAGTGCTAAGCAGGGTAAGTTAGTGGATTGTTGATAATGACATACTTTCCACCTATCAAGCAGGATTTCGCTCCCATGTAAGCACTATAGACCAAGTCTTTAGATTTATGATGTTATATTGGAACACCGTGGTCTTAGCTGGGGGCACCCTCTATGCAGCATTTATAGATCTCAAGTCTGCATTTGACTTAGTGCCCCGTAATAAACTCTGGGTCACTCTTAACAAAGCTGGGATGCCTACAGAGATCCTCTCATTCATCATTATACTACATGACTCTACCTATGCCCGAGTTAGATGGAGACAACAAGAGGAGACAACAGAATGTTTTTTGGTTAACAAGGGAGTGCGGCAGGGGTGTGTTTTAGCCCCTACCCTCTTCTCCCTGTTTATCAATAATGTGGTTTCATATTACTCTGACTATCCCACGGACGCCCTGACTCTTGCTGCTTCGAGGGTTCCTTTATTAATGTTTGTGGACAATACTTTAATTTTGTCAAAAACTCAAGTTGGTCTGCAAAGAGCCCTGAACGATTTATCTTGTTTTGCGATGATCATGAACTCATAGTTAATGTCGCTAAGACCAAATTCATGGTCCTGCATAAAACTAAATCAGTGAAAGCCAGAGTAGTAATGAATAATGTGCCCCTTGAACAAACTGATTCTTTTACCTACCTAGGGGTCACTATTGGCAAAAGATTGAATTGGAAGCCACAGATGGATCTACTGGTTGTAAAGCACAATCAACTAGCGGGGGCCCTCCTGAAAGAACATCATCTATCCTTAACTAAACCAGTGGCTTTGGCTATGGCTATTTATCAAGGAAAGGTTAGAGCCTCAATAATCTATGGAGCAGAACTCTGGCGGTTCGAAAAGGTCTCTTCTTTAGTCCAAGCACAGAACAGGTTCCTGAGGGCATTGACTGGTCTCCCGATGTCTAAACTCTAAGGCCGTTACTAATGGACCTTGGATGTATTTCATTTGAAGAGGAAGCCGGTTTTAGACCTCTTGCCTATTGGCGACGACTTTGGACCATCCGGGAGTTGGCAGCCTATGCGCAGGCACTTAAGAATATTAGAGAGGCTGATAAATCCAATAAGATTACATGGTTACATAAGATTAAAGTGGCTCTTATAAGTATGGGCCTTACCCACCTATGGTGGGAGCCAGAAGGGAACTCGTTTCCCCCAAAAGCGGAATTCAAAGCCTTATACAGGGAGATGATCTGGCAGAAATCCTTTTCTCAGGTAAACGGAGATTCCTTAACAGGCCTCTTTCTGCGCCATAAAACTGAGCATAGTATGGAGGCCTACTGGGACACCATTACCAGTTTTTGAGACAGGAAGCTTTACCATCAATTTAGAGTGGGAAGCCTCCCTATAAAATCGTTCACTAAAAACTGGGGGTCTGATCAAGACTCACTCTGTCACTCCTGTCTATGTGAGGAAGAGACTCTGTTGCATATCCTCTTCGTCTGCCCTACATACAAGGCGCCTCGTCAAAAATAGCTCAAGCCAGTTTGCACCCAAATGGGAACAAGATCTTCCCAAATGGCTTTGCGTATTATAAAACATGACACCAGCGAAGTCGTAGTGGTGGCTATGGCAACATTTTGGAGCTAGACGTGGGCCATAAGAAAGATTAGGATACAGGGCACCATGTAACTATGCAACTATGCAATTATGTATTAATGTAATCACCTTAATACTGCATTTTCCATCAGGTAACAGGGTTGCTGAGCTTGGTGCTCAGTACTCTCTAATATAAACAGGTTAATATGTGCTTATTCCTTGCGAATTTCCATTTACATCTAATTGTGGAAGTATCTTTTGGCTACGACCTTATTTATGCTTGATGATACAAGTCCTTGTATACTGAGATAAGATTTGTAAATGGATTTTATTGATTTTATTCTGGATATTTTATACGTTTTATCAAGCCAATTTGTTTTTTTAATGTCTTTTTGTACATGTGTCTTTTATGATTGTTTGTAAAACAGAAACATAACTAGAGATGTAGCTATAAAGGCAAACAATTGGAAATAGAAGTATTGGTACACGTCTTGGCCTTCCAATCCAAACATTCAGAACCACAATTGACCACGTGTGGTGAAGGTAAGGATAAAGGGCCCCCATTCCTCATGGAGATGCATGAACTAGAAAGTGTAACTCGTTGTGCATTGGACTACCAAAACTCACCAGTGACTTATTGGGGAAACCTCCTTGACTCCTAGTACCATCTCTTGCTACACACCATGTTGGCTTTATTGCTCAGATTGCAGATATCGATTATAAATAAAAAGTATTACTATACAGTATCTTACCAAATAGCTTGCCCACATAACCCAAATTGTAGGCAGGACCCATCACAGGGCACAACACCACATCCAGTTTAAGGTTTCTCCACTCAGAGGTAAATTCCTCTTGATATGCCTTGAAAAAAACAAAAGAAGAAAGAACATTGGGTCAGAATATTCATAAACACTTTGTTAAAACTGGAAAGTTATTTTAGTGGAATTAAATGGCTGTTATAAAATTATGTGTACCAACTGAAGATTACCGAATTGTATGTTGATGGATGAAGAGTCTCTAATTATTACATGGTCGATAACATGTGTTATACTTCACAGTAATTTGAAACAAGTGTAGTTTATGTAGGCATAAATAAAAATATAAATCTGACAGCTTTTCATTATTACAATTCTGCATTTTCACTGGCTACTAGCCAGTCAATATCTACCCATGAGATTTATAGCTAGTTCATGAGACTGGCCTCATTACTGTATTAACTCTCATGTCACTAGGCCTTCTTCCTCTAACATATGCCGGTAAAGTACACATATTTCTAAAAAAACAACTAGGGAGTTAACCTAGCTCTCAGAACGTGCTGAAGTAGCGTTAGAATCATTGACTCCACGGGATGCACGCCATGGTTCGAGTTTGACTGAAGGTGAGTCGCGGGAGCCTGGCGACAGCAGCGAGAGTCGCGGGGACCACAAGAGCCGCGGGAGAGAGCCGTGGGAGTGACCCGCAAGAGCCGCAGGAGCCCAGCAAGGGCTACAGGAACCGCGAGAGCCACGGGAGCCGCGGGAGAGAGACGCGAGAGCAACGGGAGAGAGCTGCGAGAGCCAAGGGAGTCCAGCGAGCACTGCAGGAACAGCGAGGGCCCTGCAAGTGCAGCGGAGAGCAGGAGAGGATCTGCTGGAGCTCCACCTGCACTGTGAGTGCCGCGGGGCAGCCAACAGCCCACAGGGGGGCTGGGGTCCCTGTCCCAGAACAGAAGTGCGCACCAGGAGCCACAGGAGGAGAGCAGGAGGTGCAGGAGGAGAGCCATGCTTAGGAGGAGGGGAGGTGAGGTTCACCAATCACCTACCTCATCCCCACAGTCACCGCTGATCTTTGACGCTTGGTGCCCCCGTAGCAGCCCTGGTTACGCCACCATACCATCTGTTGCTCTATTTCCGTCTTCCTGCCATTACCACCCTGGGAGAGGACTTCAAGTCCCAGGGTGCAACCTTCCTTGTCCAGCTCCTGCGAGTGAGGGTCCCCGGAAGCTTGTTTCCTTTCCAGTAAAGAATTGGCTTGGTAGTTTGGTCTGCCCTATTCCCATGATGCACTGGGCCAGGGACAGACTAATTTGCATGTAGCCAGGTTCTGAACTGGGATTGTGCAGTGAGCTAAAAAAACGGTGATGGATCAAGCCCTGATCTTTTGACTGGGTATGAGTGTTCTGTTTAATTCAGATGCTCTGTCCATCACCACCCCCTTTTCTGAATCGTTTTGGCCACTATAGGAGTGGCAGGGTATGCTCAAATATGAGTCCCTTGCTCACTGCACCATCAGGATTCAAGCAAGCCGGGCCGAAGACGACTGTAATGCCAGAAACCGGCCCCAGAAGCTTGTTTCCTTTCCAGTAAAGAATTGGCTTGGTAGTTTGGTCTGCCCTGTTCCCATGATGCACTGGGCCAGGGACAGACTAATTTGCATGTAGCCAGGTTCTGAACTGGGATTGTGCAGTGAGCTAAAAAACGGTGATGGATCAAGCCCTGATCTTTTGACTGGGTATGAGTGTTCTGTTTAATTCAGATGCTCTGTCCATCACCACCCCCTTTTCTGAATCGTTTTGGCCACTATAGGAGTGGCAGGGTATGCTCAAATATGAGTCCCTTGCTCACTGCACCATCAGGATTCAAGCAAGCCAGGCCGAAGACGACTGTAATGCCAGAAACCGGTCCCCGGAAGCTTGTTTCCTTTCCAGTAAAGAATTGGCTTGGTAGTTTGGTCTGCCCTGTTCCCATGATGCACTGGGCCAGGGACAGACTAATTTGCATGTAGCCAGGTTCTGAACTGGGATGGTGCAGTGAGCTAAAAAACGGTGATGGATCAAGCCCTGATCTTTTGACTGGGTATGAGTGTTCTGTTTAATTCAGATGCTCTGTCCATCACCACCCCCTTTTCTGAATCGTTTTGGCCACTATAGGAGTGGCAGGGTATGCTCAGACATGAGTCCATTGCTCACTGCACCATCAGGATTCAAGCAAGCCGGGCCGAAAACGGCTGTAATGCCAGAAACCGGTCCCCGGAAGCTTGTTTCCTTTCCAGTAAAGAATTGGCTTGGTAGTTTGGTCTGCCCTGTTCCCATGATGCACTGGGCCAGGGACAGACTAATTTGCATGTAGCCAGGTTCTGAACTGGGATGGTGCAGTGAGCTAAAAAACGGTGATGGATCAAGCCCTGATCTTTTGACTGGGTATGAGTGTTCTGTTTAATTCAGATGCTCTGTCCATCACCACCCCCTTTTCTGATTCGTTTTGGCCACTATAGGAGTGGCAGGGTATGCTCAGACATGAGTCCCTTGCTCACTGCACCATCAGGATTCAAGCAAGCCGGGCCGAAGACGGCTGTAATGCCAGAAACCGGTCCCCGGGAGCTTGTTTCCTTTCCAGTAAATAATTGGCTTGGTAGTTTGGTCTGCCCTGTTCCCATGATGCACTGGGCCAGGGACAGACTAATTTGCATGTAGCCAGGTTCTCAACTGGGATGGTGCAGTGAGCTAAAAAACTGTGATGGATCAAGCCCTGATCTTTTGACTGGGTATGAGTGTTCTGTTTAATTCAGATGCTCTGTCCATCACCACCCCCTTTTCTGAATCGTTTTGTCCACTATAGGAGTGGCAGGGTATGCTCAGACATGAGTCCCTTGCTCACTGCACCATCAGGATTCAAGCAAGCCGGGCCGAAGACGGCTGTAATGCCAGAAACCGGTCCCCGGAAGCTTGTTTCCTTTCCAGTAAAGAATTGGCTTGGTAGTTTGGTCTGCCCTGTTCCCATGATGCACTGGGCCAGGGACAGACTAATTTGCATGTAGCCAGGTGAGCTAAAAAACGGTGATGGATCAAGCCCTGATCTTTTGACTGGGTATGAGTGTTCTGTTTAATTCAGATGCTTTGTCCATCACCACCCCCTTTTCTGAAGCGAATGAGGGGGAGGCGTGGTTATCGCGCTTAAAGCGCTGCCTCTCCCACTGCGGCACGGAATGTAGCCCGGACCAAGGGACCGAGACTGGTAGAGACTGGGCCATTCCTTTGAGGTCTTGCTCCCGAGAAAATGAGTAAGTGTAGATTGAACAAAGGCAGGGGGGCTGCTGGGACTTTAGACGCCTTTCTGCAAAGGGCGGAATCAGTGCTCATAAATGAAATAAAACTTACTGAGCGGAGGCTGTCTATTGAACCTTTACCCACACAATCTAGACTCTCTCTGACTCCTGTACTTATCGAGCCCTGTGCAGAGATTAACAATGAGGTGTCCTCTTCTAGATCTGGTAGAATGCCACATGATATACCAACCACACCGATAGATACTCCCTCTTCTTCACCTCTTCAATTAGATTCCACCCCTGCCGGGCCCACTGTTACTACCAGAAGGCAAAAGGCTAACCTCACTGCAGAACCTCCCCTGAACAAAAAGATAACCAGGAACACTCGGAAATTGACCAAACCTGTGCAGAGACCAAAAGGAAAAACAGCCAAAACTTCCACTAAGGCAGGAGTATCAAATGAGGATCAATTAAATGCTATTGTCCCTAAAGATATAGATATAGTTGAAGACAGTTTACGAGGAGGGAGTTTACAAGGTGGGACTTTCTTGGGTAGACTTGAGACTATGTTATCTACCTTGCTGGAACCAATCATGTTAAAAATATCTTCTGTTGAAGCTAAATTAGCCCGGATGGAGGACTATGTAAGCACCCCAATTGCTACAATGGGATGCCCCACGCCAAGCCCCTGGGATATAAACACCAGGGAGGCAGAAGTGGGGGCTGGCACTCCATTGTGTCGTATATCCAAGGGTCAAATCCATGTTGGAAGCTCCACTAGCTATAAGGATTCAAGTACATCTAAAATACTGGTTCATAATAGGATGCCTCTTACCAAAAGAGATATCCCAGTGCCACCTACTAGCAACCCTCCTAGTACTAAGCAGGGAGCACCGATTGCTGGGACGTCAAGCCAGAATAGGGAGCAAGCGCAATAGAACGGTATTAGTTTTTTTGACGGTTAACCAGAAATTCCCCTGCATCCTCCGTCTACTTTGCCTCTACCCCCAGCAGCTACACCCTACACAGTGGTTTTGGCAAATGTTCCCACCTTGTCCCATAATGCTTTTGAGCACAGGGTGGCATTAGGGAACAAATAGCTTCACCTCCTAAGTCTTAGGACTGGTTTACATAATTCTCTTTTTTCGACCTTTAAAATGGTTCGCAGAATCGGGTGGGTTGGCCCCTCAGTCAAGTCATTTAGAGGAGACTGCATCGTGCTGACTTTCAGTTCTCCGCCCCCTTCTGCATACAATTTTGGAAAGGGGTAACAATGGGTCTAGTAATCCTAACGATATACATATTCTACCTCTGGGCTATTTTTATAAACCACCAAACTGTCCAAAGCCCTGAGGGTACATACCTGGGAGAGGTCATTCCGGGGAATTTCGGGAGTCTTTTTTCTCGATTCCAGTAAATAATCGTTTTGATGCCTTGAACTCTCTGGAGAAAATCGATTGACTCCCCATGGGGAACTTGGTGCCCCTCGATTCTGCTGTGAACACACTTACTACTAGGGAAACTTATGGTTACTCTATGATGGGTGTTGTCCATTCTGTCCCAACTATCACCAGGAGATGTGATAACAATATGGGTAATAAATTGAAAGTTATGGAAGTAATAAATATGGTTGAATCCCAAGATACTTTATATCTCTCTCCCCCCTCCTATAAAGAAGTTGTGGACCCAAATGAAGCAGCTATAACCAGCAGTGCCGAGTGTGGTAAACAAGCTTTATGCAACGTTCTTTCTAGGAACATTGCTGGCATTTCTTCAAAGTTAAATATCTTCGGTGGAGAGAATGTATTCATTGCTATGAGACCCTATGCTTTCAGGAAACCTAGTCCAAGGAGGTGGTCCATTCGAATGGATATAGGACCTACCATACCCCTGCAGATGATAGTTCGAGTGGTAGAGCAAAGGGGGGCCTATGTACATACATATCAGCCAAAATCAATTAAAAAAATATATTAATGCTTGCTAATGAAAATACTATGAGCTTGTTAAAATGGATATTGACTCGAAGCACTCCATAGTTGTTACCAATTTTTATAATAATATTCCACCTGATAAAGTGAGAGTTGTGATACCAAATTTACTAAAGATGTTGAGAAATGTTGGTCGCAGGAAGGGGGAAGATATTATGTTTGTATTCGTTGGAGACTTTAATTGTACACTATGGGGTCGATTCCGATTCGGGAAAAACCGCTCCGAATAGCCGTTCGGAGCGTTTTTCCCGTACGAATCGTACCATGCCACGTCCTGCGTATGTACGTTTAAGTACGATTCGTACCAGGAGCCGGACTCCGTACGAATCGTACAGAAACCGTACGACTCTAATCCCCGTATGAGTCTCCGTCGTAACTAACCCTGGGCTTAAAACTACGCTACACTGACGGAGCATGCAAAGTTTGTACTAATTCGCACTTTGCAAATTGCACGTAGTACAGTATCAAAACTGTGCTAAATCACGTAGCATAGCATCTAAATTAACAATATTCTCAGATACTTTGTAAAGGCAATTTTACATGCTTAACAGCATATAACCAATAACCTAGGGGGAGCACCAAGCAAATGCCTTGAACACAAAGAGCATTAACAAAAAGCACATTTTGTTGAACTTCAGTGGTGATCCCATCATTTTAGGACCACCCCAAGCTCAGTTATTGGCAAAAAACAATCCCAACCAAAGGCCCTGCAAAGCATTATGGGACGAGATTAGCAGTGGGCAGTGAATATTATAGTAGCCAAAATCAAAATATTTCTACAAAGAGTTGCAGTTCACCTAGTTGTTACTAGATGTCCCTCACGAGTCAAATGCAAAGCATTGAAATTATTCTTACATCAAGCTGCAGTTCCACTGGTCGTCCCTAGATGTCCCTCACGAGTCAAATGCAAAATCATTGAAACCCTTTCATCAAGCATTTGCATTTGACTTGTGAGGGACATCTAGGGGCATATTATCAAGGGGGTTTATCTCCGCTTTTTTGGCTTTAAAAGCCAAGAAAGCGGAGATAAAATTATCTCCCTGTTACCTAGCTGTCGCTAACACCAGTTAGCGACAGCTAGTAGGAGATAGCGACCATCTTGGGCCCTACTTTGCATGTCAGTGATATTTATCACTAATGACATGCAAAGTGGGCGTGCCAAGATGTTAGCGACTGGAAACAGTCCCTAACATCGCTATCTCCTATTACCAACTTATGGAGATATTTGCGCTAAGCGTGAATATCTCCAAAAGCTAACACCTGCCCTGAGCAGTTCTCAGCCATGTTATCCAATGGGAGGTGGATAACATGGCTAAGAGCATTAGCTCGATAATGCATGAATATCGCGGACTTTTCAGTGATATTCATGCATTGCGGCCGATTTTTATCGCATTTGCGATAAACCTTGGTAATACCAAGGTTTATTTGCGATAAAAATCGCCGCAGCTCAGCGGTAAATTTTTGTCTCTAATCAAGCAATAGCGATAATTATCGCTATTGCTTGGTAATATGCCCCCTAGTAACCACCAGTTGAACTGCAGCTCTTTGTAGAATTCTTTTGATATTGTATACTATATAATATTCACTGCCCGCTGCTAATCTCATCCCATAATGCTTTGCAGGGCCTTTGGTTGGGAATGTTTTTTTGCCAATAACTGTGTTTGGGTTTGTCCTAAGAAATGAAATGAAATGAAATGAAATGTCAACTTATATAGCGCGGTTGCTGCCCTGGGGCGTCCAAGTGCTGTAAAATTGCTTAAAAGGCAGAAGAGAAGTTTAGAAAGGAACATTAAACAGAAAAGTCTTCAGCTGTTTCCGAAAGGTGGAAAGGTTTGTGTTAGATCTAAGTTGAAATGGGAGTGAATTCCACAGCTTGGCGGCATTGTAACTAAACATCCTGCCGCCAGCTCTTGCCTTTTTTATTCTGGGGACTGTAGCATTACATGCCTGGCTAGAACGAAGGATTCTGCCAGGCTGATACTGTATTGCTAGGTCCCGAGTAATGGCCGGACCCGTGTCCCAGAAAGCTTGGTGGAATATACATAACGCCTTTAAGGCGATTCTTTGTCGCACTGGGAGCCAGTGCAGGCTGTGCAGACCAGGTTTGGCTGACAGCCTGCGCGGCAGCTGGAGCACGGTGCGAGCCGCACAATTTTGCACAATCGGAAGCTTGCGCAATGTATATTCTGGAGCGCCAAAATAGAGAACGTTGTTAGAATCCAAGCGGGACTGAATCAAACCCTGACTGGCCACCTGCTTGGCCTCCATCGGAAGAAGAGGAAGAACTTTCCTCAACATCCTTAGGAGGCCAAAGCAAGTGGCCGCAAGTTTGGTGGCCTGAGTGTTAAAAGAAAGAGACGTGTCCAACCAAACCCCAAGGCTTTTTATATTGTCTCTGGGTGTTGGGGGGGTACCAAGACATGAGGGCCACAAGGGGTTGACAGAGATGGAGTTAGTGGGACCCAGGAGTATCAACTTCGTTTTGTCCCCATTCAGCTTAAGAAGTGAGGAAGTCATCCATTCCTTCACCTCCTCTAAGCATTTTGCCAGACCACCTGGGGATGGTGAGCCCGGCTCCTGCGCCAAGGAGACCACTAGCTAAGTGTCGTCCGCATAGGATATGATCTTAATGCCAAATGGACGAACAACCTCAGCCAGTGGTCTCATGTAGATGTTAAAAAGCGCAGGGCTTAAAGAGGAACCCTGCGGGACTCCACACTTCAGGGGCCTGCTTGAGGATACCAAGTCCCCATCAAAGATTTGGAAAGACCTATCGCTCAAAAAGGATTTGAGCAATAGCCATGCTCCGCCGACTATTCCGACACTCGACAGGCGTCCCAGCAAAATGTCATGGCTGACCGTGTCGAATGCCGCACTTAGATCAAGGAGGATCACTGCCACTGACCCTCTCTGATCCAAGATCTTTCTGGCTGCCTCGGTGACTGCCAGTAGGGCAGTCTCTGTCCTGTGCCTGGGTCTAAAGCCCGTCTGGGTAGCATCTAGAAGTTGGTTGGTTCTCGAGGAAATGCATCAGATGGACATTGATGTGCCTCTCGAGAACTTTGCTTACCCAAGGATGCAGAGAAATAGGGCGATAGCTACTGAAGTCACCGGGGTCCAGAGTCGTTTTTTTTAGCAGCGCACACACCATGGCCTGTTTCCAGGCATGCGGCACACAACAAGAAGTAATGGAGGCATTTAACAGGTTCAAGATAGTTGGCAAAATAACCTTAGGTGCCAGCATTATGATATCTGGGGTGCTGGATCACATGGAGATCCAGATTTTACTTTGCTAGCTATGGAAGCTAAAGATTCAAGATCTAATGGCGGGAAGTGGTCTAACGTGATAAAAGATTGGGATGGCATATCCTCCCAATTTGTCTGGTCCTGGGCTATGGTCCGAGGTGCTATAGAGGGGAAGGAGGAATAGATTTGGGTGACTTTCTGTGAGAAGAATTCTGCCAAGTTGTTGCAATGAGCTATGGATCTATCCAAATACATGATAGAAGAGGGGAGTTTGGTCAACTTCTTCACTATTTGGAAGATCTCCTTGGGCTTGGACTTGGCTTGTATAATTTCATCGGCAAAGTATATAGATTGCGCAGATTTGACCTCAGCTTTATAGATTTTAATTGCCTCTCTATATTGGGCTTTATCGTCCAGTGCGTAGCCTAAACGCCAATGTCTTTCCATTTTTCTACATTGGCGTTTCTTATCCCTAAGGAGCTCTGAGTACCAGGGGGCAGTTTTTTGAGAACGTTTCACTGTAATTTTGCTAAGGGGAAGAGTGGCATCGATAGACTGTGCAATCCAGTCTTCGAATTCCTGGTTGGCTACACATGGATCCTCGTTGTAGGAGGGCTGGCCCATCTTGAGTCTACTGATCCATAACTCGACTGGTAGTTTGGCCCAGCTTCTAGCCCTCCTTACAATGGATCTAGGGGGTGCTACCTTGGGTATAGTCCAAGTGAGAGGCACCAATAGATGGTCGGTCCAAGGGAGGGAAATTGGCAATCCCACCACGATCTCTGTACAATTACTAAACACTGGGTCCAGCAAGTGACCTTTGATATGGGTGGGAGTCTTTACTCGCTGGACTAGCTCTATTGCTGCTAGGTCCTCTATAAGTGACATAGCAGTATTGTCCAAGGCGTCATCAAAATGAAAATTAAGGTCCCCTAGCAAAGTAAAATTAGAGGCAATTCTGGCTCGTTCTGCTAGGACCGTTGGAAGATGGCTGTGGAACTGTTTAGAGGGGCCAGGGGGGCGATATACAACAGTACCAGAAAAGCAGTTATTAGGGGAAAATTGTAGACTAAAAGCTAGACTCTCGCAGGCTGGAATTGATTCGGGGATGACTCGACAGTGATATTGTTCTTTATATATGATGGCTAGGCCTCCTCCTCTCCCCCGAGGCGATCCTGCCGCGTAATTTGAAAACCTGGGGGAAGGGCTGCCACTATATCGGGGTCAGAGTCCGTCGTGAGCCATGTCTCTGTGAGAAAGACAGCATCTGGCGTGCGTTCTTCCAACAGAAGAGCAAGTTCTGTCTTATGTTTTGGAAGAGATCTACAGTTCAACAATAGCATGCAATAGTCCTGCTTTGCTTCCTGGGACTGCATTGGTTTAAGGATCCTTTTACACCTTGGGCAAAACACTGGTAGCTCCAGGGCATAAAAGGAGTTCGAGCAGCAACTAGGTCCTAGAGGCCTCATACTGTGAAGGGTTTCCGCGCTATAATACCTGGGTTCTGATGGCTGTGACACAGGGGGGGTGGCCCTAGGCCCGGTCGGGAATATGTCATCTTTTATCCTTTGTAGAGGAGGGCGTGAAGCGTCCTACTGCTGGACCGCTACCCTATTCCTCCCCCCAAGATGGCGTCCCCCCTCCTAGCCTTCCGGCATCAGCACCTGAATCGGCTGTCCCGGTCAAGAAACGGCTGCGAGGGGCCTTGGTACGATGTAATTCTCCCACCGAGGGGTCAGGGGTGAGTGCCAATAAAAATGAGCAGGTTAAAATATTTATAATGTTTTAAAATATTTCCGGCAATTCGATTTATTAAATGCCCGTGGGCAACAGGGATAGCATAGAGGGCCCCTGGCTTCCTCCTCAGGGGAGAAAAGAAAGCAAAAGAAAGCAATTCCAAGCTACCATGACAAGACGTCCCTTAGAGAATGGGACCACAACTAAATCGTTCAATAAGATGTGCTTTTTTTTTTTTCAAGGCATCTGTTTGGTACTCTCCCTAGGTTAGGGAGGATCCCAAAATCATCTCATCTCCCACTGCTTGCTAATTTTTAATTTTCACCATTGTGAAATTACTATATGTACTTTAGCATATAAAGATAGAAATACTTATATTATCATATCTGGTCATGTACAGGAAGCTTTTTGAAATTATTTTGCAATTTTTGCACAGTACAGACAAGTACACAGTGTCATCAGCTACGCTATGCAGACTACGTGTACTACGCGAAGTTTAAAGTATACTACGTGAAGCTACGTGAAGTGCTGCTATGCAAACTACGCCCAGGCTTAGTCGGAACCCGCTGTACGCGACATCTGTACGGCTCGCGGATAGTTTATACGACCCAGCAAGTACGATATGTGTCGGGTACCCACCGTACGACACTTTTTTTACGGGAGCTGAAAAAAGCCGTAAAAGCAGAGTTCGTGCCGAAACAGGTTCGGAATGCCCCTCCGGGTATGGTGTGTACCCCCCATGAGCGCAGGGGTACGCACCGTACACCCAGCGTACATGGGGTACGGTGCGTGTCCCCCATGATCGCAGGGGTACGCACCGTGCCCCATGTACGCTGGGTGTACGGGGCATATCCCTGCGATCATGGGGGGTACGCACCGTACGGTGTGTATGTGATTGTGCGCTTTTCCGTACGAATCGCCCTTACCTGACGTGGACCGTACGGATCGCATCCTGATACCCCGGTCCGGATCATACTCGTCGGGTCGTACGGCGTGTGTACGAGTCGTATGGAGAGGGCTCCGGATACGATTCGTACGGACGTTTTTTTTACCGGATCGGAATCGAACCCTAAGTGTGAATGCCAGGGTCAAATTATGTGATGCCATAAATGAGGTTGGGGCAGGCACGTCTCACTTTCAGCACAGGCCTGGGAGCACAATTGAACAAGATTATTTTTTCCCTCAATCTGGGTTTTGTAAATGAAGTATGCCCTGCTCCTGCTCCTATGCCCTGGACATTTAATGGCCGGGATCTTCGGTCCATTATTGATTTTGTTTTAGCAACTAACAGTCATGCACACATGTTCCACTCTTTCTATGTCTCCGATGAGCCCCACAGCAATCATTTTCCTCTATGCCTAGCGCTTTTTCTTCTGTCCACCACAATTTTAAGAAATAACAAGAAAAATAAACAGCTAGAAAATATAGCCATAGAAAAATACCAATGGTTACTCTTTATGCTGGTCTTTAGTGGATTAAGCTAAACTGGTTAAAACTGTGGTGGGGAAATGTAACCCAGCTATTGAAACATGTTTAAGTGAGTCCGCCACCCAAGAAAAAATTCTAGCCTCATTTAAGGTAATAACTAGAATGATTAGGGAGTTGCTTACTAGGCAGAATAGCGGTAAGGGACGGCACAAGGGCTGGTTTGACTCTAGATGCACTAAAGCTTACTCTTATGTAAAATCTGAGTTACATAAAAATCCAAGAAATATAAGTAACGTAAGGACAGTTAGAGAAGCCTACAAACTCACAATCAGGGACAGAAAAGCCACACTAAAGCAGGAGGCGTAGGACACTTTGCACTCTGCCTCCCTGGCCAATGATAGTGCGGCTTTCTGGAAAATTATCAGGGCCCCTTTCTTGTCTTCAGAAGCTGGTCCTTCGCTTGAAATAGCAATAGCAGAAGACCAATGGATAGCCCACTTTGCAAAAGTATATCAGGGCGAGGGTAATCTAGACAGGTCAAATTGTTGTGCATTGGATAACCACAACTCTAGCTCTCTTATTCAACACCCTGCCCTGTTATTCAGGTTAGAGGAGGTAGAGCGGTCTCTCACTGTAAGTAAGGCTGGTAAAGCATCTGGCCCCAATGGGGTCCCTGTAGACCTGTTCAAATCTAATATTCTTCTGTGAGCCCCTCTTTTAACGCAAGTTTTCAATGCTAGCTGTAGTGCAGCTTTTCCACGTACCTGGTTAGAATCAACAATTGTGCCTGTTTTTAAAAAGGGGGACAGACAAGATCCAGCGTGCTATAGGCCATTTTCCTTATTAGACGCCATAACGAAAATTGCGGGTAGAATAATACTGGAGCGTCTCCAGGACTGGGCGGAAGAAAATTCCGTCCTGTCAGATCTGCAATACGGTTTCTGAGCTGGTGTAGGAACCGTACAGCAGGGATTAAATCTGTCTCTCCTGGTAAGTAAATACACAAGGGCAAAGAAGGGGTGCCTATTTTTAGCATTTGTTGACCTTACAGCCGCATTTGATTGTGTGATCCACAACAGACTTGTTCAATTTTAGAAGCAATGCGGGTTGACAAACAGAATATTTATTTTCTTAAGCGTTTTTACTGCAGCACTAATGCGCAAGTGCTCTGTGGTCTAAAGGGTGAACGATCAGCGTCCATACATATAAGAAGTGGTGTTAGGCAAGGGTGTGTTCTTGCTCCGTTTATTTTCAACTTGTACATAAACGGACTTGGGGAGGCCCTTTTAAACGATAATCATGACCCTCCCCAAGTTTCAAGACGTCCGATTCCAGCTCTCTTGTATGCAGACGATGCGGTGCTTATGTCCTGCACTCAAGTAGGACTTCAGAAGGTACAAAATAATTTCACCAATTTTATGAATAATTTAGGGCTAAGAGTTAACTCAAAAACTTTTATAATGTGTTGCGGTTCTGGCACATAAAATCCAAAGACATGTTTGTATCTGGACAAAAGATAAGGCCGACTAAAACATTTTCTTATTTGGGCATCCTTTTATGCCAACAATGATTTATGGACATAGGGTGTGGCGTCAAAAAAACTAGTATTATTATGTAGTACATCTGCTATTAGTTCCTTTGCTAAAAAGCTAGGCAAGAGGCCTCCAGAAGGAACTTATTAAGATTTATAATGCAAAATGTGTCTCTGCAGCTGTTTACGGGACTGGGGTCTGGGCGCCAGTTGACCTGCTTCCCATTCAAAAAGTAGAAAATTATTTTTTTTAATATATTTTATCCATCCCAAATGGTACCTCAACATACATATGTCATGCGGAGCTGGGCCTCACTTTTATTTCCGATTTGATTGAACCTGAGCCTGTGCTGTTATGGCACTGACTCTGGACAAAAGAAGAGGCAAAATTAAACAGAGATATACTCTTGGATGTCCTGAGTTTGGACGGGGCCCTGAGGATCCCATGGTTAAATTACATTTGTAACTTTCTACAACATCTTGGCCACCCAGAGTATTTTACTAATCCTAGCTCCATTGGGGACATAACTAGGAAGGATCTAAAAAGAATGGCCTTATCTATGTTGGATACTATCAGATTGACATCTGATATAGTAAAGCCCACTGTCCTACACAATCAGACAATTTTAATTACTTTTAACATTCTAAACTATCTTAATATCTAGCGTTTATAGGAGGGCTTTTTTCCTGAAAAAGGTTCTTAGTTTAAGGAAACAAATCCTGTCTCTTGTTGGCAGAGGCATACACCCTATCCAAGTAAGGTTCACAACCCTAGTTGTGTTAAGTCAGATGGCCACCTCAAATTAGCCTGTGCTCACCCTCTGGTAGCATGGCACAGAGCAGTTAGTCTTCACTTAGGAGGCAACGTGTAAGCATTTATTTAACACTTAAAACAGTAACACAGTGAAAACAACACACACAAAATAATCCAATCCACACCAGGTGAGGAAACTAGAGCTTAAATTAATGAACAAACCTAGATCAAAACAACAAAACTCCAATAAGTAGAACCAGAGTAATGAATTTTTAAAAACTGAAATGTTGTGCTTAAAAGCATAAAGCTCCAACCAGGGACATCTGGTCGTACTTGACCAGGCTTATTCCAAACATTCCAGGCCGACCACAATGAAGCATGAGTTGGATACAGGGACCAACCTTGTACTGTTGAAAAAGTACCTTGGTTGCCACTTCGGCGGGCGGGATGCGAGGAGCAGAAGAGGCGATGCTTCATCGTCAATCAGGCTGGATGTAGGCGATGCATCAGTTCCGAAGCACGCAATCCATGATGCATCATTGGTAGCTTCCTTGTGATGTTGGTGATGTGTTGTCATCGAGCCCCGCAGTCGATAATGTGATTTCCTCGAAGGAGGCAATGCGTCGGTGCTGGATGAGTTGATGTTGGCAGTTCGGGCTGGACTATTCCCATAAGGCACAGGGTCAGACTGATTTGCATATAGCCGTGTCTGAACTGGGGTGGCTGAGTGAACTAAAGAATGGTGATGGATTAAACCCAGATCAGTTGACTGGGGGTGAGTGTTTGATTTGTTCAAACGCTCCGTCCATCATCCCCTTTTGTATCGCTTTGTTCGCCCTAAGTGTGGCAGGGTATACTCAGACGTGAGTCCCTTGTTCACTTGGCCACTGGATTCAAGATAGCCTGGCTGATGAGGATTATGAATCCGAAACCAGTCCCAGGATGCTTGTTTCCGGTCCAGGGAAGACATGGCTTGGCAGTTCGGGCTGGACTGTTCCCATAAGGCACAGGGTCAGACTGATTTGCATATAGCCATGTCTGAACTGGGGTGGCTGAGTGAACTAAAGAATGGAGATGGATTAAACCCAGATCAGTTGACTGGGGGTGAGTGTTTGATTTGTTCAAACGCTCCGTCCATCATCCCCTTTTGTATCGCTTTGTTTGCCCTAAGTGTGGCAGGGTATACTCAGACGTGAGTTCCTTGTTCACTTGGCCACTGGATTCAAGATAGCCTGGCTGATGAGGATTATGAATCCGAAACCGGTCCCAGGATGCTTGTTTCCGGTCCAGGGAAGACATGGCTTGGCAGTTCGGGCTGGACTGTTCCCATAAGGCACAGGGTCAGACTGATTTGCATATAGCCATGGGTCTGAACTGGGGTGGCTGAGTGAACTAAAGAATGGTGATAGATTAAACCCAGATCAGTTGACTGGGGTGATGTTTGATTTGTTCAAACGCTCCGTCCATCATCCCCTTTTGTATCGCTTTGTTCGCCCTAAGTGTGGCAGGGTATACTCAGACGTGAGTCCCTTGTTCACTTGGCCACTGGATTCAAGATAGCCTGGCTGATGAGGATTATGAATCCGAAACCAGTCCCAGGATGCTTGTTTCCGGTCCAGGGAAGACATGGCTTGGCAGTTCGGGCTGGACTGTTCCCATAAGGCACATGGTCAGACTGATTTGCATATAGCCATGTCTGAACTGGGGTGGCTGAGTGAACTAAAGAATGGTGATGGATTAAACCCAGATCAGTTGACTGGGGGTGAGTGTTTGATTTGTTCAAACGCTCCGTCCATCATCCCCTTTTGTATCGCTTTGTTCGCCCTAAGTGTGGCAGGGTATACTCAGACGTGAGTCCCTTGTTCACTTGGCCACTGGATTCAAGATAGCCTGGCTGATGAGGATTATGAATCCGAAACCGGTCCCAGGATGCTTGTTTCCGGTCCAGGGAAGACATGGCTTGGCAGTTCGGGCTGGACTGTTCCCATAAGGCACAGGGTCAGACTGATTTGCATATAGCCATGTCTGAACTGGGGTGGCTGAGTGAACTAAAGAATGGTGATGGATTAAACCCAGATCAGTTGACTGGGGGTGAGTGTTTGATTTGTTCAAACGCTCCGTCCATCATCCCCTTTTGTATCGTTGAGTTGATGTTGCAGCCAAAACTCAGCAAACTCAATTCAAAGGGCCCAGGTCTAGATTGGCACCACTTGGCAGGGTAAATAACAGTTGACAGAATCCAGAAGTTACAGCACAGTTGATTGAACTCTTTAATATCCCTGAGACTTCAAAAATGTTGGCAAGCCCTCGTAGTCACCTAGGTTCTGGGGATGTAGAGATGCATGTCCAGTCCTTCTCACTCCCAGGCAAGGAGGGCAGCAGGCAGCAGGACAGGTACAGCAAAGCAGGACTCCAGCAGAGTGACAGTCCTTTCAGCAGCACAGCAGTCCTTCTTGGCAGAATGTCTTCAGGCCCAGCAGTGTACTGGAGTGGTAGTGTTTAAGGACCAGTGCTTATACCCACTTGTGCCTTTGAAGTGGGAGAGAGAGACTACAAAGAGAGGTCTTTGAAGTGCACAAAACTGCTACCCTTCCAGCCTTGGCACCAGACTCACTACAGGGGGGTATAAATTATTTGTGTGGGGACAGGCACAGCCAATTCAGGTGTAAGTGTCAGCTCATCCCTCCTATCCGTTCCAAGATGACCCGTCAGGAAGTTAATGGCAATCCTGCACGCTTAAGCTCCCTATGTGTGTGGCTGTCTAGAGGGAATGAACAAAGAACAGCTGTCACCCATTCCAGGCGTGTCTTCAGAGACACGAAGAGGCACAGAATGGTTAAAGTAAGATAATGCCAATTTTCTTAAAAGTGGAATTTTAAGACTTGCTACTTAAAATTCAACTTTACCATAAGTTGTGAATTTAGATTATGAGTCCAGAGTCACGAAACCTGAAATGTCTCTCTTTTCCCAATTGGATATTACACTTATAAAATTAAACGAGGCAATCCCAATGTTTACCTATGGGAGAGATAGGCTTTGCAGTAGTGAAAAAGGAATTTAATAGTTCGTCAATACCTGAACATGTAAAACTAAACAGTAAATGTCCAACCTTTTAAATACACTGCACCCTGCTCTTAGGGCTGCCCAGGGCCTATCTTAGGGGTGACTTATATGTTTCAAAAAGGAAGGTTTGGCCCTGACATGAGGATTAACTTGCCAGGTCGACTTGGCTGATTAAAACTACACATACATGTTCTGCAATGGCAGGCCTAAGACGTGTTTAAAGGCTACTTAAGTGGATGGCACAATCAGTGGGGCAACCACACTAGTAGCATTTGATTTACAGGCTACGGGCACATATAATGCACTACAGACTTACAAATAAATTGGCCAGTGTTACCATGTTTTAGGTAAAGAGCATATGCACTTTAGCACTGGTAAAATGCCCAGAGTCCTAAAGCCAGCAAAAATGAAATCAGCAAAACAGAAGGTCAGGAAGCAAATTTCAAGGGAAACCACGCTAAGTATGCCAAGTTTGACAATTAAGCTGGAATAGTGCACTGGGGAATCAACCATCAGAATGCTGCTTCTATTGGAGCACATTATCCACTCAGCATTCCAGGCTTTTTTTAATCACGTTGATGAGGAAGACATTTGAGAATCTACATAAAATGTTAGCTTTCTGGAGTACTAACCAAAACGTCTATGACAAAATGAAACTCCTCGTGTTATTCAATTACCACAGTCTACTTAAAAGGAAATACTTACAGGTTTACAGCTCCAATTCCAGCAACATGAACTCCAGAAGAAGCTCACTTTTGCCACGAATATATGGGGCATATTATCAAGGGGGTTTATCTCCGCTTTTTTGGCTTTAAAAGCCAAGAAAGCGGAGATAAAATTATCTCCCTATTACCTAGCTCGACAGCTAGTAGGAGATAGCGACCATCTTGGGCCCCACTTTTCAGTGATATTTATCACTAATTACATGCAAAGTGGACGTGCCAAGATGTTAGCGACTGGAAACAGTCGCTAACATCGCTATCCCCTATTGTATGTATAAATTGTTTTGTAACGCGCACTGTTACTTGGGAGTATCCTGGCGCGATCGGAAGGAGCAAAAGGGAAACATACAAGGATCAGCTTATGTCACACTTCTAAACAGATGAGTTTTTAAATTTTTCTTGAACTGGGCTACACATTGGCTGGAGCGCAGATGAAAGGGAAGGGCGTTCCATGCTCGAGCCGCTACTACTGGAATGGATTGGCCACCTAACCTGGTTCGTTTGAACCGGGGAAGTGTCATTTTAAACAATGAAGATGACCTAAGTACACTTGTAGGGGCATAGAGGGAAAATCTCTTCCTCAGATAGACCGGACCTTGGTTGTGAGTGGCTCTAAATGAGAGTACTAGAGCTTTAAAGAGAATGCGTTGTGGTACTGGGAGCCAGTGGAAGTTAGACATATGCGACCGAACGCTCTTCCATCTCGGAACATTAAAAAGGAGGCAAACAGCGGCATTCTGAATCACTGACAGACGCTTACCCAAGTAAGCAGGAATGCCGCAGAACAAAGCGTTCGCATAGTCTAGCCTTGCTAAAATGAGTGCTCGGGCAACAGTCTCCCTAGCCTCTCTAGGAAGCAGTGGAAGAAATTTTCTAAGCATTCTTAAAATAGCAAAGCAAGTCCCGGTTAGCTTTTTGATATGGTCCTCAAATCTTAGATCCTCCCCAAACCAGATCCCAAGATTTTTCGCAGGGCCACCCATTGCCTTAGGACAGGGAATATTCGGGGGCCACAATGAGTTCCTGAAGCTGAGAGGAAAGGAACCAAAAAAGAGGACCTCTGATTTATCCTCATTACATTTTAACTGAGCCAAGGTTAGCCAGAGAAAGACTGCTCATAGGCAGAGCTGGACCGTTGCAGTGTCCAGATGATCGTCTGGCCAGGTAAAGAGCAGCTGTGTATCATCAGCATACCCTATGATCTTAGCCCCATACTGTTCCGCTAGATAAATCAGGGGAGTGATGTAAATGTTGAACAGTAGGGGGCTAAGAGTAGATCCCTGTGGGACCCCAGTAAGGAGCGGTCTGGGCTCAGAGGCATGAGGCGGCATCCAGACCTGTTGTGTCCTGTCAGAGAGAAACGAGGATAACCAGGCAAGGACACCGCCACCAATGCCGATTGTTGATAGCCTGGCGGTAAGGAGCTCATGGGGAACAGTGTCGAAGGCGGCAGAGAGATCCAATAAGATCAGGACCGCTCTGCCGCCCCCATCTAGACACTCCCGAATTGACTCCGTTATCTCTACCAGCGCCGTCTCCGTACAGTAGGCCACCCTAAAGCCTGACTGGGCTGGATGTAGAGCATTCGAGGTTTCCACAAAACTTTCCAATAGGCGGAAGACTACTTTCTCACAAATTTTGGCTAGAGCAGGCAAAAGGGAAATAGGCCGGTAGTTTCCGGGAACAGTAGCATCAAGGCCTGGTTTCTTCAGAAGCGGCAGTAGCTTTGCCTGCTTCCATTTAACAGGGACCACAGCCGACGAGAGAGAAAGATTCACAATCTGGGTAACATCCCCACAGACAATACTGGCCACCTCCGAAAGTACCCGGGCAGGGCAGGGATCGGAGGGAGAGCCCGATTTAAGGGACCGGAGAAGAGGCAAGATATCACAGTCAGCCACCAACGAGAAGTTAGTGAGCTGCTGGGTATCAGAATGGTATAGCCTACTAGAGGAGCCACTCCCCACACTATCAGCCGGTAGCGCAGAGAGCAGGTCCTGCTGAATCTTAGCTATTTTGTCTATGAAGAAATTAGACAAATCTTCGCACCATTCCGCAGAAGATGGGAGCATGGTGGCTTCTGCAGCTGGGGATACGAAACTTTTAACAATGGAAAAAATTTCTCTGCTGTTATTTTCCGCTTTAGCAATTCTCCCCGCATAATAAAGCCCTTTGGCAGTTTTGATAGCGGCATGATAGTTTTTTTGGGCCGTGCGCAGGGCAGCCTTTGCGTCAGAACCATACCCACGCCTCCAAACTCGTTCAAGCTTTTTACAACCCAGTTTTAACTCCCTCAGCTCTGGTGAAAACCAGGGCTGAGAGGGGCTGTGTCGCAACCGAGGTACCGTGGCGTGTTTAATGGACGCCTCCGCTGCCTGCAGCACTCTCCCATTAAAATCATCAACCGCTTTATTCAGCTCAGGGGTGAGTTTCGTGTAAGTTTTTAATAATTCCTGGCCAAACACAGCCAGGCTGATTTTCTGTGGATGGCTAACGGGGAGCGCCAGGCCTGATCTGCCTACGTTTTCCACTTCCCAAGAGAATCTAACGAGGGCATGATCCGACCAGGAAACCTTTTCTACGCCTAGTCCCGTAATGGGAAAATTGGAACACACTATGTCTAAGAGATGGCCTCCGATATGAGTCGGAGACATCACCCATTGTTTGAGCTGTGACATATCCAAAACTTCCCCCAATCTGCGCGTTTCCACAGAATCAGTGACATCTACATAAATGTTGAAATCACCGACCAGAAGGAATTTGGGATAGCTCAAGGCCCGTGGCATTATACAATCCACCAGCGTCTCAATGAAGTGGCTGGCGTGACCTGGGGGCCTATAGATCAGAGACCCCCCAAAGTAAAGTGGGGATTAATGAAGAGGGGAAAAAGAAGAACTTCGCCTTCTACCCCCGCCGCTAATTGCTCATAGGAAAAATGCCACTCTTCCTTAAAGATCACCGCCAGCCCCCCCCCCCTCTACCTAGAGGTCTGTCCGCTCTAGCAATTTTAAAGCCTCTGGGCACAGCAAGTTCGATGGACGGGGCACACGAATCAGTGAGCCACGTCTCTGTGATAAAAAGGAGCTCGAGTTGACCATCCGCCAGTACATCGAAAATGTCATCTGTATGGTTCACCATAGATCTGGCATTAATTAGGCCAGCCCTAATAATTGTATGGCCTGGGCCCGCAGCTAAGCGCGAGGATAGGGAAGATTGAGGGAGAAAGCTGCACTTTGGACACATTGCCATGACACAGTCTGGTCGCATCCGCGAACAGCCGCCTTGTAAGGGGGAAAACAACTTTAAAAGATCACCCCGAGAATAAGTAATCCTATGAGGCCCGGGTTGACCTTGAGAAAGAGGGACAGGATGGCAGGCCCTGGGCCCGTCCGAGGCACGGCACGGACGGGCACAGACGGGCCCTCCTTTGGCGCTCCTTCGGCGCGACGGTGGCGCGCCCGCTGCGCGAGACCGCTGCGCGTTCTAGGGGGCATCGCTATTTGAGGCCCACGCCCCTCCCCGAGCTGGACCGCTAACTCGAGTCCAGTAGGGGTCCGGGCTTTCCAAGATGGCGCCCGACCTGTCCCTCCACACAATCGGCACAGGCAAGCCGCGGTGGACCGGGGCACAGGGGGACCGAGAAGCAGCACACAAGTAATTTTAAAAAGCTTTGCAATTAATGAACAGCACAACACAATTATTAAATCAATTGGGTGATAAAAAGCTTATTCATTTTTAAAAGGGTTAAAAAAGGCTAATGAGACTATACTGCGCAGAGTGGGAGAGCAGAAGAGAATCACTCGCAGTCTGCTCGCCTCTTCCCGAGCGATATCGCAAGGCACTGCCACCACCTTGTTCAAACGACCAACTTATGGAGATATTCGCGCTAAGCGCGAATATCTCCAAAAGCTAACACCTGCCCTGAGCAGTTCTTAGCCATGTTATCCAATGGGAGGTGGATAACATAGCTAAGAGCATTAGCTCGGTAATGCATGAATATCGCTGACTTTTCAGCGATATTCATGCATTGCGGCAGATTTTTATCGCATTTGCGATAAACCTTGGTAATACCAAGGTTTATTTGCGATAAAAATTGCCGCAGCTTAGCGGTAAATTTTTGCCTCTAACCAAGCAAGAGCGATAATTATTGCTATTGCTTGGTAATATGCCCCATAGAATGCTAGCCGTGTAGTAGTTGTTCATTAGAATTCTGTGGTGAAAATACAGTATAACACTGGGGAATCAACTGACAGACTGATGCTGCTGTTGCAAGTATGTTTTACTCCATAGGTCAAATTGGGTCCCCCATGGATGAGAAAAATGTGTGATTTTATAAAATGAAATTCTCATTTTACCTTTTGGACCTTTAACCAAATTTTTCATGAGAAAACCATGAGAAAAATAGTTTTCTGTCCAAAGATCATAACATCTCGGACAGGATCCCCATTTCTCAGAAGGTGAAATTATCTTAGAGCTCATCGCAATTTCAAAAATTAGCATGACGCTACCAGAAAATGATATATGTTATAACTAAAATCTGTTATCACCCCTTCTAAATGCACCTTTCTACGACCCCTAACCAGGAATGTGCTACAAAGAACGCACTTCAATAGGACAAATCACCAAATATATCAAAGAGGTACGCTTGTTGTAACCCTATACCAAAATATATACCATTTTAAAGCCAATTTAGGGTTACATTGACAATAACAATAGCAACATAATCCTTGTGTCCTGTGACTCCCACAGTCAATAACTCCCTCGGGATGCTCTTCCCTTTGGCTAAGGATGATTAATCATTAAAAATGTAAATTATTACTGCAGGTTCATATTACAATAGTGACTGCTTGATCCTGATCTTGACTTTCCCGGGTGCAGATATAGAAATTATGAGTAACAGAAAGGTAGAGTCTACAGAACAGAAACATTTTAATACTAACATCTACTATGTACTGTACATACGACAGAGTGAATTGTCTTCACAAGCTGAAACATTAGGGCCTTCCTATTAGTTTACTAGTAATCCCAATTTGGATGATAACAGATACCGGGGATATCATGATTACAATACAATTGGTACTCTACAAATCCAGAGCATTGCACTCCTGCTAATAGGAGGTGGAGTCCCGGGGTGAAATGCTGAGTAAAACGAAAAGCTATGGAATCTCTACTGAAATTTCTACAGCATTTTCTCCATCTTTAGAGGACCCTGGTGGTCCCACAGTAAATAACTGATAACTTGCGTCCTCTCCATCCGGAGTAAATGAAGCCCAGTATCAGTAGCTTCAGAGGGACAGAGGGGGGCATATTATCAACAAATAGCGATATTTATTGCTAAGTAGGGTTAGAGACAATTTTTTTATCGCTAAGTATCGCTAAGCATCGCCTATTTTTATCGCTTAGGAACCTTGCTATTATCAAGGTTTATCTCCTAAGCGATAAAAATCGGCCGAAATGCATGAATATCGTTGAAAAGTCAGCGATATTCATGCATTATCGAGCTAATGCTCTTAGCCATGTTATCCACCTCCCATTGGATAACATGGCTAAGAACTGCTCAGGGGCAGGTGTTAGCTTTTGGAGATATTCGCGCTTAGCGCGAATATCTCCAAAAGTTGGTAATAGGAGATAGCGATGTTAGCGACTGTTTCCAGTCGCTAACATCTTGGCACGCCCACTTTGCATGTCATTAGTGATAAATATCACTGACATGCAAAGTGGGGCCCAAGATGGTCGCTATCTCCTACTAGCTGTCGCTAACTGGTGTTAGCGACAGCTTGGTAATAGGGAGATCATTTTATCTCCGCTTTCTTGGCTTTTAAAGCCAAAAAAGCGGAGATAAACCCCCTTGATAATATGCCCCAGAGTTACCAGGCATAACTACTGGAACCTTGTACTAAGGCCAAGGTGTCATTATTATTCGTCTACAATAGCTTTCTATAAACCTAAAGGCTGAAAAACCTCTATTGGCAAACTACAGACTTATTGAACTAAGGTCAATCTAATGGGCTATTCTACTGTTGCAGGGATCTGCAAAACAGAAAACATTTCCACGACTGTAAGAAAAAATGTACCTTGATGTGAAAACTATAATGGGCTTCATTAACCTAAACAGTTTAGCATTTTCCCCTACATCACAGAATAAATAACAAATTACATCACATGACAAAAATATTAATAACATAACACATTAAAGCTCAATACAGAGGATAGTGCCTCCTTAGATATGGAGGGACTTCCATACCAAATGGCTTCAGAATGGCACACTGATCTATAAAGAGCACCGGATGGAGTTATTGCTGCATTAGTATCCATAATTAGGACATTAAAGTTTTTCTTAGGTTTAACATCATAACATTTATATCTCTTTAATTGAAGCTTTTTAGAGTAAAATACTTTTCTTCTAAAGAGTTACAAGGACTAGTTGTTGCCACATTTGACAGACATGTTAAGTAAAAAAAAACGAGTGAGAATAGAAAACTCTTTATCCAAAATAAAACAACCCTAAAAAGTATAACATATCATTCTCTTGTAGAGAGTAGTGTAATCCTAAGAGAAATGCGCATGATGGAGTATCTAATTTTTTTAGCTAAAAGAAAGATTACGCACCTGTGTTTCTGTATTCTGCTCCCACAGGTTTTTGACAGATCTAAAAAATACAAGTGGGTGTCATTTTTATGCACAGAATGAACAAATTATTTTTGCTTTTCTCCCCTACCCCTTTGGCTAGTGCATTCTATTTCCAGGAAAGGAATTTATCATGGCTTATTGAATCAACAGACACTGGTGGTAACTTTGTTTTCAATTGTAATTTAGAAGTGCAAAAATAATATTGAAATTATATATCCAGTAGCTGACTGGAGACTGTCTTTTGGAAAACTCTGCTACACTAGCAAGAGGTGCCGTGCCTATTTCACAATTTAGTAGGTTTTCTGGTGGGCCTGCCATGCCACATTCAATAGAGATCTATACCTTAAAATAACTCAGTGCTTGGCTTTCCATCTTTTTATGCAGGCAATACATGGCAGCAATCATTTTAATTAAATGTGACGGAATAAAAGTAGTATTCAGGAGAAGTAGAAATTGAGCAGCCCATATGGCAATCTCAGACTTAAAAATCAATATCTAGTAAAACAATAAATCCATGTTTTTGTCTCAAGTAGCAAGGATTGAAAGTCCTTCCTACTTGCGAGCTAAAACTGTGATTGACAACATTAATGATTTTAAAACATTTTGAAAAGAAAAGGTTGGAGCTTTAAAATATGCTAGCCAGTGCCTTTACAAGGGATGGAAAATGTTTTGACTTTGTTTGCAAAATAGGGTGAAGTTGGGAAAGTTCATCCTCTTGAAAGCCAGACTAACGTTTCTTACTTTAAGCATGTCAAAGGCAGAACATTCTGTGGTAGGAAATTTCTGATGTCTGTGTGGCAGGTAACTCTCCCCATCCCGTCATGAGTGGTGGGAAAGAGCAGACAAGAATGGGTAGTGTGGTTCAGTGTGGTGTCGCTGTAGCTTTCGTCTTCATGGTGAGACCACAACCTTGTGGTCATTATTTGTTCAGGGAATTGATTCAAAGAGGAAGGATTAGAGAGTAGAAGAATAAGCATATTCTATCAGTGTACAGTAGTTTTCAAAAACAATAAATATTGATGAATCCTATTTCTGATTGAAACCCAATGTAAATAGTCCAAATCCACAAGCTTTCTTTGTGTCACTGCAGTTGTAACACTATGTAGTAGATTTTTAATTTGCATTAAAAATGCAGATATGAATTTGTACATGATAAATATATAAACACTGAAGAACCTCTAATTTCCTGTACCGGCTCTTTACAGAAATTAAATTTGATGCAAGGGCGTAGCCTGGGTGCTTGAGATGGCGAACACGTGAGCTCGGAGCTCCGCACCTGCCCACTGATCATCCGGTGAAATCAATGGCAGTCGGGACCTGGGCGTGCACCGAAACGAGACAGGAGACTGATGTAGAAGGGGGGCTGGTCTTGGTAGGTCTTTAGACTCGAAAAAACTGAAGCATAGCTGAAATCCGAGCGGTGGTCCAGACAGGGAGCTCCCAAGATGGCGGATTGATGTCGGAGGCCCACGGCAAGAGACGAGCAGCACGGAGGCTTTTGAGGCCAAAGTCAGGACCTAGTGTCCCCCTGCTGATGAACCGATCTTGAAATGGGCGAGAACCTGGGAGCCCGCCCAAGTTCAATGACTGCGGCGGAGATCCCAGGAATGAAGCGGGTATACATTGGAAGCACTGAGGCGGTAAGGAGCAGGGCGGGGCTCACGACTGGGGCCCAGACCAGGGCTTGGGAAGCTCAGCGCTGACTCCGCTGGTGGAGTGAGTAACTCAGGCAACCTGTTAGAACTTTGCAGAATAAGCATGGGAGCAGCCCCCTGCCATCCGGAAATGGGGCCCTGGGTCCCAGCCGGGATCCCCCAGAACAGGAGGCCAGTCAGCGGTAGGGACGTGACCTAGTGGCAGTGACTGAACACCAGGAGTAGCTGCCTGCAGAGGGGGCCCCTAGGCGCGGGGGCTAACTGGTGAGCCTTGCTGGACCTGGAATTGAAGCCCACCACAGGTGGATGCCTAGGGCTTGGTCACGAATGCAGGAGCGGGAGAATCCTGGTCCCAGACCTGAGGGGATAGACAAGCAAGAGTTGAAGCACCCTAGTCCCTGGGGGTAAGAGAGATTGAGGACAGCCCCTTGAGGAGAGTAGTGCGGAAGGCTTACACACCTACTTCAGCAATGGCCACAAAGGAGGCCTGGAGCCGGAACGGGCCAAAGGATGAAGGATGAAGTGGTGGGATTGGCAGCCGGCTGATACAGTGCTTGGGCCAAACATGCAAGCACTACACAGTATTGAAGAGCAGCACCACAGCAGAAGAATCTCTCCTGCGTGCTTTATCGGATCTGCATATTCCCCAGCATAATGGGTGAACCCAGAGACTGACAAGTGGGGGCCGTACATGATCAGGACGACAGTACCCAGGAACAATCACAGATGGCCCCTGAGGAACCGGTGTAGCAGCAGCTGAGTAAGATACTGGAGGCCATTTCTGACTCATAAGCCACCCTGCATCAAAACATCAACACCATAGTGGTGGGACTGCGCCTACTACTGGAGAAACACAAGAAGCTGTCAGAGAGGGTGAAAGAAACAGAGACCAACATTACAGAAATAGTACCAGCACAGAGATCTCTGGAATCGCAGATGGGGGCCCTCACGGACAGAGTGTGTGTGTGCTGGAGCGGAGAGCTGAAGATGCAGAAGGGCGCAAAAGGAGGAATAACATCAAAGTCCTGGGCCTGACGGAAGGAGTGGAGGGCAACAACTTAATGACCTTCTTGGAACAGAACTGTGGTGGCGCATAAAGGCCTGTCAACTTTCTATACCCTCGAGAAAGCCCACTGAGTGCCGGCCAGACCTCTGGCCCCTGGAAGGCGTCTGCGGTCAGGCTTCTTCATTTTAAGGATAACGACGTCTTATTGCTGACTATTTCACCTCCACAATTTGTAACGCATCTAATAGTTCCAGATGCATCTTTAATATTCTGAACAGTCTCACCAGCCCTGACTGCTCCAGGAATGAAATAGCTCATTCTCAAGAACTTTGTGAGGACTTGGCTAGCTTCTTCCAGGAAAAGATCCAGCGGATCATTGATGATCTTGCAAGTGGTCAGCTGGCAGCTGGGAATACCGGTTCTGAGGTTAGGAGCATGAGTGCCCCTGCGAGGGAGGAGTCGAAGGGTGTGGATAACGGCCAGGGATGGCAGGACTCTGAAACTCTGTCGGAGTTCTTACCGTTATCAGTGGAGGACTTCAGTCGCCTGGCACAGGGTATCTCCTCCGGTTCACCCTTGGATCCAGTACCACATAAGATCTGGAAGGAGTATGAGGATGAACTCTTCCCCACCCTTCGCCAGATCTGTAATCAGTCTCTAGTGAGTGGTGTTGTTCCCAGACAATGGAAACAAGCCCTAGTGTCCCCTTTATTGAAAAAAACATCTCTTGACCCTGAATGTTCCATAAACTACAGACCAATTTCTCTACTGCCGTTCCCATCTAAAATTGTGGAACGTACTATTGCCATCACTTTCCACGCACCTAGAAAAACACAATTGGCTAGAAGAGACTCAATTTGGCTTTCGGCCGGCTCACGGGACGGAGACTGCCTTGGTTACCGTTATGGACGAGCTTCAGAGGCGGGCAGACAGGGGGCAGGCAGCAGCTCTGATCCTGCTTGACCTGTCTGCCGCCTTTGATACGGTAAACCACAAAATCCTATTCGAGAGACTTAGTGAGGCCGGGGTGAGAGGCTGAGCCCTACGTTGGTTTCGCTCTTTTCTGCAGGATAGACAGCATGCAGTGTCCCTCCCTCCGTTCCAATCCGCCTTTTCTACTGTGTTACATGGTGTACCTCAGGTATCGGCAATCGGTCCTATTTTATTTAATATTTACTTAAAACCTCTGATTGCGGTCATTAAGTCTCATAATATTGATATTGTGAATTACGCAGATGATACTCAGATGATCCTCTCCTTTGATGGTGAGGACTCAACGTCTGTGGAGGCATTTCACAATTGCCTGCAGGACACGGCCCGCTGGCTCCAGGCCAATTCCTTACAATTTAACGCAGGCAAGACAGAGGTGATCGTGTGTGCTGCAAACAGGATCCCTTATCTCCTGCCTGGCAATTTCTGGCCTCCAGGATTTTCGACCTCAGTCCGGCCACAAAAAACTGTCTGTAACCTGGGTATCACGTTTGATAGCAAGCTTACCTTGGAAGCCCAGGTGACAAAAACAACAGCTTCCTGTTTCACGATTATTAGGTCCCTCTGTAAAATGTTCCCGTTACTACCTTCTCAGGCGCGCACTCAGGGGGCAAGATGTACCATCCTCAGTAGGCTTGACTACTGCAACGCTCTCCTGCTGGATTCCCCCAACTTTCTGTTGGATAGACTACAAAGGATCCAGTCAGCAGCAGCCAGACTAGTTTTAGGGCTGCCTAGAAGGTCCTCCGCTTCGGCAGCTCTGGCAAAACTTCACTGGCTCCCATTGAGAGAGAGAGTGCATTTTAAATCTCTCTGCCTGGTCTTTAAAGCCCTTCATGGGATTGGTCCTATGATCTTGCGTAAAACATTTGATTGGTACACCCCTTCTAGACCGCTTCGCTCGTCTTCGGCTAGACTGGTAAAGGTGCCTAGATTTAGGAAAGTCAGGTCAGGGGGTAGATCCTTTGGAGTGGCAGCCGCTAGACTGTGGAACAGTCTTCCCTGGGAGATCAGGCAAATCAGGGAACTTCTCCCCTTCAGGAGGCGCGTAAAAACTAAGCCTGGGCGTAGTTTGCATAGCAGCACTACACTAGCTTCACGTAGTACACTTTAAACTTTGCATAGTACACATAGTTTGCGTAGCGTAGCTGATGACACTGTGTACTTGTCTGTAGTGTGCTACAGTTGTAAAATAGTTGCAAAAAGCTTCCTGTACATGACCAGATATGATAAAATAATTTTTTCTATCTTTCCATGCTAAAGTGCATATAGTACTTTCACAATAGAGAAAATGAAAAATTGGCAAGCAGTGGGAGATGTGATGATTTTGGGATCCTCCCTAACCTAGGGAGAGTACCAAACAGATGCCTTGAAAACAAAAAAGCACATCTTATTGAACGATTTAGTTGTGGTCCCATCCTGTTAGGACAAACCCAAACACAGTTATTGGCAAAAAAAAATTCCCAACCAAAGGCCCTGCAAAGCATTATGGGATGAAATTAGCAGTGGGCAGTGAATATTATATAGTACACAATATCAAAAGAATTCTACAAAGAGCTGCAGTTTGACTGGTCATCCCTAGATGTGCCTCACGAGTCAAATGCAAATGCTTGATGAAAGGATTTCAATGGTTTTGTATTTGACTCGTGAGGGACATCTAGGGACGACCAGTGGAACTGCAGCTTGATGTAAGAATAATTTCAATGCTTTGCATTTGACTTGTGAGGGACATCTAGGGATGACCAGTGGAACTGCAGCTCTTTGTAGAATTATTTTGATATTGGATACTATAATATTCACTGCCACTGCTAATCTTGTCCCATAATGCTTTGCAGGGCCTTTGGTTGGGATTGTTTTTTTAACATAACTGTGCTTGGGGTGGTCCTAAAATGATGGGATCACCACTGAAGTTCAACAAAATGTGCTTTTTGTTTATGCTCTTTGAGTTCAAGGCATTTGCTTGGTGCTCCCCCTATGTTAGGGGGGACCCCAAAATCATCAGCTCTCTCATTACCTAGTGTTTTCATCGTAAAAGTTTATTGTTGTGAATTGATTATAAGCTGTTAATTCCTTCGGCGCTGATGACGAGCATCAGTTGCGCCTCTTGCACGCAGATGACGAACTGAGTTCGTCACGTAGCAGATGACGAACTGAGTTCGTCACGTAACACGGCTTTTGAAAAAAGCTGCGTAGCGCAAAAATAGCTGCGGTTAAGCATGTAAAATTGCTTTTTCAAAGCATCTGTGAATATTGTTCATTTAGATGCTACGCTATGTATTAAGCACAGTTTTGGTACTGTACTACGTGCAATTTGCAAAGTGCGAACAGTACAAACTTTGCATGCTCCGTCAGCGTAGCGAAGTTTTAAGCCCAAGCTTAGTAAACACCTGGCTATTCCCCAAGAATTAGCTGACCGGTCTCTGTTCTCTGTCTCATCTCTGCCTTTGAGCTGGTTAGCGCCAGATTGCCTGCAAAGTGATAGTGCGCTCTATAAATTGAATAAATAAATAAATAAATTGCCAAAAGCATGTGCTGACGGCCCTTATATCATGGACAACAGCAAAATCTCCATCTTTCCAGATTATACGCTGGAAATACAGAGGAAACGGGCCTCGTTTTTGGAAGTCAAGGGGGTATTGAGAGATGAAGGCCTCTGGTACTCTCTGACATTTCCCACCCATTTGCGTATTATCCTTGATGGGAAAACACATTACTGCGACAACCCAAGCCAACATGATTTAAGACTATAACAAGTACAACTTGGAGCTTGGGAAACGCTCCAATAGGTGGTCCCATCGGGGAACCACAACCTACCTCATTGTAAACTGAAAAGGAGAAAGCAGAGGCGATACAGCCTGTGGTGGCACACATGCTGGACAGAAGATCCCCCAGAGGCTGAGGCCAGCTCCGTGAGGGAAACTAAGGAGAATGACTTGGGCACCTCCCGCAGTGACAGGTAAAATTGCCAGTGGTGACCCCAACGACGTCCGACAAGATCATCTAAAGAGGGGGGAGATCTGCGGTGATAGCGGATCCCTGGAGTGATGAGGAACTGCTAGCGGACGATCCAGGTCCTAGGCTGGCCTACGTAGCATGGGTCCAGCACTCCAAGTACGGTTTGTTCACCATGAACTAAGTCATTATCTTGCCACACCCCGCTGAGAGACTTGCTAGGTTTGGGCCTCATCTAGTACGTAATGTTTCACATAGTGTTTGGGCGGCTGACCATTTTCGGACTGCCCCGGGGTTGGGGGTCCAATTGTTGGATTATTTTTTTTATTTTGCAGAAGAGGGTGGTTGTGCATGAATAAGGGAACTGGGAGGAAGGGTGATCCTCCGAGGTGGCTGATTGGTTATGCCCTACAGAAATGGCAAACGAACACAACACCCTATGGTTCTTAACGGGGAACATACGAGGGATGGGGTTGATTGCTAAGCGGTACAAAGTTTACTTATACCGGAGGTGTAGAGATATACACATAGCCTTTCTCAAAGAGACTTTTTCGAACAAGGAGGAGGCGGGAAAGCTGCGATGACTGTGGAAGGGGCAGGTCTTTTTCGACCACCTCCTCAGCCTTTGCTAAGCGGGTGTTTATTTGGATTAAACCTGGGGCCCCCTTTGCTCCTGCACACATGTCACTCGATACAGAGGGATGGTATGCCCTGATCGCAGGGAGATTAGTGGGACAGGAAGTGACATTGGGTAATATCCATGCGCCTAACCAAGTTCAGGTTGGTTTCCTTGAGTCCCTTTCAGCCACAAAGGCTTCCTACTTAAATGGTCATAATCTTGGGGGGAGACATTAACTCTGTTGCGGATATTGCAAATGACCACTCACATCCCCCGCTGCTGGGAGCGCAACTGCTTGGCAAGGCAGCAGTGTTTTGAAACTGGATATCCCACTGGGGCCTCGAGGACACCTGGAAGTTGCAACACAATAGAGACAGGGAGTTCTTTTTCTCACCTGTCCACCAGGTACACACTAGACTCAACACCTTCCTCTGCACACCGGCCTTCAACAGCTCACACACACTGAATACCTGGGGCGTACACTGTCACAACATAGCCCACTGCTAATGACGCATTAACTCACATGGAGGCAACCCCGATTCCCTCATGAAAATTAACACCTTCGGCACTGGAGGACGCCCCTTTTAGAGCTTTGATGCACAAGCTTACTGAAACATACTTTCCCATTAATTCCCACACAGCATCCTCTGTTCAATTGGAGTGGGGGGCGTTCAAGGTGGTAGTAAGGGGCCACTGCATTGGGCATGCAATTGGGGCACACAGGGAACTCTGTCAGGAGATTCTAGACCTAGAGGGAAAAATACGTAGATTAGATAACGCTCGGGGAACTGATGACACTATCCCGCTTAACTTTGCAGGACACGCGCGCAAGCTACAACGAAGCACTGGGCCGACTGAAATGTTATAGCCATATGGAATACCTGGACTAGGCACAGAGAGAGGAAGGGAATGCTGGTCGACTACTAGCTAGGTTAATTAAGCCAAGGTTGTGGGGAGCACCAATCACACAACTTAGGTTAGATACAGGAGATATAATATACGGCCCTGACGCAATTAATGACTCCTTTCATGCATACTATGAAAAACTGTATGGAGCTCCGGCAGTGGTCCACTCATCTGGCATTAGAGAATTTTAGACCCCTTACCGCTCCACTCTGTAGATCCTTTAGTACAGGAAGAGTTAGGAGACCAGATAAACTAAGGAAATCAAAGCTCCCATCTAGGCCTTGGCTCCCAGGCAAAACGCCGGGGGCAGACGGCCTCCTGGCAGAATTTTATCAACATTTTGCCTATGCGCTATTGCTGCAATTAGCCAGGTTGTATGCTGAGTCATTTGAGCACAGAGAATTACTCAATTCCACCCAAACTGCACTCGTGATCCCCATTCCAAAGATCAAAGGGGCATATTATCAAGGGGGTTTATCTCCGCTTTTTTGGCTTTAAAAGCCAAGAAAGCGGAGATAAAATTATCTCCCTATTACCTAGCTGTCGCTAACACCAGTTAGCGACAGCTAGTAGGAGATAGCGACCATCTCGGGCCCCACTTTGCATGTCAGTGATATTTATCACTAATGACATGCAAAGTGGGCGTGCCAAGATGTTAGCGACTGGAAACAGTCGCTAACATCGCTATCTCCTATTACCAACTTTTGGAGATATTCGAATATCTCCAAAAGCTAACACCTGCCCTGAGCAGTTTTAGCCATGTTATCCAATGGGAGGTGGATAACATGGCTAAGAGCATTAGCTCGGTAATGCATGAATATCGCTGACTTTTGCATTGCGGCCGTTTTTTATCGCATTTGCGATAAACCTTGGTAATACCAAGGTTTATCTGCGATAAAAATCGCCGCAGCTCAGCTGTAAAATGTTGTCTCTAACCAAGCAATAGCGATAATTATCGCTATAGCTTGGTAATATGCCCCAAGGTGACAAATGGTAGGGTGGTGGATTTTAGACCTCTCTCCATGCTTAATTTAGACTTTAAAATCTTAAGTAAGGTGTCAGAGGGTAGGTTACTCCCTCACATGAGATCCCCAATCCATCATGACCAGAATGGATTAATTCCCTCTCGCAGCACCTCCTATAACGTCCACAGAATTTACTCCATCCTCTATCATGCGGACGCTCCAACCAAACAACAGGCAGCGGTTTTGTCAATTGACTTAGAAAAAGCTTTTGACACGGTTAGTTGGAAATACCTGTTTGCCGTAATGCTGCATATGGGTCTTGGAGAGGACTGGGTTTGGTTGGTGCGGCTTCTCTACACTTTGCCCACAGCAAGGGTTAAAACGAGCCAAACAATTTCTAAGCAATATAAGGTCTCCCGAGAGACCCGGTAGAGGTGCCCCATTTCACCCCTCCTATTCGCCCTAGTGATAGAGCCATTTGCTAAGAGGATCCGCTTGGGATGCAATGGTATAGGATTACACATAGGGAGAAAACAACATAATATCTCCCTGTATGCGGACGACCTATTGATCTACTTGGAGGAGACGGTCACGGCTGTGCAAATACTAGACGGCTTTGCGCAGTTCTCAGGCCTTCGCGTCAGCAAAGCCAAGACATATATATTTCCTGTGGCAGGTCCGTTGCCCAGGCCTGAGGCCTTGATGGCTGAAATACTCTAGGCCCAGAGTTCATTCAAATACCTGGGAATATATGTCTTCCGCTCCATGGAGGACCTGAAAGAAGGGAACCTGAATCGGGCACTGTGCTCTCTCCGATACTGTGTGCACTTTTGACGCACACTACAATTGCTTATCTTGGCCTGGGTCTCACTATCCAAAATGGCTATGCTGCCCTGACTGTTGTACTTCTTTGTCAACCTCACGGTCTTGATGTCATGTAGTTGGTTTTGGAGGCAAACGAGGAAGGCACATGCCTGGCAAACCTGGAGTTTCGCTCTATTCTACTGATGGCAAAATTGATGATACCAACAATGCCTCCCCCATACTGCTCATTGCTGTAACGTATGGCCTTGCAGGCCTGGAAAAAGGTGCCAGAGTAAATCATAGCAACCCCTTAATTACACGCCCATGTTACCCCTGGTGGGCCTGCCACAAAGCGACCCTCTCACAGTATTTACAAGCGAGCAGCTAGCTCACTGGTCTGAGGCGGGGCTGGACAATGTTCGGGATTGCTACCTGGATAAAAAATGTATTTAAAGAGTTGGTGGATAGCTGCGGGCTTTCCCCAGGGCAGTTTCTGCAATACAAGGCCCTGATTCACACTTTTGTTCGGCTGTGGGATGGGGGGAGGGAGGAACCAGAGACACACCTAGTGCTGCATGCCTTATTCACCATCGGCACAGCGGGACACCTGGCTAAATGGTTTTATGCCACACTAATAACAGCGTCCTTCGGCCCCCTGAGCGGGCTACGGGCAAAGTGGAAAAGAATAGAGGGCAGGGAACTCACCTACACGGAGTGGCGCAAGACCCTGAAGATTTCTCGGAACACGCACCTAAAGTATATCCAATATATCCAATTCAACTATATACACATGCCTTACATGTCGCCTCATCACCTTAATGAGACTTATGGGGGGGGAGGGGGGGTTAATCCGACAATGACCCAGGTGTACACACCCAGACACGGGTTTTGGACTTATGACTTGGGACAGTCAGTGTTTGGGCCCATACTGTGAGGGTGTACTTGCCAAGATCAAATGCGCATTGGGCCCCCACGGTGCAGGTGTGTTTGCTGGGCCTCTTCCCTCGGCTACCAAAGCACAAGTTTGAGAACAGATTGATAAATCTAGTACTAGGACTCGCCAAGCGCGGAAAAGCGATGGAATGGAAGTCAACAAGGGGGCCCCAGATTGAAACCTTGAACAGAGATGTCATCACAAGGGCAGGGGCAGAGGGCAGTGTACTAAGCTGGGAAATGGCCAACGGAATGAGGAAGCACCCAATTGCTGAGCAATGGCAAGCGGCGATGGTGTCCTGGGAAAAGCCAGAGGGCACGATTAGTGAGGAGGAACGATTGGGTTAAGTGGGCCAATATGGAGGCTCTGAACACAATAGCCCCCTACTTCCCCAGGGAGACCATGGGATTGAAGTGAGTTGGATGTGCCCCCAGATTGCTGAACTGCAGGGGAACTGATAAACAGGAGAACAGGAATGGGGTGCAGCGGGCAATCCTTCTCTGACCCACTGATGGGCTACCTATGATAAGACCCTCCTAATGGTCTCTAAGAGAAGATTACTCATAACACCATTCTGCAAAAGTGTATGGTTTGTTTCAAGTATATAAAATAGTAAATGTGTTAAATATGTACGGTATGCTTGTATTTACAACCGATGTTGAAGGCTACCCGCCTCAATGGTGTCTCAAAAAAATAGAAAGTGGAGCTGATACCAGATAGCACAGTTATGTAATAGAGATTCAAACATTTTACTGGATTGTCATTTCTTCCTAATATGTATTGTACTTGATGTTGAGTTAAGCAGGAAAGAATCAGAAAAGACAACTGCTAACAATGAAAAAAAAACATAGCATTGGAAAAACACCTTTGTAATGATTTTACATGTGATAATATAAACAAAATGCCAATGTTGTATCCTGCGGCATTTGAAAGAGGCAAGGTATGGTAAGAAGTATTCTTCATGTCGTTAACCAGAGTTCCCTAAGACAAGAACAGGGTCTAAATGATTGAAAAGAATGAATTTAACAATCAATCTGATCCTGCCTGGAAAGCTTACCTTCTCCCACACAAAGCTTTCAGATCTCTGGAAATCCGTGGACACTAGGACAAAGCAATGTTTTATCATACATATTAGTTACAGGTTTAAAGTGATATATGCTTAAAATGATATCCTGAAAGTAAAAAAAAAATCTGGGAAAAAACAGTACTTAGATAAGGCCTTATCTTTTGATTTTTTATACTCTAAAATTAATGGATTTTAAAAAGGTGTGGGAACAAAAGTGCACACTGTGCAAAGATTGGGCTACATTTCCAAAATGATTACATGAAAAAAGTTATGTTATATATTGATTGTGTCTACAAGTAGGGAAGTCCAAATACAGTTCTTAAAGAACACAAGCACTCAAGGTTTTCACAATTACAAGTTTTAATGAATCAAATTCCAGTTTTAGCATGTGATTTCATCTTGTGTAGAAATCATGAATCTAACTGCGACTTTGACCTTTCAGAAAGTTAAACTCTGCACATTTTCTTGTGTATCAAGTAAAAATGATGCATGCCACAATTGGTCCTCACAGATGACAAGAATAAGCTAACTCACTTAACATAACCTAAGGCAATACAACTATGTCTTCCCCCCAAACAAGAGTGGGATAAATATAGAACCAGCAGAGGGAATGGTGTAAATAGTCACATCACTCAAAACACTACAATCAAATGTGAAAAAAGTCCAACCTTATGTGGAATCAACAATATACATACATTAATCAAATACAAAGATTGCTCCAAAGATGTGCAGCAGAGTGCTCAGAAAAAAAGTGCTTGTGCATAAGTTCATAGAAAAAGAAAAAATAACAAAGCATATTAAAATTTTATTTAGAATCAAGCCTGTCTGTGCATCTTCCTATATCCTTACAATGTTGTTACACTACATAGAGACAATTGCTCAGATTGGTATTGCCTCGCAGTAAAAAATCTATTCCATCCAGGTTGTAATGTTTTGTCGATGTTTCCACGATGAAAGCTAGGGAATGGCCAGTAAGGACCTAAAATGTTGCTCTTCAACAGGACAAGATGGTAAGATAAGAGCAACCCAGGTTCTTGCACACACCATTAAAGCCTTTAATTCCAGAAATGTTAAGTAAATTGTGTAAATTCCAAATATAGTTGTCATTTTTTCATATTTTGATTATAGTATTTTGTGTGATGTAACCTTTTTACACTCTTCCTTGTATTTTCCCCACTCTTGTTATTTATGGGGGGGATAGTTGTATTGCCACATGATGTGTTAATTGAGTTAGCTTATCCTAATTATCTGTGAGGACTAATTGTTGTGTGTATTATTCCATACCCAGGTCCCATTGATTTATAGTTTACCCCATTGTTATATAATGGGCCAAGCAAAAATGAGCCACACACCCTCAAACTCTAATTATTAAGGCTTATAGCCACATACCTCTAAATCACTTTCTCCAAAACAAAGAGGAGCAGAGAGTTCTGTCTTTGCCAGCCTTTTCATTATGATCACATCAAACATTTAACTGTATATGAGAATGGTGGCATTTTATTAGGATGTTTGAGTGTCAAAATGTTGCCCAATGACTATGCTACATGTCACATACCTGAATCATATTCAGATCCAAACCCAGGTAAGAGTGTTGTTGAATATGGGTGATAAGATTGGATTGGCTGTACTGTGCCTCACCAAGCTAGTTGAACTAAGCCATACCCAGCTGTCGAGCATGATTTAAAACTGGGGTGGCATGGTGGGTGAAAAAGAAATGTACTGGAAAGCAGCCCGAATGACTGCAAGAGGCTAAGATTAATTAAAGCATTCCATCCATCACCTTGTTTTGTTTCTACTTTAGTTGAAAACATGTCAAGTCACGCAGTGAAGGTTTGCTTGGGGCAGATGACAACAACCAGACCTAAATTTAACACATTAAACAAAGGGTCAATGCAGGACCTTAAAGGACAGGTGGAATGCTGACAGCATTAAAAGAGAAGATCAGGCATATGGTTGCTTTCATTAGCAAGACCTACAGAGTTACAAAACATTGCTCCAGCAACAAGGGTTTGACTGGGGATGACCACTATGCAAACCTTTTCCTGGTGGTGTCTTTAGCTGTGATGTAGTGTCAGGCGCCAATCTGTGTGCTGCTAGTTCATATCTAGGGATATTCAATCAGTCAGTCAAATGTTCTCAATCATTCCAAACATCTTTTACTGTCTACTCATTTATGACAATAATCTACACCAGAAAAGAAAGACTAGGTAATTTACAGCACCTCTTCATCAAGTTAAATTAAATCTTTATGTAATAATTTTATTTGTTTGCGCTATAATTACTAAAGTTGCTTAATATCCTGGTTAATACTATTTACCACAGGCTTCAAAATGGTGGCCAGAGTCCACTTCACCCAGTTTGGAAGTCTATAAGTGGAGATCTGTGGTTTCAGGTTAGGATCCACAATATCTTCTTCACTGTAATATTGAAAAATTAGTTTGCATTTAAGTTCACATTTTATTTCATTTTACATACTCTGAAGTTAGAAAACACATATGTCAATCGTCATATTGAATACCTAGAGTAAGTGTGTTTTCTGTTCATTGTCAATAGCATAGAATTCCCACTATGATGAATGTCACACTTTTATATATAAAGCATCCAGCCCTGTGGTACAACTAGGAACATTTTAGTGGTGACTTAGCCAATAAATAAAAGTAGGTGTTTCTACATGGAAAAGGCACTTTTCCTTGTTGTGGGACACTGCAGTACTTGAAGACTGAAGTCCACCCTGTGCTCAAAGGTGCTGCCTGGGGCCATATACTTTTGGCATATATGTGGGTGGCGTAAATATGCACTGCAGCCCTTATGTGACATTTACCCTTCACTCTGCTAGTGTACATTTTGTACCAACTTACGTGGCCTTACTGGGCAGTTAACTAGCCTAATTGAGTATAGTCAATTTACAAGTGTAATTGTAGTTAGTACGAGCAGGGAAGGCCAATTGCAATAGTTGTAACAAGCTATGTAGGGCACACAAAGGAGGAGGTGGATATTCCCTCATGTTGAAAACTGTTACAGAACAGCAACTATCAAATATTGCTGATGTGTTATCAAAATGAGCTTAAATTTTTCTTGAGTTATCTATTTTAAGGAATTTAACATTACAACAAAAACGTGTTTTTCATTTGAATTTTCATCACTCCAAATTCATTTTTTCATACTCAAATTGCATTTAAGATCATGGTGGATATTTGACATTCACAAAGTAAATGTTTGCAGATCAATAAATTACTTAAAGTCTCTCCTGGTGGTTGTACCAGAGTACATGACTCACAGGTATCCATATGTAACCCACATCAGCCCCGAAGGTTAAAATTGAGGCCTTCCCAGCACTTGGAGCAGAATATGAATTAACAGAGAAAGTTACAGTTTCAAAATACAAATAAAATATGAATTTTATTTTGAGTAATATGCATCAAGGTAACAAAAAATACAGTTGTAGCTTAAATTAACGAGTTTAAGGTGAACTCACTGTAACTTGAACTTATTTTTCTGAATAGAATTAAACATATTTCATTAGAAATCAAAAGGGGTAAGGTGTAAACCTACTAATATAGAGAAAGGTGTCTTGGACAGTGATCATTGAAATGATATAGTGCATATTTTCCGCATGAGTTCTAAACTACAGTTACTGAATGAAAACAACACTATGGTCTAACGTATAGTATCCCTTTAGGTTCCAATCTCACAATAACTCAATATGATGGAATAGGTCAGCTTTGCCTAATTCCTGCTCAATTGCATAGCTTGGAAATGCCACTCGCGATGGAAAAGAAATGTAACTGCCCAACTCTTTTCTTATTACGGTTCACAGTGTTCTGAATAATCAGTCAGATAATTGAAAAGACATTGCTCCACATTTAAAAGATGGCTCTGTTGATCCTGTGTTGGAATAATCCACACTAAGGGGCCCATTATGATAACGGGCGGATCACCACTGCCCATATGACGTTGGCAATCCGCCCGCCAAAAACCACCACCCGCCTCTAATTTCCCCCCACTACATTGCCATGGCGGGTGGACCCCGGCGGACGGGAAGACCGTCCGCCGGTTTTCCGCCAGTAGGCAATCCACCCGGTAGGCAATATTGCCTACCTGGCCGAAAAACAGTTAATATGGAGGTGGTGTCATATTTGTATGCAGGCGGGGACATGCCTTTCGGAAAGGCAGGCAGTTTTTCACATTAGGTGCCCGTAGTGGGACCCCAGGGATTCTGGGGGATGGGGGTGCACATGGGATGTACCTATGGTACCACCCAGCAGTTCCATGTACAACATGGCAGGCACCACGCGGTGCCTGCCATGTTGTGCATGGAAGTGCACTACATGCCTTCCTGGCATTGAGACGGGCGGTGCTGAGTGCACCACCCGCCACAATGTCAGGAATGCAGGATGCGCCCACCACTGTGGTGGGCGCATCCTAATGGCCCCCATGGGACCCCTGCCCTTATGACGGGCGGTCCCATTTCGCGATAGGATGGCGGGCGGACAAAGTCCAACCGCCATCCTAATGTGTCCCTAAGAATCATTGCGGTTTTAAGTACATGTACGGTTCTACCTTAGCTATGGCAGTGTACTGTGGACAGTGGATTATTCTCCTGAATTTGGTATATTCACATAATTGTTCAGTAGACTTCTGTGAATAAGAAGCTCTGCTCTAAATTCCATTGATGCAATGTGATTAACTATGTATAGATGTGTGATAAACTTTAATTATACCACCTGCTTTAGGAATGTGTTATTTAATTTGTTTCGTGATCCTATTTTGGGCTTTGGGCCAGATGCAAACTAGCACTTCAGTAGTTCAGAATGTGGTATGAAGAGGAGTCCTCTAAATGTGATTGTAGCATTCATTTTATCAGGAGTAAAAGTGGGAAATCAAAATCGAACTGTCTCGATAACACATTACACGGTTTTTAGTTTGACACTGCGTGCACCTTTGGCTCTAATACAAAGCAATTTAGCAGTTCATATGTGCTGACCTTTTCCATTTAATTATAACAGAACTGCCAAGAAGTGGAGCTAGTATCACATTAAAAGTATAGCAACATCTACTACAGCTGCTGGACTTGTTCTATGACCATCAAGTAGTGCTTCAAAAAAGTACTAGTAGTTTATGTTCAAATGTATCACTGCCATACTGAAAAGGAAAGCAAAAAGCTACAAAAATGTAGAAATCCTTTGGGCAAGAATGGTACTAAGCATAAAACATGTTGCAGCAATGTTGAGAAGTTGTGGTTATAGTGTATTATAAAAAACATGATTTAATATAGAAATAAATATACAAGCATTGTTCAATGAAGATCAAGCAATTGTTCCTAAAGGATCTGTTACTACCCCAAAAACCTAAATCAGTTCTGCAAAGTTCTAGTCTTACTCCATTACTCCATTACACACCAACTATTTGTTTTCTTAGAAATGTCTTGATCAGAAGCAATAGTGTTACTATATTGATAAATGTATGGCAAACCTTTCCCCAAATACATGTATATGCATTTTCACAAATAACGTAATTGGATATTTTTGACATATAGTTTGGCACTCGGCAGTGTTGGTAATTGTCCCCAGTTGTTTTTGATTTTGTTTTAAGGACTTGCTAGATAAGCTCAAGTGCTGCCCAATTCGCATATTGTCAAAGCTATGATAAAGGTAGTGAATGCCTATTGCTTTCAAACAGTCCAAATCAGCCCCCAAAATGTTACAAAACACACAATAATAAGCCAGTCTTTCATGTTGCAAAGTGAGTATAAATATGTTTGAAGTATTTCCACTTTTCTTTAGTATAAGAGTGAATCTTACTCATGATCCTATTATGAAGTGTCAATATTCGAAATCAAAGTTAATTAGGGTTAGGCATGGATACCAGCTGGTAGTTCTTTAGTACTATTGACACTGCTCTTGCTACTCCAGGAGTCATGAAGTAAGTAGCAGGGCTAGCATTCCTAAAGCCATGGGGTCAGGCTTTAATATGATAATCAGTAACACAAACGACTACCTCTCAAAACCAACAATTTGACTTTGTACTTACAATTTATCTAATAGCATTGAGGCTCCATCGGCAAAGATTCCTCTTGTGAATAGCTCATTGGCCACATAGTCCATCCGAGGAGGTGTAAAGGGTATAAGCTGTAAAGAAATATGTTCATTTTGTAACAGGAATCTGTGTTAGTTGCCTATTTCAATAATGAGACTATCAAAAAGCTTGAACAAGAGTAAAGTTTATGTCGCTTCTGCTTTCTGTAGATCAGATAGAACAGCACATATTTAGAGGTTTTCTCCTGTTGATAATTGGCCCTGGGACCAATACTTACCTTTAGATACTCAGTTGTCCCTGGAAAGCCTAGGAACCTATGTGCCTCTCTTTTTCTTGAAAGTACTGTAGCGTTAACATCAAATACCATATTTGTCATGCTTCATTATATCATAAGAGGAAAATACACTTCTGTCCGGTGAATTTTGTATCGGACTAGTGAACTTTAAGCAGAGGTACCTATTAATGAAGGTAAACTCACATATGTAGATTTACCCATGTGTTTATGTACTACTACACCATGGTGTAACTCTTCACTTGTTTTGCTATTCACTATTTCCAAGAGTATATTTGCAGACCTTCAAGCCTCCATCGCCTCAATTCAGGAGGATCATCAACCAATATGTATTATGACTGTAAGATTACTAATAGTGACTTCACAACCCTATTTTATGTTCCACCTACTTGGTGAACATGTCTACCACTCAAGCAGGGACCTCTGCATGAAGTTTGGAACCTTCACCACATAGAAGACGATCTCCTCCATGGAGATGGAGAATGCTGTATGGGAGGGAATAGGTTAATACTAAGCACATGAGCCAAATACTAAGCACATGAGCCAAATCACACACACCCGAGACCCATTAACAGCAAACCACATAAAGAACACATACACACACCCTAGACTATCATTATAGGCTGATTGGGTTATGTGACCCTGCCGTCACCAGGAACCCCACTCCCTCCAGGATGCAGGCAGCTCTGAGAAGGGAGAGGAATTTTACTTAGGAGAAGATAGCCTGTATGGTGGAATTTGTATTAAAACACTACAAACAATACATGGGATGCCTCATTTAACCCTCTGTGGAGCACACAAGACAGCAATGTGGTAATAAGTGACATATACTGTCAATTCTTTGAGAGAGGAAAGAACAAACTGTAAGGAACCAAGAAAAATGACAGGGTGAGATGAGGTGGGTGAAGGGGAATTTCTCTGGGATTCAGTTGGCTGGATTTCATCCTGGAGATACATCTGGAGCCCATCTATGTCTCACCCCCACCCTTGAGTAGGCTCTCCACTCCACAATGCACCCTCACGTTCTACATGGGCTGCCTGTTGCAGAGAGCTATGGCCACTCAACCAACTCTTTCCTCCCTAACTTCCATATTTTTAAACATCCCATACATACCCCTCAAATACAGTCTCAAACGCACACATTTATTTCCTTTTGTACTTCCTTCCTCTCATACAGTCGAACTTCCAAGTAATTGGTTGGTACCACAGGGGCAGGAATACTTTCTAATACAGGAGGGCAAAAGACAGTACCTGCCTCTAACCCAACCCGATAATTCATACTGGCATGTCTTTATGCTACAAATGTAATTACCACAATATAGAGCATTTACATAACATTGTTTGATGTACTCTAAAAAAAAAATCCATTTGGTGTTTTATTTTAATGAATTATTGTAATCAACTATAACTTGGATAATCATGTTCTTAAGCATATTGGACATGATTCACAGAGGTAATACACTTTTGCGTAAGTTTACATTTTTGTGTGAGTTACTACTTTTTGGTATTCACAAACTCAGGGGCATATTATCAAGGGGGTTTATCTCCGCTTTTTTGGCTTTAAAAGCCAATAAAGCGGAGATAAAATTATCTCCCTATTACCTAGCTGTCGCTAACACCAGTTAGCGACAGCTAGTAGGAGATAGCGACCATCTTGGGCCCCACTTTGCATGTCAGTGATATTTATCACTAATGACATGCAAAGTGGGCGTGCCAAGATGTTAGCGACTGGAAACAGTCGCTAACATCGCTATCTCCTATTACCAACTTATGGAGATATTCGCGCTAAGCGCGAATATCTCCAAAAGCTAACACCTGCCCTGAACAGTTCTTAGCCATGTTATCCAATGGGAGGTGGATAACATGGCTAAGAGCATTAGCTAGATAATGCATGAATATCGCTGACTTTTCAGCGATATTCATGCATCGCGGCCGATTTTTATCGCATTTGCGATAAACCTTGGTAGTACCAAGGTTTATTTGCGATAAAAATCGGCGCAGCTCAGCGGTAAATTTTTGTCTCTAACCAAGCAATAGCGATAATTATCGCTATTGCTTGGTAATATGCCCCTCAGAGTTTAAACCATTAGTAAAAGAAATAGTAGTAAGCCAACACCAAGAATGCCAACCAGGACCACTGGTATCCCAACAGTCTCTGATAGAAACTAATGGAGGTAGAGACTTAAAGTAAAAGCCCGTAGGAAAGAATGTTAAATTAAATGTAATTATTTGAAATCATTAGAAATATATAAATATAGTTTAATTTAAAAAATCTAAATGAAGGTTTTTTTTAAATATGAAACATTTAATAACCTTTTTTGAATTTACAAATCATTGTAGCATTATTTTTTATTACAATATAATTTCATTACTTTTAATTATTCAATACATTACTTTTAATAATTATTAGGGCACCATAAAACATCTAGGAAAATGTATTTTTTAACATTCTTTTGCAAAATAGATTGTGTTTAATTTTATATCGCTAAAGAATTAAAGATTTCTTTTGTTTTATATTCAAAATAAATATATATGATAAACTGCATTATTAGTTAGCGCTTTTACTTATCCCTTTACCTTGCCATGGAAGACTTAGGGTCCGATTCACAGAATTAACTTAACACAAAATCCTAAACTTACTAATTTTGTTATTCACAGAATGCACTTACTACTTTTGGTATGTACAAAATGCACTTACTACTTTTGGTATTCACAGAATGGATTTACGACTACTAACTTTAAGTCCCCACTCGGGCCGGAAATTCCAGTCCGGAGGCGGAGCTTGTGGCCTGGAGGCGGAGCTTCCGTGCCAGAGGTGTAGCTTCCGGCTCGGAGTTGGGGATTTAGCCATGGCTGAAATCTCCACCTCTGGGCCGGAAACTCCGCCTTCGGCCCGGAAGCTCCGCCTCCGGGCCACAAGCTCCGCCTCTGGGCCAGAATTTCCGGCCCGAGTGCAGACGTAAAGTTAGTACTCGTAAATCCATTCTGTGAATACCAAAAGTAGTAAGTGCATTCTGTGAATACCAAAAGTAGTAAGTGCATTCTGTGAATAACAAAAGTAGTAAGTTTAGGATTTTGTCTTAAGTTAGTTCTGTGAATCGGGCCCTAGGCAATTGGTGCTGAGATATCCGTATTCACAGAGAAGCAAATAAAGATAAAAGCCCAGGCAAAGGTGAAAATCTGTATCAGATGAAGCTCAGATCGGGGGAAAGAGCCATTCGGGAGACACCCTATCCATGTTACCTTCAAAAGGAGTGTAATTCAAAGCAAGAAAGAGACAGGTGGGCCAGCCAGAAAAAACCTGGACTGGGTCAGGCAATAGAATTGCCAATTGTTAGGAATGGTTTTGGATAGGGGGAGCAGCCAGTGAAAAACATGTAGCCACTCGAGTAGGCAGAGGAATCCTAACAGCTATAATTATTTCATATAGGGCCGCATATCAGATAACTAAATGGGATGAATCAATATTTGCATGTTTTGATGTCTATCACATTTGAGCTGCATAAGTCCATCAATGTACATAAATTAAAATACATGCAGAAACTGTTGTAAAATTTACAACTTACTGTATGACCTGCTTTTTCAAGTAGTCTCTTTGTTTCGCTAACAGCTCGTTGCATACAAGGGGGAGGCATACAATACCCATCAGTGTCATAGTATCCAATCCGTAAGGGCTTAGAACATTTGTACACCTAAAACAGAATAAAATACAAATAAACAATGTAAAGCTACAAAATTAAAAGCCATTGGACAAACTCTGCTTGTAGTGAACAGCATCTGTTAATATATTTCTGTAAAACGTATCAACATGAAGGTAAAGCGTACTGCGTGAATTCACTCAGTTGTCGCCCAACTCTACAAAAAAAAAGCTCTCAATATTTATAGCAAAGTTTGTCACATACCTCAAAGAACTACGGGGCATATTACCAAGCAATAGCGATAATTATCGCTATTGCTTGGTTAGAGACAAAAAATGTACCGCTGAGCTGCGGCGATTTTTATCGCAAATAAACCTTGGTATTACCAAGGTTTATCGCAAATGCGATAAAAATCGGCCGCAATGCATGAATATCGCTGAAAAGTCAGCGATATTCATGCATTATTGAGCTAATGCTCTTAGCCATGTTATCCACCTCCCATTGGCTAACATGGCTAAGAACTGCTCAGGGCAGGTGTTAGCTTTTGGAGATATTCGCGCTTAGCGCGAATATCTCCATAAGTTGGTAATAGGAGATAGCGATGTTAGCGACTGTTTCCAGTCGCTAACATCTTGGCACGCCCACTTTGCATGTCATTAGTGATAAATAGCACTGACATGCAAAGTGGGGCCCAAGATGGTCGCTATCTCCTACTAGCTGTCGCTAACTGGTGTTAGCGACAGCTAGGTAATAGGGAGATCATTTTATCTCCGCTTTCTTGGTTTTTAAAGCCAAAAAAGCGGAGATAAACCCCCTTGATAATATGCCCCTACATTGTAGTAAGCGTTTCAAGAATAAAGTAGTGCAAGTTATTTCTTGCGTTAAGGTCATTATAACTCACGCCCTCGCCTAGCACTGATAATTAGTCCACATGTTACATTAGTCATGACATCTTCAGTGACATCATTGTTAATATCACTGCAACATTTTCTGTAAAATTATTGATGAGAAAACAGGGCACGGGTTGTAGTTACCTTAGGGCATGACATATCGTTACTTGTGTTAACTCTAACTCTAACTGCTGAATCTCTATGATTTTGCGTGTGAAAAATATGAAACTAACTATAACGTCCCTGAAACTTTTTGGGGGTCAATTTCATATATATACATATATATATATAACAGGTTGGCAGTAGCCACTCGTAGATATTATTAGGCTTACTAGAGAAGGGGTTCTTTTGATTTTTCAACCTTAATAATACATAAAAATATCTCTTATTGAGGTAGTTTTGTGAAATTATGTGAATGTACCATAGTATGTAGCAATAACAAGGCACTATGTGATTGGCTAATGACAGCCTTTACAAATGTTAAGAGCAGTCATGCTAATTTAAGGCCACTTTCTCTGTGTTATGGCCTTAGATACAGGTAAGTATTAGGTTTGGTCATTTTCCCTATTACCACTTAATTAAGGTGGTAATAAGTAGGGAGATTAATTATGAGTTGCAGTAGGCTACTGAAATTTCATGGTATTTTCTTGTAATTTGCAAAACTACCATGGTATATAGCGATGATAAGGCATTATGTGATTGGCTAACACAGGCCTAGAGGAATCTACTCACCCTCTCGCTAAGGCTAGTCAGAGTTTATCAGGGCGAGCTATATTTAGGATGTACTTGCCCATTCTGGCACATTGACAAAGAAAGGTGTTCTGATCACTCAAAAAAGTGAAAGAGCAATAAAGATCCCTTAAAATATCGTTTTTATCTTTTAAACATTTGCTCTGAATTCAGAAATATGGGTCAGAAGTCAGTTTACATCCTACAATTACATTTCTTTCTCCGACTGCAGAGTTCCAGGATTTTGTAAAGTGCGCTGTCTGACCTGCTGTACAGAAAGGCTATAGTGTGCCAGGTTTTCCCTAACACACAACCTTTAAATAGATAATACGTCAACTGAACATACATTTCAAAATATATTTCAGTAGTTATGATAGCCCATTGTTTGTACTTCTGTGTGATGAAAGAATATTTGATTAGGACGAAAACAAATCAGGACACTTAACTTGGTGATACAAATGACAAATATGTTTTCTGAAACCCAATTTTCACAGATTGTTGTTTCAACACTAAATAGTTTTAACAGTAAAGTTTTATGTTAGTTATTTGCCATTTCAATGGGAAATTTACTGTCTGTAAAGGACAGTGCACTGCCACATCATGCTTTAGTATATATTTATGAAAAGTGAGTTTTTGAACATGAACTTAGTAGCACTCCTGCCTCCGCCCTGATGGCAATGCTATTCATAGACTAAGAGGTAAACCAGGGATTATGTGTACCCTATAAGTGGGCTCGATTCCTATTGTACATGAAGCAAAGGTTTACTTTAATCAAATGAGTTCTTTTTGTATAGCAGAAATGCTGAGCTCACATATTTGAATTTGCAGTCATACAGGAGAATGAAGAAAAAGGCGGCTCTGTAAAATAAAATATTTGCCAAGGATCAAGCAATTTGAGAACAGTTTATGGGTTAAGTACATTACGGTTAGGTTGAGTAGATCACTCGACCTTCAGGTCTAGTAATATTGTTATGATTTTTTGAGGGCTGTAATAACTGCCTTTACAAAAGTTAAAGGCAGCCATGTTGTTTTAAAGCCCCTTTGGCTGAGTTTTGGATTAGGGTCATAGACACAATGAAAGTGTGCTGAAAACTACATGGCTGCTTTTTACATTTTGTAATGACAAACATTAGCCAATCAGACTCTGCCTGCTCATCAGCACCTACCTCAGGGTACCCCAAAATATATAGCTAATTATTTTAACACTTATAACTTTTAAACACTTACACTGTTTACACCTACTACCAAACAATTTACATTTCACTTCACAATATATATTCCTGCCACATTACTTTGACATCTGTTCACACATTTTCGAGCTACTTATGTTTCAAGAGCCACACTCCACTCTATGCCACTGCACTCTACCTCACTCCACTCTACACTATTACAAACTATACACTTCCATTCTACGACACTCCAGACTATGCCACTCCACTGTATGCCCCCCATTCTAAGGGCCCGATTCACAGAATGAACTAAAGACTCAATCCTAAACTTACTACTATTTTGGTATTCACAGAAGGCACTTACTACTTTTGGTATTCACAGAAGTTAGGATTTTGTCTTAAGTCTGTCTTAAGTCTGTCTTAAGACAAACTTAAGACAAAATGTACACCACTCCAGTGTACGTCACTCCACTGTACGCTATTCCACTGTACATGACACCACTCTACTTCACTCTACTGTACACCACTCCACTGAATGTTATTCCACTCTACACCCTCCATTGTACCCTACTTCACTGTATGCAACTCTTCTCTATGGAACTCAACTCTATGCCACCACACTCGATGCTATTCCACTGTACGTGAATGTAGACTGCCCTACACTCTGCTCCACTACTATCTACATTTTAACCCCTTGAACGCTCATGACGAGCTGAGCTCGTCATGAGCCACGGTGCTCGTGTGCTCATGGCGAGCTGAGCTCGCCATGACCGTTAGAACGCTCGCACGCTGGGGAAATTCCCCTGCTGTGCGAACGTTCTACACAAACGGGTGTGGTCATGACGAGCTGAGCTCGTCATGAGCAGCGGGGCGCTGTGCGCGCCCCCCGCTCCCCAACACAGCGGGGGAATCTGCCCCGCATATAAAGGGTTAAATACCAAGAGCAACCCATACGTCCTTGTGAGCTGGGTAAGTACAGAAGTATAAGACAGTGTTCACAAGGAACTCATTTAAATAGAACAATATACAATCCGCAACTAAAGTTGTTGCTCTGATTTAATCATAGTAAGGATTATTTTGATTCATTAATGACCCTATATTGAGTCACAGTATTAATCATATGCATTTGCATTCCTTAAAAAGCCCACAAAAACTTTTAATTAAGGGTATACCTAACTTCAGCCGAAGTAGGTAATTTTATTTTGCAGGTGTGGTCTGTATCACAGACGTGTTACTTAAACATGAATATGGAGATATTAGCAAAACATTTTTGCACATTTGAAGTGATATTGTGACCCCAAGTGAAGTGACAATAACCTATTTTAGTGAGTATTGCGTGACATGGTGAGAAAACTGGGACGGTTATTGGTGTATTTCAAAAAGGAAGAGCTTAATACAATATACAATAATTTAATTCAAGCTTTCTTTTGTATGTTGTTGACGGTGTTTCAACCCTCTCTAGATACGGGGTCTCTTCAGGACTGTGTTTCTGGGGACTATGCAGGGGAGAGGTACATTAACATGATAATGAAATTAAAATGAAATTAGGGTTTATTAAGGTGCGTGCTGTGGCTTACCAGTACAACACATACATGTGTCCATGTAGGATCAAGTATGTTAGTTGATAAAAGATGCAGGGAAGGTATCCGGACCTGTAATCAGGGAATAGACTATTATAATATCTATCATGGATAAGGTGCACACCAAGGTTATATAGGGGGAGGTAGACTAACAGTGTTCAGTTCCGCCAGGGTTAATAGGGATGCTTCAGAATGTAGGTTCCATGCAAGTATAATCACGCTTGTGGAAATGACCTAAACTGCAATATTTATTCAACAGAGGTTGGCATGTCTACTAGACTTAGCGTGAACATATTGACTGCAGTGCCGGTATGTTCTCAGCGCAGCACTTACTTGGTGTCAGTATTCCTTCTCTCTATCGAGCAGCTCCCGTGAGTGAGTCGTCTGATACGTATATGAATTGTATACGTATCAGCCACACTATGTAACATAGACATGGTTATTTACATACAAGAACGAAATCACTGTATATAATGCACCCATCTTAGCGCACACTGTAACCTTCTAGACAGACACATAGAAAACTCTTGAGTGGACTGTCTACATACCCATAAAATATATATTGAAGATTCTAATAATATGATGTGGTAAACAATGTTTTAAAATGTTCACTGTATATAGATTGCAAATTTGTAGAATTGTTCACTGTATATAACGTGACACTCAGTGACAATTATAACTTATAATGTACACCTACCGAATTATAGCAATATATATTGTTCATCTGATGGGTGGGTTATCCAGTACAGTACACATGAGATAATTCCACTCTGAGCTAGTCCACTCTTCCCCACTGTGCGCCACTTCTGTCTATGCTACTCTACTGTACGGTACTCTACTCTATGCTATTCCAATCTGCCGCACTCCACTCTATGCTATTTACCTGTATGCTACTCCACTCCACTGTATGCAACTCCACTCTACGCCACTCCACTCTATGCTATTCCACTCTAACCTACTCCACTCCTGCACCACTCCAGTCTATGCCACTACACTGTACTTTACTCTATTCTACACTATTCCACACTACGCTACTACACTGTAGACCACAAAACTTTATGCCATGACAATCGTCAGCATGATACACTACGAAATGACATGAAACTATACGACACTCCACTCTACACCACTCGAGTCTACTCCGCTCTAAGACACTCTACTCCACTCTATGCTCCTCCACTCTACCAAACTCCACTCAACTCTTTCCTACTCCGCTGTACAACACTGTACTCCAGTGTATGTCACTGTACAACATTGTAGTCTACTCCATGCCGCTCTACCACACTCTACTCCACTCTGCACAACTCCCTATATGACGCTACACCACAATTTACTCCACTCTACTCTATCTCACACTAATCCAATCTACTCCACTCTACACCGCTCCACTCAAAGGCACTGTGCCACTCAACTCCACAACACTCTATGCCACTCCAGTATTCCACAATCTTACCCCCATATATTGGCTGAGTTTTTTAGGGACAAAGTGGAGGCAGTGTATAAAGAGCTTAGAGGATATGGCAATACATTGATTGACAGGCCCCCAACTGGCTTGCCATTCTCCCCTGCCCACCTTCTTACCTGTTTCTCTCTACCTCTCTATACAGCAGATCACCCAAGTGGTTAAGAAGTCTATAACTGGGGCTCTGCAAGATCCCTGTCCCTGAAAATATTGCATTTGGTTAGTGAACAACTGTGGGTCCTGTTTAAAGGGATAATTGGGTTTGCTATTTTTCCTGCTTCATGGAAAAATGCATCCATTTTACCACTACTGAAGAAATCAAAGCTGGACCCGGTTGAGCCGAGCAACTATAGACCCATTTCAAGACTACCATTGCCTGCAAATATATTGTAGAAAATACTTAATTGGTAACTCTCATCCTTTATCTCCTGCGATAACCTTTTGGATACATTGCAAAACACAATATGGATAAGTGGTGGATTACTATAGGGAAATATAAGTTGTCAATTTGAGTGGTGTACATGTGAACCTGTTGGATTTAACAGGATAAAAGAGGGAACGTGTTATTTGGGAGATCATAGTGGTAAAATGAGGTTTGGGATGAATGAAAAAAGGGATAGAGAAGGAAAGAGTCTCGAAAGGGTAATTATAGAGATAAAAGTAGTAAAATGAGATTTGAGATTAGTCAAAGGAGGGATAAATGAGGGAAGAGCCTAGAAAGTATTGCTTTGGGAGATCATAGTAGTAAAGGGAGGTATGGGATACAGGAGGGAAGAGTCTAGTAAGTTCAATGAAGTTTGGGATGAGTCATAGTGGAGGTAGAGGATATAGTGAGAGAGGTATAGGATGAGATATAGAATGGTATATTGGAGAGAGATGAAGACCTTTTTTCTATAGTATGAGTGAAGTAATAAATACATAGATACATAACTATATAGAAAGGTATACATGTATATGGCAAATAATAAAGAGATATCAAGTTGAAGTTGTATTATATAAAGTCCCATATGTGCATGTATGAATAGATAGTTAGAAACACTGACTTTTGGGGGGGGGGGGCAGTTAATGCATTTTATTATTATTTATTTATATCTAATTTTATATATTTTCCCAATATTTTATTAATGAAGCACTTATAGATAGAATTGTTATGATTATATCTACACATTGTGATATATCAAAATGTAAAAACAGAGACCCAGAGGCATCTAATCAAATAACTTATATAACTTATCACACATTGTGGTAGACAAAACAAATAAAGCAGAGACCCATAAGCATGTGAACATATAACTTTTATTGAAACTATGCAGTGACCTATATACATGTTAACCATAATAATACTATATATATATATATATAAATATATATATATATATATATATATATATATATATTACCTACTGGCGATAGCCAGTAGGTATATATAGTTAGGATTTTTTTCCTATGGGATTTTGGAAAATTCTATGTCGAATAACTTTGGCGTTTGAGGACAGAATTGGCTGACATTTTCAGGAAAATGGAACATTTTGTTTCTGAGCAGCCCCTGAAAATTTGGGGGGGTTTCGTCAAGGGGGGGCCGAGAAAAAAGGGGGTCCCAAAACGTGTTTTTCCCATGCAATTTTCCATAGGGCGGTTGGCCTCACTTTTAGCCTGAACGGCTGAATGGATTTACACCAAACTTGGCAAAATTGTAGGGACTGGTAGCCCGATGTGCCTTTGCTATGTCTCAAGATATAGGCTCCAGTGGTTTTTACGAAAATTAACTTTGAAAAATATATATTGGGCTACATTGGGCTATATATATGTTGGAGCCCAAATGTAGCCCAATGTAGCCCAATGTAGCCCAATGTAGCCCAATGTAGCCCAAAGATGGCCACCAGAGACAAAAAAAAACAAATGTAGCCCAAATATCAGCCAGATGTAGCCCAACTATAGCCCAATGACAGAATGTCCCAGAGTGTTCTAAAGAACAACTAGAGTGCTAACAGTCCTACTTATTACAAAGGTATGGCACACCTGAAGCCATCTTGATTGGAATAAAGTGGTAACTCTTAAAACATTTAATTTAAAAAGGAACAAAATGAGGGGGTTCATTTTGCCATAGAAAGTATGATTAGCGAATATATGACGAAATCCCGCATACCATCAGTCCGCAAAAAAAATCCCGCATGTACTATTAGGCCGCAAATTAAAATAACGAAAACTTTTAGAACGAATATGCCCTAAAACACTACCCCCAGCATGACCCTACACTACACAAACAGTACAACACTACCCTAAACCCTAAAACACTACCCCCAGCATGATCCTACACTACACAAACACTACAACACTACCCTAAACCCTAAAACACTACCCCCAGCATGACCCTACACTACGCAAACACTACAACACTACCCAAAACCCTAAAACACTACATCCCAGCATGACCCTACACTACGCAAACACTACAACACTACCCTAAACCCTAAAACACTACCCCCAGCATGACCCTACACTACATAAACACTACAACACAACCCTAAACCCTAAAACACTACCCCCAGCATGACCCTACACTACGCAAACACTACAACACAACCCTAAACCCTAAAACACTACCCCCAGCATGACCCTACACTACGCAAACACTACAACACTACCCTAAACCCTAAAACACTACCCCAGCATGACCCTACACTACGCAAACACTACAACACTACCCAAAACCCTAAAACACTACACCCCAGCATGACCCTACACTACGCAAACACTACAACACTACCCTAAACCCTAAAACACTACCCCCAGCATGACCCTACACTACGCAAACACTACAACACTACCCAAAACCCTAAAACACTACACCCCAGCATGACCCTACACTACGCAAACACTACAACACTACCCTAAACCCTAAAACACTACCCCCAGCATGACCCTACACTACGCAAACACTACAACACTACCCTAAACCCTAAAACACTACCCCCAGCATGACCCTACACTACGCAAACACTACAACACCACCCTAAACCCTAAAACACTACCCCCAGCATGACCCTACACTACGCAAACACTACAACACCACCCTAAACCCTAAAACACTACCCCAAGCATGACCCTACACTACGCAAACACTACAACACTACCCTAAACCCTAAAACACTACCCCCAGCATGACCCTACACTACGCAAACACTACAACACTACCCAAAACCCTAAAACACTACCCCCAGCATGACCCTACACTACGCAAACACTACAACACTACCCAAAACCCTAAAACGCTACCCCCCAGCATGACCCTACACTACGCAAACACTACAACACTACCCAAAACCCTAAAACGCTACCCCCAGCATGACCCTACACTACGCAAACACTACAACACTACCCAAAACCCTAAAACACTACACCCCAGCATGACCCTACACTACGCAAACACTACAACACTACCCAAAACCCTAAAACACTACACCCCAGCATGACCCTACACTACGCAAACACTACAACACTACCCAAAACCCTAAAACACTACCCCCAGCATGACCCTACACTACGCAAACACTACAACACTACCTAAAACACTACCCCCAGCATGACCCTACACTACGCAAACACTACAACACTACCCTAAACCCTAAAATACTACACCCCAGCATGACCCTACACTACGCAAACACTACAACACTACCCAAAACCCTAAAACACTACCCCCAGCATGACCCTACACTACGCAAACACTACAACACTATCCTAAACCCTAAAACACTACGCCCAGCATGACCCTACACTACGCAAACACCACAACACTACCCTAAACCCTAAAACACTAGCCCCAGCATGACCCTACACTACGCAAACACTACAACACAACCCTAAACCCTAAAACACTACCCCCAGCATGACCCTACACTACGCAAACACTACAACACTACCCTAAACCCTAAAACACTACCCCCAGCATGACCCTACACTACGCAAACACTACAACTCTACACTACACTAACACAACACTACACAACACTACACTACACTACACAATCACTAACCCACGAAAAAATTAACACAAACCCACTTACCTCTCTCGTCATCGTGGTTTTCACAACGCAAATGCATTTACCATACATGCCTTTAAAACGTAATTCTTTGTAAAGGCATGCGCGATAAATGCACATGCGTTTTGAAAAAATGCGGGATAATGGTATGCGAGGTCAATGACCTTGCGGGATAATGGTATGCGGACTGAAAGTCTGCGGGATAAAAAATGCGGGAAAATGGCTGCAAACCATGATTAGCAGCAGACTTCCCTGGTGAGCACTAGCTTTACTACAGTGATCTAATGAGCAACTAGAGTGCTAACATTCAGAATTTATGGCAAATGTGTGACACATCTGAATGCCTTCTTGATAGAACCAAAGTAAACAAGCATTGAAAATGCAACAGATCTCGCCCTCGTTTAAGTTAAAGCCATTCTGTTTGTAATGAGGTGGCTTTTTAGCTTTGCTTTTATTAGTGTTTTTAAAACTTTCATGTAAATAACATGCATATGTATGCATATATGTATATGTATGCATGCATTTATATTTATATAGATATGCAGATTATATATGTTTATATATGTATATTACCTACTGGCGATAGCCAGTGGGTATATATAGTTAGGATTTTTTCTCTATGGGATTTCTGAAAATTCTATGTCTAATAACTTTGGCGTTTGTGGACGGAATTGGCTGAAAGTTTCAGGAAAATGGCACATTTTGTTTCTGAGCAGCCCCTGAAAATTTGGGGGGGTTTCGCCAAGGGGGGGCCGAGAAAAAAAGGGGGGTCCCAAAACGCGTTTTTCCCATTCATTTTTCCATAGGGCGGTTGGACTCACTTTTAGCTCGAACGGCTGAATAGATTTACATGAAACTTGGCAAAATTGTAGATATGGTTTGCCCGACGTGCCTTTGCTATGTCTCAATATATGTGCTCCAGTGGATTTTGATAAATTGACATTTAAAAAAAAATATATATCTGTGACAGCGCTCCGGTTAGCGCCCCGGTTCGCGTACCTGACGCGTAACGGAACTTCGCGAAGCGAAGCTGATTGGCTCTCCGGTGTCTGTCAACATTCTAAACAGTCCGGAGCGGCCGCCATCTTGTCTCTCGGTACGATCGAGAGACAAGATGTGGTGAAAAACAAAGGGGGAAATGAAGGAAAGGGGGCAAGGTAGACCACTCCTGACCCCCTAGGATTGATGAGGGGGATATTAAAGTGCCCCGCGGGGCAAAAAATAAAAGCAGCTCACCGGGCAGCTCACCGGGCAGCTCACCGGGCAGCTAACCAGGCAGCTAACCGGCAGCGTAGCTGTCAACATTGTAAACAGTCCGGAGCGGCCGCCATCTTGTCTCTCGGTAGGTTCGAGAGACAAGATGTGGTGAAAAAAGAAGGGGGAAATGAAGGAAAGGGGGCAAGGTAAACCCCTCCTGACCCCCTAGGATTGATGAGGGGGATATTAAAGTCCCCCGCGATTTTTCGCGGTAGAGGCGCTTCCCGGTACGCGAACCGGGCAGCTAACCGGCAGCGTAACGGGAGTCCGCCATCTTGTGTTTTTGGAGCGTCCGGTTCGCGTACCGGGTAGCGTCCCGGTAAGCGTAACAAGGGGAAAACCAAGAGAAACAGTAAAAAAAAAATGATGGGAATAGATTTCCAGCAAACTTGGCAAAATTGTAGGGACTGTTTGTTTGATGTGCCTTTGCAAGGCCTCAAGATATGTGCACGTGTGGATTTTGTCTAATTAAGGTTAAAAAAAATATATATATCTGTAAGCGTGCTCCGGCACGCTTACGTTACGGGTTTTGTTTGCGCTGCAGAGCCGATACGTCACGGTTATGCGACGCGTCATGAGGCGTCTTACGTGGCTACGTGATACGTCACGTAATAAAGAATATATTTTACAGCTATAGATATTAGCTTTTAAAAAACCAATGAAATTCACTGAAAAAACCATAGGTTATAGACCATATATAGTTAGGAATTTGCATTTACAAAACCTTGAAAATTCACTGAAAAAACCATAGGTTAGAGACCATATATAGTTAGCTGGACATTTTATTGACATAAAACCAATGAAATTCCATATATAGTTAGTTGCACTAATATACAGCATTTGAGATGTCATCAGTGATGTCATCAGTGATGTCATTTGAGATGTCATCAGTGATGTCATCAGTGATGTCACTGACCATGTCATGAATGATGTAATATGTGACATCCTCAGCAGTGGATTGCGGGTGCGCGATATATAGTTAGTGCAACTAACTATATATGGAATTTCATTGGTTTTATGTCAATAAAATGTCCAGCTAACTATATATGGTCTCTAACCTATGGTTTTTTCAGTGATATGTATATATATATATATATATATTCACTGAAAAAACCATAGGTTATAGACCATATATAGTTAGGAATTAGCATTTACAAAACCTTGAAAATTCACTGAAAAAAACATAGGTTATACACCATATATAGTTAGGAATTAGCATTTAAAAAACCTTATTTTACTCACACAAAACCATTGAAATTCCATATATAGTTAGTTGCACTAACTATATATCGCGCACCCGCAATCCACTGCTGATCATGTCACATATTACATCATTCATGACATGGTCAGTGACATCACTGATGACATCACTGATGACATCTCATTTGACATCAATGACCACATCACTGATGATATCATTCATGTGACAATACAATGCATCTCCTCACGTTTTAATATAACCTCTGTTTCACCCAGTGTTAAATACAGAGTATAATTTTTGAAACCATTGACACACCAATACTAGTTACTACATACGTACTCACTGATTCCTACGTCTACACACACATTCACTCATTCACCCATACAATCATTCATACATACAATCACTCATCTTTACAACACTATCATATGCACTCATACACCTATACAGACACTTACACTCTGCCACTCATCCATGGAGTTACTCACACACCTAGTCAGTCCTGTAAAGAATCAATCACACTTCCATTTTCTTGTCTATACAGTTAAACATAGAGCACCTTACATTTTCAAACATATACTAACACATACTTACTTTCTTATACAATCATTGATACAAGTACACATTGATCTGCACAGAGTCACACACCTCCCAGCCAGCCACACACACACTCAGTCTCCTATACAAATACTTGGACAATCAATCAATAACCCATATAGTTAATCATATAGCTACTGATCAACACATGCAGCAGTTTACAGAACAACAGACATAATGATGCACAAATTAAGACAGTTTAGTCACTAACCCATGCACTCAGTGAGACACATTTAATCACTCACTCATACATTCAGTCATGCACCTACTAAATCCTTCGTCCAGACACTTATACATCTACTCATTCTTCAATATGTAAAACATATTTAAACTTTACAGAAACACACAGTCACTGGATGATGTCATCAGTGATCTCATCAGTGATGTCATTTGAGATGTCATCAGTGATGTCATCAGTGATGTCACTGACCATGTCATGAATGATGTAATATGTGACATGATCAGCAGTGGATTGCGGGTGCGCGATATATAGTTAGTGCAACTAACTATATATGGAATTTCAATGGTTTTGTGTGAGTAAAATAAGGTTTTTTAAATGCTAATTCCTAACTATATATGGTGTATAACCTATGGTTTTTTCAGTGAATTTTCAAGGTTTTGTAAATGCTAATTCCTAACTATATATGGTCTATAACCTATGGTTTTTTCAGTGAATTTCAATGGTTTTTTAATAGCAAATATCATAAGCTGTCGAATGTCAAGTACGTGGTAAGTAAAAACATTTTCGTGTTTATGCACACTGATCTGCTTTGAATGCTGCCCCCCACCCCTCATTTCTATTAGGAGTACTCTCTCTTTGCAGATAGTGAAGGGTAGTTAACGCAGCCCTTTGCCCCCTTTGTAATCCGTCGTGCCTGCTTCTCTCTCCATTTGATTGATTGTTCTCTTTGGTTCATTCTCTATTTACAAACAAGCACAGAGTCGCAATACTCTGTTTAGTCTTTGCAGATAGCGAAAAATCGTGTAAAAAAACAAAAGGAATCGAGCAAAATCAGTAGGCCACTAATGGGATCTCTTTTTGACCTCGCTAAAATAGAAACATTAGGAACAACCTGTTGAAAATAGCAATGCGTATGTACATAAGCGGCGTTCATTTGTGTTCACAGTACCCCTTGTTGATTGTTTCAATCGAGCATTGAATTGTTCGAAGTTAATTCTCTTAAGGATCTTCTCTACCTGCAAACGAGGAAGAATAGGAATGTTCTCTCTCCCTTTGCAGATAGTGAAGGGTAGGTAACGCAAGCCTTTAACACGTCGTACCTATTTCATTCCTCATTGATTGATTGATTGTCCGAACATTGACTGTTTGGGAATTAGTTCTTTTTGGAGGTATTCCCTGTTTGCAAATAAACGTAGGAAAATCTTTGCAAGTAGTGAAAGGGTACGTAATGCGGACCTTTCTCCCCCGTTGTAATCTGTCATGCCTATCTACTCCCCACTGATTGATGCACCTTTTTCACCCGGACCATTTACTAGAGATACGTCATCTGGCCCGACCAGAGAGCACCCCTAGTGAAAAGGACATATGCAATAATAACGAAGTGATCACTGTATCCTGTTAACAGAAACTTTACCATGAAACAACCTGGAAAGAAAAAAATAGGAAAACGAAAATCAGTAGGCCACTGATGAACATGAACTTTTATTAAACAACGAACAAAGAAACGATAACATAACGTAATGATAAAACCTATTAATGTCCTAGAAACAAGAAAACGTTAAAATATGCCAGTGGTGAGAGACCAGAAAAACAGTAAGAGAAACCAAATCACCCCTCGCTGTCCCACCGCCTGCCACGCCAAAAAAATCGATAGACTAGGGAAAATGCAAGTCAGTAGAACATCCGCCCCCACTCTGGAAACTTCCAAGGTGGGGCAGGGTTCCGGCTACGCCCAGCCGGGAGCAGCCCATATAAGGCAGGTCCTGCTGCCACGCCTCGGCCAGGAGATCCTAACGTAGGGTGTAGCCGGAGGAGAGGCCGAGGCCAGCGGGACCCGACCAGGGGATTGCCTTTACAACGCTGAACAGTTGCAGGGGGGGGGGATGTCTCCTCAACCCTCCCCTCTCTCTCCCAGTCCGGCCGCGGTGGCCCTTGAGAGTTGCAGGTAGTCCCGCCACATGCTCTTCCGGTCCGGCCACCAACGGTCGGGGGGCCGAGGCCGACGGGATCCGGCTGCAGCCGATAAACCAAGAAACCCGTTCATGGGGCCAGAGCCAGGGGCGTCCGGCCGACATCCACCGGAAGCCCGGCCCGAAGACGGACGGGACACTTCTTTCTTTTATAATGGCTGCGACAACACTGGGGGGGGATGTCTTGCACATGCCTCCGACCCCCCCCCCCCTCGTCCTCATCGCCTGGTCCGGCCATAACAAATCTCAAGCGAGACGCCGTGGGGTGCACTGGGAGGGAGAGACGGTGCGAACAGGCCTCTCCCGCCTCCCCAGGTGGAGGCTTCCCAGCTGCACCCTCAGCGCTCCAGGCGCCCGGAAAAGGGTTCTTCCACTGTGGCCATGCTGCAACGTCTCGCCCGGCAGGGTGGAGCCCGTCCGCTCATGTGACCCCGCGATCGCCGGTAGCTGCCGAACTCTCAAAATGGCGGTCGACCTGGCAAGAGCGGGCCCAGCATAAAGAAATGGCCCGGTCACTGGTTGACTCCACCACCGTAGTCCTCCACGACCTTGAAGATTCTAGAGGAGCCGCGGGAGTCTCCGACCCCCGATGGGGAATGACTGCCATGATCGCCCGTGGAGTGACGAAACTGTATCCGCGGGACGTCGGCGCTCCCATGCTGGCGCCAGCCTCACTTTGAATTACTAGAATCCTGCAGACCTCACTTCCGGTGAAAGCACAGTGTGACCCGGTAGGAAAAATTATTGCACCCCCTCCCCTTTTTGACTGATAGTTCAAACCACCGATCCTTTCCTTTGCCCTTTTAACGGAACTTTGGACTGCCTCCCCCTCTTTTACATTTTCTAGAGAAAACAAAACATTAACCACTACATTAGCATAGCAGTTGACACCAGAACTGTTTTCAAATTGAAAACCAACAACATCTTCAACAGAATCCTTTTTGTTTCTGCTGTGACCCTGCTACTGCACAGCCATTGTCCCCAGCAGTAATTCTGCAATGCCGGTAAGAATAGCTGTGGTGCCTACTGGACTCACTCACCCCCGCGGCGCCCCACGCCGTTTTTTGCTGGGCGGCAACTTACTAGACATCACTTTCGTGCCATCTAGATTTCAGCGCGTTCTGCTGCCTTGGAACTATTCGCACAACAGACCGCTACTGACAAGAATATTTCATTATTGGTGCTGTCAATTTCAATAAATCTATTGGATAATTCAAAAGAAATTGCCACGGTCTCTTCGTTGTTTAAATGTTTTTACTGTTTTTGTTTTCTTGTATATATTTATATGTTATTAAAGTTTTATATTCCTACTACTTTGTTGGAGTGCTATATATTTTTAATGTGACACATAATTGTAAAAACTTTGATGTACAAAGAGTCATTCCTGGAATCTTCCGCTTCAGGCTCGGTCCCCTCCCCAATCACAATACAGGATGGTTTTCAGATAGTAGGAACACGTGTGGTGTGACGGATCTCATCGGGTGTGGGCCTTAATCTACTATAACTCCTTTGAAGAGGGGTGATTCTTTACAGCTGGGGCCATAAACTACATCTGCAGGGCTAGCTGATAGCCTGGACAATCGGACACAGAGAAAGAGGAGTGTCAGAGGGTGCGGTAGTGAATAGGGCGAAAGGGAGGTGTCGGGCGGGCACAGAGTGTGATTCTCAGGGAAGAGCAGCGCAGATGGGGGGAGGTTTATTGCCCATGCATAAGACAGAGAGCGGTGGTGACCAGTGCCTAGGGAAGATGCTTGCGTGGGTGAGGAGCCATGCTACGAATCGACAGCGTGCAGAGAGTGGGTCTGGTCAAGACATCTAAAATGGCTGCCGTACACGACAAAAGTGTGGCATTTCAAAAAAGGCAAGATGGCGCAGACAATGTTTTTCAACACTTCCTCATTTCCTTCGAATCGAACGTTAACAGACGTTGGGGCATATTACCAAAGTTAAGCGATATTTATCGCTAACGATGCTTACCAACCAATCTTTTACCACTAAGCATCGTCAGAAATTATCGAAGATAAACCTTGCTATTATCAAGGTTTATCGCAAATGCGATAATAAACGGCCGCAATGCATGAATATCGCTAAAAACTCAGCGATATTCATGCATTACCGAGCTAATGCTCTTAGCCATGTTATCCACCTCCCATTGGATAACATGGCTAAGAACTGCTCAGGGCAGGTGTTACTTTTTGGAGATATTCGCGCTTAGCGCGAATATCTCCAAAAGTTGGTAATAGGAGATAGATATCTTGCATGTTGTAATGCAAGTTATTGTGGTATATGGAACTCATACCATAATCTCTCAGGAAAGCAGAAACTGATCCTTTTGGGACCGCCTAAAAAGGCCTAGGGGGTGAGGAGTACTCTACTTTGCCCCCTTTTCACGTTCCGAACTATTTTATTTTACTCTCTTCTGTAATTACACAAAATAGCAGCGATAAGATGCATCGGAGACACACAGTGAGAGAAAGGAGGCCGGAGATGAAGAAGAGATGTCAAATACACATTGGAGATAATATAGTGGCAGAAGGGAAGTAAATATGAGTAAACTTACCATGTAACATAAAAATGTTGCACTCTATACTATAAGTCTAATTTTATACTACAATCACTTCGCTACAACCTCATAAATTAAAAATAAAAATGAATAATGTCTCAAACAATTTTTGATTTCTAAATATAAATTTATTCTTCAGAATTTTCTAAATTTGAAAGAACTAGTAACATGTCCTCATCAGCAATGTCCTCATTAAAAGTCTCCAATGATGATTCTTGTAACTCTATGGTCTCCAAACACTCGATAAATTCGCCATCAAGAGATTGATCAAAAAAATCATTCAAGTCATCTCCTCCTTGTGACAATATTTCATTATTGGTGCTGTCAATTTCAATCAATGTAGTGGAATCATTCAAGTCATCTCCTCGTGACAATATTTCATTATTGGTGCTCTCAATTTCAATCAATGTAGTGGAATCATTCAAGTCATCTCCTCCTTGTGACAATATTTCATTATTGGTGCTGTCCATTTCAATCAATCTAATGGAATCATACAAGTCATCTCCTCCTTGTGACAATATTTCATTATTGGTGCTCTCAATTTCAATCAATGTAGTGGAATCATTCAAGTCATCTCCTTGTGACAATATTTCATTCTTGGTGCTGTCCATTTCAATCAATCTAATGGAATCATACAAGTCATGTCCTCCTTGTGACAATATTTCATTATTGGTGCTCTCAATTTCAATCAATGTAGTGGACAATTCAAAAGAAATTGCCACGGTCTCTTCATTGTGAGCCATTTTATTTTGAAATTGCTTGCTTTAAATTGCAGAAAAAAATAATCACTTTCATTTATCGTTTTTAGTAATACATAATATAAAACTAACTTTATCAAGTATTTAGTATAACAGAAGGACTGCAAATAAATAACAGAAAACATTTTTCAAATTATCTTCAAGTGTACAACATAGTTCCCCTTACAAATTAACAACTCACCTTTTTAAAAGTAGCAGAAGTGTTAGTACTGTGTAAATCAAACACCAGAAATTCACCACCAAAAATTCCTCACAAATGTACCTCAGACAGTAGTATCACAAAATGGCTGTGGTTTCCTCTCATTTGACATATATACATAACCAATTAACTTTCATCACACACAAATACAAAACCAAAGTAACATTTTAATTGGTTCTAAATTTCAACACTTTCAAATGTGTTTTCCCCATGCAATTTTCCATAGGACATTTACATACGTCTACAGCCTGAATGGCTGAACGGAATTACACCAAACTTGACAAAATGGTACATCAAACCTAAGAGGTCAGGAAGGATCTACTATGCCCCCTTATGGTCATTTCCCCCTTCGCTTTGGCCTCCTCTTGTCTCTCAATCCTACCGAGAGACAAGATGGCGGCCGCTACGGACTGTTTGGAATGTTGACAGACGCCGGAGAACCAATCAGCTTCGCAAAGCTCCGTAACGCGAAAAGTACGCGAAGCGGAGCGCTGTTACAGATATATATCTTTTTTTGAACGTTAATTTCTCAAAATCCACTGGAGCACATATATTGAGACCTAGCAAAGGCACATCGGGCTACCAGTCCCTAATATTTTGCCAAGTTTCGTGCAAATCCATTCAGCCGTTCGATTATTATTATTTTTTTTTTTTTTTGCCCCGCGGAGCCCTTTTAAAACCTCCACATCAAACGTAGGGGGTCAGCGAGGATCTACTATTCCCCCTTATGGTCATTTGCCCCTTCGCTTTGGCCTCCTCTTGTCTCTCGATCCTACCGAGAGACAAGATGGCGGCCGCTACGGACTGTTTGGAATGTTGACAGACGCCGGAGAACCAATCAGCTTCGCTTCACAAAGCTCCGTTGCGCGAAAAGTACGCGTCCTGGAGCGCTGCCCGGTCCGCTGTTACAGATATATATCTTTTTTTAAACGTTAATTTCTCAAAATCCACTGTAGCACATATATTGAGACCTACAAAAGGCACATCGGGCTACCAGTCCCTACAATTTTGCCAAGTTTCGTGCAAATCCATTCACCCGTTCGGGCTAAAAGTGAGGCCAACCGCCCTATGGAAAACTCAATGTTAAAAACACGTTTTGGGACCCCCCTTTTTTCTCAGCCCCCCCTTGACGAACCCCCCCCAAATTTTCAAGGGCTGCTCAGAAACAAAATGTTCCATTTTCCTGAAAGTTTCAGCCAATTCCGTCCACAAACGCCAAAGTTATTAGACATAGAATTTTCAAAAAACCCATAGAGAAAAAATCCTAACTATATATACCTACTGGCGACCGCCAGTAGGTAATATATATATATATATATATATATATATATATATAGATATAGATATATTAACAATAAGTAATACATATATATGTGTGTGTTAAGCAGACCTATAAGAATATCTATATATTTTAAACCATAAGAAGTTATTTATATATTTGCACAAAGAAATGCACATCTAAATCTAATCAAATTATACATATTTACATAGACAAATGCTGTATATTTGTGTTCAGGGAATGGTCATCATGTAGGAACTAGCCAACTCTTGAGTAGTCTTCTGAAGATAAGATAGTTATCTGTGGATCTTATGATTGGGGGTAATGAATTCCATAGTTTGGGTGCTTGCACAGGGAAAGATATATCACCCATGTCTTTTTTTCTGGTTTGCTGGGGTTTTAAGGCGAGGTGCCAATCTGGAGCTGAGGTTCCATTGTTGTTTGTGTTTGGTGATTTTATTTCTGATGAAAAGCGGTGCTGTTCCATGTGTTGCTTTGTGGGTGATACAAAGCAGCTTGAAGGTGTATCTTCTGGCAACCTGTAACCAATGTTGAGCCCTCAATGCAGGGGAGCTGTGGGCTTGTGGCTTTAAATGTAAGAGTAGTCTGGCAGCAGAGTTCTGAATTAATTGTAGTCTTTTCATAGTTTATATAGATTAGCCATTGTTGAGACCATTGGCATAATCATGTTTAGACAGTGCAAGAGAAATAGTAGCTTGGACCTTGTGTGGAAATTCTATGAAACAGCACTCCACTGAGAGACGCTGTACCACAGTCAACTGTACGACACATTACTCTAGAACACTCCGCTATATGAACTACAGTGCAAGCGACTCTCTACCACACTACTGTACTCAATGACACTCCACTCCAAGGTACTCGAATCTATGACACTGCAATAGAGAACACTCCAAGATACAACACTCACCTGTATTGTAGGACACACCCCTTCATTATACACAGCACTCCACTCTTTGATACTCCATTCCTATATACAACAAGCCAATCTACTGCATAACACTTTACTCCACTGTATCCTATGCCATTCCCCTCTACTTCATTCCGCTCTATTACACTGCACAACACGCCACGCTATGACACTGTCCTCCATTTAAATACAATGAAAAAATGAAATGTTATAGCAAAGTTATAGTACGGAAAACTTTATTTATTCTTTCTATCCAAACCCAACCTAACCTATACAAGCTTTAGACATTCTAAATTTATAGTTCCAACTTAAAATTATAATTTACTAATAACTCACCCTTTCTCTATGCACTGTTTATACCCTTGCATATTATATGACTAATAATACTTACGACATCTCAAATGACAATTTCTGAGAACAGTGCATGGTGCAGTGGCGAGTTATAGCTAATTTAGTGCTGCGCATGGGCTGACAAGACTATGTAAGGAAGTGTGGGACATAGTAAATTAAAGGTGGTGCCTACATCATAAATTTAGGCTAGAACTGGTGGTCAGGTGTGTGGCTTGGTCCCAACAAAGATGGTGGCAGCCCGTGAGCTCTCCGCAGTGCGTCAGAAGTCATGGAGGCGGTTTTTCTGCATACCACCCGCAGTTTCTTGGTGCAAAGATATTGCGAGACATAAAGGCATTCCTGGGCTGACTTTTAAGACCTTTCACGTTTGTTTATGTTCCTTCACTACGTGCTTCCCTCTGCTGCAATGCACCCTTCTGGGAGGAGGAGACACTCATGCAATGTTGGTGAGGGCCTGCTACAGCTTGCATTTTTAGCTAACGGAGCCTTTCACATGAGGTTTCTTGGAATTCTTCTGTAAGTTTTCTCTATACAACATTTCCTGTCTCATTTCTAAGAGGATTTATGAGCTTTATTGCCATGAAGCCTATAATTCAGTTGAATGTAAATCCAGCAGAGGGCTGCTTGTGGGAAAATTACCCTGGCTTCTTATATAATGTCTGTGGAGTTTATGGTGTGGTCAACCATCTAGCAGAAATACCAGCAAATGGCCCTACTTTGGGGAGCGTCAAAGTAACTACCTTGCTGTTTGCAGACGACACACTGTTGGTCTCCAAGACCCCCAGTGGTCTTCAACTGTTGTTGGATCGCTTTGATGCCTTCTGTGAATTGAGAGGCCTGGAGGTTAACACATCGAAAACAAAACTTCTTTTGATGAACCCACACAAATTGTTTAAATGGAACCTGACCCTTGGGAGGGACTCCCCTTGAGAGAGTAGCAATATTTGACTACTTGGGTGTGACCTCACCGAGGAAATGTCCTGGAAGAACCAGATTACAAAGCAGATCCAGTGGCAGAAGCATATCACTGGGGCTTTGATGAACAAGCATAGATGCTCCCAGTCAGCTCCACTACAGACTTCTGTTCTGACCACAAAGCAGTGGGCTCCACTGTGTACGGGGCTTAACTCTGGGGGTTTGATAATCAGGAGGGCTTGCTCAGTCCCGAGAACACGTTCTTGAGATCCCTCTGTTCCCTTCCCCAGAGTACCCCGCTTCTCCCTTTAACATTTGATACGGGTAGACAAACCATTGAGGACAAAGTATGACTCTGCCACCGCTCTTTTGGTTGCACCTGAAATAAACCCAAGAGCTGTCTTATTATGCTGCTGCATTCAATGAAGTTTTTAAACTTGACTGTTTCAAAAAAATCAGGTGGTTTTCAAAATTTAGGGCACTACTTACAACAATAGGCTTAGGGAACACTTGGGATGTGAAAGATCCCTCCCTACTACCAAGCAAAGGTCTGGTTAAGATTCAATACTGTATTGGGTGGCTGTGTACACTGCTTCACAATCATCTGGAGGCCGACTCACAAAATAATATATGGACTTTAAATTCCAAAGCACATACGAGCAATATATGGAGGGCATCACGATTCCGCAGGATAGGAAACTCTATATCCAATTCAGATTTGTATCCCTTCCTGTTAGTTCCTATACAGTCACGTGGCAATGGCCCTCATCGGTGCAGATCCACTGCTCTGGCTACCCTTCCTCTGCTGAGTCAATGGCTCATATCTTTTTAGCTTGCCTGATGTACAACTCCCCCAGGTGTAAATGTTTAGCACCCATCTGCAAATTGCTGGGAACACAATGCAACCAAGAGGTGCTGGGCATCCTAAATTCCGTCAAAAAACTAGAAGTTGTTTGCACAGTTGGCAAGTTCCTTGGAAAAATGTGGATTATCAGAAGATACGCACTAGAGACGTGATTTGGTGTGTGTTATGGTTTATACCTTTTCCTCTCCCAACACTCCAAACAAGAGTTATGCCATAACGCTGGGCCTCTGCAATATAGTACAAGGTTTTACACTTTTATCATAATTTTACAGCGGATCCCCAATGCACTTGAATGGGGTTCTTATTTTGGGCATTTCATTTTTTATCTCTTTTAGTTGTTATCGTAAATGCTTTTTTTACTGATTGATATATGTTTTACTAATGTTTTCAGAAATGTATTTAGTGTATCTTTGACATTGTATTCAAACTTGAAGATTTCTACTCCACGCATTTGCACTTTCACGATTGCAATATATCTAATGTATTATCCTCATGAACTCAATTTTCCAACTCTGTACTTGCACTTTTATGGTCGAGATGACCGAAATAACGTTTGAATGATGAAGGTATTAAGAAATAAATACACTTTATAGTAAGGTATTAAACTTGTTATATAGCTCAATTTAATCTTGTAGCACCGTTCATGTCAGGAAATGGTTGGGGCTGATTTACAGCCACAACAGGGGGACCGACTCATTGTTCATCAGTCGTTGCAAGTGTTGCTGCTCTTTCATCAAACAGTGTACCATTGAGTTAATGCACATTGCTGTATGAACAGACTAAGAGGTGCTCAATGTCACTGTAAAGCTTTCCCTAAAGCATTACCTGACATCTCTAAATCACTTGTTACTTCATCATCCTCTTGGTCCTACTAATTGAGATGGAGGACAAAAATGCCTTGACCTCTCGAGGCTCCTCCTCATCTTCAGCCTCTGAAGGCATTATTCCATCACATACAACAGGAAAAGCTTTGACTAAAAGATTGAAAAACACACTTTTCTCCTACAAAATCAATCTCTTCAGTTGAGAATTGATCTTCTATTGGGGAGATTAGGGCACTAAGCCCATCTACAGAGGACACATATGAAACTACAAACTTTAGATGGCAAGGGGTCCAGATTGGAAGAGAGCATGGTGTTAGTTGAACAGCGCATTTTGGACTTGTTCAGCTCCGTGAATACAGTCCCACAACTTCAATTTCAGACCTCCTTGCTTCAAAAGCAGGTTGATGATTTAGAAAATAGGATTCGGAACAACTTATGCATTTATGGTTTGCTGGAAGAAACTGAAGGTTCTGTTCACGTCACATTTTTGGGACATTTCTTCCTAAATTACTTCAGATGCCGGAGGCTTCTCCTTTGAACATTTAATAAGCTCACAGACTAGGTCATGTGCATCATGCAGCATCTACTTCCAAAAAGACCTCAAGGTGTTATATTGTATTTGGTATAGATCTACTTAAGGTTTTGTCAGCTGCTCAACCTAGGAAACAGATTTTATGGTCTGGCAATACCTTGTACTTTTCGCAGGATTAGGGTAAAAATACAGAAGACAAGTGCAAAGAATTTCTTTCCATGAGATCTGCACTCTGTTCCCTTGGAGCCTGTTTTGGTTTATTCCATCCATGCCTGTTCAAAGTTACCTTTAATATTAAGACTTACACCTATGAGTACCCTGCCCATTTGAGAGCTTTTCTTCAGGAGCACAAAGTGAAGTCTATGGACACCTCCAACCATACCATCACTTGATTCGTATTTTGTTCTATTATTGTTCTGGTCTGTTCTCCCTCTTTGAGACATCATCTTTGGTGTACATTATTCACATGATGTTTACTATTCACATGATGTTATGTTAGCCATCTCACTCTGCTTAACACTCTTTTATCAATTGTTATAATATATTCACCTTCATTTTCTCTGTACAGGTCTGCATTTTCCCAAACTTTTCCTGTGATCACCTTAGTACGTCTCCTACATCTTCAACCAGCTCTCCTTCTGTTGTCTCCCTGGAGCTTGGATGTGCCAATCTTCTGAGTGTTCTCAACACCACCGTCTTCTTTGAAAATATTCGTGTGTATGTTCTCTCCCATTTAGCTTTTTTAATCACTTTAATCTCTCTGTACTTATGTTCATTCCTATCTGTGAGACATTTTTGCCTTTCCCTCACCCTCCATTCTTTCCTTTGTTGTCTTCTGTTGCTTCCAATTTGGTTCACCTTATATGCTCTTTGTTCATGTTCAAAGACAAAATTTCAATTATTTATTCCAGGCAATTAAAAATTGCTTCTAGGAACGTCAAGGGTTTGGTTTCACCAATTAAACTTCAGAGGGTCTTGTCCTATTTATCCCATTTGAATGCTGATATTGTTGTTATCCAAGAAACTGACCTCACCGAACCTGAATATATAAAGCTAATGAGAGGGTGTGGGTGGGTACTGTTTTCTTTTCACAAGGCAATGGTAAGAAAAATTGTGTCATTACACTATATCATAAGATTCTTATTGTTCATTTAGCTTTACAAGACTTTGACTCCGAGGGGAGATGGTTGCTCACTTGTCTTTTTGTGAACACTGTTACAGTTTTTAACATTTATGACCCCCACAAGTCCTGACATTCAATTTTGGTCTGATATTACTCAAAAACTTTTCCAATACCCTAATGATCTTTTTATTTTTGCAGGAGATTGTAATCACATTGTTGACCCTTCTATTGATAGAGGTTCTTCTTCTGCATATGTGCCCAAGAAATCTCAGAAAATATTTCTACTAATGATTTCACAGAGCACAATGATTGATGCGTGGAGAATTTCCAATTCAACTCTGCACAAATATACTTACTATTCTCACACACCGATCTCAATCAAGGATTGATGATATATTTATTTCGTACTAAAACGTACTTTCTGCTTACATAGGCTCTAATCTAATTTCAGATCATGCCCTGCTTTCAAATCCTTTAGACATCTTACCCAACACTGCTAAATCGAATAGATGAAGTTTTAATAATGTTCTACTTCTAGACTCTTCTTTCACTTCTGCTTTCTCAACTTTCTTCTTTGACTTTTTTCAACTGAATCATACAGACAAATTTGATTTCCATAGCATTTGGGATGCTTTCAATGCCTTATAATCAGATGTTTCCAAAAAGAGAAACATTTCTCTTTAAAAAAAACTTTATTTCAAACAGTTAGAACATACCTATTACTTTTCTAAATTCAAAGAGTGCCTCTGTGATCTTATTAATGTCAAACTACAGTATAACAAATTCTCCACTAATGTTGCATCTGCTTTTCTTTTTAATCCAGTGGCAAGTATTATGGTGGCCAATAAAAATCTGGTAAATTAGTAGCCAGTTATCTCAAGATCAAATAGAACAGAAACAAAATTGATACTATTAAGGATAAAGACTCTAATTTATTATATAACTATCAATAAATCTTGGAGCAATTTGTACAATTTTACAAACAGCTATACATTCCTGTAAACACTGCCAAGGACTCCGACATTAATCATTACCTTTTCATCTCCTACAAGGATTTTGATCAATCAATAGATTTCACTGATTTCACAGTGCTTAATTTTCCCTAAAATCAGACAAAGTGCCAGAGACTGATGGCTTTATCGCTGGATATTTCACTTATTTCTCAAAACAAATTTTCCCCAAATTATCTCTTCTTATCAATATCTTCCTTCAATCAGGCAAATTTTTTGATTCTTTTTTGGTTCCCCCATTTGTCTTATTCCAAAGGAAGACAAGGATTCACATCAATGTAAAAGTTACCAGCCAATTTCATGTGTCAACATTGATTATAAAATATTTTCTAAACCCAAAGCTCTCCATCTGTAATCCTTTTTGCCTAATTTGCTCAGAAAAAACTATCTGGATTTGTCAAGGAATGTTATATAACTGACAACACTCGTTTATTTCTTGACATTCTCTCTAAATCTCAAAAATCAATTTATGCTTTAGCAGCCATTACCCTAGATGCAGAGAAGGCATTTGATCGTGTTAATTGGTCTTTAATTTTACATACTCTAAAATGGCTTGGTTTTGGAGCTAAAATCATTTCTCTTATCTCCCTTCTATATTCCTCACCTAAAGCAGCCATTTAAGGAAATGGGCATAATTCCTCCTATTTCGCTTTGGGTAGGGGTGTTTGCCAAGGCTGCCCTCTTACACCATTCCTCTTTAATTTGGCTCTTCTACCTTACCTCTCTAGAATTAGAAATAATCCTGTAATGCAAGGGGTTCCAATGAAATACTCAACAAATTAAGACAGCAGTATATGCTGACGATATTCTTTTATTCAAATCTGAAACTCATATTTCACTTCCTGCCTTCCTCCATGAAGTCCCCTCTTATTCTCTCATCTTCAGTTATAAACTTAGCCACGACAAATGTGAAATCTTACCCTTAAATAAATACACCTTCAGAAATCATTTTTCAGCAACTAACTTCTCTTGGTACACTTCCACATCTAAATACTTGAGGATATAGTTTTGACAGTTGCTCGAAACCTCTGTTTCTCTGAGTCATGGGGACTGTAAACTTAAAATAGCTACCCTGGTCAACCGCTGGCATCCTTTGAATCTTTCCTGGTGGGGTCGTTTAGATACAATTAAATGATTATAGTACCTATTGTTCTCTATACCATTTCTAATATCCCAGTATCTATCCTGCATTTTTTTTAAAGTAAATCAATTCCATACTATCATCTTTCTTAAGGAATAGGAAGAAATCCTGCGTCTCCCTAACCAAACTAAAAAATCTTAAAACAGATGGCGGTGTTAGCTTCCCTTATTTTCCTAAATATCATTCTGCTTTCTTATTAAGACAATATGCTCACTGGATCCAAGAAACAACTAAAAACTCTCCCTATGGGTAGATTTGGAGGAGTCTTTCCTCTCCCCCTTTTCTTTATGTGAAAACGTGGCCTAAAAAGCCTCAAAATCTATACTCTTCCATTTTTAAACACCTTTGTTGACTATTAAAACCTGTGACACTGCACGATCACAATAATGTTCCCTCTTTCCTCAACTCCCCCATTTGGTACAATTGCTCCATCTTGCACAAGAATCGACCCATTTACTAGTAAACGTGGCAGAAATCTGGATTAATCGGGATCAAACAACTCTTCATTAATTAAACAGAGTGATGAGAGGCAACACAAAAAGTACATAATTGAGTCGACAAACAAACATTATTTTTTTCTCAAATTCTCTTGGTTGTGCATTGCAATTCTTTTATTTCTTGAATTCTTTGAACAAATGCGTACAGCTAACGTGTTTGCCCCAGACAGGGATTCTTCAGGGCAAAAAAAAACGTCAGGCGCCATTCAGATTATCACACTGCAGAAACCCGATGGCGTGCTGTGTTCAATAATTTCCCTTTTCTCAACCAATTACATGCAAATTCCACTTTATTGGCGTCCAAAAGAGAATGGTAGACACAATTTCAATTTTCACCGATCAAGATGTCAGTGGCGAGTTGTTTCAATAGATTCTCTTTTCCAACAAATGCATGTCACTTTCAGTTCTTTCAATAATGTCCCTTTTCAAACAAGTACATGCCACTTCCAGTTTAATGGCACGCTTAACGTCAATAACATTAGTCAACTGCAGCTAAGTAGATGCAATTGCATCAGGCAAGTTCAAATGGGTAAGTCCATCCAAGTCCAAAACGTATCCTTTGTACAAAAAAATTACTATTTTTTTTGTACATGGGATACGGGATACATTTTGTACTTTATGAGCATGTATTTTACTATTGTGATATCCCAACTCAAATCGGATAGTTTATATTCTTATTATGATTCTGTTCAAGCGTTTGTTCTCCATCTACTCCTCCCGGTCATTTACAATCTCTGTATTAACTTTATTGTATATCTGTATTTGCTTGAACCTAATAAAGTTCTTCTACAATGAAAAGAAAATAAGTGGTGGGAAGTAAATTATAAATTTAAGTTGGAACTATATCATTATAATTTATTAAGTTTGTATAGTTAAGCTGGGTTTGTATAGAAAGAATAAATACAGTTTTTTCTAAATACAACTTAGCTTCAACCTTTGTTTCTTTAATTGAATACAAAGGCAAGAGGAAGGTAAGATGATGAAGAAGGGTGCAATGTGACTCCTTTTTGCAACCCACTTTTGTAATGTGCCATATTTACCAAAACTCCAGACTATGGATCTGGTTATGATGGCGGTGGGACCGCCACTGTCAGGCTGTCAATAGCGGCCCCACCACCATCCAGCCCATTGAATCCGACTGCCGCATTAGATTGCATCTTGGCAGTATGGGGGAAAGACAGCTGTGACCAACAGGTTCAAGGATCCCATCAGTGCGGCGGTCGTACTTCTTTTCTCTGCAATGTGGGATTAGGATGTCCCTTTGCGGCTGCCCTCTCATGGTGGTTCACCTGCCATGAAAAGGCAGGCAGGAGGTCCCTCCTGGCCCTCTGATATGGCCCTATGGTGCCCCCCTAAACATCCCTGAACTAAGTGGCAGTCACTGTGCGGTGCCTGCCACATGGTGCAGGGATGTTTTAAATGTGCATATTTTATATTTGGGCATGTGCTGCAGCCCACAGCACACGCTGCAATGCAAAATATACACATTACGACCACTATGAAGGCAGATGTATCATAATGCAGGCAGCGGAACCGCAGACTTTTACTAGGGCGGTCCTGCTTCCACATTGGTGTTGAGAGACATAAGTCTGCCAGACATCTTAATCATCCCCTTAATGTCAAGGGCACTGCTCGCTCACTTGTTTCTCCTCCTGTCCTTCTCTGCACCTTCCTGTCTTGCACTCTCATATCTTCTCCAACTCTGTGTATGTATTTAAAAAGGTGTACATCAATTAAATTAATTTATGATGCAATAAATATTATTTTACATTTATTTCAGTGGTCATCTTAACTTGCATCTCTGATAATGTGGGGAATAGCATGATAATAACACAATCTTTTTTTCTAAACTAAAGCATTTGTTAAACATGACTGGGTTCAAGATTATAGAGCACCATTTTGTACATTTTGTACTTACAAAAGATCTCAGATGGATCATCAATTGAAAATGCTTGAATCTCAAAAAATATTCTTGCTAAAGTCATAACAACAATCTGTTTTCCAAGAGGGAATTTTCAAGTTACAGGAATGCGGAATATGGTTTGGTTGTCCGCACACCTATGCAAGGCCCAGTGTGAGGTACTTACTGACTGAGGTAAATGCCTCCTAGTCTATGTTTGAGGCATAACCCATGGATTAGGTATGTAATGCATCAAATTCAGCTTGTTGTGACACTTTGCCACACATTTTCCCTGATAGATTTGTTGGGGAGAAATATGGGTTTTAGTAATTACCCCACCCAGGGGTATAGTCCCCATGTGCTAATTACTACATAATTTGGAATTCTGATCCTTGTGCACACTCCTGTTTACAGGGGATTGTAATTTACCCCACTACTCATATTCAGTGTCATTAGGCTCTAATTCTGAGTTTGAGGTTTAATTCTGATCCCGGTGTAAACAGAAGTTGCCACAGGTATCAGAATTGGCAAAAGTGCAGTAAAAAGCAAACCATGCAGAGTTTGGTACAATAAGTACCTGATCTGCACATTATGCATCACTTTACTCTCCAACACTCAGAAAAGAAGATGTTTACGGCATCCAGGAAAAGCTTGCTTATTTGCTTGGGACCACACACTAGTGAAACCGAGTACCTGAGACCTGCAAAGCAGATACACACATCAGAAAACACAAATAAATTGCAGACCGAACAGACCGAAAGCAAAAGTGATAAGAATTCAAATTTACCCAAAAACACTTATAAATTGTAGGATGACCAGAAATTTAATAGTATTTTTTTATTTCTCTGTTTTATTCTAGTTTAAGGCTTTTGCTCTATAGACTGTTCCAGGTTGCGGTTTTGTTATTGCTGGTTTTGCAGCTTGTGTAGTTGCATGTGCTTGGTAAGAGAATTTTTTTGTACTATTTACTCTAAATTAGTTTAATTTCCCTACATGAATGTGTTTTTTGCAAATGGTGTAATAACAGCAATATGTTTGGCTTCTGTGTTTTAAGTGTCAAAATCTTTTTGCATTAGTGCTCGATGTGCACTTTGTTGACTTTTGAGTAATTGGTATTGTTTTTTCTTTCTCGTGCGATATCGTTGCTTTTTGCTGTGTCTCTGCAGAGTAGGTGCTGGTGAGTTTAGCTATCTTTGGTAAGAGAGTTATATTGTTTCTGAGTATATAGATCTCTGTGCTAAAGTCACACTTTGTTTACTACTTATTTTGCAGTGTTGGTTGTTGTTGACTTTTTTGTACAGTCTCCTTTCTTAGCAAGGATAACGGCTAATCGCGGGATTACTGCTCAGCAGGTTGTTGGTAGGCTTTTTGAGTTTTCCACTGACCATGGTTTAGAGACCGACACTGACTCTGATTCTAAATTCTGAGGCAGAGGTTGGAGGGGAAGATTCAGGTAGTGAGTTTTCTCTCCACATGGAATCATCGGATGATGAAGCTACTGTGTGGATGAGGCTACTCTTAGTGCGGATGAAGTGCCTATGTTAGAGGAGGACATTGATGTGCCAATAGTGCGGCAAGGGGAATCTGGGCTGCAGCCTGCGGCTTCAAGGCTTCCTGTTGGTGTAGTGCCCACACATAAGTGAGGTATCATTTTACTCAGGAGAAAAAGGGGAACTCTGGGTGGTAGGACATTTGTGCCGGCACAAAAATATGTGGCAAATTTGTTTTTTTTTCAGCTAAATTTGAGGTTTGAATGGCATTCTGGGTAGGAAAACGTTGGGGGATCCACACAAGCCATACCTCATTGGACGCCCCTGGTTGTCAAGTTATCAGAAATGTTTGGGTTTGGTACTTTCCCAAGATGGCCGCCGAGCCAGGGGCCAAAATCTCAGGTGCCCCACAAAAACCAGGTCGTTTTGCTGTAGGTAATCTTGACGTTTCCACAGTATGATGTGGGCCATTTCCTGTTGCATCCACTATGCCTACCCACGCAAGTGAGCTACCATTTTTATCGGGACACCTGGAGTAACGCTGGGTGGGAGGAAATTTGTGGATCCACACAGATTACAGATCTTTCCCACACAGAAATTTGAGAAAAAAGTACATTTTTCAGCAAAATTTGATGTTTGCCGGGGTTTCTGGGTAGGAAAATGATGGGGGACCCATGCAAGTCATACCTTTATGGACTACCCGGGTGTCGAGTTTCAAAAAATGTGTGGGTTTGGTAGGTTTCCCTAGATGGCTGCCGAGCCCCGGGCCAAAACCTTATGAGCCCCCCATGCAAAACCAGGTTGGTTTGTGATAGGTAATTTTGATGTTGCGAGTCCTTGACCCACCCACGTAAGTGAAGTACCATTTTTATCGGGAGACGTGGGGAAACGCTTGGTGGAAGGAAATTTGTGGATCCAGGTAGATTCCCGAACTTTCCCACACAGAAATTTGAGAAAAAGTGAATTTTTTGGCGAAATGTGAGGTTTTCAGGGGATTCTGGGTAGGAGAATGATGGGGGACCCACACAAACCATACCTTGTTGGACTCCCCAGGGTGTATAGTTTCCAGAAATATGTGGGTTTGGTAGGTCTCCCTAGATGGCTGCCGAGCCCCGGGCCAAAAACTCATGGGACCCCCAAGCAAAACCAGGTTGGTTTGTGATAGGTAATTTTGATGTCGCCTCAAAAGGTTTTGGGCCCTTGCCTGTTGCGGGTCCTTGACCCACCCATGCAGGTGAGGTACCATTTTTATCAGGAGACCTGGGGAAATGCTGGGTGGGAGGAAATTTGTCGATCCACGCAGATTCCAAAACTTTCCACCACAGAAATGTGAGGAAAATGTTGTTTTTTTGACAACTTTTTAAGTTTGCAAGGGATTCTGGGTAACAGAGCCTGGTGAGAGGCAGTCAAGTCACCCCATCCTGAGTTTACCTGGGTGTCTAGTCTTCAGAAATGTGTAGGTTTGCTAGGTTTCCCTAAGTGCCGGCAGAGCTCTGGTTCAAAAACTACAGCTAGGCACCTTGCCAAAAAAGGGTAATTTTTCACTGTGAAATTGAGGTGTGTCCACGTTGCGTTTGTGCTGTTTCCTGGCGCTGGCACTAGGTCGACCCACACAAGTGAGGTACCATTTTTCTTGAAAGACTTTGGGGTACGCGGGGTGGGTGGAAATGTCTGGATCCACGCAGATTCTTGAACATTCCACCACAGAAATGTAGGGAATATGTGTCTTTTTTTAGACTTTTTTTAGGTTTGCAAGGGATTCTGGGTAACAGAACCTGGTGGGAGGCAGTCAAGTCACCCCTTCCTGGATTCCCCTGGGTGTCTAGTTCTCACAAATGTATACGTTTGCTAGATTTTACCTGGTGCCGGTAGAGCTATGGTTAAAAAACTACAGCTAGGCACTTTGCCAAAAAAGGGGCATTTTTCACTGCGAAATTGAGGTGTGTCCACGTTGAGTTTTACACCGTTTCACAGGCACTAGGCACAGGAGGGAAAAGGCCTAGCAGCGAAGGGGTTAATATTTATTAGTTTTTTTTTATTAAGAATATTTTTTTAATTGATTATTAATTATGTTATTTATGGAAGTACATTTAATTTAAAATTTTGAAGTTTTTTGTTTTTGTTGTGGTGTCATATGGTAGGAAATAAAATAAATACATTAATGTATTGATTAATTATTTTGTTTGTGAATATTTTTTAGTTTGAGTGATTTTTTTATTTATTTATTATAGGTTTTTGTTATATGTAATTATTATTATAATTTGTTTTCTTTTTATATATTTAATTTTTTTATCATATTTTAAATAATGTTTATTTATTTTCATTATTTTATTCAATTTTTAATATATATTTTCTTTTTGTAACTGTTTGAGTGTGGATCGTCATTTTCGTATCTCCGCTATCTAACTAATTTGTGGAACCTCCTGAGGCTCAGCCGGGAGTAGAACTGCATCGCATCATATGCTTTTAAAATTTCACTAGAATTGTTTTTTAAAATCACTTACTCGCCTCCTGGCACCAGATCTTCTTGGGCAGGTCACTTCATTTACAGCGGATTAAGCGCTGCAAACCGAGTCTTGCTGATAATTTCAGCCGCAATTCCCCTCGCTAAGACACGGGACACGCCCACTTACGAGGCCACGCCCCCCCGCAACAGGTATAAAGCGCGCTGACCACTAGCGTCGCTTGTTAATTTGTGGAACCTCCTGAGGCTCAGCCGGGAGTAGAACTGCATCGCATCATATGCTTTTAACATTTCACTAGAATTGTTTTTTAAAATCACGTACTCGCCTCCTAGCACCAGATCTTCTTGGGCAGGTCACTTCATTTACAGCGGATTAAGCGCTGCAAACCGAGTCTTGCTGATAATTTCAGCCGCCATTCCCCTCGCTAAGACACGGGACATGCCCACTTACGAGGCCACGCCCCCCCGCAACAGGTATAAAGCGCGCTGACCACTAGCGTCGCTTGTTAATTTGTGGAACCTCCTGAGGCTCAGCCGGGAGTAGAACTGCATCGCATCATATGCTTTTAAAATTTCACTAGAATTGTTTTTTTAAAATCACTTACTCGCCTCCTGGCACCAGATCTTCTAGGGCAGGTCACTTCATTTACAGCAGATTAAGCGCTGCAAACCGAGTCTTGCTGATAATTTCAGCCGCCATTCCCCTCGCTAAGACACGGGACACGCCCACTTACGAGGCCACGCCCCCCCCCCGCACCCGCCCCGTCCCCACCAATAAATATGTGTATCTATCGGAAGCGCAGCGGACGAGCGCAGCAGGCGCGACGTCTGCGCGCCGAAGGCGCGCTAAAGGCAAGCTCGTCTGCACTCGTCCGCGCCGAGGACGGGCCTAGGGCCACCCCCCCTACATCACCTCCTCCCGGGCCCACTCATAGCATGGTGCCACTAACTTACACCTCTGCTCAACTCCTAAGTATCAGACCCAGATCAGATGTAGCTCACACTCCACCTCACTTTAGCTATACCAATCTTGATATACGACCACTCAACTGTCCCATGTGCATTCAAAATATACCTGCTCCCCCCACAACCTCTTGTCCTCAGGTATTAGCGGCATTCATAAATGTACGGTCTCTGCCGAAACACAAATTTGAAATCGCTGATTTAATTGACTCACAGAGACTAGACATATTGTTTGTCACTGAGACTTGGGGGGATGAATCATCCGGTCCTGATTTCAGAGAGGCTACGCCCAGCAACTACTGTGTCTGCAAGTTAGACAGACCAAAAAGGAAAGGAGGTGGAATAGCTATTATATATAAAGACCAATTTAAAATTACTACTACAGAGTTAAATGACATCGAGTGCGAGGCACTCCTCTTTACTATAAGCCTCTCAAGTAGATCATCATTCAAAGGCATTTTAATCTACCGCCCTCCAGGACCCAGATCCAAATTCCTTTCGTCTCTAGATAACATCATCGAGGCCTCAGTAGGATCACCCCACTTCACCATCTTGGGTGATTTCAATTTCCACCTCGAAGCCTCAGATGATCCGGATACTGTAACTCTAATCAATGACCTAGAGGCAGCTGGTCTTCTACAAATAGTTAAACAGCCCACACATAAAGCGGGACACACACTGGATGGACTTTTTACTAGTAACTTAAAGATTGCCATCACCAAGGTCATTCCTGTAGTTTGGACAGATCACGCGGCCTTATGTTTTTCCATTCCAACCAACTCTAACAATCCCCAGTCTATACCTTCTACACCCATGAATTTTAGAGATTGGAAAAACATCAATCTGGACCTTCTCGCACAGATAATGCGAGATAGCCCTATGCCTAATGAACAAGATCCCGCTAACTACCTGAACAATCTAAAGGCAGCCTGTAATAAGCTAGCACCTAGCAAAATTTCTCACAGAAATAGAAAACTCCCTTCGGCTCCTTGGTTCACCGAGCCTCTCCGACTGCAGAGACAATACTGCAGGAATCTAGAAAGGCAGTGGCGTCGCCATTTCAATCCCTGCGAAAAGACCACATACAAAAATGCTTTATCAAATTACAAAAAACTTATAACAGCAGAGAAAACCACTTACTACACCAACCAAATCAATCAGGCTAAAAACAGTACAGGCAAACTATTTCAGGTAGTTAACTACCTATCCAACCCCCTTGCACCTCGCCCAGAAGGATCTCAGGCTCTCTCAGATGCCTTGGCCAATTTCTTTGAAGATAAAGTTAGAACTATCTTCACTACAAAACCTTAGTCAGCACACTAGTCTTTCCTAAAATAGACTATTGCAATGCCCTCCTACTGAACGCACAACAAAGGGTTCTCAACAGACTACAAACGGTGCAAAACGCAGCGGCCAGGACACTGCTATCCATCCCTAAGTTTGCATCTATCTCCCCTTACATCAAACAATTACACTGGCTACCTGTGAGAAGCAGGATTAAATTCAAGGCTCTATGCATAGCATACAAAGCTATCCACAACCAAGGCCCTCTATTCTTAAGACAAGCCTTCCGGCCGCTCGAACACCTCAGAACCTTACGCTCATCCACAGCCCATCTACTAAGAGTTCCTCGAACACGAAGAGCTAATTGGGGAGACAAACGTTTCTCTGTCGCTACAGCCAAGTTGTGGAACACACTCCCCTTCCACATTAAAACCGCGCCGACACTCCTCAATTTCAGGAAAAAACTAAAAACGTGGTTGTTCCCAGCCTGAATACTCCCCGATCCATTGGAAGTTCTGCAACTATAGCGCCGAGACACCCTTGAGGTATTTGCGCGCTCTAAAAATTGCTCAAATAAATAAATAAATAAATAACATTTTCCCTAATGTTGCAGTCACTGGAGTAGGAATAGTAATTTTTACCCCTCCACTATACAACACTTTCCCCACTGTTGCACTCACTGGAGTTGGAATAGTAATTTTTACCCACTATTGCACTCACTGGAGTTGGAATAGTAATTTTTACCCCTCCACTATCCAACACTTTCCCTACTGTTGCACGCACTGGAGTGGGAATAGTTAATTTTACCTCTCTGTTATCCAACACTTTCCCTACCGCTGCACTCACTGGAGTTGGAATAGTAATCTTTACCCCTGCGCTATCCAACACTTTACCTACTGTTCACTCACCGGAGTGTGAATAATAATTTTTTCCCCTTCGCTCTCAAACACTTTCCCCACTGTTGCACTCACTGGAGTTGGAATAATAATTTTTACCCCTCTGCTATCCAAAACTTTCCCTACAGTTGCACTAACCGGAGTAGGAATAAAATGTTTTACCCATCCGCTATCCAACACTTATCCTACTTTTGCATTCAGTGGAGTGGGTATAGTAATTTTTACCCCTCTACTATCCAACACTTTCCTTACTGTTGAACACTTTGGAATGGGAATAGTAATTTGTGCCCCTCTGCTATCTCACACTTTCACTTCTGTTGCTCTCAGTGGAGTTTGAATAGTAATTTGTACCCTCCGCTATCCAAAATTTTACCCACTGATGCACTCATTGGAGTCGGAATAGTAAATTTAATTCCTCCGCTATCCAACACTTACCCTACAGTTACACTCACTGGAGTGGGAATAGTTATTTTCACCCTTTTGCTATCCAACATTGTTCCTACTGTTCCATTGATTGTATCTTGAAATGTAAGTTTAAATATTTTTTAATAGTTTAATGTTTTAATTTATAAAATATTTAGGATTTTTATATATTTTAAATCAATAGTATATATTTTTATTTTTTATATTATTTTAAACGTTTACCATACATAAAAAAATTATAAATATATGTGTATAAATTATTATGTTTAGGTTTATTTGTTATATTTTATTAAAATGTAGGTTACATTTATTTTATTTTGCTAAAATTATATTCAATATTTAACATATGTAATATATATTATTTTATATTTATATAAACTTTGATAATTTATACATCTATATTGTTTCTATCAAAATATTTTAGACAATATTTTTGTACTTATCTGTTAAAGTATAGGGGTCAATATTTTTGTTGTCTATATTTTTTACTCAACATCTTTAACATCGATATTTTGTTATATCGATGTTGTGTCAGTGAGTCGTCTGAATCAATTTCAGACTGGATTCATGGTTTTCAGACAGTGCAGGCTCCCCGTCCCTCTTTCCTGTTAGTTTCCTTCACTTGAAAGCCTGGAATGTAAGATCTGATCTTTTTAGACCCAAGTCAGATGTTGCCCTTTAGGTTGCCTGCTTCAGAACTATGCCCTCAGCACAATGTGAAGACGCAATTTTAAGAGCAACTGTAAAGGGTTTTTTAGGATCAAAAAGTTCTTTGGAAAGACAGTGGAGCCTTCTCACTGCCAGCACCTAATCATATATTACTCCTAGAAGTATATATTGCCCTTTGTATTTTCGCAGGGGTCCTTGTGCACACTGATAATAAGCACCCACTTTCACACTGCCTGTTCCAGGGGAACTCAACAATTAGTACCAGAAAAAGCACAGGTGCACCACATCATAGTATACAGTTCAATGTAAACCAATTATTAAGTCCATAATGAGAAAGAAGTTCATCAATCGAGTCTCTTTATTCCATTTTCTTATTAGAAAACAAAACACAAGATACAGCCGACGCGTTTCGTCCAGATACAGGACTTCTTCAGGGCACTTATGTTGTGAGTTCAGATTGCCTCCAAATGTAAGAGGATAAATCAAGTGCACAAGTCAGTGGAAAGTATCCTGGTCCATGAAAGTATATAGGAAGAATATGGAGGTTATCCAAAGCAATGCCACCACTAATCCCGCCAGGTATAATATACAACCCCTAGGTGTGATATCCACAGGCAACACCGTCTTCAGCGCAACCTAATACGCCATCTATCATCAAAATAGTCTAAGCAGATGTCAGTGGACATACATTCTATATTTATGCTGGCTGTATTATTCTGAAACAACAGCTTCCCTCAAAGGACAGATCGATACAACAACAATAATGGAGCCGCGATATAATAGTCGCGTACTTCATGGGAAGCGTCCGGGACCGTCGTGGAGATGACAGTCTCCCTGGCTGTGTACTATGATGTGGTGCACCTGTGCTTTTTCTGGTTCTAAGGGTTTTTTAGGTTGTAGCCTTTACAATAGCCATATCTGTGAGCATTTTGCAGGAGGACTAGTACACCCTTCTACTGTAGTCAGTTGCTGGAGACTGAGATGTTGGAAGCAAGCGGACTACTCTGTGTCCATGTAATAAACATCTCAAAACAAGATTAAGGCTTCGCATCATTACAGATTGGTGATGAGCACCAATGCAACCTCACGCCTGCCTCAGCTCTTATAATTGTGGTAAGAGTGCTTGCTGTTAAAATGAAGAAATCGGTTTCATAATTGGAAATAAAAAAATAATAATAATAATAAATTGCCTCTATATGCCTGCCTGTGTAGCGCGCGCTGAGAGAAAATCGCGCTATCATCTTTTAAAATAAGTTTAATTAGGGAGAACTGCTTTCCGGTGCAGTGCGAGGAAGGAGAATCATTTGCCATTAATTTGAGCACGTGCAAAGCAAATCTCACATGATTTCCCTTGTATTTCGCAATTGGCGGCCATCTTGGATTCAGGCAAAAAGGAAAGAAAATAACGCGAGAGTTTAAAAACACGGTGGCCATCTTGGAGTCATGCAAGTTTTGGGACATTGTACTGAAATACCATATAACTCCATATTAAGATCAGGCAAAACAATTTTAACTCAGTTTTAAGTAAATAAAACAGAATTAAACAACTAAACAACTTAATTACAAACAAATGTAAAAGTATTAAACAACTAAATAACATAATATGGATACTATATTAGTAGAAGAAGGTGAAAATTCAAACAGTGTGTCAACACACAGACACATAGATGAACAAGAAGAAGGAAGTGTGTCTAGCACAATTTATAGAAGGCCATTACCATTTGATGTTACAGATGAGCAAACAATTGCTCAAAGATGGGAAAAGTGGACAAGACGATTTGAACATTTTCTTAAAGCAACATGCAAAAAGTATACCGATGAGCAAGCAAAAGATCTACTACTTAATTTAGTAGGTGATGAAGTGGAAGATTTTATGAATGAAAGGTTTGACCCACAAAGAAATGTAGACTTTGAAAGATACACTTTTAACATGACATGTCCACAAGAAAACAAAACGATTGATGAGTTTGTAACCAAATTAAAAAAAATGGTTATGTTCTGTGAATTTGATAAGTTCAATAACGAAGAAGCTGTCAGGTTAAGAGTCATTCAAAGATATAATTCACTAGAATTCAGAAACAAACTTCTTGAAAAAACCTATGATTTGAAAACAATTTTGAGTATGGCACGTACTGATGCTCAAGCGAAAAAACATGCGAATGACATGGAACAAGGAAGAGTTAAAGCATTAGAACACGTTCACCAAATGACAAAAAAAGACAACAAAAGTGAAGAAAGAGATAAAAAGAAAGATAAAAAAACTAGTAACAGAATGGAAAAGTCAACAAATTTAAAAAAAGAAAGGGAGGAGCCAACAACTTTTAGAAAAGAAAAAAGAATAAGTTACAGATGTGGACAAGCATTTCCACATATGACTACATGTGCAGCCTCTGGACAACAGTGCAAAGAGTGTGGAAGAATGAATCACTTGGCTGCTGTATGTTCAAAAGAAAGGATGGTGGGAAAATGTGGGAACATCATTCTTCCGCTGATGAATTCGAACAAGAGCGTTTATATCTAATGTCAGAAGGAAGTAAGAGTGAGAAAATCCATTTGTAAAAAAAAAAGAAGATATTGAAAAAACTGCTTCTGTTGACATATTAGTAGGATCCCAAAAAGTTCCTTTTGTACTAGCAAGTGGAGCAACGTGTAATATCATGTGTATGACTGAGTATGACAGAATGGAAAAGAAGCCTCCGGTTTCATGAAATGTAAATGTTTTTCAATGGGGTGCAAAAGAACCTCTAACATGTTTAGGGAAGTTTGAAGAAAATCTGTCATATGGAAAGATAACTCTGAAAGAAGGAGTACATGTGTTGAAAGGAGAAACTGACGAGCCATGTTAGTTAAGCAATGTCACAGCTCAGTTAATGAGACTATTGGCTACGACGTTTTGCATGACAACTGAACACCATATTTTAAAAGAGTTTCCTGTTTTGACGAAAGGTCTTGAAAAGTTGAAGCGGAAGACTATTTTGTTGCACATAAATGAAAAAGCGAAACCAGTAGCACAAATGCACAGGAGAGTTCCAATTCACATGCAGAGTAAAGTTGAAGAAGAAATCAATTCTCTTCTCAAACAAGACATAATTGAGCCTGCTACAGGTCCAACACCTTGGTTGTCTCCGATTGTCGTAGTGCCAAAAAAGACATGGACCAAATTAGGATTTGTGTTGATATGAGAGTACCAAATACTGCAATAGAGAGAGAGGGACATCCTGGGCCCCCATTTGAATGACATGATTAGTATTCTGAATGGGGCGACAACTTTCTCCAAATTGGATCTCTGGAAAGGATATCATCAATTAGAAATTGATGAGAAATCAAGACATAGTACGGCTTTTTCAACACATATGGGTTTATTTCGCTACAAAAGACTCAATTTTCGGAAAATGCTCACCTGCAGAGATTTTTCAAGAAACTATAAAAAATGTTATCAGACCAGTAAAAATTTCAATGAACTACAGTGATGATATTCTTGTGTTTACAAAAACAAAAAGTTAACATGATCAAGCACTAAGAGATGTTTGTCAAGAGCTTATGAAAGCTGGGTTAACACTGAACTCTGAAAAGTACGAAATTGGTAAATCATAATTGACGTGTTATGGGCATATATTCTCAAGTAAAGGAAAAAGACCGGACCCAAAGAAAGTATCATCTCTAGTGGCAATGTCTTGTTATGTTATGTTATATCCACTTGTAGCGCGCTCGGATACTCGTGTTCTTTTCTAGGAATGGCCAGTTACTGTTCTCGTTATATTAAAGGTTATGCTACTAGCAGTTCTTCTCTTACAGAGTTAACGAAAAAGAATAAAACATTCCTTTGGAGTAAGGAGTGCAATGATGCTTTTAAGAAAATAAAGAATGGCATAGCATCAGCAGCAACTTTGAAATATTTTGATCTATTCTTATGCACAGAAATTGTGCTGGATGCAAGTCCAGTGGGACTAGGTGCTATTTTGTTTCAACATAGACAAGGAAATGATGCCCCAAGATTTTTGGTCTCAAATGCTAGCAGAAGCTTGACGGACATAGAAAAAAGATACTCCCAACCGGAGAAGGAAAGTTTGGCAGTAGTCTGGGCATGTGAGCAATATCATGATTTTTTGTATGGAAAAACATTTGTGATAGTAACAGATCCTCAAGCTCTCACAACTATTTTTGGAAACCCGAAAGCGAAAAGACCCCTCAGGATTGAGAGATGGGGCTTGAGGTTAATGGACTATGATTTTAAAATAATTTATAAGCCAGGAAAGAGTACAATCCTGCTGATTACTTGTCTAGGCATCCAACAGATGAGAATAACATTTAAATGAATGATACAGAAAACCACATACATTTCATTATTAAGTCAACAGTTCCTAAAGTGATATCTGAACAAGAACTAATTCATAAATCCAACAAAGACAATACTTTAATGGAAGTGAAAAGAATAATAAACCTAAATAGATGGAAGCATGTCAATGTTTCATCGAAGTTTCAACAGGGAGTATGTAGAAGAGACATGTTTACCTTCAGGAAATTTCAAGCAGAACTGACAATAGCCACTTCTGATATTCTTATAAGAGGAAACAGGATAGTTATTCCAAATAGTCCTTAGAGACCTGTCATTAACCTTGCACATGAAGTTCATAGAGGAATATCAGCAACAAAAAGTATTTTAAGAGAAAAAGTGTGGTTTCCGAGACTTGACAGTCCAGTAGAAGAGATTGTGCAATCTTGTCAATTTTGTCAGTGCACCAAAAGAGAAAGAACTGTTGAAGAATTACAAATGTCTAAATTGCCAGATGCCATCTGGTCTGATCTGGCATGTGATTTTTATGGAACTCTGGATTCTGGACGTTATCTTTTTGTGCTGATTGATGAATATTCTAGATTTTCAATTGTAAAACCAGTAATGTCTACCTCTGCATCTGTAATTTTACCTATTCTTGATGACATTTTTCAGCTTAGGGTATACCCAATGTTTTGAAGACAGACAATGGTCCACTTTTTAATGGGAAAGAATTTAGAATTTTTTTTGAATATATGGGAGTGAGACATAGAAAGATTACCCCACTCTGGCCATAAGCAAATGCTACAGCAGAAAGACTGATGGCCACATTGAAAAAAAGTGTTCAGAGGGAAAAGTTAACGAGCATCACTATAAATCAAGCTGTGCGTCAAGTATTACGTGACGATAGGACTACACCTCATGGTTCGACTGGAAAGACTCCTGCAGAGCTAATGTTTGACCAGTCTAGACAAACATGCTTGCCACAAATGCCTTTGAGACCTCCTAAAGAACATACACAAATTACAAAGAGAGATGAGAAAATAAAAGAAAAAATTGAGAAAAATGCAGAACAAAGAAAGTATGTTCGCAGAGGAAATTATTAAATAGGGGATCTGGTATTGGAAAGGCAAAATCAAACAAGAAAGACTATGAGTAGATTTCACCCATCTCCTTTGGAAGTGACCAAGGTGAAAGGTTCAGATGTCACTGCTCAGAATGAAAATAAAGTGATAGTAAGAAATAAGGCACATTTTAAAAAGTTTGTAAGATCCTCAAATGAAATCTAAAGAGAAGGGGATGGTATCAGTAAGTGTACTCCTCTTAGAAGAACAGTAGCTCACATTGGCACACTGGAACTTTTAGTCCTAAATTTAGAATGGTATCAGATACTCATCCAGTGGCGTAGCAAGGGGCAGGGTGGACCGTACCAGGTGACGCGAGTTTTTGAGGCAGCAGCCTCCTGCTGCTCTTATCTACTGTCTCGTGGTGGCAATTGCCCCTGCCCCCACTCTACAAAGCCGTCATCGCAGGGTGGCAATCCAATCGGCTGAAACTCGACAGCCCCCCCTACACACTCCTACTGTTCATTGCTGCCGCCATTGGGCAGAAAACTGATGCACTGCCACTGTTTCCCCAGGGGCTAGCTATGTCACCGTATACATCCATAGGTCTGAGGAGCTTGGCAGCAGCTGCAGGGACGGTAGAGGGGAATGGGGAAAGATGGTACACAGCCTCACAGAGTCTAAGGGCCCATCCATCCCACATCTATCCTGATTGCACTGGGCACAGAAACCTTAAGCACACTACCTGCACTGGATACTGACGGGGGTGGATGAGCAAAGATCACAGCACAGTTGTTTTTTTTAAGCTGCACATTTATGTCACATGTGATCTCTCAAGAAGGTGCCATACCCATCGAGACACCCTATCCCATTGAGGTACCCTATCCTCTAAGCATCCGTGCAATATCCTTTGAACAGAGAATGTGATTACATTTCATCTGGAGTTGAATTTTAGCAGATGCTGTAAAATTGTGTTGGACTTTCACCATAAAAGGTCATAGGCAAACCAACAACAGTACTTTCATACATACACAACTCCCTTCTGTGGTTCCTGTAACTTTTCAACATCTTTGTAATGGCATCTGCCTTCCCCTGTACCAGTATTCCAAGCTCCTGGGCCAACTTTATCATCTATGCTGTCATGCTTACTGTGCAGTGCTCAGAGCTATGCAGTTATCCCCAAGTCATTTTGGTTCTCCTAAGTGCTTCTAGAACAGACTGACAGCTTCCTCAAGTCACTAAAAATGACAACATGGCCCAGCGGTTGACTGAATGGACTGGCTGCTGGTGGTCTATCAAGGACAAGCATTGGTAAAGCCAGTAGTTCTAGCCTTTGATACCTATTGGCACTGCCAATGCCTTTTGTTCATGATGTACAGCACGGGCATTGTTGACTTTGGCGATGAACTGTAGCCATGCTGTACGGCAGTATAGCTAAAAAAAAATGCACTAAGGGGCATTTCTTTATTTAAAAGTGCATTAGCTCTGGCGACGTCGTATTGCTTTTTAAAATTAGTATTATTCATGCTGCAAAGAGAGCTGTGCTTCTGTACAGTATGGCTACAACACATTGCCCAAGCCAATAGCTCCCATAGGTGACACCTATTGGCTTTGCAATGCTTGATTATTATTCTTTCCCCAGAACTCTCCAATCCAAAATGGATGTGAGGATGCATTTCATGCAAAAATACAGTACCAAAATGCTAGTTTTTAGAAACGTTTACATCGCTTTGGGTGGATTCCACATATTTGTGCACAACCTAATAATTTCAGTCACTTCTAGTACTTAGCACACCAATAAATACTGCATCCATCAATACCAGTATTTACTAGCCCTATTTCGCCAAATGGGTAACGCCTATGCTAATGACCCGAAGACATAATTTAGATCCTGACAGATACTGCATTGTCTCTAGTTGCTTAAAGAAGCAATATCACTATTTACACATTAATTATATCTGTCCCCCTATGCAAGAATTTGAAAATATGATATGCAAGTCAAGGACACTTGTAGAGTGATGAATTAAAACTGAGGATTTCCAGTTCAATGCAAGTTTGCACAGTGACTGGGATTCTTAATTATGCAGTAGTTACTGCACACAGTATTTATTTCAAGGTTCCAAGATGAGGCATTTACTACATATTTTAACTACTGCAACGATACCTCCTGCACATTTTGTAAGACAGGTTTCATCACTAGTAAATGCGTCAAGGGAAAAAGATTTGAGAAAAAGAAACTCATGGAGAATTTGGTGCAGTAAATACTGATCCTGCATTATATGTCCCTTTTTCCTTAAAATACTTAAAAAATTAGCTTTTTATAAACAGCTTGTACATTCTCCAAAGTGGAGTAATGGCATTGAATAGGTATGGTAAGTTTGACAACCCTTTTAATCAATTCAGAATCTGGCTTAGGAGTGAAAGCTCAGCCTCTTACCTATCTTTCCAGCTTAAGAAAGCCTGCTTCTATCTTCTGAATCCACTAGTCAGATTTTGACAATGAGAGTTTTGGGCTCAATGTATTTGATAGATAAATTAACCTTTCACAGATAATGGTTATGCCCATTCCTTTACCTCGTCATTGAAGGGAATGGGTGGTACTGTTGGGTCCAGGTAGAACAGTTCTTCACATAGAAGAGCTTTCATGCACAGAGCCAAGCTGTCCACATCTCTTGCGATTGGCCCTACCATTGGTACCACTGAAATAAAAAGAGTGAACATGTCAGAAATATACTAAGTGAAGGCATCTCACGCTGTACATGCATTGGCCAGAAGACATCCTTGATGACATTTATTTTGCAACTCCCCAAGGACGGCCTTCTGCTAACTTTCCATTTTTACTTTCTATCAACCCCCTTTCATGTGCTTGGTTGCATTTTTAGGGTTTCAAGTCTACCCTACTTCATTTCATTTTTTAGGCTACGGTGCTCTATTTGGGTCTTGTTTTCATTTGTTTTGTATTCTCCAAATTTTTTATTTATCTGATTTTATTTTCCTTCTAGTAGAGGCTACTCTCTGGCCAAGTATACTTATTTTGCTAGCTGCTGGAGTTGCTTCCTGATTCACCAGGTTGGTTTGAGCTTCTTTGTGATCTACTGCCAGGTAGAGTGCCCTGCCCAACACAATCCTGATGCATGTGTGGCTACATAGCCAATATGCACAATGGGCATGTCATAGGAACACCTAAAGGAAGGGTGCTGGAGCTTGTCTGCATGTCATCTGGATGAAGAGTAGAATATTCTAATGGTAATATCTTTGTGCCTCACTGTGCTAGTTGACAAAGCCTTATGTTTCAGGGCATCTCCGTAACACTAACCCATGGACCGAGACTAACTCTAAAAGTAGGTTGCTCTCAGCTCCCATCTGTAGACTGGAAAATGCTGAATTACTGCAAGAACCTTCTGTGCAACATCATACGTATAAAAAAATAATCAATCCGGACATTTTACTTAACATTGAAACATTACCTTGCTGATGTATTTACCTTTTTTTTACTTCAATTTTCCAGTCTTTTTGTACTGGACCGTTTGATGTCTAGGTAGATGGCATCACCGATATGGAACCCATCCACCTCCCGGTTTTCTTTTCTGTGCCTTACTCAAATCATGGTTGAATCTGAATTCATCCTAATGTTTCCAGGATTACTAAGGAATCTACCCTCGTCAACTATCCTTTTTCATGGTCACATCAACATGCCATTCTGTTTGATACTGGTCATCTTGGCCTGCTCTGTTAAGCATCAGCCTAGTCAAGGCTAGTCCTGGGGCAAAGTTTCAGACTCCTATCTGACTTTCCAAGGTTTTCCTTTAGTGTTCTGATTTACTTGCTCCAACAGATCCTGAAATTGCTGATAAAAATGTTACTTCCAAACAACTGTAGCCTCTTAAATTAGGATCCACACCTACATGTTCTCTCTTGAGTTGAGGAAATATAAGCAACATCATGTGGAAAGTCTTTTATGACACTCTTACATTCTAAATCTTGAAATTCAATATACTGCTCAACTTAAATCAATGTTGCATCTCTAGTCTTTCTACAAATTTTAAAGACAGAATTGACATCATTTTGGATACAGTTTTGGACTCTTCTAATTAGGTACCTGAAAACATAACCCTACCACTCTTCGCTAAAATAATGTGAACAGATTTTGACATGATTTTTTCAATTATGGACATGGCAAGTCTTACCAAGATCTTAGAAAACAATACAGAGGCTGCTCTTCATTTTGTCCAATAATGTTTGTCTTTCACCTCCCCTCCGCACAGCTTACTTGGCGCTTCAATTTTTCTTTTACTAAAGACAATTTTCCTTCCTCTGTATAGAAAAGGTTTATAAATGATTGACTATTAAAGCATCATCAATCATCTTCCTTGATGCATAACTTTGGTACTATAAACTTACTTGAGGTATATTACATTGAGAAATGTGAAATCCTGGGTCTTTCTCCAAAAGTGTTTTGGCTGCCCATTAAAGATGTTTGGAATGTATTATGTGGTATTTCTATAGCGTGAACCTAGGAAAATGGCAGTAGTGAGCTGTACAAGTTTTAAGACAAATCATAAAGTGAACAAGTGATAGGAGAGGTAGCTGTTTTTTGGACTTTTAATGAGCTGTGATGTAATATTATATAAAGAGATTTGCTCACCTGATTTCAGTGCTCAAAGTTCTAAGACTTATTTTTGATGAATGCAGATCTTTAGACTTGGCCATTTTAGATCTATTAGCTTCATTTGCATGGTGTTCCTTACCATGCAAAGGAGTTAACTGCAAAAAAAGCGACGACTAACGCTACCAGTTCTCACACATTCTGTGATAACTTGGCGTCCTTTTTTGTTGATAAAATCACTAAAATGTATAGTTCTTTTTCTGCCACACCCACTCTTACCCTGCCTACAAACTGCCCAGCACATGAACTCAGGACCATACCGGAGATGGATCGTGAGGAATTTATTAGACTTTGCTCAAAAATTAAGTCTGGTGCCCCAGCAGACCCATTAAAACCGGAACATTTTCGAGAGGCTGCCCCATTGGTCCTTGACCCATTAAGAACTCTGATCAATTCTTCGTTTACTACATCTACAATACCTGCCAGATGGAAGCAGGCCTGGGTGTCCCCCATAATTAAAAAACCAACCTTGGACCCCATTAGGCCTGAGAATTATAGACCTATCTTGTTGCTTCCATGGCCTGCGAAGATTGCGGAGTCCTATGTCAATGATGTTTTGATGCAACATCTCCAGTCGCATAACATTCTGGATGCTTCCCAGCACGGTTTCCGTGCTGGACACAGCACGGAAACCGCCCTTCTCAGTGTGACAGAACACCTCCGGACAATTTTGGACTCCGGGCAGACGGCAGCACTGATTTTGTTGGATCTCAGTGCTGCCTTCGATACGTCGTCACACGAGGTCCTGCTACATAGACTGGAAACGTCAGGAATTGTGGGACAAGCCCTGGCATGGTTCAAAGCATTTTGGACCGGGAGATCCTTTTGGGTCTCCACCCCACCTTTTCTGTCTAAAGAATGTAGCATTGAGCAAGGCGTACCTCAGGGCTCCGCACTCAGCCCGACACTCTTCAATCTGTATGTCCAACCACTGGCTGAGGTCGCCAAACAGTGGGACCTATCTATCGTCTCATACGCGGATGACACTCAGCTGGTGGTGTTGCTGAGTGACGAAGCCAGGGTAAAAGCGCACAAGTACAAACAGGGCCTTACTGCAATAACATCTTGGCTGACGGCGAACTATCTTCAGCTTAATGCTGATAAAACGGAGGTGTTGGTAGTCGGAAAAAATGCTGCAGCTTGGAATGAGGACTGGTGGCCAGATACTCTCGGCAACCTTCCAGAACCTAAAAAGGAAGTTAAAAACCTAGGAGTTTGGTTTGACTCCTCACTAAGTTTTGTGGTCCACACTAAGAAAACTGCCGCTATGTGTTTTGGACTCTTACGTAATCTGAGGCCAATACTAAAAATTTTTGATCCACCTACGCGTCAGCTTGTGGTACAGTCTACAATCCTTTCAAGACTGGACTACGCAAGTTCTCTGTTTCTGGGAACTAACCAGACGGAGAAGGCTCGTTTACAACGCGTCCAAAACGCAGCAGCCCGTGCTTTGACTGGACTCCCCCGGTTTAAATCAGTATCTGACACGCTCTCAAAGCTACACTGGCTTCCTATCGAAAAAAGAATCCACTTCAAGACTTTGTGTCTCGCTTTTAAGATTCTGAAAATGGACTCTCCCCCTATGCGCTGCCCTTTGATGACAAGGTATTCCCCTCGAAGAGCTCTTAGATCGATGGGACAGTGTCTGGCTGTGGTTCCTCGGGTTAAGCTAGCTCTGACGGGAAGACGTTCCTTCCGCTATCTGGCTGCAAAACTCTGGAACACTCTTCCACTACAGATCCGAAATCTAAAGGATCTTTTGGCTTTTAGAAAGGTCATCAAGACATACCTCTTCTGTCAGTAACTGGTCTTGCTGTGCTTTCTCTGTTTGCTGTGTTTGCTCTCTCTCTTCTGATCAAGCGCCGGGACGCCCCTTTGCTGGGGCAGCCGCGCGCTATATAAGAAAGCATACCATAACATTACATAACATGCTCCTAGGTTGCCGTCGTTAGGCAGGCATAAGGGACCATGCCTTGGACTGGATTAGGTTATTTAATTTTGAGTGCTCTCAAGAAATGTCTCTTCCTGATTTTATGCTGGAAATCCAACCTTTCACCTGTGGATGCCCCAATGCTCAGCTTTAAGTCCCATTCTGTTATCCTTATGTGCATGACACCCAGTTAGCCATAGAAATTGATTGGGGATGACATCATGCATCACAAACTTTGCTTTGAGTAATGTGTTGGATCTGTTAATGCCTGGGTGGAATTCCTCTCTCTTCACCTGAACTCCAACAAAATAAAGGTATTCTGCAACAGTGTGGCCTCTTAAAAAAATGCATGGTGGACTTCAGACCTAGGCCCTACCCCTGTTAATGAGGGAAGTGCACATGATATTGAAGTCAATTTTGACATTTAATCTTGGCTTCAAGGAACTTATATGCAAACTTCAATCCTCTTCCTTCCTCCTCATAATTGTGTCAAGAGAGATCTTCCTTTTCCTCCCTCTCCCCTCTCCATTTAGGACAAAATGTTCAGTTGACTTTCAGGAATACATTGGGCTACTGCAAGAAATTGCCACCATTCCGAATCTCCAGTCCATCTATAACTCTAGCCCTGGACTTATTCTGAGCCACTGAAGGAAGACTTGCATCTCCTTTACTCTCTTAGCTTTGCATTGGCTTCTGGGTGGAAACCTCATTCCCTTCAAAATGTTGTGCGTGTCTTGTCGGTCCTACTACAACATGTGCCCTGCACTCATCCACTGGATTTTCAAGCACCACATCCCATTTAGGAGACTAGATAATCTTCCAAGTGGCTTTTTACTCATCTTCACTTTTGCAAGATTCATACTGGGTGTCAAGCTTTTTCCCTGCTGATGAAAAGGGTCAGATATATCTGTCCACTTAACCTGGGAGTCAATGAAAGCCATCATTTATGCAACAAAAAACCTAAAACAACAACATACCCAATTTAGAGATGAATGAATAAATAATCTAAGAGATAGCCTATCCTGATAAGTGAGTGTATCATATTGGTATGTATATATCATGACACATTGTTCTGACTTCGTATCCTACCTGCCTTCTGACGAATAAGAGCAAAACATTTCAAACAAGTATTAGAAGTAGCTAGTTTTTGGCATGTCAAGATTTGTGCAGACATGTCCTGAGTCCCAGGGGCAGCCCATAACACATTTTCTGACATGCCATCCATTCAGATAAATAAGTAAAGGAAATACAATTAATTAATTGCTGCTGTGGTAAAATGCTTTCAAACGATTGGGAAGGGCTTATAGACTTCCCTATTTTCAATAGAAAGCTAATCACTAAAATATATTGTTCACAAAGGGTGCTTGTTCTTCATGTAGTTGTGATAGGAGAGTCTTGGGGTAAATCTGATGATGTCTCTAAATGTAGCATGCACAACAAAGTCTTATTCTAAGTCAAAGAAAAGTGGTCTCAAGAATAATTACCCCAAAGGATGAGGATTTCACATGTTCTATAAATGTTAGGCTCCTTCAATAATTCTACATACCATTGACAGAGTAGTAGGTTACTAAAATACAATAGGAAACTGTCACATTTTATCAAGAAGATTGACATACCTGATGTTAGGCCGCTGAAAGGCGCACTCATACCACTGATACTGTGGATGAGAAAAGGCAAAACATTATCTCACAGGCTTTGATATGGCCAATTAGTAAAGTAGTAGACACAGTCAACAAGACTGGTTTTCTAACACAAGGAACAATTGTGTGTTTGTTTGCAGGCTTATGTTAGCGCACTTCTTCCTCTTTTGTATTTTATACAGACTAGCAGTGCTTAACTTGTGCCAGTGGTTCCTGGTGGTGTGCACCAAGACCTTTTGGTTTTACTACAATATGTATAACATACTTACACAGAGTAAAACAATTCCCCTTTTTTGCAGTCATGCCCATTTTTGCTGACTGGTTTTGATGGTTTTTGAGTCTGGGGTTACTGTTGTCCACATTGTGTGTGCCCTGACCCCTACAACATGGTAATATTGGTTAATTCCAAATTGCCATGGTTAACATTCCAGTTACCCCACAGTTCATGTGGTAGGAACTACAGTTATTGCATGTAAAGTTAAATTTCACCTGTGGACTGTATCATACATTGTGCCATTCACTAGGCTGACAAAGAAAACATGGCTTCAGGCCTACCAGTGTAGCATGACTGTTGAAGCTTTTAAATCTCCATGCAAACCTGTTAAAATTACCCTATTTTATAGGAAGGAGCCATAATTTCAAATATCAAACGCCATCCCAAAGTAAGCTCTGTAGCCCACAATAGTCTAATAAGAATCAGCTTGTCACAAGCTGCCCTGTCTGTGTATTCCCCTTAATGAAGTGTGAAAACTGCTCACAGAGGAGGAACAATTGCTTATGGTTTTAGGCAGGAATACATGGGTGTGAGGAGTTTGACCCAGCTCAGATCAGAAAAGGCAGCAGGGGAGTTTTAAGAACTTCATGAACTAGAAAGGGCCAGAATGAGGCCTGTCCGTTTATAGTGAAGTGTAAAGCAAGACCTGGTGAAGAGAAATCATTTCACTGTAGGGTACAGTGTAGACCTCATGGCACAACCCCAGCAGGGAGGTGGAGAGAGTTGACCCCAGTTTGGTGTGGTTGAGAAGGAGAGCACAGCTCATTTTCCTAGACTGGGAGACGAGTCACCTACCAGCATGGAAGGGTTCTGCCATATTAGATTTAACCCAGAATAGTGTACTGTGGAGTAGTTTACACTGAAGCAAAAAGGATGTGCTGCAAAAGTGAGAAGATATACCCTGGGGAACTTTTTTTCTCATTGGTTAGGAGGTGTAGAGGAGACAACCTCACCCGCTTTGAAGAGAATATTACAAATGTGACACGTCACCATAGACTCATCAGAACACATCTACAGCAGAGATTAAATGGACCTGCTGTCTCCTCCCACTTGTACCCAAGTCTGAGACGTGAACACCAAAGGTAATTTGTGACGCTACAGGCTGCATGAGGCCTATTTTCTGGAATGACCAGCATACCAGCAACAACTACACTTGAACTGTAGCCTGCTGGTGACCTCTTATGGAGTGAATCCTGTCCCTGAAGTGCTGCCTTTGAAGCGCATGGAGCATGGTCTCCCACGCGTTGATGCTATTTAGCCCCCGGGTGGACCAAGTCCCGGGAGTATGTGGAAAATAAAGTGTGGAGGGGCAATCCCCCCCACACTGCCCCGGGGACCGCCAGCCCCCGGGACAAAGTATGAATAATTGCGGGGGGCACGGGGCCCGCCCGCAGCCCCGGGGACCGTCACCCCCAGGGGCTTATTAGTTTAATGTTAATGTTTAATGTTGGGGGGGCCTCTAAGGCCCCTGAGCCCCGGGGACCACCACACAACCCGGGGCTTGACTTTATTGACATTGCAGGGGGGGCACATAGCCCCCCCCCGCAGCCCCAGGGGACCCCACCCCGGGGCTCTTTTTTTTAATGAATAAATACCTGTGTGTGGGGGGCTCAAGCCCCCCACACACCCCGGGGACCGCCACCTCCCCGGGGCACTAAAGATTTAAATTGGGGGGTCCGTAACGGATCCCCCAGCCCTGGGGACCATCAGCCCCAGGGCTTTGTAAAATATGGGAGGGGGCCCCCCTTCTGGAGCCTTGTCGTGGCCCTGGGGACCGCCACCCCCCAGGGTCGGTTCCTGCAGTGTCCCGGGGTGCCTAACCCCGGGACGCCGTAGTTTGCAATGACAGGGCGGGAGCCTCGCGGCTCCCACCCTATCATTGCAAACTGCTTTGCTTCATTGAAGCGAGAGCATGGAAACCTGCTATCGCTTCAATGAAGCAAAGCAGATTGCTTTTCCACATGGGGAGCAGCATGTTAGCTGCTCCCATGTGGAAAAGCAATACCGGCTCCCGCAGGACGCGGGGAGCCGGCTGGGACCGTGAGGCCAGCCGACCGCGGGGCCAGCCGGCCATCCCCTGGGGCTGGCCCCATCCCCTGGGGCTAGCCCCAGGGGATGGGGTCCCGGGGCCCATAGGTGGCCCCGGGGGGGGCCATGGGGCCCCCCTCCCCAACAGTTTTAATAATAACATTTTTAAATAGAAAAAGAAGGGGGACTACACAGCCCCCCTTCTTAAAAAAAGACCGGCATTGCGCCGCTTTTGCAGAGGGGGGACAAATTCCCCTTGAATACTGGAACCTCCAGGATGTGTTTCAGAGAGGTGTTATGAGGCTACGCCCCTTTTTACACCTCTCTGCAACACAGCTCTGTGGCGCTTACTGGAGGTAGCTCGTGGGCTAGTTGCACCCAGGGACCGTCAGGATTCAAGGGGAGTCCCCAACTTAAAACGCTCCATGGGGCGCATTTGCACAGTGGTGAAGGGAGGGGGCGGGGCCTGAGTTCACATATGTGCAAACACACCCTGTAGCGTGGTTTAAGTTGGGGAATTAATTCCTTGTCAATCCTTTCGGTCCCTGGGGGCCAACTAGCCCACCAGTTACCTCCATTAAGTGCCACGCAGTCCCCTAGTGCATACTGGAGGTACCTGGTGGGCTATTTGGCCCCCAGGGACCCACAGGATTGAGGAGGAATTAATTATCTAACTTAAAACGCGCCACAGGGTGTATTTTCAGACATGTCACCGCAGACCACGCCCCCTTCCTTCACTACTGTGCAAACGTGTAAGCCTGGGCGTAGTTTGTGTAGCAGCACTACATGTAGCTTCACGTAGTATACTTTAAACTTTGCGTAGTACACGTAGTCTGCGTAGCGTAGCTGAAGACACTGTGTACGTGTCTGTACTGTGCAAAAAATGCAAAATAATTGCAAAAAGCTTCCTGTACATGACCAGATATGATAAAATAAGTATTTCTATCTTCATATGCTAAAGTGCATATAGTACTTTCACAATGGTGAAACTGAAAAATTAGCAAGCAGTGGGAGATGTGATGATTTTGGGATCCTCCCTAACCTAGGGAGAGTACCAAACAGATGCCTTGAAAACAAAAAAGCACATCTTATTGAACGATTATTGGCAAAAAAACATTCCCAACCAAAGGGCCTGCAAAGCATTATGGGACGAGATTAGCAGTGGGCAGTGAATATTATATAGTATACAATATCAAAAGAATTCTACAAAGAGCTGCAGTTCAACTGGTGGTTACTAGATGTCCCTCACTAACTGATATACATCCCATATTATATAGCTTTTAAAAGCTTTTTCTGCAGATACAAGAATATTGGACAATAATTATATGACATTTTATATTTAGATTATATAAACACAATCTATTTTGTCCTTTACAATTACACAAAGCTCTGGAATAGGAACAGATGATTTCAACCTACCTGCAAATGACCTTAACCAAGAGTCGAGTAAGCTAAACATATAGGGAAATGCATTTTCAGTTCCCAATAATTATAAAGTGAATGCAATTTATGTTTTATTTACTCAATAGTCCTATTCTAATTTACAAGATATCTTAAACCCCGAAGATTTTAGGGTTTTCTTTAATTGGAAAAGTTTTAATTATTCAATGCTGCCATACATTTCATGATCAATAGTAGAGTGGCTTTTTGTTCTACTGGTAAATTAACCTTAATCTATAATGTTTTACTTATATCCCATTCTGCTTTTTTCAGGATCCATTTATTCCCAGACCCACCCTATGATTCAGGAATAATCCCAGTTTTCATAATCCATTGAAAAAAGAGGTGAGGCTTTCTGCCGACCAATTTATATTTACTTTTAAAATAATTGTGGGAATAGTATTTGGTCCTGATGCTCTACTTCATCTGAAGAGTATAATAGTATCTCTGGTTCATTTCATGGAGAAGTGATTTAGCATTTCTGGATCATTTCTTGTAATCCAATGACACCTTCAATTTGGAGAAAACATATACATTTTTCAAATGTAAAACCCATGTTTTCTCCAGGATGACATAGGGCAAGTGTTTGGGATTAGTATATCTACTACATGTCAACATGTTCTTTTTAGTTACCAGGGTGGATGATATGAGTCATACGATCCTATTGGGTATACTTACATTCCATATTTATTTTCTCTGGTTAAATTGAGAGATCTGTGGATCCAAATCCACATCTAAAATCTTTCTTAATTTTATATATCAGGCTTTTTAATCTTTTACAATTTGAATCAAACCAATTTAAACTGGCTTTTGACACAGTATCACATACTTGAGGATTCATCACCTGCAGACATGCTAATACATTTTCCGAAAGCAATCAGCACCACAGCTCTTTATTTTGACTCATTTCAAAATCATTTAAGAAATCTTCTGAAGCCATAAAAGCTGTAAATAACTGAATTGGTGATACGTCCAACCAACTGTGTGTTGAGTCTTTCTGTATATTTGACTATAAAAGGGAGGACTCTATTGACCGCATGTGATATGCCCAAACACAGTGAGATGCTAACAGACCAGTGATCACTGCCCTCAGGTGTCAACATCTTAAAGTGTTATTAAAGTGCAAATCAGTACTCTAAGACAAACACCCAATCATGTGGGCATACCAGATGGGTGATACAGAAGGCTTGCCTCACTGGAGAATTTGAGGCTAACCTTCTGTTCAGACAAACCATTCTAGTTCTTCCCATCCAGATACATATTTTCTTATCACTCTTTGTTCTAGGGCATACTGTACGAATGTCAGACAGAACAAAACATAATTATAAACATTCTTAGAAAATTCATCAGTTGTACATGGCACCAAGTTTGAATTAAAATCACCTGCAGTAATGATTTGTAGGTCTCGCCTATGCAGCTCGCATGTGCTGCTTAGGAGGGCCTTTAGCCGTCGCTCTGCTCATTTTCAAGCACACACTCGTGCTTGTGGCAGCATCCACCGTGCGGGAGCAAGCAGGGGCGCGCCACAAGCATGAGTGCAGTGCTTGAAAATGAGCAGACTGCTCGCGCACGCATGCACCACTCCCAGGCTTGTTTAGGTTGCGCCTGGGCAAGCATGCTGTTCCTGGGTATGTACTTTAATCACCGCCATCTTTTGAATTGGCTTCTTCTTACTGTATCAGGTTATTTCCTGAACTTTAAGCGTATTACTTTTTAGATTGGCCTGCCATGAAACCTTGTGGCTGCTTCAGTTATTGGGGCTTCAACGCTGCTCTTAATCTTTCGATGCCCTTCCCCACACCACCCCCCACCACAGTACATGTGAGTTCCCAACATCCCTCCGAGGTTCGACCACGTTTACAAGATTGATTTGGCTGGTTTGTCCTTCTACTCTGTCACCACCATACACTCCCATTTCACAAGACATTACACCGCGCCCCTTGAATTTGTGTCCTCTTTTCATTTCATCCGAGACATCCTTTTACGTGAGACCTTCACGTCCCCGTTCTTTCATCTTACCCTGTTTTACCAGATGTTCTATTGGTTCACGTATTTCTACTTGTTCTCCTTGCTGACAGCTCCTTGATCCAAGACATGCTCCTGCTCTCCCTTTCTCTGTCCTTGCAGAATGAAAAGGTGCAGGAGACCGAAAAAATTAGCAATTTATCACAGAAAGAAAGTGACACTGTGACCGCTTTACTGTGCCGAGGACATCTTTTTCCTGTGATGTTTTTTTCAGAGACTGCGGCGGGATGTAACCCTTGTTGTTAGGGACTGTACTTTATGTTGCACAATTGAAATAACTCATGTAATATAAAATAGCTTTGTTTAATATTCATAATCATTAACGCAGTTGATGAACATGACAAATTACACTTTTGAGAACCTGATCTCGATATTAATTTGATTTTGGACGTAACTCATGAGAAAAATTAAGTCGTAACTAATAGTAGCTTCTCAAGTATATATAGCGCCACAGGTAGAGGAACGGGAGGGTCTGGGAGTATGAATATACTCATATTACGTACTTTAAGTTAGTGTGCACGTGGGGTCCCAACTTGAGAAAATGGAAATGGAAGCTGGAAGAGGAGAAAAAAGCGAACAAGCCTTTCGACTTCAATCCCGTAACACCAACAGATCCTCACCTGCAAAGCAAAGATCTTCCAGATCCAAAGTTCACTCCCATTATTCAAGTCGTCGGCGTCGCAGTTCTAGCCGGACTGATAAACGACAGGAGCGTCAACTTAAATGCTATTGTTGTGGATATGACTTCCCTCACATGGAGACATGCCCTGCATTAGGCCAAAATTGCAGGAAGTGTGGTCGGGACAATCATTTTGAGAACGTCTGCGGAGCCCCTCGCAAAGACACCAACAGAGACAATTACAGACAATCCCGACCGTCTAACACTCGCCATCACGCCAAAGCAGTGTGGGGCTACAGGGACTCTTCCACTGGGTCTTCAGGGTCCAGTCGTCAGTCTCATGGGACATATCAATCTCGTCGGTCACAATCTCATGAGTCAAGGTCGCTGTCACCAATATCGCAAGACAGTGATGTATACGTCTGCATGGTCGCAGACCCAGACCGGCTGAAGAAATACCTGTGGCTGGATATTGGAATGGACACGCACTGGGCCAAATTTGTCTTGGATAGTGGAGCATCTCTCATCTACATCTCAGTTGCAGAATATAAGAAGATGAGTCCACCACCGCACCTGCATAAAGCCAACATGCGAGTATACACTTGGATGTCAAGGAAACCCCTTCCGTGCTTAGGACAATTCCCGACTAATCTCATGTACAAGGACAGAACTATTCCTGACCACATTCACGTCATTGATGGTCCTGAAGCGGATTGTCTGCTCAGTTTGCCCACAGTGGAACGACTTCGATTAGTAGACATTTTGTACAAAGTCGATGATGAACCCGACATCGTTCATAAATTTCCACAACTATTCACCGGACTTGGAAAGATGGCTCACTGCCAAGTTTCGATTGCACATAAACGAACGAGTGACCCCAATAGCGCAATATCACAGCAAACTTCCATTTCACCTTCAACAGTCTGTAGAGGAGGAATTGCAGGACCTTCTCCAAGCTGACATTATTGAAAGAACGGCAGGACCCACGCCATGGGTCTCTCCAGTGGTAGTCGTGCCCAAGAAAGGCTCACCTGGCAAAGTGTGCCTCTGTGTCGATATGAGGGAACCGAACACTGCCATTGAAAGAGAAAGACACCCAGGACCTCATATTAGCGACATGATTGCGTCACTCAATGGGTGTGAATATTTTCCAAACTAGATCTCAACAAGGGCTATCACCAATTGGAACTTCATGAAAAATCAAGATATATTACCACCTTCTCAACTCATCAAGGTCTGTTTAGGTACAAAAGACTCAGTTTTGGGGTCTCTTCTGCCACTGAGATTTTTCAGGAGGCCATTAGAAAGGTAATCCATCACATTCCCAATGCTTTAAACTACAGCGACAACATCTTGGTCTATGGAGCGATGATGCAAGAACATGACACAGCGCTGGACCGAGTATGTCATGCTCTATTGGAGGCCAATCTCACTTTAAACAAAGACAAATGTGAATTTCACAAATCCACCTTGAAATTCTTTGGCCACATCTTCTCATGCGCGGGAATGAAGCCTGATCCAGAAAAGATTGCCGCCATGAATGACACCCCCAGGCCGAGAGACGCGGGGGACGAACGCTCTTTCCTAGGCATGGCAAGCTACTGTGCACGTTATATCAAGGATTATGCCACTATTAACTATCCCCTGGGAAAGCTGACAAAACAAGGACACCCATTTCAATGGACCACAAGATGTGATCAATCTTTTCATGAAATCAAATAGGCAGTTGAATCGGCCAACAACTTGGCATACTTCAATCCAAGAAGAAAGACTGAAATCACTGTGGATGTGAGTCCTGTGAAACTGGGAGTGATTCTAGCTCAATATAACAAAGAGAGTGATCAACGGTATATTGTAGCATATGCCAGTCAAAGTCTCACGGACACAGAGAGAGCCTACTCTCAACCTGAAAAGGAAAGCCTGGTGGTGGTGTGGGCCTGCGAGCACTTTCACATTTTGATATACGGAAAACATTTCACACTTATCACGGATCACCAGGCTCTGTTAACTATCTTTGGAAATCCCTGAGCCAAAATGCCACCCAGAAAAGAACGCTGGGGCATCCGTCTTCAGGAATATACGTATACCATCATCCACAAGCCGGGAAAAGCTGCAAACTCTGCCGATTATATGTCATGACATCCCAAGGCAACATTCAAGTCCAATCCATCACTAGCTGAGAAATACGGTCACTTTGTAGTGGCTTAAGCCAAACCACTCGCAGTTCCTTTAGAGGCCATTCTTGACGCTACAAATGAAGATGTCACACTTCAAAATATAAAACATCGCATTCTGAGAAACAGCTGGAGACACTTGGAAGGAGTTAGACAGAATGAACAGATTGACAATCAGGAACTGTCTTCTTTCAAACATGTGAAAGAGGAACTGTCCATCACCGTAGATGGCCTTGTACTAAGGGACAAGTGGATCATCATCTCAAAACAACTGCGCCAAGGAGTCATCAATCTAGCACATGAAGGGCACAGAGGTATTGTAGCCACAAAAAGAGCATTGCAGGAACGGGCCTGGTTCCCTATGCTGGATCAGATGGTGGAACTTACGCTGAAAGACTGCCCACAGTGTCAGCTAGTAAATCGAGAGGATCCCCCTGCGACACTTCAGATGTCTTAATTGCCAGACGGCGTCTGGCATCATGTTGCAGTGGACTTCTTTTGACCATTACAATCCGGCAAGTATGTCTTAGACATAATGGATGAATACTCATGATTCCCAATTGCGCACCTCATTGCGTCAACCAAAGCCGCCACCACTATACCGGTCCTTGATGGACAAGATTTCGCCGAATTTTCTAAGCACCTCAATTTCAGACATCTGAAGATCACTCCTCTGTGGCCCCAAGCTAATGGTATGGTGGAAAGGTTTATGGCCACTCTAAAAAAAACATTCAGCAGGCAGAACTTTCAAAGCGTGATGTGCAAGTGGCTTTAAATGAAGTGTTACAGGCCTATGGAACCACACCGCACAACACCACAGGCAAATGCCCGGCCACATTAATGTTAGGTCGCACTGTGAGCACCAGAATACCAACTTGGGAAGATGTAGCTAGTGGTTTGGCTCAAGATTCTGAGCATGAAGAAGTAGCAGCCATCAACAAACTGAAAAAAGAAAAAATGAAGGCATATGAAAACTGACGAAGAAAAGCAGCACAACCATCTGTCCAGTAAGGGGATTGGATTTTAGTCCGACAAGAACAACAGAGAAAAGCAGACTGTCGATACCAAACATGTCCACTGCTGGTGACAAAGCAAAAAGGGACCATGATTACAACCGAGTCGTAGAACAACAAGGTTAAGGCAGGTACTCAATATTACAGTGTTAGATCAAATAAATAAATCTTCAGCTGCACGAGAAGACTTAGAAAGCTGTTTGGGGCCTGAGAGCTTTGGAGGTGACTAGTGCCAGGGATCTTCCTCCTGTTGTTTTCCTGCACAAAGCTCCAAATGAACCAATATAGAGCCTTGCTTTTGTCTTTATCTCACATCATTATTTATTTATTAGTTGCCACAAAAGCATTTTGACCAGCAGTGCTGACCTTAGAAAGGATTGCACAATACACAACTATTTTATGAGTTGGTATGAATGTACATAGAGAAGGTTAGGAGGTGATTTGAGGTCGATGCTTAGCATAGAGAAGGCAGTGCAAATTGTTTCTTTATATATAGTTACAGGCCCGATTTAGTGAGAAAGTGAGGTTGGTGTTTGGTTACATATGAGGATTCACCTAACAAGAGGTGATATTTAGGAGCAGTCTTGAAGGAGCGAGAAGATAGAAAGAAGGTGTTCAGATGGAAGAGAGCTCCAGAGCATGGGTCACAATAAATGCCAGGACCGAAACTTAGAAGCTGCACATGGAGATTTTAGGGGAGACCAAAAGATTCAGATTGGCTAAACATAAGCTATGAATTGGGACATATCTGCAGAATTTGGAGGAAGGTTAGTTTGGAGAATAGCACATAATTATTTACTTTTTTGATTCAAAATCTAAGGTGCAGATATTCAGTCGTAAAGTCTTGTAAAACAGCCTCGTAGTACATTTAACACATGCGTGCACTTCTTTTCTTTAAATATTCTTTAACAAATTGAATGGCAAACTTACACACCAGATATATAGAAAGCGTACAATAGAGTGCCAACAAGTCAATACTTATTGCTTCAATTGTAGGGAAATATTCAAGATTGTGTTATCTTTTCCATTTACCAAATATAAATTAAAATACATAATACAAAGAAGGGAAAGAGACAATGAAAAGTTCACAAAATATTTCATACACTAACGTGCAAATATAATTGTAACATATATGAATTCAGTGCATTTAACATCTTCACTCGTGTAACAGGCAAATATCATAAACAGAATTAGGTTATGTAATGAAATCAGATTATATGAATGATGGTTTTATAGCTCCACACTTTTGATAACCATGTTGGCATGTTCCAAGAATCCTTGCTATGAAAGAACTCACCTGTGGAGGGGTTTACTGCCCAACCTTGCACTGGCTACTTGAATAGTGTGGGCTGAATGTCTGATGGTCTGTTTACTTTCGTTTTATTGAAAAATGTTATCTGATGAAACTCACTTTGTGGGAGATACCAGGTAGAAGTTAGTCTGTACTGTAAAATATAACGGTTAAAATATAATAATAAAATGTATTCTTTTGATTAATGTTTATATACATCATTCTGTTCTTCCAAATATGTTAAATGTGTTGAACAAAACCAACACGGTGTTTGATAGACCTATGGAAGACATTCCAAATTCAACAAGCATTTGCAATGCAATAGATCTTGCATTTACGCGGGTTTGAGCTATTGACATTGTAAATGACAATGCCTTTTATTTTTGTTCTTGTTTTTACAACATACATAAAAGGCATTGTCCTTTACAATGCCAATAGCTTAAACTCGTGTAAATGCGAGACCTGTATATAATGTGTATTTGATGTATATAAACATTTATCAAAAGAATACATTTTATTATTATATTTTGTACGTTATATGTTTTGAGTAGAATAACTACAGATTCTCCATACCAAAGGCAGACAAAAAAGATGAGCTTGCATAGCTCAATAACTAATAAAAGAAAACAAACCAGAAAAAAATGAATACAAATAGACAAGAGAATGAGAAAATATCAGTAGGTGTTTCTTAGTCAATTATACTTAATGACGATAGAAAAATGTTTAAGGAGTTTTAGTCTTAAAATTCTGTGTATGATATATTCTATTTATATTTCAAAATAAAACACATCTTCTGCAGTAGTTCAGATAAAACTTTACTCTCCAGTTATGAATGAATTACAGTGTACCACAATCAGAGAAAGAGTATTGTCTTCTCTATCACACAATCTCTTTAACATTTATCAGCCACACAGAGGATGGGTGATGCTTTCCCGTCCAATATATATATAATTGTTCTTCTAAGGCTGCTAATTTTTCCATGGATAGCTGGTTTATCCATCACATTATCACATTCTTTGTGTGGTTACTGTATGAGTTAGACACTGAATTTAAATGATGTATTAACTGTGCAATGGTCCTCATCCAGGGGATCAAAGGCTGCTGATTACTCCTTAAACACAAATGCTACACACCACAGGAGACTCCGCACGTCTGAGGTAGCTGCAGAAAATACAGTTCACTTCAAGTCCTAGGTCATAAAGCAAGCAAATCCAGGTAGATGAAGAAAGATGACTAGAATCTGTCAAAAAACAATAGCCTGAAACAACTACTCAAGGGCTAATAACAGAATCAACAGGCAATCAGCTATGGTCTTTAGGTTTTAACTTCATCCATTCACATTTGTCATTTTTCATCACTTATGATAATGTGCTCAGGAAATAAGCACAAAAGCTTAGAAGCCTAGGGCTACAAATCTGTAAACATTGCCAAGATCACAAGACAGGCGCCCAAGTTAGCTAGCAGAAGTGCAGCAATAATACGTAGGCAGACTGCACTAGTAAACACAAATAAGCCTCATTTGACTGCATGGAATGCATGTGTGGTAAGGCAGGGTTCTTAGTGGCCCTTGGGAAGGCCAAGGACCTTGCTGGTGCAGCTGCACAATTGGATGAGGTTTAGACCTGTAATCCTTATGGTGGTCTTCCCCCACCGTTTTGCCTGCTCACCTCCCCTTTTTGCTGTCTCTTTAATTTTGCCTTAGGACTCTGAGCACTTTACCGCTGCTGATCAGTGCTAAAGTGCATGTGCTTCTCAGCTAAAACATGGTGACATTGTTGTATACCTCATTGGCATATTTAGTTTACCTGTATGTCCCTTATAAAGTGGTATACCATGTACCCTGGGCCTGTAAAATCATACATATATTCAAAAAGGAAGAAAAACCACAATCAAGATGCAAAAAGCAGTTTCTAATTCAATATATTCATTGTCATATATCAAGAAAAACCTATTTTTTAGTTTCTGTAAATGATCAGCTGCCCATAACACATAGGAGACATACATTAAATCACACAAACATATACATCATAAAAATGAAATTATCCCACTGTTCACACACAAAATCTGAGACAAAGAAAACATATAGGGGCAGATTTATGATGGGAATGCGCCACGTTTGCGTCACACAACTGCGGCGTAAACGTGGCGCATCCCTACGACCCATTTACAACGTGACGCATCTAGGCAGATGCGTCACGTTGTAAAGCCCTGCGCCACTTGTGGGCGTTCCGGCGCAGGGTGGGCGTTCCGGGGCAGGTGCGCCTCACAAAAGTGGCTGAGTGAAATCTTTAAGATTTCACTCAGTCACTTTCAGGCCAATGCTGCGTCAAAACCCTGCGCCTGCTTGAAGCAGGCGTAGGTCTTGACGCAGCATTGTATAGATGGGGCACCCCCGAGCCTTGCTGGAGCTGCGTCGCGCTTGCGACGCAACTCCAGCAATGTGCCACCTTTACGGCACAGATGTGTCACGCATCTGTGCCGTTTTGCCCCATGGTGCGCTGCATTGTAAATGCGGCGCACCATGGGTGGTGGAGCAGCGGCGCAAAATAACTGGCGCGTCCCTAGGGATGCGCCAGTTATCATAAATCTGCCCCATAATGTCTAATGTCCAAAGATTAAATTTCAGGATATCCTTATATCTTGGTTTTATATCATAGGATAACTGACGTAGGATATTAACGAATGTCACCATGTTGACCCCATGATCATGTGTTAGTAACTATGCATCAAACCGGGTCTTCGTCAGGATTAAAAAGGTAACAAACCAGAGGGCAGCCTTCAAACTATGTAATCAGGAACTTACAGCTTGTGTCTTGTCAAATATAAACAAGAAAATATATTTCATGGCACCATGGACCCCAGCTGGGGTTCACTTGGTATAGAGGAGGTGTGCATCCCCAGATAAATCTTCTTGTTTGTTTCACTTTAAGCAATGAAATACCAAAATTGGATTTGTTGTTTTTGAAAGGGATTCCCCACATTGGAGCAGCATCCAGCTTGCTCTTGTTATCTTCATGCGTTGGCCTGCAGCACAGGTTGTGCCACCCACACAAGCAGCCTTTCAAACCTGCCTCAGTCCTGTCATCGCAAGGCCTGTGTGTGCAGTTTTTTCCTACTTCGACCTGGCATTTCAAACCACTTTCCACTCCTTATAATACCCTTTGATTAGACATAGGCCGCCCCTAATGTAGGCAATGGGTAGTTATACAGGCAGGGTGCTGTGTAACTAAAAGGAAGGACATGCTTTTTTAAGTTTTGCATGTCCTGGTGGTGATAAACACCTACATTCATTTTTCACTGCTGGGAGGCCTAATTATCTCTTAGGCTAGCATTGGGGATTTCTTAAAACACTTTTAAGCTGTAATTCCTGATTAGAAAGGAGTAGCTAAATCATGTTTCATATATTTGGAATGGTAATGATAAATCCTCTATAAGGGCAGAGCTGGATTTGACATTACAATTTTAGAGATGCCACTTTTAAAAAGCGGACATTTCTCTGCTCTTAACTTTGTTTGCCATAAGCCTGTCTTTAATACACACCTGGGCTTGGCAATAGCTACACTTTGCGCATTACCTCTAGGCAGCCACAAACACAGGAAGGGTGGGTGTGACAGAAGACCCATCTGCATTCTGATGGCCGTCCTGAACAGGAAGAAGGAGAGGGAGCTCACACTTACATCTGAATAAGATGTATCTGGTCCCCACATTAAGGTCCACAGATATGATGCTACCATGGCTGGGAAAACGGGGGACCAGTGCACTTCACAGAGCTGTTTCAAAGCCACATTTGGGAATAAGTACTGGGGCTCTGACCCTATCAAATCAGTGCACCACTGGACCTGGGAAGAACTCTGCTGGAGTAAAGACTGCTGTGCTGTAAGGGTTGCCACTTTCCCTTGACTTACTGTTCTAAGGAACTGCTTCTTTGCTTTTCTGAGCTGCTCTGTTGCCTGCTGATCTCTGCCCCGCTGAGTACAAGGGCTTGACTCATCTCTCTTGAAACAAGGGTGGCTTACCTTCTGTTTTCTGAAGTCTCCAGGATACAAAAGACTTCCTACAACTCTGTTTGTGCTGCTGGACGTTGCCAACTGTGAGTCCACCCTTGCTGAGGTAGAAGCAAGCCAGTGTCTTCAATCCCCACATGTATGGTCAAATTATAAAGCAAAAGCACTGAGAGGGACTACTTTCCCTCACCAACAGATTGCACAGTAGTGGCCCCTAGAAAACTCCAGCTCAGAAACAGGAGCACTCAGTCCTAGTCTGGGCATTCCAGCCTGCAAAGCATGGATGTGGAGTTGACATAGAGTTGTATTAAGTGTAAAGCTCAGCAGCCACTGGGGTGTATTCTGTGACAAGCTAAGCAGTCACTGGGGTGAGTGCTGAGCTGCTTCTGAGTTCTTCAACAACCTATTTAGATTGCAGTGTTCTCGAGAATCTCTTACACCTCTAGGTCTGAGTCATGAGTTCTAAATCTATTGTAGTCATTCTTCTCCAGTTTTGCCACCCTCATTTCCATTTCTTCTGTGGGTTTGTTGCACAGTTTGCTGAAGGAAAGGCATCTGCTTCAGGCAGGAGCCCAGCCCCTCTCGTGGCCTAAAGACCCAGGAAGAGGGACCTCTCCTTTGGTTTCCAGCCAGGTTCATATGTCCTATGTTGTTGAGCAAAAACAAAGCGGTTTCTCCATTGAGCACCTTTAATATCACCGGGATCATCATGATCAGCTAACTTCAGTGATGCAGTCAGGGAAAATATTCCCTCTGTTATCATCCACTGGCCAGCATCTTGACAGCGTAACCCAGATGTTTGATAAGTTGAATGGAAAACCAACTTTTGAAAAAAATACTTTGTGCTGCCTATGAGCCAGTTTACTGGTGTAACACGCTAGGCATACCTGGCCCCTACTCCACTGTGATCGGTCTCAAATCATATGAAGGGCTTAACAATTAGTGGTAGCATTGTAACTACAGGGGGTACGATCTAGGTGCCTGCACTGTGTTTTGGTTTTAAACTTCACTTCATTTACCTTTTTAACTATTTGCGTCTGCCTCATACTCCCCGTTCCACCCCGAGCTTTGCTCGTTTGATGTGGAGTGAGTTTCTTCCTGTCACTTGCTCTGCCTGTTTTCACACTTCCGGCGGAAGGGGGGAGCGATCTAGTTGCCATCCCGCTTCTACCCTTCATTACCGATGTGCTGGGCGTCGAGCAGCGGACGTGCCGGTGGCGCGCCAAAGGCGCGCCTAAGGCAAGCCCGTCTGCGCCCGTCCGCACCCGTCCGCGCCCGTCCGCGCCTGTACGTCGCCTCTCGCCAGGACCCTTATCCAACTTCAGTCCGGCCCTATTTGTTATGGTAAGGACGAACTTATGGCACTTAAAATTGGTTCTGCTTGCTGTTTGGCTTATCCACCGAATTTAGGGGATGCCCCGTGGGACTACCCTGTTTGTGATACCTTCTCTATTCCGGCCCCTGCCCTGCCTACCTACGTTCATCTTATGAAGCCCGAGACTCAGCTGAAACTTTTACAACTTAATATTAGATCATTGGCAAAACACCATGCCGAAATACATGATCTTATTTCAGATGAACGTCCGGATATATTTTTCTTGTGTGAAACCTGGCTAAAAGAGGACATGGTAGCGATATCGAACCTGGCGTTACCTTCAGGATATTCCATTTGCACTCTTAATAGAGACTCCAGGGGAGGTGGCCTAGCGGTTGTCTTCAAATCTCAGTACACTTGCCTATTTAACAAAGAAAACGTTGCAGAATGTGAAGCGGCGCATTTTCAGGTGTCAGTTAGCCCACAATTTACTCTATCAGGCCTCTTAGTATATCGTCCTCCTGGTCCGGCTACTAAGTTTAAAGAAGCGCTCCCAGACATTGTTAGTGCGCTGGCTGTCGGTTCAGCAAACTTTAGTATCTGTGGAGATCTTAATCTCCATCTGGATCTCAATCAGGACAATGCCATTTGCAGCTTTATTGCAGATCTAGCTGCTCTCCAGTTGGTCCAACTGGTTTCCGGGCCCACGCACTCGGCGGGGCACCTGCTAGACCCCCTATTTTCAAATCTGCAATCGGTAATTATGGAACCACCTATTCCCATGGACTGGACTGACCACTTCCTGGTCAAATGGTCTATCCCGCTCTTGGAGTGCTCTAACTCTGGGACTCCAAGATCGGTTTTTAAGCGCCCCTGGCATAAATTGAAGCTGGATGATTTTCACAATTTTCTAAGCGCCAATCCACCAGATAATTGTTTAGATTACAATCTGTTCTGTGACTGGATCCCGTGAGGTCTAGATACCCTAATTCCCGCTAAATGGACGAAAGGGCGTATTTCTACCACCAGCCCTTGGTTCAACGATTCCTTAACCATCCTGAGGAAAGCGTGCAAACAGGCAGAACGTGACTGGAGGAAAGACTACGCTCCTGATAAAAAAAGGTACTATCAGACGAAAAGCAAACATTATCATAGAGCAATCTGTAAAGCTCGTGCAGCCCACTACGCCGTAGAGATTAGCTCCAGTCCCAATCCCACCAAATGTATCTTTAAAATTCTTAAAGATCTTAGGACCAGGAAAATGGATACGCCTGTTCTATCATCCACGCGTCATTGTGATGACTTGGCGACCTTTTTTGTCAACAAAGTGCGTACCATCTATCTTTTCTTTCCTGATCCTATTACCTCTCCGGTCTTTGTGAGGACTAGCGGGGGAACCAAGGTCTATCTGGCATCTATTACGTCCCTTTCTGAGGCGGAATTTACCCGGCTAAGTGGTAAAATTAGGTCGGGCTCCCCTTTGGACCCCGTGCAGCCTTCACAATTTAAGGAATCCCTTTCCTTCTTTAGGGAACCTCTCCGCAAAATAATTAACTCTTCCTTGTCATCTGGGACCGTTCCTGCTTCTTGGAAGCAAGCTTGGGTTTCTCCCATCCTTAAGAAACCTAATCTGGATCCCACAAACCCAGGAGTTTCCGACCTATATCCCTCCTCCCCTGGGTAGCCAAGATCCACGGAAGCACATGTCAACAACATGCTTACTCAGTATGTGAACTCCCATAACATCCTGGATCCTTCTCAGAATGGGTTTCGTCCCGGCCATAGCACGGAAACTGCCCTTCTGGCCACTACTGGGCACCTGCGATTTCTTATGGACAAGGGTGAAAGTGCGGCGCTGCTTTTGTTAGACCTTAGCGCCGCCTTTGATACGGTGTCCCATGTCATTCTACTCCGAAGGCTTGAGGAGGCAGGCATAGAGGGCTCAGCCTTGGACTGGCCAACAGATCTTTCCGAGTCTCGGTTCCCCCTTTTTCCTCCCAGATCCATACTATTGATCAGGGGGTGCCTCAGGGCTTGGCCTTGAGTCCACTGCTCTTCAACTTATACGTCCAGACACTGGCTGCGGTCGCCAAGCTGTGGGACCTCATGTTGGTCTCCTATGCTGACGATATGCAGCTGGTGATTACCTTGGCGGACGGTTCCTCCCCTTCTGCCTCCAGATTTAAAGATGGTATGACTGCGGTAGCCGATTGGTTGGCTGCTAACTGTCTACAGTTAAATGCTGGGAAAACTGAGGTTCTGCTGGTAGGTAAGAATGTGGATCTGTGGAACGAGCAGTGGTGGCCGATAGCTCTAGGGTCAATACCATCTTTCAAGAGTGTGGTAAAGAACCTTGGTGTCCTGATGGACTCCTCTCTTTCTTTTCAGGCCCACACTAAGCAGCTAGCCGCCACGTGTTTTGGCACCTTGCAAGGCCTTAGACCCATCCTAAAATACTTCGATCCTCCGATACGCCAACTCATCGTACAGGCCACCATTCTCTCTCGCCTTGACTACGCGAGCTCCCTTCTCCTGGAGGCGAACAAGGCGGAAATTCAGAGAATGCAGCGCATTCAAAATGCTGCTGCCAGAGCTCTGGTGGGCCTGCCGCTCTTCTGCTCTGCTACCAGCACCATTCAGAGGCTGCACTGGCTTCCCATTGATAGACGCATTCACTTTAAGACACTCTGTCTTTCTTTTAAAATCTTGAAACTCTCGAGTCCCGCCCTGCTGGGCAACTTGATCACCCACTATGTTCCGTCTCGTCCTCTCCGCTCTGCTGAGCTACACTTGGCGGTTGTGCCCAGAATTATGCTCGCCAGAGCGAGCGGGCGCGCTTTCAGGTACCTCGCGCCCAAGTTGTGGAATTCCCTTCCAGCACATATCCGCGCCATTGATTGTCTGTCTGTTTTTAGAAAAGCCATCAAGACCTTTTTGTTCCCTTCATCTTAGTCTCCTGTAGCTCCTTTCTTCGTCTCAGCCCGGTTCATATCTGTGTGCCTTTCGTGGTCAGCGCCGGGACACCCCTTCGCTGGGGCAGCTGTGCGCTCTACAAAACGGTTAACATAACATAACATAACATAACATAACATAACATAACACTTGAAAAATATGCATCTCAGAAACCCCTTATCCTATATTAGTCAATTTTGTACCTTTTTACTTAAAGCTTATTACATGTTTATTATTGTGAGAATTATTTTATGTAGTGTTCTTAACTGTAGTGGTATTTGATACTGTTTGAACTTGAAAAAAACACAGTTGATGGACAGAATGTAGAACAATGTCATACATTCACCCCAGTACAAGGATCTGGGCCTAAATCCATCGTTTTTTTGCACTGCACACCACCCTGGGTTAGACACTGGCTATATACAAATCAGCTCTGACCCTGTGCCTCATGGGAACAGTCCAGTCCGAACTACCAAGCCATGTCTTTCCCAGACCGGAATCAAGCATCCAAGGACCGGTTTCTGGCTATCAGCCTTCATCAGCCTGGATAGCTTGACTCCAGTGGTGTAGAGAGCCTGGGACTCACGTCTGAGCATACCCAGCCCACTCGGGGTGAAAATTGTAAAAAATACACTTGATGGACAGAATGCAGAACAATGTAATACATTCACCCCAGTACAAGGATCTGGGCCTAAATCCATAGTTTTTTGCACTCCACACCACCCTGGGTTAGAAACTGGCTATATGCAAATCAGCTCTGACCCTGTGCCTCATTGGAACAGTCCAGTCCGAACTACCAAGCCATGTCTTTCCCAGCCCGGAATCAAGCATCCAAGGACCGGTTTCTGGCTATCAGCCTTCATCAGCCTGGATAGCTTGACTCCAGTGGTGTGGAGAGCCTGGGACTCACGTCTGAGCATACCCAGCCCACTCGGGGTGAAAATTGCAAAAAACACAGTTGATGGACAGAATGTAGAACAATGTCATACATTCACCCCAGTACAAGGATCTGGGCCTAAATCCATCGCTTTTTTGCACTCCACATCACCCTGGGTTAGACACTGGCTATATGCAAATCAGCTCTGACCCTGTGCCTCATGGGAACAGTCCAGTCCGAACTACCAAGCCATGTCTTTACCAGACCGGAATCAAGCATCCAAGGACCGGTTTCTGGCTATCAGCCTTCATCAGCCTGGATAGCTTGACTCCAGTGGTGTGGAGAGCCTGGGACTCACGTCTGAGCATACCCAGCCCACTCGGGGTGAAAATTGCAAAAAACACAGTTGATGGACAGAATGTAGAACAATGTCATACATTCACCCCAGTACAAGGATCTGGGCATAAATCCATCGCTTTTTTGCACTCCACACCACCCTGGGTTAGACACTGGCTATATGCAAATCAGCTCTGACCCTGTGCCTCATGGGAACAGTCCAGTCCGAACTACCAAGCCATGTCTTTACCAGACCGGAATCAAGCATCTAAGGACCGCTTTCTGGCTATCAGCCTTCATCAGCCTGGATAGCTTGACTCCAGTGGTGTGGAGAGCCTGGGACTCACGTCTGAGCATACCCAGCCCACTCAGGGTGAAAATTGCAAAACACACAGTTGATGGACAGAATGTAGAACAATGTCATACATTCACCCCAGTACAAGGATATGGGCCTAAATCCATTGTTTTTTTGCACTCCACACCACACTGGGTTAGACAGTGGCTATATGCAAATCAGCTCTGACCCTGTGCCTCATGGGAACAGTCCAGTCCGAACTACCAAGCCATGTCTTTCCCAGACTGGAATCAAGCATCCAAGGACCGGTTTCTGGTTATCAGCCTGCATCAGCCTGGATCGCTTGACTCCAGTGGTGTGGAGAGCCTGGGACTCACGTCTGAGCATACCCAGCCCACTCGGGGTGAAAATTGCAAAATACACAGTTGATGGACAGAATGTAGAACAATGTCATACATTCACCCCAGTACAAGGATCTGGGCCTAAATCCATCGTTTTTTTGCACTCCACACCACCCTGGGTTAGACACTGGCTATATGCAAATCAGCTCTGAGCCTGTGCCTCATGGGAACAGTCCAGTCCGAACTACCAAGCCGTGTCTTTCCCAGACCGGAATCAAGCATCCAAGGACCGGTTTCTGGCTATCAGCCTTCATCAGCCTGGATAGCTTGACTCCAGTGGTGTGGAGAGCCTAGGACTCACGTCTTAGCATACCCAGCCCACTCGGGGTGAAAATTGCGAAAAACACAGTTGATGAACAGAATAGAGAACAATGTCATACATTCACCCCAGTACAAGGATCTGGGCCTAAATCCATCTTTTTTTACACTCCACACCACCCTGGGTTAGACACTGGCTATATACAAATCAGCTCTGACCCTGTGCCTCATGGGAACAGTCCAGTCCGAACTACCAAGCCATGTCTTTCCCAGACCGGAATCAAGCATCCAAGGACCGGTTTCTGGCTATCAGCCTTCATCAGCCTGGATAGCTTGACTCCAGTGGTGTGGAGAGCCTGGGACACACGTCTGAGCATCCCCAGCACACTCGGGGTGAAAATTGCAAAAAACACAGTTGATGGACAGAATGTAGAACAATGTCATACATTCACCCCAGTTCAAGGATCTGGGCCTAAATCCATCGCTTTTTTGCACTCCACACCACCCTGGGTTAGATACTGGCTATATGCAAATCAGCTCTGACCCTGTGCCTCATGGGAACAGTCCAGTCCGAACTACCAAGCCATGTCTTTCCCAGACCGGAATCAAGCATCTAAGGACCGGTTTCTGGCTATCAGCCTTCATCAGCCTGGATAGTTTGACTCCAGTGGTGTGGAGAGCCTGGGACTCACGTCTGAGCATACCCAGCCCACTCAGGGTGAAAATTGCAAAAAACACAGTTGATGGACAGAATGTAGAACAATGTCATACATTCACCCCAGTACAAGGATCTGGGCCTAAATCCATCGTTTTGTAGTGTAGTTCCTATCTTCCCAATAGGCTCTGCGCATTGGAATAATACCTACAGCAGTAAAGGCATAGGCCAGACGTTAACTAGGTCTACTACTGTCGATACTAGACTTAAAGTTTTGGGTTTGCCAGCGTAGCTCAGAGTTCGCTAGAAACTTTCTCGAATGTTCAAGGAGGAATTAACTTCCCTGATTAGACAAGAAGGGATTTAGTTTCTGACAACCATAGAACATGACAACTTTGCTCTCCCCTAATCAAGAGTCAATCTCGAGAGTCGTGTGAACAAAAGGCAAATTATTTTACTCAGTCAGTACGTGCATTCTTAGTCTCATCAGAATGTAGAGAAAAGGAAGAGACGGGCGTGTTCAATAAAAGATGTTATTTATTGATCAGTCTCTTTTCTCATACAAGAGAAATGGATCGATATTATGGCAATACTTATAGTTAAGTAAAGTGCATACATTAAAAGCAATAGTATAAAATAATACTGTAAAAACATTGATATGGTTTCTAAGCCATAAGATGTTTAAAATGAATAAAATATATTTACATACACATATACATTTGACTAAACGTACTCAACTGGTGTTTCTAGATACGCCTACCCCGTGTACCTGACCTAAGTCTAATACGTGGGCGGGAATAGAAAGTTACAGTTTAAGTTAAGTTTGTTTTTGCCAAGTGAATAACTAAAGAATTCTCTGTGAGGGGTTATTCAGTTCTGTACCTGGAATTTAGGATGAATGAGGAATGGTATCTCTCTCTCTGGTCTCGATATTCCAGGCTGCCTGCGAGGGCTACCCGGAAACGCCGGTGCTGGATTCTCGGCAGGAGAAAGCAGCGCGTCTCTCAGCGCGTCAGGAAGGCGGGGCTGCTGCCAGCGGGGTCTGCTCTGCTCTTCGCTTCGGCAAGTATGGCTGCTCCGTCTCGTCACCACGCGTGTGTTTGCATATGGCAAGATCGGTAATATTTATACCTTTAAGGTGCCGAGATTGACGTAAGGATGGACATAGATACGTTAATAAAGATGTCATACGATTTGCTCGTTAGCACATTCTTTTACTAAAGTTCTCGGTGAAATCAAAACAATGGCCGCAGGGTTTTGCCAGGTTGTCATAGGTTTGATTTGTTATGAGAACTCCGTATGCCTTATCAGGGGCTGGAGGAATATCGCTTGTCTAATTAGATCGCAAGCGTTATGACCTAATCAGATAACACGTTCCTGTGCCGTAGTGTGACTGCGTCAGATAACGGTATCTGCATCATGGGGGTTTTCTGCCTCATGGGCTGACTGCTAGTTAACTTGTTGGTTTGTTTAACTAGAATAGGGTCAGGAATAGGGGGATCGATTCAGGACCTATAGGAATACATGACAGTTTTTTGCACTCCACACCACACTGGGTTAGACAGTGGCTATATGCAAATCAGCTCTGACCCTGTGCCTCATGGGAACAGTCCAGTCCGAACTACCAAGCTGTGTCTTTCCCAGACTGGAATCAAGCATCCAAGGACCGGTTTCTGGCTATCAGCCTTCATCAGCCTGGATCGCTTGACTCCAGTGGTGTGGAGAGCCTGGGACTCACCTCTGAGCATACCCAGCCCACTCGGGGTGAAAATTGCAAAAAACACAGTTGATGGACAGAATGTAGAACAATGTCATACATTCACCCCAGTCCAAGAATCTGGGCCTAAATCCATCGTTTTTTTGCACTCCACACCACCCTGGGTTAGACACTGGCTATATACAAATCAGCTCTGACCCTGTGCCTCATGGGAACAGTCCAGTCCGAACTACCAAGCCATGTCTTTCCCAGACCGGAATCAAGCATCCAAGGACCGGTTTCTGGCTATCAGCCTTCATCTGCCTGGATAGCTTGACTCCAGTGGTGAAGAGAGCCTGGACCTCACGTCTGAGCATACCCAGCCCACTCGGGGTGAAAATTGCAAAAAACACAGTTGATGGACAGAATGTAGAACAATGTCATACATTCACCCCAGTACAAGGATCTGGGCCTAAATCCATCGTTATTTTGCACTCCACACCACCCTGGGTTAGACACTGGCTATATGCAAATCAGCTCTGACCCTGTGCCTCATGGGAACAGTCCACTCCGAACTACCAAGCCATGTTTTTCCCAGACCGGAATCAAGCATCCAAGGACCGGTTTCTGGCTATCAGCCTTCATCAGCCTGGATAGCTTAACTCCAGTGGTGTGGAGAGCCTGGGACTCACGTCTGAGCATACCCAGCCCACTCGGGGTGAAAATTGCAAAAAACACAGTTGATGGACAGAATGTAGAACAATGTCATAAATTCACCCCAGTACACGGATCTAGGCCTAAATCCATCGTTTTTTTGCACTCCACACCACCCTGGATTAGACACTGGCTGTATGCAAATCAGCTCTGAACCTGTGCCTCATGGGAACAGTCCAGTCCGAACTACCAAGCTGTTTGAACTTGAGACAATTGTTTCTGTGAAAATGCCTGCTTTGTTTAGCACAGCTACCAAAGGTTAAATGAGATTGATTTAGAAATAGATTATGACTAATTAGAGAGCAATAATTAAGCAAAATACTTACTGCACTTTCAGACACTCCCCCTTTAATTAACACACTTGTTAATATTTAGGATATAGGGACTACTTTTTCTTTTCTGTTTTATGGTCAATTTTACTCATTTCTTAACTCCATTGTTTGTTTACTATAATGTTTGACAACATGAACCGAATGATGTTGAACTATTTAACTGAACGTGATTATGGACTTCAATTTCTTTAATTCTTTACTACATTGTTGTTGAATTGTGTAATCAGACATTGCACCTCACACAAGTTCGCCATGTCAATCAAGCCAAACTACCAAATATTAGGAAAGGATTAGTTCATTAAAGTCTGTTGTCCTGTGGATAGGAATGTGAGTCACTGGCTAGGCAGGTGAGTTCTCACACTGATAACGACAAATGAGGCCTTTCTTATGTAATGTTCATGTGCCCACATGTGTTGAATTTGTATTAGCATCACTGCTTTCTGTTAAAATTAGCAGGACTCGTCCTTGTCATTTATTAAAGGTAGAACATACCTGAGCCTAAATCCTGTTGGCTTTATACCACAGACGCCGCAGAAGCTGGAAGGCACCCGAATACTTCCAGCAATATCAGAGCCAAACCCCAGGATTGATCCACCTCCTGCCACCAGAGCTCCTTCCCCTCCTGAGGAGCCACCTGGAGTTTTTTGATGGTTCAGCGGATGTAAGGTTTGCCCAAAAATAAGGTTGCTGCAGTCATAGCTGTATTGGATAAAGAGAAATATTGTGAGTTTCAGAACCAAACGCTTTTCAAAAAAATATTTAAGCTACTTATATGAGATTCATCATAGCCATAGGCAGCAAAAATGCATTCATAGATAGGTAACAATTTCGAAAATGTGGCCAATAGTAAGGATGTTGATCTCCCTCAGAACGAATAATGTGTACCATGAGCTTTCTTTCAGTCTGAATCATTTCTCAGGTTATCAGTATTTATCAACACCACAGAAACAAAATCTATAAGAGATGAATATAATCACAAACAAAGAAGCAGGTAAATAATTAACAGATATGTTTTCTCATACAGTGCCTGTTAAAAGTTTCAGGTCAGCTAAAGCTTCTCTCTTCAATCAATCAACAATCAATCAATCAGTAGATTTGTAGAGCACTACTTGTCATCCGTAAGGGTATCCAAGCACTGATCCAGTCTTAGCAGTTTGAGATACATGGCAATTAATCGCGTCACCAATGAAATAAATGGTGTGAAGTATGGACTGGGTCTCAATGATTAATTTCCAATCCTTCGAAGGTTTGGACAAAATATTCTGTCACACATTTGTAACTGATCATTCAGCTTATATATTGTGTATCTGTTTGATACCATTAACCTCATGGTATCATTACGCTATAGCACCGTCGGTGGGATTCTATGCTTCCAGTGACACACAGCGCTGCTAACTATAAGCTGGACCCAGACAGCATTTCTTGAGATGGTACATTTCCTCTCTGTTTTACGAATCATGTAACAGTCTGAGGGTCATATGATCAAGAAAGGGCGATACATTATCGCCGCTTTTATCGGCAGGAAACTGTGGCTAAAGCGGCAATAATTGGCTTGATAATATGCCCTTGTGAATTCCCATAGAAGCCCAGGTTCACACCAGAACCTGGGCTTCTATGGGAATTAACAAGGGCTTATTATCAAGCCAAATATCGCCACTTTAGCTGCAGTTTCCTACCGAAAAAAGCGGCGATAATGTATCGCCCTTTCTTGATAGTATGGCCCCAAGTTCCATTGGTTGCCCACAGCACTACAGAGGCAATGCTGCAATTGAAGATAACAAAAATTATTTGGAGGCTGCTTAAATTCCTCACACAACTCCTAAAAGTATTTAAAGGGTGTTATTGAGAACTTATTTGGTTGTTAGTCCCTTCTGAATCCAATATGGCCGGTACAGGCGTTGACTTGTGAGACAACCTGCAGCATTGCTCCAGCAAAAACTGGCACGTGTAGAAAGCTGTTCTGTTTGAGAGATGTTTGTGTTGCTATTTACCTCTGCCTCAATCCTATCAGGATGGGGGTGTACTTTCCTCCTGGTCAGAAATAGCTCATAGATATCACTTGTGGTCCCTTTGCGCTGCTCTAAAGGTGGTTCTGGATGATTATCTGACCAGGAAATTCCATGTCAGGGGTGGGAAGAAGTATGCCAGCTTGCACTAAGTAGAGAGCTATGTAGTATAGTTCCATGTTTGGAAGATGTAATCCCACTGAAGCAATTGTTTCATGTAGTTTGGACATAGCTAACCTTTGAGTAAACTTTTGACATATGAAGAAATTGATAAGAGTGTCTATTTTCCTGAGTTGGGCACGTGGTATGGGAATCAGCATTGGAATTTGCTCCATTTTGCAAAGTGTCTGTGCATTTGGCCCATAAGCATTGTTGTGTTATCTTTCATCATCAATGTAAATTGTTGCTGATCAGTATCTCCACGTATTTCAATTAATTAAGAAGCCATCAGAATAGGTATGGATTGAGTGAGCATGCTGTAGTGTGGAATGAACAAAGCGATACCAAAGGGGATGATGGACGGAGCATTTGAGAAAATCAAACATTTAACCCCAGTCAACTGATCTGGGTTTAATCCATAATCATTCTTTTGCTCACTCCACCACCCCAGCTCAGACATGGGCATCTGCAAATCAGTCTGACCCTGTGCCTCATGGGAACAGTCCAGCCCGAACTGCCAAGCCATGTCTTCCCTGGACCGGAAACAAGCATCCTGGGACCGGTTTCGGGTTCATAACCCTCATCAGCCAGGCTATCTTGAATCCAGTGGCAAAGTGAGCAAGGGACCCACGTCTAGGCATACCCTGCCAACTTAGAGCGACCAAAGCGATACCAAAGGGGATGATGGACGGGGTGTTTGAGCAAATTAAACACTCACCCCCAGTCAACTGATCTGGGTTTAATCCGTCATCATTCTTTAGCTCACTCCACCACCCCAGTCCAGGCATGGCCATATGGAAATCAGTCTGACCCTGTGCCTCAAGGGAACAGTCCAGCCCGAACTGCCAAGCCATGTCTTCCCTGGACTGAAAACAAGCATCCGGGGACCGGTTTTGGGTTCATAACCCTCATCAGCCAGGCTATCTTGAATCCAGTGGCAAAGTGAGCAAGGGACCCACGTCTGGGCATACCCTTCCAACTTAAGGTGAACAAAGCAATACCAAAGGGGATGATGAGCAGAGCGTTTGCGCAAACCAAACACTCACCCCCAGTCAACTGACCTGGGTTTAATCCATCATCATTCTTTAGCTCATTCCACCACCCCAGTTCAGACATGGCCATATGTAAATCCGTCGGACCATGTGTCTCATCGAAACAGTCCATGTCGTCCCTGGACCGGAAACAAGCATCCTGGGACCGGTTTCGGGTTCATAACCCTCATCAGCCAGGCTATCTTGAATCCAGTGGCAAAGTGAGCAAGGGACCCACGTCTGGGGATACCCTGCCAACTTAGGGCAAACAAGGCTATACCAAAGGGGATGATGGACGGAGCGTTTGAGAAAATCAAACACTCACCCCCAGTCAACGGATCTGGGATTATTCCATCATCATTCTTTAGCTCACTCCACCACCCCATTTCAGACATGGCCATATGCAAATCAGTCTGACTCTGTGCCTCAAGGGAACAGTCCAGCCCGAACTGCCAAGCCATGTCTTCCCTGGACCGAAAACAAGCATCCTGGGACCGGTTTCTGGTTCATAACCCTCATCAGCCAGGCTATCTTGAATCCAGTGGCAAAGTGAGCAAGGGACCCACGTCTGGGCATACCCTTCCAACTTAAGGTGAACAAAGCGATACCAAAGGGGATGATGGACGGAGTGTTTGAGCACATCGAACACTCACCCCCAGTCAACTGATCTGGGTTTAATCCATCATCATTCTTTAGCTCACTCCACCACCCCAGTTCAGACATGGCCATATGCAAATCCATCGGACCATGTGCCTCATCGAAGCAGTCCATATCTTTCCTGGACTGGAAACAAGCATCCTGGGACTGGTTTTGGGTTCATAACCCTCATCAGCCAGGCTATCTTGAATCCAGTGGCAAAGTGAGCAAGGGACTCACGTCTGGGCATACCCTGCCAACTTAGGGCAAACAAAGCTATACCAAAGGGATGATGGACGGAGCATTTCAGCAAATCAAACACTCACCCCCAGTCAACTGATCTGGGGTTAATCCATCATCATTCTTTAGCTCACTCCACCACCCCATTTCAGACATGGCCATATGCAAATCAGTCTGACCCTGTGCTTTATGGGAACAGTCCAGCCCGAACTGCCAAGCCATGTCTACCATGGATCGGAAACAAGCATCCTGGGTCCGGTTTTGGGTTCATAACCCTCGTAAGCCAGGCTATCTTGAATCCAGTGGCAAAGTGAGCAAGGTATCGATGACCTGCCAACTTAGGGCGAACAAAGCGATACGAAGGGGATGATGGACGGAGCGTTTGAGCAAACCAAACATTCACCCCCACTAAACTGATCTGGGTTTAATCCATCATCATTCTTTGGCTCACTCCACCACCCCAGTTCAGACATGGCCATATGCAATCAGTCGGACCATGTGCCTCATCGGAACAGTCCAGCCCGAACTGCAAAGCCATGTCTTTCCTGGAACAGAAACAAGCATCCTGGGACCAATTTCGGGTTCATACCCCTCATCAGCCAGGCTATCTTAAATCCAGTGGCAAAGAGAGCAAGGGACCCACGTCTGGGCATACCCTGCCAACTTAGGGCGAACAAAGCGATATCAAAGGGGATGATGGACGGAGCGTTTTACACTCACCCCCAGTCAATTGCTCTGGGTTTAATCCATCATCATTCTTTAGCTCACTCCACCACCCCATTTCAGACATGGCCATATGCAAATCAGTCTGACTCTGTGCCTCATGGGAACAGTCCAGCCCGAACTGCCTAGCCATGTCTTCCCTGGACCGGAAACAAGCATCCTGGGTCCGGTTTTGGGTTCATAACCCTTATCAGCTGGTGTAAGTGTTGACTCCCAAATGCTATCTCCATGGCCCTGGAACCTTTGCTGTGTCAAAATGTACTCCTACTAACATATCCTGAAACCTGGGACGTAGAGACTTTTTTAAATTTTTTCCCTAAGAACATACAGGGGACCAGGACCATCCTGTCAAGGATATCAAACAAAAGTGCACTGATTCTGGGCCAAAGATCCCCATAGCTCAGCTACGCTTTTCTCCGCATTACCAAATTTGAGTCAGCTGGTTCTTGCAGAGAAGGTATACGGTCTCAGAGAGCCCTCTTCAGTGAGCCCCTGCAGCCTACCGCAAGAAGAATCTGAGCAACTAAAAAGTTTGTTACCTGGAGACTGTACACACCTCAGTCCTAGAGGCTGAGGCCAGCTTAGCACCTGAGGGTGATATGGCACTGGTGGAAGCCTGTGCTGCCATAGTTCAACTGAATTCCCCCTGGCTCCAATGGTATCCCAGAAGAATTTTATAACTGCTATCTGGGGCTGGTGGGACCCAACCTCTTGAATGCGTTTCTAGAAACCTACAAGTAGGACGTGCTCCCCCTCGGACTTAGATGGGCCATTATAGTGGGCATTCAAAAGCAGGGCAGGCCTGAGGAGTTCTGTGCTTCGTTTCGGCCAATTTCTTTGCTTAACATTGAGGTTAAAATCATGGCCACTACACTAGCCACTAGCCTTCTGCAAGTCCTCCTGCCCTTTATTCACGGGTCTCAACTGGGCTCTATGCCTAGTAGGTCGACACAATACAACTTTCGACAAACACACGATTGGATGAATCAAATTAAAGATCGGCTACCCATGTCTTTCTTGCACTTGACACTGAAAATGGGTTTGATGTCAGTGGTTTGGCCCTTTCTTGAATGCACTCTGGTCGAATTTGGGTTTGATCCCCACAATAGGAAATGTGTCTTTACTATATCAGGCTCCCATGGCGACAATCAGGGTAAACGGAGTGGTGTCTTTAGAGTTTCTTATTGGTAGAGGCACAAGACAAGGCTGCACTTTGCCCTCTGTCCTCTTTGCCCTCATCGTAGAGTCCCTGGCCTGTGAGGTCTGTGAATACTCAGGCATTCATGGGTTCAAGAAAGCGGGAGAATCTGCTGTGGTAGAGACAATTTCTTCTGAAGATATCCTTCTTTATATCACTGACCCTTCACTGTCCTTCCGTTTGACCTTTAAATTATTCAAAGAGTGTGGGAGTTACTCCCGTTATAGTGTTAATTGGAACAAATCAGCGCTTTTTCTCCCACAAAGCGAGATGGAACTACCATCATTCACTCGACGCACGGCGCACACTACCCTAGTGTTTAAAAAATTGGGCAACTTCATGACATTAGGAAGGGACCGCTGCTTTGGACGTAACTTTGGGAGGGTAATGCGAGCATGTCAGGAAGAAATGGAATGATGGAGAGGGCTACCCCTCGCACTGATGAGGAAAGCAACCGTGTTCAAGATGATCTCCCTTCCCAAACTTTTTTATGTCCTGTACAATACCACCTCTCGAATCTCCCCTGAGACCATCCAAATAATTGAGAGAGACATGCGGACTTTGCTGTGAGATAGCTCTTAAGACATTATACCGCAACCAATATAATGGCGGGCTAGCTCTGTCAGACATAAGGGCCTATTACTGGGCCGCCCACCTCATTAACATAAAAGACTAGTTATTTGCCCTTTGGATCATTCAACCTTCAGGCTGGAGCGGCCAAATGGGGGGATTGGTCTTGTCTACAGTACCGTTATAGGGGGGAGGAAACTGAGCGACTCTCCCAGCTACACAGGAGACGCTAACGTGCTGGAGCCAAGCAGTTAGTACAATAGGGTGGTAAAGTCAACCCACCTGAGATACGCCTCTGTGGTAGAGTATTTGGTTACTGAAAATAAGGAAACTATAGGGATTTGAGGCCTAGCACCGGATAAAGGTCTCAAAGGTCGGGGATGACATCATGCTGTTCTCCTCACTCCAACAAGAATACGGGATGAACCCCAAATAATTTCTAAAATACACGCAACTATAACAAACATGGAGGGCTGAGGCGCTCCATGGAGAGGGTATTCTGGAATATTTCCCCCTAGAAGGACGACTCTTGACTGAGGAGCTAGGGAAGAGCAATTTCCCTCCCATACACAACGCTTAATAATAACATGCAAGATACCTTGTACAATCTGCAAAGTTAATAGGAGAATGCGCTGGGAGTAATGAAGAATAAAGACTAGGAAGCAGCTCTGATGCACCCAACCCAGGAGAAGCAGCAATCAAGGCCCAACTTGGCTTAATTTACTTTAAAATATTACACACAGTATATCATGATAGACGTCGTTTTCAGGCCGCCCTGGGAAGGGAGAAGACCACACACAGCTTAAGATGTCAAGGAGAGGATGGCTCCTTCCTTCATGCGATCTTGATGTGTTCCCAAATCCAACAGTACTAAGCTAACATTACGGGAAACTTAGCAGAGTCCTCTCAGTCCAGCTCCCAATGCACCCCAAATTCCTTAACAACATTGATCTGCCAAAAGCCCAGTTTCTCCTCTGCATCCTCAGCCTCATAGCAGCTAACAGAGACATAGCTTACTACTGGGGGATCACAGGAAGGCCCCACTATGCTCGAATGGAAAGGGGGCATAGGCATTGATATGGTGGCTTAAAAAGTCAAACACACTAGTAGCGGCTGTCCCCTAAAATGTTGTAACCTGGATACAATACTACTCTTTGAACCTCATGGACCACAGTGGGGGGAAGTACAGGCTATGAATGGAGATTGAGAGGGGTGTCACTCTAAGTTAAATTGCTGCCTATATTAGGAGGTATTTTTTGTCATGGTCTGGGTGTAGGCTGATTGATATCCCGGGAGGGATTGCTGGTATTTAAACCCAGACTAGTTGAACGATGTATTCATCAGCTTTTTTTGCATTGCAAGTTAGCAGTATAATTTCTTTGCTTAGATCTGGGATACCAGTCCGAACAAGCATAACTAAGGACTCCACAAATTATGTCTAACTATCTGGATGGATATCAGATCAGAGACCATGAAAATCACTGGAACGAAGGACATGCTAAAAACATATAAAGGAAGTTGCATATCTAGGGCAGTTGGGGGTGACTTCAAGATTAGATGCTATGGAATACTTTTGGTTGTAAATAAGTATGGTGTAAGCAAATAAAATGAAAATACAATGACCTGTAGACTTTCTTTTTTTTCAGTGTAATTTTTCTCCCAGATCTCTGTTTTTTCTCCTTATGCGCCTTCAAATCCGATGTAATGGTACAAGGATGTCACTAGACTTCTAAAACAATGCATGTAAATCTTCATCAGTCTCCTCTGTGGACAGCTCTTATATTTCACTGGAATGTGGGTAAAATAATTCATTAACCTACTTAGGAGCACTATCTTAGACAATGATGATGTGAAGGAATCCTTCACGGAAGTGAAAATTTCTTTGGCATAGTTTGTGCTGCTTTCGATGTGTTCAGTCAGTGCTGAATGCTTTGTGGGTCTTATTTGCTGGTGGTAGATCTTGAGGGCTGATTAGTTGGTGATTTTCTCGGTTTCAATACGGGTCTGTCTCTATCTGTGTTCGAGTTGCTTGCAGTGGCATTGGGTGAGCCGTAGTTCTTCTATGCACCATCTTCCTTGCAGACTGGTACTGGTGGTGGAAGTTGTCTTGACGAGCGATGTCATGGTGTCAGCACGGAAGGTGATCAAGGTGACACATTTGGAAATGGATGGAGCAAGGTTGTCTTAGTGTTGTGGTTCTTGGGCTAGAAGCTATGTGGTTCATATTTATTCTGGGATCCTATTCCAGTTTTGTTGGGTGGTTTTGGACCGTGCTGATGGAAGATGAGTAGGTCAAAATGGAAGAGGCTGTCACCGTTACGGGTGAAGAGTGTTGGCTTGTCCACCATGATGTCACTGAGATTGGTGAAGATGGGTTCTAGGATGTAGTATCCAGTGCCATGGGTGAGGTCCTTTACTCGTTGGGTGCAGCCGCGGCCCGTGCAGGTAAGAGCGGTGGGGCCGGGTGGGGGGCGATTTCAACAGATGAGGGTGAGGGAACATTTATTATTTATTTAATTTTCCCTCATGGTTGTCTGTCAAATACCCCCCCAACACGGTCCGACTGCTCTTACCTCGATGAGCCATGGCTGGTTGGGTGAGCTTGAAGGTGTTCAGGTCCTCTGGGAGGTTGTTAGTGTTGAGGTTGGTTGGTGTACTCCTCCAGGTGGCAATTGAGGCTGGCGAGGAGGATGAAAATGCTGTAGTCAAGAGCCAAAGGAGCTATGAAGTCTGCAATGGTGTTGCCGAAGTTGGATAGTGGTCCTAGAGGCAGGTAGATGAGGGCACATCCCTAGGTGGAGCTGTTCCATGCTGTTGTCCGTGTTTGAGGATGTGGCGAATCAGAGGATATTCTCTTTGAAGATGATGGTTAGTCCTCCTTTGGGTCTGCATGCTGTAGTATGATCTTGTATCCAGGGGAGGGCTGCTGTGCAATTGAGGGGGCCGATGTAGGAATGAGGTAGGTTTCGGTCAGGTAGAGCAGGGCCAGCGAGAGGTTGCACAGGAGCTCTCAGACTTTAGTGATGTGTCAGACAAGCATGCAGATGTTGAGGAGGAACCAGGACAGGGAGGGCTGAGAGAGGGGGTGATATCATGTGTGTATTGGGAAGTGAGGGGGTGGAGGGTTATGGGTTGAGGGCAATGGGGAATGCAGGAGAAGTGGTAGGTGACTCAGGAGAACTCACCTTCGGAATTGGCTGTTGAGGCTTGGCTGATGTACTGGCAGGAATGACAGGGATTGGGGGCATTGAGGATTGTGTCAGAGTAGCGTCTGAGTGCAGTGGATGGATGGGAGACCCGGGGTCTTTGCGCTGCATTGTGTGGGGCGAGGGTGGGCACAAACAGGCTTGCCTTTGGCATTCCCACAGTGCATCCGTGCTGCATCCACCATTAAATAGGAGAGGGACAGAGAGTAGTTGGGGAAGTAGGCGGGCTGGAGCGAGCAATGAGAGCAGTGTGAAAGTAGGTGAGTGCTGCTTGGGGAAAAAGACAAGAGGCTGCAGAGGGGTAAGTGTGCAAAAGAATGTGCTGAAACTGGCAGGAAAATTAGGCAAAAGATGAGGGAAAGAACAGTTGAGAGATAGAGCAATAATGAGATTGCAAAGAGTGTGAGGAAACAAATGGGAAAATGGCAAAGAACTGAATGAGAATTTCAGATAGCAAGAGTGATATGAATAATGGACAAAGAGGAGAAAAACAAGCTGTGGTCACGAGACAAGAGAGGAAGTGAGGCTGCAAAGAGCGAAAGGAAAACGCAGACAATGATAATAAAAGAGCCAGATGAGAGAAAAGGGCTGAACAGCTGAGCAAGAGTAGGAGTGTAAATAGTGAGAGGAAACAAGTGGGCAGAGAGCAAAAATGAGAGGACAAAATGTCAAATAAGTAAAAAAGAGAGATCAGAATTAAGCAAAAGAAAGTACCAGGTGCAGGGGAGAGGCAGGAATGCGAAGCTGGGAACCTGAATACAGTGTCGGTGCTGGGGGAGCAAGTGGGGACGATACTTGCCTATAACTCATTATGGGAGTTCCTTACCAAGCAATTTCCTTCACAAAAAGCAAACCAAATGGTTTTGCCAAAGCTTGTTTATATTGGTGACTACGGGAGGAAGGTGCTGCTGCGTATCATATGTCTTGAATGACAGGCTTAGCAGCACTTTTACATTTAGTCATGTAAACAGTCCCCCTGGCTTGGTGGCAGACAAGTGGGTGCAATAAGCACATAATATCAAGTTCCCATAAATGAGCTGAGGGGAAGCCTTAAAGGCTCTGATGCAATAAGCCATCCCACTGTTTGTCAGAAGAGGCTAGTTGTCAGGCTACCAATAAGGAGATATGCTTCTTTTAATTTTGCTACAGTCTCACTGGGAACTACATTTGTTTTCTGGTGCCTACGTAGGGAGCTGGGGTCAGAGTATGAAAAACCTGGCATCAGATATTCTTAGAATCTGGCACCATTGTTATTTAGGGGTTCCTGTTCACATCTTGTAGGATTTTGTAGGAGTGTTTCTGAAGGGTATGCAGCTTAAATATTGACAGCAAAATATCGATGGGATACGATATCAAGGGCAAAATATTGGAGGAAAAATATGTGGTCCACAGGACCTACTGTGGATGCCCCTACTATATATGCTAGGCAGTGCAGGAATTCCGTTGCAACAATATGTTACTCTTTTAAAGAACTTTTTTGCATGTTGATAGAGTGTTATAGGTTTTTGCATCTGTCCCATATACTAGAGGTATGTAGTTAAGACTAAAATCTAAAATTAAGTAAAAAAATATTTTTTTTTAAATGTCTCGTAGTCTGGGGTTTTTATGTTTGTTCAAATGTATGAGGCAAAAAAGGCTCATTGGACAGAGGTGTTTATGCAGGAAACAGTCTCACTTTTGTGCATATACTGCAGTTGGTCCACGGAGTGCCACATCCTTATCAAAGGACCAGTTTACGTCTTAGGCCTTCACTGCAATGTAGTTTAGCATAATTTTTGACGCAAGGCAGTAACATAAGGGAATCGTAATGCCTGATCCAAAGCATAGGTTTCTCCCATCTGCTCTACCTATGTGCTATCCAGTTTCAAGGGCCCCCCCTGCATAGTGAACTTTTTCTCTTGATATCACCTGTCATCTTCTCTATCTCAGCCTCTAGCACATTACTCAAATTTGTTTGGAATAACGGGTTTCAGATTGCAGATAGGGTTAATAAAATGCAAAGTTTTTCTGATCAGGAGCCCCTCAAGTATGTCTTGCCCAGGGTCTCCACAGCCCTTAAGATGACACTGCACTCAACACAGGCAGAGTCTGAAGCATTTAGAGGCTCACGCTTTCATAATCTAACACACATGCAGAGCTCCAAAGGCCAGGGCTACATATGACGAGTCCTTCTAACATTTTGCCCTCTATCACTTAAATAGATCACTGGGAGTGTTACGTTAAGACTGTGTATGTCACAGTTTTGGGGTGACTGGTGTCTTAAGTAGTTGAATAGCTGGAGAGGTGCTACTTTACCACCTAAGACAGTAGAAAATGATTGCTTGCCACTTTCAACTTTAAAGTACTTGGCTGCTTTTTGCTGGAAATGCACCAGCATTTCTTCACCTATGTAAATTAAACAACAGAACATACCAGAATAACATATGCAAAGTAGTAACATATCACACTTAAAACATAGCAGAGCATGCCACTTCAAAACAAAACGCAAGACAACAGTTGTAGTACAACACAACAAAATCACATTTCAGGAATGCAGCTCAAAGACACAGTAAGACAAAAAAACAGAACACATCACTACCACAACATAATGACACACACCAAATGCACACAAACGTTCATGTCACACTTTACCACCCCCAGAATCCTATTTTTATAATACGGTGGTAAAAGATGGTTGGAGCGCAAGTCAAAAAAGTTTTGTAACGGCGCCTGTAAAGTCTCACATGCAAACTCTCAAATAAAATAAAACACGGAAAATCTCACACAAAAAAATTAATCTTAGGGGAGAGTCACACAGGGCGCGCGCTGCACCACAGAGATACTCGAAAAGGCGCAGTGCCTCTCACAGGTAAAAATCCCTTCAGAGAAAAACCCCAATATTGATCTACAAATCCCCAGCCATTTAAACCATTGGGATAGTCACTCTGGCAGGCTCTCTTTTCTCGTTATCTTCCTCTCGTTTTGTTACCCCCTCCGTCTTTTTTGCACTTCCAGCCACTGTATCGCTCTGTCTCTCTCCAAGTGTCTCCTTTTCTCTCGCTCATTTCTCTGTCTTTTAACTCACTGCCCCTGTCTCAATCTCTTTATTTATCTACCTATTTCTAACTCAATTTCTCTGTCTCTTCCTGATTCTCTCTCTTGCGCTTTACCAGTCTCTACCACAACCATCTTTCTCTCGGTCTCTTTTCTTTCTTGTTGCCCCTTAGTACATGATGGTCATTCTGTTTTTGGTTGCTTCTTTTTCAGAACAATTTGTACTGAGAGAATGCATATGAAACACGAGGGCCGATGTGACTGCAACCCATGACTTAGGTGTGTCACGGTTCCTCCGCGGATGAATACATCTTTTATGTCTACAGGCAAAACACAATGTGACTGCAACCCATGACTTAGATGTGAACCTGTGGATTCATAGTTCCTCCGCGGATGAATACATCTTTTATGTCTACAGGCGGAAGCGAGTGCAAGGGCAGCACGAGCGTCATTCCCACCACGTGTAACTGTCCTACAGCATGAAGGGGGAAGGAAGGGCCATGGAATGAGGTTACACGATGTGCAATGGAGAAACTCCTGCGAAAAGAACGAGGGACCTTCGCGCAAGAATTCACTGTCCACAACTTCTTAGTAAGCAAGAAAGGCCACTTTATTAAGACAGGTCTGAAACAAAACATCTTAACAACATATTTAATTTATTTATTTATGTATTTATTAAACCCAAATCTTTCAGCTCACTGAGCCACCTTACTAAGGAGTAAACCCCACCAAGTTAAACCTAACAAACCAAAGGCAACTCTTGTACTAACCCCTCCTTTCCTATACCTGCCCTTTGAGGATGGACCAACCCGCTCCAGGCTGCCCACCCCCCCACTAAAAACCCGCCTACAAAAAGGAAAAATTTCAAACTGTCTTAGCGTGGCAACCTACAAAATAAAAACAGTACCGAAAGCACTGCTAAAAAAAAAGGCTGGGTGGGACAAAAACCAAGCTCCACCGCCCGCCTCCCGTTGATCACGCACTTACGCTATCCCTGCGCTAGCCCTATTTATATCCTCTGACCCTAAATTAACCCTCACCTGCGTGGCCAGCCCTCTAGCGCGAACTCGCCCAGGGAGAGACCGGCTCGCGCACAGCTCTCTCTGGGTCCCTCCTTAATATACTTTAGCAGCAACAGAATAAAATGGTCGGCAGCACGCCGAGTTACATAATGACAAACAAAATGCAATCCGTTGAAGACAGGATAATGGGATAGAAGTCTCATCAACATATTGGCTCTTACTTAATCATGGACTGCGGAACGTTGGTCTTTACGAATGGAATCGCCCCTTGTTTCTTCAAAACCTGCACTAAAACACAGTCTTTCTCCACCGGAACGTCGATGAAGTGGACCATGCCACACGTGGAGGCGTGCCCCTGCGGGAGAAATAAATGTTGCAAACGTGATGCATGAAAAATGGCAAATCTGGTCAGTATCTCCATTAATTTAAAGGATTGAGATAAAAGAGTACCTCATGCTCTAACTGAATTGAATAGCAATCCGAGGCCTGCTGTCTAAACAACTGAGGGCCAGATGTACGACGGCCAAAATAGCGCCTCGCAAATTGCGCGTCTTTTGCTACGCGCAATATGCTAGGCGCCATTTTGGATGTACGACATTGTGTAACACACTGTCAGCGATTCCCAGTGGGGTCGCAAATAGAGGGGCTCATGAATATTAATCAGAGTCTCGTGCAATTTGCGACTCCTTCGGGAATTGGCAGGCTGTCCCAGGTATGGTGGACTGCGGGCTCAGCAGACCACCATGTCTGGGACTGCTTTTAAATAAAGCAGTTTTTTTATTTAAATGCGGCCCATTTTCCCTTAAAGGGAAGGAAAAATGGAGGATGCATTTAAAAAATAAAAAAAAACATATGTTTAATTTTTTATGGGCAGGAAGTTGTCCCTGGGACTACTGCCTGCCCGTAAAACATATTTTCCCCTGCGTTTGCAAAGGGGAAGGGATCACCTAGGGAACCCTTCCCTTTTGCGAGTTAATTACCACCCTCTTCAAGAGGGTGGTAATTTGTGAGTGTTTTGCACCCACAATTGCGCACACAACACATTCTTACATAGTGCTGCGCTCACTATTAGGAAGGGAACGCCCCTTCCTAATAGCGAGTTGCAAACCCTATTTTGCGAGTCGGCAAAACTTAGGACAAATTGGGTCAAAATAGTGTTTCTACATTCCCCGTGCTGTTTTTGCATGCGCAGACTGGTTTGCAAACCCGTTTGCGTATGCAAAAATGGTCAAACATCTGGCCCTTAATTCCAAAAGCAGGAAACCCAGATACTTATTACAAGCACTTGGTCAATACTAAAATAACAAGTATTTACAATGCAACGGTCTCGCCTATGCAAAAGTTAGAGCTATTGGCAATGTAAATGACAACATTGTCATATATGTGTTGGATTTGAGAACAGATAAATAAATGGCATTGTCATTTACAATGCCAATAGCTTAATCTCTCGCAAATGCGAGACCTATTGCATTTGCACCCCCACAAAGCCACACACACAGAGCCATACACACAGAGCCACACATACACAGACAGAGCCACACACACACACACACAGAGCCACACACACACACACACACACACAGCCACACACACACACACACACACACACACACAGAGCCACACACACAGAGAGGGCCACACACACAGAGCCACACACAGACAGAGCCACACACACACACACAGAGCCACACACACACAGACAGAGCCACACACACACACAGAGCCACACACACACAGACAGAGCCACACACACACAGACAGAGCCACAAACACACACAGAGCCACATCACACACAGAGCCCAACACACACACACACAGAGCCCAACACACACACACACACACACAGAGCCATACACACAGAGCCACACACACACACACAGAGCCACACACAAACACAACACACACAGAGCCACACACACACATACAGAGCCACACACACACACACAGAGCCACACACACAAACAGAGCCCAACACACAGAGCCACACACACCCTCACCCCGGGGAATCTCCTTATTTACAAATGGGTCATTCGAGGCCCCCACCAACTCCCAGAGCTCACCCGTTACTTCTCTCAGTCTAGGTCAGCCACACACCCATCTCTGCCCAGTAACGCCCCAGGGAACAGAGTCAAGAAAAAACAAGCACAAGCAGGGAACAGAAGCAAGAAAAAACGATCAGAACAGAGGCAAGAAAAAACGATCACAAGCAGGGAACAGAGGCAAGAAAAAACGATCACAAGCAGGGAACAGAGGCAGACCCAAAGGGGGGGGCAAAAAGCCCACTAGGAACCAGGGATATTTTTAAATGTAAATTTAGAGGTGAGGGATGCCTTGAATGGGCAGTGCAATGCACCACCCAACCCAGAAATAGGCACAGTCCGGTCTGATGGGGTAATAGCACCCGATCTGCCACCCTGGATAGGGCAGAAAGCCCACTAGGAACCAGGGATTACATATTTATGTAAATTTAGGGGTGGGGGCTGCCCAGAATGGGCATGCCAATACCCCCACAAAATAGCCACAGTCTGTTTCCCTTCCTGGGGGGGGGGCAGATGGGGCAATAGCCCCTGATCTGCCCCCACCAAGAGGCAGAAAGCCTACTAAGCACCAGGAGTAGTTTTTTTACCCTGAGTAGGGGCTGCCCAAAATGGGCATGCCAATGCGCCCATCCCACTCAAAAACAAATGGACAGTCCTTCAGCCCCCCAGAGGCTTATGAGGCACTAATCCCCAATCTGCCCCTCCAGGGGTAGAAAGCCCACTAGGAAGCCAGGGACCATTTTTTCGTACTTCAGAGGTGGGAGCTGCCCAGAATGGGGATGCCAAAGCCCCAACCACCAAAAAAATAAATAGCCTCAGTCTTTCTACCTGCACAGATGGGGCAATAGCCCCCGATCTGCCCCCCATCCTCAGGGTGACAGAAATCCCACTAAGCACCAGAGAGTATTTTTTTAGGCAGAGTAGAGTGGGGGCTGCCCAAAATAAGCATGCTAATGGCCCCACCCCACTCAAAAACAAAATGGGCACAGACCATTAGGCACCAGGGACCATTTTGTTAGTATACTAGGGGTGAGGACTACCCAAAATGGGAATTCCAATGCCCCATCCCAAAAATAGCCGTAGTCTTTCTGTCCCCCCACCCAAAGGGCGATGGGGGCAAAAGCCCCTGATATGCCCCCCTTGGGGGTAGATGGGCACTAGGCACCAGAGATATGTTTATGGGCATTTCAAGAAGCATTCCCTTGGCAAGGGTCAACCCCTTTGTTTATGCACACATTTTGGCTGTATCTTCCTCCGTTAGGGACATATCAGTGATTACTTTTAGGCACATCTACCCACAAGGGGGGCAGAAAACCACTATACACTAGCGAACATTTCTGTGTGTGTGTGTGAACTGGAGTTCGGTTGATGGTCTGTGTGTACTGACATTTGGCTGGCTGTGTGGGAACGTGCATGTTGCTGGCGGTGTGTGTGGACTAGCGCTTGGTTGGCAATGTGAGTGGGCTATTGTTTGGCTATCAGTCTGTGTGGATGGCACATGTCTGGTGGTGTGCGTAGACTGTTGCTTCGCTGGGGGTGTGCATGGACTGTCGCCTGGCTGGCAGTGTAATGGTGGTGTTCACGGAAGGCTCTTGGCTAATGGTGTGCATGGATGGCACTTGGTGGGTGGTGTGCATCGATGACATTTGGCTGGCAGTGTGCATGGATGGTGCTTGACTGGAAGTGTGCGTCGACAGTGCTTGGCTGGCGGTGTGCATGTGCAGCGCTTGGCTGGCGGTGTGCATGGACTGTCTCTTGGCTGGTGGTGTGCTGGCGCTGTGCGTGGCCAGTCGCCTGGCTGTGTGCTGATGGTGAGTGCGGGTGTTGCTTGGCTGGTGGTGTGCATGGATGACGCTTGGCTGGCGTGAGGCTTGCATGGATCCTCCAGAGATTTATAACCCAGAATCCCTTGCAAACCTCAAATTTAGATAAAAAGTCACACTTTCCTCATATTTCTGTATGGAAAAGTTGTGGGATCACCTCACCAGCATACATTCCCCACCACCCAGTGTTCCCCTCTGTCTCCTGATAAAAATGATACCTCACTTGTGTGGGTGCCCAAAGTAAAGAACCTCAAAAAGTATGAAATGGAAAACTGAGGGGGATCCAAAGTTTTTAGGCTGACTTTGTTTTGGGCACCAATACAAGTGAGGTACGCTGAGTGGTGGGAAATTTGTTCCCGTGTGGTGATCTCACAACCTTCCCACACAGAAATGTGAGGAAAATGTGACTGTTTACCTAAATGTGAAGTTTTCGGGGAATTGTGGATAAGAAAACTTTGGGGATCCATGCAAGCCACACATTTCTGGACTCCCCCCTTGGTGTCTAGTTTTCAGAAATGCCTGGGTTTGGAAGGTTTCCCTAGATGGCTACTGAGCCCGGAACCAAAAACGCAGGTGCCCCCTATCTATCAAAAAACAACCTGGTTTTGCAAAGGGGCAGCTGAACCCGAGACCAAAAACACAGGTTACCCCCTTGCGAAACCCGGTTTATTTGTGATAGCTAATTTAGATGTCTCCACAATATGTTTTGAGCCGTTTCCTGTTGCGGGCACTAGGCCCCACACAAGTGAGGTACCATTTTTATTGTGAAACTTGAGGGAATGCTGGGTGTGTGGAAGTTTGTAGCTCCCCACAGATTCCTGAACTTTCCATCACAGAAATGGGAGAATTTTTTATTTATTTTTACAAAATTTGAGATTTGCAGGAGATTTTGGGTAACAGAACCTGGTGAGAGCCACACAAGACACTCTATCCTGGATTCCCTTTGGTGTCTAGTTTTAAAAAATGTACAGGTTTGCTACGTTTCCCTAGGTGCCGGCTGAGCTAGGGCCCAAAATCCACAGTTAGTCACGTTGCAATAAAGGACCAGTTTTCAGTGGAAAAATGGGATGTGTCCACGTTGTGTTTTTTGCCATTTCCTGTCACGGACAATAGGCCTACCCACACAAGTGAGGAACCATTTTTATCGGGCGACTTAGTGGAATTCTGGATGGGTGGAAGTTTGAGGCTTTCTGCAGATTCCAGAACTTTCCATCACAGAAAGTTGAGGAAAATGTGTTTTTTAGACAAATGTTGAGGTTTGCATGGGATTCTGGGTGACAGAACTGGGTGAAAGTCACACAAGTCACCCCATCCTAGGTTACCATGGGTGTCTACTTTTAAAAAATGTACAGGTTTGCTGGGTTTCTCTGGGTGCCGGCTGAGCTAGGCGCAAAAACAACAATTGATGGACAGAATGCAGAACAATGTCATACATTCACCCCGGTACAGAGATCTGGGCCTAAATCCATCGTTTTTTTGCACTCCACACAACCCCAGTTCAGACATGGCCATATGCAAATCAGACTTGACCCTGTGCCTCATGGGAACAGTCCAGCCCGAACTGCCAAGCCATGTCTTTCCTGGACCGGAATCAAGCATCCTAGGACCTGTTTATGGCTATCAGCCGTCTTCAGCCAGGATAGCTTGACTCCAGTGGTGTGGAGAGCATGGGACTCACGTCTGAGCATTTTTATCGGGCGACTTAGTGGAATTCTGGATGGGTGGAAGTTTGAGGCTTTCTGCAGATTCCAGAACTTTCCATCACAGAAAGTTGAGGAAAATGTGTTTTTTAGACAAATGTTGAGGTTTGCATGGGATTCTGGGTGACAGAGCTGGGTGAAAGTCACACAAGTCACCCCATCCTAGGTTACCATGGGTGTCTACTTATAAAAAATGTACAGGTTTGCTGGGTTTCTCTGGGTGCCGGCTGAGCTAGGCGCAAAAACAACAATTGATGGACAGAATGCAGAACAATGTCATACATTCACCCCAGTACAGAGATCTGGGCCTAATTCCATCTTTTTTTGCACTCCACACCACCCCAGTTCAGACATGGCCAGATGCAAATCAGCCTTGACCCTGTGCCTCATGTGAACAGTCCAGCCCGAACTGCCAAGCCATGTCTTTCCTGGACCGGCATCAAGCATCCTAGTACCGGTTTCTGGCTATCAGCCGTCTTCAGCCAGGATAACTTGACTCCAGTGGTGTGGAGAGCATGGGACTCTTATCTGAGCATACCCATCCCACTCGGGGTGACAAATGCAAAAACAACAATTGATGGACAGAATGCAGAACAATGTCATACATTCACCCTAGTACAGAGATCTGGGCCTAAATCCATTGTTTTTTTGCACTCCACATCACCCCAGTTCAGACATGGCCATATGCAAATCAGCCTTGACCCTGTGCCTCATTGGAACAGTCCAGCCCGAACTGCCAAGCCATTTTTTTCCTGGAACGGAATTAAGCATCCTAGGACCGGTTTCTGGCTATCAGCCGTCTTCAGCCAGGATAGCTTGACTCCAGTGGTGTGGCTGAGCTAGGGCATAACATCCACAGCTAGGCACATTGCTAAAAAAAAGTGTCAGTGTCCGTGGAAAAATGTTATGTGTCCACGTTGCATTTTGGGCCATTTCCTGTTGCGGGCACTAGGCCTACCCACACAAGTGAGGTACCATTTGTATTGTGAGACTTAGGGGAATACAGACTAGTAGAACGAGTGTTATTATGTTTTGTCTTTCTTTGCATTTATAACTTCCAAATGTAAGACAGTGTCTAAAAAATAATTCATTTTGAAAAATGCCCTCTAATTCACATACTAATATGGGTATTCAGAAATGCACAAATAACCAGTGCTTCTAAACTCCATATCTTGCTCCCATTTCAGAAATACATACATTTCTGGGATACCTATTTTGCACTTTTTATATTTTACCAAATTAATTGCTTTATAGCCAATACACAATGAAAAACAATTGTAAGGTGCAGCTCAATTATTGGCTCTGGGTTTTAGGTGAACCTACAAGCCCTATGTATCCCCACAACTATAAGGTTCCCATGGGCGTAACAGTATATTGCTTTCACCAATCTTCCATAGTTAGAAGAAGTTAGAGGTGAAAATCTAGGCACAAATGGCTGCCTTTTCAACACAATTTCAATATATTTTTATCTTAACTGTTACTTCCTATTGGAAAACTTTGGAGGATGTACAAAATCACCCCTTGCTGAATTCAAAATTATTTCTACTTTTCAGAAATGTATAGCTTTTCAGGATCCATTATTGGTTCCAGACCCATTTCAATCATTAACTGAAAAGATGTTGAAAGCACAAAAAAACACAAAAAATAGGCTATGTCCCAGTAAACTGCCAAAACGATGTAGGAAATTTTGGTTTTATGACAAAGGTCTGCCTGTTCCTGAAAGCTGGGAGGATGGTGATTCTAGCACCCATTTGCAGGGAAAAAACAGATAATATTTTCTGCAGCACTTTTCCCCCCCCAAAACACATTGAGGAGTATTTTGGATAATTTCTCGGTCATCTCCAGGGGAATCCACAAACCCTGGGTACCTTTACAATCCTTAGGATATTTGAAAACCAGGACGCAAATTTGGGGTGGATACCTTATGTGGACAAAAAGGGATGGGGCCTATTGCGAATTACCTCAAATAGACAAAAAAGGCTTGGCACGTAGGCTGATGGGAGGCCTGGCAGCAGAGTGTTTAAGGTTTAAGGTTTGTTTATTGTACAGTTAATAAAAACTCACAATGTAAAAACATACAGATGTATAAAAGAAAAACCATGGTTACAATTAAAATATAAGAAGAGCGGATGGGCTTGCTCATTAAGATCATAAACGTGACGATATGTGTTGGTAAAGGCCATAAAAATTAAGGGAACAAAGTACTCCGAGGGACTCAGCTCAGCTTTGGCTTGGCTAGTGCTTTAGGTGAACCATGTGACTGTTTCATGAGTCTTCTAGCCACTATATCGAAGAATTTTGTTAGTCTACAGTTTAGCTGAGTCTCTTCAGGTTTAAAACACCGTATCACAGCCTGCCTGCAACTTGTTATGCCCTTCTGGTTCCATAGGACCCTAAGTAAGGATCGCCTTATGTCCATGAGGTTTGTACACATACAAATGATGTGAATAATGTCCTCTTTTCCTGATGAGCAGAGTCGGCAACAGTTTGCTGAGCTGTCCCTTTTCCAAGGTGCAAAATGAGGTAGTATAGGTATGATGCCAAGGCGCATGTTTAGAAACTTGTTTTTGTCTGTGTGAGGCCCATTTTAGGTATTCTTGTGGCTTCAGAGTGTTGTCATTTTTCAACACTGTCCATCCATGGGCCCTCTTAGCCAGGGTGTCTTTATCCTCTATAGATGAAATCATCTTGGTTACTTTCGTTACCACTTTTTTGAAGGTTTTGAGGTCTGTCGATGACTCCCAGAGGTTTGTGACTCATTTAAGTAAATTCTTGCAGGTGAGTTATCTCTAGTAGAAAGTTCGGTCCAAAGATGGGTGTTTAAGGATCCATGGTCAGCATCTCTGATTTTCCACTAACTTTTTATATATGCGCCTCTTCTCTCCACCGTTTGTTTCAGAAGCCCGAGTTCAAGGCGGATTTGAGCGGGCGATGTTGAGGTGGGTAGATGGAATATTGCCCTGTATGCACGACTAATGATGTTGTCTAATGTCGTGGCGTCTTCTCCTTGCATGTATTCGCTGCCATATGTGAGCATGGGTTGTAAACGCTCTCTTATCACCTGCATAAGAGGGTCCAGTGGCCGGTCTGGGATAGCTTTCTTTAAGGGCTTTATCGACAGATAGAATGTCGTGCCCTTCAGACGGATGGCCTCTAATTGGTGTTTGAATGAGCCTCTACTGTCTATAAGAACGCCTAGGTATTTATAAGTGGCTACATTGTCTAACCTCTGGCCGTCCAGAAACCAAGCGAGTTTCCTTGTTTTATTATATAGTTGTCATAACTTTTGTTTTGGTTAAGTTGATCTTCAGTGAATTGTTTATGGAAAATGTGTTGGTAGTGTCCAAAAGTTGTTGGAGACCAATAGGGGTCCGGCTGATGAGGACCAAGTCGTCAGCATATAAGAGGTTTGAGAGTGTGGTATCGCCCAACCGCGGGGCAAGGGATTTGGTGTTCTCCAGTTCACCGGGGAGGTCTGCGGGAAAAAGATTGAAAAGCATAGGGGCTAGGACGCAGCCTTGTTTCAAGCCTTTGGTGGTTTTCGATTTGCCTTGAGAGGTGCGTACCAGAGCCCAGTTTGATCTTGACCCAGGTGTTGGTGTGTAGCATTATCAGCTGCTATAGGAGTGGGCCTGGAATCCCCCATCTTTCCAACTTCTGCCAAAGTTTACTCCGGTCTACATGGTCGAACGCGGCGCTATAATCAATAAAGCACAGAAATAATGAGCTCTTAGTGGATTTTACCGCGTCTGTCAGAAGAGTTAGGGCCATGATGTTAGTTGTTGTACCCTGGCCTCTGCAGAATCCGGTTTGGGGAGCTGGAATAATGTGCTTTGCGGATGCCCAGGATGTTAGATCCTCCAGGATGAGGCCCGCTAATACTTTGCCTCGGTATCGATTAGGGCTACGAGTCGATAGCTGCTTGGGTTGTTCCTTTCACCCTTTTTATAAATCAGGCTTATTATTGAGCCTCTCCAAGTTGTTGGACATGTTGCTGTTTCCCTCATTTCCTGGAATACTTGTGCCAAAGAGTTACTCCAGAAGTCAGTGTCTTGTTTATATATTGTTGACGGGATCCCATTAGGGCCAGGGGCACCCTCGAGTTTGCCTTTTGGAATTTGTGTTCTAATCCTAGCCGCTATTTCTGAGTGTGTGTTTTCCTCTCTGTATAAACTTGGTGTGAGTCTTGTTGTTGCTTCCTCGTCCAGAGTTGCGATGTAGTGCAGGGATGATTTCCTTGTGTGGACATGGATCGCTTCGTTATTGAGTATGCCGGTTTTGTCAGAGCTCTGTCGTAATCCAATTGTCCGGGCTCCGCCTCTGGGCGAGTACCCCGCAAGGTTTTCGGTATTGAAGTGAGCTGATAAGTAGTTTGCCCATTCGGATTCAGATATGTTAGAGTTAATGCCTTTGTGACCTGGCCGTTGGAGGCTATGGATTAATTTCCAGAATCTGGAGCTGTTCTTCTGTTTCGAATTATATACAATTTTTACCCAGAGGTCGTCGTTTAGTTGCCTGGCAGCAGAGGGGTTAAATGTAATGAGGTAACCCAATGTTATCCTAAAGGAGAGGTAGACCGCACAGTAGTGAAAAACAAATTTGGAGTGTTTCAGTACCAGGACATGTACAACTTACAAAAACAATGCAATACACCCTGGCCTGTGGGCTGTTTATGGCCCACCATAGGGGTGACACTCATATGTAAAGAAACATTGAGATTTAGGCCAGACAAATGTTTTATTTTGCCCTGTCAAGTTAGCAGTTAACACCTTCGGTGCTCATGACGAGCTCAGCTCGTCATGGCATATACCTCTCAGGTGCTCATGACGAGCTGAGCTCATCATGACCACACCCGTTTTTATTATGGCCCAGCACAGCAGGGGAATAGCTCCAGCAGCCACGGTGTTAAAAACTGCACATAAGTTGGGAAGGCAGCATTTAATTTACAGGCCCAGGGTACATGTTGTACCAATTACTAGGGACTTATAAATAAATTAAATGTGGCAATTCGGTGTAATCCAATTTTACCATGTTAAAAGGAGCGTGCAAAAGCACTTTAGCACTGCCGCCAGAGTCCTAGTGCCAACAAAAATACATTTCAGAAAACAGGTAGGAAGAAGCCAAAAGGTTTGGGGGTCAGGTCTAATATCCACTACAAGTAATAATATCACTATTCTTGTTAGGTTGTGTAAAGTTTTCAGTAATCTAAACCTGAGCTCAACCCCTGGTAGCTATGGCATGGAGCAGAAGGGGTTAACCTAAGAAAATGTGTAAAGCATTTAGTAGTACCAAAACAGCAAAAAAGGTCAAACACACAGCACAATAAAAAACATCAGAAATCCAATAGAGATAACCAGAGATCTGAATTTTAAAAGTTTTAAATGGAAATAGCGCCAAAAAGCATTAAGCACCATCCATGGTCAAGTGGTTGTCCATGAACGGCACTTAGGTGCAATTTAGGGCCTACAGCATTGGAGGGCAGGTCGAATGCAGAAACCAGGTTCATCCCTGTCGGAACTTTTACCCTAGAAATCAAAAAACCTCAGCAGGGCAAGGCAGAGGCTCTGGCTGGGAATGCTGAATAGCCTCAAGACAAGATCCCAGTGAAGCTGTTGCCTTTTGTCAGGAAAGCTGCAAATAGAAGAAATTTAAAATTCACACCCAAGGAAGGTCCATCGCCAGACTAATATTGTTAGCGCCTTCATCAGGTGAAAATTTCTCACACATAGTCACTTTTTGAGCGCTCGCATTCCTCCTGCGGGGCAAAGCTGAAACTGAAGCCGAATAGGGCTCCACAAGCTGCGACGTCAAACTGAAATGGATGTGCTGCTGTAAAAAAGGTCAGGGTGGGAGCAACCATAACCTTTAGCCTAGCAACAACACACCTTTGTCGGATTGCCTTGTCAGGTTTGTCCCAGTTCTACGGAGGTCTCTGGAGCCAAATTATTTCTAAGTGCCAAGTTTCTCAGATGTTAGGAGGAGTACAGTCTGGCACAGCCAATGGTTCCTAAATTCCAGGTTTCTCAGGATGTTAGGAGCAGTACACATTAACACAGGCAAGGGACGAGGACCTCAGGAGCAGCACTTGGGGGTAAGACTCACCCCGGCAGAAGCCACCAGCAGTAGGGTTGAGAGCAGGCCAAGGAGGAACTAGTCAGCTGGGCTCTTCAAGTAAAAACACTTCTAGCAGATGGTTGTGTCGTTGTAGCTTACCAGAAATTCAGGCAATTGAACATTGGAGTCCACTTATTTGTCCTCAGTACCAAAAGAAGCAGGTCCAGCCTTTCAGATCTCCTCACAGCTCCCAGTAGCAGGTGCAGTCCTTCTTCTGTCTTCCACAGGTCCAGCAGAGCTCTACAAAGGGTGCCCCGGCCTGCCACATTTATTCCTGGTCCTAGCCTGTGTGTGGGAGTAATTCCTGTCTCTTCCCTAACCAATATAGAAAAAGTTCCCGTGGTAACTCTTTCTCTTTTGCAGCAGTTGCTGTGTGCCCTACCGCAAACAAACCCACATGCCGCTCTCTACCTACATCCGACATGGCAGAGCATTTCTTGCCTTGTGTTGGGATGTGTGCTCACCTTCATCTGTGGTCACTCAAAGCATGTTCTGGTGTTAGATCCTCTCCCACTGGGACTGCTGCCTGGCTGACTAGAAGGACCGGGCAGGCCCAGGTGTTTGCAAAGTCTGCTTATGACATGGTAGGCCTCATTGAAGTTAATGAAGTTCCTAGTCACTGTCAAGATGGTCATCCTGTCAGAGGATCGCAACACTTCCCCATACCCAAGATATTTGTCTCAGCTCTGGGGGAAGCTCGCAGCTCAAAGAAGGGGCTATCCAACTCCTAGGCGAGAGTTGAAAGCTCATGCAAATGGGCTTCTGAGGCTTCGAACACGTAAAAGGTGACGTTTTATAAGAATCTTTTTGAAATGTTTAGTATAAATCTGACATTAACAATGATTTTTTTAAGGTAAAGGAATTAACTTTTTAGCTGGTTCCAAAGCTTAGATGGCATTGGTTAATTTTAATATTACTGCCTAATGCTTTCCTGTAGAGAAGCTAACACTGGTACAGTGAAAAAAGCTTATAGGTAAGTTAAATATGCCCATTAGTAGTATTCCAATTTAACATGTTTTAGGGGTCAGAGCACCTACACTGGGCATGGGACAGCAGTGTCCCAGTGTGCACAGCCCAAAACCAGCAATAAAATCTAGCCAAAAGATGGACGGGGTGACGGTGCAAAAAGGGCCATTTTCCTACACAGGAGACTCAAAGGTCCGAACGTTTGGGTCTTTTTTGTTTGCTCTTAAGCGGGGTTAAGTCATCAAGCCGTTCAGGGATCCATTCAATACAATTAGAGGTGGAGTCATTTATGTAATCTTCAAAACTAATATGGGAAAGTGTTTACAGTGCAGATAAGGTACTGAGGTCAAGATGTGTAGTGCTGCAAAAAATGGTGACTCTGTTTTGCGTTGGTTGCAAGTTGCATTTTGTAAAAAGAAGAAGAAAGGAAAGAAAGGGATAAGATTATCAGTGGGGGTTGTTTTAAGGCAGTGTTGTTCAAGATTATTTCCAGACATAAATGTTGAAAGAAGATTGGCTGCAGCATTCCTTGAGTCACTCCAGTATAGACTGAAATCTCTAAGATGTTTCCTTCACAGCAAATTGAATGGTTGATAATGGGCTCTGTACATTCATCAAAAAAGGTCGCACTGTCACTGGGAGGATGATACATTAAATTCAGCCTAATGGGAGAATTCTGTGGTAAGTTGAGATGTAGAATCAAACTCTTACAAGAGGAGAACGAACATTGAAAAACACTGTAGCAAAGCAGTGCAACTCCTTGACCAACCCTACCTTTAATTATTGCAGTGTGTAATAGAGTACATAGGAGTGAGCGATTAATCCACTCCTAATATTCCGGTATGCCTCTTAGCACCAGGATACCCTCCGTTTGGGTGATTTGTGAGCAGGACAATCCAAATAAAATAACAATAACAACAACCAAGTGTTAGCATTTTCCCACCTGCACTACTCCGCTGATCTGTAGTTGTAAAGCTTACAAAGAAGAGATGAGCGGATTGTTTTGGTGCATGCTTTGGCCAAGGATTCAAATTGAATGTGTATAAGGTTATTGGGTGCAACTTTCCTTGAGGAGTAAGTAGAATGCTTGTGGTTGTTGTAGTTACCCAGAAGGTTACAAATATTGTCACTGGATAAAGAGCCTATCAGGACATGGGTCAAGGTTTGCTTTTTGGTGTCATATGCCAGGCTTTATCGTTCATCTAGTGGCAAGGTAAATGCTTATTGAGGAAAGATATGGGAGAGCAAAGGCTGGACATCTTAAGTTGGACTTAAATAATGTTCATAATAAGGAGATTGATTTTGTGATGGATGAGGTCCAGAGAGATGTTTTGATTTTGGGCATATGTAGAGCCCCATTAGATGCCTTTCTCTGGGAGTCACAATGGACATTGGATGGCAACGAATTCAGGTGTACCCCTGATACAGACATATCATTGTGATCGGTAGAGCGGGAACTCTCCCTGTTGATCTGATAGTCTTGCTCAGGACTACAACTTTTAGGTCTATAATGATTGACTTTTCTTGTTTCTGAGTCAGGTCTAAATAAAGGTCTTGAGATCAACTAACATTGGGCCCGATTCACAGAATGAACTTAAGACTAAAACCTAAACTTACTACTATTTGGTATTCACAGAATGCACTTACTACTTTCGGAGTTCACAGAAAAAACTTACTACTTTCGGTATTCACAGAATTGATTTAAGACTACTAACTCTAAGTCCGAACTCAGGCCGGAAATTCCGGCCCGGAGGCGGAGCTTCCGGCTTGGGGTGGAACTTCCGGCTTGGAGGCGGAGCTTCCAGCCCGGAGGCTGAGCTTGCGGCCCAGAGGTGGAGATTTCAGCCATGGGTAAAATCCCCATCTCCGAGCCGGAAGCTCCGCCTCCAAGCCGGAAGCTCCGCCTCCGGGCCGGAAGCTCTGCCTCCGGGCCGGAATTTCCGGCCCGAGTACAGACTTAGAGTTAGTAGTCTTAAATCAATTCTGTGAATACCGAAAGTAGTAAGTGTATTCTGTGAATCCCGAAAGTAGTAAGTTGACTCTGTGAATCCCGAAAGTAGTAAGTGCATTCTGTGAATACCAAATAGTAGTAAGTTTAGGATTTAGTCTTAAGTTCATTCTGTGAATCGGACCCATTGTCTTTAAAGTAAGTGTACATCACTGTTGGCATTCATGTCGATGATATTGAGCCCCAAAAGAATATTCCTAATGAAGATTGCACAGGAAAAGAGTAATCTGCACATAAGGTTGATGAAAGAGGGGAAGGTGAGGGAGAAAGAGAGGAGAAAAAAGGAAAGAGAGGTAGAGAGAGCTCGGTTTTAATAGCAAGTGGCCCCTTTGAAATACAAAGAATGCAGGGGTAAAGGAGGCATGCTTTATAAATGGTGTGTTTAATACATGGATGACGTTAATGTCATTATTGTGAATCAGGAAACATTAACATAATTCTGGGGAATCATACCTTATAATCATAGTGGTCTTTGATACTGACTGGAACTCCATAGAGCAGGCCTTTAACCTTTTTCTTTTTGATTTCCTGCAGCTGAGCCTCACAGTCAGGGAGGAAATCTGTTAAGGCGTTTGTCACCTTGTTCACTTCCAATGCCTTGATAAAATAAAAATAGACAATTAGCAAAAATCGACACTTACTTCTGAAACAGTCACAGATGTCCAATGTGCCGCTATATCCTATTATATGAAATAGTTTATGTTTTCTTAGGCAATGTGCCTCTCTCATATTAGAATTATCAACACAAGAGGCTCATACATGCTTTTAGTTTTATTTTATTATTCATTCATTTCAGTAACGTTTGAACAAAGAACTAATGCATTAACCCCTTCTACGCTCATGACGAGCTCAGCTCATCATGGGCGTAACCTGCGCTACGCGGATGACGAGCTGAGCTCGTCACGTAACACGTTTTTTTTTAAATCGCAGCGCGCAGCGGGGAAACCGATAGCGCGCATGCGGTTAAAGAGAAATACAAATCAATAGAGTAAACGAAATAAGCATCAAACAATAAGCAAATCACAAAAACCACAAGGAAAAAATAATCTTTTTTTTAAAGCAATGAGAACTAAAAATAACACAGTGACACAACTGCAGATCATTTCAAATAAACCCTACACGAAATTGATAAAACGAAAAGAAAATAGGAATATTTTCAGTCCAACCAATAAATAACTCTAGATATTACTGAAATTCATTATTTAAGGAAAAACGACAAGCTGATGGATGGAATGCTTAAATTAATCTCAATCACTGGCAATCGTTTGGCCCGCATCCCAATCCATTGTTTTCACCCACCATGCCACCTCAGTTTGGACCCAGTCAAATGCAAATCAGTCTTAACCCTGCTCCTCATGGAAACCGTCCAGCCCAAACTGCCAGGCCAGGTCTTCACTGAACCTGGACACAAGCAACCTAGGACCAGTTTCGCCCTAGTTAGGGCTCTTCAGACAGTTATAGCTTGGTTCCAGTGGCACAGTGAGACTGGGACCCAAGTCTGGGCATACTCGGCCCACTTAGGGCGTCATATGCAACTGGCAGTTCGGGCTGGACTGTTCCTACACATGCTGCACTAAATAAGCAAACACAGAAGCTCAACGGCACGCTGTGTTGTATACAATGAGTACATCACTAAAACAACTATTAATTACACATTTTCACAATCAACACACTGCACTCCATTAAAGCAGGGTGCGCTTTCTGTAAATGCATTACCAGGTGGTTATTTCAGCTTAAAGTATAATGTAAAATGGGACTTGTTCTACTGTGGTGTGAGTCAACTAACTTGAGTTCAGATGTTGATTAAAAAAAGTTTACACTTTTTCAGGACCTAATTGATTAACATTGAGGAGCCTTCCCGTCAACTCAATGTACAACATCAAAAATTTTACAAAATCCATTGCAGAATTTCACAAAGGCAGCTTTATTTTTAGTAAGCTATTTAAACACTCCAGGGTTAGCCTACTGCTGTTACACCATCCTCCCTAAATGACTCACAATGTGATAAGTGCTGTAAATGTCACATATAATGTGACCATTTATTGACAGGTGTCAATCAAGAGAGCAGGGGAAAACAGCTTACAAACTTCTTTGACTTTATAGACCAACATACCATTGCGTGGTGGAGCTTGTGGTCTCTCAAATGTGTGGTTCCCTGGGGTGCCGTGGAATCCCCCATTTCATTTAGAGACAGGGAGCTGCTGGAAGACTCACTGGCTCTGCTAGTGGTCAGGTATTTGAAACAACTCATCTGCCACAGGTCGTCTTCCGTAGGGCTGCTGCCTTTCATGCAGGTATCAGATCTCGACATTAGGCACCATATAAGAGAGTCAGAAAGAGTGACATATGAAGGAGATGGAGAACGGGGCAAGGACGGCTACAATCATAAAGGACAACAACTTCCAGCGTCGGGTGCGTAACAAGCAGCCGCAGCCATTTGAGGACCAGAGTGGGCAGAGCACTGTAAGCAGTTAGTGGAAGTGGAAGCGGAAGCGGAAGACAGTGTTGGCACCATCGGTTGTTTTGACTTTTGTTTAGCGCTTCAAATTTGCACCTGCATCTATGGTTTCTTGATTTCCCTCCTAGCTATTCCCTATAGTTTCAATAGTTTCTGTCTTGCATTTATCACTGGTTTTCGACTTAGCTATAGTTTTTCATGGACTCCTGACTTCTGCGATGAGGCTTGAACACCAGGAACCTGCTTTTTTACCGTGAAACAGAACTCCCTTTTTGGAGACTAGGACAAGGTAGAGCGGCGTGAATTTCATCATCTGTTCTTGAGCAATTTTTCTGGTTTGCCTGGGAGCTGGTAACAGCGATGCTGCCACACACACTGGGTGAGCTGCTCACACTGTTGACAATATACACACCTACTATAGAGTTGTGAACAGTTACTAAAATATTGACTGTCTCATGTTTTTTTCTTCTTGACAGTTTACACTAGTACGCTTTAGTAGTGCTGTGCCCAGTACCCTTAATAATCTACTCCAAGGTCTACTAACACCCATCCTACTGGAAACTAGGGTATGTCCGTCTCTCTCTCTCTCTCTGTCTCTCTCATCCCTTACCCCTTCTCCCTTAAGTTACAGTAGGAGCTCCCTACTCTTCTGGATACTATTAGAGGGAGTGGGGCCACCTTTAACTGGAGAATTGATAATTCACCTCGCTGCCCCTGGAACCATGTTATAAGGGGCTTGAAGGTTTGCCAGGCCACCTATTATGGATTCCAAGGCTAAACATTTGCAGGTTATGGCACAAGCAATTAACAAGAGTCAAACAGGCACATGCATCAACCATTTTTGTGAGCGCAAACTGTGCGATTCGCAAAAATTGGCCGTTTGCACCCTCAAAAATGGCATTTGGGATGCATCAAGATTCAAGGCACTTGCAATTTGAGAATTCACAATTATTTGTGATTTCTCAAATTGTGATTGCAGTTAAGGAATCGCAATTTGCGATTCCTTAAATGCAATGCAAGAACCTCTTTAGAATAGCGACTTCGCTAATAGAGGGCGCAAATTACCATGAAGTTGAACTTGATGGTAATTTGCAAAATACTTTGAAAAATGCACTTTAGTGCATTTTCCAAATTTCATGTTGCGCACATGCATGCCCTAGGGGCATGTGTGTGCGCAACATGGGTGCACATTACTATTGCAGGGGTGATACAGAGTGTTATTTTGACACCCTTGCACCCTTGAAATTGCATGTGTAATTTGCGAGTACCTGTTGGTACTCGCAAATTGTGCATGCAATCTCCCATTCATTCCTATGGGCCTGTAGGACCATAGGAATGAATGGGCAGCCATTTGTTAATTGCGAGTCGCAATTTGCGAGTCACAATTAAGGAATTTGTAGGAATCGCTATTTTCTCAGCGATTCCTACATGCATAGGGATTTGCGCTTCCTTATTAGCAAATCCTTATTTTTCGCTAATAAGGAATCGCAAATGGCATGTTTGATGCATGTGCTTGAAAGGGAACTAATAGTGGCTTACCAAGAGCGATCCCTTTTGTTTGACAAACTTAATCCCTTATTCGTTGAAAACGGAACTAGCGCATACCAGGTACTCAATCTCTACCACGGTGCACTCTTAACACTGGCAATGCTGACGCAGTAGGCAAAAGCACTTTATCAGGATTTTCCTTTACCCCTTTTCTTACCACAGGTATTGCAGCACCTAAAAATTCTCAGCCAATCCTCAGCATTTTCAAACCTTAATGGTCCAATGTGATTTGCATTTTGTGGTTAAATCACAGCAGTTCACTCCCGAGTAGTTCAAAGTCACATTACTTATATTAGTCAGTATTAGCTGTTAGTGGCTGAGGCCTACTGGACCGATGACCCCACTGCAGCCGCATTTTATCTAGGACTACTATAGGAACAAAAGAGGGCTTGAGCTAGGGTGGGAACTGTGATGTGACCTGGTTCCACATTCTGTGTTCTAGCATTGAACCAGGTTCCCTGAGGGTTTGGGAGCTTGACAGTTGGTGACTGCAAGCCGATGGATGAGGTTGTTCAATAAATACCTCTTGATACTTCACCCTTACTGTGTCACAGGAACCAACCTACCACACCAGTGGCATCCTGCAAATTGAAGCACAGAAAAAGGAGAGGCACCAAGAAAGACCCTTCTATACCAGAAAAACTTTATAAAAAACCCGGTGGGTAAGGCCAAAGATTCTGTGGGGCCTCAGAAAAACCGAGAGAGTGGCGCTAGCAGGAAAAGACTACATACTACATTGCATAGGATTGTCAGATAAACATGTTCTTTGATATAAGCACTTGTTCCCTTACCAGGAAAGAGTGCTCTTTAGATCTTATAGTCAGGCGGAGGGGCAGGTTTCTTGAACCAAGCTTATCCAGACCCTAACAGTGTCAAACACAGAAGTCACAACAGAGGCTGACACTAACCTCAGGTCCCCATATCAGGAGGACGCCTGGGTGAAACCTTCATCCCAAACTAAAAAGTTCTTCACTACATCCCCTTTACATAAACCAAGCAGCCCAAACAAAGCAGTCTGCGCAAAGAAAGAACACACACAGGGAAACACATAGTGTTAAACCCGGGATCCCTGATTGGCTGAGGTAGGTACCTTAGGCCATATAGGGACCCGCGTTTCCACATCAGGGAAAGGAAAGACACCTTCTGAGATAGCCCCACTCACCCCCTAGGTAGCTTGGCACAAGCAGCTAGGCTTATCTTCAATGCAAATGTGTAAAGTCTTTGCAACCACGCTCACAGCACCCCCAGATGACACCACAAATAGACTCCACGCGAGTTTTAAAAAACGAGTATAAATTTAAAAAAGATATTTGATAAGACCACACGATATAGATCCAACATATGTATATTTGTAATATTCCTCCTGGCCGGTTGTTAGGCCAGCCAGCCTTGTAAGTTCTGGCGCTATTAATGAGCACTTCTAGACATTCCACTGTAATCCTAATACCATGTTATGCAGTTCGTAATGCTGGAATCAGGGTCTTTGCAATATGAAAATAATGCAATGCGTAACACAACAATCAGGTACTTTGCAATGTAAAAATAATGCAATTTGTAATACAACAATCAGGTACTTTGCAATGTGAAAATAATGCAATGTATAATACAACCACCAGGTACATCGTTATGCAGAAATAAGGCAATACGTAATACACTAATCAGGTAATTCGTTATGCAGGAATAATGCAATGCGTAATATGCTAATCATGTAGTTTGTTATGCAGAAACAATACAATGCGACATACGACATTCAGGTAGTTCGTTATGCAAGAATAATGCAATGCGTAAAAGACTAAGCAGGTACTCCGTTATGCAGAAATAGAGTAATGCGTAATACACTCCGTCTTTCCGCCACTTGAGCTGACTCACAGGTAGTTTCTGTCAACAGTTGCCCTCAACACGGGTATGGTATAACAAAAAGTGCAGCTCCGCACTCCAGCCCCGGTACTGCCACTCCCTTTACAATACGGGCTGCGATACGAGCCGAAGCAGAGGCTCGCGCTGCTGTAATGAGAGAGAGAGGCCGAGAGCGTCTCCCTCCGAGCCCGCACCCCAACCCAGGAGTCGACACACGTTACCTGGGGGGGCATAAACTCACTCTCCTCTCCTCGTCCAACAACTTGGGCCTCCAATACAATCTTTGTGAATTGGCAACGGCGGGCTCGGGCCGGCGGCTCAGTTCCTCCAGGGCTGCCGGTCCGGGCCGCTACTGTTACAAAGATCTCATGCTGCCACATGGCACACGCTCACAGACTCCCTTGGGCTTCGGGTGCTCAATCACCGGGCACTCCACACGTAGGTCTCAGGCTGCATGATGAACACACACACAGTGTCACTGAGACTCACTTTAACTCCGAGTGCACGTTAACAAGGCAATCCTCATGAAGGTCTCTCACTGCACAAAGCACGCGCACACAGCGTCGTTGAAACTCACTTGGACTCTGGGTGCACGATAACAAGGCAATCCTCACGAACGTCTCATGCTGCACAAAGCACACACACACACAGCATCGATGAGACTCTCATGGATTCCGGGTGTGCAAGATAACAAGGCAATCCTCACGAAGGTCTCACGCTGCACAAAGCTCACGCACACAGTGTCGATGAGACTCACTTGGATACCGGTGCACACAATAACTGGACAATCCTCACAAAGGGTTCAGGCTGCAAAAAGCACACACACACACAGTGCTGCTGATCCTTGCTTGGACTCAAGGTGCCCATGATCACAGGGCACACCTTACGAGGGTCTCAAACTGCAAAAAGCACACACTCACAGCACCCCTGAGACTCTCCTGAAAGCTTTTGTGTTCCTGAGTTTCGCAACAGGGAGCCAACTCACCTCAGGCCTTTGAGGATAAGTTACTTCAGGACACAGCACAGCAAAGTCCTTTCAAGCAGGGGGACACAGCACATAGCAAAGTCCCTTCAGCCTTTCTTTGGTTAAAACAACAAACAGCAGGCCAGCCCCAGAAGACACAGAAAGGATCAGTCCTTTCCTTCAGTCTCTTCAGTTGTTTCTTCCTTGGCAAAGGTTCCTCTTGACCACAAAGTAGCTCAAGTCTTGTTCAATCTTAATCAAGCCATTCTCCAAAGTTCAGGGGCTTCAGCTCTCAAAGGTATACCCTTCAATGGCTTTGAAGTATTTGTGTTCAGGGGGCACTGACCCATGTCCAAACCAGTTTTGGGTGCCTCCCTGCCAGTGACACCTTCTTCCTTTGCTTAGTGGGGTCTGGATTCTCAATCACTCAGCATGGGACAATTGTTTTATAGCAGCAACCCAGGCCTCTTCAGCTCTAGAGGCTACTCCTCCCCCTACACTCCAGATGCAGGTCAGCCTGTTGCTGTCTCGCCTCCTCCCCTGGGTCAAGACATTTCCCAGATCCTATCGCTTTCAAAACCAGACAGTCAATCCACAACCAGGCAGAGACACGCAGAAATGTTAGAGCACAAACACCCAGCCACTTCTAAAAGAGTGAATTCTAATCACACAATATAAAAACCACCTCGATAAAAAAGATGTGTTATTACATTGTAAGCAGGCATACTAAACTTCACCTCTCCATCTTAAGACTTTGGGAAGATAGGCTGGAAAACATATTACACAGCCTTCCCATTCTATCTAATGAGTAAGATGGCCTTTCAGCAGTGAAAAACGAAATGGAGATTATTTCACTGTCAGGACATGGTACACACCTTAGTACGTGTCCTACCTTTCACATGCAATGCGCCCTGCCCAGGGGGTACCCTGGATCTACCATAGGGATGTTTGATGTGCATAGAAAGGGAAGGGTAAGGTCTGGCAAGTGGGTACACTTGTTACAACAACATGGCAGTTTAACAAACTGAGCACGGGCACTGCAATGGCAGGCCTGAGTTCTCTTTTTAAGGCTACTTGTGTGGGTGGCCCAATTAGTGTTGCAGACCCACTAGTAGCATTTGCATTACCAGCCCTGGCACACATAGTGAACTTTACTAGTGACTTTACTAGTAAGGCGAACATACCAATCACGGACAACCAATTACCATTACACTTTATACAGGGAGCACTTGCACTTTGACACTGTTTAGCAGTGTCCAAAGCATCTAAGTTGGCAACACCATGTCAGAAAAAAGGTCTAGGGGGGAAAGCAAAACGTTTAGGGAACTATTCAAAAGGGGCCAAGTCCTACACCTGGCTACACAATACTCGCTTTATACCACTTTCCACACTGAGGATGCAGTACAAAACCTCTAGGCAGCCTCCGTCATGTAAAAAAAGAACAGAGAAAGGGCCCGACAATGACACACTCCCTTTCTACACAACACATCGTTTTTCTTTAAAAAAAAAAAAAAAATCAGATGAACGAAGAAGCAGAGGCACAGTGAAACAGCCTGTATTCAGGAGGATTTTTTTTTATCAATAGTGGATGTGGAGGGGCACAGTCTGTACCTATATCAGAAGTTACCAGTAAACCTACTCTCTTGTATATAGTCACATCTCACAACAGGCATGCACTTTGTAATATTTCAGCACGCCGAGAGTTCTCGATCCTCTTTGTGTCATATTCATTGTGCAGTCATTCTGCACAAGAGGTCGAATGAGTTGTATGAAAATCAGACCAACTGAGTCATGATCATACATTTTTTTACTGGCACCTATTTTGGCTAAGTGACCTTCCTCTCCCTATTTAAGAGACAGCCTGGAAGCCAAGCTCATGCATTCATGGAACACTCATTAGTATTAAAGTACTTAATGAGATAGTTATTTCAGGGTGTCAGCTGCTCGTATTTTGCTATTCGAGTCAGAGATCAGCAGGCATTGGCTGTGAAATCCAAACTTATTAGAAGCATTCCTTCATTCCTCTGTGCGAAAGGAATGCTCATATTGCAAGTGAATGGTGAGGACAGGACACTAAGCACTAACAACATTTATGTAAGGATCAAATGTCCTGTGGGAGAGTACACAGAGCAGGGGTATGTGGTCCATGAGGATGACGAGGGTGTGGATTACATAGGCAGCACTTCAACAAATTAGGAAGCCAGTAGAATAGTTCATGTTCTGCCGTTATGGGGGAACCATGCCAAGGGCACTAGTAAGTTACAAAAGGTCGATTTACATCTCCTTTACAGTTAGTTAGCTCGGAGGTGAGACGAGAACATGGAGAAGGATAGGGTAGGGAACTATTCAAGGAGAGGGAAAGGGAGGTCCTACATCAACTAGCATCACCACGAGTGGTGATGGGACATGGCAACCATTACAAAGACTGTCAATCATAAAGAAGGCCTTTGGGCACAGCCACAGGACACCTGATTCATTTAATAGACCGAAAGCAAATGCAAGCGTCTGAAAGTTGGACCTATGTCTAAATCAATTCCAAAATAAAAAAGCAGGTGGCCTTGGTATAATTAAGTTGTCCATTTAACTTTGAAAAAGACCCTCATACCTGCTAGTTAATTTCTTAATGTGCTGTATACTGCATGTTTGCAAATATTGGTTGCAGGTAAGTAGTAAGAGGAAGTAATTTCTTAACTTAGCTGTGTTTCAACATATCTATTTTTTTATGCTACAGTGGAATTTTACCTTCAAATATGATGATCTAAACCGGACTCAATCTCATTGCCTTTTGGTTATAGCTGCCCATACGGACAAAGACCACTGTAAGTCCCTCAATCTTTCCTTTGCCAGTTTTTCTTACAGCCATGGAGCCCGGAGAACCCCCTTAGAGCTCGCAAATGGTTCCTGCCCATTCTCCCATCCCATTCTGCTCAATAGAAAGGTTATTGTTCAGCTTGATCCCCTTTTATTTTTTACCTCTGTATGTACAAGGTATATCTATAGCGCAAACATAGCCAAAAGGCAGCAGAGCATTGTACATGATCAATGATAATCACAAAGTCAACGATTAATAGGAGAGGAAAAAGTGTTATCAGTTGGCTGCTTGGCAGTGATGGCGATGTAAACGATACAGCTGATTTTGAAAATGATGCTGGGTGGTAACTAGAGCCAATAGAGTTCCGCAGGCTGGTGACCCTACAAAGCTGGTCCCCTTCCCATTGGATTTCAGCTTTATAAAGAGCGCAGTTCTCTGCACATCTAAAAAAATTGCCATTCTGACTTGGGACATAGACACCTTTGAGTGCTAAAATTCAGAAGCTCCAGAGTGCCAGCAGAACAAATCTGCTTTAGGTATCCGGCCTACAGTACCAAAGCAGTGGGCACAATTTTAACTTCATCCCATGAACAGAGGGTTGGGACTTGGAAGTAATTTTAAATATTCTTTTCAAGAAAGTGACACAGCCCTTTTCTGAAGTGGGACTTAGAAACCTTTTTTATTTTTATGACGTCCAGACATTCACCTGGACCAATACTCTTGGTTTATGAGTTGGCCTGAAAATCGAACTTTGGTCCTAGTCTACCATGACTTTTGAGTTACAGTGGTTGCTTTCTTTTTCTTTGAGTTTTTCACTTTGAACTTCTGTGAAAATGTATATATTTATTTCACTTCATTGGGTTTTCGTGATTTTGGATTATTTTATTCATAACATTTTGCTGTTTGATTTAAAATTGTTTGTGGTCCATTGTGGAATTCTGAGAGAAGGGATGGACGTAAGAATTGAAGCAGGCTTGTTGTACTCAATGAGCAATCAGATTTTCTGTATTTTTTCACTGAAGAAGACGTTGATGGTATTGTACTTTTCTGATGAGTGAGGAATAGGTGGGCCCAGCAAGGTGTTGATGCGGTGCTTGGTCATCTTAAACACTCTTCTGTTTCTGTTGGTGACTTCATTGATAGTGCTGGTATTGTACTTTGATTTGGCTAATGTAAAGAGCTATCTACGTGTTGCCTGGAAGCACTTCAGTATCAAGAGGCCCTTGTGAGCTCTGTTGTTTCTCCATTTTTCTTTGCTGTCTGCGGATAGATTGTTTGTTATCAGCAAGGCCTTTAGAGTAACAGGATGCTGAAGGCTTTGGATTGCACTTACATGTTGTAATTGAGGTGTGAATGTTCACATAATTTTCCAAAACAAACTTGAAGTTGTTTAGAAGGGTTTTGGCATCACACATGGAGTTGTTAGGTCGAGAGAGGAGTTCAAGAATTAGTTTGCGTATGTAAAAGTCTTTGAATGATCTGAAGGTTTGGTCTTATCTTGTGTGTTGACCTTGGTTAGTAGTTGGATGCTTAGCATAGAGATTTGGAGAGGAAAGTGATGGGTCCACTCTAGGGGTATAGGTGGTTTGCATTGCATTGTTGGTGATGTTGAGAAGACAAAGTTGAGGAGGTGACCTTTGGAATGTGTTGGTTATGTGAAATGCTATATTGAGTGTATCAAAAAGGTTGAAGAGGGTTTTTTTTAAGCTTTTGTGTCTAGGAGATTGAAGTCACCCAAGAGGATGAGATGGTGAGGAGATATGAGGATTCATCAATAAAGTCCTTGTTCCATCCAGGAGACCTGTCTATGAGAGGGAAGATGGCAGTCTGAGTTACAGATGAGTTGCAAATAGCATGTTAGTGGCTCCATGGAGTTTGGTGTTACTTGCTTGTCTTGTGTGCTGGAGCAGGATGGTTCTCGGTGAAGCCACCTCCCTTCCTATGTGCGTGCTCCACATGATGGATGCTGTAACCTGCTGCAAGAAGAACATTTAGGATGTGCAAATATACGGATGGGACCCATGTTTCTATGATGAAGGGGTGTCAAGTTTGTGATAGCTGATTAGGTTTGTGATGTCTGATATATGGAGGAATGTGTGTTCTGTAGTTTGAGGGTGTGTGGTAGTTAGTAGGATATGTTCAAAATTAGGTCTATGTGTTGTGCGAATGCTATGCAAGCATTTGGGTCATCAACGTATGGGCACAATTGTGGGAAATGCCAGAATGAGGCTATGGGTAATGCACTTGATTTTATCTTATCATGTAAGTTTTACTGGAACAAAGGTTCTGGCCCAAGGCCCAGTCTGGCCTAAACAGGCCCCAAGATGCATTGCCACCGTCTATGTCCGCTCTTTCATGGGGATGGCCAGGGAGTTCATTGAAGTAGGGAGAAGGCTGGAAGTTCTGTCACTTCCTATGGAGATGGACAATGGGAAATAATGTGGTGTCTCTTCCTATGAAAATGGATGATAGGAAATCATGTCCTTTTGTTTTGTTTTTTGTTGTTTTTTTTTAAAATGTTATTGACAGACAAGCCAAGATGATTGACAATCACAATTTACAGAAAAATATAGTGCAGATACATCTCAATATACAATAGATCAAACTCATAAGATTTCCTATGCACTTTGTTTAACCTAATGAGAATTAACAAAAAAAGGGCTCTTAACCCTGTAACATCAATAACACTATCATTATCCGTACCCCCGGCAACCGTAGTCTGTGACAATGCAAGTTTTTACATAAAGTTATCCCAGATCTTAACAAACATCGCCACAGCTTTAGTACCTCTGATATTGGCTAGTGAGCCTTCCATAGTATAAATTTCATTAACAAGAGCCCACCACTCGGTCGTATGAGGAGGATTCTGAGAAATCCAAGCTCTAGCTATGACCAGTCTAGCACAGGACAGAAGGATATTCAGCAAGTCTTTATTAGAACTGTTAGTAGGATATATAGCCAAAACAACTTCGGCTGCGGATATTGCAAAATTAATCACTTGTTTTTGAAGTAGGATACCTTCTATTGCTGACCAATACTTAGTTAATGATGGACAAGAATAAATGATGTGTATGAGGTCTGCTGCCACCAGACCGCATTTAGGACATTTAGTACGATCACTAACTAAGCTATTTGGTGGCCATTTCGAAATTCTTAGTGGAGTATGATATAAATGACATATAGTCTTATAAGACTGGAGCATTAAGCTTGAGGAATGAGCCACTTTATCCATATTCACTAAAGCAGCCGATATATTCTGGGCGGTAACATTAAAACCTAACCTATCAGTCCATTTAAAAGCCATTTTGGGGCATTCATCTGTTCTATTTTGGCTAAGACACTTATATCCCAAACTAATTAGTGATTTCCTATTCAATAGAAGCAAGTCCATATATCTGAACCGCTCAGCTCTTGCAGCCTCATTTTACGTATTAAAAAATCCCTTATTTGAAAATATTTAAATTGCATAAATTCAGGTAGTTTATACAAGAGTTTCAATGTTTCAAATTGTAGGAGTCCACCAGTGCCATATAAGTCTCCTAGTGTCTTAATGCCATAGTTAGCCCAGTCCCGCCCAGTTTTTATCGCTAAAAATATCAGGAAGCCCTGGATTATCCCAGAGTGGCAAATCAGTATGAAAAAAAGAATTACTGCAATTAGTCAGTATCAGGGTCCAAATACGTACTGCATCGCTCGCAGTCTTAAATTTGACACGTTTAAAATAATTCGGATCTTGCACTCCAGCCAAGAATTGTTTCGAGTCTCTACCAAGCAAAAATTGATGAAAAAAGTATTGATGGTTAACAGCATACAGGCTACGAAGCCGACCCAAAAAGGAAGCAAAAAAATAAGCTCTAAAGTCAGGGAAGTTAAGACCGCCCTTGTCGAGTAGAAGTTTTAATATCGCCATTGATCTTCGGGACTTTTTATGCCCCAAATAAAGCTGCTGAGGATGCCATCTAGTTTTTTAAAAAACAAATTGTTAACGCGAAAAGGAATAGACCTGCAAAGATATAAAAATTTCAGCAAGATGGTCATCTTAATAAGATTAATTCGCCCGAGGAGATTGAGCGGAATCTTGTGCCATTTTTTCAAAAGAACGGACACTTCTTTTAACAAAAAATCATAGTTCAGAGCATTTATTTCACTAATCTTAGCAGATATCTTTACCCCTAAATATACCGCAGCCTGGCAGAGCCCCAGCACTGGTGAGTTAGACTGGTAATTCATTATAACTTGAGTTTTGTTGATATTTAATTTATATCCAGAAATAACCCCAAAGATATTGGCTTCCTCAGTAATCCCTACCAGTGCATCCGCCACGTTTGACGTATAAATAGCTAAGTCGTCAGCATATGCTGTGATTTTAAGAGTTTTGTCATCATGCCAGACAGGTACAATCTTAGTTTGAATTTGAAGGGCATTAATAAATGGCTCCATGGAAAGAGCAAAGAGCAGGGGTCACAACGGGCACCCCTGCCTTGTTCCCCTTAAAATTGCAAAATTTGATGACAATGTCCCAGCATAGCTTATTTTGGCATTAGGGTCCCTATACAATGCCTGTATACTTTTCAAAAAGCGACCCTTTAGGCCAAACTGCTTCATAACCACCCACAAATAATCCCACCCCACTCTGTCAAACGCCTTCTCTGCGTCTAAAAGAATCATACCGAGCGGGGTGAGATTAGTTGCAGCTACATCAAAGGCGGTTATAGCCATGTTGACATGAGTGGTGGTGTCCCTCCCTACAACAAATCCATGATGTTGATCATTAACAAGCCGTGGCATAAGTGGAGCCAATCGTATTGCAAGAAGTTTAGAATAAGCTTTTGCGTCGGCATTGATCAGGGATATGGGTCTGTAAGACCCACACTCTGTAGAAGTTTTTTTTTTTAAATAAAACATAATTTTGGCTGTCTTCCAGGAATCCGGAGCTTTCCCTGTAGAACCAATTAAGTTAATAACTAGACAAAAAAGTGGTAAAAGTTCCTCCGCACAAATGTTATAAAGTTCTTTAGGGAGTGTATCCTCACCTGCAGCCTTATTAGAGGGGAGAGTAAGGCAATGCATTCCTGATCTAAATACGCTTTTGCGGGCACATTTTTATTAATGTATGCTTGTATATTGACCTCGTTGCAGAAGCTCTCGGGAGTATACAGCTTTTCATAATATGAAACAAACTGTCCCAATATTTGTGCTGGTTGGGTAATCGAGGTATCGTTGGGGCCCTTAATAGATTTAATTAATGTTGGTGCACGATCGTCTGCGACTTTGTACGCCAGCACCTTCCCAACTTTATCCCCGCATTCATATTGAGATAGTTTGTACTTATGTATTTTAAGGCTATTTCTCTCCCTGAGCGAGCTTTTTAAAGCCGAGCGTAAAGGAACTAACCTAGGGGCGTATTATCAAGGACGGGCGATACATTATCGCCGCTTTTATCGGCAGGAAACTGCCAACAAAGCGGCGATAATGGGCTTGATAATATGCTCTATGAATTCCTATCAAAGCCCATATTAGATGTGAAGGCATCTAACATGGGCTTCGATAGGAATTCATAGAGCATATTATCAAGCCCATTATCGCCGCTTTATCGGCAGTTTCCTGCCGATAAAGCGGCGATAATGTATCGCCCGTCCTTGATAATATGCCCCTTCGTTTCTAATTGACCAATATGCTGCACACTCGACCCGTCAGTTCTAAGTGTATCAGCAAGTTGTTTTTCACATAAAAGAATATTCGCTGTGGTCGCCTTAATCTCCCTCTTGCGCTCTGCATTTTGTTTTAGTACATATTGTTGAGCCTGACCACGAATAGAGGCCTTACAAGCGCCCCACACCGAAAAAAGTGATGCGGTGTTAATGTTAATATCAAAAAATTCTTTAATATACTCCTTAAGTTTAGCTATAAATGCTATATCTGCTAATAAATATCTAGGGAACGTGAAAGGACGAAATTCCAGTGCCCTTTGGGCTATACTAAATAAAAAAAGTATGGGGTTGTGGTCAGACGATACTCTAAGGGAAAATCTTCCTGTGCCCTGTCTCCATAACTTTATCTGATGCCCACGCCAGATCGATTCGTGAACACAGTTTGTGGGGTGGGGAATAGTACGTATAGCCAGCTATACCAGGGTGTAGATTCCTCCACACGTCTTTAACGTTGTGAAGCTAATTCCAAAATTGCAGCCCTAGTTTAGTGAATACGCCGGAATAAACCTCTCTTGGTTACATCCTGGTCATAATTCAACACGCAATTAAAATCCCCCATCAGAATCAGTTCCCCCTCCCAAGCAAGTAATTCAATGTTCAGCCAATCAAAAATACATGGATCATCAATATTAGGCCCATAGATAGTACAAAAAACATATTTACAATTTTCCACCTCCATTTGAGCGATAGCCCATCGGCCTCCATTATCCGATGCTGATTTAATCACTTCCCCCCGTAGTTGCCTCTTTTTCAAAATTGCCACCCCCCTTATAGGAGCATTTAACGAAGTGCATACCACCAAATCGTACCCCAGTTGGCATAATAACTTCTTATCCTTATAACAGATATGTGTTTTCGTTAACATAACCAGGTGTGGAACGTACATTTTCAGCTCCTCGGAGACCAAACGTCTTTTATTTTTATTGTTCAGCCGGAAACGTTCCAGGCTAAACATCTAATTTGCAGCATAATGACTAATTAATAGATCTAAGCCTTCTGCACAATTCTTTAATTCCAACCTCATAACCTGTCTGTAATCCACAGCGAAAATCACCCTGAAGCTTGTCTTGTCCTTTTCTACTTTTTTCTCCTCCCCCAACCCCAACCCCCAAACCCTCCATCAACCCCTATCCTGCCTCCCCTAAGTACCAAAAGGTAGCCCCCCTCTAACTCCTGCTGCCGCTGAAAGGGCAGCCATCTAAGGGTGCAGCAGCCTGAAGATCCCTCTCCATACCCCCAAAAAATAAAATAAAAATAAGACTTGGATCACCCAGATATGAATAATCAGATAATTAACGGATCCCCGAACAGAATTGCATTTAAGCATTTCCTATTATAAGTGCCATTAAGCTGTACTAATTTTTGAAAGTACATTCTCTGCTTCTTTAACCTCATTAAGATAACGTAAGCATGGGCGGATTTTGCGGATTCGCAATCCGCGAATTTGCGGATTTGCGTATTTGCGGATTGCGAAAATACGAAAAATCCACGAATTCTCGCGGATTTGCGGATTTTTTTGGGGGGGTGTGTTCGCACGGGTTTCTGCAAGTTCGCGAGGGTTTTGTACAATTTCGCAAATTGCGAACTTACTTGTCGGGTCGCCAGTTTTGCGAACTTGTTGTTTCTACGTGCCCAGCCTGTTTGCAAGGCTTTCTTCATCACTGCCACCCTCTGTCACCACTGGCACTCTCTTTGGTCACCCATGCCACCCTCTGGCTCACCCATGTCACCCTCTGTGTCATCACAGCACCCTCTGGTTCACCAGTGTACATTATTGGGGCAAAGCAAAGCACTGCCATCCTCTGTCAACACTGGCACTCTGGTTCACCCATGCCACCCTCTGGCTGGCACACCCATGCCACCCTCGGTGTCATCACAGCACCCTCTGATTGACTAGTGAGTGTACATTATTGTGGCAAAGCCAAGCACACCTGCACTAAGTTTTGCAAACAACACCACCTGCCCTGCCCCAACTGACATTAATGAAGGCTGGCACCTGCTTGTCTGCTCCCTTTCCTTTTTGTTGCAATAACAGGATGCAATGGCATACTTGTAACTATTCTGTGACTGTCAGAGCAGGGTCATACAATAGTTGCAAGTAGGCAACCGGATTCTGGAGGGGCCCTTCAGGAAGCACTACAGCTAAATGGTTACAAATGATGAGCTCGAACTTTTGCACCTGCTCGTTGGTTTTGCTTTTGCAAAACTCGTTTTTCGGTAATTTCGCCCTGTTCGCGAGGCGCGGCGTCGTGCGAACTCGACCGTGGAAGCCGCGAACTCGTGCGAGTTACCCCAAGGTTGAGTATGGGCGCCGCCATTTTGTTTGCGTGACGTATTTCCGTTTCCGCCCCCAATTGTAATTTTTGTACTTTCGCGAGTGCGAGATTGTTGCTGCCCGCGCCGCGGCCCGCGAGCAGTGCGAACTCAAGCAAAAAATCCGCTTCGCACGGATTTGCGTATTTCCGCCACATCCGCGAGAGTTCGCGGATTGCGGATTTACCGAAAATACGAAAAATCCGCGAGCGTAACGAATTTTACGCCCATGCTTAATAATATGTATGGCCAGCGTTAATAACTTTGAGACAAGCCAGTTCCTGGAGAAAAACCTGTGCCCCAGCTGCCTTGAAGGGATCTATTAACTGACGCAGCTTCCAGCGTTTCTCCATTGTATTCTTACTTAAATCCGACCTTACAAAAAAAGTTACATCCTCTGTCACCACTTTGGTCTTGCTTTCAAAGAGACTGCCTGTCTAAGTAGAAAATTCCCGAAAAAGATCAGGAAAGGGCGGGGAAATTTACTTCCTTTATTTCTGTTTACTAAAGGCAGTCTGTGAACTCTTTGTAGTTGTGAGTCCCAGTCCCAATCGGCCAGGTCAGGGAAAGCGCGTTGAAATAGTTTAACCATGTAGGCTCGAGGATCCGAGCCCTCTGAGCCCTCAGGAATTCCGAATAGTCTGAGGTTCTGCCTCCGCTGTCTATTCTCCAAATCTTCAAGTTTATTTTGCAGCGCGTTAATTTCCACATCATGGCGGGATGTCCTTTTGACTGGTTTCTGCTTTTATTGACGGTTTTGGTGGTGAAACATCTGTTTTCCATCTTTACTTTTGCTCCTGGAGCATCCATTGGCCTGTCCTTTGTTTCCAAGGGCCTCTCTCATTCCATTTTACTGCGTAGCAATCATCTATGTTCATATTATTAGGATATTATTTTGAAAGGTGAGCATGTTCTCCCCTATGCAAACCATAGTTTGGGACAATTACCTGTATCATAAGCAAATAACTTTATAAGCATTTAACCTTACGCGACCCACAGGTTCCAAATATTTTGAAAACACACGATCTTACTGTTCCTTTATTTTTTTATATTTGCCTCTGCCGATTAAAAGCATTCCTGAAAGAAAAGGCGGGTTTATGTACAAACACATTTGTTTATTGAGTTCAGAGACAATTAATTTTAGTTGCCATGAACTTAGTTTTTAATTGTTTTATTTATTTTAAAAGATGTGTATGTATAGACTCACATTCATCTTATAAATGTAAAAAAGGATTTTTATTTCAATGCTCCGCTTGACGAAAAGTACTTTTCAAATGATGAAAGCCAAATTAAGTAAGTTAGTCATTAGGTAGTTATTTCTCTATATGCTTTGCAATTGTTTTCTTAGTTTTTTACCATTTGCTTTATTATTGTGTGTACATGTTTACTATGACACATAACATATTAGCAGACATAGGTAATAACAAAATATGTTGTTCACCTTCCCCATGTAGGTATAGAGGACATTTTCTGGAAGGAGTGAGCCTTCTTTCAATCTGTCCGACAGCTCCTTCAGGGACAAAGAAAGAATGTCTTCAGATTTCTGCCCAGGATTCTGTAAAACGAATGATTAAAATCGAGTTAAAGTGGGAAAGTAGTTCTTAACATTGATGCAATAAACAGAATAGAACAAGGAAATGTTAACAGAGCTGCCATCCACAGTGGTAGGCCACATGATACATTAATAAGTAAGACCTATGTTTGATAGAATAGACATGGTCACGCAGATGATCTGTATTCCCCTCCCCTCTTGGAGGCATCAACAATGCCTCTTTATAAAGAGCTGATGTGACTATAGTAAACATTTTTCAGGGCACCAACATGGCAGCAAAGGAAACAATAATAAATTAGGCTATCCAAATAGAAGCAGCAAATACAAACTACAATTGAATGTTAGCTCAACATATTCTCAATTGCTTACAATAATCTACAACCGTGCTTTGCACCAGATGAAACCAAACAACAAAAAACCTACACTAGTAAGATCTGGACTACATAATGTTTCAAAAAAGTGATTTTTTCCAAAAATACTAAGCATGCTATTTTGTATTGCAAGCACCGTGTCTAATAAGCTGGTCAACACCATTCATAATTCTTGTCCTTATATTTAATTGTAAAACTTCTCACTCACATGCAAACGTGCATTTTCCAATTAGAAATCTGTTGCCATGTCTCGATCATGAACTGACACACCGAAGGAAGCATTAAACAACATTACTAGATATTAGAAAACGAAACTGAATTCTGTTGCAAGTAATCATCCTTTGAGTTGCTTGAACCCTTACTAGTTTCCATTTCATACTTCATGGTCAGCAAAGGAAAGTAAGTTGGGAGGAGCTACCTTTAGCCCCAGTTTTCCAACTGAAATTAACAGTAGGGCACCCATGGCTACATATAGGTGCCATCCTGTGTGTGTGTGTGTGTGTGTGTATATATATATATATATATATACAGTCAACAAGGTTAGCCCCAATGAGAGACGCCAACATGTGCGTAAAAACTTCGATATTTTATTGCTGGCAGCAACTTGCAGGCAAAGACAACTGACGGTTTTATAAAAAATTACAGCCACAGCCAGACGCGTTTCGGGAACAGCGTTCCCTTCTTCAATGCCTTAGTTCCCTTCACACCAAATGGCATTTCCTGCACACATTTATTCTCAAAAAGACCTGCCCCAGTGGGTGGGGCCAATCCCTTGGCCTTCTGGTCCTGGAAGTGCAGGAACAATAACCTCATGTGAGTTCGTTTAGTGTGCAGTCCATGAAAATATAATTACCACAGTGGGTCAAAGACAATCAGCATGCTTCGACTCTTGTTGATACCAGCAGCCAGCCGAGCGCATCCTCCAGTTGTACTGATGAGACCGCACTGGCTCCATCACGGGTCCGCTTTTCTCACGGTGGGCTTCTCTCGCGGCTGGCCTCAGCTGCTCTAATCCAGTCAACAAGGTTAGCCCCAATGAGAGACGCCAAGAGGTGCCTAAAAAGCTTCGATATTTTATTGCTGGAAGCAACTTGCAGGCAAAGACAACTGGCGGTTTCATCAAAAATTGCAGCCACAGCCAGACGTGTTTCGGGAGCAGCGTTCCCTTCTTTTAATGGCGTTAGTCCCCTTCACACCAAACCACATTTCCTGCACACATTTATTCTCAAAAAGACCTGTCCCAGTGGGCGGGGCCAATCCCTTGGCCTTCTGGTCATGGTAGTGCAGGAAAAATAACCTCAAGTGAGTTCCTTTAGTGTGCAGTCCATGAAAATATAATTACCACAGTGGGTCGAAGACAATCACCATGCTTCGACTGAGGTGGATACCAGCTGCCAGCCGAGCGCATCTTCCCGTTGTACTGATGAGACCGCACTGGCTTCATCACGGACCCGCTTTCCTCGCGGGGGGCCTCTTTTGCTGCTGGGCTCAGCCGCTTAAATCCAATCAACAAGGTTAGCCCCAATGAGAGAAGCCAACAGAAGCGTAAAAAGCCAAGGGATTGGCCCCGCCCACTGGGGCAGGTCTTTTTGAGAATAAATGTGTGCAGGAAATGCAGTTTGGTGTGATGGGGACTATTGCCATTGAAGAAGGGAACGATGTTCCCGAAACGCGTCTGGCTGTGGCTGTAATTTTTTATGAAAGCGTCAATTGTCTTTGCCTGCAAGTTGCAGCCAGCAATAAAATATCGAAGATTTTTTCGCATCTATTGGTGTCTCTCATTGGGGCTAACCTTGTTGACTGAATTTGAGCGGCTGAGCCCAGCCACGAGAGAGGCCCTCTGCAAGGAAAGCGGGCCCGTGATGGAGCCAGTGCGGTCTCATCAGTGCAACGGGAGGATGCGCTCGAGCTGGCAGCTGGTGTCCAAGACAGTCGAAGCATGCTGATTGTCATCGACCCACTGGAGTAATTATATTTTCATGGGCTGCACACTAAACAAACTCACATGGGGTTATTGTTTCTGCACTACCAGGTCCAGAAGGCCATGGGATTGGCCCCGCCCACTGGGGCAGGTCTTTTCGAGAATAAATGTGTGCAGAAAATGCGGTTTGATGTGAAGGGTACTAATGCCATTGAAGAAGGGATTGCTGTTCCAGAAACGCGTCTAGCTGTGGCTGTAATTTTTTATGAAACCGCCAGTTGTCTTTGCCTGCAAGTTGCTGCCAGCAATAAAATATCGAAGATTTTTACACACCTGTTGGCGTCTCTCATTGGGGCTAACCTTGTTGATATATATGTATATAGATATAGATATATCATCAAAAAGCTCCCCAAACTCCATGGAGAGGCAGCCAGCACTCGATTATTCAGTCATACCATCTTGGACACTGGGCCACCTGAGAGACGCATTTCAGCAGCTAACTCTGCCTTTTTCAATTTAAGTGTGCCATATTGGTGCTCTACTTAAACATCATAGTTAATTAACACAAATGATGCACTTCTTTTCAGCAGCCAATCAAAGAACATGTACGATCACTGCAAGGGACAATTTCACTTCAAAACATTAAAACACCACTTAAACTCTCAATACTTAAAAAACGAAATTAATATTCAGGTACATGTAAAAACTGGACTGGAATGTAATTCGAATCCTCAGCTGTAAAGAAAGCAACTAAGTGTCTTTAAATGCACAAAACCGCACACACTAAAATCAGTCATTAAAACGCTGTTAATCACATTCCAGCCGCCTTGCAGGCTCACTTCTAACTTACTTTCATACCTTTCTGGTCGAGGGACATCCAACCCTCGTGATCTAAATAAAACTCTGGTCTCAGAGTGACAACTTTGCACATGAAGGTGGCAGTGAGTATTTTAACTTAAAGTCCCTTGTCCAATGTGGATAAGTCTGACATTCAATGTTGGAGTCCCAAGACCCACCCCTCGGCTAATGCCATCAGTAGTCCCCAGCTCCAATATAAGGGAGGTATTCCTAGGGTGAGGTTAAGCCTTTCATGCAAGAACTCCAGTACCATCATACTTCCAGCGCTAGCGGTGGCGCTGTTTGCTGTGCACCACCAGTGATCTGGCAGCACAACATGCAATCCCCCTTTTCAGATTTAACAGGCAGGCATGCTCCCATACTAGGAGAGTGGCGATGGAGACGAGGATGTGGCCGAAGTGGAGAGAAAGGTTCACCTGGGAGCAGAGGCTCCCTAGACGGGGACTGGAGTTCTTGCACAAAAGGCTCAACCTCAACCTAGTTTTGGGTTCATATTGTTCATGTTTAAAGGACGTCCGCCTGCTGCCTGCATATTGCTACAGAGAAATTGGCTAAGCTCAGGCCACTGCACACACAGGAGGCTCTTGTCACTGGTGGAGCGGGGCCTGCCTGCTAACAATTTGAGCCATTTTTGGAAGCAGCCAGAATTTGTAGGGTTACTTAACCCAACACGATGGAGGAGTGAATATTTCATTACATGCAGGTACTCGCACAATGACTTACTTAACAGCATGAGGACCAAAGTTTTTCCACAAAAAGCATGTTAAATATGTCACTTAGCCCTACATCGAAATTAATCCTTTTTGAGGATGCAACGGTATTATATTGTGATCGACTTTTGTGATAAATACATTTTTAAATGTGGTTGAAAAAAATGGAGGGACATGGCAATGCTCAAGAATCTGAAATAATGTATTATGGACTGGGTAGTCCAAGATCTGGAGAATTATGTGATCAGTGACCCACTTGAATATTTCAGTATCTAAACATTTATGACATATTGTTTTAAAGTATGGGTTTGTTAAAATATGTGAACTGATCTCCCATGGTTTAAAAACTGTATAAAAGCATTTTGTGTTATTCGGGTGTATTTAAACTCATGAACAACTGATCCTCATTTTTTGCAAATGATTAAGACCGTTGTCTAGTTGAAAAGCGTAATGCTTATGTGCTGGTACCTGCTGTAATAAAGAACTCTGTTTCATTTTACTCCCGACTGGAGGGCTTGTTTGCTCGTATTGTGAAGGCTCTGTGGGACTTAGTTTGGCATATATATATATTATATATATATGATATATTATCTACTGGCGGTCGCCAGTAGGTAGTTATAGTTAAGACCTATTATCCATAGGAAATCCGCAACATTCTGTTTGGAATAACTTTGGCGCCGGTTGACGAATGTTCAAAACATATGACCCGCTACAGTCCGCTCCTATCCTGAAAGTCTTGGGGTGATTTGTCAAGCAGGGGCCGAGAAAAAAGGGGGGTCCCAATACGTGTTTTCCCCATGCAATTTCCCATAGGAACCTTTGATTGCAGCTACAGCCCGAACTGCTGAACGGAATTACACCAAATTTGGCTAAGAGGTAGCCCTTGGTTCAGAGTCATGCCTTTTGGTTAAATGGTGTAAATCCGTTCAGTAGTTGCTGAGAAAATCAACAGTAAAATCACATATATATCTATGGCCGTGGTAGATCCGCGCACCCTATGCGCACTCTGTGCACACCCTTTCGATCACGAGTTGCATGCTAATTGGCTGTCAACTGACTGTCAACACTCCAAACCAGGAAGTGCTGGCAACCATTTTGTGCCTCGGTACGAGCGAGGCTGAAGAAATCAGTGGAACAAGTGTGCAAAATGTATAAAGGGGGCAGGGTAGAAATACCCTGACCCTCTAGACCTGCTTAGGGGGTCCCACAAGGACCCTCAGGGTCCCAAAATGTATTTATTTTTTTAAACGGCAAAATGCGCACAGGGTGCGCGAATCCTGCTGTACAAAAAAAAAAATGAAGCGTGGGCTCTCGCGCTTCTTTAATAATTAGCCCCCGGCGGGACCAAATGCCGGGGCAAAAATATGAAATTTAATGGGAGGCCCAGAGGGGCCCCCAGCCCCGGGGACCGCCATCCCCAGGGCTACAAAATAAATGGGTGGGGGGGCTCAAAGGCCACCCCCCAGCAAAATACATGGGTTTGTTCAAACCCCCCCAGCCCCGGGGACCGCTACCCCCCAGGGCTTTGAAAAAAATGGGTGGGGGCTCAAAGGCCCCCCACAAGCCCAGGGGACCACCACCCCCCAGGGCTTTGTATGTTGTGGGAGGAGGGCCGCGTGGCCCCCCTCCTGGAGCCGTTGAGGGCCCTGTGGACCGCCACCCCAGGACAGGCTCCTGCAGTGTCTCCAGGTGCCCACCCCAGGACACTGCTGTTTGCTATGCCAGGGTGGGAGCTGAGGCTCCAGCCCTGTCATAGCAAACTCGGTTTGGATTTTGAAAGAGAGAGCAGGGAAACCTGCTCTCTCTTTCAAAATGCAAACCATATTGCTTTCCCACACGGGGAGCTGCATGTCAGCAGCTCCCCGTGTGGAAAAGCAATGCTGGCTCCCGAAGGACGTGGGGAGCGGCTGGGGCACGGTCCCACGTTGTATATAGGCCACAAAGAATAGAAATTAGTGATATGTGGTAAAAAAATTACGGTCAAATTCGCGCACCCTGGTGTGCACGCGCTGGGTGTGCGACTCCTACGCGTTGGGTGCACGACTGCTATTGCGTTGGGTGCACGACTACTAACGCTTTGGGTGTGTGACTCCAAGCAAAAAAAAGTAATATTTTTCAGATATACATCAAGCTTATTTGTTTAGATATTGGGTGGCTCTAAAAAGAGCCATCGTGTTTATTGAGAGATTTGGTACCTATAAGTAAGTACTTATGCAGAGTCCAAAGTTGATGAGGAAGACTCCGTTACCCTGTAAAATGTACACCATCTCTCCTATAGATGCCATCCATATTGAAACGCAGATTGTTGTGGTAAGAGGACCCCATCCTATAATCTCGGAGAAAAGCAGAAACAGCTTTATTGATGTTTCCTAGCTTTCTCAATCTGTGGACAAAAATGATTGATCCAGTTCCATTTCTGCCTTTGGCATATGTTAGAATAGACAAAGGCATTTTGGGGGAAAAGTGACATAAATTCTCCAAAGGTGTCCTTCATAAGCATTTCCAGGCCTACCCCAGTTAAAGTGCCTAGGTCATTGCCATCACAGTGCACAATTATGAGGTCAGGGTGTTGGAGATTCAAAAAGGATTTAACCAATGGCATCAATTGGTGCCATTTTAACCCTCTCGTTCCAATCTATTTAATGCCTACATTTGGCAAAGCTAGGTCTTTGTCAATGCCTCTGTTTTCTGCACACTTTTGGCTCCAGAAAATATAGCTGTGTCCCATAATCCATACTCTAAGCATCTTAAAAGGAGGTCCGGATGCACTCAGAAGGTGTCTGTCTCTGAAATGGCAGTTTGAAAACCAAGATTTTTCTAAAATGGTGGATAAGATGCAGTTTTGAAAAAAGAAAATAAATGAATGGCTGTTTGAGAACATTTTTGACTGAAAAGTAGGGTGCATGTTTCTGTTTTTAAAAGCATGTTTCTTATTGGTTAACAAAAACTGTTTGAAAGGAACATTACATAGGATAAGGTGATATTTTGAAATGTCAAGCACACTTGCTGTTTGGATTAGCAACATTGTGTGCTGAACTTGTGACCTGTGTGCTCAGTTGAGTGTTCCATGAACTGTTACTATGGTAACAGGCAGTAAGCAGATCGGGGGTAGGGTTCAAACGTATGTCAATTGGAAAGGGTTGAAATGTGTACCAATAGAAATGTGTTCGCTTTTGAATTAATGTGGGAAGCACTGTGATTTGATATTTACATTCTATATTTGTGCAGAATGAGAGGGAACGTTTGCAATTTTTTGGTTTTGCGAAGAGCAGTACAATGCAGAGATTCTGAATAAGACAATCTGGTGTGTGACTGACATACTTAATCTACAAATCAATTTGAAAGGTGAGTTATTAATTTGTGAGGGGTTGTATGTGGTGCCTTTGGTTTTAATAAGAGTAATAAGATTAATGTGTTTCTCCTGCTAAAGTGCAGGGAGTAGTCATGCTTGTCTAGAATCACATTGTGAGTCTGTCTGCATTTGAGCAACCATTGTCAGAGAAGCATTTGGGTAGTTGATGTCTTTGCAGACACATAACTGCTTAAAAACCTATCCTATTCTCAAGTTTTGGTAGAATTAGAAACCAGTCATTGCTTATGTATATGCAAAATGAGTCAGCCTTCCACACTAAAGTGCAGTACTAAAATATGTAGAGTGTGTGCAGTCACCTTACCTCTTCCAGACTAGTAAATGTGTTTTGGTAAAGTCCAAGGGATAGTGTTGATTGTCTAGAATCACACTATGAGTCTGTGTGCATTTGGAAACCATTGTGACAGAAGCATTTGGATACTTCATGTTTTTGCAGACACATAACTGCTTAAAAACCTATCCTGTTCTCATGTTTTGGTAGAATTAGAAAGCAGTCATTGCTTATGTGTTTGCAAAATGAGTCAGGCTTCCACACTAAAGTGCAGTACTAAAATATGTGGAATGTGTGCAGTCACCTCACCTCTTCCAGAGTAGTAAATGTGTTTTGGTAAAGTCCAAGGGATAGTGTTGCTTGTCTAACATCACACCTCGAGTCTATAATACGAGTAATACGTATATGTCGCGTATGCGCTTGGAGTCACGTACCGGTCACATAGCGATCGCGCACGAAAATACGCACTCATCGCACACCATACGTGGATCCTACTCAACAATCCTAAAATGATGGCTAAGTTTCGCACAGTGATCGAGAAAAGTTAGCTTTGGGTGCCCGACACCCCCAAAAAAATTGAAAAAAAAAACAATAAAGAAAATGATATAAATATATTTTTAAAAATATTTAAAAAAAACAATATTAAAATATTTTTTAACCATTTTTTATTCAATTTATATTAAAAATATGTAATATAATTTAAAACATAAAATTTCTAACATCAAATAGTTTAAAAAAATGTAGTAAATCAATATAAAAAACAATATATATAACAATTAATACATTTAAAAAGTGTCATTTACAAAACCTTTGAAATTCACTTAAAAAACCATAGGTTTCAAACATGTTATAGTTAGGATTTAGCATTTAAAAAACCTTTGAAATTCACTGAAAAAACCATAGGTTTCAGATATGTTTTTCAGACATTTTATAGTTAGGAATTAGCATTTAAAAAACCTTAGAAATTCACAGAAAAAAAACATAGGTTTTAGGGGCATTATAGTTAGCTGGACATTTCACTTGTACAAAACCATTGAAATTCCTCCATTATAGTTAGTTGTACTAACTATAACTTGCACGCCCGCAATCCACTGCTGATGTTCTCGCTCATGAGATTGCCCTGACTGAGCGGCGTCTGTCCTTAGATGTCTTGCATTCAAAACGTTCATCCTTGGGCAGTCTAAATCTGCACGCACACCAGAACGCCCAGAACACCCAGAGGCTGCAGGCTTCAATCTTTGCGGTGTGGTAAAAGCCACTAGTAAGCCTCCTAATGTTTTGTTGGATTCATCGGCCACCGTGGAAGCTTCTAGTGGCTCTAATGTTGATGTTCTGGTTTGCAAAGGTACATCCGCAGGCACCCTAACACGTGCGGTGACTAGGTCTGTGCCTAAAGCCAAATCGCAACCAAAGGAACCTATGGTAACTGTGCCAGAACCGTCCACAAAGAGGAAGAGGGGAGGGGGGCCGCAAAGGCCGAAGAGTGCTAAAGCTCAGAAGACTAAAAACAATGGCGGGATAGTGACTGTGACACCTTCATCTTCACCCTCACTGATATTAAATCAGCAGTCTCTAACTTGTATTAAGGGCACTGTGAATCCTGACCAGATGGGTGTTCCCCCTGAACCCCAGGAGGCCTTATGGGGTAAATTGGGGGCCATAATAGAGTCATTTCTCTCTCCGATCATTGATAGGCTAACTCGCATTGAAGAAAGACTGACTAATTTTGATTTGAATGTTGTGCCTAATCTTCATTTTATTGAAGCCGCTTTGTTAAAAATGGGTCGAGTAATTGAAATGCAATCTAATGTTCAGAGTAATTCTGTAAATTCTGACCCCTCCCCGCTGATTATGACCACTAATTCTGGGGACCCACCTTCCAGTAGAACTGTTAGAGAAGGCCTTGTTTCTGAGGAGGGGCTGGTAGCTCGGGGTGGTCAGGTGGGTGAGGACGGGAATATCACTAGTGAATTTGCACAGTTAATACCGAGTTCACCAAGGGAGGTGGGAAACAGACTTTTGGGTAGTCTAGTAGGTAATAACATTCATATTCGCCCTATTTGTGGTTGGGGTAGGACATGTACAATGGAGTGGCCCATAGAAGTGATAAGGATGGACACAGGGTATTACACCTACCATCGGCCTCTGCCCCCCTGGTAGTGGTATTGAGGAATGTTCCGATTTTACAAGATGGGTACTCTGAATCAACTGACCAGCTAATGGCCATAACTATGTATTGGTTTACAGCCTAATTAAAGCTAGTGGGGGCCTGGGATTGGGATATCTGTAACCAATTGATAATGGCAAGACGGGTCCCCTGGATTGGTCATTCGAGGAAGGACGGTGGAGGGGATTGTGTAATTGTGATTTTTAATAATGAATGGGTTGTCAGATTTCTGCTGGAGCACTTAAGAAGTAGAAGGCATGGGTGCTATCGTGGGGAAATCCTCCTTTTACCATTAGGGTTTTTTTATAGACCGGATCAGTCATCCCAGCAAGGGGTGAGAGGTCGGGGTGTGCCACATGTACCCTTAGGGAGATCTCGTGAACTTGAATTAGCTAATAGATTTGCCCCTTTGTCAGGCCTAGACGCCTGTGATTGACTTCCATCAGTACATGTCCCAGAGTCAAGGGAAGTTACTAGTCAACCCATTGCTTCCCCACTGTCCGAGATAAGTTGTCAACTGGTGACAAATACAGGGTTGGTATGCACTAGCATATCTGGAGATATTCCTGAGTAGTGTTCCTTGTTCTCATGGTCCAAGTTCTGTCAACCAGGGAAGAGCTGAACATGTGGGTGATCTCACTAACAAATGTAGAGTCTTGAGCTGGAATATTGCGGGTTTGAGATCTAAGAGAGATGTTCCTAATTGGCTATCCTTCATAAAATTACATGACATAATTGCCCTCCAGGAGACCTGGGATGGGGGGATAATTTTTGGCTGGATGGCTTTAGCTCATTCTCTCTAGTGGCACGCCCAGCTTTACCGGGCAGGGCTAAAGGTGGTCTCTTGTTGCTCCTATCTTTGGATTTAAGATGCTCTGTAAAAAGGTTAGAGCTAGACTCTCCCGATTGCTTGATATTGGAGCTTAGTGAACTTAACTGTCCCAAGCTCTTGTTAGTGAATATTTACAATTCAGGGGAGTGTGACTATGCAAACCAGTAAATGTAAATGTGGGATACTTGTAAAGCGCACTGTTACTCTACCCGAGTGTCCTGGCGCTATAGACCGCTGGGGAACCCGTCCTGGTTTTCCCTGTGAGATGGTCCCTTTCTGGGTATCTCCAGGGTGAAACCAGGCACCCCCGGCATCTGTGGGAGGTCGTTGTAGAGATGAGGCAAGCTTAATGCCCAGAGTTACCGAGTGTGTTCCCTGGTTAGAGTAGGCATTGAGGCGAGAACCAGTGAGCCACACCTCTCCTTGAGTTATTTTCTGAACGATTATAAGATAAAGCAATCCACTTTTTTTCATGTATTATTAATGGGCGATTTTAACACGCATTTGTGTAATTTACGTTGTTCATTACATGATCCGCATGGTCTTAATTTTGCCAAGATGCCACATTTTGAGCAGACCTTACGGAGTGAGGGTCTTGTGTCGCTTTTAACGGATGCTGATCTTTATTAAGCTCGTTTTGCTAACCCTGGAGACCGGTGTCCTACATTTAAAGCCAAGGCTTGTAATACCGTTATAGATTACATTTTTATGTCCCACGCGTTATTGAATAAGGTGATTTTCTATAACGCCCAGGAATCCCCTTTGAGTGATCATAATCCGGTCGTTTTAATTCTGGATATTGCTTATGGTATCCTGAGCAAAGGTGGTAGGAAGCAGGCTATGTCCAAGGTGCTACCCTGTGACCAGGGGAGGAGGGTTCGATGGGCTAATGTAATTCCAGATAATTTTCTAAAGGGCCTGTATGAGAAATGCACAGATCAATTTGCCATCTGCATTGAGCCACCAAGTTCCAAGAATGCAGTACTCGGAGCTTTTGAGGGAATTTGTACTCAAGTAAGCTGCGATCAGTGTTTAAAAATGAAAGGGAGACCCAAGTGTGGCCCTAAGTGTTTCATTGAGAAATGTTCACAAGCCCATCGGGCTTTAATTTTAGCCCTGAAAAAACAGCCAGGGGATAGGGAGTTGATGGCCGAGAGAAGGATGGATTATAAATTAGTGCTTGATAGCTGGAAAAAAGAGATTAAGGATGAGGCGTGGAATTCACTGCTGTCTGTGGAGGTACTAAGAGATAGTTCAAGATTCTGGACCATCATAAACGCCCCTTTTTTTCAGGGGAGGATAATGAGGTTCAGGACTGTAATATCTCTGAGGCTCAATGGCTTTCCCATTTCAAAGCAATTTATGAGTCGGTGGGGGCTGCGGACTGTAGACCTTGGTCCTCACTCTATTGAGCCAGCACCCCACTTGAGTTTAATGATGAGGAAATTGAGAAGGCCATAAGAGACACTGCTAGTCATAAAGCACCAGGTCCATATGGTGTTCCTGCAGACCTCTATAAAAGTAATCCTCAATTTTAGGCCAAAATACTTACAAATGTTTTTAATGCTGTGGGCTCAGCTGGTTTCCCAGCCTCCTGGTTAAAATCAATTATTATACCCATTTTTAAAAAGGGGCAGCGAGGGGATCGTCAGTGTTTTAGGCTGATATCCCTTATTGATTCCGCTGTAAAAATCCTGGGAAAGGTAATCCTAATTAAAATTACTGATTGGGTAGATGAGAGGGGGATTTTTATCTAATATGAAATATGGTTTTAGAGGTGGAAGAAGCACCATGCATCAATGTTTAAATTTGCACTTATTAATAAGCAAATATACTAAGGCCAAGGAGGGGTACTTGACGATGGCTTTTATGAACTTATCCAGCGCTTTTGACCTAGTTAACAGGTCAAAGCTTTGGAATATCCTGCTGGAAAAGGGTCTTGACCCTTGCCTAGTCTATTTTTTAGCCAACCTTCACCAAGATCTTACAGCCTCGGTTAGGATAACGCAGGCTGGTGATTGCACTAGATCATTCAATTCTGGGAGGGGCGTCTGGCAGGGATGCATTCTTGTACCCTTGCTGTTCACCCTTTAGATTAATGATCTGGACAAAGTGCTTGTGGAGGCGGCCTTGGATATCCCGCGTGTAGGAGACTGCTTAATCCCTGTTCTCCTATACGCAGATGACGCAGTACTTTCAGCCCGTACAGCAGTGGGCCTCCAGCGGCTCCTAGACGCCTTCAGGGCTTTTATGCACTCCTTGGATTTAATTGTGAATAACGGAAAGTCACATACTATGACAGTAGGTCACAGAGTTAGGAAAACATTTTATTGTAATGGATTGGAAGTCTCTTCCGTGTCCTCCTTCACTTATCTGGGAGTCCTTTTTGATGACAGGTCTTCCTGGGTTATGCAACACAAAGTTAAAAAGAATGCAGTCAAACGTGCTTCCTCATCTCTTTTAGGGTTTGCACAGCGATTGGGGGCCAGACCGATAGAGGCTATTCTAAAGGTTTACAAAGCCAAGTGTTTGGCCATTGCGGCCTATGGATCCTGTATCTGGGGCTATAAAGAACAGGTTGGGATACAGATAGCTATAAACAAATTCCTACGAAGTCTTCTGTCTGTTCCACAATCTACCCCATCGTATGCCATAAACCAGGAGTTAGGGCTAGGCTATGTTACTGATACTTTGCACACAGCGCCGTTGCTCTGCTGGCTCAAAACCTGGTTGAACCCTGATTTAACCTTGAATCATTTGATTTTACGGGACTGTTTGAAGTTAGATAAGTCCCTAAAAATCAAATGGCTCTTGTATGTCAAAAGCATGTTTATTAAAATAAGACAGCCAGAACTTTATGATGAACCGGAGAAGATCAGGAAGGAGGATGTGTTGTGGGTAAAATTGAATTGAAAGGTTTTGATGATGGAACGAGAAGAACAGGAGCTCAATGGCTCTCGTATGTCAAAAGCATGTTTATTAAAATAAGATGGCCAGAACTTTATGAGGAACCGGAGAAGGTCAGGAAGGAGGATGTGTTGTGGGTAAAATTGAATTGTAATAAGGTTTTGATGATGGAACGAAAAGAACCGGGGCTATGTAAACCATCAGTTAGGGCCCATTACCCTTTAAAAACATCAATCAAATTAGAACCTTATTTAACAATAGTTAATAAACCTTACCATCGTTAGCTCCTAATTAGGCTCCACTTTAATTTGATCCATTTTATATTGGGGGATTATCGGGAATGGTGTAATCCTGTTGATGCTGAACCCTGCAAATGTGATAACTTTTCATCTCAGGACACATTGCACTTCATGATGTTTTGTGATTTTTAATCCCATATTCGTTTGAGATTTCTGGTTCCTATCCTGAGAGGCAGGGGTTTCACTCAGGTAAGACCACCGGCATTGGTCTTCCTACAGTCTTTGTGTAACCCTGGGGATATTTTTAATATTGCAACCTTTTTGGTAGCTGCTGTGAGACTAAAGAAACAAAGAAATGTAAAGATGCCTTCTCCCTAAGCAATATTGTCATTTTTTTTTCAAAGTAATATTGTCATTTTTACTGTAATTTGATGGGATAAGCGGTATGATATTGTGTTAGTATTTTTATCTAAGTGCACAGAAATCTTGTCTGTGTATTTTAATTATTAAGTTAAAATTATTTGTTATATTGTCTATGTTTGTGTTTTATCTTTTGTACTTTTATGATTTTAATTAATCGAATAAAGTGGATTGACTGACTGACTGCCACTGCTGATGATGTCACATATTATATCATTCATGATATGGTCAGTGACATCACTGATGACATCACTGATGACATCTCAAATGACATCACTGATGACATCATCTACCTGACAATCTGATACACGTCATCATACACTAGTATAACCTTTCATCACTCACTGTAAAATATAGAGTACCATGTTTAAACCATTGACACACCAATACAAGTTTCTAAAAACTCACTCAGTGATTTGTAGATCTACACACACATCTAAACACTTACCTATAGATTTACTCATACAATAGAACACTATTAAATATACTTATACATCTATATCGACATTACACACCAGCACACATCCTATTCACTTATACAAACAATTGATCATACTTAGATTTACTCAGCTACACACTTATACGAACACCACTTTATTTATTCATATAGATAGTAACTCATACTTAGTGTGTTATAAAATCACTATTACAAGCAATGTTCTCACTAATTTTTTTCCTTTATGTGCGGCAGCGTAAGGTCTCTGTGCGCTGCAGCCAAGGCTATGTGCGCCAACAACACGACTGTGCTTGTAGACCATCGCTTTAAGTGGATGAAAAAACTGTGTGTCTCTCAAAGGGGCATGACCGATGCAATTAAGGGCGTGGCTTAAAAGCAATTAAGCTAAAAATCTGTGCTTAGCATAGTGTGCCACCCAACTGATATTTTGCTTCTTCTGTCATTACATCAGATATTTAATACAAGTAACATTACACCTACAAAAAGCCGGGACTATTGGCGTTGTCAACAGTTGTTTGTGGCATAAAGTTGTATATAATATTGAAAATGCTTCTGCTCTTGTGGTAGAGGTTGTGGCTTAATGCTTGAGCTGCCGACTTAGGGGATGGGTTTTGAGTCTCGGGTCAGATTAACATCCTTTGATCCTCTGCAAATCAATTAATCTCCCCATGAATACAAATAATGAAATAAATCATGTAAATCACTCCAATACCTTTGGGTTGAGTTAGCACTATATAAAACTTGCTGCATTTCTTTTCTAAATGCAGGGCTGATAGTTTGCCTTTTGAAAGAATTTATGTTAAATGCAGCCCATGATGGACACTGTGATCAGGGGAGCAACTAGACCCAAACTTGTGTGGAAATACATGGGTGTTTGTGTGGAAACTAGTGCCCTAGCCTTGTGCTGCACCTGCCTCACCCTGCTATGCAGAGTTTAGCTGCTATGCAGAGGTTAGCTGCTGTTCTAAAAGAACCAGGGCACCAGCCATGCTCTGCCGACTTTTTGGGAAACAGAGGTAGTGAAAACTAGGGCTCCAGTCTTTCGTTACACTTCCCTAGCTCTAGTGTGAAAGGGTTAGCTGCTGCTCAGGGTCTAGCTTTTGTGCAGAGTTTAGCTGCTGTGCTAAAGAGAGATGGGCACTAGTTGTGCTCGGTGGACTTGTGTGGAAAAACAGGTGGTGAAAACTAGTACTCAGTCTTGCATTGTACCTCTCCCACTGTGCAGTGGTGAGTTGCTGTGCAGGTTTTTTAAGCTGCTGTGCTAATGAGACCAGGGTGCTAATAGTGCTCTGTAGGCTAGTGTGGAAACAAAGGTAGTGGAAAATAGTGCTCGGGCCTTTCGCTGCACCTACCGCACTCTGCTATGCAGTGCATGGGAGATCCTGTGCAGGAGTTAGCTGCTGTGCTAAGAAGGCCAGTACACCAATCATGTTCTGCAGACTTGTGTGGAAACAGAGGTAGTGAAAACTAGTGCTCAGCTTTGTACTCCATCTACCTTGCTTTGCTGTGCAGGAGTTAGTTGCTGTGCTATGGGGACCAGGCCACTAGTCCTGCTCACAGATGTGCGTGGAAATAATGAAGGCGTGCTTGCGTGTCAAAAGAGAGGTGCCCAATACCCACCCACTGACCCCCTTATCCCAGCCCTTCGAGTGAACTCGAGTTGCACCTACATGTTGTGCTACCAAAGGGGTTAACTATTGAAGTGCTCTTAGCCCTATGGGTGTTTCAGCAAGTTTAAAAGCATAACATTTGTAAGGCCTACAAATTCCAGACTCGCACTAAAGTCCACTGTAACTGCTGTGAGAAGAAGTATTCTGCAGATTCCAAAGTCATATTTGTACAGCTTTTGGGTCCTCCAGAAATGCCATATTTCTCTGAGTCAGCTCATAACCAGGGCCTGGCTGAGTGCTGACCCAGGCAGGCTCGATTAATGTCCTTTCTTCCAAGAGCGAATGCCTCCTCTCCAAGAAGAGAAGATGGGTGGACCTACAGGCTAATCCATCAGCAGCTGTCACTTGGTGCCAGGTACCAAGCTGCACAAGGGAGAAGGCAGCATGGGGGAAGGGGCTTTCAGAGTCCATGTGGCAGGGGACCCCTGGACAATGCCATCTTAAATCAACCCAGAGGCCTGGGCAGGAAGGAGGGAGCAGGGACAGTGAAGTGATGTGTTGCTGTTTGATAGGACAAACAGAGACTTCCTGCCAGCCCCCTCCCCATGCTTTAAAAAGTGTTTGCACAGGAAGGGAAGCTCTCTCTGGGATGTGGTCTGCTGAGGCAGAGGGTGTTGGAGCCTGGCACCATGGGCAGTTGGAAGGAGGAACCCCCTGACTGTCCCACGATCCTGAATAGTGCCAGGAGAGGAGTCCAGGACCAGTGAACAGAAGCCCGGGCCTCTGAGCAAGGAGAAGAGAGGCCCAGGAGGAGAGCCAGGTGAAAGGCTGGCACCGGGAGCCAGTAAAGACTGCTCCCTGACGAGTGCACAATTTTGGAGACAAGGAGGGCGAAGGAAAGTGCTCCCAGTGGCTGGGAAGCACCACCAGGAGCAAGAAGAGGTGAAAATTGGATGTGAAAATCGTCTGTCTGGGGCTGAGATATGCCCCCCAGAAGGTAGGCAACCTTTGACCTCTCAGTGGACCGATGACAAAGAATGTTGGGCTCCACTGCCAGTCTCAACTATGCCCCCGGGGTGGGTCAGGTCCCTGGCGCTGCCCATGTGAAGCAAAGTCGGGAGCGCCATCGCGCTCCCGGTGAAATTGCCCGAGAGGGACCAGGCGCCCACCATGGCCCCCTCTTGACATGGGAGGAGGGGGACTGCCACCGCGCCCCCACTCACCTCCCCCCCCCCCGAAGAAGTAAAGTCGAGGAGCGCCATCGGGCTCCCACTGAAAGTACCAAAGGTGGGGGCCAGGAGCCCACCCTGGCCCAGTGATGTTGGGGCGTGGGGGAGTGCTGTCACGCCCCCTGAAGAAAATAAGTCAGGGAGCACCATTGTGCTCACCGCGAAGGTACACTTGTGTGTGTCCAGGATCCCAACTCCGGGCCCGCAGCACGAAACTAAGTCGGGGAGCGCCGTCACTCTCCCCGTGAACAATGGCCCCTGGGGGCCTGGGACCCCATCCCCAGGCCCCAAAGTGAGGAGGAGGATAGGGGAGGGTTGGGCGCACTCACCCGTGGCAGCGGGAAGTCAGGGGAGTGCCGTCACACTCCCCCGAATACCTGCCAGGCAGAGACCGATTCGTGCCTGCCCGCTGCAGCGGACAGACCTGCAGTGGAGTGCTGGCTCCCATGTCAGCACACGAGGGTGCTGGCCGAGCAGAGAGCCAACGTGAGCTGTGGGGGGCTGGGCTTCCCGAGCGGCTCTCCAACATTGAGCCACAGAGATGGAAGCGAGGGGTCCCCGAAAACCACAGGAGCTGCCGGGGGGGGGGCACCCCGAGCTGCAGCACTCACCTGGGGGTCAGGGTGGGACCGGGCCTCCCCACAGGGAGCAGGCGCAGCCAGAGGCCCACAGCCCGGCTCTCCCTGTGCAGCGGGGGAGCCGATGCTAGGATATTCACGGGGCTGAGGAGGAGCGCAACCATAATGCCTTGCAGGCCCAGACCGGCCTGCAAGGAAAAGCAGCTTTTTCTCTGCGTCTGGTGGCCCCAGGAGGACAGGGTCACCACAATTGAGTGCTAGGGTGCAGGGGGCTGCAGGATCAATGCAGTCTCCCCCAGCATGAAGAAAACTGTCCCCCCCCCTGAGTTCGGTATGTCTGGAGATGGGCATCTCCTGGAGGTGAAGAGATGTAATTGCACCAGAAAAGCATTTCCATGGCTGGAACTTTTGTTCTGCAGCTGGGCATGCCTTAGGGGCTGCCTCAATGTGTGAAGGGCCGAGTTGGGGATGTCTGGAGAAGGGCGTCCCCTGGAGGTGAAGAGATGTAATTGCACCAGACATGCATTTACTAACTTTATTTCTTTTAGAGGCACTGAAAGTCACATATGTTATGTGAAATACCTGTGTACGGTGACGTAATAAGCCAAATGGGGTTATGTTGCTAGACATTCCTGCTAGGGTGTCTGGCAAGCCTGTGATTTCATCTGTGATGCCTTTTAGAGGTTGTAATTGCAATGCGTTATAAATGTTATCAAGTCTAATAAGTACCTCATTTTAAAGGGACACCTAAACATGTATTCTTGCTGCTGTGTTAGGTGAAGAAGAACCCAGCCTGTTACTCCCGAAGGTGTGGAGGTGTATACTTCATGGTCATGGGATGGTCAGTCAGGGTTATGTGTCACTATGGCAGGTGTGCCTATGTTAAATGCTGGTTGGGATAATAGGGTGGGTCACCACTGGGATGGTGCCAGTGCGCAGGGCCCTTGCTCCAGGTTATGTTCAACTAACTGCATTAGGGGGCAAGATGATGTGCATACATGGGAGTGGTGGTACTAGACCCCACCCCCCCCTGCGGGAGGTGTAGAGATGTTATGCAATGTCACAAAGTAATTCCAACAGCCTATGTATATTTGTAAATTGGTGCATAGTATTGAGTAGCGTGTGTGTTTAATAAATGTACTCTTACTTTTATACTTTTATAAAGCAAAGTACAGACTGGACAATCAATTATTGAGTATTATTTCTGCGCACTTGTAATGGCGATTACTAGCCCACACCACCTCCCTTGAGTAAACCTGAGACGGCTCTGCAATGCTACCCTCTGAGAGTCAGGTGCTACACTAGGGTGTTTGGTTCAGAGTGAAGGACAAATGTGACATATTATTTGTGCAGGCCTCACAGGTACTGCCTCGTTTTCCACTATCCCACAGGGTGGCTCACACAGACAACAAATTCACATACACCTGGCAACCACTGATAACCTCTTCACCGGTTTAATTAAAGCTCCTCCTGGCTGTGGCACTCGCATGTACATGGTGGGGACCCTTTATACATCTAACACTATCATTCTCCCTCCTGTACGTAGGTAGACCTCGGCTGTGTACTCTAGTTCATTCTTGATCAAATGTCCCCTCGGCCGGGCATTGTTCTTCATAGGCTCAAATATGACCTTCATCACGTTACTGTTAATTATATTTTTTACTTTTATGTATGGATTTTCCCTCTTCTTTTGTTTTGTCTATTAATCTGCATAACAACATGCAAATCCAACATTTATGTAGTTCCGAAGATGTGCTTACTTCTCAATTTTGATTATATGCTCATTTGTTTTTGCCTCCAGCAGACTTCTCTAGTTAGATGTTATATTGAATCGCAGATGTTGGGCATTTGTTTATGCTTTTAAAGGCTTTCTTACTTGTTATTTTGACTTGAAAAATGTCAATAAACAGAATTCTGGTAAAACAAAATAGCATCTGCAGCAGTTTACCACCTGGTCCAAGCAGGCAGTACATTTGTGTGGCTTTGGGCCTCTTATTCAACATAAAAGGGAAAACATGTCGAATTCATTTGGTATTGTTGTCCCTGCATGTAAGTCACTGTTTTCAGCGGCAATACCTCATAATCCCTTATTTAAGTGTATGATTTCAACCCCTGGTAACCATGCGTGGAACTTGCAATCATGTACTAACGGCATAATATAGAGTTTAGTGGAAAAGGATACTTTATCAAAATGTGGTAGATATCCCGTTCGCTGTATTATAAGTGCCATAGTATACTAAGTGCTTGTAATACAGCAGACAGGCCATTTACCATGGTTGTGACCAGGTATCCTTTATACCAAATTTTAAATAAGGCCCTAAATCTTCGACTATTTCTCCTTTACAGGGGTCGGTTTTGTTTTTCCAGACCAACGTCTTTCTGTAGTCCTAAGAAAGAATACCTGTCCTCCAAACTCAAGAAAGCTGACCAGACAAGAAACCTCAGGAGCTCAAACACCCTGCTACTCATCCCCATGAAAACATGCAAACAAAAAACCGCTGCACGATCCTTCGCTGGAAACGCACCAAAAATCTGGAACTCCATCCCAGACGATATCAGGTCTATCCCCTCCTTTATAAAATTCAAAAGACTCTTAAAAGACCTCTACCTCAACCCTGCCTTCCCGAACTGAGAGCCGCCGCCGAAACGCACAAGCCTGCACTCTGCAGCCCCTTGAAAATGTCCCACTACAACCTACCTCTTCCTGCACTCTGCAGCCAATTGACAATGTTCCACCACAACCTACCTCTTCCGGCACTTTCCAGCCCCTCGGCAAGGTTCCACCTCTACCTACCTCTTCCCCTCTCCTCGACCCCCTCCTCGATCCCTCCTCCCGGAATGAGGCTGAGCCCAAGACATTGTGCGCTCATCGAGGCTATCTCAGGACTTCCCCACCTCAATGACACTCAGCTCACTGGGTCTTCTGAACATTTATGTTTGCCTGCCTTTTTTCTTTTTTTTGTGTGATTTCTGCTCAAATCTGTTGTAAAGCGCTCCGATACCCTTGGGTCTGGCCAGCGCTATATAACACTTCTTAATAATAAAATAAATAAATAATAATAATAAAGACCTCAGTTTACTGTAAATGGAACATCTAACATTAAGTTAAATACTTTGCAAGGACTAATGCAATTGCCTACATTTTTAGAGTGATGCCATTGAGTTATGTAAGTGGTGAGGGATCTGATCAACTTACAAATACATTACCAATATGTGTCGCTAGAAAGGTCCTGGAAGGTATGCAACTGCTGTCCCTTTTAACAAAAACATTAACACAATGTGACAGCTTACACTGCATGGGCATTGTGTGGACATCTGCTTTGAGACTGCATCTTAGTTAGCACAATTCAATGTAGAGCCAACGTTGAACTTAACAATACCGAACTTAACAGTACACATAAGGTACAGCACTTTGCACTACACTAGAAATCACAGCATGGATCCATATGCAGAGTGGGGCAAACTGCTTTAGGATTCACTACCCAGCATCGTATGTTACTTTGCACCTTAACTTCTGTTTTTGCACATATGATATGTGTACTAGTGTGAAGGCTAAAAGCGGGAATATCTCAGTTTGAATCGTAAAAAAATGGATGGATGAAAGAAAAAAGAATTACTATTTCTTCTCCAATATTATTAGCAGGAAACGTTAATAGCAGAATCTGCCTGATTAGGAAAATCTCTTATTGGCTGAATGGCCAGCCATCTTGAATGGACAGTAGTTTGTCTAGATCCTCTCTACAGGTGTACACAGAAGCTAAGTATGAACCATCCGAGTATTTAAAATGTAATGGAAAACTTACACGCTCAATGATAGGCACTGGACTGGATATTAAATGGCATTGCATGTGGAAAAGCTGCAAAGGGTAGCATCCTGAGGCGTTACCTGATGCTCATATTGGGGGAGACATGGCCGGTCTCATTTGGCCTTCTATGCATTATTTAAAAGCAAGCTCAGGAGTGACATACTGACGTGTCTTTTTTTCTAGAGTGTGACACTTTTAAGATTGGAGAATATCATGAGAAGAACTATAAGCAGTGAGTACACAACTAGTCCTTCTAACATATAGAACAGGAAAAAATATAGCAATCTCTATTCTTAAACCGCTGACCATTCCCCTTCATTTTTTGTTTGCGCCCCTGCTATCACCATTTGTAGGTGGAGCACACGTTTTTAGTATGTTACATAACTGCATGGAATAAATGTTGGATGAACATTTTCAATACATGTACAGGTCACCTCCATTCTACTCATGCTACATTGGCTCCAACTGAAGGCCAGGATGCTTCAAGTTCAGCTGCTAGACTATAGACCAATTCAACTGAACTGTCCTATTCATCATACTTTGCAGCTACAAATCTGGTGGAATGGGAAGAGAGAGATGGAGAAGGGCTCAGTCCCCTATTGCTGATCATAAGACAAATAATACCCAAAATTCACCCTCTTCAGTCTTTTTCTTGTCCAGAAGTGACTATCTTCTTGAAGCATTGACATACAACATTTGATGAACTCTGAAGTAATTTCACTTTAAGAAAAAGTGGAATTATTTTTATTTTGTCTTATTATTAGGTCTCGCCTAGGCAGCCCGTGCTCTGTCTCTTCCAGACATGCTGTATTCAGGATATGAGCATTACGCTCCGCCCATGTTCAGCCCATACATTTTATTGTCTCCTAGTAGTGTCTTTCAGAATTATTTTTATTTCATCGGTTTATTTTGTTAGTAGTCCCTCCTTCTTCCTGTTTAGTACCTCCCTCTCTTCTGTTGTTACCTCCCATGAGGACAGCCCCTTTTGCATGTCACATTACTCTGCACGTTGATTTACAGTTTCAAAGCACGCTTTGTTAATCACTTTTTCACAGTAGTTGACGTTGCAGACACAGCTATGCACTTCCCCCAACCCCGATTCATGAGATGCTTCCGAGAGCACCTGTTCCATGCATTTCCCCCTCCTGCATTTGCACACCCACATTTATATGTCTTGGTGCGGTGCACTTCCCACTCATTTTCTTTTGTTAACACCATGTAATATTTAATAATATTTATTATAAGTTTCATTAAAATTTTTAACATAGACATGTTTTTTTACAGTCCACGCCAAGACTAGAACCCAGTTCCCCAGTGCCAAAATCAGCAGCTCTGTTGGTTACTCTGCCGGCACAGTTGCACACTTCTTCTCCAACCCGGACTCATCAGATGCTTACGAGGACACCTGTTCCATGCACTTTCCACTCCGGCATTGCCACACACGTCATTGGCGTGGTTCATGTTTCCATGGGCATTTATATTGTAAAAACAGTAGCGTGTGTAGACATTTCCAGTTGCTAACAGTAGCATGTGCAAAAAAACTTTTTTAAAGTGGTGCCGGCTTTCTTTTGATGTACACGGCGCGCCATGTTCCTTGAAGCTGTTTTTGCTCCCGCCTCCCTCTTTGCATTATGAGCCCTACCCCCCACCCTCTGAGTACAAACACAGCCATTCCCTTAAACGGGTGGCAATGGTTCCTCATCCAGCAGCAGTCGCTGCACTGCCCGACCTCCTCCCTTGCTCCCAAGGGTCTCCCCGCTCCACCATGGCCATCACGATGCCGCTGCGAGTGGGCACGACAGATCCGCCTTGATTCTCCCTTGCCCTGTCATTTTGACGGAACAGAGGTAGAACCATTCTGCACGGATGTACCCACCTGCACTTTGTAAGTGCTGAAACAAGTGGCTGCCCGCCTGGCTACGGATGCCGCACTCACCTGCACAGCCTTATCAGCCAGGATAGCTTGACTCCAGTGGCATGGAGAGAATGGGACCCACGTCTGGGCATACCCGTCCCACTCAGGATTACAAATGCAAAAAGAACAAAAGATGGTCAGAATGCACAACAATGTCATACATTCACCCCAGTACAGAGATGTGGGCCTAAATCCATAGTTGTTTTGCTCACCATGCCATTCCAGTTTGGACCCAGCCATATGCAAATCAGTCTTGACCCTGCACCCAATGTGAACAGTCCAGCCCTAACAACCAGGCCAGGTCCTCCCCGTACTGGAAACAAGCATCCTAGGACCGGTTTCAGGCTTTCAGCCAGGATAGCGTGACTCCAGTGGCATGCAGAGTATGGGACCCACATCTGGGCATACCGTCCCACTCGTGGTGGCAAATGCAAAAAGAACAATTGATGGACTGGGGGTGAGTGTCTGAAAAGTTTCAGCGCTCCGTCCATCATCTCCTTGTGTTTGCTTTGTTCACCCTAAGTTGGCAGGGTATGCCCAGACGTGGGTCTCTTGTTCACTTTGCCACTGGATTCAGGCTATCCTGCCTGATGAAGGGTGTTACCCAGAAACCGGTCCCAGGATGCTTGTTTCCGGTTCAGGGAAGACCTGGCTTGGCAGTTTGGGCTGGGCTGTTCCCATGAGGCACAGGGTCAAGACTGATTTGCATATATCTGGGTCTGAACTGAGGTGGCGAAGTGAGCTAAACAATGATGATGGATTCAACCCAGATCTGTGACTGGGTGTGAGTGTCTGAAAAGTATCAGCGCTCTGTCCATCATCTCCTTGCGTTTGCTTTCTTCGCCCTAAGTTGGCAGGGTATGCCCAGATGTGGGTCCCTTGCTCACTTTGCCACTGGGTTCAGGCAAGCTTGGCTGATGAAGGATGTTACCCAGAAACAGGTCCCAGGATGCGTGTTTCCGGTTCAGGGAAGACCTGGTTTGGCAGTTCGGGCTGGACTGTTCCCATGAGGCACAGGGTTAAGACTGATTTGCATATAGCTGGGTCTAAACTGAGGTGGAGAAGTGAGCTAAGAAATGATGATGGATCCAACCAAGATCTGTGACTGTGGGTGAGTTTCTGAAAAGTTTCAGCGCTCCATCCATCATCTCCTTGTGTTTGCGCAGTTGTGAACTGAGCACAGGGACCGGAGGAGGTCTCCTGCTTGGTCTCAAAGTGGCTTGTCTTAAGGGCTGGTGGTGGCATAGAACAGGTTATGGCAGTTTGTAAACACTCTGTCACTACACGTAAATATGTGTGTGCATGGAATTTGTGCATGTGAAGTAACAGGGCCGTGAAATAATGCTTTCACATTCTTCCCGGATCAACCTGTCCCTGTCACCAGAGCTGGCACTGAGTGTCAGACTTGTGACATGGTGAAAAGGCGACAAAAGACTTGAACAAAGCTGTCGTTTCAGCCAAGTTGCTATTTATTTCATGGGCATAGGGCTCAATACAGGCAGCGTGCAATCAAAGGGTGAGCAGACAAATTCACTTGACATCCCTGCCTGCAGATAGAACTGCCACTTCAGGGCTAGTCTGCTTAAGGACGCTATGTTAATCAAGAGGGCGGGAGCTGGACATAACTTGAATACAACACTAGAATTAAGCAAATCGCCTACCACAGAATTAGACCTCCACCCCAGCACTCTTGAATCCACTTTTCACTGACTCTTCATTGGCTCTTCTAGTCATTCAGAGTGACTGGACTGTTTGGAAATCTTTTTAATTTCTTAAATCTAGTCCACTTCCGCAACCAGCATGTCAGCCGTAAACAAATGGTGGCCTGATCGCTTGACTCGTGATTTATTTCTCTCTCAAACTATCTAACAAGCTAAATTAGTTCCTTGTGAAGAGCTTGTTGTTTCTGCCTACATTTCACATGCATAACTTAATCTTGCATTATAAGTTTTTGCTTTTTCAAGGCTTTTTTTACTCTTTTTTTCTCAGGCAGCCTATCACTCTTGTCTCCCCGCTCTCATAACCTATTTTCAGGTTTTCTAGCATCACCAAGTCATGCAGAAGGCAAACGCGCTATGCAAATATAATTACTCCAGTGCAAATAAGAAGACAAATGTAAAAAACATTGTCACTTTTAATGCCAAGAGCTCTTACTTTGACTAATGCATGACCTATTGCATTACAAATGCTTGTTAATTAATATTGGAGTTGTGTTTTCTCCATTTAATAGTTTTTTTGCTGGCTTTGTTAAGCCATGTCATTCTTACTCACTGCTGCTTATAGGGGTGTATGAAATTCGCAAAATTTGCTTTCACGTAATAAAGTGTAACTACAGCAAAAGTATGCAAAATCACGAGTTATTATCAGGAGCAGCTCCTCTGTGAGAGTGGAGGAGCGTCGCTCCACTAAAAAAATGCTCAGGTCAGCTAAAAACATAAAATGGTAATAAAGTTTATTTATTGCCATTATATTCTTTTAGTGTCGCGCTCTAGTCGTTATGCGAGAGCGTAATGACGCACAGCGCGGCTGCCATTTTGTGGGTTGATTGAGTGCCAATATCCGAACAGTCCGGACTCGTTTCCCGGCGCTCTCCTGCAATTAACGAATAAAGTACTTGCAGACCTTGCACCTTGCCTTAGCTTTATTTAGGGGTGTACCGCAAACATTACAGTGGCGACGAGGCTGGGATCCGAAAGAAAGACGACACCAGGACCCACCAATAAGAAAAAAAAAACGAGGAAAGACACAAGGAGCAGAGACCCTAGGAGGCAGTGCAAGCAGCAGGAGAGAGTGGCAGAGGACAACAAAACAGGCAAGCACCCGCAGTGGTAATAGTTAAGACCAAAGGGGGCCTGTACAGAGCTGGAAAAAAAGGGAAGAGGAGCAAACCTACCCCACCGAAGCCGAAGTAAAATCCGAGGGGAAGAAGAGGCCAACACGAGCACCACCGGGCAGCAAGAAGCGCGCCAAAGAGGTAGGCAATCCACAGAGCGGGATTATCCACTACTGGGAGAAAGGAAAGAGGCAGAGAGAGAAACTGCATTCCGCTAAGTGCACATAACTTACTAAACCACCCACTTTACGTCCAGGGCCCTGGCGGAACAAGCGCAGCATACAGAAGAGGGTGCCTAAGAGCCCCAGCGGGACCAAACGCACCACAGAAGCACAAACGCGCCGGGCAGCCCCAGGGGAGAAGAGGTAGCACCAGAAAGACATGCCGGGCGTCCTCCCTCACAAATCCAATTACATTCCGACCCAAACCGGGTGAGCCCCTGATGAAATGGGAGGACTAGAGGGAATATTTTATGAACTACTTAGAGGCCTTAGAGGATGAAAGTGGAGAAGCATTTCCCAGGAAAAAGGAGGAAAAGAATATTACTTCACAATTTAGGCCCAGAAGGAATTAGGGTCTTCCAGAACCTGGTTCCCATGCAATGACAGGCTGCAGATGATGACGTGTTTCAGCACACAATAGAAGACCTAAACAACCATTATAGACCAGCAGTGTGTACGTCCATAGACAGATACAGCAGAGGAAACAAGCAATGGGTGAGTCCATAGACGACTACGTCGCGGCATTGAAGAAGCTGGCGATCACGTGCAAATTTGGCACCTTGCATGACGAGTTTATCAAGGACCAAATAGTCATGCACACGATGAACACAGCAATCCAATTATAGCCATAGTGAAAAAGGCGGAACTATCCAAAATATGTGCAGACGCAGCGAAGAGTGAGACCACCCCAAGGCCCATGGTCAATAGAGTCGCCGAAGCAGAACCACCGGAGAGAGGCAAAACTGCGGCGGCGGAAAGGAAGGTGCAAACCAAATGGGCTCCACGACCCACACACCCAAGGAAACCAAATAAAGAGGGCACAAGCTCGTGCTACAGATGCCGAAGCTCATCCCATGTGGCATACGACAAACGTTGTCCTGCATTCAGGGCGAAATGCATGTATTGTGGAATCGTAGGACATTTTGAAAAAGTGTGTCGCTGCAAGTTGAAGAGGCCAACGGTCAAATACGTAGCACAGGGCGCTGATGTTGAAGAGGAAGGAGGATATGATGAAGAAGACAATGTACTATGCGTCGAGGAACAAGTACTGGGCATTGACTGCAGATGCTCCAAGAAACCACAATGTGACATGGTCATAGGGGGTGTATCGATCAACATGGTAGAAGACTCAGGCTCTCCGTACACCTTCGTACAAAGGACAGTGTGGAGTGAGAACTTCAAACCTAGCCTGGGATCACACCTTGAGCCCCCTGATATACGTCCTGTCACATTTACAGGAGAACCCATTCCGATGGTCGGGTATCGAGTCCTGAGGTTCGAATTCAAGGAGTGCAAACTACACGTAGCTGAGAAGGGTCCCTCTGTTCTAGGATGGATGGACCAAGGTGACTTGGGCATACAATTGAATCCAATTGAATTGCAAGTCCTAATGACCAGCGTCGAGAATCAGCCAAACTTCAAAAAAATGAAAAGCGAATTCCCCGCTGTGTTTGGAGGAAGAGTGGGCCAACTGACGAAATTCACACATAGAATTGATCTTAAGGAGAACACCACACCAGTGTCCCACAAGGTGAGGAATATACCAATAGCAGTAAGAGACGCAGTACAACAGGAACTACAAAGACTGGAAGACAACGGCATCATCGAACCGATAAACTGTTCGGAATGGCTGGCCCCGTTGGTGGTGGCGATGAAACCCAATGGCAAAGTGCGTCTATGCGTGGACCTACAAGAACTGAACAAGTGCATAATTGTGGAGAAATTCCCATTACCAAGGATAGAGGAAATGCTGGCAAGAACAAAGGGAATAAGATGGTTTTCCACCATTGATCTCACTTCAGCCTATCACCAGATAGCCCTGCACCACACAAGGCAAAAACTGACATCCTTTATAACACCCTTCGGATGCTACCAGTTCCGCCGGATGCCATTCGGCTTAGCGTCAGCTGCGGCGGTGTTTCAAAAACTGATGCACAAACTGTTCAAAGACATAGAGGGAGTATAATACTTCCAAGATGATATCTTGGTGATGGGCAAGGACCAATCCGACCATGACAAAAAGCTAACAATGGTTCTACAGGTCTTAGAGAGAAATGGTCTGACAGCGGAATGGGAAAAGTACCGGCTTTGAATGACGTCAGTCACATACTTAGGCTGCGAGATCAGTGAGCACAGCATCACACCTAAACAAGCCAATGTCAAAGCGATATGTGATGCCCCCGCACCGAAGAACAAGGAGTAAGTGAGGTCATTCCTCGGGATGGTCGAATACTACAGCAACTTTGTGCAGCATTTTGCCACCAAGACACACCACTTACGGCTACTCATACGAGACAAAACAGCCTTTGAATGGACAGAAGAGGCACAAGGAGATTTCCAAAGAATCAAAGATGACATCAGCAAAGCAGTCCCTCTACAAGAATACGATCCACTGGGACAGTCCATATTGACAACTGATGCGAGCGAAAAAGGACTAGGGGCAGTCCTCATGCAAGAAAGGAAGAACGGAGAGATGGCAACCATCAGCTTTGCGTCCCGGTCTCTATCACCAACGGAACAGAAATTCAGTGTGATAGAAAAGGAGATGCTGGCAGTGGCATGGGCCATGGGGAAATTCCACCAATTCTTATGGGGCACAAGGTTCCAGCTTAAGACAGACCACAAGCCCCTGGTCAAAGTCCTCACGTCCTGTGGTTCATGCAAGTGCCACACCCCGCATTGCCAATATGATGCTTAAACTGTTGGACTACAGATATGATGTCGAGTACATTCCGGGAACTAAGAATAAGATAGCTGATTACCTCAGCCGAGCTTCAGCGATGGAGGAAGCACCGACTTGCGCAGATGAAGATGAAATCCGAGTAGCCTTTGCAGAGGACCCTGAGAAGGTGATAAGTGGTCAAGAATGGAAACAAGCCTATGAAGAGGACCCAGATGTCAAAGAAGTCGAGAATTTCTTAATACATGGATGGCCTAAAAAAAGGCACCTCAAGGCGGAACTCAGGAAATTCTTCGAGGTGCGGGAGGAGTTATCCATTGGAGATCAGGGAACGTACCTGTTCAGAGGGGATAAGGTAGTACCCCCAGCGTCGCTGATACCGCGCTTGCTAGCCGTGTTACATGAAGGACACCTGGGCATTGTCAAAACAAAGAAGAGAACGAAGCAGGTGTACTGGTGTCCAGCAATGGACATCCAGATCGAGAGACACGTACGGGAATGTGACCAGTGCCAAAGGGTGAATAAAACCCAAACCCTACTACGACCATCATTGGGAAAGTTTGACAACTCGGCCAACCCATGGGAGGAGTTATCTATAGACATTCTTGGGCCAGTACTTGATGCACAGGGAACCCCGATTTATGTGTGTGTCCTCATAGATTGGTATTCTAAGTGGCCAGAAGTAGACATACAGGAAGAGATGGACACCGAGACAGTTCTCAGATTTCTTACTGCCACCTTCCTCAGAGAAGGCATCCCCGCTCTGTTCTGAGTGACAATGGACCCCAAATCACATCAGAAAAGTGGAACAAATAATGGAGGGCAATGGAGTCAAGGTAAAGGCACATCTGTCTACCACCCAGCGGGCAATGGTCTAGCCGAAAGGTTAAATCGTGTCATAATGGGTTCCATACAGGCAGCCATAGCGATAGGCAAGGACTGGGAGAAGGAAGAAGGTCGGAGTATGTTATGGGCCTATCGAATCACACGCACTGGCACCGGATACAGTCCATTTCAAATCCTAAGAGGACGTGACCATTTCATCAAGGACAATCTGGCGTGGAAGGAGAAGACGGTCACGAGTAAATGGTCACCAGCTGTGGTTCAGCACAACCTAGAGAGGGCCGAGAGCATATACACTAAACACTACAATACGAGACGCAATGTGAAGGAGACCTTGTTGGAAAGAGGAGAGTGGGTCAGAGTCAAACTTGCCCAGTTGAGAAGGAAAGGGGACAGCAAATATAGCTTTCCCATGCAAGTAAAGGAGGTGTATGACAGAGCAACATTGCTTAGTGGTGGAAACGTTTGGTCGCAGCATTGCATGTCCAAATGCAACAAGATCATGCAGTGGTCCAGAAAAGAGAGACCAAGGACACATGAGAGCCTAAGTTTACCTACAGACAATGTGTTACTGTGTAGAGGAGAGGAAGACTTAGGAGGAGAAGGAAGAGTAGTGGAGCACGAAGAAGATGCCAATCCATTCGCAGAAGAACATCAGGAGAAGATTGACAAGACTCCGGAGAGAGAGTATCCCAAAGGAACTGGAAGGAGACAGGCAAGCATGACAGAGGGCAGTGCGGAGAGTCTGACCTCCACTCCGGTAAGACGTACGAGGGCAGGGAGAACAATAGTAAAGCCTTCCAAGTACAGAGACTATGAACTGGGTGAAGCAAAATAAATTGTGACCCGAGAGAGATAGGTAGAGACTTTCCATAATTGTAGTTTGTGATAAAGGAGGGAGATATGTAGTGTCATGCTCTAGTCGCAGTCCGGACACGTTTCCCGGTGCTCTCCTGCAATTAACGAATAAAGTAATTGCAGACCTTCCACCTTGCCTTAGCTTTATTTAGGGGTGTACCCCAAACATTACAATTCTTCACAACCCTTCCTGAACCGAGTGTCAGGAAGGGGAAGTACAGTTGCTGCTGAGTAGTAGCAGGGAGCTGTGCCTTTGTCCTGCCTTCTTGCCACGGCCAGCCAGCCGTGCACTTTAAACTTTTCTGACCCAGCTGTCTTGGACAGCCGGGTAAGAGAAAGCATAGTACTCCAGTGCTCTGAAGAGCTCTGAGAGAGGCTACTTCCTCCAATCCTGACACTTCTCTCATGCTGTGAGAGCAGCACTAGGATTGGGCAGTGCAGTTTCCTGGGGTCCGGAGCTTACAGCGGAGAATATACCTGAGGAAGAACGACATCGCAGGGCAAGTGTGAAAGGTAAGTGGCTTTTTTTTAAGTATTTCAATATCAGCCATATTTTTCCCCACCCCACCTCTGTAATTACATGCCTGCCACCACACACAATTATACAGCACATAAAGCCATCATTTTGTGCTATTGCTCGTGTGAAATGCAGCCTTGCAATCATTTTTAGTGCTAGGACAGAGTTACGCAAAAGTGCTGTGAACAACAGATGCTTGCATTATATTGTTCCGGTGTTTGCAGTACATTTTTACCACAAATCAATTGTAGTTAAGTGAAGCAGCATAATGGTGTAGTTTTGGGAATTTCAGGCATAATGAGAAATTTCCAAATGTATGTGATTTAGAACAACCTAATTTAAATTATGACCACACCTAGTTATATGTGCTATATGTGGCAACAGAGATGTCCACAAGAAAATGGCCCAAAAAAATGAAAAATTGGGAATTCCACAAAAGCTCCTAAACCACTATCATAACATACTTATTGCTGCAAAACTGAACACCATGGGGCAGATTTACAATAAGTGGTGCATCCCTGCATATTAGCAGGGATGCGCCACTTATTGTGTGCCATGCCTCCGCCACCATTGATGCGCCGCATTTACAATGTGGCGCACCAATGGGCAAAAACGGCACTGATGCGTGATTCATCTGTGCCGTAAAGGCAGCGCATTGCTGGAGTTGCGTCGCAAGCGCAACAGAGATCCAGCAAGGCTCTGGGGGGCCCTATCTTGTTAATGCTGCGTCAATCCTTATGCCTGCTTCACGCAGGCACAGGGTTTTGACGCAGCATTGGCCCCAAAGTGACTGATTGAAGTCTTGCAGATTTGACTCAGCCACTTTTAGGAGGCGTTCCTGCACTGGAATGTCCCCCCCCCCCCCTGCGCAGGAACGCCTCCTTCCGGCGCAGGGCTTTACAACGTGACGCATCTCCCAGATCCGTCACGTTGTAAGTACCACGCACCATGGCGCATCTTTTGCGCCGCCGCTGCATCACAAAAGTGACCCAATGGCAGCATGAAAGGGGCGCAAGGTCCTTGTAAATCTGCCCCCATATACCTTACATTTACCTCTCTCTGAATAAGCTCCTATCACTTTCTTGGTAAATTAAGCCGCTAAAAATTGGTAAGCATTTAGGCCGCTACATAACTTTTAAAGGTGCTAAAGGAAAATGATTGTGTACGTGTTGTGCAAAACTCCGAGGGAAGCACCTATGGCAAAGAGTTGCATGGAGCTGGTATTTCATATTCTTGGACTTGCTAACAGACAATGAAAGATGATCACATGCGTGAGTGGGCCACACCCAGAACTGCACTACACAAAACAGACCACTCAAGTTTCCCAGGTACAAATGAAAATAGCTCATTCAGCCCAGGTTTTGTTTTCCATTCTGAGGCTTGCTATGCTGTTTATCCAAGTATACAAATATTGACTACTTGTCCCAGAATGCAAAGGAAACACCTGGATTATATAATCTTCTAATGCACACAGCCGGGCTCCTGCGGGCTCTGAACTAGGGGTGGTCGGAATTTGCGTAATTGCGTACGCAAATCTCTGCGAAGCGGTAAAAAATCTCCGCGAACATGCAGAAATTCAGCAAACACGCGGAATTGCTTGTTTGCGATGCTTTTTTACTGTTCGCAATCGCTGTGTGCGTGCTCGGGAGGAAATATCTCACGAACACGCATTTGAGAACGCGAACAAGCAAAAAAATTCACGAAGTCGCAGAACGCAAAACTGTGGGCAATTTCGCGTTCTCCGCGGAACGCGAAATTCGGCATATTCCGCGAACGGAACGGAATTTACCGCCCAGGCCTACTCTTAACAAGACAGTCTGACTAATAGCGTATCCTCGGAAGCCCAGCTGATTGCTGGGCCGCAGTCCAGCCATTACCCAGTGGCAAAGCAAGAGATGAGCACAGCAGCGAGGGAACCCCTGAATCACCACATCGCTGGGGGCTAAATAAACTGGTTTCAGGTCTCCCTAGAAGACAGGGCCCCTGTATGCCCTGAGAATTGAGTCCGGATCACTGCAGAGTGGGCACCGAGTGAAGGACATGGGCTCAGGAGAGGAAGGGCACCATAAAAAATAGATGCCTCTCATGGATCTCAGGAACCAGTAATGCCTTGGTTACTTACCGGTAATCTTCCTTACATCAAGCCAAGCTCTTCCTCGCCACAGTCAAGGTTTCTCATCCCAGCCATCCTGTAGTGTAGTTCCTATATTCCCAATAGGCTCTGCGCATTGGAATAACATAAACGATAGTTTAGACGTAGGACTTAGATCGACTAGGTCTCTATTGAATATGTTAGACTTAATTATGAATGCCAGCTAGCTCAGAGGTCACTAGAAGCTTTCTCGAGTAAACAAGAAGGTGTTAACTTTCCTGAATAGACAAGAAGAGATTAGTTTCTGACAACTTTGGTCCCTCCAGAATAAGGAGTATATCTCCAGAGTCGCGGAAACAATAGATAACTATTTTACTCAGTCAATCGTGGATGCTTAGTTTCACCAGAAGTGCAGAGAAACAGAGAGACGGGCGTTTTCAATAAAAGAGGTTATTTATTGAACAGTCTTCTTTCTCTTGCAAGAGAAGTGAGTTGCTACAATTGCATTACTTGTCATAAAGTAAAGTGCGTACTGTAAAAGGAGTATTATGAAATAATACTGTAAAAGCATGGTATGGTTTCTAAGCCATACGGTGTTTAAAATAGATAAAATATATACATTGATAAAATCATAACTAAACATACTCAACTGGTGCTTCTAATATACGCCTACCCCGGTGTACCTAACCTAAGCCTAGTACGTGGGAAGGAGTAAGTGAGCTGTAGTTTAAGTTAAGATAGTTTCTGGCAAGAATCTGAATCAAGAATTCTCTAAGGGTCTAATCAGCTCCGTACCTTGGTTATAGAATGAAGGAGGTCTTGTATCTCTCTCTCAGGACTCGATCTCCCAGTAACCCGCAAGGGTGACAGGGAAACACTGGAGCTGGATTTCTCGGCAGGAGAAAAGACAGCGTCTCTCTCAGTGCGTCAATGGGAGGGTCGGCTTCCTTCGGCACTCGCTGCAGCAGGGCGTCGGGCGAGTAGATAGCCGATCTGCTCCAAACCACCGTGTCCTTTGCTAGAGCAGATGCTGGTATATTTATACCTGGAAGGTGCCAAGTTTGACGTAAGGTTGGACATAAGACGTCACTAAGAACTCGCAGTTCTTTCAGGACTCCAGGCAAATCAATACAGAAGCAGGGGGAATTCCCGGGCTGCTGGAGGCTTGCTTTGTTTAAGAACGCGTTGTGCTTTCTAGGAGTCTATAGGAATAGCCTTGCCGTATTTGGACTGCAATGGCTATGACTTAATATGGGTATGTTTCTTATGCTTATAAGGATATGATTTGATATAACCACATAAGGGCATAAATCGGGAATATTTAAATAGGGTCCTAGATACGTTTACAACACCCACTCCACGTATAATGTCCATCATTACTAAATACTAAGCAATTTTAAACATATAACAATGCATGTGTTTTCCATCCCACCCCAAAATACATAAAATGCATTTGAAATGGTATATACACGAAAATGAGTAGTATACTGTACGTCTTTGTAAGCAGTGGTATCATTCAGATAATGCATATATTTGTACATTGGAATGTTGACTGAATAAATCACTAAAATACAGAAGAGAAGGTCGAGACCATTTCATCACATATTTATACGACACTGTACATGTGCTAGAGGCTAAGTCAAAATATTGTCTCTAGAGTTTTTTAAAAATAGAAATCTTGTTCTCTAAGAATAGTTCTACTTTAAGCAGAGTATCATGTGCCAAAAAGGTAAATATTTTTGGGAACGGGGAAAAAAAATAATTTCTCTGTCAGGAAAAAATAGTTCCACAGTTTTTTAGAAGTTCTGTTTATCAAAACTGAAGGCCAAATTCAGAGTTCAGGGAACGCTGTGGGCTCATGTTTTCAAAAGCTATTCTCGTTGTTAGGAGAGACCATTAACTCAGATAGGCTGGCAAAGAATTCGTCTACAACAGTAGGTGAAAGTTGGACCATGTCTGAAAAAGTAGAAATAGTGCATATGTGAGATGCATTGCTCACATCGGTGTCTAGATCAGCAATGGTCACAGAAGGTTGTACCTGTGTGCCGCTTTCATCACGTACCTCACCGCCACCTAATCGTAATGGTGAGGTCTCAACGAATGCCGTCATCAGAATAGGTAACCGCTGGGTACAACACGTTGTATGAGCCGTTACCGAACCAAGCAAAGTATCGATATCCATAGGTACTGCTGATGGTAGTGTGAGACAGACGTCCAACACGCATTCCTCTCCGCAGAGCAGGCATCGTAGAACAGGTAGGATGCAATCTTGCCAGATTGGTCTGAATGAAAGAAACCAGGTAGTATTCAGATCCCTTAGCCGAGCCAAGCCAAGGACTTTAGTAATCCGGTCTCGGTATCTCATTGCTAGGAGCGTTACTTCCATTGTAGCCTGAGTTTTGTGTGTGGCTGGACTTGCCATGTCGGAGCAGAAGGAACAAAAATAAGATTCCTGCTACGAGTCCCAAGATGAGAGGCAGGCTGCCGAAATTCGGGAAGATGCTCAGGACTGTTTCAAAGGGTGCTAACAGTCCCGAAAAAATTGTCTTAAATACATGTGCGATGCCACTGGTATCAGACATGTTTAAGATTTGACCTAACATTTCTACGAAATGCACGGGGCAATTTGTCGATAATAATGCATGTATCTCTGCTGCTGTCCTTGCAACTTGTAGATCATACGTTTCTTTAGACGAGGTTAAAGGCACAGTTGTTTGTAAAAGAATAGACTTCATTCTGCTTAAAGTATCAATTCGAAAAGAAGAGATATTCAGAGAAGGCCATATCGTTGCCTCCTTGTCTGGTTTGCTGTTTGGATACAATACTTGCATACAGCAAGTGACCATGGAAGTTACACTGACGAGATAGGCCCTTCCTGGCACCATGCCACAACAGCTGCGGTCACTTATTATAATGTAACTGCCGTTGGAAAGTTGTCTGAAAAAAGGCTCTATTTGTGTAGTAGGTGTGCCGTGCAGGTGGCATGAAAGGTTATTTGATGAACCATCGCAGGCTCCATGCAAGTTAATTCCTTGACACAGAAGTGTGCCGCTCAGTGAATTTTTACAGTTGTTACCACTAAGAAACACCTCTTTTTCCCCCACTGTAACATCTGTGTGTATAAGGTAGATTCCATGTTGACTTGATGTAGCCTTTACCCAACCTTTCAAACAGGCCTGCTGGTATGTGCTTTTGGCAATATTGAACCTGAAAAGTCGTTATTGGAATTGTGATTGTGCCATGTATTATCCATTCAATGACAGGTCTTTCGGAGACTGTCAATGGCAATCTTTCTAGTTTTTCAATGCTCAGCACCGTATAGTCTGCTCTTTTGTGTGCCAAAGAGATTTGTTTATCTGTAAGGTTAAAGATAGAAAATAATGACGTTGTGTTTATTAGACGCCATGGCACGTAGCCTGAACGGAGGTTTTGTAACGTCCAGCCTAACTGTACAATAGAACGTAATTGGGTCTGGCCATGTTGTAACATTAGCATATCCTGTTCTATTATATCAATAGCAGATGATACAATGCTGTCCAGTGAATAAATTCTGGAGGACAGAGTCATTAACCCATTGTCCACTACAGACAGTGATTTTTCCAAATGAATACGATCAATTTCTCGTATTTTTTCAGCAGTTTTAATTGGCATTACTTTCCAAGCTTCGTTGTAAGCAGCGTATATACCGGCGTATATGAAACGTTTTTGACGCTGTTTGCGAGGTCCCATTAGGCAATCTCGCAAGTCAGCACCTTCTTTAAGTAAAGTCAAGTGTTGCTTTATTTCAGGTAATGTAGACTTCTGTAGCCATTCGAGGCATAGTTTTCCTACACTGTATGTTGTTATTATCCCTGGATGTTGTCTCTGGGAATATCTTGGGTCTGGCCTGTTTTGTTTAACCCCTGTTTGTTGTTCAGGAATCTATTTTGACAGTTATTAGTGTCTGTGGGCCAGATCAACCATTTTTTCCAATCAGGATTAGTTCTGTTTTGGTGTAAAATATGGGATACGTCTATTTCCGCATCTGTAGAGTTATTACTATCAGGTATGGGCTTTGGTATAGACGGTTTGTTTAAGTCCTTTATCCTGGCTAGGCCAAGACAGGGTGTTTGTTGAATGGTGTCATTCAGGAACATTATTTGTTCTGGGATCATGCAGGCTCTGAATAATGATTCTAAACCTTGTTCCTGCCAATCTTTTGTACCCCAGACAGTTTTTGTCTCAATGTTGTTTTTCCAAAATTCAAAACCAAATGTAAACATTTTTTCATAAAATTTTGTAGAATATATCAATTTAGTATTTGTCAACATGTTTTTCATTCCTGTCTTATTCATCATTTTAAAATAAAACGTTTCTGGATCAGTTGTATTAAACCCTGAGAAGTATGGGAATTTCTCATAAAATGTTTTTGAGCTGCCTTTTGGCGGTGTTGGACAAAGTTCCCATTGATTATAAGTGAAAACATTTCTAGGATTAGCAGATTTGTGCAAATAGTGATGCCCATAATGATTAAAGCAATGCATTTCTTCATAATCTGATGAACCTTCTAAATAATCATGTTCTGTAAATTGTGCTGACATTTCTAAATCTGACATCATATTATTAATATTTTCAAAGTCCCAATCATCAGAGAAAGTACTAGGTGATACAAAGTCATTTAATGAAATCTTGAACTGGTGTAGATATTTCAAGAGTTCAACCGGGCCATAGATGTCGTAATCAGTAGTGTCCCATGCTACACCACCAGGTATAGGAATGGCTGTGATGTTTACTGATGATAGTTCTCTTTTTTCAATGTGAAAAGATCTGTGAGGCTTTAGAACCAAGTTCATGTTCTGACTTGCTGTGTCCATTGTACTGTATTTTCCATCAATCATTCTTCCCAAGCTTAAAACCAAAATTAGCCAGAGTAGGAGGAAAAGTACACCTAACACAATCCATAATTCAATCCATGGCGAAATCAGATATGTTTCTCCAAGTTGATGAAAGAGTTCAGTTATTTTTTCTTTGAAAGTTTTATTTGCTGGCTTTTCTTCATGTTCACTTGGATCTTCAGAAAAGTCATCGAAATTGATGAAGTAGCCAGATGTAGTTCGGTCAATTGTTGGGATTGCTTCCGGATTTTCATTAATCTTTGGATTTGATTAGTCAGAGGCTACATCATTGTAGATTGGTGTTTCTTGACGAACTGTTGCAATTTGGGTTTCAAGAAGCACAAGTTCCATGGCTTTGTTGCATAGTCCTTCTCTATTTACTGCAGGTTTATCAAATGTGATTAGTCTTTCAGTTTGAACCTCTTGAATTGTAGCAAGGTTTGGTCGTCTGCTACATCTTGGGAGTCCACTGGGCCATCTACTTATTATTGGCCACATGATTGTGGTTTTACCAGGTCGATTGATACAACTCTGTTCTCCTTTTTACCAACAAGGGGTGGTAGTACTACTGATCTTGTTCCGCTGATAGCTAAGGCAGGTACTGCTTTTCTGTAAATTCCTTCTTCATCGCGATCTTTTCTCTGATCTGATCCCCAATCTTTGGAATCCAGACAGGACTTGCTGGGACAGGTGGTTTTTCTTCAGTGGCCGTTGTCTTTAGCTTTGTGTTACTGAGACTTCTTCTTGTTTCATTTAAGTCCTGTAAAACAGCCAAACGATCTTTGATATCAAAGGTTTTTTTGTTCCACCACTGAAGTCTGACTATCGAGGTCTTCGATTATCATTCTAGTACCAAACAAAAGTTCATACGGAGTGATTCCACCCAGAGAATGTCTTGGCAGATTATGAAGACTACGTTGGACACTTATTAGATGTTTGACCCACCCATCACCCGAACCTAATACCCTCGCTGTTATAGATTGCTTTATGTCACGTTTTTTTCTTTCCACTACCGCATTTCCCTCAGGATGGAATGGACTAGAGTACAGCAATGCAATGCCCAAGCTGGCCATGGCCTCCTTGTAAGCTCGGGAGCTAAACGCAGGACCCTGGTCAGAATGTAGCATGCCAATTGCGTATGTGCCGATAAAGACTCGGAAATCTTTTATAACAGTTCTGGCGTCAGCCGAGCGCTGGGGCCACATCCAAATGAATCTCGTCTAAATATTTATGGGATCGCATTTTTCCGTGTGGATGTCTGTGTGTAGATAGCCTAATGCTGTCTAATAGAGGTGTCTGGGCTGTTATCTGGTCCGGTTCACAACTGCGATCTCTATTGCAGTCCTGACAATCCTTTGCAATATTATAAATTTGCACGCTCATCCCCGGCCACCAGTATTGTGATTGCAATTCTATTAGAGAATTTAAGGTCTCTTGGTGCCTCAGACCCATTCCCATGTGTGCTTCTTGAATCAAGTAAGCCCTCCGGTTCGTGTTTGGAATTACTCTGTCCCCCACTCCAGGGATTTGAGCAAAAGGAACGGAGTTCGCATCAATTATGTATGTATTGTTGAGTGGATAGTTGAGAGGTAATGCCGCATAGTCGCCTTTTAATGAGGCTTTTACTGCCAGCATGGTTTCTCCATCTATTTGTTTTTTAGAACGCTTTTTTGTAGCTACGGAAGCCGGTTAAACAGCTGCCGTTGTGGCTTTGTCAGCCAATGAATTCCCTGCAACATGAACGCCATCACGTCGAAGACTCTGCGTATGTATCACGTGAGTCTTTCGTAGTTCTTTCTGTAAAAGAACTACTTGTTCCCATAGATTTTTATGCTTTATTGTGACACCTGTCTTATCTTTGTAACCGTTTTCAATCCAGGTCTGCATGAAATTATTGTAAGACTGGACGCAATAATACGAATCGCAAACTATTAGTGTGGGGAATTTGCGATCGGCATTCTCAAGCGCCATCTTTAAAGCTCGTAGTTCAGCTCGCTGAGCTGTACAGTTTCTGAGTGATTCAGTTTTAGTGACCATTGGTCTGAATTTACCTATGCGCCAGCGACCTTTAACAATCGCGCATGCTGCATTGTAAACTTGTTTATCCACAACGTAGTGTTGTGCAGATACGTCTGTGTAGATTACACAGGTGTACTGTTCGAGAGGCAGAATTTTGATCGACAGAGGACATTCATGTTCGTATTGTAGATGTTCTAGCTTTTTCATTTTGGGATCAAATGCGTGTATCACGTCTGTTGTAGTAAGAGAATTAACCCATTGTATCCATTTTGGATCTAATGCCATAGCATTTGGAATGCTCGGTCTTGTTACTGCCTCAAGGGCTGATACTGCTGTTAAAACAGATATGCTCTTCCCTTGGGCTAGGGTTTTTTCTTTTGATACAGTAGTTTGGACCGCAGTCAGAATTTTCTCAGTAGAACTGAATTTCATTTCAGCTTGTGTGTACAAGTGTGATTTATAAGCTATTGGTAGCGTTTCTCCCTCATTTGAGGTCAGGTACATAAATCCGCATCTTCCTGGGATGACTCGGATTACAAGGTCGCGTTCGTTTGCGCGTGTTTGCAGTTTTGTTTTAGTTAACATGTCTGTTTGTATTGATCGCAAAATTTTTGTGTATTTCTGAGTCCAATTAATTGGCTTGAAATCAGGTTTTATTAATTCGTAGAGAGGTATAACCCTCTATGCGTAGTTCAGAATGTAAGTTCTTCTGAAATTCAGGAAACCTAGAATTGATTGTAAGTTTTTCAGCGTTTTTGGAGTTTGAAGTACTGCACACTTCTCTAAGAAGTTGTCTGCTAGGCTTTTGCCTTCACTTGATAACTCATATCCTAAAAATAGGACAGTGAGGTGGGCAATTCGTGACTTTTTAAAGTTCAATTTGTACCCTTCAGATGCGAACCCAAGTATAGTGGTGTTCACTCTTTTCAAGTGTGTCTCCAGGTCATCGTCTGTAAGATAGATGTCATCGACATAAGATAATGCCTCATCATCATACATTTCCAGTATTTCTGTTACCCTGGCTGAAAATAATCCTGGGCTGTTCTTGAATCCCTGGGGGAGACGACAAAATTGCTACTGGGCCCCCATACAGGAGAAAGCGGTCAAATACCTGCTTTCTGGTGCAATGTTTTGACAGAAGAAACCATTTGAAATATCTAATGTCGTTTTATATTTTTTGCGCACAATGTTATTCATTAGTGCTGCACTGTGTGAATTTTGTACTGCAAATGTTTTGCAACAAGAGTTTAGGTGTCTGTAGTCCAAAACTAGACGATATGAATCGTCTGGTTTGGAGACAGGAAACAAAGGGTAGTTCATTTGTGAGGTGCATGTTTCAATCACCCCCTGGTACTCAAGTTGATCTAAGATCTCCCTGACTTGTTTTTTAGCTTCTTGCTTAACAGGATACTGCCTCTGTTCAGTAGGTTGATTTTTTTAACTGGATTTTATGGTGAGGAGAGTCCTCATCCCATCCTACATGATTTTTATATAATGCAGGGGCTTGTGCCACTGCTCATTTTCTAGCATATGTGTATTTTTTATTAATTGGAATGTGATTTGAGAAGGCAGGCATAATCATTTCTTCACCATGCGGGCACTCCCTGACAAACTCTGGTGGCCAGTCTTTTTCTGCTAGAAGAATATCATAGCCTTTAGAAAGATTCTCCCAAAAGAGACCTCTTATTTTCCTAGTTTTGTCCCCTTCTATACGTAATGTTATTTCATATAATTTATGGGGTACACTAACTCTGGTGTCTGCAGTTTCCACTTGAATGTATTCATTCGTATCCACTGTCTCCAGAAGATTCATCAGGAAACTTGCGAGCTATGGTCACTTCTGCTGCACTGTCTAGCATTGTCTGGGCCCATTCTCCGTTCTTGAGTTGTTTCCTCAGAATCCTCGGCATGTTTTATTTTAATACTAACTACCTTCTTTTTGGGAAATTGTAATTTTTTACTTTGATGAGCAGGTTCCTTGTCTTTGGACTTGACGTGCTCTTCTTTATGTTCTGAACGTCCTCTTCTTTCCAATTTCTGTGCGGAAGTCTGAAAAGATCGAGAGGGATGTCTATCATTATCTTGATATCTGTCAGGTTTTCTTAAATTATCCCTGTTTCTAAGGTTGTATCATTTTCCAGAGGGCTCCCGTTGTGGAGACCTGTCCCCCTGTCCTGGAGATCCATTTCTCCGTTGTGGAGACGTTCCTCTGGACTGAAACAGTTTTTCTCTGGGAATGGTTTGTTCATTACCTTCCCACTTCTTTTTTGTAGTAATGAGGTTATTCTTAATAAAGCTTTTTTCAGGATTTTCAGTTAGTTGTGGTTTTAGTGGTTTTCCACCCAAACTATCTCTACGTAATTCTTCATAGCACTTTTCAATTATTCTGGCAAGTTCAAAAGGTTGCTCTGTTACTTCTGTTTCTTTAAATTTTTGGCGGATCGCCACAGATGCTGCTTCTCCCTTTATGTTGGCTAGTAATATAGCCGAGACTTGCTTAAAGTCTTTCAGTAATTTCATACCTAGATTTAAAGCAGGCTCTGGACCGTATTCATTTTGAATCTGTCTTAGTACGTCTGGTATAACCGCCATAGACGGAACACCATGTGTTTTTGTGTATATTGAAGCAAAGACTGTTACCCAAGCGTCACAGTCCTCCACATGTGGTGCGATCCCCATTGGTAGACAGATTGTCAGAATTCTGTGTTTCTCATTCGGTGTAGTATCAGGAAATACTGCCTCTATTTGAGTAATTTTTTGAGCTAACCAGAACTGAATTTGTTCCCGTTTTGCGGGTAATTTGCCAATGACTGATTGTATAGTCTGTGGTGTAATTTTATTTGTGTTCCCCTGGTGAGGGGTGTGCTGTGCAATTTTTATTGCTGGTTGGATTGTTAAAGTCCGCATGACATATTGGACCAATTGTATTTTGATTAATTGTTTTAGCTGAACTAAAAGTTCTCCGCTTGACATTTTTGCAATGTCAGGATGTGGTGTATAGCTGGCTAGAACCGGCCACGTGGCTCCTGGTCTACCTAGTGGACCGAGCTTGGTAATGTGATTTTGATGTTTTAGGGCGCCATTAAACCAGAGCTGATGCTCTTGGTAAGTTAGTGGAATGTCAACGTCCTCGAAAGGAACGTATTCCGCTGGAGATTCCTCTGCTTTGTAGTAGTGGAAATCGTGTGTCACAACATTTGCTGCCGGAAAATGTATCCATGAATAGAATAACTCTGTCTGCCGATATTCATGGGCCTCTACCACAAATATGACTGTACCACCTCTTGATGATACTCCATTATTTATAAGTTTGTAAGTTACACTCTTCCTTACATTGACTGGGATGATTATAGCCTCCGGGTCATCTTCCGGAGACTTGTGTTCTCGGCTAAAAGTTGAGCTGCTAACGCTTCTCTTTCGTCTTCACTTCCCGTCATTTTACTGACTGAAAGTCTGCAGAGCAAGTTTCAAGGAAACAAAGATTAGGTGCACAATATTTTGGAACACTGTATCCTTCAACGTTTACTAAACCAACAACTAATACATACGATTCTCATCCTACTAAGTTTTGGCGGATATTAACCTTTCACCCACTCCAGACGTCTATTGGAGTTTTTTACGGGAGAAAGGGATCTGTGTGAAAAGCACTAGTGAGTTACTCTAGTATCTAGCATTAAATGATCACCTTACCAAACGTTGAGCGCCATGTAGTGTAGTTCCTATATTCCCAATAGGCTTTGCGCATTGGAATAACATAAACGATAGTTTAGACGTAGGACTTAGGTCGACTAGGTCTCTATTGAATATGTTAGACTTAATTATGAATGCCAGCTAGCTCACAGGTCACTAGAAGCTTTCTAGAGTAAACAAGAAGGTGTTAACTTTCCTTAATAGACAAGAAGGAATTAGTTTCTGACAACAGAGCAGAACACCTGCTGGACTTCAGTGTGCTTGGGACCTCTCGCTGTAACGCTCTGCTCTACAGCGCTATTGCGCTTTTTAAAATTGCCGCTTTTGCTATCTTGGTTATTTTTATTTTAGTTTACCCCTGTTTTTAATAGGGTTTCCTGGCCCCCACTTGCACCATAATAGGTATTCTCACCGCTACTTAGCGGGTCCGGGTCTGTGGGCTCCTAGCTTGCTGCTCGCTTTTTGGGCGCCATTTTGGGTGAGGACGCGCCGTTCTAGAGGTGCCGGACCGAGCGCTCTAGTCTTGCGGCCCCCTCCGCCCGCCCTTCTTAACCCTTCCTCTAGCACGCAGCGGTGACGCGCAGCGGTCCGCGCCTTCCCTGCGCCTGAGTCGTGCCAGAGTCCTGCCCGTCTGCGCCCGTCAGCGACGAGGAAGCGCGCGTCGCGGCAGGGCTCTGGTCACGCGTTCTGATTACCATCATGCCTGCTCTATCTACATTCAGCTATACTCGGGCTGAATTGCTGTCCATTGGGAATAGGGTCGACGCTGGTTCATGCGACCCTGTGGACCCCTTATCCGGCCCATTTGTTTGTGGCTGTAGGGGTTGGTCCCTTGACAGACCGATCAGGATTCGATCTTTGGAAGGGAGTGATCCGATCACGCGCAACAATATAGCGGCTCGTGTTCTTCGGATCTGGAACCTGAACGTGAGGTCACTGGTCAAACATCACCAGTTTATACATGACCTCATTGAAAAGGACTCCCCCGATCTACTTTTCCTCACCGAAACCTGGCTTCAGGACTCGGATGCCGCTATTCTTAATCTTGCCTTTCCTCCGGAATACACGGTCTTTGTACTAAATCGTACTACGAGAGGAGGTGGCATCGCTATGGCGGTAAAATCGTGTTTTCCTGCAGAATGGAAAGCCCTTGGGTTGCCAGCCTGTGAGAGCGCCCTTTTTAAAGTGTCCTTTAGTCATCATTTTACGCTGAGTGGCATTCTTATCTATCGCCCTCCAGGCAATGACACAGCCTTCAAGACCGCCCTTGCCGATATGGTAAGCTCTTTAGCTCCTAGTTGTGCGAACTTTAATATCACTGGCGATCTTAACATTCATTTTGATCACGTGTCTTCCACAGCTATAGGCACTTTGCTTGCAGATCTTGAAGCATTGCAACTTGTCCAACTTGTAACACTTCCTACCCACATTGGGGGACACATCCTTGATCCTTTCTTCTCCACTTTGGAGAGGATGAAGGTGTCCAATACGATTTCGGTTGGCTGGATCGACCATCTTCTGGTGGAAGCCTTCTGTCCCATTGATAGTATGCCATTCAAACCTGTGGATAGGCTGATTCTCAAAAGACACTGGCAAAGCTCAAACTGGAGGAGTTTTACAGGTTACTGGAGCAGAAACCCTTGAGCCCTTTTTTGGATGTGGAACAAGGATACGACCTGTTTTGTAAATGGATTTTGGATGCCCTTGATTACCTTATACCTATGCGCTGGTCAAAATGTCATTCCAAGTCACCCAGCCCGTGGTATAATGACTCTCTTGCCGAGCTTAAAAAAATCTGCCGGAAAGCTGAGAGATAATGGAGAAAGTCCTATGACCATAATCTGAAATCCTCTTATTTTGCCAAGCTGAAGACCTATCATAGGGCAATTTGCAGAACTCGGGCCGCATTCTATGCCCAGGAATTCCAAACCAGTACCAACCCGTCTAAACTAATTTTCAAGGTCCTTAAAGACCTTATGAATAAAAGAGCCACTTCGGCAGCAATTTGTACCGACTCTCATTGCGAGACTTTAGCCTCCTTCTTTTTGGAGAAAGTGCAGGCTATCTACCGAGGATTTGACCTGTCTCTGCCTGATCCAGAGCCAGCTGGCCCGAACCTTTCGGGCTACGAGACTCTGACCTCCTTGCCTGACTTGTCCATGGAGGCTTTTGACAAACTGAGCCTCAGGATTAAGTCTGGCTCCCCTCTGGATCCGCTGAAGCCAGCTCAGATTAAGTTGCTCTCTCCTCTGTGTCGGGCTCCGATACTTACTTTGATCAACCTATCGCTGTCTACCGGAATGGTCCCCTCCGCATGGAAACAGGCGGTAGTTACCCCAGTTTTAAAGAAGGCAAATGCTGATCCGCTTTTGCCTGAAAACTATCGCCCTATATCTCTTCTTCCTTGGACGGCCAAAGTCACCGAGGCTCATGTTAACTCCATCTTGACTGACCATCTTGCTCATAACCTTATATTAGATCCGAGTCAGAATGGCTTTCGGCCGGGACATAGCACCGAGACCGCTTTGCTCTACATGACCGAGCATTTGCGTCTGGTGCTCGACTCTGGGCGGACGGCGGCGCTCTTTTTATTAGATCTGAGCGCCGCATTCGATACGGTGTCTCACCATATTCTGATTCAGCGCCTAGAGGAAGCTGGAGTAGCAGGGACTGCTCTTCAGTGGTTCCGCTCATTCCTTTCTGACCGTTTCTTTAAGGTGGCTATACCACCCTGCCAGTCCACTTTTCACCCGTTGAACCTGGGGGTCCCACAGGGCTCCTCGTTGAGCCCGACCTTGTTCAACCTCTACGTGAAACCGCTAGCTGCGATCGTCAAACAGTGGGGTTTGACGATGACCTCATATGCAGACGACACGCAGCTGGCGGTGACACTGAGTGGAGACCCTGAAGTGGATGCCCCCAGATTCCGAGCAGGACTTGTGGCAGTGGCAAATTGGTTAAAAACCAATTGTTTACAACTGAATGCCAAAAAAAACGAAGTTATGGTTCTGGGGAAATATGCGGAGCTTTGGGGAGATCAATGGTGGCCTCCAGAATTGGGCGTCACCCCCGTCCCTGCCCCAGAAGTAAAGAACTTAGGGGTATGGCTGGATCCGGCACTTACCTTCATGGGTCACACGAAGAAGGTTGCTGCCACCTGTTACGGAATCCTGCGAGGATTAAGGCCAATCCTCAAGTTTTTTGACCCCCCCCACCCGGCAGCTCGTGGTCCAAGCCTCAGTCCTGTCTCGGCTGGACTATGGTAGCGCATTGATGCTGGGGGTAAATCAGGCGGAGGCATCTAGGCTACAAAGGGTATAGAATGCTGCGGCGCGGGCCATTGTTGGCCTTCCTTGGCATTGCTCGGTTTCCAGCACTATTTCTGCCCTTCACTGGCTGCCGGTCAGGCAAAGAATTAAGTTTAAAGCGCTTTGTTTGGCCTTTAAAATTATGAAGCTTTCCTCGCCGCCTGCACTTGCTAACCTGCTCACCCCCTATGTTCCTTCGAGGTCCTTGAGATCGGAGGCTCTTCATCTCGCGGTCTGCCCCCGCTTTAAACTCAGCAGGATGGGTGGCCGCTCCTACCGAGTGCTTGCCGCTGGGCTATGGAATTCTCTCCCGGTGCACATTCGAGCTTTGGATAATCTGACCGTTTTTAGGCGTGCTATTAAAACTTTCCTGTTCTCTGTACTTGGTTAGCTGTCTTCTTTCTCCTTTCTGCATGTTATGTTCTAGTACCTGTTCATGCGCCAGGACGCCCCTTTGCTGGGGCAGCTGTGCGCAGTATAAATATTGTTAACATAACATAACATAACAACCGCATAAACATGACAACTTTGTTCCCTCCAGAATAAGGAGTATATCTCCAGAGTCGCGGAAACAACAGATAACTATTTTACTCAGTCAATCGTGCATGCTTAGTTTCACCAGAAGTGCAGAGAAACAGAGAGACGGGCGTTTTCAATAAAAGAGATTATTTATTAAACAGTCTTCTTTCTCTTGCAAGAGAAGTGAGTTGCTACAATTGCAATACTTGTCCTAAAGTAAAGTGCGTACAGTAAAAGGAGTATTATGAAATAATACTGTAAAAGCATGGTATGGTTTCTAAGCCATACGGTGTTTAAAATAGATAAAATATATACATTGATAAAATCATAACTAAACGTACTCAACTGGTGCTTCTAGGATACGCCTACCCCGGTGTACCTAACCTAAGACTAGTACGTGGGAAGGAGTAAGTGAGCTGTAGTTTAAGTTAAGATAGTTTCTGCCAAGAATCTGAATCAAGAATTCTCTAAGGGTCTAATCAGCTCCGTACCTTGGTTATAGAATGAAGGAGGTCTTGTATCTCTCTCTCAGGACTCGATCTCCCAGCAACCCGCAAGGGTGACAGGGAAACACTGGAGCTGGATTTCTCGGCAGGAGAAAAGACAGCGTCTCCCTCAGTGCGTCAATGGGAGGGTCGGCTTCCTTCGGCACTCGCTACAGCAGGGCGTCGGGCGAGTAGATAGCCGATCTGCTCCAAACCACCGTGTCCTTTGCTAGGGCAGATGCTGGTATATTTATACCTGGAAGGTGCCGAGTTTGACGTAAGGTTGGACATAAGACATCACTAAGAACTCGCAGTACTTTCAGGACTCCAGGAGTTCTAGGACAAATCAAAAACAGAAGCAGGGGGAATTCCCGGGCTGCTGGAGGCTTGGTTTGTTTAAGAACGCGTTGTGCTTTGTAGGAGTCTATGGGAGTAGCCTTGCCGTATTTGGACTGCAATGGCTATGACCTAATATGGGTATGTTTCTTATGCCTTTATAAGGATATGATTTGATAAAACCACATAAGGGCATGAATCGGGAATATTTAAATAGGGTCCTAGATACATTTACAACAATCCCAATATTGGGTTTCGGCTTCAGCCACTTTTTTAGTGGCTTGGTAAAAAATACGGGATGTGGAAACTGGCAGACTACCTATTTATGCCAATTAAATGGGAAGAGGAAGTTAGGCATCTTGAGAAGGATGGAAACTAGTGCACTAAATTTTGCTTGAAAAGATTCTGTCTATAGGAGCTATTGCTTACATAGTAAAGACAGTGGTGAGGAAGACAGATGAGGAGGTGGTAATGGATCAGAAGTAGTTAACTGTGGGTTACTCGAGAACCAGGAAAAGGTCACCACTGCAGAGAGAACATCTCTAAGACAGCAGGAGGTAGGACATGGAAAAATGAAAAATGTGGACATTGGGATGCTAAGAGGAAATCTGGTCTGAAGAGACAGACTGGCAAATGAAAGAGTGTATGAACCAGGACAGGCGCCTGAAGAGGGGAAAGGGCCCCGAATAACATGCGAAGGGAGAACAGGCACAGGGTTACTGTAAAGGGGACTATTGTGTTGTGAAGTGAGGAACCCACAGCTCGACGAGTAAGACTATGCACGCCTAGCTTTGGTAAAACAAACTCAGATTTAATTAGTCACCTGTGCCTTTTGCTTCGGAGGATGAGCTGCAATGATTAGAATTTTTTTTGTCAAAAGTCAATTAACACTCAGAAACAAGTCCTAAATAAACTTCAGTCCATACAGAACGCGGCAGCGAGAATTCTGCTAGGCATTCCCCGACGTCTTCCGACCACCACAGCCATTCGTCACCTCCACTGGCTTAAAGTGGAAAATCGTATCAAGTTCAAGGCCCTCTGTATTGCTTACAAGGCTATCCACGACATGGGCCCCAGGTTTCTCATAGAGGCCTTTCAGATTTACAGCCCTAAAAGACAGCTCAGATCCGCAAACATTTGTTTGCTCGCAGTTCCCCGAACCAGAACTGTGACCTGGGGGGATAGGCGTTTCATGGTAGCAACACCTAAGCTATGGAATGCCCTCCCTCTGACTATTAAAACAGCTCCGAACCTTGTCAGCTTTCGTAAGCTTCTTAAAACATGGTTATTCAACCAGTAAGGCTTCTGGGTATTGGTCCTTCTGAATAGTCACATGCGCCGAGACACCTTTGGGTAATTGTCGCGCAATAAAAATCTCAAAAATAAATAAATAAATAAATAAATGTACATTTTTTGCAAAAAAACTTATTGTAGTGTTGGTAGTTAGCGGTGATATCAAACTTTTGTAAAAGTTGCACGGGTTTTAACCATATTATTTTGCATGATTAAAAAAACAGAGCCCCAAAGGGACCACGAGATGACACATTTGGCACAACACTAAACAGTTGTTAAAAATGCAACAAAAATTAAAACTAACCACTTTTGAGCTTGTTTTTTTTGTCTCAATCTGGTGTCATAATACCTGCTTTTAAAAAGTGAGCGCGTTAAAGACTCTGCTTTTTCAGCACTTTATTATCATATAAATAAATGTTTGCAGGCACTTGTAATTGTACTAAAAGTCATCCATTTATAAATATCAGGCCGCACGGTATTGCATGTGAGTAAATTGAGAGATTACAACAAATTACTCTTGGCAGCAGCAGATGTCTGTAAAAAGCTAAAGAGCAGAAAAGCAATATTGTCAGCTCTTTAGCCCGTAATGTGAGAAGAATGTGGTCTCATTGGCAGCTGATGCTACTGTCAGAAAGGGGTATTTTGGTTTTTAGATTAAATAATTTTTATTCTGCATTAAACTTTTCAGCCTTAGGGTGGTCGTCCCCTAAACGTTTTGCCTTCCTCCTCCATTTTTCGTTGATCACGCTTTTGCTGGCCTTAGAACTCTGTGCACTTTACCACTGTTGACCAGTGTTTAAGTGCATGTGCTCACTACTTCAACCATGGAACATTGTCTGATCTCCAATTGGAATATTTATTTTACTTATAAATCCCTAGTAAATTGACACTACATGCACCCAGGGCCTGTAAGTTAAATGCTACAAGAGGGCCTGTAGCACTAATTGTGGCACCCTCTTAAGGAGCTCTTTAATCATGTCTCAAGACTGCCATTGCAGAATGTGTGCACAGTTTTTAAACTGCCATTTCAAACTGGCAAAATAAACAGTTTGCCATGCTCAAAACTGCATTTTTAGTGCATATAAGTCACCCCTAGGATAGGCCCTAGACAGCTCAGAGCGCAGGGTGCAGTGTATCTAAAGAGTTGGATATATACTTTTTAGATTGTACATGTCCTGGTATTGAAAAACTCTTAAACAAATGTTTCCATACTACTTAGCCTCCATCTCCCGTTAGATAACATTGGAGTTACCGTTTTACATTAAATAAGCTGGAAGTTCCAATAAGGAACATGTTTCCAGTTCATAATTGGTGTCTTTGGAATAGTAAATTACAATTTTGACAATGTCAGTTATAGAAATTTTCCAGTTTCCTGCCTTGGACTTTCAGTGCCAGCAGCCTGTCTCTGAGTCCCATGGGTGTAGTTGACAGTTGGGCCTAGTGCTTTCCTCCTAGACAGCCACACACAATACAGACTTTAGGTGTGCCTGGATGGGCCGTCACAGGCAGGATTGGAGGGCGGATCTGAGCACAGCTTTTTTGCTGGTTTTAAGACACTGGGCACTTTACAACTGCTAACCAGTGCTAACGTGCATGTGCTCCTGGTCTAATAATGTAATGGCATTGTGTTTCTCCATGACTGGCATATTTGATTTACTAATAAGTCCCTAGTACAGTGCACTGTGTATGCCCAGGGCCTTTAAATCAACTGCTACTAGTGGGCCTGCTGCACTGACTGTGCCACCCACATGAGTCACCCTTCAAACATGTCTCAGGCCTGCCACTGCAGAGTCTGTGTGGGCAGTATTAAACTGCCAAATCGACCTGACAAGTTTACCTACTTTCCAGGCCCAAGCATTCCCTTTTATTACATGTAAGGCATACCTAAGGTAGGCCCTAGGTACCCAATGGGGAGGGGGCAGTGTACTTTAAAAAGTATGATATGTGCGTTTGTAGTTTACATGTCCTGGTGTTGTAAAACTGCTAAATTCGTTTATCACTGCAGCAAGGCCTATCTCTCCCATAGGCTAACATTGGAGCTGACTCTTAACATCTTATACATCTTATACGTGTATCTTCTAACTAGGAGCAGATAAAAAAATGTATTTGATTTGATTGAAATTCATAAAGCACAGCAATTACCCATGGGCATCAAGGCGCTGTAGATCATTGTCCGGAAGAGGTCCACTAGTACACCAGCTTCAGTGGGAACATTACACAGAGAATAGCCATGTCTTAAGAGTCTTCCTACAGGGCAGGAGCTGAGGGATTGCCCTTATATTTAGTGGATGGGAGTTTCAAATTTTGCTCTCGGCCGTTGCAAATGCCCTATAGCCCCATTTATTTTTTGGGTGTCTCGGTACCGCGAGCAGCAATTGAAGAGATGAGCGGAAATGTCTGCTTGGGGAGTGCCAACTAAACATGACTTTTAATCTTGTTGGATATGGAAGACGAAGCGCCTTATGTACCATGCAAGGAGATTTAAAGCTAATGCACTTATTAATAGGGGGCTAGTGCAGAGTTTCTAGTCCCTTCCCAGTGCACTGCCTTCTGGGAATGTCCAAAACAAGTGTCGCCAATGCATTCTGTATCACCTGGAGTTCTTGTTTGAATCTAGGTACAATGAGTTACAATAGTCAAGTCTGGACATTACTAGGGCAGGAGCTACCTGCTTATGTGCCGACCACTGGATGAGTGGAAAGATTTTCTTAAGCATCCTTATAATCCAGGTGCAGGTAGAAATAGTACGATTTATTTGGACATTAAAGTTAAGTTCAGTGTCCATCAATACTCCAAGGTTCTTAGCCTTGTTACAAGTAGTAGGACAGATTCCTAAGGAATGTGGCCAGCAGTTACTATTCCAACTTGATGTCCCTGGGCTGAATACCATAACTTCCATTTTGTCCCAGTTGAGTTTCAAACAGTTACATGACATCCATTCTGCCACTTTGGTCATGCAACCAAAGATGTTCTCTGCTATCGAGCATACGATTTTGGGGATTGACACCATGATCTGAGTGTCGTCTGCATACAACACTACCTCCAATCCAAAGAAATGGATAACAGTAGATAAGGGTCCCACATAAAGATTGAAAATCGTAGGGCTCAATGATGAGCCCTGCGGCAATCCACAAGGTAAGAAGATGGCCTCTGAGTGCTGTAACCTCACCCTTTGGGATATTTCCCTAAGGAAAGAGGACAAGAGGGCTATTGCTTGATGAGAGATGCCAAGAACTTGGAGCCTATCCTGCAGCAGCATGGGCGAGATGGTATCAAATTCTGCTGACAGATCCAGGAGTATTAACGCCACCCCTTGTCCTTCATCCACTGTGCGCCTAAGATAGTCGGTGGCTGATTTTAGGGCAGTTTCTGTCCCATTGTGTTTCCTAAAACGAAACTGGGAGTCATTGAGCCACAGTATCTGTTCCGCAGTTTCCATCAGCTGGATGTTAAGGTGCACTTCTAAGATCTTTGCTGCAACAGGGAGCAAGGAGATAGGGTGATAGTTCTTACAATCCGTGGGGTCTAGATTCGTTTTTTAAGGAGAGGCCTAATGATAGCTCCGGATAGGATCACATCATACATTAGTTGACAAAGTGGCTCGGCTATTGTGTCGGCCGCCATATAAAGAACTGCTGGAAGGCAGGCTTCTAGAGATGATCCTGCATAGGTTTACATGAGATATTGTGCAGCCAGCATGGGCGAGAGAGTAGAGAAGACAGAGACACCTTTGGTCTCTAGGCTTGAGCCAGGTGGCATCCCTTGTGCTGTTGAAGTGGACCAACTGGAGGCAACTGAGTGGGTGGGGGACATAAGGTTAGGGTCAAAACCTGTATAAATGTCCATTGTTTTAGAATGGAAGAAGGTTGCTAGCTGGTTACAAAAAGCTTGTGGAATCTCTGACTCTGCTCTGGGTTGAGAGGCCGAAAGCAGTTGTACTAGCTGAAAAACTTCTTCCATTAATGCAAGCTTGTATTCCTTAATAATCATTTTATATAGGATTCTTTCATGATCATCTAGAATTTTTCTCCAAGCCCACTCGAAATGGCGGCAAGCCCGCTCGAAACGGGGGCAAGCTTGTTAAAGCAACTTAAGTCTGTCATTGTACCAGGGAGCAGATGTAGAATGCTTTTCACGACTATTTGCCTTCAAGGGGGCCAGTTTGTCTGCAGTTTCCAGCCATTCCGTAAAGGTCTTTGCCCCACTATCAGACTCCTCTAGGATTACACAGATCAAATCAAATCCAATAGAAAAGTAGAACTTGGTGTACCTGGACTCACAGTTTAAACACATATTTTTAGTGAAGTTGGTTTTAAATTGCAGGTCAAAAAATGTCTCTTTTAGAAAGTTAACACACGGCGAAGTGAGCTAAAGAACGATGATGGATCTAACCCAGATCTGTGACTGGGGGTGAGTGTCTGAAAAGGTTCAGCACTCCATCCATCATCTCCTTGTGTTTGCTTTGTTCGCCCTAAGCTGGCAGGGTGTGCCAGACGTGGGTCCCTTGTTCACTTTGCCACTGGGCTCAAGCTAACCTGGCTGATGAGGGGTGTTACCCTGAAACCGGTCCCAGCATGCTTGTTTCCAGTCCAGGGAAGACCTGGCTTGGCAGTTCGGGATGGACTATTCCCATGAGTGAGAGGGTCAAGACTGATTTGCATATGGCCGGGTCTGAACTGGGGTGGTGAAGTGAGCTTAAGAACAATGATGGATTCAACCCAGATATGCAACTGAGGATGAGTGTAGAAAAGGTTTCAGCGCTCCGTCTATCATCGCCTTGTGTTTACTTTTAGAAAGTTGGCTTTTTTTAACTTAACTATTCTGTGTCTCCGCCAGTCCCTAGAATACACGTCTGGCTTGGATGACAGTTGGGCCTTGCGAATACACTCTAGACAGTCATACACAAATGGAGCTGAGGTGTGCCCTGCAAATCCTGATGGCAATCACCAGGCTGATGAGTCTTTCGTAGCTAGAGTGGTGGGAGGAGCTGACACTTTCACCTGAATGGGGCTGTGCCTGTCCACATACAAAGAGCTACATACCCTCTTGTAGTGTGTCTAGAGCCAGCGCTAGGAAGGGCAACCATTGAAACCCCTGCAAAATAATCACTACCCTGTACACTCACCCAGCCATGAACACTAAAAGCTCTCTCCTTACTACCCTGTCAACGTATTCACCCGTGAACTCTAAGCCTAGCAAATCCCTTAAATCCCTTACAATCTTGCACCTTTACTAATCCGTGAACCCTAAAACGCCCTTTCTACCCTGTACGCTTACCTATCTCTGAAACCTAAAAAATCATTTTAACTCTTAGGACCCCATACCCTTACCCACCCCTGAACCCTATAAAACCCTTTAAAACCGTAACCATCCTGAAATCTTACCCATCCCATTACCCTTAAATCCCCCCTTTAAAAAAAAAAAAATGACAATAATAAAAATAAATATTCTGTGATAAAGTAGTGTGGTACGTACCCAAAAAGGGTCTGAATGAAACCTTACTGTGTGGTAAAGTCCTGTGCACCGTTTGAACATTTCAAGCAATATTCTGCAATTCAGCATTTATATATATTTATATAGTCACATATATTAATATGATCATATATTTGCACTGGGGGGGTGAAAGTCCAACAAAGCTGATGATGGCCAGGGGGGCCCGGATTTAGTGCTGGTGGCTGGCAGACCTGTGCAGCTCCTGCAAGTTGTGTTGCCACCTGCTACTACACGGCACTAAAGAATGTGCGCGGAAACCCGCATGAAAGAAGTGTAGCCGGTTTAAAGCCTATCGGGGTTATCAGTCAGCCATCCCTTCTGGCAAATTTCGAGGACTGGAAAAAGACACGACAATGTGCACAGATGTTTTTATCGCGCTCGTGTTACCCAGTTCTAAGTCAGTGGAATGTTAAAAGATTGCGTGTTATTTGATTTCTTTTTATCTGCACTATGGTTATTTTCACTTTGCCGATCTATTTCTGTAGTTACTGTTCTTGGTTTAATCACGACTTTTTTTTCAATTTCATAAATTACGAACAGCACTTAAATGCAATAGGTGCGTTGGGACATGGGGATTCCACTGAAGGCTTGAAGTAATGACTAAAATATATCTTCTGTCACACCAGTTCTAATGTTTTCATGCCTCGTGCGAAGATGAAAGGATTCCGCTACTCGTGTTTTTCAGCCAGTGGCTCAAACTATTGGTGGGATATATAGGCCCAGATTTAAAACTGGAAGACAAACTTAAATTACCAGAAGACTTTAGTGCTGTTGTCTGAAAAAAACACAGCTAGTAGGGTGTCACTAGATGACCATACATCATGACATGAGTCCGGCTGATTTCACCCCCCTATGCCAGACCAAAATCAGCTTGATGAAGATACATATCAACTTGATGCTGAAATGGCATCCATTGACTCAACGCTTGGATTATGGGGTAACAAAAAGTCAGCACGGCCGTAGCTTCCATTGGTGGAGCAGGTGCAGTGGCACCAAGGCCCAGATGGCTGAGGGGCCCACTGAACTTTCATTATTTCTCTATTACACAGTGGTCACAGGACATATTTCTTTCCTTGCGCTAGGGCCCATGGCACATTGGCTATGCAACTGAAAGTCAGTGGTGCATCGCAAATTGATCAGTGCAAATTTAATGGGACACATTTACAGTTCCACGGAACCTGTTCGCTTTGTGAACCTAGAATTCCTGTGGGCAGGGCTGGAGCTTTGATCTGCCCATCAATCATATTGCAGGACCTTGAGGGCCCACCTTATGCCCCAGCATTGTGGTAGGTGCTTAGCCACACCTCACTTACCTCAACCTACCTGCCTGTCTGCCTGGGATAAGGTGTTCTGATTGAAAGCTTTGCTGATGCACAACCCTGGGGTCAAAGTTTGCATAACCAGCCCTCCTTCCTCAGGACAGCACAAGGGTTTTGGAAGCAGCACAGTGCTTCCATGCCTGGGGGCTCTCCACTAGCTGTCTCAGCGCTCACAGCTGCGTCATAACAAACAACTGCAACCTCTTGAATGGCATTGAAGAAGTGTATGAGGATTTGGAGTAATTCTTGTTTGAAACATGTAGAGGAACAAGATTCAGGGCAAGGGGTGTTGGAAATGCATTGTCTGTGTGTGCAGTTTTAAACTGCCATTTCAACCTGTAAACCCCAAACCTTCCCTTTTATTACATGCAAGTCACCCCTCAAGTAGGCACAAGGGAGCCCCATGGGCAGGGTGCAGTGTACTTAAAAGGTAGGACATGTGCTGATGTGTTTTACATGTTCTAATAGTGAAATGCTGCTAATTTTGTTTTTCACTATTGCAAAGATTATCTCTCCTATAGGGCAATATGGGGATTGCCCTAATATATCTTTTGAGTGTTCTTTCCCATAGGAAGCTGATAAGGATTTGGAGTTTGCGGTCTCTGAATTCACAATTTAAAAGTACATCTTTTGGTGAAGTTGGTTTTTAAATTGGGTGTTTGAAAATGACACTTTTAAAAAGTGGGATTTATTTGCTTAAACATTCTGTGCCTCTGTCTGAAGAATCCACGTCTGGGTTAGGATGAGAGTTGGGTTCTTGTGTATTCACTCTGATGATATGCCTTGCATATCATGCTGGGCCATCACCAGACTGATGAACCTTCCTGAGGTAGAGTGGTGGGAGGAGTTGCCACTGACACCTGAATAAGGCTGAGCCTGTCCTCACACAAAGCTGTCTCAACCCCCCTGTAGTGTATCAGGAGCCAGGTCAGGAAAAGGCAGGGTCTTGTGCAAGAGAAAGAAATTCCTTTGAACTTTGCCTACAGACAGAAAGGGGTATAAGTATTGGACCTCTGACACCTCAACATAGGAACACTTCTGGACTCAGGACATTCTGTCAGGAAGAAGAGCTGGATGTTGTAGAAGGGACTGACAATCTTCCGCTTGCTTTGTTGTGCTAGTCTACTGCTTGCTGCTTCTGTCCTGGGAGTGAAAGGACTAGACTTTGCTTTTTGTATCCTTATTCCAATGTTCTCCAATGGTTTGTGCATGCTTTCCTTCTGTTAAGAAGTCTCAGGGCCATCGAAAAATTCACCCACCAGTGCCTGGGCTCTTCTGCTGAGAGTCCTGACAAGTGGTGCAAAATCTACTCTTGGAAGTAGAATCTGGTGATCTAAGAAAAGCCATGCAGCAACTCCCAACACCTGTTTTATCGACGCATCGTTGCTGAAGATTGACACATCATGGCTGCCTGCACTGAAGGGTGGTGCCTGATCCATACATTGACCATGACTTTTACCACAGGCCCCAGCTCGCTGTTGCTGTGCGTCAGAAAAACTGCTGCAGTGTGATTCTCAAGCATTGTGTCAGTGACGTCACAGACACCCACTCCAACTACGACGCAGCACCTGCTTGCGGCTGGAAAATCGACGCAGTGCTTGCATCACCTCCCCTGCATAGCAGTATAGAACCAACGCATCACTACCCTGGCAGTAAGCAACAGAAGCATCACATCCCCTGGGAGTAAGAAACTGACGCATCACTTTGATTTTCTGGTGCATCACCTCCCCTGCGCCTGTTTTGTCAATGAATTTAGACACATCCTAGGTACTTTGTGCTCAAAGAAACTCATCCATAGATTTCTAGGGACTTAACTTATTTAACCTTTAAAAAGTGATATCTTTACTTGAGTATGTTGAATTTTGTAATTTTGTTCTTGTTGTATTAGACAAATATTGGCTATTTTTCTAAACTGTTGTGGACTCCTTATGTAATGTGTATACTGTGTGTGTATGTACAAATGCCTTTCACATTGCCTCTGAGATAAGCATGACTGCTCACTCCAAGCTACTAAGAGGGTGAGCAGGAGTTATCTTAGTTGTGGGACACCCTGACTAGAGTAAGGGTCCCTACATGGAGAGGGTGCAAACCACTGCCAAGTAGTTGCCATTTCTAACACTTTCTGCATGGCAACTTTGTATTATTCTACGAGCAGCAGTGATAGAAATGTAGGCATTTTATTCTGGGAGCTCATAAACTGAGGATATTCATACTTTCTTTCAGATAACTTTATTTCGGCTAGAGCCATAAAAGTGAACACAATAAATAAAATAAATAAAGCACATAAAATTATCAAAATTATCAATACTAGGCTATCCACAACCATCATTAAATAAAATTGTTAACGGCTACATTAGAATTCCTACTACAAAGCTCACAATATATGATAAAAGCTCATAATATATTTTATCCGACACCAGAGGGATTCAGTGTGAGGCTAGATCATGGAAAAGAACCAAGACTTGAGTTTCCTCTGAAATAAGGACACGGTAGGGATAGATCTAAGATCCAACGGGAGGCGATTCCAGAGTTTAGATGTAACCACCGCAAAGGCCCGGCCCCCTGTTCGTGCAAGACGGAAACGTGGGGTGTACATCAGGCGAAGATGGTTTGACCTCAGGTAACGTACCGATTGAGTGACTTTGAGTCTATGCCTCAAATATGCTGGGCCTCGACCATTGAGAGCCCTAAAGGCAATGACTAAGGACTTAAATTGTATACGTTGACTCACCGGCAACCAATGCAGTGAGGCCAGGTATGGTGTAATGGAGTGGCGATATGGAATGTTACAAATCAGCCTGGCCGCGGCATTCTGCACTATCTGTAAACGCTTGATAAGATAGGCCGGGGCTCCCACGTACATACTGTTTGCATAGTCCAAGTGGGACGTGATCAAGGCGTGAATCACCGTCCTCCGTGAATCAAATGGGAGAAAGGGAACTATCTTCTTCATCATGCGGAGCTTTCCGAAGCAAGATGCCGAAACTTTGTTGATTTGGGTTTTACAGGACAGCGCCGTATCGAATAGGAAACCCAAATTACGAGCAGGTTGTACTGGGGCAGGGGGGGATTCAGTTATATAGGCCACCATATGTTGGCTGGTATGGGAGCGTTTTGATTGAAAAATAAGACCTCCATCTTATCTGTATTCAGTTTGAGGTTATTGGTGGTCATCCAGGATGCGATGTTAACCAAACAATGACGGAAATTAGTCATGTAGTCATCAGAGTGATCTCTAAAAGCAAACACGAGCTGAGTATCGTCAGCATAAGAGATCACTCTTATCCCTTAGCAGCAATGGTGACCCTCCTTTTAGCCCACATCAACCGCAAGAATTTTGCAACAGAACATACATACAATGCAGATGTATCAGTACGTAATATCTTAGGGCAATCATTTAACTTAAAGTACCCAGCAACCTACACACGGTGCAATCCAGAAAGAACAAAATCTAATATACGCTGGACATGCAAACAACACCTGCAACAGTTTCCTTTTGGCCTACACAAAATGGGCACTCCTCACTGGATAAGCTTTTCAGTTTTGCTGTAAAGTCTTTGACAGGGAGCGTGCCCCCTCTAAACTGATGGTAAAGCTTTCTATCAAGAGGGACAGTAACTAAATCCCAATACAGCTCTAATGCAGGTGTAGACATAATAATTAAAAAGTTGTGCGTCAGTGTTGCACCCCTCAGCGCGTGCTCTTCCTGCTGAAGAGCGTGAGTCCAGTAATACTTTTTCAGCATATCTTTTGAGGTAAGCTTCTCAACCTCAGGGCAAAGGCCTATGTCACTGGACCAATTGCTTTCAGAAGCTGCCTCACTGGGGACAGCCAAGGGACTTTACTAGCTGTGTCCAACTTGATTAATTCCTCTAAGGTGGCTACATAATGCCTCAATTCTGCAGTAGCCCAGAGCCTATGCCAGTATAAAAGGGATCGCAGATGGGATTTTTGGTATACCTTTTTCGTGACCAAATCCATGAACAAAGGATGCAAGGGAGTGCTAATTGGAAGAGAACCCAGTTCTATCACAAATTTGTTCTCAGACTTTATAAGGCCTATGATATCACCTGACCCCCACAGCTCAGCGCCATACATGGTAGCTCCCAGGGCTTTTGCTTCATAGATTTTCAAGGCAGATGCCAGCGGCCTAATTTGTGAAACACGGTGTTCTTTTAAAATCCCTCCAATTCTCGGTCTATGTTGTAACATCAATGTGCTTGCCCCAGGATAAATTAGGGACCTGTTTGAGGCCTAAATATGTGAACAACTCCACCTGCTCTAATAAATCACTGCCCAGGGATAGTGTTCCTTTAAACTTCTTGGAATGATTAAACGCCATAAATTTGGTTTTCTTAGTATGTATCTCTAAGCCATGCTGTGTGCAAAAATCATCAAAGCTAGCTAAGAGTCTTTGAAATGAATGAAATGAAAGTAGCATTTATAAAGCGCTTAGTTATCCGTAGGCATCCCAGCACTAGAGCAGCTTAGCTTAACACTTGGCAGAATTCAAGGGAAGTGATAGGTGTTAACTTTCTTTCAAAAGATCAGTTAATCAGACTCTAAACGTATGTATAAAGGAAGAATGGTCCATAGCTTAGCCACGTTACCCACTTACCCACTTTGAACTCCTCTAATTTGCGGGACTGTGACCAGTTGCTTATTTTGAGATCTCAGGGCTCTGTTTGGGCGGTAGAGCTGGATAAAGGAACGCATCATAGGAGAGCCTTTACCAGAAAGTGCTTTAGGAGCGATGCACAATGCCATAAACTGAACTCGTTCTTTAATAGGGAGCCAGTGGGGGGTGGTGAGAGCAGGTTTGGCTGACATACGCCTGGGAATGTTCAGCAGCAGACGGGCTGCGCAGTTCTGTACAGTCTGCAGTCTTCTGATCGTGGGAGGTGGAGCTCCAAGATATAGGGCGTTGGAATAGACAAGCCACGACAAAATTAGTGCTTGAACCAACAGCCCTTTTGGCGACAAAAGGTAGCAGGGGGAAGATCTTTCTGATCAACCTCAGCAATCCATAGCAACTGGCTGCAACCTTTCTGGCCTATTCTGTAAGGTCTAGGTTGCGGTCCAACCACACACCCAAGCTCTTAATATGTTCTTTGGGGATAGGTGCTGGACCTAGATAGCTGGGCCAGATATAATCTATATTCAGGGGGGATGAGTTGCCCAGGGGCATTAACTCAGTCTTTGCCCCATTGAGTTTTAAATATGAGTTGTCCATCCATTTGGATACCTCTCCAAGACATGAGGTTCAGAGCTATCGTGCTGATTGATGGAAACAACCAACTGTGTGTCGTCAGCATAAGTAACTATTTGTCCCCAAAATGGAAATGCTACTTCGGTCAAAGGGCCCAAATAGATATTGAATAGGGTGGGGCTTAGGGACGATCCCTGAGGTACCCCACAGGCTTAGGGCATCAGCTTTGACATTATATCATCTTCCAAGACTGCAAAAGATCTGTCTTCAAGGATGGACTGTAGCCAATACAATTTCTGTCACTCCCACATTCCTAAGACAGTGAATCAATAGTTGGTGGTTCACAGTGTCAAAGGCTGTGCTGAAATCTAGGAGAATAAGGGCAGCGCAGCCTCCACCATCAAGTATTCTTCTAGATTCCTCCATTACACTGAGGAGAGCAGTCTCTGTAACCTGCTGTGCTCGAAATCCTGTCTGAGTAGGATGGAGGCAGCTATTATTTTCCAAAAATGTAGAGAGGGTAGTGTTCACTTACTTCTTAGCTATTTTACTTACTCCAGGTAACAGAGATATGGGGCAATAGATTGCCAACTCCTCTGGATCCAGATTAGGTTTCTTTAGAAGGGCTTTAACCATCTCCTGCTTCCACAGAGGGGGCACGATTCCTGTCCGCAAGGAGGCATTGATTAAATCCAGTATCACTGGAGATACCAAATTAATAACTTGTTTTAGAATTGAGGGAGGGACAGGATCTAAAGGAGAGCCGGATTTTAAACAGCCCAGGAATCCCTGGAACTATGTCAAATTCGAGAGGGGGAATTCTACCCATGAACATAGTCAGCTTGGAGTTGTGGTGACAGACAAAGGAACCATTTGTGGAACTGTGACCTGAGGAAAAGACCCGTAAATCTATTTTATTTTGTTGGAAAAAAATTCTACTTATTAGTTGCATCGGAGTTGTGTATCCTCCGAGGTATTGGGGGGGCGAATGGTGTAACAAGTGCTTTTGCAATCCGAAAAATTTCACAGGAGGAGTTTGCAGCAGATGTAATTTTATCTTGGTAGTATCGAGTTTGGCCGTTCTTTATTTCGGTTTTATAGAGTTTTATTGCTGCTCTATATTCAGTTTTTTGGGAGACAAGATAATCCTTTCTCCAGCTCCTTTCCAGTCTCTTACAAGATTGTTTGAGCTCTCGGAGTTTAGGGGAGTATCAAGCGTTTTTATTGATTCCTATTTTTTTATAAATAGATTTTTTGGGGAGGACAGCATTGAGTGATGGCGCAAACCAATTATTAAGATTATCGTTCGCCGTGATGGGGTCCGGGTCCAATATGGGGGTGTTATCTTCAAGGATAGTTACCCCAGATTTCAAAAGACGTTTGGAATAGGTGCGGCTACGTTTTTTAGTCTTTACAGATGGAATAGTGATATCCTGTGAAACCCACGAGAAAGGGATAAGCAAATGATCTGACAAAGGTATTGGAATGGGGTCCATAACCAGAAGATTCTGGATATTAGAAAATATGGGGTCAAGTAAATGGCCCTTAGAGTGGGTGGGACCACGCACTTTTTGGTTCAATTGGAACGTCCCCAGTCCATCAACGAAATCTAAGGTGGATGAGGGTAGTGTCACATCAAAATGTAAATTAAAATCTCCCATTTGTGTGAAATTGGAGAGAGGACTGGCCAAATTGGCTACAATGTCAGGAAGATCCTGACCAAAAAGGCCTAGAGGGCCTGGGGGACAATATACCAAAATCCCTGAAAAAGTGCTTTCATGGGAAACATGATTATAAAGAACATGCTTTCACAGTCCGGTAGGGGGTCATAGGTAACACAACACTTAAAATCAGTTTTATGAATGATAGCAATCCCACCTCCGTGTCCCGAACTCCGATCCAGCCTCTGAATGACATAGCCAGATGGGAGCGCTTGGACAATGGAGGGGTTCAGCATCCTTATTGAAATGAAAATGAAATGAAATAAATTTGTACTTGTATAGCGCACTTATATCCTGAGGTGTCTTGGTGCTGTATGCATACCGCTGTGGAACCCATCCTGGCTTTTCCCTGTGAAAGGCCCACTCCTGGGCACCCCCAAGGTGAAGCCAGGCATCCCATTTCATGGAGCGCTTGGACAATGGAGGGGTTCAGCATCCTTATTCAACCAGGTGTTATTTAAAAAGTACACATTCGGGTTTTCTACTTCTAAAAGAAGATGAATCTCTAAGGTGTGCTTAGGGAGGGAGCGGCAGTTGAGCAAAAGCACATTAAGAGCCTTCCTGCTAGGGAAAGTTATAGGGGCTTAAGAGGCAGAGAGGTACTTGAAAGAGCAACCGGGACACTGACTAATGGGGCTACCAGGAAGCATAGAGTGGACGCACATACCTCTGAGCGTCATCCTGTAGTGTTTGAGTTGTTCGGCGCCATAGACACACTTATCTGTAATTAATTGCTTCATAGATTTTCAAGGCAGGTGCCAGCGGCCTAAAATGTGAAACACGGTGTTCTTTTAAAATCCCTCCAATTCTCGGTCTATGTTGTAACATAAATGTGCTTGCCCCAGGATGAATTAGGTACGAGTTTGAGGCCTAAATATGTGAACGAATCCACCTGCTTTAATAAATCACTGCGTCTTGGAATTATTAAACGCCATAAATTTGGTTTTCTTAGTATGTATCTCCAAGCCATGCTGTGTGCAAAAATCATCATTGCTAGCTAAGAGTCTTTGCAACCCACTAGACGTTTTGGAAATTAAAAGTCTATTGTCCGCAAACAACAATAACGGTTCTTACCCTTTGCCAAGGCGGGGGCATCAGCCTCTACTTTTAAGAGGTGGTGTACCAACCTGTTTACATATAAAGAGAATAAAGTAGGGGCCAGCACACAGCCCTGCCGAACACCCTTTAATACAGGAATTTTTTGGGATACTTCTCCCTGTGAGCCCTCACCGAATCTGGGCAAAATTATTTTCATGCAGTCTAATAAGCAGAGATAATATGTCAAGAGAATCCCCATCTTTTCCAAGGCTGCCCATAGCCTTGCATGTGGTACCAAGTCAAATGCAAATTTAAGGTCGACAGAGCAACATAAAAGTCCCCCTTGCCGATCAAGGAAGTCTATTGTTGATGTCTTGGGTCTATAAACCTGCTTGCAACAGGCTTATGATATCCCCACTTTCTACCCATTATTGGATCTTTACCAGTACCATTCTGCAAAAGACTTTCTGGAGACAGTCAATTAGGCTAATGGGTCTATAATTAACTGGGAAGCCATCTCCCTTTTTTCTACACCGGCACCACTTTCGCTCCCTGCCAGGATGATGGTATAAGGGCTCACATTGCTATCTTATTGGCAATAACCAATATATAATTTGACCATATATCTAGATCATGGAGGTATACATCTACTGGAATGCTATCTGGGCCAGCTGCTCTCCCTTTAGAAAAGGTGGGCAGTGAGTGAGCAACATCCTCACAAGTGAAAGGTGGAGGATCAAATGTAATCAGCGCAGCATCCGAGGGTATTTCACCCGATATTTTAACATTATCATTGTACACAGCCGAAAAAATGGCTGACCCAATCTGCAGGGGCTCATGGTTCTGTGGCTCAGACCCTCAAGAACACACTCCTCTCGTCACCAATTTCCAAAATCGTCAAACTTGGGATATGGGTGGCAGCAGCAGAAAGGAGGTGGTGTGAAGAGGGACAGTATTAGGACAGTGGTGGCATAAGTATTATAATTCATGGCAGACAGCGTATGAATAGTTCTTGCAAGCTCTGCTCCCAAAGAAACTGGCAACATGTCAAAATGTGACAAGAAAGCTATTGTACCTTTTCAATTTTCAGACACAGACTGCATTTTAAGTAAGCTTAACCACTTCGCTGCTTCTGTCGGCCAATGGCCGTCGCGCGCACTACCTCCATAGTGCTGCGCACGTCCATTGGCCGACGCAGTCCCGCCCACTCTGCTAATCCGCCGCACCATGGCGGAATTGACGCCATGGTTAAGCGGTTAAACGGTTAATGTACTTGCTGCATAGGTCCACGTGTCTCCAGCAAGGGCAGCGTATTGTATTTGTTACAGCAATCCTTGTGCTACTCGAAGGTGGAAAGTTTAAGTTCCTGTAAAATAGCTCAGTTATTTATGCACCATGTGTTCTACCAGGCATAGGTATAAAACCTAGCAGGCTGTAACTCAATCTTTCATCATTCAACGGTTGATAAAATACATTCCAGTGGAGTAATAAACACTTGAGCGCCAGTTTGCATTTGTGTGATACATAAATGTGTATTAGTAATATTCAGGGCACAAATCCTACAAAAGAAGTGGAGGGACTGTCCAAGTAAGACTATATGCAAATGACCTCATGACGTCATGATGTAGCGCTATAAAAGAAATAAAAAAGTGCTATTTAAATTATTTGTGTAAATACTGGGACAGACCAACCCATCTGACAGTCTTACAGTGTCTGCATTTATATACAGGGATGGAACAAAGGCAAACGCATGCCTCTCTTAAGTACCTGTTAAGAGAAGGCAAGCTGTGTGCCTTTGTTTCCCTCTGTGGCATTTACATTTAAATGTAAAGTTCCAGGCGGCCCCCAGTCAGCATATACAAACCAAAGGAGGCCCCTTAACTTCGTTCCAGCTGGAGGTGCACAAGGCTCCCTCGCTGCCTGCACGTTGCTGCTGGGAATGGAAAGCAGGAAACATGCAGGTGCTGCTGAGCATGTCCGGTGTCTGAAAATTATACCAGGACGAGTTCAGCATATTTCTGTGGGGCCCAACTTCTTGGCAAGGTGGACAGCATCCACGCCTGTGAAAAGAGTGGGGGGACGCCGTGTACCTGCGTGTACCCCCGACTCGAGCCCTGGTCATATTGCTATGCACCGAGACAAACCTAGTATTTCTACTTAACATATGTAGACCTCAGGCGGGCAACTAGAGCCAAATTTGGGAGGGGGGGGGGCTGGAAAATATTTCGGGAGGACTAATTCTGCCAACCATGGACATAGTGCCTGTAAGAAGGGGTGAACACACAGCAAAAGCCTCATTTACAAGTAATGGTCTTTTAAAGACCTGTTAAGTACTCAGGTGCAACTGTAATTTGATGCACGCCAGCCCGCGAAGATGTGTCAGCTCGGGCTGACACACACGACGGGGGGGGGGTGCGGGGGGGGGGCTGAAGCCCCCCTAGCCCAATGGGTGTGGCGCGCCTGGTAGACCTACAAACGTTACATAGGTCTCAGAGCCTGAGAAAGTCAAAGGTGCTTTAAAAAACTCTATATATTTTAAACTTATGAAGTAAATACTGCAGGGGGTATTATTTTCACTTGAATGGACTGCAGAGTGTAATGTAAGGTGGATTTGTAAACCGCTGCTCGTCTCCCATGAGGGTACCCAGGCGCTGACAGATTCCAACTTGCTACTGCTTCCCACCATGGCTCCACTTGCACACAATACGAATTATATTGTTTGTGAAGTGAAGCATAGGCTGCTGGAAATGAAATAGGAGCCCTTTGCTGCTCCTCGCCAGAGAGAATAGTGAAAGTATGCAGAGCCTGCTGCGTGTACCAACCTGGGTCAGACTAGCCTTTAAGACAATCAGGCATTGCCCGTCAGGCTGGTTGGAGAGGTCAGGGTGTGGGCTGTTTTTTCATCTGTTTGTGGGACTGTTTTATGGTCTGCTGGGCTGGTTTCTACTGTTGATTTTTCTACTAATATGAAAACAAACACTGCCTGCAGCACGCTCAGATCCATGCAGTCTTCCATGCTTAGCAAAACACATCTTTAGAAGTTGAAAACTTGCCCGTCGCTCTTTGCCCCTATCTCCCCGACAGCAAGAAGTCCCTAAACCTCCATAAATGCCTCTTCATTATTCCGCATTGCTTCATATGTTTCATATTTCATATTCTACTTGTGTATTTTACAAATTGTATATTTCATATTACAGTTTTCAACTTCCTAAATGGTTTATGGGTATACATTTTCAGATGTTTCAGTCATGCTCACAGTCTACTGCCTAAAGTCAGCTGTTTTTTTATTTTTATTTATTTTCCCCTTTCCTTTTTCTTTCTAACTCCTACTTTCACCCAGTCTTATGATTTTTGCTATTGTATTATTGCTTGATCTTATGTAACATCTTTATTGATTTATTGTGCTTATTTTGTTTGAACCTACTTTAATAACATTTCTGAACTTAAAAAAAAAAAAGAAGTTGAAAACTGCCCCAATTTGCAAACACAGGCCGCTTTTTTCAGCTAACCAAGTTATTAATGGGGCCACTTTTATGTCGGTGGCCTGGCCTATTTTCTGTCTCAGTCTGTTACGTTCTGGGCCCTAGGCCCGCATACTGTAGAAAGGACTACAACGGACACAGGATTATGAGACTGTGAACTAACCCAGAGCGCGTGCACTCGGGCCCTTTTATTTGCAGGGTCACCTGACTGGTGACACCCGTGTTGGATGGGTGACAGGGTGTGTGTGTGGGCCAGTCCTCGGGGGAGTAGCTGGCAGAAACACTAGACTGTGTCCAACAAGACACAACACAGTCTGACCCTGGTGCAAACATGCTGGGCTGAAACACGATTGCTACATTTTGAGATAGTGGGCTGCAGCGTTGTAACAAAAGTCTATCCAAGCGGGTCAAGTGTTTACCACTTGGTTACAGCACTGGTATTCAGTTTCCAATTTGGAGTGGTACATAATGTCCCAACATTAGGTCTTTATCTCTTCTTTTGCCTCAGAAGAAGCTGTTTTTTGGTGACTACCCTTGCCTCATGGCATATGGAGAATCAAAGAATATCAACACGTTTCCATCAAATTACTACATATTATAGGTTTATGTTCTAAGGCATTTCAGTTAACAGCTACGAAATTCCCAACCACAATTGTAAGTAAACAGGTATAATACGTTTATGCATATCTATTCGTGTCATTTATGTATCATTCTCATTCCGACGTGCAATACCTAAAACATGTTTGTGTTCAATTAATAATTATCACTAACAAGTCAATAGTGGCTTATATTTATATGAACCTTGGAAGGATGAACAACTGTGGTGGCCCTACTTAGATGAAACATTGGGACTGATCGTCAGATCTCTTCAGAGGCCGGGGAGCTGAACCCACTGAGTTAACTTTAAAAGTTGAAGGTGCATAACTTAAGCAATCCGTCTTTACACGTTCTTTTTCTTAAAGTGGAAACATCTGCACCAAGCTGCATTACACCGGAAAGCACATTCCTCCGCGTAAATACACTTCTCTTCCGTTCGACCACTAGCTAAAGCAGTGCCGCGAGCAAGAGATACAGACAGACGCCAGTAGTAGTACCTGCTGTTCGAACCGCTGCACCGCCTTCTCCATCTTGCGCAGCGCCTCGTCCCTCCGCCGCCGAGCCCGTTCCATTTTCTTCAGGGTTCTCTGCTTTCCCATCCATTTCAGCAGAGCCAGGGACAGAGCTGAACAGCAGACCAGGGCAGAGAGCGCGAGCGGGTCCACGCGCAGGTCAGCGAGGAGCGCGCGCACCTTCTCTGGCACCATATCCGCGAGACCCTGCATGATCCCTGCAGCACCGAGCCCTGCAGTCAGTCAGTGCGCCCGGCTCTACAGACTGACATGTGCCTCTGACCAGCAAAAGGGAGAAACTATTTCAGAGCTGCACAGCGCAAGACCTGTTAGGAATGGAAAGAGCCCGCTGAGTTCCCTTGGCACCTCCCATTCGCCACAGTTAGAGTGCTGATGCAATAAGGTAAACAACCGAGCAGATGATATGCTGTAGTGATAACCTCTTGAACTCGCAACCATTTGCCTTCATGAATGAGCGCCTTTTGCCCAGTGGAGTTCTTGTGACGTCATTAGCGCGTGAGAGGCAAACTGAGGTACAAAGTGCACTTCTGCACTAGCCGGGGAAGGGATTACATTTTAAACCCCCAGGATTTTGTTGAACTGTATCGAATGTCCGAGTCAACACTTCTACTCTGACAAAGATACCATTCTGTCACTGCAATTGTGAACCAACCAGATCGACTGCCAAGTGTCAAACCCATACTCCAGAAAATTGCTCCTAAACATCTCTGTTTGAACCACTTTGGCATGATCAAAATGCAAGGAGGAAATATAAAGTTGGAGTCATATACTGCAAGGGGACCCACCGTTTGGTGTAAGCAAGCGCTCTACAAATGAATAAATATAAGAATGAGCACTCACAAAGGCGGATTCAAACAATGTGGGAATGAAAAACCTGCTAAGAAGGAGGCAACACTAGGAGGCGTGTAGTGGTGGTATCAGCAGATAAGCTGGCTCATAGCATGACATTTGGCCTGTTGCCAACGGAGAAGGTGACAATTACCTCTTCACCACAGTATACGTCTTGGCCTTTAGTTTTGCAATTTATATAGTGCGGGCATGGCACGAAGGCATCACAGCGCTTTACAACAGAAGCAGAATACAAGGGCACAGTGGGTTACAGTAACTATATTCAGACATTAATATCCGTAGATGTGACCAGGACAAACTGTAGCATTTGATTAAAGGTCGTAGACAGTTCAGTCATTGATTAAGATGATGGGGTCACATAGCACAGGTTGTTCGTATCCTGGTGGGGAGAGTACTTAAGTATGGTTGAGTATGGTCGAGTGTGATTGTCCAAGGTGTCTGTCAAATAGGTAAAGCTTGATGTGCTTTTTGAACATGACTAGGCAGGTGGTTAGGCAGAGGGAGGTAAGGAGTTCCAGATTCTTGTGGCACTACTAGAGAATGACTGTCTTATATACTGTTCTCCACTGAAGGTGGGCTGTTCCAGGAGCAGGGATTGGGCATTTCTGGAACCCCTATTAGCTCCAGAGCATTTCAGTTTCTTGTTTAGATAGAAGGGTGTAGAGGAGTGCAGAGTTCTGTGGGTAATGCTTCTGGTTTTGAATTGAGCCCGCGCCTCAACGGGAAGCCATTAGAGGGTTAGCGGGGCAGGGGAAATGCTGTCATATTTCTTGAGACCTGAAAACAAAGCACATTGCTGCATGTAGTGTTGCTCTCAGTGGGGCTAGGTGAACTTTGGGAATGCCTGAGAGAAGGGAAAATCCATAATCTAGTCTGAAGAGAATGAAAGACTGCACCACTGTTTTGAAGTCTTGTTCCGGGATCAATTGTTTGATGCCCCAAAGCGTCCTAAGTTGGTATTGTGCGCTATTGGCCATTACTGTGATATGACTATGAAAGTTGAGATGATTCCCAAGGGTGATACCAAGTGATCTAGCACTCGGGACAATGGCAGAGCAACCATCCATTCCTGTACTGGAGTTTTTTGCTTTCAGAGGTAAAATCAAAAGAAATTCAATATGTATTCATTAAAACTTCATTCAGCACCCTCATAGATTAGTAAACATAACTATACTAAGTCATGGATATATTAAAGACATGAAATATCATTCTTATTCCGAAATATCAATCGTTATACAAGAATACACGTCATTTGTCTCTTCTCGAGAACGAAGACAACACAAAAGTCCAATTGATACTCCAATTTATTTTCACTGTTGGTTTATTCTTTATATCGGTACTTCCAGCACAGTTCAGCCAATTTTGAATCTCTTGGAACATGATTGAAAGGAGGGAAACGTCTTTAGGGGATGAGATTTTCATGTATTTTTGAATGTTATAGGCATAGAGGTGGAAGGGAATCGACCTGAGTAATGGTTAAAGAGGGTTGGGGAAAGGATCGAGCCTTGAGGGACTCCTTGATGTATGCTGACTGATGTCGAGTAAGAGTTGTCCATCTGCACAATTTGGGAACGGTTGGTTAAGTATGAGGAGAACCAGTTGAGGACTGTGCCTCCATAACCCATGCTTTACTCAAGAGTGCGAAAGAGGTTCAGATGGTTGACAGTGTCGAATGCAGCGGAGAAGTCCAGGAGGCAGTAGTTACTGGAGTCGAGGATTCTAATGGAGTCATCGACTATTTGGAGGATCGCAGTTTCAGTACTGTGCTCCTGGTGGAAAACTGATTTGAGAGTGTTTAGGATGTTGTTTGTTCAAATGTGTGAAGCGATTTAAGATGCTATGCAACTTTCAATGACTTCGCCTAAAAATGGGAGTGTGGAGAATGGTTGGCAGTTGTTCATGTTCTCTGGATCGAGAGATTGTTTTTCAAGAGACAAGAGACTTGACCCACTTTTAGTTGTTCTGGAAATAGTTGGTCCATATGGGGAATAGGTGTGTAGCAAGAGATTTGCTAATAAAACCTGGAATGGCATCCCAGAGGTTGTTTGAAGGTTTCCCTTTGGTGATTGTTTGCTGTAGTTCCCTTTCGGAAATTAGGGAGAACGTTGACCAAGAATGCAGCATCTTACATGGTAAAATCTCAGTTTCTGGGGAGTGGCTGGTATGTAGTGAGATATGGATGTCTCCTACTTTTTTATCAAAGAACTCCAAGAAGTTGTTGCAGCGGGCCGGTAATGACTCTGGAACTGAAATGGTGGAGGGGTTTGTCGTCTGTGCATGAACCTTGAACAGGCTCTTTTGTCTTCTCTTTACAGAATTCAAAAGTGTTATAATATGGGAGGATTTGGCTCTGAAGATTCAGTCTTTGCATTGTTTTCATGATTTGCAAGTCTATTAATACTCAAGTGAGAGGGTGCTAGTCGCCATTCTTTTCTCACATTCTCTGATAAGCTGTCTTTCGTCGTAAAGTTATTTTGAGAACCAAAGACTAGAGCATTTTGGTCTGGATAATTTGCACTTCAGGAGAGCACATTTGTCGATAAGGAATTCCATGCAGGAGTTGTACTTGTTGGTCAATGTGAGGTATAATCGAAATTAGAGTAGGAAATCCCATGATGGCCATGGCTTCTGTGTCAAGGTTGCATGTGTCCCTGAACTATATTTACTTTTTCTTGGGTTCTTCGATTGTTTTGGTGTAAGAGCTGGATAGGGAGAATGGGATCTGCGTGTGGTTGGACCAGTTGACTGGACTGGGGTTGTAGGACTGTAGGTTGGAGGAATTGGAGATTATCAGGTCCAGAATGGCACCTTTGTAGTGTGTGGGTTATGGCAGTGTTGTTGCAGAGCATAATCTATGAGAAAGGAGAAAAAGTGTCCACATAGCTGTTACCCTCGTTTCCCCAGTGGATGTTGAAGTCTCCAAGGATGATAGTGATATATAAGCTGATAAATTGAGAGGTGAAGAGATTCCTGCATTCCTAGATGAAGGAGTTGTTTTGACCCTGTGGATGGTATATCACATTCACTCTGATGAGGTAGTGGATGTGGGCATTTCCACTGGCATGTACTCATAAGACTGAAACTGAGTCATTGGGAGGGTCCGCATCTCAGGGAGTTTCTGTCGATCTTCCTGGTGTTGCTGCAATATGGAGTAATTGGGAGGGAGTAGAAATCTAGAGCATGATAAGATGAGTCCTTGAGCCACATTTCAGTGAGGATCTGGATATCGAGAGTACGGAATGATGGAGGTTAATTCCTATAACTAACAAGACACCTCCGTGCTAACTAGTTACGCGACCCCCAGCATTCTGTACTACACTGGAATTTTTATATTCACTACACTTCACAGCAGTACAAGTTGGTCCTGACGAAAGCCGAGATACCTTTTTCTTATGGTCAATAGGCTGAAACACGTAGACCACTATCGTCACTAACTGCAGGTATAAGTTATCCCTGCCAGGGCCCTGTTTTTAACCCTAGCCCCAGGACGTGTCAATAAAGGTATATTGCGTACCTAATAGCTAGTTTTACTTTTTCACTATCACTTTTTTCTTGCGATGCATCTCTCACCTGACCTGATAAGCAACTCATCATTGTGGTTTTAAGCATACATCTGATTAATAACTAAAACATATATCCCAGGGTTTGGCGAGTTACCTTCTCGGATAACCTCTTGCTCTCATCCAATTCTGTAGACCCAAGGGTTATTTTTTCTGTGATAAGTAGTAAAAGTGGGGAGTCAACCCTCGCATGTCTTTAAATTTCTCCTCAGACCCCGCCTCTTTTTATATCAGCTTATCAAGATTATGGGCCGGGATCAAGTCTGATATCTCTAGACAGTGTTGGACTGTATACCGACAATTGTGTAGCATGCAGTTCAGGCAGAAGCCGTTGTCTTTGTGACTTGACTGTTGAGGGAGGGATGTTGGGATTTGTAACAAGTAAAGAGGGAATGATCGTACACCAGGATGGTGTGTGTGTTTGACTGCGAACTGAGATGATGGTGTTAATCTGGCAGCCCACTGCGGGAAGAGAGGAGGAGGGTGTAGCGGAAGTTGAAGTTGCGTAACTCGCTAGGAGATAGTATAGGTCTGAGTTGTCTAGGGGAAATTGTGTCCATTTGTGTCTGGGTAAGCGGCTGTCTCTAAGGTATGCTGGCAGGTGTGAAGAAGAGGGTCGGCCGGGGTAATTGGGGAATACCAGTGAGAGGACAGAGAGACGCTTAGATGGGTAATAGCCGATGAGAGGATGTTAATTGTTTAAGAGAGGTGGGAGAACAAGGAAAGGAGATTGTTGAGTGGAGGCCAGTTATGTTCATCATTTATGGTTGGGAGAGTTGGGGGTTGTTGGTATCTGGTGTTGGGAGAAGGTAGTGTAGTGGAAGATAATGGAGGGGTGTGAGGGGGAGAGCTACCAGTCGACTGGGGCAGAGAATAGAGTGGAAGAGGCGACTGGAGGGGCAGATAATGGTTTGTGGAAGGTTGGAGATGAACATTGTGGGAATGGTCTGTGGTGTTCAAGGACTGTTGTTGGCAGAGAGCAATGGGTGGTTCAGGGTACATCTTAGAGATGCCCCCTGAAAAACAACCAGCCTCTGGTGGGCTGCCTGACTGGTACTCACCTAATATAGGAAACAGCGGTACCAGTGGGGTAATATAATTACTTAGTGTAGTAACAATAAAGCATAATAGCATTTATAGTATAAGGGCTATGGGGGATGTCAGAGAGAAAAGACTGACGACACCGAAGGTTTTTCGACAATGCAATTGTATTTCAAAAATAATTAGATAGTCTCAGTATGTACATTATGCAAAATAGATTGCACAATCCCGCATCGCAGCAGGCAGGTCGTTACACGCTGATCCATGCTATCAAGCCGTTACACAAGGCATTGTCCTTTGCAACGTTCGCCCCTCTGAGGGCTTTTGCTAATTTCAAGCAATTCAGAAGATCTTTTAACCATCTGATCCCCCGCAAAGATCCCAGCACCAACCTGCGCCACTCAGACCGCGCCCAAGACCAGCGTCCACTCCTTGCTTAGTCACCCCGGCTAGGTTCACTGTGAGTAAATCATTTTTACTCCCTTCACGTACACGGTTGGCACAGTACACGACACGTGATTAAGCACAGTATAATCCAGATGTCCCCCACCCCATGGTCCTGATGAGACCCCTTATCTCCCCCTTATCCACAGCTGGGTCGAAACGCCGTCGACAATCAAAGGAAAAAAACCTTTCAGACAGCACTTATGATTGTATAAAGTATCTGTGTCATTCTGTTTAAAATTCAGAATGGTCACTTTCCTTGAAAGAATTATTGTTTAGAAACCTTGTAAATACTTGCAGAGGGGCGATCCGGTGGAGAGGCCAGCAGAGTCGCGCCCATCTTTGTTTCTGATTTAATGGTTCCTGCGAGCCCCCAAAGCTGATGAGCTTTTTGGAGACGCACCTGCGCGCCTAGCAGGCAACGAAGCCCTTGACGGGTCTACGGCGGCTTTCTCTACCACCCCTGAACTTTCTCTACTGATGAGGGATATAAATCCCGAAACCCGGGCGATGTCTCGGGTCTAGAGATTATGGAATTTTCAAGAACATACTTGCACCAACCATGGTGATATACTTTGAACTTTTTCTCAGTTCTTTGTGCTACTCGCACTACAAATACCAAGATGCAGAGGGGCGATCCGGTGGAGAGGCCAGCAGAGTCGCGCCCATCTTTGTTTCTGATTTAAGGGTTCCTGCGAGCCCCCAAAGCTGACGAGCTTTTTGGAGACGCACCTGCGCGCCTAGCAGGCAACAAAGCCCTTGACGGGTCTACGGCGGCTTTCTCTACCACCCCTGAACTTTCTCTACTGATGAGGGATATAAATCCCGAAACCCGGGCCATGTCTCGGGTCTAGAGATTATGGAATTTTCAAGAACATACTTGCACCAACCATGGTGATATACTTTGAACTTTTTCTCAGTTCTTTGTGCTACTCGCACTACAAATACCAAGATGCAGAGGGGCGATCCGGTGGAGAGGCCAGCAGAGTCGCACCCATCTTTGTTTCTCTTGTAAATACTTTCACTCAATAGCACTCAACTGTTGCTCTGTTTTTGGTTCTTCATAACACACTGGGGACACTTTTGCACTGTAAAAATCTATTTTGTATAATGTACATACTGAGACTATCTAATTATTTTTGAAATACAATTGCATTGTCGAAAAACCTTCGGTGTCGGCAGTCTTTTCTCTCTAATATCCCCCATAATCCCTATACTATAAATGCTATTATGCTTTATTGTTACTACACTAAGTAATTATATTACCCCACTAGAACCGCTGTTTCCTATATAAAGTATGCACCTTGGTTCCTCAAGTAAGTAGGGTTGCATTGTCCTTCCCTTCTGACTGGTACACATCAGCCTGCCACCACAAGACATGTTTCTGGACCCCTGGGGTGGGAGCCCTCACTCCCTGAGCCAAGAAAGAAAGCCTTTCCTGAGCGGAGATGTTCACACCTCCCCCATGTCAGGAAGACCTATCTGTGACAGGGGAGATTCAAAGGCTTTGCTGCCTTTGCAACACAACCCCCAGCCTCTCCTACTAACAGGAGCAGGCCCCCTTCCTGTCTCCCCTCCTTTTCGGTGGGAAGACAGACGGGAAAATATTAGAACAACCCAGAAGCTGTGCCCACCTCTTCCAAACCACCCCTCAGGTGGGGGAGGCAAGTTGAAGCCCATTCTTCAGTGCCCGGCAACTTGCAGATGGCAGGCACTCTCCAGTCAGGATTAGGGATTGCCCCACTCCTCCACGTGGGGTGAGCACATCAAGGCTATAGTCACCCTGACCCTTAAACGCCCCCTAAGTACAGTATTTAGGGGCAGCCCTGAACCAAGAAGAGAGATTCCCGCAACCTACAAAGAAGGACAAAAAAAGATGCCCAGCAGAGGAGACAGCAGAGAAGAATTGACTTGACCCAGCCCTACCGGCCCGTCTGCAGTTTCCAGAGATCCTGCACCAAAAGTCACCTTGTGCTGCAGCCAGTGATGTCCAGAACCCTGGACGGACTGACTGCCTTCAACAAAGACCGGATCTCCTGTGAACAGCTGCTCTGTTCAAAAGAAACTCCCAAGACAGACTCTGAGCCTGCTGAGGACAAAGAAACCCAATGCCTGGAACCACCACTGCACCTGTCGCCTATTGCCTGAGTTCGAGTGGTCCACTGGTCCCAGTGAGGTCCCCCAGTGCTCCAGAGTCAGTCCACCTTGGGTTGACCCCTCCAGGACTCCCCGACGTCATCTACAGCCTCTGCACGGAGACCCCCCCAACCGCAAGTGGCCCTGTAATGTGAGATCCAACCCCAAAAGACACCCCTGCATCGAGCCGCTCTGCACCCTGCAGAAGAGAACCTATGGTGCACCTAGGTCCCCGAGCCCTCCAACTTACATGCCCAGCTGTTGGTTCCTCCCAGAAGTCTTCCTGGACCGAGCCTGCAGCCAAAATCCAAAACCGGCAACTCCGAAAACACCACGGCACCCGTTGCCAAAACAGCCCCCTGCACCCGGCTGGCCCTGTGCCGCTGTGGGTGCACCTTTTGTGCTAAACTGGATCGCCCTTTGCCCTGAGCTTAAGTCCAGGACTTTGCTCCCACAACCTTGTGCCCTGCTTGTGAGCAGCCACTAACCGGAGGCCCTCTTTCTACCTTTGGATAACATTGGACCTCAGCACTCTGCACCCAGCTGCACTAGTGCAGCTGAGCGTGTTCTTAGAGTGCATCCTCAACTCCGGGGGAACTCTGGTTCTTACCCCAGATTACCAACTCCCACAGACAAGTACTTCCCTGTAAACCAATAACTTCATTTCCTCCCATAGGATTGCATTGACTGCTTTTCTTTGAAAATTCTTTTAGGCGTGGAGTTGGTTTGTATAAAAATGTGAAAAAAACTGCAAATGTACCAAAAGTGAATTACTTACTATTTGTCTAGGAATTGTCTCAGTGTGATATCTAGGCATATCACACTGATTAACAAAAGTAACTTAGTAATCCAAGAAGTTATGAGTATTGTAATCTACAAAGTAACTGAAAAGTATTTCTGACTATTGACTTACCTGTAAATCAACCAACTGCATTTGAATTTGCATTCAACTGTAAATCACTGCATAATATTTTGCAAAATATTATTTCACTTACCAGCACCTGGCTTGGTTCTAGAAATAAAATAACAAAAGAATATTTTTTATACCAACAAATTGGTCTGAGTTCAGTCTTTGAGTGTGTGACCTCATTTCTTGCCTGAGTGTGCACAACAAATGCTTAACACTCTCCTCACATAAAGCCTTACTGCTCGCCCACACAACCACAATTAGAGAGTAAGGTGCTATCTACTTTTACCTCTGCCTACCTTTGAGGTTTCTATGGACTCTGTGCACACTATACCTCATTTTGGTATAGTGTATACTAAGCCAGCTTCCTAGATTGGTGGATCAGCGGTGGGGTCTTCAACTTTGCATTTGTTGGAATGACTTCGTCAACACCTGATCATACGACAGAACTCCTAAAATTGTGTTTAAAAATTCAGATTTTTTAATTGACAAATTTTTCCAAATTACTAAAAGTCTTTTTAGGGCCTTTGTTAAGTCCCTTTAGAATTTTAGAAACATAAAAGCTCACTTTAGTTAGGGGTAACAGGGGTTAGAATTTTTGTTAAAATGACTCTTAACAGGAACCCAGCTATTAATGAAGATACCAACAATGACATAGAGAATACGGTTGAGGAGCTCGGCCTCCCCCCGTATCTTCACTTAGAATTTAGGGAATTAAGATCTCTAATGTTAGAAAGGCGATCCCAGGGGAGACAGAAGATGTCTGACTGACCACCCCGAGACCCACCTCTCCTTATGGACTAGGCCGAGCGCCGTCGAGAGGCCTCCTTGGCGAGGCTCCTCTCCTGCAATCGTAACAGCCGAGCAATCACACCACTACAAAGGGACACCACACGAGAGTAGATTCTTAAGAGTCTTTATATAAAGAATAAAGGCAAGTTCTCGTAGCAATATGTACACAGGGATCGAGGGATCCTTAAAGTCTCGGTATCAGGGGGAAGGGGGTAGCGGGACAGTCTGGGTACCAACTGGTACTAGGATACCCTGCGCACAGCTCTCAATCCTCGAGCTGGGGGGTGCAAGGAGCCGCGACGTCGTCAGCAGGTCTCCGAGGATGGTTCAGCGATGTCAGGCCGCGACAGCGTCAGCAGGGCTCCGAGGATGGTTCAGCGATGTTGGGCCGCGACAGCGTCAGCAGGGCTCCGAGGATGGTTCAGCGATGTCGGGCCGCGACAGCGTCAGCAGGGCTCCGAGGATGGTTCAGCGATGTCGGGCCGCGACAGCGTCAGCAGGGCTCTGAGGATGGTTCAGCGATGTCGGACTGCGACAGCGTCAGCAGGGCTCCGAGGTTCCAGGTTCCAAGTACGAGAGTTCTTATCAGGATCAGCCGCGACGAGGTCAGCAGGGCTTCGACTCCAAGATACAACTGGAGTCCTAATCCAGGGCTGGCCCAGATATAGGACTGGAGTCCTTTGATGTCCGGACCCTCGCGCCTGGGGGTCAGAGGGGCCGGGATAAGAGTATCCAGACACCCAGCAGGGGGGTGGAGCCAGCGCCCAGGGAGGCCGGAGGGCGATCGATATCAGGCGTCCGGGGACGGCTGGAGGGCCATCAGAACTCCCCTCCTCCGGGATCCGTCAAGTGGCCACTCTACCACCTGGGCGGATCTTGGTGCCTTGATGTTGGGGCTTTACTGGGGCCGCGGCCGGGGTCGGGCCGAGGCCACGTGCTCGGGACGTGATGGGCCCAAGATGGAGTCGGCCTGAAATGGCGGGCCCTGGACGACATCGGCCCTCCATCGACCCGCTGTCGCCCCCCCTGAAACTACCCTCCACGAACTCTCAACGAGAGCAGCCCCCCTGGCAACCCACGGCTCTCCCCCTTGGAACCCGGCGAACCCTGCTCGCCCCAACCCTGCCGGTCCGGGCACCACGGTGGCCGGATCGGCAGGGTTGGGGCGAGCAGGGTTCGCCGGGTTCCAGGGGGGAGAGGCGTGGGTTGCCAGGGGGGCTGCTCTCGTCGAGAGTTCGTGGAGGGTAGTTTCAGGGGGGGGCGACAGCGGGTCGATGGAGGGCCGATGTCGTCCAGGGCCCGCCATGTGGGGGGGGTAGGACCACGCCACGAGGCCGGGTCCAACACACGTCCCCTCCAGCTGAAGGCAGGGAGAGTCACCCATCTTCTTGGGGGTTCTCCTCGCCGAGGCGGAAGAAGCGGGACAGGCCATCAGCATTGGCGTGGTCGTTGCCAGGGCGATGTTCCACAGTGAAGTCCATCCCTTGCAGGGAGATGGACCATCGCAGCAGCTTCGGGTTCTCGCCACGCATCTGCATCAGCCACCGCAGGGGCCGGTGGTCGGTCTGGACCCGGAAATGGGTGCCGAAGAGGTAGGGCCGGAGTTTCTTTAGGGCCCACACGACGGCGAAGGCTTCTCTCTCGATGGTTCTCCACCGTTGTTCTCGAGCCAGCAGTCGCCGACTGATGAAGGCCACAGGATGGTCAACCCCCTCGGGGTTAACTTGCGATAGGACCGCCCCGATGCCGTGCTCCGAGGCGTCGGTTTGGACTACAAACTCTCGGCTGTAGTCGGGGGCTTGGACCACAGGGGCGGTGCACATGGCAGTCTTCAGAGTCTCAAAGGCCGTCTGACACTCGGGGGTCCAGTGCACCTTCTGTGGCTGCTTTTTAGAGGTCAGTTCAGTGAGGGGCCCCACAATGCTCCCATAGTTTTTTACGAAGCGCCGGTAATACCCAGTGAGCCCCAGGAAGGCTCGGACTGCTGTCTGGGTGACCGGGGGCTCCCAGGCCATGATGGCGTCAATCTTTGGTTGGAGGGGAGCCACATGGCCGCTCCCCACTTGGTGCCCCAGATAGGTCACGGACCCTTGGCCTATCTGGCACTTGCTTGCTTTCACAGTTAGTCCGGACCGTCGGAGGGCCGTCAGGATCTCCCAGAGGTGCTTCAGGTGCTCGGCCCAGTGGAGGCTGTACACCGCTATATCGTCCAGATATGCGGCACTGAACTCTTCTAGCCCCGCCAGCACCTTATTCACCAGTCTCTGGAAGGTGGCCGGGGCGTTTTTCATGCCGAAGGGCATTACCTTGAAATGGAAGTGGCCATCGGGGGTCGAGAAGGCAGATCGCTCTTGGGCACCAGGGGTGAGGCCGATCTGCCAGTACCCGGCCGTGAGGTCGAAGGTGCTGAGGTACCTAGCGGCCCCCAGGCGATCGATCAGTTCATCGGCCCGGGGTATGGGATGGGCGTCGGTCCTGGTGACGGCAAACGGGTCCCCGGTAGTCGACACAAAACCTGAGTTCCGGAGTGGCGCCGGGGGCGGCGGCTTTAGGGACCAGGACAACTGGACTGGCCCAAGGACTGTCTGAGGGCTCGACCACCCCCAGGGCTAGCATCTTGGCGACTTCGGACTGGATGCAAGCCCAAACTCAGTCGGGAACTCGGTAGGCCCGGTGTCGCACGGGCGGGCTGTCCCCGGTATCGACATCGTGGACCCACCACTGTGTGACCCCGGGAGTGCACGAAAACAGGTCCGCAAACTGCCCCAACAGCTCTTGGCAGTCCTGGCGCTGTTCGGGGGTCAGGGCGGAGGAGAGGGTGATTCCCTCGACGGAGCCGTCTTTCTCAGAGCATTTCAGGAGGTCGGGCAGGGGCCCGGAGTCGACTTCGGCTCCGTCATCCGTTGCTAGCAGCAGGCTCAGCTCCGTGCGGGCAAAGTGAGGCTTGAGCCGGTTGGCGTGGAGAACCCGGAGGGGGTTCCTGGGGGACTTCATGTCTACCAGATAGGTGACGGGGCTCTTGCACTCCACCACTTTGAAGGGCCCGTCCATTTGTCCAGGAGGGCACAAGTTTCGACCGGGGACATGACCCAGACCTGCTGGCCCGGCTCGAACTCGATGGACGAGGTGTTCTGGTCATACCAGCGTTTCATCTCCTCCTGACTGGCCTCAAGGTTGGCCTCGGCAAGTTCCCGGAACTTCTGAGTCTGGTTTCCGAGGGTCAGAAGGTACCGGTAGACATCAGGCGGAGCACCTCAGACTGTAGTCTCCCAGCCTTCTTTGACCAGGCTGAGGGGACCTCGGACAGGGTGTCCGTACAATAGTTCAAAGGGGCTGAACCCCAGGGACTTCTGTGGCACCTCCCGATAGGCAAACAGGAGGCAGGGCAGCAGGACGTCCCATTTGCGGCGTAGGGGCTCTTCCAGGCCCTTGATCATCCCCTTGAGTGTTCGGTTAAACCGCTCCACAAGTCCATTCCCTTGGGGGTGATACGGGGTGGTGAACTTATATGTGACCCCGCACTGTTGCCACAGGGACCGCATATATTTTGATATAAAGTTTGTGCCCCTATCACTCACGACCTCTCGGGGGTACCCCACTCTGGAGAAGATCCCCATTAGCGCTCGGCCCACCACGGGGGCCGTTATGGTCCGGAGGGGGATGGCTTCTTGGTAGCGGGTGGCATGGTCCAACAGGACGAGGATGAAGCAGTGCCCCTGAGAGGTTCGGGGGTCCAGGGGCCCCACAATGTCGATCCCCACTCGATCGTAGGGGGTGGTTACCACGGGAAAGGGTTGGAGCGGGGCCTTGACCTTTCCCCCGCTCTTCCCGCTGGCTTGACAGGTCGGACAGGTTCTGGAGTGATTGTTCACATCGTTGCGCATTTTTGGCCAGAAAAAATGGGTCACCAGGCGGCTGTAGGTCTTGTCCTGCCCCAGGTGCCCGGCGAGGGGCGCGTCGTGTGACAGGTTTAGGAGGAAGTCTCTGAATCGTAGGGGGACCAGCAACACTCGGCCGACCCCCCAGTTCGGCAATTTTCTGTTCACTGTATAGGAGGTTGTGGTCCCAGTAGACCCAGTGGGACCCCAACATGTACCCGGCGGCTTGAGCTGCGGCTTGCTGCCGGGTTCCCTCGAGGGAGGGACAGGCCTCTTGTTCCTGCCGGAATTGTTCCCGGGTGGGACCACCTTCCTGGCGCCATTGGGCTAGTTCAGGGAGGTTGCCGAGCTCGGCGATGTCTTCGTGGTTGGGTTCCGGTGGCCCGGACCCAGGGTCGGTTTCTTCATCGACGGCGGGCGGCGGTGGCGCAGGCCACTCCGGTTCTTCGGTCGGGGCGGCCTCGGTCGGCGCCGGGGCCCGGGCTGCCATGGATCGGGTGGTCGCGCAAACCCACTCGGGTAGTCCCAGCATCCCTAGATGCTCTCTCCGCTCGACTTGGGCCCAGGGGGAACTCTCAAGGTCGTTTCCGAGGAGGCAGTCCACGGGAGCGTCGTCCCGGACGGTCACCTTTAGCAGGCCCGACACCCCCCCCCACTCGAAGGGGATTCGGGCCATCTGGCACAGGGTCTCGGAATTGTCGGCGGCCAGCACGGGGCACAGCACATTTGGTAGTATCTGTTCGGGAGTCACCAGGTGGCAGCGGACGGCCGTCACACTGGCCCCAGTGTCACGGAGTGCTTCGGCCCGGCGCCCATTAATCTTGACCCACTGACGGTATTTTTGGGTGTTGCTCGGGAGTGGAGCCCGGGGGATCATGTCTCTTTCGCCCAGACAGACTAGGGCCATGGAGGCGGGCTCCCACTCGGTCTGGTCCTCGTTGTAGACCTCTTCTTCTTCTTCTCCTTCTCCCAGGGCTGCGGCAGCGATCTGGCGGGTCGGAGGCCCGGTGGTGCCGGGACGCTGGTTCATGGGGCAGTGGGGGTCACTGGCAAAGTGACCTGGCCGCTGGCATCTGTGGCAGGTAACATTTGGCCGGAGCCCCGGCCGTGCTGGGGGGGCCCCTCTTCTTGTCAGGGATGGCGAAGTGTTGGTCTGGGGAGACCCCCGGGGCGGACTCCGGGGCGGCACTGCCGGGAAGTCTCTGTTCCGGTTCTGGCCTCCTCTGCCGCCTCGCTGGCGGGGGTGCCCCTGGGGGCTCCGTCCTGATTCTCCTATCGGGGCCCGGGGGACCCGGGTGCTCACCCATCGATCGGCCTCGACGGTGAGTTTCCGTGGCTCGGTCAGTTTGCTGTCGAGGAGATGCTGTCTGAGCTCGACAAAGCAGTTGTTGGAGAGGTGTTCCCATATGATGAGGTCGAACAGCTGCTCGTAGGTGGTCACTTTGCTGCCCTTGATCCACCCTTCCAGCGCCCTGCTATAAAAGTTCACATACTCTACCCATGTAGTACCAGGGATCTTTTTACAGTCTCTGAATCTCTGCCGGTACATCTCAGGGGTGAGGCCATAACGGGTGAGCAGGGCGTCCTTCATGTGATCATAGGAGGACATCACATCGTCGGCTAGTTCCAGCAGGGTGTCTCTTCCTTCGCTGACGAATTTCCCCCATAAGCCGGCACCCCAATCTTTTCGGGGGATGCGGTACGCGGTCATGGCGACTTCGTAGGCCTTAAACCACTGCTGGATGTCGTAATTTTTATAGTATTCTTTGACGACGTCCTTGGGAATGTGGACCTTCGTGTCGGCAGGAGGCGGGGGGCTTCGGTTCACCGCGGCGCCAGCTTCTTCGCTCTTGGCCTTGATCTCCAGTTCTTTGAGGCCACGCTCGTGCTCAAACGTGATTTTCTTTTCTTCCAATTCTCTCTGCCTCCGTCTCTCCTCCAGGTCTCCTTGCAGCCGTAGTTGCTCAAGGGCCATTTTCTTTTCCGCTGGCTGGAGTTCTCCGTCCAGCCGGAGTCGGGCGAGCTCCAACTCAGGGAGCCGGCTTCTCTCGCGCTCTCGGGCGTCTTCGTGGGAGAGGCCCGTGTCTATGTTGGCGGTTCTTTCTTCCGCTGGTGCTGTTATGGTTTCCTGGGGCACGTCTGGGACCGTGTCACCTTCGGTTTGGGGTGGTGTCGCTCCGGCCTCCACCCATGTTTGCAGCGCTTCTTTAAAATCCTCTTTGGTGCTCAGTCCGGTGGTAGCGATACCTAAGTCTTTGCAAAATTGTTTGAGTTCTTTATGGGTGTACTCCTCCAATAGCTCCTTCTGGAACTCTGCGGTCGTTCCGGCTTCTTTAGTACTCATGGTTGCTGTGTGTCTCTGTTAGTAGTGGGCGAGTTACTCGCTGTACGATTTGCGTCGGCTCGGATCTCGTCGCCTGCCACCAATGTTAGAAAGGCGATCCCAGGGGAGACAGAAGATGTCTGACTGACCACCCCGAGACCCACCTCTCCTTATGGACTAGGCCGAGCGCCGTCGAGAGGCCTCCATGGCGAGGCTCCTCTCCTGCAATCGTAACAGCCGAGCAATCACACCACTACAAAGGGACACCACACGAGAGTAGATTCTTAAGAGTCTTTATATAAAGAATAAAGGCAAGTTCTTGTAGCAATATGTACACAGGGATCGAGGGATCCTTAAAGTCTCGGTATCAGAGGGAAGGGGGTAGCGGGACATTCTGGGTACCAACTGGTACTAGGATACCCTGCGCACAGCTCTCAATCCTCGAGCTGGGGGGTGCAAGGAGCCGCGACGTCGTCAGCAGGTCTCCGAGGATGGTTCAGCGATGTCGGGCCGCAACAGCGTCAGCAGGGCTCCGAGGATGGTTCAGCGATGTCGGGCCGCGACAGCGTCAGCAGGGCTCCGAGGATGGTTCAGCGATCTCAGGCCGTGACAGCGTCAGCAGGGCTCCGAGGTTCCAGGTTCCAAGTACGAGAGTTCTTATCAGGATCAGCCGCGACGAGGTCAGCAGGGCTTCGACTCCAAGATACAACTGGAGTCCTAATCCAGGGCTGGCCCAGATATAGGACTGGAGTCCTTTGATGTCCGGACCCTCGCGCCTGGGGGTCAGAGGGGCCGGGATGAGAGGTTCCAGACACCCAGCAGGGGGGTGGAGCCAGCGCCCAGGGAGGCCGGAGGGCGATCGATACCAGGCGTCCGGGGACGGCTGGAGGGCCATCAGAACTCCCCTCCTCCGGGATCCGTCAAGTGGCCACTCTACCACCTGGGCGGATCTTGGTGCCTCGATGTCGGGGCTTTGCTGGGGCCGCGGCCGGGCCGAGGCCACGTGCTCGGGACGTGATGGGCCCAAGATGGAGTCGGCCTGAAATGGCGGCCCGGGGTGGTGGCCAGACCGGCAGGGTTGGGGCGAGCAGGGTTCGCCGGGTTCCAGGGGGAGAGCCGTGGGTTGCCAGGGGGGCTGCTCTTGTCGAGAGTTCGTGGAGGGTAGTTTCAGGGGGGGCGACAGCGGGTCGATGGAGGGCCGATGTCGTCCAGGGCCTGCCATGTGGGGGGGGGTAGGACCACGCCACGAGACCGGGTCCAACACTATCTAAACTTAAATATATTAACATGAGGTGCTATCCCTCCAAACAATAGCTCCAGGAGCTGTTGGCAGGGTATGCTAAGGACCATCCCTCTGAGAATGTTAAAAACCTTTCAGAAGGGGAAGATAGAGGGTGTGAGGCTACCTCCCAACCCCCACCACCACTTCTTAGGGAGAGAAGGGCCGCATTGCCCCTCAATCCTAGAATACAACTCACAGCACCTAGATCCCACACAGGTAGGCCGGGTGCCTCTGAGTCCTTTGTGGACAGCCACAATGAAGAGACCAACCTTTTAGTACGGTTGGACAGAAGATTAGACCTAGAAACCAGACTCCTGGCTCTAGAAAAAGAAAGAGCAGAGATGGGCCTAGCACCCATCAGGGGTGACAGCAACTTAATAATTAGGGTCAGAGAGCAATCTTATGATCCCAAAATCTATAGCCTTTGAGAGGGCTTGTGAAGCCAGAAAAGTAAAGAAAACTCACTAGTGGGCACTCCTTTGGGAACTGTTCTCTGGTACGTGCAGATACACACTTCTGGCCCTTAGTGGGGCAGCAGCAGAGTCTTATGAAGTCATGAAGGGCACCCTGATTAAGGGATATGGAGTCACTACTGAGAAGTATAGAATTAGATTCAGGGGACTCACAAAACCCAGAGCCAGCCCTGGATGGAATTTGTAGACTTTTGAAAACACTAGGTGGCTGGTTGACTGGAAGTAAAGTGCAAGATTATGATGGTCTTTATAATTTGTTTATGAAAGCACACATATTAAGTAATTGCATTGATGAACAGTTGCATCAGTATCTGGTAGACCTAGGTCTAATTTCTCTCCAAGAATTATTGGGAAAGAAGGCAGACCACTGTGTCAAGAAAAGGGTGACCAGGACCTCCACTGGAGGTGACCAAAAGAAAGGGGTTACAAAATCTCCCCAGAGGAAAGACCGCAAGCAGCCTAAAGATAAAAGTAAGGAGTCCCAGGTATCCCCCCAAAAACCTGTCCAGGATGGTGGGCCCAAAGACATCTCACAAACTAAAACTGGGTACCAAGGTAAGAGTTGGGATCCCAACAAGGTATGGTGTCACACCTGTCAAAAGACAGAACACCACACCAAGCACCCTAGCTGTCCTAACACCCAATCCCCTAGTGTAGCTCCAGGGGTTGCCAGTGTAGCTTTGGGGGGTGGTTCCTCAGATGAGGAAGTCCTCTTAGCCTTAAACTGGAAGATTGACCTAAAAGGTGAGTTGGAGATTCTGGAGGGGAGTAGATACTACCACCACCTATTGGTGAATGGAATCCCATGCACACTGCCCTGAGAGATACCTGTGCCAGTCACACTGTGGTGCATGACAGGTTGGTTCTATAAAACCAGTATGTCCCAGGGGAAACAAAAAGAGTAAGGACTATCCTAGGGGAGGTCACTGTTCGGCCTGTGGCTGTAGTGCCCCTAGAAATAGCTGGTCCCTTAGTTGGAGAAAGATGGTAGTCAATAAAGACCTCCCCCTTGATTGACTCCTTGGGAATGACCACCCAGAGGTAGGTCTGAGACAAAGAGAGGTAATTGTCCAGTGCCAGACCTCATCCAAGGAATCTGGGTGGGGGGGGGGGGGGGGCTGAACCTGCAGTTAGTACAGATAAGCCCCAAAGAAAAAAGAAGAGACAGCGTAGGAAAGGTGGACAACTGTTAGCCACAGTTCCAGTGGGTCAGGGAGATTCTATCCCTGTATGGGAGAACTCTTAAATTGCCACTGGTGAAGTTCTCCCTAGCCAACAAAAAGACCTGATTAGTCAGGCATCTGTCCAGCCTAAGTTGGCGGCTCCTCCGCTGACAGAACAGAGGGTGGAAGAAGGGTGTTCACTACAAAGTGTAGTGGCCCCTACCCTAAAACAGCAGACAGGCCACCGGAACCCAAAGAAACCTGTAAGGTAGCCACTTCACCTACCAGTGAAGAGATGAAGGTGTGCTTCTGGGCACTGACTCAGCACTGTCCTTGGCATGGTGGCCTAGCCCCCAGCCAAATAGCAAGTTAGGCCCCCTCTCCCTATTGGTCATGGTGGGGTTACTCAAAGTGTGGCTAACCTCTGTGGGTAAGCTGAATTTTTACCCTAGCTAGGTTAGAATTTGCAGAGGTAGACACCTCTGAACCCAAACTAAAAATATGGGGTAAAGACACTTAAGAACTAGGAAAGGAGCATTGGGAAATAGGTCCTGAATCTGTTGAGGTAGTCCAGCTCTCCAAAGGGACTGACCTGGACAGAAGGATGTAAGGCAGAGTAGGCCCTGCAACTTTCAGACCACTTCCTCTATTCTTCCTCGCCTGAAAGACTAGGAAGACTCTCAGGTTTGGCTGAGTCTTCTGGCCTTTGGCGGGGGAGTGGGGGCTTGTGTAGGAGCTGGATTTCTGTTAGAGTAACCACCCCTTTTTGTGACAGACTACTGATGCACTTTGACTTGTTGTGCCCTGGGTCCCTGCCAATCAGATTCCCATGGTCTGCGTTCTTTCCCAAAACTGTACTCTGTACCCCCAGTTGGTACCTCTCTGGCCACATGTTAGTCCCATGTAAAAGGTACCATGGGTACCAAGGGTACTGTGGCCAGGGAAGGCCTTTAAGGGCTGCAGCACTTATTGTGCCACCCTTAGAGGCCCTGTACCTTTACACACTGCCATTGCAGGCTGCGTGTTTTGGTGCAGAACAAAATGAAGAGTCAACATGGCACACAACCTTGTGTGCCATGCCCACTGCCCTGGAATAGGTCAGCCACCCCTCTAGCTGGGTGCACTATAGTAGTGGTGAGGGTACAGGTGTATCGGCCCTCTACCCCTACAGTGTCTAGACCAATTCTTATACATTGTAAGTGCAGTCAGGCAATCAAGAGTATATGGTGCTGGGAGTTTGTCATTACGAACTCCACAGCTCCATAATGGCTTTCTTGGGAAGTTTGGTATCAAACTTCTTAGCACAATATACCCACACTGATGCCAGTGTGGGATTTAATGAAAAATTCACTCAGAGGGCATGTTGGAGGTACCCCCTGAAAAACGACCAGCCTCTGATGGGTTCTATGACTGGAACACAAAAGCCTGCCACCACAAGACATTCTTCCAGCTCTGTTCAAAAGAAACTCCCAAGATAAACTCTGAGTCTTCGGAGGACAAAGAAACCTGATGCCTAGAACCACCACTGCACCCGTCACCTACGGCCTAAATTTGAGTGGCCCACTAGTCCCAGCGAGTTCCCCCAGCGCTCCAGAGTTCGAGTCCACCATGGGTTGACCCCCTCCAGGACCCCCCGACGTCGCCTGCAGCCTCTGCACAGAGACCCCGCCAAAATCCAAAACTGGCAACTCCCATTGAAAACAACAGGGCATCCGATGCAAAACAGCACCCTCCACCCAGCCGCCCATGTGCCGCTGTAGGTGCACCTGTTGTGCTCAACTGAACCCCCCTTTGCCCTGAGCTTAAATCCAGGAGCTATGCTCCCACAACCTTGTGGCCTGCTCGTGAGCAGCAACCAACCAGAGGACCACTATCCCCCATGGGAGAACTTTGAGCCTCAGCACTCTACACCCGGCTGCCCTAGCGCCACTGAGGGTGTTCTGAGAGTGCATCCTCGACCCTGGGGGAAACCTGGTTCTAACCCCAGAATACCAACTCCCACAAACAAGTACTTACCTGTAAACCAATAACTTAATTTCCACCCATAGGATTGCATTGCATGCTTTTCTTTGATAATTCGTCTAAGCATGGAGTTGGTTTGTATGAAAACCTGAAAAAAAATGCAAATGTACCGAAAGTGAATTACTTACCTTTTGTCCTGGAAATGTCTCAATGTGATATCTAGATATCTGGGCATATCACACTGATTAGTAAAAGTAACTTAAAAAGTAATCCAAGAAGTATTGAGTATTGTAATCTACAAAGTAACTGAAAAGTAATTCTAATTATTGACTTACCTGTAAATCAACCAACTGCATTTGAACCTGCATTCAACTGTAAATCACTGCATACAAATTTGCAAAGTATTATTTCACTTACCTGCACCTAGTTTGGCTTGGTTCTAGAAATAAAATAACGAAATAATATATTTTATAGAAACAAAATGGTCTGAGTTCAGTCTTTGAGTGTGTGACATCATGTCTTGCCTGAGTGTGTACAACAAATGCTTGACACTACCCTCTGATAAATCCTTACTGCTCGCTCACATTACCACAAATAGAGAGTAAGGTGATATCTGCTTTTACCTCAGCCTACCTTTGGTGTTCCACCGGACTCTGTGCACACTCTACCACATTTTGGTATAGTATATACAGACCCAGATTTCTACAGGCGTGTTGTATGTTGTAGGCATCTCTTCCATGCAGCAATTCAGTGTGAGAATTATCAATGTTTTGCGCTGAAATCCAGTCACAAAGCATAGACAAATTACCAACTCATGAGTTGTGGTGGCAATGCATTTGCAAAACGGAAGGGGTCCTCTTCGGAATCCTTCCCCTTTATGAATGAAAAAAAAAGTTGGTTAGGGAGATGGCAGTGGTCCAGAGGACAAAAATACATATTTTATTTTTAAACGTAGCATTTTATTCCTTTAAGTAAAATGAGATGGATAAAAAAAAAAGAAAATTATTGAAAGGTGATAGCCGACTTGGTGGTCTGATGATCCTAGCAGGCCACCATCCCTGTAATTGCCACCTATCGGAGTGAGTCACATTTTGCAGTCTACCTCATTAATATTCATGAGGTAGGTCCAATTGCAATCAACTGTGAATCAGACTTTAATGACGCAACCTATATTCACATAGGGGTTACATAGGTTGGTTCTCTAAATTCTTTTACTATTTGCAAAAATACTGGTTGCAAATTGCCACCAGATGTTTGTGACCAGTAAGTATCACATTTACTTGAATATATTATAGTAAGGGCACTCTCGGTTCATTTTCTAGCTTCACTGCCTTACTTCTTTTTAAAATGGTGCATCTGGACATCATAGAATAACATCTGTTAACTAGTTTACCCTTTAATGATTTTTGTTGATTTACATTATAGTTAACAAAAAAATCATGCTATTTAATGACAGCAATTTTGTACTCCCATGTTGTACTTAGGCTTTCACTCTACTTGCGCTACTGATGTTCTCAGAATCTTTTTCACAGTGGCACTTGTAAGCGATGATTCACACATGACTAGCTCAGTGTCAGAGAAATGTACATGATCCGTATCTTTTCAAGGTCCGCTCAGTCCTCCTCATGCAAAAGTATGGCATCTGCTAAGACTCCCACTGCCGGGGTTCCACTTTCTGTCATGTGTATTTCTTCCATTGCTGTCTCTGCGACAAGATTGCGTAACAAAATTATTGAAGTGTGGAAGGGGTTAGATTTGTATTGCTCTTTATTTGAGGAGGTTAAGCACTGTCTCACCAAATGTCTATTTCTGATGTTTTTGTTTTGATAAGCTTTTAGACCTGGTCCTCTCTGCAAGGTCATCCCAGATTTTTTCCTTCCACTGGCTTCCTTTGCTGAACGCGTTTTTGTTCGCTTTTAGGACTTTGTGCTTGGTAAATGGTAAAATTGTGCTACGTCTAAATTGTATATTTAAATTACATGTAAGTCCCTAGTATATGGTATCACATGTACCCAGGACCTGTAAATGAAATGCTAGTAGTGGGCTGCAACACCCATTGTGCCTCCTTCTATAGTAGCCTTTTAAAACATATTTTAGGCCTGCCACTGCCGTCTGTAGTGTAGTCTTAAACTCCCATTTGGACCTTTTTATGTATCAACTGCAAATACTTAGGGCCATATGTATCAAGAAAGTATTTTGCGATTCCTAAATAGCGATTTTTAAGGAATCGCTATTTAGGAATTGCAAAATTATATATATGAAAAAAATCGCTTTTTTTAGCGATTCCTTAAGCTTCCTTATTTGCGAATTCGCATTTTGCGAATTCGCAATTAAGGAATAATTTCCAATGCATTCTTATGGGCCAGGAGGCCCATAGGAATGAATGCACAACAATTCTCAAATTGAGAATTCGCAATTTGCTAATCGCAATTTGAGAATTATTGCAAGGGTGCAGGGGTGTCTCAAAGACACCCTGCTGCACTCCTGAAATGTACATGTGTGTTCATATGGCGCACATACATGCCCTATGGGCATGTGTGTGCATCACATGCCACCTTTAAAAATGCCAAATTGTGCATTTTTGGAAGAATTCGCAAGTTACCATCAACTACAAGTTGGTGGTAATTTGCGAATGCTTAACCACAATTCGCAAGCCAAAAATGCTACATACATAGCATTTAAGGAATCGCAAAATTGCGATTCCCTAAATGCTATGGAAAAATAAGGAATCGCACAAGTTTGCAATTGCTTATTTTGGGAATCTTTCATACATCCCAAAACATGCAAAAAGGCTGTTTGCTATTCGCAAAGGCCGTAATTCTGCGAATTTCGGCCTTTGCGAATCACAAAAGGCTTGATACTTATGGCCCTTAATCATAAAGACATTTAAACAGTAGAACACAGTGTAATGCGTCTCCAGTACCAAAGTCACAACACAATGACAAAAATCATAACATGAGCATGTGCTGATGTAATGGTAACAAACAACAGAAAAAGGATCTCAAATTAATACATTATTTTGTCAGTCTAATCCATCATTGTTTGTTTGTTACTTGAGTGTGTCAATCACATTTTGACCCATACATGAAATACTAGGGTCTCCTCAGGACAAGAATTTAAGGGGACATCTTTAAACACAAAGGGCCCGATTCACAGAATGAACTTAAGACACAATCCTAAACTTACTACTATTTTGGTATTCACAGAATGCACTTACTACTTTTGGCATTTACAGAATGAACTTACTACTTTTGGTATTCACACAAGTTAGGATTTAGTCTTAAGTTTGTCTTAAAACAAACTTAAGACAGACTTAAGACAAAATCCTAACTTCTGTGAATACCAAAAGTAGTAAGTTCATTCTGTGAATGCCAAAAGTAGTAAGTGCATTCTGTGAATACCAAAATAGTAGTAAGTTTAGGATTGAGTCTTAAATTCATTCTGTGAATCGGGCCCATAGTAAAAAGAGATGAAAAAGCAACACCCAAAAAAGGTTTGGCACACTTGTACACCTCGGTGTGATGAAGAAGAAGTATACTCATTCAGGGGGTTGCGGGCTCCAAAGTGTCCATGCCAGAACTGGAAAAAGATTCAAGTGTATGTGCCAGGATTGGAGAAAGATTTCTGAATTATTTCCTTAGTCAGGTTTTCATGCCGCATCCGGATGGGAATGATAAGCTGCGGGGTATATGCTGAGAGGAGCAGTGTCTCAGTAGTGCAATGCATTTCTTTTTACTAATGGTTTACAGATGTCCCCTTAACTTGTCTATCTTACTTCCTTGCTCTGATCTTGTGTTTTCCCAGCCCAAGGAGCATTTTGTTGTCACCATGCTGTAATTAGATGGCAAGTATCCTTCCACTGCTGTCAGACCTTGCATTTACTTATGATGGACTATTTCATCTTCTTTTCTGTCTTTCTATGCTCATTCTCCCTTCCAGACCCTCTCTTTACTAAAAACAAGTCAGTGAGGTATAGCTTGAGTCCTGTAAAACAGTCAGCATGAGGCTCACATTGGGGCATGCCAATCTTACTGAGAGTGTCACACCCAAGAAAACACACAGGTCATGAGTGGAATGCTCTATAAATAGTCTCAGCTACTTGCAATTGCTAAGGCTCGCATTTCAGTATTTCATTCCTGACTGAAAGCAGCTGCATGCATATCAACCGTGGTCCTGCTCCAGTAGACACTGCTCAAATACTAGTTAAGTGCACATTCGCATGACCTGGCTTCAAAAGCTCTGTGATGAACTGTGCGAGCTTTTTCAATGAAAAAATGTAAACATCTAGTAGTCCTATTGATGCCTGGAATGTTTTTCCCCTTCTCTGAAGCTGAGGCCAACAAAGATCGCAACCTCATCAGAACTGGCTTAAATCTTGACCTACTCCATCTACGTATCTTAAGAAAATATTGTTCATTTTGCGACCCCATCATCTGCCACAATCTTAAATGTTCCACAACCGCATCTACTAGCTTAAAGCAAGTGGTAATCTTCCAGAAAGAACATCTGCCCAATCTCTCTCTTTCATTTGCTAGCTAAAATAACTGTAAACTAACTGTAAACAGACTCATACTCAATCTCCCTTCCAGATCGCCTTCCGCCCCAAATCTTAAAACTCTTCATTGGCTTCCAGTGCAGCGAAGAGGCCTTTTCAAAATCCTATGTGTTACACACAGGAAAATGTATGACACCGGCCCAAGTTATTTAGCTAAAAAACTTCAATGGGACACGCCTGGAAGATCTTTAAGGTCTGGTTCCAAATCGTACCTTGTTCAACCTCGCATTCAAACTTCTCCAAATGGCGGCCGATCTTTTCCTATTTGGCCCCTATGCTCTGGAATAAGCTACCATCACACTTCCCATCCATAGTGGATCATAGATGTTTTCGTAGGGAACTAAAAACTTGGCTCTTTCCCCAGTAAGCGTGCCTTCACTGTTCCTGTCGCTGTCCTCTCCGCTGCTGTTATTGCCTAGCACAATGAGACCTCTCCGGTGATATGTGCGCTTAACAAGAACATTTGACATTGACATAAACACTATAACAGTTTCTACCTGCTCTTAACTTGTCAAAGTGCTGAGCAGATTTCTTCCTCTCCTCCCCTTCTTTTAATAGAAAAACAATGGTAGTCTAAGGTGTCTAATCAATTTCAATGTTCATGCCCTTTATTCCAGTCAAAGTAGCAATTTAATCAATTAACAGTTTCAACCTGTGCATATACTCAGTATGCCAAACGTTAGAAAATCATGATTCAAACCATACAACCTGTCAGTTTATACATTAAAAAGTTTTACGTACATCGTTTAAAAATACACAAATAATACATAATAAAGTACTTTAGTAAGGTCAGTCATACAAACACTGATAGGATCGTCCTCGTGCATTCCACTCAGTGGTCAAAAGCTTTAGTGTACTTCTGCTTTGAGGGGTACATTTTACTATAGGTAAAAGAGTTTAAACTAGAAACAACCTTGGTTAAAATCTATCAAAACAAATCAAATCCTTCTAGCCCTAGGTGACATAAAACAACTTCAGGATGGCAACATTAATAGGGTGCATTGTTAAAATTATTGGACAAACGTTGATGAAGTTGCTATAGCAAAGGATACCATTGTCTACTATTTGTCCCTCCAGCCAAGTTATACAAGTGGTAGGCTTATATCAGACCTTATTATCTGTGTTCAGTTAAGTCATGGTAAATCAACAGGGGGCAGGGGAGATAGAATTTGGCCCAAGTAGGCCACATACACTCAAGATATTTAGCTATAGAGAATACTAAATTGGATGTGGTATCCGAACTGCAAATTCACTATACAACCCGAAATTGGCATGTTTCCAGGGTGAGACACAGGGTTACAATCCAGCATTCGTGCTGCCTAGAATATTTTGAGCAGAAGAATAAAAAGGCGCTCTTCAGTTACTTCTGCTTCACTGCATGCTGGGCAACGTTTGTTCCCTTTCATTGGGACTTTCCACTTAGCAATAAAGTCTGCTAGTTGTAAGATACCAAGCCTAAATCTTATGTGAAGTGCTTTCGTAAAGGGCGGGTCAAAATCATGTATATATATATTTCCAAATAAAGAAGTTGGTTTAACTCTATAAATTGATCTTTTAATGAACCTAGGTTGATTGAGTGGAACAAGTTCCTCTCCTTGTGTTCTCAAAAAAGGGTCTTCATGGCCTTGATAGAAGAGCAAGTGATAGAGGCTGGGTTAGTCTAAAACTCCATCAAGCCCAAGGAGGCTAACAACGGTTACATATATTTTAACCATGGTATTCTCTACTCGCCCCTTGGCTATCCAGAATATCTCTAAGGCATACTCTAAAGGGTTCCACCTCAATAATCAACCAAATTCTTAACCAATGGATTGCATGCCCAAGTCTAACTTAAAGTCTAATGGGGTGATTTGAGTAAGTTCTAGTGCTTTCCTTATTTATTTAGGACCCCACCCAATCTGGCTACAACCATGCCTACGGTACAGGGATAGTCCTCATGGCTCCTGTTAGAAATGGGATCTCTGATTGGCTAAGGCTTGTGCCACAGCCAGGCAGAGACCACCACTCTAGTCACGGCAAGGGAGTTACACGCCAAAGATTACCACTGCTCACCCCCTTGGTAGCTTGGCATTGAGCAGTGAGGCCTATCCCAGAGGCAATGTGTAAAGCGTTTGCGCATCACGCACACAGCAATAACATACCAGGCACAGTGCAAAAGGAACTCCACACAAGGTTATATTAGTAATAGCCTTTGTATTCTCATAACACATTAGAATAGTAATCACATAATATACATTGTGCCACCTGGCACTGGGTAATATTTACAGGGGGTTATATACACATGACAGGGCCACTTGGACCACTGTCAGAACCATCACAAAGTGAACATAGTAAATGTAGAACAAATAGTAAACAAAGAACACAGCCAGTAATTACTGGGAAACACTGTACTTCGCATAATCCTGTAACATAAACCATATTATGCACAGCATCACCTTTAGGCGTGAAATTTCCTCTGGGCCAATCTCACCGGCATAAACAAATTATGCAATCATCTCATAAGTCTAAACGCATTATACAATAACCTCCTAAGCATAACTCACATTAGGGGTATAACTCACAGTAGAGAATAATCTCACTAGCATAAAGCATAGTATGCAAATAACCTCATACATAAACCACAGTTAGAGGCATGAAACAGGGTGCATAAATCATAGTACATGAATCACATTTCCTAGCACCACATAAATCACATTAGGGCCTGGCGGCCTACAAACCTAACAGTCCCCAAAGTGGCTCAAATGCCCTATGTGCAAAATGTCAGGGCTGCTGCGAAGGCAGCGGAATCCAAAGTGCGCCATTGCGCTGGGGCAGAGGAGTGCACCTCACTCCTATCTCCTTTGCCATGCCCCCAAAGAAGTGTGGCCTAAACGTAGCAGCTGACGCTAATGGCCGTGCAGCTGTGAACAGAACGGGGGCCTGGGCACTCCCTGTGCCCTATGAAGAACTATGCAAACACGTTGCAGCTGCGTGCACTGGTGCGGCGCATCTGAGAACAAGGACAATGGGCCCTGGCACGACTGTGACCTCGGGGCCCCACTGGGGGACTCTATAACACAAATATGCCCCACATGTTGCAGTTGCCCACCAACACCAGGTTACAGAAAAAGGCTAGGAGAATGCAAAAAAAAGTTTATGGGTGAACTTGCCAAAAAGGGCCAAGTCCAACAGCTGCCGTTATTATATTCGGTTAGCAGGGATGTTGATGGCCTCATTGCTCAGATCCTTTTTGATCTGTCAGCAGGCCAAAGACACCAATGCTTATTCAAGTCTCCTCCAGAGGCTCAGCCGATGGGTATTGCTCTCCCTCCACCCAGTGCAGGGCTAGATTGAATCCTTCTATTTGGCAGAGCTGAAGTAGTCTTCCTTTCCTCAATCCAGTCAGAATGTAGGCCCCTGATATGTGGAGTTCCAGGTCTCTTTTCTGTGCCTCATTTTGTAGGTGTCCACTTTAGCAGTTTCTACCTGTTCTCAACTTTACAAGTTGCTGAGAAAGATTCTTCCTCTCCTCCCCCTCCATTCCCTTTTATTGGAAAAGGATTGGTAATTTAAGTCATCATTTCATTCTGATTAGACTACTGCAATGCTCTATATCTTGGATTCTCCAAATACCTTCTGAATAGGCATCAGATTTTTAAAAACTTTGCAGCCCAAAGTGAATATTGGTTTGCTGTTTGTCTTCCCTGGCCAAAGGGACTAACGCTGTTCTGATACCTACTGCTGCTGCAAACTTCCTAGCGAGAGTCATATGCAATTTAGCATATAGTGTTCAAGGATACGCAGGCTAAACAGAGTTTAAATAAGGTTCTTGAAGGTTATAATCCTTATACTAAGAAAAACATGTGGTCATAGAACTATTCTCCACCTCAAGGCATTGTTTCTCCTTCTTGTGTCAGTATAGCAGTAATTTGTGGAAGACATATACCAGCAAAAACAGAACCTTAATAAGTGTGTTGTATTGGGGTGCCATGATCAGTGGTATCAGATACAGCTGAGAGGTATAATATATTACTGCCACTGAATGTTCATTATTAAACATTTCAGTAGTTTGTTGAGAATACCTCCTAGTCGTCCTTAATCCCAATTGTCGATAACAAGGAAAAGTAATTTCCTCACAGAATCACTCAGGTGACCATTTACCTCAAGTTCTCCAATTTTAAATAAATTGTGGTGGGGTAGGTTGACGTCAGCTGAAATTGGAGAGGTTCCTTAGATCTCCTGTAGATTTCATGTTAGTAAAGGGGCATGCAATGCCTTCTTGAGTTGGTCTGAGTCCACTCCATAGACTAACACCATTGTCCAGTTATATGTTTGTGAGTTCCGTCAATACTGGGTTATTGTGCTTATATCTTCATTAGTTTAGCTGTGTGGCATCATGATGGTGGGGACGATGAGACCTTGATGTTCACGGAATTCCACCATCAGTGAGCTTAAGGGTGTGCAGACTGACTCTGGTAAATGCAACGGCCACCTCTGTAAAAGAAAAAATGTAGTTGTTAGCAGTGGGAAATCAATGTTCTGCTTAACATTTTCTATGCTGTTTGTTATGTTGCTACAAAAAAATGTCAACAGGTCATCAGCAAGCATCAGGTGTGTTACAGTCACACTTTTTACTCGGTCTGGCGCAGTCATTTTTGGTATATTAAAAGCAATTGTGATGTGTTAATATTGAATACAGCTAATTGAGTAATACAAGTGAATATTGACTGTTAAACCTGTCATCCTTAGGATGGTCCCCCCCCAAACTGTTTGCTTTCACTGCTCCTGTTTTGCTGGAATTCGCTTTTGGTGGGATTAGGACTCCGTGTACCTCAGCACAGCTAACTAAAGTACTTGCGCTCACTTCCCTAAACATGGTAAAATTGGCTTAAACCCAATGGGGACATTTAATGTATTTACTTATAAGTCCCTAGTAAGGTGGTACTACATGTCCCAACCATGTAGTGGGCCTACAGGACATATTATGCCATCCACTTAAGTAGTCCTTTAAAAAACATGTCTCAGAACTCTAATTGTAACCTATGTGCAGTTTAAAACTGCCAATTCAACTTGGTAAAATAACCCCCTGGCCCAACCGAACCTTCCTTTTTAATACATATGTCACTCCTAAGGCAGGTCCTAAAACGCCCCTAAAGCAGGGTGCAGTGTATTTAAAAAATATGGACATGTACTTTTGAGTTTTACATTTCCTGGTAGTGAATAGCTCTTCATTTGTTTTTCACTACTGCAAGACCTACTTCCCCTATAGGATAACATTGGGTTGCCTTATTACATTTAATGCGTGATAACGTTTTTTTGGGAGCCAGTGGGAAAATCATGTTTGTTGTCCGAGGAATTTTAATTTAAAATCCTCTTTAATGGTAAAATCTGAATTTTTGTCAAAATTCGGAAAATGTCACTTTAAGGAAGTTAGCATTTTCTTGTCCTAACCATTTGGTGCCTGCATCCTGGGTAACATGACTAGGTGTAGTTGGCAGTTGGCTTCGTGTATTCCTCCCAGACAATGTCACCAAGGGGGACTGGGTGTTGAAAGGATCGGGCGGAGCAGTGCACAGCCCCACTTACACTTTAGGGAACCATTCTTTTTATTAAGCAATCCAAGGCAACAATTACACAGCTGGGTGCCTACAATCTCTTGGGCGGCTGCGTAGGGCAATGGGCAAGTCTACACAGCTTCTGTGCCTACAACCCGGAGGCTAAAGACAAACAATTGATGGATGGAATGCAGAACAAAATAAAAACATTCACCCCCAGTCAAGAGATCTGGGTTAAATCCATCATTGTTTTGCTCACCATGCCACCCCAGTTTGGACCTGACCATATGCAAATCAGTCTTGACCCTGTGCCTCATGGGAACAGTCCAGCCCGAACTGCCAAGCCAGGTCCTCCCTGGACCGGAAACAAGCATCCTAGGACCGGTTTCAGGGTTTCACCTCTCTTCAGCCAGGATAGCTTGAGTCCAGTGGCACAGTGAGCCCGGGATCCACGTCTGGGCATACCCAGCGCACTTAGGGCAAGAAAGCAAATGGCAAACAATTGATGGATGGAATGCAGAACGAATCAAAACATTCACCCCCAGTCAAGAGATCTGGGTGAAATCCATCTTTGTTTTGCTCACAATGCCACCCCAGTTTAGACCTGGCCATATGCAAATCAGTCTTGACCCTGTGCCTCATGTGAACAGTCCAGCCCAAACTGCCAAGCCAGGTCCTCCCTGGACCGGAAGCAAGCATCCTTGGACCGGTTTCAGGGTGGCAGCGTTAATCGCATCATGGTATGAAATCAAAGCAAAAGGAAACACAACAACCTAATTTTTAAACATGGCATTAAAAAAGAAAAAAAACAACCAAAAACCCTGCATTGGTCTCTAATCTAGCAAAATCCTATGGTTCACACCTGGTCATTTAGGCCACTGGGGAGCGGCCTCAGGACACACACACACAGCGCTTCACACTAGCCTTTTGTGACCCTAGACCTCCTGTGACTAGGGCATAGAGGTAGGAGATTGCAGAACCATCTGTGTGGGGGGGACTCCAGTAAATTCTTCCACTTCAAAGCTGGCACCAGGTATAAACATCGGACCCTCAGACACACTCCTCAGTACACTCCTGGACCTATGGATACTACAGACTTCCCTGCTCTCTGAGAAAGGAAGACTGCACCTTCACCCCAGGGGCAGAGTGACTCCAAGGGTCAGTTGGCTGACTTCCTGTGCAGTGCTACTGGGACACAACAAGCTCAAGAAGCCTCCCTGCCACAGCCCAGCTGACCTACCTGAGCCCTTCTGAGATCTGCTGAAGGGAGTTCGTGATCCCAAATGGTGTCTCCCAAGGTCTGGGCCCTTGGCAGGGAGCAGTGGATCTCCTCTTGTGAAGAAAAAGATACATCTTGTAATTCTGTGCTCTTCACAACTGCGAATGGGCCAGTTAACAAGATCTTGCCACCAGCAAGAACTGCCAACATGAAGCGCCAGTGGACTGTACTCTTCACGTTACAATGACCACAAGCAACGCAAGATTTGCACTTCACACCACAGCATCGGCAGCCTGCTGTGATTGCCAACATGAATCTCCAGCAACGACAGTCTGCAATGTTTTAAAAGAGCTTCCCACAACAGAGTCAACTGCCTGTGATGCTCTCTCTAAACCTCACGGCCTCCTCCACCACTAACTGGAATCTTTGCGCCAGACTTTTAGAAGGTAACTTTTTCAGAGCAAATAACTTACATACATTTTTCACATTGCATATCTCTGGTTCTGCTGGTTGGATTTTTGTCATTTTGGTCTAATTTTATTTATTGAATTTTACTCTGTGTATCTAAATTTGGAATTTATATTGTGTTGTATTTTTATTATAATACTGCCTGTGTGCTTCATAAATACTTTATACATTGCCTCCAAGTTAAGACTGACTGCTTTGGGCCAAGCTACCAGAGGGTTAAGCACAGGTTAATTTAGTGTTTTTTTATGGTTCAACCTGACAAGGTTTGTGGGTGTTGCTTGAGAAAGGTATTCACCCCCTCAATCAAAAACCCAATTTCTCACATTTACCCATCACCAATGTCTTGTTAGTATTATTTTATAGAGCTTTCCTCCCAAGATGATCTTGATTTCCACAGACAGGGTTATGGTTTATTTGTTCTTCTTTGTAGAACAGTTTAGATTCATAAATGTTACTAAACACTTTAGGGAGATAAAAACATACCTGTATCTAATACATGCTATAGAAAACTTCACATAATAATTTATTGCACTATCTTACCATGGATCCCTCGATGTTTGCTCCAACCCCACCCCCTTTTTAGGTTTTGACCTTCAGTTCTCATAGTGCTAGCACATATTTTTTTTAAAGAATTTTTATAATTGTTGAATTATATGTTGAGCACATACATTTGCGCATTGCATTTTATATTGTGTAGATTTATGTCATGGTCTTGATTAACAACTTTGTGTTCTTAGTCACAAACTTGCATGGCAAATGTACTCCTGTAGCTTTATTCCTAGATCAGTTGTAAATGTATGAAATTTAAATTTTCAGAATTCGCAAAAGTTTCCATGAGTATTCTTTTGAAGCTGTGACTTGCACAGTTTTCACAGGATTGCTTCTCAAATTCTTTTGTGATTGTCATTAATAAATGGACACATATATATTTCCAAAATGTTGTCAGTCTTCTTTTCGACAATAATCCAGTGGCACCAAATCCAGGGGTATAACACAGACTCCACTTCAAAAAGGGGACAGTTTCTTAGTCCATTGATTAAGCTTTATTTGCAACATGCAGTGCCAAAAAGGCTAACATGTTTTGGCTCATTGCCTTCTATTTGGCCTGTGATACATTCTTGTCCTTCCCTTTGTACATTTACAATGCCCTTTTTCAATTGTGTTGGCCCAACATCGACTAGACCACCAACCTGCCTACAATTCTGGATTTTCACATCCTTCATTTTATCACATGCTGTGTCGAGATCACTCTATTGTAATAAATCATTCTCCATAGAGCGTACTGTTCACAATGGCAAAGCACATAATATTTCAATGAACCAATTAATGACTATAATTTTTTACAGTAATTTTCTCCATTCATTTTAAGACCCTCATTCAGTGATGCTAGCATTGACCCAATATGCCAAACCATACAATCTCCACATGTCATTCATCGTCTGGCCAACATTTTATCTCTATCACAATATCAAATCAAGCTTTTTCGGATTCATTTAAAACCATAAAAGCACCACAATACAAACAACAGTGCATAATCGCTAAAACACAGTAAAAATGAGATAACTACAATCAATCTTCCCGTGCACGCCCTAGACTCATAGCAGTTTTTAAAAAATAAACAACGTTAAAAATAACAAATTCATCAGGATTTATACCCCTCAATTAAAAGCTGATTGGAAGTATAAACAGATCACATTTTTTTTTTTGCAGAGTTTTATATAGCGCGAACTAGACCCGAACCGAATCAGGTATCAGAGCGCTTTACATAGCACCAGTTACGTTACATGAGGACACACTTTCATTTTAGGCACGGGGAGATTAAGTGATTTGCCCAGAATCCGTTAGGCCAACTCCTCTCCCCATTATATTTCATGATAAAGTTAAACCACATTGTCGCCATAATCTTTGATGCAAGGCCTGCAATGATCAAATTTATACGTTTGGAATCATGAGATTTAGATGCAGGAGAATCTTTGAGTGGGAAAATGTAGTTCCTGCTTAACAGCATGATGAGGTTCTTGGATTGAGTCAATGACATGAATCCAGAGAGCTAAAGGCTCTTATCTATTAGATATCTTCAGTGATGAAGGGACAGGTCCACCACTCCTAGGAGCATTACCACAATGATTTACAAACTTCCAGGACGCAGAACATACCACCTCAGGCCTATAAAAATAACCTAAAGGGAGAGGCAATATAGATGAAGGTTGGGTGGCTTTAGACCGTCCTATGGATTACAGGACACACACCCCCAAAGTAGGCTTGTTATAGTTTATCACCACAGTCACCAGCAATTTTTTTGTGTCTTTCCACAGCCAACTTACCCTTCTTGCCATATTTATCCATTCATGAATGTTAAGGCCCAGAGTAGAGTGCAACCCTATCCAGCGAGTATCCTTGTTTTTAAGTCACACATAACTTTCTGAAGCATTATCTTCCAGTGGGGCACATTTCCTAAAACAAACACGTAGGGAGTGGCATCGGGGGGTAAGTCAATGATGACTCCTCGCTTTGCACTAGATAAACCATCTGAGTTATGCTGGTGAGATCTGGCGTTGTTGGTCTCTGGGCCAAAGATATACGCATCCCTAGCCGACAGCTTCTGAGACTTCGAAAGAAGGGACTTGGGTTTGTTTAAGTTCTCTTGATGATCTTGTGAGGGAAGTCGTTTCACCCAATGTGATGGCTGACGTTACTGACTTTTACTTTTACTTTGTAAAGCGCTCTGATACCCTCATGGGTCTTTTTCGCGCTATACAAAACTTTATAAGTAAATAAGTATAGACCGTTTGCTCGGGAGTAGATTTTAGCACTCTCTCCCCAGCTAGTGGACCAACCTTACTTCACACTCAGGTGACTCCCTTATCAGGTTACTCATAGATTGGATTCAGAAGAGCTGCCTTCATTCTGTGGGGCAAAATGTCAGGCTGAGTCTGCACACCGGTTTTTAATTTCTCCCTGAAGGCCAATACTGATTGTTCATTGTTTCCAAGGCGATAATGATAGGACTCGAAGTGGCCCTTAATAAGCGATTAGCTTAAAGTAAAAGGTATCCAACAAGACATGGCCCTTGTTATTAATCAGGGTCTCAAATGGATCGTGCAGACACTTGGCCTTATTAGTAAAGCTTTTTGACAAGTTCGTTTTGGGAGCGTACCACTCTCTTTTTTATCTCTTTCGGGCATGGAGGATCTAACACTGTCACATCAGGTGAAGAAACAGCCTTGAAACGTGTCTGGTGAACTAATGCTTTAACTTGCAGCGTGGAACCTTGTAACCATTACTCACTGAAACAATACGCTGGGACAAGGGCATTTGTGAGTGATGGACCAGAGCTCAGAGAGTTACAACAAGCAGAGGAAACTGAGCCATGGTTAGAAATACCCTCTCCTATATTAACTTGAAGCACCAGTTCCTCCTCTACATTGATGATCTTATCATTAAGTGACCCCACCACAGATGGAGGGAAGGATAAAATGCTGGATTTACCCCAGGAGGGCATAGGTATCTCACCACCATGCAGCAATTGTATCCCAGGGCGCACAGCTGTCTTCTATTGCACCATTAGGTGTAGGCAGGTCTCCAATGGTAGATGTCAGAGAGGGGGCCCATCCGGTCTCTCTCGGGCTCGGCCCACACCACTTTGGGACCTGCTGAAGAAATGGGCTTGAACGGCGCTGAGGGTCCACCTTTTCAGGGAATGTTCAGGGGCGTAACAAAGGCCCCCGCAGCCCACGCGGTGCGGGCGGGCCCGAAGCTCCAGGGGCCCCCCTCGGCACTGCACTCTGTCCGGAGAGCTCCTAATTGAGCCCGGAGGGGGCCCCTCTACATACCTTGCAGGGAGGCCCCCTCAATTTTCGTTAAATTGCACAAATTATAAAGACTGCATTCACTACTCAGATGTTGTAAAATATTGCACATAATCCGGAGACTCCTAAGTATTGCACATAATTTGATACATTTATTACATTACTCCAAAGTTATGAGTGAATCTGAAATGTTGCTACATTCGTAACTCAGATGTTACATAAGTTTAACAATACATAAGCACTTCATCAAGAATAAGTTAAAACTTTCAGCTCCATCATTTTGTAAAGTGCTATGTGCATTATGTAGCATTCCTACCAGGACTTTATTGTCATGAAGTGCAATGTGCATAATGAGTGTGTTAAAAATGCAGTTACTTGTGCATGCGGAGCAAAGGCTGTTCACCGTCTCTCAGAAATGTATTAAAACTATCAGCACCATAATGTTATGGAATGCTATGTGCATTTGTGTAAAATCCCTGCCATGACTTCACTGTCATAAAGTGCCATGTGGGACTGGTAAAGATGCAGTTGCTGGTTTATGCGGAGGAAAGGTTGTTCACTGTAAAACCCATGCCTTTGGAAAGAGCAAAAAATGCAACTTCTAAAGAACATGACATTGGCTAATGCTTTCGAGAGTATCTCAAAGTGCAATCGTGCTGTTCCATGAGACTACAGCACAGCTTTCTGTGTGGCGCAACACGTTACTGTGTCGCGCCCCATGGGTAGGTGTGTCGCGCGATCAGCATTCTGTTTAGATCACCCCCGCAGGCCTTCCAGCAACAGGCAGAGTGGCACTGCAGGGGCTCTATTATGAATAACAAAGCCTTATTAGCACGTTAAATGGTCTTTTAAAGACCTGTGAAGTGCTCGGGAGCGGCTGTGTGTGTGCCCGGGAGCCGTCTGAGCCGGGGCTGACACACACGACGGAGGGGGACTGGGGGATATTACATCCAGCTATTTGGGTGTAAGCCGTGTTTTACAATGCCCATTGTGTTAAAAATGTATTTACATACCGAATGATTATAAAAATTGTTCCATTATATAAACACAGCGAATGCTGGTGCAGAAATAATTGCCATACTACGCATTAATAGCATTTCTGCCGGTCAAAATACACTGATACAGTCGGGATATAGTCAAGGAGGAAACTGTTGTTTCTTATTTGCATAGCATGTGTTATCAATGTGCATTCTGTAACAAACATGATTACATCCAGAATGCTACAAAATAAATTACATCATTGAGGTGTATCCACTCCACGGAGGGAGGCAAAATCATAGCGAATACAAGTGCAGAAATACTTGCTATATTACACACTATTAGCATTTCAAAATACATGAATACAGTCAGGGAGGAAAACATTGTATCTTGTCTACATATCAGAGTAAAGGTAGGTAAACCACGATGATGTTAACGCACTGTATTATGTGAATATTTGCCAAAATACCAATGCACGTGTGTGTGGCTACTCATTCATGCGAGAGACACGCTAGTTGGCCATGGCTGACTTCAGATTCATTAAGGCCATTATTGATGGTGTCAAGAAGTGACATGCATTTGCATTCCCTCACATCTAGTATGTGCCCCATATTTCCTCACTTTGGGCCCAGAGAGGCCTTTTCCAGGATCAGCCAGCAAAGTTCATCAGGGCTATGATCAGCGTTCTGGAAGTGTTCAACCAGGGCATTTGACTTTAAAATGTGTGATTCTGGGCAAATTAGTTGACCTCACTGTGCATAAAATTGTAAATATGTGTGGAATGTAACGTGATTGTAAATATATCAAATGTAATATCACAAATGTGCAAATCTCCTGTTCATGCTCTATTACCAACCATGTGGGTTTTCTTCAGATCCATACAAAAATACGTACATTATCTGGGGGTGGATGTGTGTGGGGGTGTGGGTGTGGGTGGGGTTGTGTGTGGGGTGGTGTGTATGGGGGCATGTGTGTGTGGGGGGTGGGTAGCTGTGTGTGTGTGTGGGGATGTGTGTGTGGGGATGTGTGTGTGGGGATGTGTGCGTGGAGATGTGTGTGTATGGGGTTGTGTGTGTGGGGTGTGTGTGTGGGGTTGTGGGGGTGGGGTGGGTTGTGTGTGTGTGGGGTGGGTTGTGTGTGTGTGTGTGTGTGTGTGGAGGGGCGTGTGTGGTTGTGTGTGGGGGTTGTGTGTGGGGTGTGTGTGGGGGTGTGTGTGTGGGTGTGTGTGGGGGTGTGTGTGTAGCTGTGTGTGTGTGTGGGGATGTGTGTGTGGGGGTGTGTGTGTGGGGATGTGTGTGTGGGGATGAGTGTGTGGGGATGTGTGTGTGTGGGGTTGTGTGTGTGTGGAGCTGTGGGGGTGGGGTGGGTTGTGTGTGTGTGGGGTGGGTTGTGTGTGTGTGGGGTGGGTTGTGTGTGTGTGTGTGTGTGGAGGGGTGTGTGTGGGTGTGTGTGTGGGGTTGTGTGTGGGGTTGTATGTGGGGTTGTGTGTGGGGTTGTGTGTGGGGTGGTGTGTGTGGGGGAGTGTGTGTGGGTGTATGTGGGTGTGTTTGGGTGTGTGTGGGTGTGTGTGTGTAGCTGTGTGTGTTTGTGTGGATGTGTGTGTGGGGATGTGTGTGTGGGGATGTGTGTGTGTGTGTGTGGGGATGTGTGTGTGTGTGTGTGGGGGGTGGGTTGTGTGTGTGTGTGTGGAGGGGTGTGTGTGTGTATGGTGTTGTGTGTGTGTGGGGTTGTGTGTGTGGGGTTGTGGGTGATTCTGGCTAGCTCGCTGCGCTAGCTTGCGTTACCATGTCCCTGAAACAAATTTCACAAAAAGGTGTGCCACAAACATGAAAAGTTTGGAAAGCTGTGGACTACCGTGTATCATGTCTTGATAATCAGCTCAGTGCAGAGCCCATGCTCAAAAGGCAGTGCAAACCTGCAACCTCTTTAGGATAAAAATTAAGCACTTAATCACATAACAATAAACAATGTAAATTCAAAGTATTTTAAAGTGCAGATGTGCTGTTCCCGAAGGCTACAGTATGCCAATTTGTGGTTATCTACAGCAATCCCTCAGTTCAAATTGATTATCATAAATAAATGACCATAAACCTTACTCACAATATAAACATTCAACATCAATATCATTGGACAGATATATTATGTAGATAATCTTTCATGCTAAAATGTCCAACCATGTGCAATTACACTTGCTAACTCCTGCTTTTTTTCATTAGAGTACAATTATTACACGTGGAGAAACCCATGGGCGTCCGCAGGGGGGCAAGGAGGGGCGCTTTCCCCCTCTTGGAGCGACCCTCCTTGCCACCCCTGCAGACGCCCATGAAAACCGTGACTTCAAGACGGGGTTCTCACTCTCTTTCCTCTCCTTTCTTTTATTTGCTTCCCTGTGAAATGGATCCAAAAAAGAAAGACGCTTTTGCTGGAAATGTCGTATTTTTCAGACATTTTAAGTGCAGCATTGGAAATAAAAGGCTCAAAATATGAAAAATAGATAAATAACTAAAAAAAGTAAGACAGAGTGGTGGCAAACTGGCCAAACTGATTTTATTCACACTGAAACACATTAGCGCCACTTTTACAGAGTTTGCCAGTGAAGCACTATTTTTGTTTTCTTGTCTTTGTTTTCCCTGGACTTGGAACTAGTGCACCAATCCTGGAGGTACTGCAATTTATGGATTGGAAAACAAAATATGTGCTGTGGCTCTGCGTCCAGGGATGCGGTATTTTTACCATACTGCTTACGTTTTGTAAGGATATAAGCAATGGCCATTGAAATGGGTCCATTCAGGGCCCTGTAGTTGTCTCCTTAACTTTTCAGGCGTTTATAGCGGGCAACAATTGGGTTGTAGTTGAAGACAGTGGGAGGTTTTCTCAGTGAGGCAGTACAGTGTTCAATGGGGGAGAGGATGTGGCACTATTGTCAGAGCTGCTGAATTTGGAACTGGGACCCAGGTTCAGCCTTAATAACCAGTCCACCAGACCACTCTCCTGCGAGAGCACAATCACATGCTAGACCTGAGAAGGCTTCGCAACACCTTAGAAGTCCTGGTGTCTTCGCACCAGCAGGTGGACCCTAGCATGACAAGTGTAGGTTAACCTTCAAGGCTTGTCCACCACTATCCATACTGAAGTTCACCTCCAGTCTTGCGGGCAGGCCTATGAAGCAGCACACCCTAGAACAACAGTCACTGAGGTCACAGGACCCTTGAGAAGGGCCAGCTCTAGGGTGGTGCAACCAGTGTGACCGCACCGGGTGCTGACTTTAGGTGAAGGCATCATGTTTGCAAGTGTATTATGGTTTTAAAAACGCTTGCTGCCTCCTTCCTGGCCTCCAGCAATTTTCGGCACCAATAAAAATTTCATGATGACTCTGGTGATTAATGTTCTTCCTAGAGAGAGATCAGAAGTTTGTCTAGTGGAAGTTTTGACTCATGGAAAGGTAGCTCAGAGGGTTAATGTACCGGCTGCAAAGAACATGCGCCATGCAGATCAGAAAGTGCACATAATGTAAATAGGTCAGTGGGCTACTGCTTTTGTCAGAGAGATCCTTTTGTTACTTGCAGTTTATAAATTAAAATCCTAACTTAGAACAGTGAGCTATTAACTGTCATCTAAGAGCTGCATACAAACTGCAAGGTATAAATTAGAGTGTTATGTTTCCCCCCACTCACCCCCAGTCTTTGATTATCCTAATGTCCCAAAAAGTGTTCTTTTGGACAGAAATCAATTCTGATTATTAAGGAGAACCCCCAACCATGGTATTACGTTTTAAACTACGGTTATTGTGTTTCTCCAGACCAATCACTATAAAACTATACGGGTTACAAGTATGGTTGTCATGTGACTCCTACACCTTGCAGTCCTTAGTCTTATGTAGCATTTTCTATACAGTGATTTACACACATATTGATTGTCTCTGTGTAATGTGTGTGATGTAAAGTGCTCTGACACTCTACAATGGTTTGAGTGGCGTTGTAAATCAAATTAAATGCATCTGAGAGAGTCGTTATGAAGACTTGGGGGGCACAGTTAAAGGGTGGCAGTGAGGGAATCCATGGCAGAGGTGGTCATTGGGGGGCACTAACAAACATTAATGCACAGGACACCACCAGTGCTGTGGCTGGCCCTGCCCTTGAGGCCAGTCTTCCTCACCCATGGGTACCTCCATTGGCCTTGTTTCAGCAGTAGTAGCTGCAACTCACCAGGGATTGGCAATGCAGGATTTGCACGCACACCAAACTAAGTTTGCAAACTTCACAGTCTCCCTGCTTCATTCACAAGCACTTTTATCATGTACTGCCTGTTGTGGGACCACTGGAATTAATTATGCAGCAAAGGATGGCAACATTATGCCGTAGTGTTGACTAAATTATGCATTAAAAAAAAGGCTGCAGCGTAATGCAGTATATTTTCAGATATTTTATTATTTTGATGTGTGTAGACATGCTAACAGTCTCTGGAAAGATTTTGCCTTATTAGTACCAGTGTAACATACAAATGCAGCAGTGAAAAAGGTGACCAGTCAACTTTTGCAATAGGCCATCCACTCCGCATCAACACAAGTCACATTTTATATTAACTTTTGATATGTTTGAGCTACAAACAATTTATTAGTTTAAATGGTCAGATCAAGCAGAAAGAATTTTAGAGAAAACATTTGCAAACTAGGATATTTTGACATTCGTGTTTGATCTGCTGTTGTGGAAAAAGGGAGAAGTGCTGATGACAGAACCTCCATGGCTCGGAGACAATTGGCTTGTGTTTCCACATTTTATCGTATTTGGTACATTCTGTGATCAGAAGCATATCCCACTTTGTGAATATATTTTAATGTCAACTCATTATAACCTTAAATAATCATGTGTATTCATTGGTTGATTAAACTGGGCAGTGAAATGCCAAACAAATACTAAAAATTGGGATGTCTGTGCATTCTGGCCACACCTCTGGCTCCAGCCACAGATCCAATCCTTGGGTTATTCCTGCCCTCTGATTCTCCGCCCACTGTTCCCCTACTTTTTTCCCCCACTTCGACTACTGTGTAAGACTCAGCATCCCTGGACCTGTGATGTGTTGCCGCTGCGGGCTCAGCATGTGCCACACATTTACGGTGCCGGGCTTCCGCATAAGGGAGCTGGCCATTATTGTATCTCTAAATGTGAGCACGCTGTCAGTTTGACATTGACTACACGTAGAGGGACTCTAAGTTTCTTTTAAAAAATATAGCTAACATTTGGACCTATACATTTTATTTTGTATATATAATTGAATGTGTGTAAAATTTAGCAATGCCCGGGGAAGTCTAGTAAAGGGAGCAACCATTGGCGAATCACTAGCGTGTGTGATTGCTGCATTATTTATTACTAACTTTGACGTTGTGCTTTAACTTTGGATAAAAGTTATCATGAATTCTAGCACCAAGGAGCCAATATTGGTAAATATATGTGCTACAAATAATCCCTAACATACATTGTGCATACAGTATATTTAATCTGGTGCTTTAATCATAGGCTGTTTTAAAGTATTCTGAGAAAAATCGAATCGTGCTGAAGACAGCCTTGATTGGTGTTGGATCAAGGACCCGGAAGTCTGCACACCTAGCAGACAGAGAAAAAGCACCTTGTCAGAAAGTTTAGCATTTTCCCTACAGGTGGTGTTTGTTGGCCTGTGGCAGGGTCAGTCACATGTCCTGGATTCCTGGCATTTAATTGAATCTATCCCAGTTCTGCGCCCCAGTGTTTCTTGTGCTCCACCTGGCACACATCATGTCGGAGGATGGTGATGACGTTAACATTTTGCCCCCCCCCCCCCCCACCCTGGAAAAATGTCTGCGGACGCCCTTGGAGAAACCCATACTCCTACAGTCCCACAAATATTGAGTTTGTTCCATCTCCATTCCCACAGTGCTAGACATTTACTGAGTCCTTGACTTCACAAAGTTTCTTACTTTGTCCTGGCTAAGAAAGCACCATGAAAAAGTTCGAGAATGGCGGATGCAGGTTTCTCGGTGCCTTAAAATGTCCTCTTTGTTTCTGCACTAGAACACTCAGCCCATGAACATTGTGTATATATATATATATATATATATATATATATATATATATATATATATCATGCATATAATTATGTGTGAGCAAATAGTTTTAGGACTGTGCGCTGATAAATGTATGCTGTGGTAAGGCGTGAAGCCACAAAAGGATCTAATCAAGGCAAAAGTATGTGGTTACCATACACATAAGTATTAATTGTGGCAAGAAATGTTCCAGTGGCGGTCCATGATGCACAAACGAGATATATTTGTATATTTGCAAAGTATCACCAAACATATTGATGTATGTATTTGCATTTACGTAACACAACCCATACTAGAAAGCAAAACAACTCTGAGCATCAACAGTGGTTATGAGAGAAATAAAGATGGTGGACATCACATGGGATTATACATATTTACATTTCAGATATGTACTATTTGAAACTTGGGAGATTATGTGATTGTAGCAAAAGTTTTTCGCTAAATTGCTAAATCCAGGATGTATACCCCCTTCCATATTGTAAATTAATCTACATAGACATCCGGAACTCTTTAGATGTCACTTCATTCGTACTGCAACCTTTTCACTTCAGTTATCCCCATTTGTTGCAACATGACATTTGTTGAGTGGCATTTTGGTGTGGTGGTGATATGTTTTGTGTTGTTTTTATGCTGTTGTTGTACATGATTGCTTTATGTTTCTGTTCTATCGCTCTATGATTGTTGTGTTGCATTCTGTTTTGACTGTTTGTTGCTTTTTGGTCTGTTATGTGTTAGTTGTTACTTTGATTTGTATTACACTACTGTGTTGGGTTATGTTGCTTACTTCAGAGATGTCTAGAACTAATGTGACATTGCCAGTAAGAGAAACACAAACTTTTGCGGTTCTATTGAAAAGTATCAATCAATCAATCAATCAATCATTGCATTTGTAAAGCGCACTACTCACCCGTAGGGGTCTCAAGGCGCTGGGGGGAGAGGGGTCAGTGCTCAAAGAGCCAGGTCTTGAGCTGCCTTCTGAAGGAGAGGTGGTCCTGTGTGGCGCGGAGGTGGCCGGGTAGAGAGTTCCAGGTCTTTGCTGCCAGGTAGGAGAAGGACCTGCCTCCAGCGGTGGCTCTGTGGATTCGAGGCACAGCTGCCAGGGCTTGTCCGGTTGAACGTAGGGTGCGAGGGGGAATGTAGAAGGAGATGCGGTGGTTGATGAGTTTAGGTCCGAGGTTGTGAAGGGCTTTGTGTGCGTGGGTGAGGAGTCTGAAGGTGATCCTCTTGCTGACTGGGAGCCAGTGGAGTTGCTTCAGGTGTCCGGAGATGTGGTGGTGGCGAGGAATGTTCAGGATGAGACGTGCGGCTGCGTTCTGGATTCGTTGAAGTTTCTTCTGTAGTTTGATGGTGATGCCGGCGTACAGAGTGTTTCCATAGTCCAAACGGCTGGTGACGAGGGCGTGGGTGACGGTTTTTCTTGTGTCGGTGGGGATCCAGCGGAAGATCTTGCGGAGCATGCGGAGGGTGTTGAAGCATGCTGAGGTCACCGCGTTGACCTGTCTGGTCATGGAGAGGGATCAGTCCAGAATGAAGCCGAGGTTGCGGGAGTGGTCGGTGGGTTGGGGGGTGCTTCCTAGTGCGGGGGGCCACCAGGAGGCGTCCCAGGCGGTGGGTGTAGGGCCGAGGATTAGGACCTCCGTCTTATCGGTGTTGAGTTTGAGCCAGCTGTCTGTCATCCAGTCCGCTACTTCCTTCATGCTTTCATGCAGTCTGGTTCTTGCTGAGGTGGGGTTGTTGGTGAGGGAGAGGATGAGCTGGGTGTCGTCCGCGTAGGATATGAGGTTGAGTTCGTGTTTGCGTGCGATGTTCGCCAGGGGGGACATGTAGATGTTGAAGAGGGTGGGGCTGAGGGAGGAACCTTGGGGGACGCCTTAGATGACCTCAGTAGCTGTGGATCTGAAGGGGGGGAGGCGGACTCTCTGTGTTCTTCCGGAGAGGAAGGAGATGATCCATTCCAGGGCCTTGCCTCGGATGCCGGTGTTGTTGAGGCGACGTATCAGGGTACGGTGGCATACCGTGTCGAAGGCTGCGGAGAGGTCCAGGAGTATGAGGGCCACGGTCTCTCCTTTGTCAGTCAGGGCTCCGATGTCGTCCGTGGCTGCGATGAGGGCGGTTTCGGTGCTGTGGTTGGCTCTGAAGCTGAATTGAGAGGGGTCGAGTGAGTCGTTAGTATCCAGGGCGGTGGTGAGCTGAGTGTTGACGATCTTCTCAATCACTTTGGCGGGGAACGGGAGTAGCGAGATGGGCCGGAAGTTTTTGAGGTCGGTGGGGTCAGCTGTTGGTTTCTTTAGGAGGGCGTTGAGTTCGGCGTGTTTCCAATTCTCCGGGAAGGTGGCTGTGGTGAAAGATGTGTTGATGATGTCACAGAGGTGGGGTGCGATGACGTTGTTGGCTTTATTGAAGATGTGGTGCGGGCAGGGGTCGGATGGTGATCCTGAATGGATGGAGTTCATGATGCGGGTGGTTTCCTCGGTGGTGGTTGGTTTCCAGGTGTGGACGGCGGTGTTGTCAGTGGCGAGTTCCGGTGGGGGCTTCGTGTTGGTTGTGGTGAGGCTGTTGTAGATGTCGGTGACCTTGTGGTGGAAGAAGGCTGCGAGGGAGTTACAGAGATCCTGTGATGGGGGGATGGTGTTGCTTTCGGCGTCGGGGTTGGAGAGTTCTTTGACGATGCCGAATAGTTCCTTGCTGTTGTGGGCGTTGTTGTCGAGTCTGTTTTTGAAGGCTGATTTTCTTGCGGCGCGGAGGAGTTGGTGGTGTTTGCGGGTGGCGTTTTTGAGATCAGACATGCTGTCGTCGGTCTGATTGAGGCGCCAGGACTTCTCAAGGGTGTGACATTCTTTTTTGGAGTCCTTGAGGGTGGGGGTGAACCAGGAGTTTTTCTTGTGGTTGTTTTTGTTTGTTTGGGTTTTCAGGGGGGCTAGGAGGTTGGCGCAGTGGGAGATCCATTTCGTGAGGTTGCTGGCGGCTTCGTTGGGGTCTGTGGTGCAGGCGGAGGGGTTGTGGGAGAGGGCTGAAGCAAGTTGTTTGGTGGTGATTCGATTCCACTGTCTTCTCGGTGGTTGTTGAGCGTGGTGGTGTACGGTGGTCTTCTTGAAGCTGAAGTGGACACAGCTGTGGTCCGTCTAGGAGAGTTCGGTGGTGTGGCTGAAAGAGATGTGTTTGCTGGAGGAGAAGATGGGGTCGAGCGTGTGTCCGGCGTAGTGGGTGGGGATGTTGACCAGCTGTTTGAGTCCGAGGTTGGCGAGGTTGTCCAATATGGTGGTGGTGTTGTTGTCGGCGTGGTTCTACAGGTGGAAGTTGAGGTCTCCTAGGAGGATGAAGTTGGAGGAGGGGAGTGCGTGTGGGCTGATGAAGACTGCGATGTCTTCGCTGAACTTTGTGCGTGGTCCTGGTGGTCTGTATATGAGGGTGCCTCTGAGGGTGGTCTTGGGGCCGCTGTGGATTAGGAAGTGGAGGTGTTCGGCATCGGGGAGTGTGTTGTCGGCGTTGGTCGAGATGCGGATGGAGCTCTTGTGGACGAGGGCGATGCCTCCTCCGGTGTGGTTAGTACGGTCTTTTCTGATGATTTTGTAGCCGTTGGGGATGGCTATGGCGATGTCGGGTGCCGAGGAGGGGTTCATCCAGGTCTCGGTGAGGAAGGCGATGTCCGGGGTTGTGGAGTCGATGAGGTTCCACAATTCGATGGCGTGCCTGTGGACGGATCTGGTGTTAATCAGGATGCATTCGAGGTTGTTTCCAGGGGAGTTTTTCTTGTGGGGTGCGTTGGGTGTCCGTAGGCAGGTGAAACAGCAGTTGCGGCAGGAAAAAGGTCCGTGGGCTCGTCTCGGGGTGGCGCGGCAGCAACCCGGTGCGTGGCCGTGGTTGAGGGAGGTGAGGGTGGCGGTGTCGTAGGTCAGGAGGGGTGGGTGGGGGTCATGGGGGCCAGGGGTCCTGGCGCTGGGCGCGGTCCAGGCACGGACGGGCACAGATGGGCTTGCCTTAGGCGCGCTTTCGGCGCCATTTAAGGGGTAGCTGGGGGAGGAGGGGTCAGCTGGGAGGTGGGCGGCGGGAGGGTAGGCGGGGAAAAGAGAGATTACGGAAAAAACGGCGGGAAAAGAGCGGCGGAGGGGGCGGAGGCGGCAAAATGATGAACGGGGACCTGTAAAGAGGAAAGAAGATGAAACGGGGACCTGTGGGAGAAAAAGGAGTAAAGGGGAAAAAACGAACAAGCTCAAAAAGCGGCAAGTGTGAAAAAGAGCGAAAGGGGGGACCTGTGGGGAGCAAAAGGGAGAGAAAGAGACAAGGTTAGGAGCTTAGACAACAGAGATGGCAGTGGTGAAAAAACGAACGGCTGAGACAGCGGTAAGTGCGGAAAAGTAGCCATTAACCACTGTCGAAGGTGGTAAAGTACAGCTGTTCCAGCTCTTCAAACATTTGAATCACCAGCCACCCCAAAACACTGTCAGATTCATATTTTAAAGTATCACTTCCAGTGCTCATTTTATATTATACTGCCCCTGGACTTTCATTCCCGATGGCGCTGTGTAGTTTCTTGCAGGTATCTTTATCACATGTGCATTTTTTAATTATAGCACCTCGTCTGGGTATAATTCAGTTTGCATAGTGAGCCACATAATTGTGCTTCCTAGTTATTGTTAATTTTTTCATTAAGCAGATACTGTGTCTCACGCGCAAAATAGGCCTTCGCCCAGCTCAATATTTAACATACTGAATACTGTAGCAGGTAGGAAAACACAAAATAAACAAGACTTTACTCAGACATCCCTAAGACATTTCCAGCGAGGTAACAGGTCGCCCTTGCCTCATAGAACAGGAGAAATGAAGACTAACTTGCAAATTCATTTCAACATGTTTTTTTCGGAATTCGACTCTGATTACATATTTGCTCACCACAATTTAATTTAAAAGACAGTTTTATTATTATAAGCATGTAGAATGCCACCGGAACAGTGAAACATCATCATAGTTGGGAAATGAAGGAATTGAAAGAACTAATTTAACAAATGCATTAGCCATCGACCCCCTTCAATATTAATCACAAAACATAAATACATTTATTTTTGCAGCTGGTTGAAAACCCTCGAGTTCTCCACATTTTGGTAAGATCAATAAAAAAGGTTTTAGCAACACAAGCAGCTGCACAGTGACACATGTGAGCAAGATCTCTTTTTTGTTTTTAATGAGTTTCCTGCCATTATAAAGTGTGACTCTGTACTACGGGTGGGTCTAGTTGGTGGAGTACTACAGTACTTAGCTCTGTTGACATCCAACTACAAAAAAAAAAAACTCATATACTTTTGGTAAAATAGCAAGTATCTCTGTCTTTACGAGCTGAAATGCAAATAGTCATTTCACAAAAGTGAAAATGAAAAATTAGCAGGCAGTGAGCCAGGTGATGATTTTGGGATCCTCCCTAACCTAGGGAAAGAACCAAGCAGATGCCTTGAAAACAAAGAGCACATCTTGCTGAATGATTCGGTGGTGGTCCCATCCTCTTAGGACCACCCCAAGCACAGTTATGGACAAAAATACAATTCCAACCAAAGGCCTATATAGGACAAGATTAGCAGTGGGCAGTGAATATTATAGTATGTGTTGGAAATGGCCCTTTTTGCAGGGTAACACCCAAACTGTTTGGTTCCTCCTCCCTTGTTTTTCCTGACCTGTGGTTGTTGGCAATAGGTCTCGGGGCACTTTACCACTGCTGATCAGTGCTAAAGTGCATATGCTCTCTGTATAAATTGTTATTGTGATTGGTTATCCATGATTGGCATATTTGTTTTACCAGTAGGTCCCTAGTAAAGTGCATTGAGTGTGCCAGGGCTGGTGATTCAAATGCTACTAGTGGGCCTGCAGCACTGATTGTGCAACCCACATGAGTAGCCCTAAAATGGTGTCTCAGGCCTGCCACCACAGTGCCTGTGTGCAGTTGCTAATTGCCATGCTGACCTGACCAGTGTCCATACTGTTCAACAAGCACAAGGGAAACCCTACTCACAGAGAACCAGGGTACGTATTGTACATCAAGAAACAGTGGTTCTTGTGGAAACATTGGTTGGTTACATGGATGATTTAAAAAAAATGCACAATGGCAATGTATTTGGGTCAAGTGGATTTCAGACAAAGAGGTAGCCGAGTACACCGACCTTATGTTTGTTTGGAAAGTTTATAGCAATTATTTGAGAAAAACAATTTCTTGAGTACAAAAAGATTGGTGCAAAGTGTCCCCAGTGTAAAATTGGAACAAAAAAAAAAGAAAAGTAGTGACATTTGTGACAATTACAGTCTGGTTTCCATTATTCTTAACAAACAATCATTACTATTTTCAACAGTTTCTTCCAGCACTGTAAACAATAATTGGTGCTGGTATAATGATTCGTTCTCTTCAATGTCGACGGCGTTTCGACCCTTTAAAACAATATAGGGTCTCTTCAGGACCTAATGATATAGGGACATCTGTGAAATCAAAAAGGAGAGTGACATAAGCTCTAGTTTAATGGGAGCGTTGTTCTAGGATAAATAAAAGGAAGACCGTCGATGGGACAATACCTGGAGCAAAAACAACATGTGTGCACAGCCACGTGGATTACGTGAGAACACCGGTCAATTGAGAGAAAAGAAAAAAGGTACTAACACTGGACCCAGCCGGGTACTACAGAAGTGAGAGGAAAAAGAAATAATGAGATACAGATGCTTCATGTAATTACTGATGACATATTCAGTGTGCATTGGGAGTGCTTACCTCAGTGTGAGGAAAGAGGGAGGGCAAGGTCGGGGCTGGCGCTAGCGGATGAAGCAGAGCAGGTATGATAGCCGATGCTGCTACGGGGTATACAACGTTTACAACGCAACTTTTACAACGCACTACCATTACAACGAAACTTTTACAACGCAAAAACTATTACAACGCATACATTTACAACGCATGTTTTTACAACGCAGATACCTTTACAACGCATAGCATTACAACGTAAGTATTGGTAAGTATATAATTATATTTAAAATGTCATAGGTTTGGGTTTTTGGGTAAAGGGGTATTTTTAGGGTTCAGGGCTAGGTTTGGGTTTTTGGGTAAAGGGGTATTTTTAGGGTTCAGGGCTAGGTTTGGGTTTTTTGGGTAAAGTGGTATTTTTAGGGTTCAGGGCTAGGTTTGGGTTTTTGGGTAAAGGGGTATTTTTAGGGTTCAGGGCTAGGTTTGGGTTTTTGGGTAAAGGGGTATTTTTAGGGTTCAGGGTCAGGTTTGCGTTTTTGGGTAAAGGGGTATTTTTAGGGTTCAGGGCTAGGTTTGGGTTTTTGGGTAAAGGGGTATTTTTAGAGTTCAGGGTTAGGTTTGGGTTTTTGGGTAAAGGGGTATTTTTAGGGTTCAGGGCTAGGTTTGGGTTTTTGGGTAAAGGGGTATTTTTAGGGTTCAGGGCTAGGTTTGGGTTTTTAGGTAAAGGGGTATTTTTAGGGTTTAGGGCTAGGTTTGGGTTTTTGGGTAAAGGGGTATTTTTAGGGTTCAGGGGTAGGTTTGGGTTTTTGGGTAAAGGGGTATTTTTAGAATTCAGGGCTAGGTTTGGGTTTTTTGGGTAAAGGGGTATTTTTAGGGTTCAGGGCTAGGTTTGGGTTTTTGGGTAAAGGGGTATTTTTAGGGTTCAGGGCTAGGTTTGGGTTTTTGGGTAAAGGGGTATTTTTAGGGTTCAGGGCCAGGTATGGGTTTTGGGGTACAGGGGTACAGGGTAAAGATAAAGTAAAATTAAATTTAAATTAAATTAATTAAATTAAATTAAATTAAATTAAATTAAATTAAATTAAAATATATTAATTATAAATAATTTACATTTTTTTTTATATACTTACCAATACTTACGTTGTAATGGTATGCGTTGTAAAGGTATCTGCGTTGTAAAAACATGCGTTGTAAATGTATGCGTTGGAATGGATTTTGCGTTGTAAAAGTTTCGTTGTAAAGGTAGGCGTTGTAAAAGTATGCGTTGTAACGTCATACATCCTGCTACAGGAAGTGGTTCGCTGTAGAAAACAGAAATCTATCAATAACGGCTATGATGGAAAGATGTGTGTAATTAGATGAAGGTATAGAAGGCCTTACCTGAAGATAGTCTTCACAGTATAGGCAAAGGCGCAGAGACGTTGCTTGTGTGGGCAGGAATTGGATGTGTCCTGGCCGAGTTTGTCCTAAAGAAACACGCGGGTTGTGTTTAATAAGATACATGTTACAGTTGCGTCTGCTATCATTTACTAAAGTGCTAGTTGTAATCTCACCATCGCATTCGACATTTTACAAGCGCTGTGGCCCCTTATTTTCTAACTCTGGCAATCATTTATTCACACTCAGGTCCCTTAATTGATAGCCCGAAGGCATTAGAGGCTAAGCGGCACATGGGTAAAAACCTTCTTTTATTAAGTGAAGAAGGAACGAGAATGGTGCTCGAAAATAGAGTGGTTAAATGCTAGTGCCACAGTTAACTACCGATGCAGGATTAAATTGCTGTTTTACAAATCTCTTAGCCAATGCAATAATATACTACGCGGCATAAAAGTGAGCCGTCTGTTTAAGTAAGGGAACTCGAGATAAGCATCAGAGTCGATTAACGAATGTATACTGGGCCATAGCGGAGATGCTCACCTTTGAAATTGATCTATGGACGACGCGTGCAGCCGCTACGCGTCCTTACTGTAACAGCTTGCTGGGTGCAATGACAGCGAGTGATGGATTGCGGTGGAGTTAAGTAGTAAAAAGAACTGGCATGAAACGGAATTCACGTTGCGCAATGATGCAGGTAGCCGTTCCTCACAGTGACACGGCAGAAGAGAGAAAGAGTAGAAAGACCGGGGGGGCATATTACCTACCAATAGAGATAATTTTTGTCTCTAACATGTTTAGAGACAAAAATTATCGCCGCAAATCGGCGATTTTTATCGCAGATAAACCTTGCATTAGCAAGGTTTATCGCAAATGCGATAAAAAACGGCCGCAATGCATGAATATCGCTGAAAAGTCAGCGATATTCATGCATTATCGAGCAAATGCTCTTAGCCATGTTATCCACCTCCCATTGGATAACATGGCTAAGAACTGCTCCTGGGCAAGTGTTAGCTTTTGGAGATATTCGCGCTTAGCGCGAATATCTCCAAAAGTTGGTAATAGGAGATAGCGATGTTAGCGACTGTTTTCAGTCGCTAACATCTTGGCACGCCCACTTTGCATGTCATTAGTGATAAATATCACTGACATGCAAAGCGGGGCCCAAGATGGTCACTATCTCCTATTAGCTGTCGCTAACTGGTGTTAGCGACAGCTTGGTAATAGGGAGATAATTTTATCTCCGCTTTCTTGGCTTTTAAAGCCAAAAAAGCGGAGATAAAGCCCCATGATAATATGCCCCCGGGTTCTCTCGAAATATTTGGACATGTCGTATATTTCAAAAGCATATATACTTAGTAAAAAAGGAAGAAAAGGGGGAGGGAAAAATCAGCATTTTTTATACCGCACTTTTAGCATTTGGAAATGAATATTTACACATTATTGTTTAAAAACAGATCATTACATACATCTCATTAATCTGAATGGTTACAGTGTCTTATACATTCATGGTATGTCTTAACACACAATTTATGTAGGGAAGCACATTTTTTTATAGCGGATGGTATTGTGCACATTATGCCAAGTGAGTGGTATTTGCAAAGCAAACCTAATATATGATGTAATCGCCCAAGGTAAGTCTTAACATAGGGTACACCTTACACACAGTTTATATAGGGAAGCACATTTTCCCATAGCGAATGATACTGCGCGCATTATGCCAAGTAGATGGTATTTAGAAAGCATACCTTGTACATGGGTCTTAGTTGTCTATTCACTAGGGTACCCCGCGGCGCACATATCGCCTTTTCAGTGCATGAGCAATCACATTGAGCTTAATACATCTACATAGTCATGGGCTTTTGAATGAATTCGGGGGTACTTGCGTACAGCGGCATGGCCGTTATGAGGTGCTCTGTGATGGATACCCTGGGTATATCATGGTGGTAGTAGAGTAACAAAGCCTCTCCATTCCTCTGATGAATTCAGGCCTTTGATTATCGAGTTAGTTTTCTCGATTCAACGACACTCTAGTCGTTGCAGAACCTGTGTCATATCACCTCCTCTCATAGGTACAGTGGCTTTATCGATGACTTTATCGATGACTTGCCATCTTCAGTCATCTACTGTGTGATTCTTTTCTGCAAAATGGTCTACCAATGTTGCATTAGGTCAGGCGTCTCCAACCAGTAGCTCGGGAGCTACTGGTAGCTCACCAGCACCCTCAAAGTAGCTCTCAGAGGTGAAGCCAAACCAATCTGATCTCAGGGATTCTGTGTATATTAAAGAAGGCAGCACTGCTCATTTCATTACCCCTAAGAGTTACAGACAGCCAAACCAATGGCAGGACCTCTTGATAACACTCAAACACACACTCTGTTGGCCTATCAATCAATCAGAGATATATAGTGTGCACTACTCATTATTGAGGGTCTCAAAACGCTATTATGGTGAGCAAGCATGGCCTATGATTTCAATTCCTGGGTATTTGAAGCAGAATTTGTCCATCCCTGGCATTTTTACATGGCGGTACTCAATCAAAACGAAAAGCTGATGTTTAGGGACTGTGTATTTTCTAACAATGAAAACTGATTTGATTTTTAAAGAAAAACATTCTTTTTCTGAAAAGGTTTTTCTTTTGGAAAATTGAGTTTGATTGCTGGAAAGTGGAAAGTGGTTTTGATAGAAAAATATGTGTATTTTTAAAAACTAATATGCTAATGTAGACAAAATATTACAATTCTAAAACACATTTAAAGTTGTTAGCTGAATGATAATTCAATTTGAGTTGGGGTGACTTACTCCTGTGGTAGTACACTTTGTGGCACACAGCATGTGATGATTTGAATTTTACTTGATTATAAGCATTCAATATTGATAAACGTTTTCCTAGCATAACTTCATCTGGAATGTTTGGGTGGTGACTCCTGATAAATCTTTCTTAGGGTGGTCATAGTGTAATGTTAATACATATCATCAGCATTTTACCGTGATAAAATATGATAGTAGCTCGTCAGGACTTTCCTTGAGCAGAATTAGCTCTCACTACAGAAAAGGTTGGAGACCCCTGCATTAGGTACTGAACGTCGAATGCGGCTCTTATGTTGCCCAATTCTTGCTTTAACTGGCTGCTGGGTCTGGCCTATGTATGGTAAGCCACATGGGCACCAAATGCAATAAACGATATTTCGTGTGTTGCAATTCAAAAAGAACTGCAAGGTCTGCTTGATACCTGTATGTTCGAACACTTTGGTGTTGAAGGTGGAGGGATCTGTGATGTCCATTTACCTCTGGTAAATTCCAAGTAGAAAGTATGGTTTGACCATCTCAGAGGAGGAGTGTACTAAATGGTCTTTGATATTCTTACCCCTTTTAAATGCGAAAATGGGGGTCTCTAAGTTCTTGTCTATGCTTTTTATTAAGTGCCAGTGTTTAAGGATCATGGCGCGTATTTTGTTTGTGTGTCCCTCCCTGGGCCAGAACCACTCAAGAGAGCCTGGTTCTGTCCCAGGGAGGAGCTCCTGAAACCAAAAGAAAAAAAGACACAAGACAAATTGATCTGTGTGTCCACATTTGGTGTACACACAAACAAAATATGCGCCATGATCCTAAGGACGGTGTACTCGGCTACCTCTTTGTCTGAAATCCACTTGACCTAAATACATTGCATTTTTTAAAAATCATCCATGTAACCAACCAATGTTTCCACAAGAACCACTGTTTTTTTTTATATACAGTGTCCACACTGGCCAGGCCTAACCCTTCTAGTTCTGTACACATTGGACACCCCATGGAAGACCCAAGGTACCCCCTTGGGCAGGGTGCAGTGTATGTGAAAGGTAGAGCATGTACTAGTGTAGGTGACATGCTCTGATAGTGAATTACAGCCATTTTCGTTTTTCACAATTGAAAGGCTATCTTGCCCTTAGGCTATAATGGGGAATGCTGTGTATAATGTTTACCTGCATATCTTCCCATAGGAGCAAGATGGAAAATAAAAGTGTGGTATCCCTGAACTCAGAATTTAATAACACATCTTTTAGGAAGGATGGTTTTTAAATCCTGTGTTTCAAAACAGCACTGTTAGAAGTGGCTACTTTCTTGTCTGACCTTTCTGTGTGCCTTGGCCTGTTTGTGAATTGACTGTCTGGTTTGTGAGTGACAGGGGCTGGGGTGGCTCCCAGAGGCTGAGTGTGTAATCCCTGGGCTGAATAGCTCCATATGCATCTTGAGTGGTGGGAGGGGATAGCACCTGGGCCTGAATAGGGCTGTGCCTGCCTTCCACAATGCTGGCTCTACCCCCTGCTGGGCAGCTGATGACCCTACCCCTCTCTCTCAAAGGAAGGAAGAAGTTAAGTAAACAAAGTGCTCCAGGACTGGCCAGAACTGGTTCTGACTAAGCCAAGGCCTCACTGCCCCCAGAGAACAAAGAGAAAAGTGGTATAAAAAAGGCTACCCAGACTGCAGAAAATTAGATTATCCTGGAATCAAGAAGGAACCTCTGACAAGGAGAAAGCTGGAAGACTGAGGAGGAAGGACTGTCCTGCTCTGTGTTTGTGGGCTTAGCTACAGTTGCTGCCAAGGAGAGGTGAAGGACTTTGCTTTATGCTGTGCTTGAAGAGATCTCCAAGGGCCTGAGGAGAGCTGGCCTCCTGTTAAGAAGTCCCAGGAACAAAAGGACTTCACCCCCAGCTTCACCCTGAACTCTTCTGTAGGAGTTCTGCCCTTCCTAGAGTGCTTGATCCAATTGTGTAGCCTCTGGAAGTTGTGCCTGCTGTTTGGGAAGCTGGAAAAGGAGAAAAGAAGACAATCTGCAATTTTCACGCACCGCTTGCTTGCAGAGCGCCTCCCCGATAGTGAGAGGAAGTTGCCGCCGCTGCAAAGATCGAGATCGTCACAGCGCCTGTCATTGCTGGGTGAGATCGCCGCACCGCTTGCTTACGGACCTCATCACGTCGCTGCGAACATCGTTGCAGAGTCATCACATCGAAGGGCCGCGAGAGGAGAAGATCGACGCTGCGCCACACATCGCCACCACAGCTGAGATCGTCGCCGTCCCGAAGATCGTCCGTGCCTGTGCGAGACGCTTCCTACCGAACCTGCGCACCGGAATCCATACAAGGTATCGCATACCTCCCCATACAGACCGGATTCATCGCAACACGCCCGCTGCGTCCAGCAGGGATGTCGCATCGCCACCCAGGGTCTCAGGAGTGACGCACCGCTTTTCAACGCTGCAGGTTCCATTTGGAACTTTTGTCGCATCTACAGGTACTGTGGACCAAACATTACGCAACTGTGGATTATTTTAACGCAAACCCTAGAACTCTTTGAAAATCATATTCTTGAACTCTGTATGTTGGATTTTTGTCGTTTTGATCTTGTGTATTTAGATAAAAATACTTTATTTTTCTAAACTGGTGTGGAGTCCATTTGTGGTGTTTTCATTGTGTTGCTATGAGTGTTGGTACAAATACTTTACACATTGCCGTTGATAAGCCTGTCTGCTCATGCCAAGCTACCAAGGGAGTGGGCAGGGGTTATTTAAAAAGAGTGTATCTCCCTCACCCCGACTAGAAGCAAGGGTCCCTATTTGGACATTGGTACCTACCTCTGCCAACTAGAGACCCCCAGCTCTAACAGTATCCAATATCAAATAATTCTACAAAGAGCTGGAGTTCACCTAGTCATTACTAGGTGTCCCTCACGAGTCAAATGCAAAAACATTGACATTATTACATCAAGCTGCAGTTCCACTAGTCGTTACTAGGTATCCATCACAAGTCAAATACAAAAGCATTGAAACACTTTCATGAAGCGGCAGTTCCACTAGTCGTTACCATAAGTCCCCTATGAGTCAAATGCAAAAGCATTTGACTTGAGGGACACCTAGCAACGACTAGTTGGACTGCAGCTTGATGTAATAATTTCAATGCTTTTGCATTTGATTCTTGAGGGACACCTAGTAACGACTAGTTGAACTGCAGCTCTTTGTAGAAATATTTTGATATTGGATATTATAATATTCTCTGGTCACAGCGACCCTTGGCCCTCCTGGTAGGTCGCTCTCTCACGCCGCAAAGCACCACCTGTGTGTCCGTCCCCTTGAGCCCAGCTGCAGTTTCGTAGGTGCCTGTCTGTATTGCTTCTCTGTGATTGTCATTTGTTACCTCGTTTTGGTATTGTGCTGCATTGTTCCCTGATTTGTGCTCACTATTTCTCCCCAGTTTTGTCAATTTCCTTTTGCCTTCTGTTCCCTTTGCCCATTGTTTCCCGCCACTGCGTCCCCTGCGGCCCTGCCACCCTGCTCGCCCATCTGTTCGCTCCTCCCCTCCCAGCTGCTCCTCGCTTCCACCTCCCGTTCTTTTGGCAGCCCGGCAAGGCCACGAAGCAGACTCGCGTAGCTGGCGCACCAAAGGTGCACCTAAGGCAAGCCCATCTGTGCCTGTCCGCACCTGGACCGCGCCTGGACCGCGCCCACTGCCAGAACCCCTGGCCCCCCTGAATGCCACGACACACGATGCCAGCACCCTCCACGCACTCAACATCGGACGATCACACACCTGCTTCCTAGCCACCCCGAAGCGAACCCAAGGACCCTTCTCCTGCCGGAACTGCAGCTTCTTCAGCATCCCCTCCTCAAATCCAGGAAAGAACCGAACTACCTCAGATGCTTTCTTCTCAACACCTGCTCCACCCGCAAACACGCCGTTGAACTCTGGGACCTCCTCGACTCAACCTCCCCAGACGTCGCCTTCCTGACAGAGACCTGGCTGAACCCTTCCTCGGCACCCAACATCGCCATAGCCATCCCGGACGGCTACAAGATCACCTGCAGGGAACGTGCCAACGGAGCAGGAGGAGGAATCACCATCGTCCACAGGAACACTTTCAGAGTTTCGACCAACACCGACGTCACCCTCAGCACCACCGAACACCTGCACTTCCAGATCCACACCGATCCCAAAACCACGCTCAGAGGAACCCGCGTCTACAGACCCTCCGGACCCAGACCACTGTTAAGCGACTCCATTGCCAACCTAGTCAGTACACACACCCTCGACTCCACAGACTACATCCTTCTCGGGGTCCTGAACTTCCACCGCGAGAACAACAACCACCACAACTCCACCACCCTGATCGACAACCTCACCAAACTCCGACAACCCGCCATGACACCCACTCACTCCGCCGGCCACATGATTGACCCCATCTTCCACGCAAGCGTCCACGTCTCCTTCAACCACACCACTGACCTCCACTGGACCGACCATTGCTGCATCCACTTCACCTTCCAGAAACCCTCCATGCACCACCGCACTAGGCCAGGGCGGACAACTATGCTACTCGCGTGCAGTTTGCAAAGTTTGCGCTACTTCGCACTATGCAAATTGCACGTAGCACAGTGCAAACACACGTAGCATTTCGTAGCATGGTGCAGCGGTAATTTTTTGCTTGCTCGCGGTCTTCAACGTCAAGTTGGTGACCGCGGGCAAGCAAAATGACATCCCGGCGAGACTTTTTCATCGTTCGCGATCAGCAACATCAAGTTGCCGATCGCGAGTGTGGAAAATAAACCTCCCGGCGAGATTCTCAACGCGGGGAGGTCAGGTTTCTCATTGCGAGTGGTTGAGTATGCTCATGACCGCTCGCGATGAGAAACTACCAGTCTGCGTTGAGAAAGCTGCCGCTCGAGTAAAAATCCACTCGATTGGCAGAAAACGACATCTTGCACTGTGCGAGATGACGTTTTCAATGATTTTACAGTGCGGGCAAGCATCCGGCACTGTGCAATCATCCCCGAACATGCTACTACGCAGTTTGAGTAGTGCTACACGTAGCTCACGTATTGCGAATTGCACTTCGTATAGCTTCGCGAAGCGCTACTTCGCAAACTATGCCCAGGGTTACACCGCACCCAACAGATCCCCCGCTGCTGCAGGAGCAGTCACCAAAGACCAGCTAACCACCACCCTCGCCTGAAGCCCACCCACCGACCCCACCTACCCCGACACCAGCGCCCGCAACCTCAGACAATGGATCGACGACTGTGCCAACACCCTCGCCCCAATCAAGAACCCCTCCAACAGACACGCCAACAAGAAAGCCAGCTGGTTCACTGAAGACCTCCAGGCCTCCAAGCAAACCTGCCAAAAGCTAGAGAAGAAATGGCACCGTGAACCGACACCGGACAACTACACAGCCCACAAGAGCGCCACCAGCAGACACCATCACCTCATCAGATCCGCCAAAAGAGCCTCCTTCAAAGACCGCCTAGACAACAATGTACACAACAGCAAAGAGCCTTTCAACATCGTGAAGGAACCCTCCAACCCCAGCTCCAACACCAATGACATCCCACGTTCGCAAGACCTGTGCGACACCCACGCCACCTTCTTCAATTGCAAGATCGCAGACATCCATGACAGCTTCAGCGCCTCGACCACGCCGACAACCACTGAGACCTCCGTCCCCATGTCCACCATCTGCACCGACCCCCTGCTCTTCTGGACCAACATAAAAGACGACAACACCATCAAAATCATGAACACCATCCACTCCGGATCTCCATCAGACCCATGCCCACACCACATCTTCATCAAAGCCAGCACCACCATCGCATCCCATCTCCGGAAAGCCATCAACATCTCCTTTGAGACAGCAACCTTCCCGGAGAGCTGAAAGCACGCCGAGATCAATGCCCTACTCAAAAAAACCAAGGCTGACCTCAAGAACTTCTGGTCCATCTCCCTGCTCCCGTTCCTGGCGAAGGTCATCGAGAAGACCGTCAACAGACAACGGACCCGCTACCTCGAGGACAACAGCGTCCTGGACCCATCCCAGTCTGGGTTCCGCAGCACCACAGCACCGAAACAGCCCTCATTGCCGCCACCAATGACATCAGGGCCCTGCTGGATAAGGGAGAAACCGCTGCCCTCATCCTCCTGGACCTGTCAGCCGCCTTCGATACTGTCTGCCATCGCACCCTACGCACACGCCTCCATGATGCTGGGATCCGAGACAAGGCTCTGGACTGGACCACCTCCTTCCTCTCCAGCAGAACCCAGAGCATCCACCTCCCCTTTCTGTTCCGAAGCCACCGAGATCATCTGCGGCGTACCCCAGGGCTAATCCCTCAGCCCGACATTGTTCAACATCTACATGGCACCGCTCACCCACGTCGCCTGACTGCATGACCTCAACATCATCTCCTACGCCGATGACACCCAGCTGATCTTTTGCCTCACCAAGGACCCCCTCACCGCCAAAACCAACCTTCATGAAGGAATGAAAGCCGTCCCCGAGTGGATGAAGAACAGCCGATTGAAGCTAAACTCGGACAAGACGGAAGTCCTCTTCCTCGCCTCAACCCCCTTGGCCTGGGATGACTCCTGGTGTCCGACTGCACTGGGAACAGCTCCAACACCCACAGACCATGCACGCAACCTAGGGTTCATCCTCGACGCCACACTCTCCATGACAAAGCAGGTCAACACCATCTTGTCCTCCTGCTTCAACACCCTCCGCATGCTCCGCAAGATCTACAGGTGGATCCCCACCGAAACAAGAAGAACGGTCACCCAGGCCCTTGTCAGCAGCAGGCTAAACTACGGAATCGCCCTCTATGCGGAGCCCCTGACAAACTCCTGAAGCGACTCCAACGCATTCAGAACGCCTTTGCATGCCTAATCCTCGACACCCCTCGCCTCAGCCACATCACACCCCACCTGAGAGACCTGCACTGGCTCCCCGTCAACAAGAGGATCACCTTCAAGCTCCTCACCCACGCACACAAAGCACTCCAACAATATCGCCACTATCTGTGAGTCGCCTAAACTCAATCTGACGTCTTTGGTTCTTCCACCCCATTGCCCACACTGCCAAAAGTCTCTAGGCATCGTCTCTCCCCAAACAACTTTACCTCTTAAAATAGCAAGTGAACCATCTGGCAACACCTCCTCCACCCAACTTAGGATCGGTCTACTTAATTGCAGATCCCTCCCTAAGCATGCGGATGATTTATGCTTGCTAATAGCGGACTCAAAATGGGATGCCTTGTGCCTCACAGAGACATGGCTCAGTGAAGACAATATGGCATCCGTTTCGCTAGCAATCCCGCCAGGCTTTAAAATGAGTTTTTCTAATAGAAAGGAAGGCCGAAGAGGTGGCGGAGTGGCTTTTATCTACAACGAGAAATACACACTGTTGTCCTCCACTTCCACCACATTTCCAAGTATTGAGGGGCTACAATTCTGCCTCCAAATCACCCCCCAACTGTCCCTTACAGGCCTAGTCATTTATAGACCCCCGGACTGCCCGACATCAGCCTTGAGTGAGCTCATGGACTTTATAGTCCTTAACTCTCTAGACCACTCCTATTATATTGTAGCTGGCGATTTTAATCTTCACGCCGACAACTCTGATTGCCCACAGGCCACTCATCTTATCTCTACCCTGCAATCAGCCAATCTTACTCAAGTCATTGCAGGTTCCACGCACCGGGCGGGGCATATGCTGGATCTTTTCTTTTCCAGCATAGCGAACACCATAACTAACTCTCCGCAACCACTGCTCTGGACGGACCATTACTTAATCACCATGGCCATCTCAATTCCCGCTCAATCGCAGATCACAGGGAAACGTTCCTATGTGCGGAGAAAATGGGACAATCTAACAGCGAACACACTGTGTCCAGCACTTCGTGCAAACCCCCTACCCCTTACCTCGGATGTAAACTCCGATGCGGTATCTCTGAACCTCTGGATAGGCAATATATTGGACTCTGTAGCGCCGGCCAGCATCGCTATGTCTCGCAGAGAATCCCCCTCTGCTCCGTGGTTCTCCCCTGAACTTATGGCCGAAAAAAGTAAATGCAAAAAGCTGGAGCGCCTCTGGCGAACAAACTACTGCGATTCAGCCAAAACCAGCTATAAAAAAGCCCTTCATGCTCTACATTTATCCATCAAAAAAGCCCAAAAAAATTTCTTTGAGACCTCCATCCAGCAAGCGGAACAATCAAGCAAGGAAGTCTTTAAGATTGTTCAATCTTTCTTTAAACCCAGAGCTATTGAGACGGACATTACCCCATCCGTAAAACTATGTGAATCCATATCAGACTTCTTTGACACTAAAATATTAAAAGTGTATGATACTTTTACGGTCCCCGAGCCGACATTAATGGTTGAGCTGGGAGTCTCGGAGCTTCCTACCACCCCCCTAAATCAATTTCAGCCTATTACTTTCTCGGAGGCTTTGAAAGAAATACAAAAATGTAAATCTGGAGCTCCTGATGATCCTTGTCCACCTAAACTGTGGAAATTAATGTCTGAGGCAATCGCAGTTCCCCTTTTACACATTTGGAACACGTCCATTGCAACTGGCACGTTTCCAGACTGTTGGAAACAGGCCACTCTTCTACCGCTGAAAAAAAAAACCCAAGGAGCACCGGATGATCTGAGCAATCTCCGACCCATCTCTCTCCTTGCAGCCCCCGGCAAAATGTTTGAAAAAATGATCCAACGGCAGTTAAACAACTTTGTTGAAGAAAGCGGTGCCTTACATGAAACTCAGTCTGGCTTTAGGGCCGGCTTCAGCACCGAGACGGCCCTTATTGAGGTGGCCGAGTCAATCAGGTGGTCCTTAGATTCAGGGGCATCAGCTATGCTGGTGCTCCTGGATCTATCTGCTGCTTTTGATACTGTAGATCATAGCAGACTGCTGACTCGGCTCAAGGACATTGGGCTTAGAGACAAAGCACTTAATTGGCTACTCTCCTACCTCACTAATCGCTCCCAGAAAGTGGCCCTGGGTCCCTTCTCCTCTGGACCTAAAAACCTCTGGTGTGGTGTTCCTCAGGGGTCGGCACTTAGCCCTCTGTTGTTTAATGTCTATTTGGCCCCGCTTTTTACCTTGATTGCCAATTGGGGGGTCAAGGCAATATCTTATGCGGACGACACCCAATTAGTCTTCCCATATACAGACACGTCTGAGGCAGCCTTCAGCAAAATCAGGGGCTGTCTTCGAGACGTGGCCAAATGGATGAACACTAATAAGCTCAAAATGAATGCGAGCAAAACGGAGGTGCTTTTCTTCGGAAATCTCAAACATCCCCCTCCGGACCTGTGGTGGCCAACGGAAATGGGCCCTGCCCCTTCTCCTGGAACCCATGCAAAAAATCTAGGAGTAAGATGGGATGAGAACCTGTCTTTTTTGCCGCATATACAACAGCTCACCGCTGGCTGCTTGCACAAACTCAGAAATTTGCGGAAATTTCTGCCTCTGATACCAGTCGAATGTCGAAAAACGGTTGTTCACACAACAATCACATCTCGACTTGACTATTCTAACGGCCTCTATCTTGGTTTGCCCAAATATGCGGTAAAACGCTTACAGATCGTGCAGAATGCGGCTGCGAGATTGATAAAACGTGTCCCTTTCAGGCAGCACATCTCTCCGCATCTGCACGAGCTGCATTGGCTGCCAGTGGCTAGCAGAATTAAGTTTAAGGCGCTTACCCTTGCCTTCAGAGCGCTAAAAGGCAAGTGTCCCAACTATCTAAAACTCCGACTCCCCCGCTACCTCCAAAAATGAGAGCTGCGCTCCAACTCCCTGCTCAAGCTAACTGTACCACGTGTGAGGAAAGCTAGACTTGGAGGCAGGTCCTTCTCGGCCGGCACGGCGAAATTGTGGAATACCCTGCCCCCTGCCATCCAATCTGCCACGACAGAAGCCAGTTTTAGGAAGCTCCTAAAAACCTGGCTTTTTATGCAATAATCCTCTCTTCCCCCTGATGGTTCGCTCCTTGTTGTAGGATTCGCTAGCGCCGGGACACCTCTCCAGAGGTAGCTGTTCGCGCTTTATAAGCATCAGTATTATTAACACCGGACCAGCATACCTCAACAGCTTCTACACCCCCAAACGCCAGCTCTGCTCTACCGACCTCGCCACAGTCCACCGCATCCGAAGAGCGGCCTCCGGTGGCAGATCGTTCTCCCACTTCGCCGCAAAGACCTGGAACACCCTCCCCATCTTCCTATGGCAGACCAGGACATGCTCACCTTCAGAAGTCGCCTCAAGACCTGGCTATTCGAGCAGTAGTAGCATCCCGGCCTCCCCCAGCACCTTGAGACCCTCACGGGTAAATAGTGTGCTTTACAAATGCTCTGCTTGCTTGATTGATTGAATCTCAAACCATAATGCTTTGCAGGGCCTTTGGTTGGGATTGTATTTCTGCCCATAACTGTGCCTGGGGTGGTCCTAAGAGGATGGGCCCCCACTGATCCGTTCAGCATGATCTGCTCTTTGTGTTCAAGGCATCTGCTTGATCTTCCCCCTAGGTTAGGGGAGCACAAAATCATCACCTCTGTCATTGCCTGATATTTTTCATTTTCAAAATACACTTTTGTAAATTGGATATATGCTTTTTAGTATGTAAAGTTGCTTTATCAAAGCATTTGTGGGTAGTAGCTGACTCTGCTACGTGGAGGAGCGGAGTTTATGCCTTAATTCCATGGTTTTACTGGGATGGGTAGTTAACAAATCTCTGCAAACTCCGAGTCCATTGCCCAGGCCTACTCTGTACATGATCTATGCCCATATTTTCACTTTTCATGCAAGTGCATTGTGTATAATACACACAGTTGTGTATATTATGTCAAAATTCCCAGAAGAAAAAAATGACATTTTCACCTAAAACAAAAAGTCGGTAAATCGATTAGATGCAGACAAGTTGCAAATTATGTCTATTATGATACATTAATCAAAACAATCTGAACATATTGGATTCATTGAAAAAGCAATGGTTTATGCGTACATGTTTTAACTGAAATTATTTTGATTGTATTTTGTTTTCTTGCATGGTTTATTTAAACCGATATAAAACTATTAAAAACAGTAAAGGATTGGACACAGCTGCCTCAGGGCCCTAACTTTAAATCCCTTCACTCTGGCAACTTTTAATTGCAAATATTTCGTAATGTCTGTAATCAAACATGAGACGCATTTTAAAAACTCGCCACACAAAAACTCACTCGAGCTAATGTACTTGTTTTAGGTTTTAAGAGAAGAAATTCCTGACTCTTTGGACAAAACACAGGAGAACTGTTCTCAGTTTAATAACAGCTTTTTTGGATAGAACGTGCCCATCAGGACTTCTGAGAGCTGGATTCCTAATGTTACTGCAGCCAAAATGCAGATCCTGCATCATGACAATTCAACCCTTTCAGTTGTAAAGGGCGTAGGACACTTGAACCACCATCCCCAGGAAGTGACTCTTACTTTCCAGTATCATAAGTGTGCTCTATGGGTGTTTTGTTTAAGGAAGATGTGTTGGTACCAAGAATAGTTTTAATGTAGATCTATCCGAGGTCAAAAAACACATTACCTATAGGTTCTGCTAATTCGTGCTAAAATAACCATCACATCCACTGTATCTGTTTGCACTTTGATGAACAGGTAACACAAATGTGTTTCAAAATATCTGATGACTATCTGGAGAACAGTGTAAGACTTTCATCTTCTAATTAGTGGGGATAGAGCCCTGGGAAACTTAGGGGTCCATTAGGATGGCGGATGGATCGCCGCAGCCATGCAGGCGGTGGCGATCCGTCCGCCATCCTTGCCCGTCCGCCACCTTTCTTCCCCCTGCCATATTACAATGGCGGGGGGGATCATGGCGGAGGGGAAGACCGTCTGCCGCTTTTTCGCCGCGGTCGCCTTGCCGGATGTAAAGCTGGACAACATCCTCACCGCCACCAGGACTGACCTAGATGGGAAAGTGAATGCAGTGGCGGTGGGGATGGGCATTCTCAGAGAGGACCAGCGAAAGCAGAGTCTCCCAAGCTGAGTCATCCACACTAGCTCTTCAAGCGTCCACCAAGAATTGGTCAAGTAGAGGAACATACTTCCAGGATCCCATTCTGAGCGGAGCATGTGGAGGGGAGATCAAGGTGCAATAATCTCCACTAATTGGCTTCCTGGAGGGAGCGGAGGGGACCGGCCCCACTATATTTTTTAAGGCAGGGCTGTTCACCACTGTGACCCTGAATGGTTATCCACTTACTTCGTGGTGGAATGTGCTCGCTGGGTGCCCATGCAGAGATCTCCACCCATATCCTCCCCTGAGACCAATGGTGGTGCAGCTCCCTAACCTGAGAGACAAAGACCAAATACTTCATGCTGCTTGATGCTCCAGCCCACTTGCCTAAAAAAAGAGAGGATCCTCCTGTCCCCGGACTACACGCTGTCAGTTAAACGACAGAGGACTTCCTTTTTTTATCTGAAAAAAATGTTGTGGGATGCACTGCTCACATATTAATTGCTTTTTCCTTCCAAACTTAAAGTAATTACGCACTAAAAAGTAACTTTTTCACAAAGGCGGCAGATGCCTTGGATTGGGTGGAGTAGGAGCGTTATGAGCCATCAAAGTCGGAACCTGATGTTAGCACTAAGCCCCCACTGCCATTCCGAAATAAATGCAGGAAACCCAAACTACGCATAACCAGCACCCGAACCCAACACAGGCATTGCAGGAACAGAAGCAGGCACTGGTTGCTACAGCTGGAGTATGTGCCCAGGGCGAGTCTCCTGTCACTGATGATTTGGGGGAGGCATGGTCAGGGAGGGAGTTGGACTCAATGCGTGCTAGCATGTTCTTGTTACTCCTTCCTAGGGTAACACTGCCGATGATATTGTCTGATCATAACTGAGAGTTTAGCTTTCCCAGAACCCCCTTCATCCCTGGATTGTTGATTCCTGTGGAGCCTCCCCCACCCCTATTTTGATTGCCCCGGCATAGAGGGGGGCTGCTAAACTACGGCTGCCTAGATGTTACCATTCTCCTTCCATGATCCTAGTCTTTGGGCCTCCTCCTCCCTCTGGAGGCCCTGGTAGCCAGCCTCTTTGCTACGATTGCACTGCTGAATCAGAAGGGAGTTGGTTTTGCTGTTTTGTTATTGTTATTGAGCCTTGCATCACCTATACACTGCAGTTGGGGTGGGAGAGGTCTGGCAGTTTGACCCATCCGTGATTGGGGACATTTCCTTTGATGCTGCTCCTCTTTTAACACCGTACTATCAGTACCTATAAATTAAATTGACATTTTTGACCTGTTATGTCTGGAGTATATGCACTGCAGAGAAACGTCACTCCGTTTATCAATACATTTAAAGACTGGGGCAAATATTATTTTCTTACAAGAAACACATCTAGCTAAGTAGGTGGAGCTGAAGCTTCAGAGACAATGGAAGGGAAGACGCTTCAGTACCTTATATTCAGGATTTGCAAGGGGGAGCGCTCATATGAGTATGACCTCCGATCCCCTTTACGAGTATGTTGATGGAGGAAGACTCCGAGAGCCGGTAAGTATTTGTGGAGGGCCAACTGGACGGTACGGCTATGCTACTGGGGAGTGCGTAAAAAACATTCAGGCAAATTCTTGGCCCATGTGTCGTTCATACTGGTTAGATGGGTCAGTTACCCTTGATTTTAGGGGGAGATTTTAATTGCATATTTTATCCTTGGTTGGAGAGATCACAGCAATGGTCACTGATTGATAGCTAGAGGGCATTGTACACAGAGACCAGGAAATATTCCTACTTCTCCCCGCCCCATGACTTACTGGATCAGTTCCTCTGCCACTCCACCATACTGCTGCAAAGTAACGGAAGCAGAATACCCAGGAAAGACCCTTTCTGATCATAGCACACCCCACTTTTACTGCACAGTGAAGGGCCACTTTTGTGTTTGCTTTGTATGATCTCATAGATATGGATTAAGGCAAGGCATCACAAATCGCTGTGTTGCCTTACTCTGTGTGAGGGACACATTCCATGGGTGTTGCCGTGGGTGTTCCCATGCAACACCCATGGATTTTGATGCTTCTCCAGATTTACAAAACCATGTAAACCTGAGGATGCGCTAACATCGTACGCCTACCCAGGGGAGGGGCAAAGAGGAGAAATAACGTTATTTCTCTTTTTTTTTCCTCTTTCCATGTGTGCTGCAGTTTGCAGCACATATGGAAAGAGGAACAAGTCTCTCATACTAGTTTTTGTGCAGGGAGGTGCCCCTTCTTGCACAAAAACAATCTTGCTGACAACACAGGCACCATTGCACAATGATGGAAGGGTGCCTGCATTGGTGGTAGGCTGCCGAAACTGCCCCAGTGCTGGGAAAAAGGAGAGGAATGCACCTTATTGAATAAATATGGTTCATTACTGCCCTACGCCAAAATACCATCAATGAGGCCCAGAGGATACTGTGTTCCCAGGACATTACTCGAGACATGCTAGTCAACTATACAACGGAAAATACTAAGACAGCCACAACAAGATTAGTAGAATGGGATGCCCTCATTGGAGTCATTGGAGCGCAGGGAGAGATTGTTGGGAGCTTGCCTAGGTGGAGGCCTCCTTGGGAGGACTTGACACAGCTGCACTGAACGTGGACGCAGCACGGACAGACTTGATTGGAGCGCATGACCGGCATGGTCGCGTCCTAGAATCTTTATGGTGAATAGACTACAGGGCTTACTAGGCGGAGCATCACTGGGATGGAGTCGATAACCACTATCCATCTATTCTCTACATTGGTTGCGCTCACCCTGGGGTCAGTACATGATGGTTTCTGTGATAACCCCGAGTCACTGCAGTGGTAATCTAATATTTGTGATTACATATCTGCTTTCATGTTGGCACCTATCCTGCTGGAGGGAAGACAGGCACTCAACAGTCTAATCCCGGAGAATGAGGTATGCAGTGCCATTCAAGACTCTCGTACCTGTAAGACTCCTGGGTTGGATGGCTTACGAGTCAAATTTTGTACGTAGCCCTATTGGATCCCAAGCTAGTTGAGGATTATACTTCTGCCCTTGAGGAAGAGAGGTTGCCCCGCTCTTGGCAAGAATCACTACTGGTGTATCTCCTAAAGCTGGGAAGAGACACATTTGGAGATTTCTTCTTTCTCTGATGGTTTATTTTTATTTTTTTATTTTTATTATTATTATGCATAGTTAATTAAAACCAGTGCAAAAACATTATAACAAACAGTAGAAAAAAACTTTAAAATATCATAAAATTTGTACATTGTAATCATCACTAATGAGCTTGCACTAAACCCAGTCTGAATGGCCGAGAGTATTTGTCTTATGGCGGGGCAGCATGTTCCCTTAAATAATGAGCTTGCGTTAAAGAACCCAGTCTGATTGAGCAAAGTATTTATCTTATGGCGGGGCAGCGTGTTCCCTTACATCCTGTAGGCCGTCTGCTTGTTGCCTATATCAAAGATCGAAAGTTTTTGTTTTTGGCAGTTTTTGCTCGATCATTGCAAGGAACTTAACATATCTACAATTCAGTTTCGTATTCAAAGGGTTTAGGCAGGCGAGCACTGCTTGCCTTCTCGTGCATATCCCTAGCTGCTTGAACTGGCCCTTTAGAAGCTGTTGGCGGGCTTGCTGTAACTCTTCACAAAGACAGGTCAGATGTAGTATGTCGCCCTTGTCTATGTTACATAGAGGACAAACCTCATGGCCATTGCTCCTGAGCCATGGTGGTAGATACTCGCTGCTTGGCAAGACCCCTAGTCTGTATTTCAAGAACTTCAGTTTTGTGGTGTTAGGATAACCCTGACTGAAGTATGATTGTGATGACAACGATTTATACAAATTTAATGTCATCCAAGCGTGTTTTCTTTTGGCAAATGTGGCCTTATCCTCTAATAAGGATAGAGTTTTGACAGTTTTCCAGACTAGTTTTTTGAATTGGTTATGCCCAAGTTGCATATCCCAGATCGCAGTTAGATTGGTTGCCCCCAGGGCTTCCTGCAGGTAGGATCTTGCCTGAGATGTGTCCTTGTTTTGAATATCTTGCCATAGCAGCGAGTTTAGAGTGTTGGTGGTAGCCGAACGAAGTTTGTGGCAGCAGATGATGTATGCTCCCTGTCTGGCAACAACTTGCTTTTGCAAACCAAATTCCAGCCTGAGTTGGGCAGGCGATGTATAGGACGGGAGCAAAAACATTATTCTGTAGGCTTTTGTCTGGATTATGCCCAGGTTCTTGGAGTCTCTCCCACGAAGCGCCTCGCTGCCATAGCAGATAGAAGGGAGTAGTTTAGCCTGAATAGCTCTCAGATAGGGGGTTAGAATTGGCCCCATCAATTAATTGGCTATGTTTTTTAGTGTGACGGTAATGCACGCCCCTCTCCTTTTCGCTTCCTGCTTTTGCTGTGCAAAAGTGCCATCTCTATCAAAGACGACTCCCAGGTATTTGTAGACAAGTGCAGACTCTATTTTTTAGCCGCCTAGGGCCCATGATTTCTGAATCTTCTTGGTGTTGATCGACATGGTGCGTGTCTTGCTCAGATTTATTTTAAGTTTGTTTTCCGTAGCGTAGCTGTTCATTTGGGTCAGAAGATGCTGGAGGCCGATGTAAGTGTGGCTGAGTAACACTACGTCGTCCGCATACAGCAGGTTACTCAAGATTTTCCCTCCTAACCTCGGGGAATGCGAGTTGCATATGTTGAGTAAACCTGATAGATCCGCCATAAACAGATTAAACAATATCGGGGCAAGCAAGAACCCTTGCTTGAGGCCTTTGGTGGTGCGAACTTTAGATGACAGATGTGTGCCGCCTCCTAGCTTCACCTGCACCCAGGTGTCAGAGTGTAGAAGCTTCAGCATGCTTAGAATCGGCTGCGGTAATCCCCATTGAGCCAGTATCCCCCAAAGTCTGCCTCTGTCAATGTTGTCAAACGCTGCACTAAAATCGATGTAGCACATGTGCAGCGGCAGTTTTTTTATTTTTGCTGCATCGATCATTAGAGAGATGGCTAGAATATTGGTAACTGTTCCGGTGTTTTTCCGGAAACCGGTCTGGTTCAGTGGTATGATCTGATTTGAATCCGCCCAAAGCACGATCTCCTCTAAGAGGGTTCCCGCAAAGTATTTTGCATCATTGTCGAGGAGGGCTACTAGTCGGTAGTTATTAGGGTCCATTTTGTCACCTTTTTTGAATATAGGGACAATCGTTGACCCTCTCCAGGATTCTGGGATTTTATATAAGAGTCTGACTTCCGAGAATAGCGGTTGCATGTTGGTAGCACATTCTGTGATCTTTTCCTTGAATAGGGCTTGCGGAATGCCATTTGGTCCCAGAGCAACTTCCTTCCTGCCCTTACGAATCTGCTTTTTTATTAATGCTATTTGCTGGCTTTCTCTGATGGGCAGTGATTACCAGATACAAAGCAAGCTACTTGAAACACGGTTAATGGGATATATACCGGTACTTATTCATCCTGATCAAAATGGATTCATAACGGGTAGATTCACAACCCTTAATATTCCCTGACTGCACAGATTGCTTATGGAGGCCTCACAGCAGGGGCCTCATGCAGAATGCCTAGTGTTAGACCTGGAGAAGGCCTTTGATACCCTGGACTGGGAATATATGTTTGTGGCCCTGCAACAAATGGGCATACTGGGCAGGTTATTACGGATGATCAAATTGCTCTATATGGCTCCCACGGCGAGTGTCCGGATTGGTCACAGTATTTCTGAACCTATCCTGGTGAGTAGAGACACATGGCATGGCTGTCCCTTCTCCCACAGCTCTTTGCACTAGCAGTGAACCCTCTTGAGCAGTGACTTTGGCAATGAGTTCACGACCTGTTGGCAGTGTCATGCATGCTGCCTCACTGTATTCGGATGATGTACTTGTGTACATTTGAGATATTAGTAGCGGCATGCGTGTTATCACGCGCATACTGGATGAATTCAAGGCTGCCTTGTGTTTGGGAGTGAACTGGCAAAAGACCTGTCTGTTTCCACTCTGTCCGGACTGTGCCCCATAGCAATTAGCGAGCAAAGTGCTCGGAGAGAACCCCACACCTTTAGCTACCTGGGTATGAAGATGTATCATACAACTCAAGACATATTAGAGGGTAATCTCGGGAGAACAATTTCCTCCCTGCGCCCCGGATAGCTTTGTGGTGCTCTCTCCTCCTGATGGTACAAGGCAGGGTTGCACTCTTGAAAATGGTTATACTGCTGGGGCTTCTACACTATTTTACTAATTTGCCAATCCTTGTTCCTCGTAGCACCTTTAAGACACAATTAAATTATTGGATGAACTAGTGTGAAATGGAAGGAGGCGTAGAGTGGTGCTGGCCATGCTGCAACTGCTAACAGAGCATAGAGGACTGTGGCCTCCGGTGTTTGAACGCTACCCTCTGGCAGCACAACTCCAGTGGCCAACCTGTTGGCTGGCTGGCAGCCATCTTGTGAAGGTATGCTCAGGAACAGGGTCCAGGGCATTGAGACTGGTGCAGGAACTGTTTCTTCCAGCGGGATCCGTGTCTCCTGCTGCTTCAAATGCCCTCATTAGAGTGCCATGTGAGTGTCACCGCAGGGCACTGAGGGTTGTGCCTGAAATGCCGCACTACTCTCCAGAGAAAGCTCCGGGCTCCATTCGTACAGTTCGATTGAGCATAGGTAGAGTGGGATTGGCAATCTGGGGGCAGCGGTGTGGATACACTGGGTGCTCTGTTTCATGATGGAGCCCTAGTCCCCTATGATCTCGTGCCGGAACAAACAGATCTTACAGTGGGCCCATTTCTGCACACAGACAACTTGTGTTGTCACCAGAACGCATGTGGGATGTTACTGCTACAGAACACACGACGCGCCATCTCACGCGGGTCCGTACACACCTTGGACAATGAGAGGAGGCTGGTTACATGGCTAACTAAAGCCATCCCTTGTACCACACAAGACCCATTGAGTACATTACGTGAGGCCTGGGGAGGGGCATTGGACATGCATTGACCCAAAAGGAATGGGACAGGGTCTTACTTTACCCTAGGAAAGTTTTGCCTAATGCCTGCTTTCAATATTTACAGTTTCATGTGCTATTTGCTGTTTACTTAACACCAACTACGATTCATGGGATGTACCCTACCGCGTCTATGGAGTGCCATCATTTACGGGCCCCAATAGAGGATATGGCACATATGTTTTGGAACTGTCTATCAGCTAGAACAATGTGGGTGGAGGTCTGCACCACAAACTCCCATCTCACGAGCAGAGGGGACTTGGTCACTTTGACAAACTGCTTGCTTGGTCTTTCCAGGCGCTTTAAAATGGGGGGGAGCCACTACTCGCTTCATTAACCTGACACTCCTACTAGCTAAGCAGACCATCACTATGCACTGGGAAGTGTCGGCACTCCCTGGTGTGGAGTACTGGTGGAAGGTGACCATCAAATGGGGGATGGCAGATTGCGCTGTGAAGAAGTATGGGGCCTATGGAGACGCCCCATTGCAGCAGAATGAGCTGCACTGCTCACCGCACTGCAGGATGCTCCTGAAGATGATGACAGGTTAGTTGATTGTGCACGCCCTACATCTGATTGTCCTGCTCTCTTTGAAACAGCACTTTCCCTAGCACGCAACTCTCCACCCCCGCCACCTTCTTACCTCTTCCCCTCATCACGCCTACGGTTGGTTGACAGGCGGGACTGTATACCTCTGCCCTGTTAATTTTCTCATTAGATGTTAAGGCTCATGTTTGGTTCTTTCTGTATTACAGGCTACATATTTCTATGCCATTATAGGATCTGATTACAATGTATAAGACTGTGAATTGCAGCAAATATGTGATTTTCCGATGTATTCTAACTGTCTGTACTGCTGATATTAGTCTATGATAAAAAAAACGTAATAAAGATGGTTTAAATAAAATAGATGTAAGCATGATAATGAGAAAGGTAAAGCAATAAGTAAAACCATAAAGAATGGCGCACTTCAGAAGAAGAGGGTGCAAGCTGTAGAACGACAAATGGGGGTTGGAAGTGCCAACTTCCATAAAGCGTGAAAGCCAGTGATAACATTTCAAAAAATATCAGTGGATAGTAAGAAGCAACATATAGATGGAGGGGACATTTTTGGGCCAGCGAGCAAATTATCAGACTTTATGAGGTACAACGTTGTTGCATTTGCACTGGTCATAAAGACATAGGGGCTTATTTACAAGTCCCTTGCGCCGCCGGTGTGTCACTTTTAATGTGGGAAAAAGTGACTTATTGGTGGCACAAGGTGCTTGTAAATAAGCACCATCTGCTATAGTACTTGCCCACATCACCCATTTTATTCTACAGCTACATGCGCACAGATAATCAATCTTCACAAGAGTTCCATAGTGCCAAAAATACTTTGGGGCATATAATCAAGGACGGGCGATACATTATCACCGCTTTTATCGGCAGGAAACTGCTGATAAAGCGGCGATAATGGCCTTGATAATATGCTCTATGAATTCCTATCGAAGCCCATGTTAGATGTGAAGACAGATGTCTTCACATCTAACATGGGCTTCGATAGGAATTCATAGAGCATATTATCAAGGCCATTATCACCGCTTTATCGGCAGTTTCCTGCCGATAAAAGCAGCGATGATAGGAAGTCATAGAGCATATTATCAAGGCCATTATCACCGCTTTATCGGCAGTTTCCTGCCGATAAAAGCGGCGATAATGTATCGCCCGTCCTTGATAATATGCCCCTATATTCGTAATCCACCTAGGAGAAATAGCAAAGAGACACTATTTTGCCTAAAAATGCCAAGGTTCCCATAATTGCCCCTCAGTAGTTTCAGTAAAAATACCAGGAAACATGTCGAAATAGCAAGTGGCACAAAAGACAACCTCTCTTGGTGAAGCTTGGCAAAGACTGTTGAAGGTGTAGAATTGTTCTTTGACGTAGAACACACGTTTGTACCACATGAAAATGAAGTGTTCAAGGTCAATCTTTTCCAACCGTGAATGATTCATGATTAATACATCATGCCATTCCCTAAAACCATCATTTGAATGGAAGTACAGGGAACTTTGCTTCTGTCCTCAGTGGACAACTGTAACATATTCCACACCTAACTCCTGGAAAATTCATTACTCTGCATAAAAGGGGTGTTCCATGGGTGTTGCTGTGGGTGTTCCCACATTCCCAGATTTACAACATTTTGTAAATCTGGGACTGCGTCAGAATTCTCTGCCTCCCCAGGGGAGCCATAGGAATGGCACAACAAGGTGAAATACTTATATTTCTTCTCATTATTTATAGAAAGAGGAAAATGCCATTCATAATAATGAATGAATGAATGAAAAAGCTTTATTCGATTTTAAAATACATAAAATCATAAAAGCAACAAGTTCATTACAGTAACATTACAATTTTAAAAGTACATATATTTTAGCAGGTGATTAAGCTTTTCCTTTTCTTTAAGATACTTTTTAAAAAACCCAGCATGACAGCTACACATGTTAGATCATTTAAAGACAATAAAAATAGTAAAGCTGGGCGGCATTGCCTCCAAGTACCATATTTTTTTTTAAAAAGGTTTGATCCATCTAGACCTTTTCAATGTATAACATTACAAAAACATATTGCATGCAGCGTAGATTGGGTAGACAAATTGTCACATGGGCATTTACACAAATTTCTACCCCAATCATTTGCTTTAGGGAATGAGATTAAACGAAAGAAAGCATCAAACCTGAACCTTGTTAAAAGATAGCGATCATAGGCCTCCAGGCACCAAATTAAATAGGGCTGAATTGTATATGTGACTAGGGTGAGATGATGCTGTATTACGAGTTTTTAGTTCATTTCCACACCTAGTCTCAGGGATTCAACATGATACCAGCACAACTGCTTCAGGTCCTTTCTTGAAATCTTAAGCAGTGAGTCTGGTTGATGGTAATAATCTGGTCTTCCTAAGTCCCTGGTAAATTTAAGAATATACATCAGCCAGGGTATCTTACTGGCCTTGTCCAGCCCCATGCAGTCCTTTATAATGTTTCTGTTTAACAGAAGCTCAGGAGTAGCCCAAATTCGGTGCCAAAGCAAAACAGGTTGTATGCTAATCAAGTCGATGATATAGCGAATCCCCAGCTCTGCATGACAATTAAAAACAGGGGAGCTTGCTGGGATTGCCAGGATAAATCTTAAAAACACATTCTCGACCTTTTGTATTTCATAACACTTGTCGATACCCCAGATACCTGCTCCATAAATGGCTGTGCTGATGCACTTGGCCTGGTAAATTTTTAACAAAATTTCTGGAGGTCTCTTCCCCATCTTTTTAGAGAACGACATAAGTGCCGCTGTAGCTCTCTTGAACATCAAAATCCTATTTCTGATGGCCGACCCCCAGGACCCAGTTTCTTCAAGCACGATACCCAAATAGGAAAAAGATTTGGTGTTAGCAATTTTTTCATTCCCGGCAAACAGACGACACTCTTTGTTCCTAGATCTTCCACACGTCATTACAAAGGTTTTAGATACATTTAGATTAAGGCCCCTACTGTCCATGAAATTTAGATATGTATTCAAGGCCACTTGTAAACCTTTTTGTGTCCGTGACATGATCACGGCATCGTCCGCGTACAAGAGGGACACAATTTGTTGGTGGTTAACCTGTGGGGAGTTGCGTACTTCAGCCACTAATTCTTTTTCTAAATCATTTGTGTATAGATTAAAAAGAAATGGGGCGAGTACACACCCTTGCCTCACTCCCCGCTTTACCTTGAAAGGCTTGGTACATTCTCCTTTTGTGCCGAACCTAACTTTGGCCCTGGCCCCAGCATAAAGTTGTCTTAAAAAGGAAATTACCACTTTTTCTACCTTCATGTCCCTCAGAATCTGCCATAATCAGTCAAACGCAGCGCTTAAATCAACAAACACTGCGTAAAGTTTGCTTTCCTTAGCCTGGGTGTACTTTCCTAGGAGCATAGAGAAATTTAGTACCTGTTCTGCGGTACCCCGACCCTCCCTAAACCCATATTGCACAGAGGTTAAGATGTTGTTATCATCAGCCCATTGTTGTAGACGATTTAAAATTACCCTCCCTGTAACTTTCATAAAAGAATCCAGGAATGGATATGGGACAATAACATGCAGGATTTTCCCGGTCCCCTTTTTTAAATATGGGAATAATTATTGATTCCGCCCAAGTATCGATGAATCCCAGTTCACAACTAGCATCAAGAACACGCTTTAATAGCGGGGACCATAGCTCAGGCTGATGTTTAAATAAGTCGATGGGGATACCGTCACCGCCCGGGGCTTTATTACCACAACTTTGAGCAATGGCATCTTGAATTTCATTTACAGATGCCTGTAGGTCAATTGGGGTAAAGCCACCCCCACCATCCCCCAGTGTTTTCCTCCCCATATCAACCAATTTCTGCACTCCACCCGGATTATAGACCTCTGCGAAGAAGTCTGTCCAAGAGTCTTCCGATATTGCTACTTCTAGTCTGGCATTGTCTCCTGGATTAAAAAACGGAGCCTTGACAGCTGCCCAAAAGGCAGAACCGTCCCTTTTCAATGAAGCCTCATGTAAATTTACCCAGGCTTCATTCTTTATATTACGTTTCCGGGATTTTCTTGCCAAATTATATTCACGCCTGCACTGGGTTATTTCTGCCTGAATTCTTGGATTTTTACTCAATGCCCTCTTAAAATGTGCGTGTGTTTTCGTGCATGCTGCGTCAAACCACCCATTTTTGGTCTCCGTCCCATCTCTAGCTGGGAGCAGAAGATTCTTTTTAATGATCCTTGTGATATATGTAAAGGAATCCAAGACCTCTGAGTGTAAGACCTCATCCTGAAGACATCTATTGACAGGTGCAAGTGCTTGTTTAATTATTTTGCTATTTGTAATCGCTGGATTACTCAAAGACCACCTAAGAGCATACCCGTTCTGTTTGCTTAAACTACAATTACTTGTCCAGGCCAATCTTTCTATCATGGAACAGTCTTTGTTTACAGGGAGCTGGATACCAAAGCCGAGAGGGAGATGGTCGCTCAAACCAATAGTATATGTTGTAAAATCAATTAGGCGGTTTGAATGGGAATTAGTGATGGTGACAAAATCTATCAGTGTACTATGCCCTCTCCCCACATATGTGGGACTAAATTCCACCGGGGAACTACATTGCAGATTTACGAAACCCATATTAAAAGAGGCCATCATGTCGTTGAGTGCATCACCCCCATTATTGTGCTCAAAGTGTGGCTGATTTTCCAACTTGTACATTTCATGATCGCCACAACCGCTCTGATACTGCCTGCATAGATGGTGATTAAAATCGCCTCCCCATATCAGGATGGAGTCCCTTGCTGTATTATCCACCAACTTTCTAATTTCCTTATTAAGGGCTTTTATCATGTCATTTACCAACCCCTTTTCAGTATTGTTATACATATTAATGATTATTACCTCTGCCTTGGGGGTCACCTGAATTACAATAATTTGATACTCACTAGATGAACCCTCCGATTTCAAAGATAATACCTCCAACAGGTTATATACATAGATAGTCAGTCCGCCTTTACACCTCCCATGTCTGGAAGGACTTGCTGGTACATGGAATTTTTTAAACCCGTTGATGTGAATGGCTTCACGTGATCAAGTCTCCTGGAGGCACAGTATGTCTATGTCCTTAATAAAGTCAGACCAAATTGGATTGTTTATTTTTGAGCGGAGTCCTGCAATATTCCAGAAAGCAAGCCTCGTTCCTTTCTGTAGGAGTGCCCCTGGTTGAACATTAGATAAATTTCCTAATATGCAACCACCCTCACTATCTACCGTTAGATGTTCTATTCTAATCTGAGAAAGTACCTCCAATGTCTCCAGCAAGGTCTTTTCCCTGTGGGGGTAACTCTCGCAAATTACCTCAACTCGTTCTGCCACAGTTTCTAGACCTGTTCTTAAAGCCTCCCTATTTTTGTTGGTTCGTCGACTCCATCAAGCCCCCTCAAGACCGAGTAGCGATTAACCCCTTCAAAGCTAGGGAGGTGTACATCTGCTCTTCTACATTGGTGGTTAGCAAAAAATTTAGTAGGAATTTCCCAGCCATGACTAGTTGATTTTTGCGTATGCCTATTGTACCCCTGGTCATTTGCTCTGCTTAGGTTAGATCTGTTCAGCTCCCTATAAAAATATTCAAGTGGGAGAATCTCAATACCCCTCCTTTGTGCCTTAGCATTAAACGACATCTCACTCATGATACGTCTAACAGGGTCAAATCTTCTAAAATTCAAAACGATACAATCCCCTGCTTTGTTCTTTTTAGTTCTCCCTATCCATGACACTCTACGAGCCATAATGATATCCTGCCAGATGATATTGCCCTCTGAGGTGTTATTTGTAATCCAGTGAACCGCCTTGTTTTTTAGCTGGCCAAAGTTCTCCCTCGTGCCTTCATTCAAAACAGGGACGTTCACGAGTACTAAAACCAGGGGTGCTGATTCTGGCGGGAGATTGATTACTGGCAAGGCAACCTGTGCTGTCCTTCTGGATTCTACAATCCCTCCCCCCGTGTCCTTATTCATCTCTGTATCAGATAATTGTGTGGTGGCTGGATTAAGTTCTTGGGGTTTACTTGCTAAAGGGAGTAGAGTTTGGGCAGTATTACTTATACGGCCTGTGCGAGCCTTATTTATGGTGCTTGATATTGGGACTTTAGGATCTATGTTAGTGCTTGACAAGTTCCCCCTATCAGTAATTGACTTAGATATTGTTAATACATCAAGCCTACGTGTGTTGTTGTTGGCTAATTCGCTCAGGTTGTCAATCTTCCTATTTATAGCTTTCAACCTTTCAATCAGGGGAAAGGTAAACGAACGCAACAAGTGCGTCATGTTGGTAAAAGATAGCACTAACTCATCCTCTTCCTTGAAGTTTGTGGTTGTTTTTTCCGTCTGTCTCGTATGGGCAGTAGGGACTTACGGGACTTTAGTGGACTTTTTTGGTTTGTTAAATATATTACTAGGTTTCTTTAAGAGTGATGCATTTGGATAGCTAGAAATCCTTGAAACCTTAGGTTTTTTTACCCACTTGACGTCCCCCCCTCCTCTTCCTTTTCCCATTTAGCTTTGAGCATGATGGTACTTTTTCTAAAACCAAAGGAGTATCTGTTGACTGTAGGCTTTTCCTTGGTTCAATCGTGTAAAACCCCTCGGAAGAAGCGCTACTACAGGAAGAAACATTCAAAGGTGGAGCAGCTTCGCCCCCTGAGAGATAATCAAATTGTAGGTCAAGTTTATCCAAGTCAATAGGGCTACACGTGAGTAGAGTAGTTGGTGCGGAGTTGACCGGTGAGATAGCATTTATCAGACCGCCTAAGGAGGAGCGCTTGGCACTCAGAAGTTCCATGGACAAACGCTTCTCTGTTAGAGCGATTTCTCTACCCACAACTCCGGCTGCTCTAGAATAAAAGTTGGTCTTCCCCCAGCGTGAGCAGGTGTAAGGCAGCGCCTCCCCTCCACATCCAGAAAATATATCAGGGGCAGTCAGAGACAAGATAGATCGATCATAAGAGGGCTTACCAGAAAGTGAAGAGTTTAGAGGGCTAGCCCAGCCCAGACTTGACCGGCCCTGGACGGCCGTAGACAGCCCGCCCTTTGACCGGGCTTCGCCCGGCGTCCCGCGAGACGGGGCTGTCCCAGATTTAATGCGCCTCCTAGCGCGATGTGGACACGCCCAGAATTATGGCGATTGTAGTCCCACACACCACACAGCGGCCACACCGAGGATCTTGTAGGTGCGGCGGCGGGCGACGGGAAAGCAGCGGGAATACAGCAGGCGTTCAGCTCCCCCGAACTGCAGGTACTGTCCGCACTCGTCAGTTACCACAGGAAAAGGCATTAATAATAGTTTTTGTGCAAAAACAATCATCCTCTCAATGCGGGCACCCCTGCAAATGGCGGCCAATTGTGTGCCAGCGCAGGGGAATGAACAGAGGTGCGTCGTATTTTAGTTAATATGATGCCCCCCTGTGCTTTGAAAATGATGCAGCACAGCACAAAAGGTCTTGTGGCGCCATCCTGGGTCCCACCTTCAACCGCCATCTCAAATTAAGCCCTTATAGCCCCAAACACCAGCTCCATAACACCCAGAGGAAAGACGTTTATTTCTATATGGGCCAGATGTACGACGTTTTGTGACTCGCAAATAGAATTTACAACAATGTCTTAGACACTCTTTGCGATTCCTTATGGGGTCTGGGCTTACAGATTTGCGATTTCTGGCAGAAGGGACTGAACGCCTAAAATGCCGAAGAACACCGCGGTATCGCGACCATCTGTGGCTATCCTGTCCATTGAGCTGTTTGCCCCATGCAACAGCATACTTAGACCGCCTACTGGGGCAAGAGCTATTCTGATACCTCATCCCGCCTCGCCCCGACGCCACCCCCCTCTGTCTTCCATCATGCTCTGCTTGCCATAAGATCCTTACAACTCCCGCCACGCGGTGCCCCCACTGAGAGCATTTCCTGATGGTTCTTCCACCATTGCAGTACCTCACATTTTTTAGACCAACACTCACCCTCTGTGTGCGTCAACCCTTTGATTATTGATCTCCATGTGCCCTCATGTTACAGGTTGTTCTTCTCTCGCCAAGGAGCGAGTATCTTGGACGTCAAGGTTGGGGTCTTATTCAAACCCAATCTGGGTGAATCCTACTTCAGTGTGAGTAGGGACACATGGCTGGGGACACTGCTGCGTTGGTATCCTTCTACCCACCCCTGCAGGACGATCCCATAAAACAGGATGCATTTAAAAAAAATAAAATGAACAGTTTCTGTTTAATTTTTTAAGAGTAGGCAGTGGTCCGTGGGATCACTGCCTGCTCTTAAAAAATATTTTCGCACACAATCACAATGGGGTCCCCTTGGGACCCCTTCCCATTTGCCAGTAGCTTACCACCTACTTGAAGTAGGTGGTAAACTGCGAGTGTTTTGCAATTGCTGTTGCAAAACAATCATACATTTAAGTGAAACTCACTATTAGCCAGGGATGCCCTTGGCACGCCCCTTCCTAATAGCAAGTCGTAAATCCTATTTTGCGAGTCGGTAATAGTTTACCGACCCACAAAATAGGGTTTGTACATGGGGCAGAGCAATTATGCAGTCGCAAATGGGATGATTTCCCGTTTGCAACCGCAAAGTAGTGTTTGTCAATGGGGCAGATCAATTATGCAGTCGCAAACAGGCCAATTTCCGGTTTTCAACCGCAAAATATGCTCATACATATGACCCTATATTTCCAATATGCCTTTTACTGACCTCTTGCACAATCTGATAACCAAATCAAATCCAAAACATCTTGCGACTGGATGAATTTTAATCTTCTACCTCATATAAGATGTGACCGTTGGCCAGAATTATCAAAGGTCTCTCCTAGATGCAAGAAAGTATGCACTTTGTAAAGAATCTAATTTTGAATTACTAAGGGTCTACATCTCATTGATTTGGACCACAAGATCAAGATAGAAGTCTTGGTGAATTTAGTATTGAGTTCTAATCACCCATAAAAGACACATAGAAGTCAATACGTTACTTAAGGCCATTAACTTTGCAAGCAGTAAGCACCACATTATCATCATACAGGAGACAGAAGAGCCGGACTTCCCCTACTACCTAGCTATGGCATGCCTTGTCCCTGACCCTTAGTGAGGCATGTGAGTCATTTATATGTGAGAGTAACTGAGCACATACTGCAGATAGAATTTACCAAGTGCTCACTTAGACTCCAAGGTCAGGAACAGTCAAGGAAGAATGACTTGGAATACCTGAGCACGAAAAAAATCAGTGAAAGTGTTAAGAAACTCATGGGTAAAGGAATCATGGTACCTGTACCTGGACACCTTGCCGAACTATGAGCTTAGGTGTGAACTATTAAGAGTATGAATTGGAATTAACCCGTGGCTAATAGAGGGAAAAACAAAGGCTGAAATGTTATATGCTGATGGAATCTGTAAATGTGGTCTTGGAACTAAAAATGATATCCTGCATATATTGGTAGATTGCCTTGTGGATTTAGCGTTGAGGAAATTGTTTCTATGCCCGATTTTCTTAAAATACGGAATAAGGTCAAGAGCTCAAGCTATAGAAATGACAAATCTTGATATAGCCATCACATCAGGGAATTATATGAAAGGCATAAAACCTTTCTAAGGGACAGATTGAAGGGGGTTAAGTAATTCTATCCCTCTTTTTAAAATTCCCTCATCTAGCTAGGCAAAATACCTTAGACAAAGATATACATTATTGAATTGAGTTGAAATGTAACTGTTATGGTGGAAAGTAAGTGGATATCGAATTTTTAAAATGTACATAACTGAAAATTAATTTTTTATTAATTTTACTGTATTCTATTTAATTATTTTGACATATCCTACATTGAATTTCATTGGGTTAAAAGGTTGCTGCTATCGGGGAAAGAACGTGATTATGTACTTTTATCATGAATTTTATTGTAAGGAAGTTTTAATGGATTGATTTTATTTTACTATTTTGGCTCTCACAGTGTTTAAAGACCATGGTCTAAATCAACAAAGAGTTTCAGTTCTGAGTCATTTATATATAATATAGAAATAATTGGGTTGAAAACACAACATGAATGCACAACAAGTATCCAAATTGAACGTCTTTTAGCATTCCCCATTTGCTCAAAACCTGACTGTAAAATCTGAGTGCAAATGTAATTATCTTCACACATGATAGCAATAATTGACTAGAAGTTTGACCTTATGACATGGTGGTATGAAAGTGAATTATTAATTGCGTGCATCAAAACTACCTCACATAATGAAGACACTAACGTGTTAGGTCCAGGAGAAGGTTTCAATTATTCAACCCAGTGGTGGCGGATGACATTTGAAAGTGGTGAGGCGTAAAAGTTGTGGATGAATGTTGTACAGTGAGAGAGCCCAACCATCATTAGGAGGGTTCGAGTTGGTTCTGCCCCCGGAAAAGTTTGGAAAAAGAGTGCGCAAAAAATGCATTTTAAAGCAAATTTGAGAAAGCAAGATTTATAAAGCATTGTGAAAGTGTGGACTTTAAATATTTAAACATGTCACACTTAACTATGGAACTAGTACGTATACATTACATGGTCTTTATAAGAACCTGACTGACATTTTCTTCATACAGTTTAGTTATGACATCAGTAAAGACATTAAGGCCCTATTATGATGTCGATCGGAGGCTTTGCTACCAACATCTAAGGTTTACAGTCTGACCACCTTATTACAATGAAGGCGGTCGGAGTACAAATCGGCTGGTCTGACCGACTGGCTTCCGATGGGCAGATGGAGCCCATCAGCCAGTCAGAACCGCAATGTAATCCCTTAAAGATGGTGTTTACGATGTTGGTTTCAGGCAGTCTTTCCATGCCAGCCTTCCGAACAGGGAAAGCCTGTCGGAAAGTGGCTTTGGGGGGCGGTTTCTGACCGCCGCACAAGTTCCCATAGATAAATGGGAGTCTGCGACAGCACCATGTGCGGTCACATCATAATAATGCGGTCGGCCCACTGACTGGCGTTGGTCGGTCCCGATTCCGCGGCGATGTCGGTCGGAGGCAACTCCAACCGACATCGTAATGAGGCCCTTGACATGGTATTAATGTAGCTGCTCTGTAACAGCAGTGTATTTAGAATCAAATAACGAAAACTGAACAGGTTTTTCCTTTTCCTAAAGAACGTTGAAAAACAAAGTTTAAGTGGGTAAATGTGCAAAAAATAATTATTACAACAGAGATGGTGTTTGTGGGCTTAAGAAGGAGGGTACTATTGATGCTGGATCGTTCACTGTGGTCGCTGAAGGCAATTACAATTTTATTTTAAGCACTGTAAGTCCATGACAGACTTGGCCATGCAGGCTCTGGGAAAGAGAAAAAAAGTATAGTGAACAGTATTAAGCTCTGAATAAATTGATGCATGACAGAAATAGCAAAAATCATTCTATCTCCGTGACAATATTTGATACGAAAACAACATTTTCCAACCAGTCTCTGAGCTGAAAGTAAAATCAGTGTGCCAGTGCTGACATTTTGCAACTGAGTGTTCTGATGCAGAAACAGCCCAGGTGTACTGTCCTTGTAGACTGGATTTCGGAGAAGCTGACACAGTGAATCGATGCATAGTTAAGCACATTGCCAGACAACATATCTACCATAATTAGCTAGCATTGCCACGATGCCACAATGTTTCTACATTTACGTGGTTCTTTCCATTACCACGCACAGTCACTCGCAGATCCTTGATATTCATGCACCGCGGTGGCATTCAGAGTGTGCAGACAGATATTGGAAATAGTTACTCCATATACAAAGGGAGACTCCATTAGTACTGAAATAGTTAGTTTGGGTCACAGCTGATTTTTCATACTTCAAGAGGCAGCGCTGCAGTGGGCATACATACGGGTGCCTAGCAAAAACATGCCTTTTCATGCCAGGTCAGATGATTGACTGGCATGTGCATGTGGTGGCTTGAAGTTTAGCCTAGACAGGCCTCAGGCAGGCCACAGCATACCCATAGATGGTGGTTTGTTTGTGAGCTCAGCTTAGTGAGGAGGGTGTACTATTGATGCTCATGCAGCATCATTCATTTAGCAGTTGACTGTTGCTCACTTTTGCCAAGCGAAGGGCAATGCTGAAAACTGAGGAAAAACTCACAGGGCTTCACATTTCAAGAAGGGCTGTCTATCAGTGCCTTAGACACATAGGGGCATATTATCAAGGACCTGTGTTAAAATTATCACTGTTTTATCGGCAGGAAACTGCCGCTAAAGCGGCGATAATGGGCTTGATAATACGCCCTTGTTAATTCCCATAGAAGCCCATGTTAACACAAGAACATGGGCTTCTATGGGAATTAACAAGGGCATATTATCAAGCCCATTATCGCTGTTTTATCGGCAGTTTCCTGCCAATAAAATGGCGATAAATTTAACACCGGTCCTTGATAATATGCCACCTAGTTCTACACTGGTTTCACATTGTGGACACGCATGCCCAGCCCCCCCGGAGCCGTGCACATCTGCAGATTGCCAGCCATGCCTCTCCCAGTCGCGAGCGCACACACACACACACACACGCAGGCACACACACACTGTATACACACACGCTCACACACACATGCGCACCCCCCCAACCTGCTCACGCGCACATACACACACACACAGTCACACAAGCACATCCATACACTCGAAGTGCCCATCTCCTGTCTCGCTGGCCTGATGCACCAAAAAACACGTCCCCCTACTCACCGGGCTGACTCAGGACTCCCCGCTGCTCTCCAGGCCGGTTTTTCCTCCTCTGGTGTGTGTCAGCGGCTCAGGCTTGGCAGCAGACGGGGCTCTCCATGATCACGCACCGCAAATCTTCCGGCTGGCTTCGCAGATGACGAGTTTCCTAGACGTCCGATGTGCACGCTCACGGTACACGGAAACGCGCACAGCGTGACTGAGTGTGCGCCCGTACAGGTGAGGCGCATGCTCGCATGCTCACGACATTATCCTTGGCTTGTTACTAATCTGTCTGTCTTGAGCACAAAAATGTTTGGAACGAAGAGCGAACATATTTTTTTTAATTTTAAAAAATTGTTAACGTGACGAAAAATTGTAAACAAGCCGAGACTGGAGCATATTCCGTCCTCAGCTGCAGCCGGAGCTGGACATGCGCTTCCCCGCTCTGCCGCGGCGGGGCGCTGCTTCCTCTCTTAGGTGTGAAACTTAGGCTGGGCTCCCGGCGCTGGTGGCAGTCGCCGCTTTGATGGGCCACACTTGAGCACCGCGGGGCGAGGAAAGAGTGCAGGCTTCACTCGCAGGAGACTGAGTTACACTTCTGAAGTGAGGAAACACCGAGGCTGAGCCGTGTCACTCGGAGCGCGACTGCTGAACACTTTGGACGTTCTTGGGTGAACTCTCCTCCCTCCCCGCGATCCGTGTGAAGCGTCCCGTGGGTCCTACTGCGGGGCAACAGGTGGAAGAGAGAGCCCGTGGGAGTGAAGCAGGGTCCGGCCGGCACTGCATGGATCCTCTCCTGAGCTTAGACCCGCCAGAATGCACGACCTGCCCCGGGAGGTAAGATGGGTCCGCGACTTCCCCGGAGGGTATTTATTTATTTAATGCGATTTTCTACAGCGCGAAAATTACCCGAAGGTGTCAGAGCGCTTTACAAAAGAACCAGTTGTGATACATAAGGATTTAGGATTACATGAGTTACATAAAAGATACAAACAGGATTTTTTGTGTGCAAATGTACAAGTTGTAAAGTCATACAGGGCCCTGCGCCATCCTCATTGTATGCACTGCCCCCTCCTTCCCACAAAATCTTTTCACAACCTGCTCCACCATCGAGATAGACTGTGCCACCAAGCCTGCTGTACCGTAGACTCCCTGCCTCCACTCGCACCCTACTACACACCCTCACGATCCCCGCATACTGCCAACCACCCCACATGCTTCAGGTGTTTCCCTTTATTTGTGTTCCTGTTTCAATCGGTGTGTGCCTGCTCTCTCGCTTTGATCTACCATGACCACCTGCTTCCGGTGTTTCTTATTACACACTTACGGCGAGGAGGGGGGCTTCTCCTTAATGACTTCTAAAGTGCGGAATTCTCGGTTTCTCCCTCTGCGTCAAATCTCTCGTCATAACTACGCCAGCAAAGATTTGGAATTTACTTTTTCAGCTGTGAAATGAATCTCCACATTGACCACTTTTTTTTAGCGCAGTATACCTCAGTGAGGTGATAGTTTGCACTCTGTACTCTTTCATTCATTCGCTGTTCCCTCTTATCCACATCTGATTTTAGCTGTAGATCTGTTTTCCCTCTTCCTCCCTCGATAGGTTCTAGAAAAATGCAGACTCAATGCAAAACTTTTCATATATTTTGGAAAGTAGTTCCCTCTTCAGCTTGTATTAATCGATGTGATGAGTTTGTTCCAGAGTTCAGCTCTGCGCACCGTCGGGGGATGACCCCAAAGCGTCCCTTCATCAGTCCTGCTGCTGTCAGGAGGAGATTCGAGCCAGCCGAAGGAGAGGGGGGTTTGTAGCCACGGTTTGACAATCTAGATTTCCAATTTGTGGTTCTATGATACCGCAGTAAAATGATCTGGAAAATGGTGTTTGTTTACATTCCCTAAGGAAACTCAAGAGTTTGGGGAACAGAGCACCGGTCAACGAAAAGTCTGCGAACTGTCCTACCTTAATGTATTTCTCAAATTCCTTCTTGTAGCTTCTACACCCTCTCTTGCTTCAGAAGTTATAAAACATTACGGAAGAGGGAAAAATCTATGTGTAAAAATATATGCAAGTAAGAGCCGAGTGTATGTGAAACTGGGAGCAGCAAGGCCATTCATAGGCAGAGGGGTCTTTGTCGCCCTAGACAAAATAACATTTTACTTCCCCATGACTGACAGGTGGGTCAGATTTGATGTCTGGAGACTTTTATTGGCCTCGCAAGATGTCTCCGATATAAAGAGGATTTTACAAAAACCAAGAAGGGATCCAGAAGAAGGCAAACAAATAAGTTGCACTGCATCCACTTATTTTTAGGTCTCGACCGGCCATGAATACGCAAGCGCATTGCAGCTCGAGACATATAGAGGTGGATCAGGAAGGCTGATCAAGGGGCTTTGGCAGGCGGATTACACACAGGGCATGTGCCCGTGCACGCGCTTGCCATTTGCTCCCCAAGCCACCTCGCACCCAAGCGGTTGCCATTTGCACGCCAGCCACGTCACACACACTCTTTGTCTGAGCCTCAAGGCATCAGACTTCAAATGCTACCGCTCCCCCGCCCCCTCCCCCCCTGCGTGCATATCGCGCACCACCATTTGTCTGTGCCTAGCCCTAGGCATCAGTCTTCAAAGTCTGCAGCTCCCCCGCCTCTCTCCCTCTCCCCGCCACAGCCATGCCGCGGGGTTTTTTTTCTAAGAGTTACGAGCCGTTAAATGTTTTCATGCGCACCACTGCCGAATACACCATGACTGCACAGACTTGCACGCAGAAGACAGCATTATACAGGCCTGGGTTCTCATCAAGTATTTTACCAGAAAAGTCCCAGCAATGGCTTCGTTTTTCACCGTACTAGTCTCCTCTGTGCACTTCGGACACATTATTTCACCGTACTCGACCCCTTGAGAATACATCAACCCGTTATTTCACCTACCTCTTCCCCTTCAGCACTCGCAGAACACGTTATTTCACCGACCAGTACATTACAGATGGGACAGGCTATTTCACGTCCCTTCAGCACCCTCACACACCCTCTCACACCCTCACACACCCTCAGCCCCCTCAGCTTCACACACCCTCACTCACCCACACACCCTCACTCACCATCACAACCCTCACACACCCCACCCTCACACCCCCTCCCCCTCACACCCCCTCAACCTCACACCCCCCCAACCTCACACCCCCTCACCCTCACATACCCTCACCCTCACATACCCTCACCCACACACCCCCTCAACCTCACACCCCCTCAACCTCACACCCCCACAACCTCACAACCCCTCACCCCCACATACCCTCACCTACCCTCACCCACACACACCCTCAACCCACACCCCCTCACCCTCACACCCCATCACCCTTACCCTCACCCTCACACACCCTCACTTACACTCTCTCACACTCTCACTCTCACACACACTCTCACCCCCTCTCACCCTCAAACCCCCTCTCACCCTCACACCCCCTCTCACCCTCACAGCCCCTCACACACCCCCTCACACACCCTCTCACCCTCACCCACCCTCTCACCCTCACCCACCCTCTCACCCGCACACACCCTCTCATCCTCACACACCCTCTCACCCTCACACACCCTCTCACCCTCACACACCCTCTCACCCTCACACACCCTCTCACCCCCTCACCCTCACACACCCTCTCACACCCTCAACCTCACTCACCCTCACACCCCCTCATCCTCACCCTCACCCCCCCTCACCCTCACATACCCTCACCCACACACCCTCTCAACCTCACACCCCCTCACCCTCACATATCCTCAGCCTCACACCCTCTCACCCATACCCTCACACCCCCTCACCCTTACCCTCACCCTCACACCCTCTCACCCTTACCCTCACACACCCTCACTCACCCTCTCTCACCCTCGCACACATTCTCACCCCCTCTCACCCTCAACCCCCCTCTCACCCTCAACCCCCTCTCACCCTCACACCCCCTCTCACCCTCACACCCCCTCTCACCCTCACACTCCCTCTCACCCTCACACCCCCTCTCACCCTCATTCACCCTCTCACCCTCACCCACCCTCTCACCCTCACTTACCCCCTCACACACCTCCACACCCTCACACACCCTCTCACCCTCACACACCTTCTCACACTCACACACGCTCGCACCCCCTCACCCTCGCACCCCCTCATCCTCACACCCCCTCACCCCCCTCACCCTCATATCCCCTCACTCTCAAACACCCTCACACCCCCACTCCCTCACACCACACACACCCCCACACACTCACACCCCCACACCCTCACACCCCTCACCCTCACATCCCCTCAAACCCCCTCACCCACCCTCACACCCCCTCACTCTTACACACCCTCACACATCCTCACCTCCCTCGCCCTCACTCACTCCCTCACGCCCCTCACTCACCCTCACACCCCACACACCCTCACCTTCACATCCCCTCACCCCCTCACCCTCAGACACCCCCTCACCCTCACACCCCCTCACCCTCACACCCCCTCATCCTCACACCCCCTCTCACCCTCACACCCCCTCACCCTCACATCCCCTCACCCTCCCTCACATCCTCACACCCCCTCACCCCTCACCCCTCACCCTCACACCCCCTCACCCTCACCCTCACACCCCCTCACCCTCACACCCCCTCACCCTCACACACCCCCTCACCCTCACACACCCCCTCACCCTCACTCATCCTCTCACCCACGCTCACCCACCCTCTCACCCACCCTTTCACCCTCACCCACCCTTTCTCCCTCACCCTCACACACACCCTCACTCACCCTCTCACCCACCCCTTGATCCTCACACCCCTCACCCTCACATTCCCTCACCCTCACACCCCCTCCCTCACACCCCCTAACACCCTCTCACCCTCACACCCCCTCACCCTCACACACCCCCTCACCCTCACACACCCCCTCATCCTCTCACCCACCCAATCATCTCCCCTGACCCTCCCTGACCCTCACACCCCCTCACCCACCCCCTCACCCTCACACACCCTCGCACCCTCTCACCCTTGCACCCTCGCACCCTCTCACCCTCACACACCCACCCGCCCTCCCTCTCCCACCCTCCCTCACACGCCTTCACCCTCACCCTCCCTCACACCCCCTCACCCACTCACACCCCCTCGCCCACTCACACCCTCCACCCTTACATGCCCTCACTCACACACCTGCACCCCCACACACCCTTACCCTCACACACACCCTCACACACCCTCATTCACACACACCCTCACCCCCCACACACCCTCACCCTCTCACACACCATCACCACTCTACTGCCCTCACTCTACTGCCCTCACTCTACTGCCCTCCCTCTACCGCCCTCCCTCTACCGCCCTCCCTCTACCGCCCTCCCTCTACCGCCCTCCCTCTGCCGTCCTCACTCTACCACTCTACCGCCCTCACTCTACCGCCCTCACTCTACCGCCCTCACTCTATCGCCCTCACTCTACCGCCCTCACTCTACCGCTCTCACTCTACCGCCCTCACTCTACCACTCTACCGCCCTCACCCACTCTACCGCCCTCACTCACTCTACCACCCTCACTCACTCTACCGCCCTTACTCACTCTACCACCCTCACTCACTCTATCGCTCTATCTATTGCCCTCCCTCACTCTATCTATCTATCGCCCTCCCTCTATATCGATAGCCCTCCTTCTATCTATCCCCCCCCTCCCTCTATCTATCGCCCTCCCACTATCTATCGCCCTCCCTCTATCTATCGCCCTCCCTCTATCTATCGCCCTCCCTCTATCTATCGCCCTCCCTCTATCGCCCACCCTCCCTCTATCTATCTATCGCCCTCCCTCTCTTCCACCCACCTCCTTCTCTAATTCCCTGTTCTCTTCTCTTCTCCTGTGCTGATCTGCTGTTCTCTTCCACCGACCCTCCTTCTTTAACTCTCTGTTCTCTTTTGCTGATCTGCTGCTCTCTTCCACGCCGCCTCCTTCTTTAACTCCATGTTCTCTTCTCCTGTGCTAATCTGCTGCTCTCTTCCACCGCCTCCTTTTTTAACTCCCTCGTCTCTTCTCCTGTGCTGATCTGCTGCTCTCATCCACCCCACCTCCTTCTTTAACTCCCTGGTCTCTTCTCCTGTGCTGAACTGCTGTTCTCTTCCACCCGCCTCCTTCTTTAACTCCCTGTTATCTTCTCCTGTGCTGATCTGGTGCTCTCGTCCACCCCAAGTCCTTCTTTAACTCCCTGTTTGCTTCTCTTCTCCTGTGCTGATCTGCTGTTCTTTCACCCCGCCTCCTTCTCTAACTCCCTGTTCTCTTCTCCTGTGCTAATATGTTGTTCTCTTCCACCCGCTTCCTTCCTTAACTCCCTGTTCTCTTCTCCTGTGCTGAACTGCTGTTCTCTTCCACCCGCCTCCTTCTTTAACTCCCTGGTCTGTTCTCCTGTGCTGGTCTGCTGCTCTCTTCCACCCGCCCCCTTCTCTAACTCCCTGTTATCTTCTCCTGTGCTGATCTGCTGCTCTCGTCCACCCCAACTCCTTCTTTAACTCCCTGTTCGCTTATCTTCTCCTGTTCTGATCTGCTGTTCTCTTTCACCCCGCCTCCTTCTCTAACTCCCTGTTCTCTTCTCCTGTGCTAATATGTTGTTCTCTTCCACCCGCTTTCTTCCTTAACTCCCTGTTCTCTTCTCCTGTGCTGAACTGCTGCTCTCTTCCACCCCACCTCCTTCTTTATATACATGTTCTCTTCACCTGTGCTGATCTGCTGCGCTCTCCCACCCTGCCTCCTTCTCTAACTCCCTGTTCTCTTCTCTTCTCCTGTGCTGATCTGCTGCTCTCTTCCAACCAGCCTCCTTCTTTAACTCCCTGTTTTCTTCTCCTGCGATAATCTGCTGTTCTCTCCCACTCGCCTTTTTCTCTAACTCCCTGTTCTCTTCTCCTGTGCTGATCTGCTGCTCTCATCCACCCGCCTCCTTCTTTAACTCCATGTTCTCTTCTGCTGCGCTGTTATGCTGCTCTCTTCCACCCACCTCCCTCTCCAACTCCCTGTTCTCTTCTCTTCTCCCAAGCTGATCTGCTGCTCTCTTCCACCCGCCTTCTTCTTTATATCCATGTTCTCTTCACCTGTGCTGATCTGCTGCTCTCTTCCACCCCGCCTCCTTCTTTAACTCTGTTCTTTTCTCCTGTGCTGATCTGCTGTTTCCTTCCACCACCTGCTTCTCTAACTCCCTGTTCTCTTCTCCCATGCTGATCTGCTGTTCTCTTCCTCCCGCCTCCTTTTTCTAACTCCCTGTTCTCTTCTCCTGTGCTGATCTGCTGCTCTCTTCCACCCACCTCCTTCTTTAACTCCCTGTTCTCTTTTGCTGTGCTGATCTGCTGCTCTGTTCCACCCACCTCCTTCTCTAATTCCCCATTCTCTTCTATTCTCCCGTACTGATCTGCTGCTCTCTTCCACCGCCTCCCTCGCTAGCTCCCTGTTCTGTTCTCTTCTCCTGTGCCGATCTGCTGTTCTCTTCCACCCGCCTCCTTCTTTAACTCCCTGTTCTCTTCTGCTGTGCTGATCTGCTGCTCTCTTCCACATACATCCTTCTGTAACCGCACACACACATACATACAACCACGCACACACACACACAACCACACACACAACCACACAAACAACCACACAAACACACACAACCACACACACAATCACACAAACATCACCCCACACACAAACATCACCCCACACACAAACATCACCCCACACACAAACATAACTACACGCACAACCACACGCACAACCACATGCACAACCACACGCACAACCACACGCACAACCACACGCTCAACCACACGCTCAACCACACACTCAACCACACGCTCAACCACACGCTCAGCCACACGCTCAGCCACACGCACAGCTACACACACAGCCACACATACAACCATACACACAGACAACCACACCCAACCACACACCCAACCACACACCCCACCACACACACAACCACACACACAACCACACACACAACCACACAAACACACACAACCACACACAACCACACACACACACACAACCACACACATCTATCTATCGCCCTCACTCAATCTATCGCCCTCACTCTATCTATCTATCGCCCTCACGCTATCTATCGCCCTCACGCTATCTATCTATCGCCCTCACTCTATCTATCTATCTTTTGCCCTCACTCTAAATATGTTTCGCCCTCCCTCTAGCTGCCCCAGACCATCAGACAGGCCAGTTCATGGACCTATTTCAGAAAGAATCTGAAAACCTGGTTGTTTCCTAGGATGGAAAACTAGTTCTTTCACTGCCTATTACGGGCTGGTAACGTGCTGACCATCACCATTTATAAAAGCGCCAGGATACCCGTAGGGTGACAGTTTTTATAAGTGATTTTTACATTACATTACATTACATCTATCGCCCTCCCTCTAGCTATCTTTTGCCCTCCCTCTAGCTATCTATCGCACTCACTCTATCTATTGCATCACCACAGCATCACTCAGGGGTACCACAGCATCACTCAGGGGCACCACAACATCACTATGCGCTACCGCAGCATCACTGAACGCCACAGCATCACTCGTCGCAACTACAACATCACTCAGCGCCAACACAGTATCAATCTGTGCAACCATTCAACAATAACTGGTTCAAATATTTTCTCTCAATGTTTCGAGCTTTATTATATATGTCATAAAAAGATGTTAATATTTCACTTCTGTTCTTGGATTTTCGTCACAATAAAATACACTGAACATAATCTTCACAAAAGTTATTTACAAAAGTTTAAGCTATTGCCATTATAAATTACAATAACTTTTATTTAAGTATTAATTATTTAGAAAAATTAAAAGCCATTGTTATTTGTAATATCAATACATCTAAGTCACGTAAATACAAAACATGTTGCATTACAAATGCTATAGGTGTCACATTTGCAAACGATAAAAGTATTGGCATTGTAAATGGAAAAGCTATTAATTTCGCTATTTTCAAAACCAACACATAAATAAAAAATTTGTCATTTACAAGACCAATAGCTCAAACTTTCCTAATGCGTGACCTATTGCATTGCAAATGCTTGTTGTAAACTGTGGCTGCGTGCCTGAGTCTCCAGACTCCGACTCTGAGTACTGCCTTTAGTTTCTTTCGGCTAGGCCTAGGCTGAGGTCACAAGTTTAGGTCAATTAGAACTGAACTCCACGACACTCCTGCCACATGTTCAATGCTGTTACTGCCTGGTGGAATAGCAAGAGAAAGCAAGCATAGTAATCAAATGGTCAATCACTGCATGACTTCATACATCCATGAAGTGTTTGGTCATGTCGTGGGCCTATCCGTCCCTAGCCTCCCAACCCTGCGCTGCCTCGTGTCACTTGCAGGACCACTTCACCAGAGGGATAACTGTGTATCTTTAGCCAATCCAGATGCTTCTCATTTGCTGTTATGTTACCAACACAGAATGAGAGCATTGCCTGGATTGGCTCAGGCAGGCCACCTTGGCTCTCATTAGGAGACCGGTCGGCTGTGGCTGTGATCCCTCCCCCCTGCCCCCACCGCTCATTAGTAGCACAGGTGGAGAGAACATTCCAATGCACATTGGGCTGGCCACAGAAAGGCAGCCATGCAACCAGATATGCACACTTTCAAGAGTATGGAACCAGCTGAGATTGAACATGGCATAGAAGTGTCTGCTACTGTCAATTATTTTTAAGCCCCACCCCACAGGCCAGCACGAACTGCTCTACTCAGGAACTGCAAGTGACTAGCCCTTGGCTGCAAAAAACTGACCGCCACGGCCAGAATAAAACACTTTATTATTTAGTTACATATTTATTTATGTTCAATAAAGGGGTCTGGGGGGGCCACAAATATGGCAGGACAACGACCCAACACCCTAATGGTGGAACTGCCCCTTGTTCAACCTGAACTCAACACCTGGTAGCTCATTCTGATAGGCTAAACATATTGAAAATGTGCAAAGCTTTAGAAGTACAAGTAGAAATAGAAAAGTATCAGAACTGCTAAAAAATCAAAAACACAATACAATAAAAGTCCAACTCTAATTTATTAAATAGAGTGAAATGTAGTAAACAAATTAACACCACATGTCAAAAATCCTATAAGGGGAAATGGGGATATGCATTTTCAAATATGTATGACATTTATTTTCAAGAAATGTAAAGAGCGAATCAGTAACTATGACCAGCACATAGGTGTGATTTCAGGATGACCGTGATGGAGCACGCGTCTGACTGTGATGGAGCATGGGTTGGATACTTGCAGCATGTTCGTCCTGGTCAAAGGTTTTACCTTCTGACTTAGTTTCTTAAAAGGAAGTCGAAATCCTCCAGTGGGGCAAGGCTGCAGTCTCTATCTGTCAAAGTCTTCTCATTGGCAGATAGCCACTGGACAAGATCCATCTGAAGCCATTGGTTTTAATGGAAAACACTCAAGTGGGAGAAATTTGAATTCCATAGCCGTTGAAGCAGTTGCATTAGTTTGAAACTTTTCGTGCACTTGCCTGATCAAGGTACTACTGGTCAGCTGGGCACTTCAGGAAAAAATGGCCCTTGCAGCGTGTTGTGTCCCAGTAGCCCTTGGAGTCTATTACTTAGTCCTGGTTTTTAAGTGGGAGCAGTTCCAGCCCTTCACATGAGTCCCCAGGGATAAACATTCACAGTTTTTCAGCACATTTGCTTTGCCTTCCTGCAAACTATTCCACAGTGCAGTATTTTAAGCAAAATCTAATCCAACAATGGCATAGGGTACCTGCCCTGGACGGTGCCGGGGGTCATCCAGGGATGTGTTTAGGAAAGTGAGCAGTCCCCTCCTCCTCAGCTTCATCAAACTAACTCAAGCACCAGTTTCAAGGGCCGTTTTCCCAGTCAGCTACAGGGTGCCTAAGATCAAATGCACTCCCAGAAGACAGACTCCCTTTTTCCAATCAGCACTGCAAAATGTCACTACAAAATGTAGTTATTTTGGACTGCTGCAATATGTGGAGGCCACTTTGAACACGCAATAGTTGAAGAAATCTAACCCAAATAAGCCAATAACTTAAGGATGCTGGCCCCAATGCCACATTATGTGTATTGTTCACAAATCACATTTCCTAATCCAGGCCTTGAAAGGGCACTCACAGTTTAGCTGCTGGTTTTCAGTCATAGAGTCTGTTAAACTCTGTAAAGGAAACTTATGATTAAATATTGCTCTTTATCAACCAATGCAATTGATTGACACAAACCATATTTGTATGAATTTACAGGTGGACTTACAAAATGAAAAGATTATTGGCCACTTCTTTAGACTCAATCTTCTAATTATGAAGTACTTACAGTTGAAGTAAACACCGTTGTAGCCAGACTTTTTGCACTTGAGACTGCATTTGACATTTTGTCCTAAAGGTAAACTGAGAAATCAAATGATATCTTGGTTCTCCACTACAGCTTCTGCACCCAAATCAGAGGAGCAAGGGACATTTTGCAGTAGTTAGCTGGGGCCAAAGAAGAGAAGTGATAGATAATTTTCCAGCGATGAGTAGGCTTTACCAACTTTGTGTATTAGACCAACCTTATTTTGTTCTCATATTAATGGCTTGATTTGCTTGACTAAAGAAATAACAATGCTATGTTATACAAAAATTAAAAAACATTTCAAACATGCCCTATGGTCACATTTTTAGACTTCTGTCAATATCATGCTCTTTTAATAAATGATAATAAAACCAAGTATGTGATATTTATACTGCATACATTATGTAGAATATGTGTTTACTTGAGGGGTAAATAAATAGAAAAACATAGAATTTTGACAGTCTCTAGGTTAGTATCAGTGATGATAGAAACTGGTAAACACTGATCACAATGCTTCTTCTGCCGCTGTACCACAAAGCAGTTTTTTAAATGATTTACAGGGACAGTAAGGACCTGAGAAGTCATCTGCCTATTTAAATTGCTCTGCTGGTATGACAGAGCATTTATCTTGAAAGCACTCCCACCAACATAACAGGAAGACTTTTGACATGAATTCATTGCCAAACAGGCAACTATGCAATCACAATCCACTCGCAAACTTGTTATTAACACAAAAAACCCACAATTGACAATCAATGGACATGGTGCTTATGCAATTTTCAATGCCGGGCCACCATGGCTTTCATGTCAGTGTCAGGCAGTTGAATTATATGTGAAAATGCCTGCCCTGAACGGGGTGGGCTCTCTGATGTCCTGCCCAGTGGTCCTCTTGTGAGTGGTCATCTATTCATATCGAATGCACCACTGGAAACATGATAGTTCTCTCAATTAACCTGGAAGTTAAATTTCACTTATGGACTGTAGCATTCATTATGCTGTCCGCCAGGCTGACCCCCAAAATATGGCTTACGGCCTAGATGTGTAGTCTGACTGCTGCAACCTTTAAACCTGCAGGTGAACCTATTGTAATAATCATATTTTCAGAGGAATGAAACCTACTGTTAAATATTAAGTCACTTCTAAGTTGACCATGTAGCAAGCAAAGCAAGGTGCCTTGTAAGTAAAAGGGGAATGAAGAACCGGGTTTTAGAACCCAGCGGCGCCAGGGGCACGCCCAAAGTCTTCGAGTTCACCTGTCTTAGAATACAGAGACACAGGATACTTCTGAGTGGCGTCAAAGATCAAATTTATTGGCTGCAGCCAGTAACAGAAGTCCTAGAAATCATCACGGTATGAGTTCTCAGGAGACTGCTCAATTTTACAAAGCAAGTCATCCCTTTTTATGCCAAACATTATGCTTCAGGCAAACATTCCTTGTTTACAGTTTAACCAATCACATGTTTCCACAATGAAAGTATTGCATGACGACAAACCCATTTTACAGTTGTCCCGCCCATAATCAATCATTGAACAAACCCAACATTCTTCTTTAGACAAGCCGGACAAACCCATAATAAAAAGGACCACAACCCATATCGTAAATAGACCATAAAAGAAGGAACAGAAACAGATAGTGTAAAGACTGGAGATACGCGGTGTAAAGTTGTTAAGTAGGTTTATTAGTATAATCAACCCCTTCAGGCATCAAGGTCCTACTCCTCCATCAACTCAGTCAGATCCCTGCCACCTGGATTCTACATTCCAGAATCCAGTAGGCAAAGTGAACATTAGTATTTAAAGTAACACACACATTATTTAAGATGTAACAAGATACAACATATCTCCTTTCCTAAATTACAAAAATTAAATTGAATAAGCGATAAAAACTAAAACACTTCTGATGGAATTAGTGTAGCTCTTGAATAACTATTTACAGTTTATGTACACATATAATCTTTCATCCAAACAGGTTTAGATTTAGGACGGACACATCTCCCCCTCACACATAAATCTGCATCAAAAAGTTTTGTTGAATTAGATGTTGATTTAATACTTCCTTGGTTACTAAGGAGTTTACATTCTAATTCGTTACATTTTGTTACACTCCTCATATTCCATTTCTTCCCATCATTAAGTTTGACTACGTTTCCTATAACATAAACGATCTGTTTAGGATCAGACCACTTGGAAAAACCAGGTTTCCTATTCTCCATGCGCTGTGTACGTACCCAATCACCACTTTTTAAAGGTTTTATTGCTGTCTTTACTCTTACATTGTGTTTATGTACATATTTATCTTGATAATCTTGTACTTTATCAGATATTTTTGTTTCTTTCCTAACTAATTTGTCACCATTCTTACACATCCAATTGGGTTTAACTTCGCAGTAGCGGCTCCCCCCCCCAGCGCCTTGAGACCCTACGGGTATGTAGCGCGCTTTATAAGTGTCACTGATTGATTGATTGATTGATTGATAACTTTGGAACCCGCCTCTCGTCCTTTTAAAAGACTGAAAGGAGATGTTCCTGTGGCTGAATGCGGAGTGTTCCTATAAGACCATAACATGTTTTTTACAGCTTCTTTGCAATTTTCACCATTGTTGTTAGCTAGTTGAATACATCCTTTCAAAACACGGTTAAACCTCTCTACTAAACCATTTTCCCTTGGATTGTAGACTGATGTAGTGTTGTGTTTAATACCAACTTTTTTGAGATACCCTGCAAATTCACCTGCCACGAATTGTGGACCATTATCAGACAGAATTATACTAGGATACCCTTCTCTCCGAAAGATTCCCTCACAAAAGTCAATTATGTTAGAAGCTTTGATGTCTTTTACAAAGGCTACTTCAGGCCATTTGGAATGAAAATCTACCAAGACAATGGCATATTTATCTTCAATACCTTTTACATGAAATGGACCACATATGTACATAGCAACCTTGTCCCACGGTTTGTCAGGAAAGGATGTCGCTGAAATTGTGGTTTCTTGTGACTTGTGAGACTTATCGCTACACATGCACGCTACACAATTTCTAACACATCTTTCGATGTCTTTATCCATGCCTAACCACCAAAAATCATTTCTAGCTCTCCTCTTCATGCTAGTCATTCCACTGTGCCCCTCATGAAGTAAGTTTAACATCTTCTCTTTAAGAGTAAAAGGTACCACCAACCTGTGACCTCTTCTAAGAATCCCACCATCAATGGATAATTCTCCCCATATCATCTTGTAATCAGACAACTCTGTTTTTATCAAAGTGGATGGATTTATACCTTCTTGCAATTTTTTGATTATGTGTTGCAAAACGTCATCCCCAGCGACAGCTTCTATCCACTCCTGTTCTTTTACAGCATTGTTACATGAATCTTCAATGTTTGCTATTAACCATTCGTCTTTGTCATTGTCTATTTTTTCTACTTCACTATTCAATGGCAGGCGTGAAAGACAGTCAGCATTGATGTTCTTGTGACCTGGCACATATTTAATCTTGAAATTGTATTCTTGTAACCTGTAAGACCATTTTGCTATCCTTGGTGTAGCCTTTGAAGCTCCTTTGGTAGTGAATATATCAATTAAAGGTCTATGATCAGTCCATAACTCAAATGCAGTGCCCCATATAAACGTCTTAAAGTGGTCTACACCCCACCAACATGCTAAAGCTTCCTTTTCAATAACTGAATAGGATGGTTCAGCTCCTTTAAGGGTGCGAGAAGCAAAAGCAATGATCCTTTCTACATTGTCACTATCTCTTTGCATGAGAACAGCACCTAGACCGTATGCACTAGAATCAACCACAATGATTGAAGTATGAGAAGGATCATATGGTTTCAAAGCTACCGCTTTGGTGATATCTTTTTTAACACTATCAAAAGCTTGTTGGCACAACGTAGACCAATTAAATGATACACCTTTTTTCATCAACAATCTTAATTCATGCACCTTGTCAGCGAAATTAGGAACAAATTTGGAATAATATTCCGCAAGTCCCAAAAAGGACCGCAGCTGATCTTTATTTACTGGATGTGGAGCATTTTCTATGGCATCCAATAACTTCAATTTCGGTTTGACTCCCTCACTTGATATTGTATGACCCAGATAGTCAATTTGTTTTACTCCAAATTTACATTTTTCACCACATACTGTTAATCCAGCATCTTGTAATTTACCAAGAACACTGCGTAAATTTTGATCATGGGAATGTGAATCATTACCCTAAATCAAAACATCATCTTGAAAAATTCTTACATGTTTATCATCTTTTAAAATGTTGCTCATAACCCTTTGGAATACTGAAGATGCAGAGGCTAAACCAAATGGCATCCTTAAGTATTGAAAAGCACCTTCGGGAGTTATAAACGATGTCAGGTGTTTGGAACTTTCATGTAATTTAATTTGATGGTATGCGTTGGACAAATCAATAGAGGAAAAATACATGGCATCTTTTATGCTAGATATCATTTCATTTATGTGTGGTAAGGGATACCGGTCGACCCATATATTGTTGTTTAAATCTCTCAGGTCCACACACATCCTAATTTTTCCATTGGTTTTCCGAGCTAAAACTATAGGACTAAGCCAATCAGATGCTTCGATTGGTTCAATTACCTTGGCATCACACAGTCTCTTTAATTCCTCTTTTAATGGATCTCGCAAAGCAAACGGTACATTCCTTACTTTATGCACAACAGGGTTGTTGTCTGATTTGAGTATGATTTTGTGTTCAAATTTGATTAAACACCCCAGATTTTTGCTGAACAGTTTTGGAAATATAGATTCCCATTTTGTAGAGTGCTCGTCTTCAGTTAGTAACACTTGATCTACAAAATTTTGGGATAATAACACTTGATCCGGATGATTAGGATCTAATAGTAAACCCATTTTCTTTGCATCTTTCCATCCTAATAAGGCACGTCCTTGCTCAACCACATATACAGGACTAAAACAAGATCTTCCTTTGAATGTTAATTGTGCATCATAATACCCCATCATAGGTAACTTTACTCCACAATACCCTTTTGGAGATGCTACAGAGTAAATCAAGGTCGGCTTACTTCCATTTTCCCACATGTATTTATCTATGATGGTATATGGTGAACATGAATCCGCCCATAGTGCCATGTCATCATCATTTATTCTCACTATACATTTGGGAGGTTGATAATCATCTGAGATTTCACACACAGTATCATCTTGTACAACCATTACTTCTATTTCACTATTAGCATTATCATCATCTTCACTCTCATCCTGTGGTTCAATGAAATTAATTGAACGTTTCCAATTACTATTATCACCCGTACGACACCACTTGGCAAAATGACCTATTTTCTTACACTTGCTGCAAGTGACTTTTATGGCAGGACATTTGTTGAAATCAGCAGTGTGTTTTTGACTACCACATCTGAAACAAACACGTCTGCTAAAAGTGCCCTTATTTTTTGACGAATATCCTTTCGTATCTTTGTTATCAGACCTAAAATCATTTCTCATTTTGCTATTGTTTATCACGCTAACACTGTTAGATCCATCAGTATCTCTTTGTTGTGCGACACCTAACTCCTTGACATAATGAGATGTGTTCTCCATCTTCCTAGCTGTATCTAAGGTTTTCTGCAACGATGGGTTTTTAAGTTCAAGTAAACGCTCTTGAATTTTTATATTTCTAATTCTATTTATAAATTGGTCTCGAATTATTTCCTCATGTAAGTCTTTGAATTTGCAGGTTACAGCTAAAGACCTTAAGCAAGCTACATATTGCTGTACATTTTCTCCTTGTGATTGTGCCCTAGAGAAAAACTTATGTCTTTCCACTACTATGCTGGTCTTTTTCCCATAGTTTTCTTCCAAAGCTTTTAAAGCTTCAGAATAAACATCTATGGATACATCGTTAGAACTAGATTCACTGGTTTCACTACTTTCATCTACAGTATCAACTACAGAAGATACAACGCGATTATTTACAGGTAAAGTTTTTAGAACTTTTCTTCCTTCTACTCCCAAATTGTGTTTGAGCAAAGCTAATTTCCTAGAGGGTAAAAACACATCCCCCCCTATAGCTTCTAAATAAGTTTCAAATGATTCAGACCAATCTTCCCAATTCATAGAAGGTGAACCGGGATTTTGAAGAAATTTGGGAGGAGGAGTGACAGAAGAATTAACATCCATTGTAAATAACCTGGTTAATATTTAGATTGTGTAAATTATCAAATTGCTGAGTGTTAAACAACAGTTCAAATAATGCTCAATTGTTATGTGTGCTTCCTGTAATATTCAGATGTCTGATGGTTAAATAAAATTATTTGTAGTGCTAAATGTCTTTGTATATTTTCCGCTTTTTGAAAATAGGGTGTCAAAGTTGTTAATACCGCTTTATTGTAGACGCGATATGATGGAATGATGTCCTGAAACGATGTCTTCGTGCTCTGTGAAATTGTGCTCCGTGAATTGTTTATACGTTGTTATGGAGACTTGAAATGGCCGCCGTGCATCAGATGGCGCTGTAATGCATTTCAGGATTGACGATCATTGACGCGTAATGACGTTGATGCGTAGCTGCTCACGGCTTGGAGAGAACACTCAGAGGCGGGCGTGCAGCTCTTTTGAAAAACAACTCACTCGAAAGTCAACACGATTAACTGTAAGTAGACATCGCATTCACAGCTTTTGAGTTCAAAGCTTTTGTGTTGGTAAATAAATTTGTAGAAAATAAGCAAGACGCATTCAAAAAGAAAGCAATTTGTTGGTATAAAAACGAAGTTAGGTACCTTGTAATTGAAGATTAGCCTGGGGGTTGAACATTTTCAGTAAGAAGTTCAGATAAGTTCATTTGTCTCCATAAAGTTCATTGATGATCTTTGATACTGCATCCCATCCTCGTCGCCACTGTAAAGACTGGAGATACGCGGTGTAAAGTTGTTAAGTAGGTTTATTAGTATAATCAACCCCTTCAGGCATCAAGGTCCTACTCCTCCATCAACTCAGTCAGATCCCTGCCACCTGGATTCTACATTCCAGAATCCAGTAGGCAAAGTGAACATTAGTATTTAAAGTAACACACACATTATTTAAGATGTAACAAGATACAACAGATAGAAGTAGGATAAAGCATGTTTGTGTGCAGTAAAACTTTATGATGTCCTGTGCTCTGATCCTTAATCTTGATCAGCTAAAGGGCAGGAACTGGTTTAACAAGGTCAGCTTCAGGCAACAGGGTCAGTTCACTCAGGTCAAACAGGAGTCAGTACGAACTCGAGCTAAGGTGTACATGTCCTTAAAAGACTAGTTCAGCCACAGTCATCGGCCTATGTGAGGGCAACCACAAAATGGCTGCCATACACAAAATGGAACCCACGGGTTCAGAATTCACAGAACCTCAGACCCTCCTTTTGCCCTTACATAGGCAATCACTCAGTCTGTATCTGAATCGATGACAATATTCATCAGATCATTTAGGTGCTGCTGGAGCATCATTCTATCTCTCTGTACTTCTCTCGAGACAGGCGGTCTCCTTACACACGTAGTAGCACAAAGGCCACATATGGCAGGACCACACTGTACACAAAGACAACACAGAAAAAGAATCGCTAAAACCATACCAATGACCATCAGAATCTTCCATCCCCAAGTGGATAACAGTCCCCAAAACCATCCAGTCAACGACCAATCTCCTTTGTCCACATGTATAGACTCGGAGATCTTATGCAGTCTGGAAATAGCCTCCTATACTGTAGGAGCATTATCTGGAATGAAAACGCAGCAACTCGATTGGATCACTTTACATACTCCACCTATGACATCTAAAACCATATGGTTCGGTAACGTCATAAGGCGATCCGCTTGAAGCTCAGCAGTCAAATTACTAAGGGCACCGGCAGTTTCATTTACGGTGGACTCAACCACTCTTGTCAATTGGCGTATGTTCCTACTGTTAACCATAGGTCCCGAAAACGGCAGGAAACCCTTAAAGAAGCCTCCCACTTCTTGTCCAGCGGTATCTTCATGATCGAAGACACCTCTAACAACTCTTGTTCTGTGGTAATCTGCAGCAGCAGTGTACGTGGGGGGTAACAAATACGCCACATAACATGTGCCCGAAAAATCAGGGGGCAACCATGTATATGCTCTGTTGAAGCAGACAAAATACGTGCCCTTAGCTGCTAAAAACGGTGGGGAAGATTGAGACGCAAAAACGTACGTCTGAGTACATACACTCTTCCCTAACTGAGCTCTCGGATTCTTGCCATTACCTTGCAAACAAAAATGACCTTGGTGGGGTACGATCCAAATCGAAGGTGACCTCTTCCGTCTCTGCTTCTCACCCAGACTAATACTATATCCGGTTGCATTCCAACCAACATATGCTAGTAACCTATCCTTGGGAATAGTCCTATACGTTTCGATATCTCTACTCATATTCGTAATTCCCTTCACCAAGGCGTTGTTACTTGAGTTATCTCTCATGGAACGCAGGGGATAGACTTCGATGGCATAAATAAACATCGTTTGGAAAGCCCATAGAGACCCATTCTGACTAAACGGTAGAACCAAATAGGGAATACCTCTATCCGTAGTATGCGGCATAAGACCACACACCCAACAATTAGTGGTGTTCACTACCAACTGGTGTTGATGCAGAAGCTGTACAAAAGAATTATTCACAAATTCTGACCTTCTAATCTGCTCGTGTTCTGGTAAGATATGAAAAGAATGCAAAGAAGTAGTAGTAGGAAAAGACATAGGTTGGGAGGTGGGTGCAGAAGTCAATTGGGTAGTAAAAACAATCCAACCCACCAATGCTAACGTCATGCTTAAAAACATCAGAACACATGTTATCAGAAAACATTTCCTATGCATTAATTTACACAGTTTCATTTTAAAGTTCATTTCCTCGGCAGCTCTCTCCATCACAAAAAACTCCATCCTCTAACCGTGCTGTTCGCGGCAGTTGGTTTTCTTCCGCGAAGGAATGCGTCTGTCAGTCCAGGGAACGCCCTAGGACCAACCAGAACCGTCGACCTTGTGTCTACACGGCTGCAATCCCAAGTCTTTATCCCGGACCCTACAGCTGAGCTCGGATGGCAGCTCGAAAAAGAAAAACTAGGCCAAAACAGTTTCCTGGATGAGAGAGTGCTGTTCTCCAAAAACAAAAGGAAAAATTATGTTTCTATTTGTTCATTGTTTCTCGGTCGTAAATTATAACGGCCTTTACCAAGCACTGTCTGATCTTTGAACAAAAGTTCAGGCTCAGTGGTGTCCAATCTCTGAGGCGGAGGTACAGCTGCTTGCAAAATGTCGTCGTCCTCTCGTTCAGACTTTGTCCATACTAGATGTGCATCGCTAAACGGCATGAACTTCGGCACCCGTTCTGTCTGAGTCACCAATACCTTCACGGATCCATTGGTCATACGGCAGAGGTAAAGGCACTCTCTTACAATGTACGCCGTGGACCCAATTCCGCTTCCCGAAGACCTTCACCGAGGTTCTTGTCGACAGGAGCACCTGGTGGGGGCCGGTCCAGCGGGGCTGCTCGTTTTTGGTCCGCTGAAAGTTTTTCACGAGGACCCAGTCACCGGGTTTGAGGGTGTGACCTGGGTCCACAGATGCTGGTGGCAAGTTATCGTGAACCTGTTGATGCAAGACACGCAATTTAGCCATCAGGTCATACAAATAGTCCACCAACACAGGATACTCGGTGTCACTAAAATTCACTGGCCTCGGCACTCCCCACACATTCGCCGGTCGACCAAAGATTATTTCATACGGACTAAGTCCGATTCGGGAATGCACTGTAGTTCTAGTTGATAAAAGTGCCAACGGCAAAGCATCGGGCCATTGGAGACCAGAACTCGCCTGAATTTTGGCTAACTTTAGCTTCAAACTGCCATTGTAACATTCCCCTAATCCAGCTGATTGGGGATGATTAGCAGCATGGAACTTCTGTTTGATGCCCAAACCCTCACACACTCTCTTCGTAATCTTCCCCACAAACTCACTTCCATTATCACTCCACACCATCCTTGGCAATCCAAACCTAGGGAAATATTATTTGAGCAAGACTTTAGCTGTGGATGAGGCAGTATTATCTTTTAGGGGATATGCCTCTACCCATCTAGAAAAGGCACAAACAACTACGAGGACGTATTTCAGGCTATTGCATCTTTCCATGTGGATAAAATCCGATTGCAGAACCTCGAACGGATACGTCGGAGGCGCAAAGTGACCAGCTGGAGTTGGAGTTCCCTTACCAGGATTATACATCAAACACACCATACAATTCTTGCCCACATTCTCAGCAAATTTAGGAATCCCAGCATTCTGCCATACTGGAGCCAACAACTTACAAATTCCTTTTGCGCTAATGTGAGACAACCCATGTGCCATCGTAACCACCGCAAGCACATACGCATCCGGCAACATCAATCTTTGGTGTTCTGATAACTCAACCCAACAACCAGTCGAATCCAATCTACCAGTAGTTTCTCTCCACACACTCTTTTCATTTTCAGTGGCTTCGGCCTGGATTGATTTCACACTCTCAATCGTATCTTCACACATTCCAACTGCCCCAATCCATCTCGCAGGGCCTGCAACATACATTCGACTCATCACATTTTTCGCTGTTTCTTTCGCAACTTCATCCGCAAACGCATTACCACGACCAACATCATCCGTAACCTTCCGGTGAGCACTACACTTCACAATCGCAACTTGCTTCGGCAAAGTAAGTGACTCAAGAAGCTCATTCACCAACTGCCCATGTTGAATCTTAGTCCCATGGGATGTGAAAAATCCCCTTTCTTTCCACAAGCGCCCAAAACTGTGTGCAACCCCAAACGCATACTGGCTATCGGTATACACATTCACTCTCTTTCCCTCAGACAGAATACTTGCTCTTGTTAATACAATCAATTCTGCTGCTTGTGCCGAATTATAGCTCACTTGTGCACTTTCAACAATCGTGCATAATGTCGTCACGGCATATGCTGCAGTCGTATCACTATTCGGGAGCTTGTAGCATGACCCGTCAACCCATAGCGTACCATCAGGATCCAAAAGAGGAGTGTCTTTTAAATCGACTCTCCCCTTTGTTTCCTCCTCCGTCCTAAGAAAACAATCATGCTGTTCCTGACCATCTGTATCCACAGAAATCGGCAACAATGTTGCTGGATTCAATACATTACACCGCTTGATGTGCACATGACTAGCCAAAAGCGTCAACTCATAACCCGACAACCTCGCACTAGTAAGATGCTGAGTCTTGGTTTGATTTAATAAAGTATCCACTGCATGTGGAACCATCACAACCAACGTATTATCCATCACCAATCCAGCAGACTGTCGGATGGAAACAGCCGATGCGGCTGTAGCTCTCAAACAGTTTGGCAACACTATAGCTACCGGATCTAAAGTTGACGAGAAATACGCACATGGACGCTGCTTATCACCAAACGGTTGAGTCAAAACCGACAATGCACAACCCTCTCTCTCGTGAACATAGAGTGTAAAAGGCTTACTGTAGTCAGGAGTACCCAACACTGGAGCAGAACACAACGCATCACGCAATTCAGAAAAACTTTTCTGACAATCGTGAGACCACGGAAGAGGATTTGGTGTATCTTTACAAGTCAAAGCCAACAGAGGTTTCGCCAATAGAGAAACATTTGGAATCCACTGTCTACAATACGACGTGATACCCAAGAAAGCACGCACTTCTCTCTGAGTGCTTGGTACAGTCATTTGCGCAATCGCTTGAATTCGTTCTGGGGTCAACCTTCTTCCCTCCTTTGACAAGAGATGACCTAAGTAGGTCACTTCTTGGCGACAATACTGCAACTTAGAAGGTGACACTTTATGATGCAAGTCTGACAAATGTCGCAACAAAGAAAGAGTAGCTTCTTTACAAGTTTTCTCATCATCAGCAGCCACTAACAGATCATCCACATACTGTATAAGAGCAGCACCAGCAGGTAACACAAGTGTATCGAGCTGAGTTTTCAAAGCCTGACTATAAATGGAGGGACTTTCACAATAGCCTTGGGGAGCTCTCTGAAACCAGAAGCTTCGGCCTCCCAAAGAGAAGCCAAAAATATCTCTACTCCCCTCAGCAATTGGAATACTGAAGAAAGCATTTTTCAAGTCTATGACTGAAAACCAGGCAGCAGAAGCAGGAATCAAAGTCAACAAAGCAGTAATATCCGGAACAACTGGAAACTGTGGCACAACAATCTTGTTAACCTCTCTAAGATCGATCACAAACCTGTAAACAGGTGGCTGAGAAGAGTGCGTTTCAGGACAGGCAAAACAGGACTGTTACACACATTACCTCTCGTTTCTTCAATCACACCTTTCTCAATCAAATCATAGATAATCGCTAAAAGCGCTCTTTCACCATCACTCGAAATCCGATATTGGGGAATACGTGGCAATTTAACATTCAATTTGAGCGTAACAACATAGGGTGGAATCTCCAAAAGACCCACATCAGTAGGACCAGTAGCCCAAAGAGTATCAGGGAGAGAACGCAATTCCAGTGGAAGTCGATCTTTAGATAAATACATTGGAGAGATCCCTTTCTTACCCAATGTAAGATGTACTCCCGAAGGAGAACAATACAATGTCGCATGCAATCTTTTTAACAAATCCAAACCCAACAAATTCTCACCACAACCTGTCGTTAGAATAAGGGGTGCTTCCAATTCACAAGGCCCAATGGTAAGAGACAAAGGACTAGAAACTGGATTACATACCGGGGCGCCAGTAAATCCTACCGAAACATTCGTTAAGCCAGACAAAGGTGCGCCAGGGAGTTTAGAGTGCATGATAGAACTCTTTGCTGCACCAGTATCCAAAAGAAAAGGCTCTACTACACCTGATGTAACTAATGCAACATAAGGTCCTCTCTGGTCTACTGGAACTGACACTACTCCCTCTCTTTGTCCATGGCTGTCCTGGCAATCATTATAACTAGTACCCTCATTTTCAACCTAATAATCGTCAGTGTAGTATTGCGTAGATCTGCCAGTCTGTACATTCTGCTGATCAAAATAATTAATTGAACTCTGAGGAGGAAAAGAACGTTCGTTCTGAGGAAACGCACCATGTCCTCTACCTCTAGATACTTGCTGGAAACCACCACGACCTCTCAGACCCGACATACCACTTGTACGTTGTCGTAAAACAGGACGCTCATTCTTGTAATGACCTTCCTCCCTACAGTACGCACACTGATTCAGACCCAAAGGTGGTCTTGGAGCAAAATACTCAGGCTTCTGTGATATTCTCTGAAACTGTGGAGGTTGCTGAAACTGTGAAGGTTGCTGTGACTCTTGCTGATTCGAGCGAGGCGGATACGCCTGCTGCAAAAGGACCTTTGTTTTCAAGTCTTTAGTCTTCTTCTCTACTCTATCTTTCTCATCCTTATTCCTATTCTCGTAGTACTGTGCAGTCGTCAATATCTGGGCCGACGAAGAAACAGTCCAAGAACTCTCGGAATCTTTCAACTTATTACACAGTTCAGGAAGTAAGTTAAAGACAAACTTATCTACGAACAATCTTTGTCCACCTTCCGTACTCATATCTTGACCACTATGATCTATGAATGTTTCTTCAAACCTAGTGAAGAAATCTGACACACTTTCTTCTTTCTTCTGTTTGCATGCTGCTAACTTGTCCCAATTCACTCGTAAAGCCGGCATCATTGTCTTTATAAGGTTGATAATTCTGACAGGTAAATCTGCAACTAGAGGCTCAGGCTTAGCTCCACCAACCTGTCTACCATCCGCAGCAGTAATATTAGCGCATGTATCACCTAACTCTGGCGCATGATCCTCATGACGAATCTTTGCCCATAAAGGTTGAGGAACTACGTTACCCAACAGCATGTCTATGTCGGCTAAATTCATAATGCATGCGTCAACTGTCTGGGACAATTCTTTGTAATAGCCAGCTGGATTCTTACGGGGATCAGGTAAAGACTGTTTAAGGGCCAAAACTTCTACTCTCTTCCATGGCACATGTACCCATACTCTCTGAAAATGAGGCAGAACAGGCGGATTTACGTTTGTGACCCCTTCTCTCCAAGCTGGGGGAACCTCTCTCATTGGATATTGTCGCACCTTTCTCCTAACTGCAGAATCAGGCTCAAATAGTCGCTGAGAAGGGAAATCGCTCCTAAACGCAAGTACTATCGCAACTGCTTCCTCAACTCCGGGACCCACTATCGTCCCTTTCGCAAACTCAGACTGGACATTTAGCAACTCTACGGAAACTTAACCCAAATCATTATCTGCCCATTCCTCACGAAGGAAAGTACACATTTCATCAAACACATATCTTTGCTTGGGTGCTTCCCACTGCAGGAAAACATCCATAACTGACTCTAAATTATACCTCGAAACATTTGAAATCCATCTGCGAGCCAAGAGATCTAACACTGCCCGCTCTTCGGGACCAGGTAGCTGACTATGCATTTGTTTACGTGCAGAAACAGGGGTCATACTCAATGACCCAAAGAAAGGAGACAAAAGACTAGTAACAGTATCAGTCATTCGTTGGCGAGCAGAAGGAGAAGCTGTCATAAGGACAGGAGACAAAGTATTTTGAGGTGATAGAAGTGTAGGGTTAGTAGCAAGAGAAGTTGAAGGTACAGGAGAATAAGGCAAAGTAGTTCCAGACAAAACCGATAGCAAAGTCGGCGGCCCCAGAGGAGGCTGCGCCGTAGGAGGAAGAACCAGCTGAGGAGGAGCCGGTGGCTGAACAGCAACAAGAGGTTGTGCAACTGGAGGTTGCGGAGGTGCCGTAGCACTCTGTGCATAAGGGGGTGGTAATCTCAACAAATGTGACATCAAAGGATCCTTCTCAGGGTCCTTTGTTGCATTCTCAAGAAGAGATGACAAAGCTGGATAACATTTATCAATAGCCATATTATGTTGCCTATCTGACACCTCAATTGCTTTATCTTCTTCGTTTTCCTTAAACTGCCTAGCAGCTTGCATTATGGATACATCCTTTTCTCTTTTATCTCTTTTAGCTTGTTTAATTTCTCGTTGTCTGGCTTCTTTACGCCAAAGGCGAAAGGAGTCAAACATTGCCGGCCGGGCTTTCTTCCTAAATAATTTAGCGGTATATTATCAAGGGGGTTTATCTCCGCTTTTTTGGCTTTAAAAGCCAAGAAAGCGGAGATAAAATTATCTCCCTATTACCAAGCTGTCGCTAACACCAGTTAGCGACAGCTAATAGGAGATAGCGACCATCATGGGCCCCACTTTGCATGTCAGTGATATTTATCACTAATGACATGCAAAGTGGGCGTGCCAAGATGTTAGCGACTGGAAACAGTCGCTAACATCGCTATCTCCTATTACCAACTTTTGGAGATATTCGCGCTAAGCGCGAATATCTCCAAAAGCTAACACCTGCCCTGAGCAGTTCTTAGCCATGTTATCCAATGGGAGGTGGATAACATGGCTAAGAGCATTTGCTCGATAATGCATGAATATCGCTGACTTTTCAGCGATATTCATGCATTGCGGCCGTTTTTTATCGCATTTGCGATAAACCTTGCTAATAGCAAGGTTTATCTGCGATAAAAATCGCCGGTTTGCGGCGATAATTTTTGTCTCTAAACAAGTTAGAGACAAAAACTATCGCTAGTTGTTGGTAATATACCCCTTAGTTTCCAAATTGTCTAAAATCTCTGTATCAAAGCTACCATGCTGGGGCCATTGTAAGACACCATCTTTCCTAGTGTAGCGGACCCATACTTCATTAAACGTAATGGGGCCCACGCCGTGTTTAGAATAGAGCTCATAAGTCGGAGTTTCAACTGGAGGTATCGGACATGAATCCTCCAATCTGGAATCCCTGTTACAACCACAACAGAATATCCTCCTAATTTTGCTAAGACTAGGTATCTTCGCTCACTAATCTAGCTTCAAACTTCAAGGGATTATCTACAACGATAGTCTCGCAAATATACGAGTCCCTCAGCTTTGGAAATTGCAATTTTCAAATCAAAACTAAGGACCAAACAAACTAAGAACCAAAGAACCAAAAACTAAGGACTGGGAGTGACCCACTTATACTTAACTGAGGTATCAGTCACGCCACCAGAAGACGCGTCTATCGTCTCGCCGTACAAAGCATCACAAATGGGTCCAAGACAGGGCAACAGTCAGGGCAGCAGTCCTTCGTAGCTGTCAGGAAAGCGGGAAGCCTCGCAGCAAAGACCTTCAGTCCACGTTCGACATGCCGGGGTTGATGAAGTGGTGGCCGTCCTCCAGAATTTCCTCACGAAGCTCCTCACGATCTTCAGGCTTGGACTATCTCTGAAGTCGCCCCACGTTGGAAGCGCCAACTGAAGAACCGGGTTTTAGAACCCAGCAGCGCCAGGGGCACGCCCAAAGTCTTCGGGTTCACCTGTCTTAGAATACAGAGACACGGGATACTTCTGAGTGGCGTCAAAGATCAAATTTATTGGCTGCAGCCAGTAACAGAAGTCCTAGAAATCATCACGAGTTCTCAGGAGACTGCTCAATTTTAACAAATCACATATTTCCACAATGAAAGTATTGCATGACGACAAACCCATTTTACAGTTGTCCGGCCCATAATCAATCATTGAACAAACCCAACATTCTTCTTTAGACAAGCCGGACAAACCCATAATAAAAAGGACCACAACCCATATCGTAAATAGACCATAAAAGAAGGAACAAAAACAGATAGAAGTAGGATAAAGCATGTTTGTGTGCAGTAAAACTTTATGATGTCCTGTGCTCTGATCCTTAATCTTGATCAGCTAAATGGCAGGAACTGGTTTAACAAGGTCAGCTTCAGGCAACAGGGTCAGTTCACTCAGGTCAAACAGGAGTCAGCACGAACTCGAGCTAAGGTGTACATGTCCTTAAAAGACTAGTTCAGCCACAGTCATCGGCCTATGTGAGGGCAACCACAAAATGGCTGCCATACACAAAATGGAACCCACGGGTTCAGAATTCACAGAACCTCAGGAACATGAATTAGGGTGCCTTGTAGGTAAAGATGGAATATGTAAGAATCTAACATGGGTATGTTTCTACTGTGAAGCAATTTTCACTGTATGGGGCTGTGGCTCTTTCTATGAGAAAAACGAAATGACTATTAAAATGCAAATTTTGGGAACTTTGTTTAGGATAAACTGCAGAATCCATTCAACTACTACTTTTAATATTTGTGAACAATCCAATTCAATGGCAAAGTTGAGTTTTGGTAAACCATTTGGGAAAAGTAACTTTTATGGCACTCAGGTCAGATACATGCAGCATGTTCATTCTGGTGAAATATTTTACTTTCTGACTTAGTTTCTGAAACAGAAGAGAAATCCTCCTGTGGGGCAGGGCGGTATGCTCTATCCGGCAAAGATCCAGCTGAAGCCATTGGATTGGTGGCAAAAAAATCAGAGTGGGAGAAATTCAAATTCTATGCCAGTTGAAGTCCTTGCATCAAGTGGACACTTTTTGTGCACACTCCCGATCAAGATACTACTGGCCAGCTGACAGTGAGTTGTGTTCCTGTAACTACACATAAGGACCCCCAAACGGCCCTTGGAGTCCATTGCTTAGTCCTGGGTTTAAGTGGGAGCAATTCCAGCCGATCAACTTTCCACACGAGTCTCACACACCAGATCCAGTCGAATTTGGTTATTTTATAGATCTTGAGAGTATTCTGCTGAATTGTGGGTGAAGTGCCTGCTTTGTAGATTTCACTAGCCAGTGAGGGGGGGTGACTAGTGGAAACTCTCTAACTAACAAGGAAAACGTTCCCAGGTACAAACATTCGCACTCTTTCAGCACATTTTCTGCAAACTATGACACAGTACAGTATCCTAAGAGAAACCCATTCCAAGATGGCACAGGTCATCTGCCCCTGGATGGAGCCTGGTGGCCATCCAGTTATAAGATTTGGGAAATGGCAAATGGCTTTGCTTGCCTATAGATCCAATACATTTTTTGACATTATCCTGCATGCAGCTGCCCTCCCTGCTACTGTTTTTCCTTGATGAGGTGTGAAAACTGCTTTCACAGCAGAAATCAAGGCGTAAGCCTTTTGGTAGTAAGACCTGGTTGTGAAGTATGAGAATAATGCTCCCTCAGGAAAGCTCGTTAAAGAGGGTCTAAAAAAACGTCACTAACTGTAAAGGGGCCAGTGTGAATTTCACCTATTCACAGTTAAGTGTAAACTGAGGATAGGGGGGGGTAAGGTTCTGTTAATCCTAGAGGCAACTGTAGCAAGCCCTCATCCGTCCTGGTGGGATGAGGAGCTAGCTAGAATGCGGGAGTGTTTGCAGTATAGAAAACAGGATGGGCTGCAAAAGGGGATGGTTTGCCCTAGGGACATTTTTTCTCAATGGTAAAGGATGCCGAGGAGTCACCCCCACCCACTGGATAGTTAATTGTGCAAAAGTGGCACCTAACCAAAGCTCCTGAGAACACACGTCGACCTGCGGAAGAATAGGCGAGGACTGGGCCTGCTCTCTGTGAACTCTATGGTGACCTCAAGGGCTGGGCAGGTCTCCACTTGTACCCGGAAAAACAGATGGACTTCAAGGGTCAGATAGCTGGACTTTTGTGTGGCTACTAGTAAATCAAAAGCTGCAAAAGGTCTTTTTCCTTGAGTTACCAGCTGACTATTTACAACTGGACCTTGTCAGGATTGCACGCGGAACATTGAACGAAAGAGAGATAATTGCAAATCCGTCAGCCTGGAAAGATAAATAAGATCAAAAAGGATTGGAGAATGTGGATGATACTCTATTGGTGTCTGGTTCACACGCTGAGGGTAACATGGCTAGGTCAAGGCGAGTAGAGGGATTACAGCACTTCCTGGTCACTACAAAATGACTAATTAGCAGAATGGTGCCGGACAAATTTCCCCTTTTTGTATGGCTCCCGCTGTTGCCTAGTTCCTAACCATATTGCAGTTCTTTGTTATTTTAATGTTCTTCCCTTCCATGGTTCATATTCGTCTTCCCCTGGTTGTCTTACCTGTCTCTCATCATATTCTGATGCTCCTTGATCCTTGGCTATTCTGGGTTCCACATTTGCTGCCTGCTTTGCCTGATGGTTACCCATGTGCCTTTGAGACGTGTTTCCCCAGAAGTACCTGGTGAGTTCCTGCTCCCGTCTTCATATTTATCTATCTATCTATCTATCTATCTATCTATCTATCTATCTATCTATCTATCTATCTATCTATCTATCTATCTATCTATCTATCTATCTATCTATCTATCTATCTATCTGTCTGTCTGTCTGTCTGTCTGTCTGTCTGTCTGTCTGTGTCTGTCTGTCTGTCTGTGTCTGTCTGTGTCTGTCTGTCTGTCTGTCTGTCTGTCTATCTATATGTCAGTCTGTCTGTCTGTCTGTCTGTCTGTCTATCTGTCTAGCTGTCTGTCCCATTGTTCATTCTGTGCCTTCAGTCTCTACTGTAAGATTTGGTGTTACAATGCCATCTGTTCCACCTGTACACAGGAAATCTCCTGTGACAGGCCTGTCACTGCGGTAGCCCTATAAACAACAACGCATTATAACAGGGGGTCCAAGGGAAAATATTTAAAGACCCAGTGATTTCAAATCCCTTAGAATCAACATGTAAACAACCACAGAAAACTAGGGTCTAAACAGTTGAGCGCTTTAAAGCACAGTAGAGCAATTCAAAGCGTAAGAGACAGTCTCATAACGTGAAAAGAAATCCCATCAGTCAGTGAAGTAGAATGTATCATCATTTGGGATCTATTTGTAGTTGCAATGCCCTAAGGCAACGGAGGTCTGCAACCTTTTAGAGCAAAGAGCTCTCAAATAATGCAAAAATATAATGAATGCAAAATAAATTATTTGAAAAAAGAGATCCCTTCAATATGATACTGCAAATGATTTTAGTGGTGATGGTTGCAGTGCAAGTGAAAATAGTGTGCAAAAACCTAAAATTGAATACCAGGACAGTGGAACAATTTTAATAAATGCTGTCCTGGTGACAAGATTAAAAAGCCAGTGTAAATGCAGTATTAAATAATAACTGCTTAAGTCCAACAGGAAGGTCTACATGTTTCAGCCCTTAGATCAACCTTGATCCAGGCTTTCGTCAGGACCTAGAAATACCTTTGCTACTGCAATACATGTGATGGTGTCAAAAAAATAAGAAAAAGGAACTCAGTGAGCAGTGGTTAGTATAATACCTCTCAAATATAAAGAGAGGGGCCAATACACCAAAGGGATAGGACACCATACAAGACGTTAAGGTCTAGAAATAATTCCCTTTGGGATTTTCTTAAAGCATACCAGCTTTCAAAGTAGCATCCACATTTCACTCATACACTACTCACATTCAATTCACAGAGGGTCAGTCTATTAAAGTTGCCAGAAAGATAGTTCTCAAAGTACTATTATTAAAAACCGTTTCTTTCCTAATGAAGTTTATTAGATTGGTTTGCATCAGACACAATTATATCAAAACATATCACAACAATATTCATATTAAAAACAATAAGCATAAAAATACAATATATAAAAACAATTGATGTAGCCAGACAACAGTACATAAATCAATGACAAAAAGTGATATAGTGCACAATCAATTTCATAGGAACATATTATAGGTAGGCCAAAGAGCGACGTGTTTCGGAGGGTTAACACGGATCCAACCTCCTTCTTCAGGCTTGTTATAGAGGTGTTCCAACAATCATGATTAATACAAGTCAATAGCCTTGTATGTGAGTATACTTGAAATCTTCTCACTGCTAAATCGCATGGATCACTGCTGTTGCAGAGTTTAAGATGGTGACACAGTTTGAATTGCTGCGTGACCAGGGCTATTATATGGTTCTGGTGGTGACTCTATGGGTTTTCCAATCTTCCCCGATAAAATAAAAAGAGTCCTTTGTTATTAATATACGTCTCAGCTTTTTGTTTCTTTATTGTTTCAAATGATATTATGTGCAGCATGGAATAGCATAGCATAACCGGGATTAAACAATCTCCTGCTAGCCAAACCGCAATCATGGAATACATTCCGATCCATGATTGCGGTTTGGCTAGCAGGAGATTGTTTAATCCCGGTTATGCTATTCCATGCCTTCCCCCTGACCAAGCCCCCAAACGTGGGGCTTGGTCAGGGGGCAGGCATCTCCACTAGCTAGAGAGGCCCCGGTCAGCATAACAAAGACTTTGAGGCTCACTGCCTTTCAATGCTGTTCCTTCTTGAAGGTAGGTTGTGAAGCACCTCCATCCACAGCAGGCTTTGTTTCTGACCCACGAGAGTAAAAGGCTCCCACCTCTGGGACAGAAACATGCCTAGAGGTGGCAGGCTGGTTCAGGCACAGACTAGCGGGTGGATAGGTTTTCAGGGGGCGTTATGCTCTCACATGAGGAATAGTGCACCGGGCCTGAGGGCTGTAAGACCTTCTTTAGGGGTGACTTACCTATGCCTCTTGCAGTCCTGGGAGGCCTGGCACACAGGGAAGCTAGCTATTCAGTTTTACCTGCACCAAACACGAAGGCTGCAGTAGCAGTGTACATGTCATTGGTGAGGGGTCTCTTAGGGTGGCGTAATACATGTCACTGCTCTTAGAGACCCGCCCCGGTCACAAGGCCCTTGGTACCACTGGTTCCTTTTACAAGGGACTTATATATGATCCAGAGGTGTGCCAATTGTAGAAGCAACAGTTCCGTGTTGGGAAAGAACATTGGAACCGGGACGCTGATTAGCATTGACCCAGTATTCTACAGTTAAAGTTGCATCACAAGCCAGGCAAAAAGTGTAGGGGGTGTACTGCAACATAAATCCACTTTCCTACACTTAGAAGAGTTTCAGAGCAGCATAGATTCAGCAAGGAAAGTAAGAAAGAATCTCTCGGCAAAGAATTCTGCCATGAGTCAGTCTGCAAGACCCGCCACAAAGTGTCTGGGTTTGAGAGTGTCTGAGAATCTACCTGCAAAGGGCTCTCTGTCAGCGTTCAGAGAATGGGGTCTATGAGTCTTATATTTTCTATCTGTCTAAGAACACCCACTTTTATCATTTCTACAGTCTTCCTCGCTTTAGACTTTGTATCATCCAATGTTATCATGAGAACAGGAAAGTTTCTGCTGTCTGACAGTCAAAGTTACGAAACCAATATATATATATATATATATATATATATATATATATATATATATAATATATCAATATATACTCGAAACATTTGTTAAAATCCTTCTTCCAACTGGAAAGTCTTCACTATTGTTTACTATAAGAAATCTACCGTTCATGGACAGATTTTCACTATTTGCTGCATAACTTCCCTGGTTCCCATCTGCATAAATTAAACTTCTCATGATATCCCTGAAACTATTTACTGAATCTGAATAAACATTTGAATACATCATTGTTCTTCTTGTACATCTCAGTTATATATGAAGGTTACATTCTAACATCTTTAAGTATTATTAGCTTAAATGTTTTACTTTTGCACTTCTGGCCTAGTAGATCTTCACATTATTAATATATTATGTTTCTTTGTCGAACATGTCAGCTCCATCTGTTAAGTATTTCAGGTTTCTAACTAGTAACACCTCACATTCCTGACCTAGGTTAAGGCTTGAAAATAAAAATGCAATCTCAGCTATTCATGTCAAATGTGGACAAGAATGTTAGCCTAGTGCTCCCATTCGCTTCAAATAACTGCTTCTTGCCTAAGGCCTACATGTTACTTCTACAGTTAAATGAATTATTTACCTTCATTGCTCATCTTAATTAAAATGTTCTATCAAATGCATTAGTCATGCTTTATAGCGCCCCTCAGAGCACCCCATGACGAAGCGCGCTAACAGCAGAGCTGCATTAAAAGCAAGCAGCCAGCTGACTAAATTGGTTTTCTCTGTCTGCCTCTGCCCATAGCCTGCCTGCCTCTAACAACATTTAAAATAATTGTACTACATTGAGCGCGGCGCTGGCGAATGGTGTGTGCTGTTCAAAGTTACTGAGAAGGGGCGACAAACCTGTTCTTCAGATCAATGGTACAGGCAAAGCCCGGCCTCTTTATCTCTCCGGGAGGACCTGGACCACATCGAAGTAGCGAAACGAAATTTGAGGGGGCCCCCACACTCTGAGCGCAGTCAGGAGCTCTCAGGCCAGCGCACAGGGCCGGAGGGTGCCCGCTGGAGCGCACAACCTCCAATCACCCCCTACCACCACCACCACCACAGGGGATGCAGGGGCTATTGTTACACCACTGCCACATAGTCTGTCTCAGTGACGAATATAGGGGCATATTATCAAGGGATTTATCTCCGCTTTTCTGGCTTTAAAAGAAAAGAAACCGGAGATAAAATTATCTCCCTATCAGCAACAGGGTGCTAACACGCAAATTCGCATGTTAGCACCCATTATATCTACGCTTCCCCTTGCATCTCTAATGAGATGCAAAGGGGGCGTTCCAGAAAAAAATAATAGGATAAATGTTGTTAAGCAACATTTCTCCTATTATCAAGGATTTCGCTAACCCTGTTAGTGATAAAAAAAGCAGCGCTAACCGCGGTTAGCACTGCTTTTTTTACACCTGGTATTTTCCTGACTTAGCCATGATATCCTATGGAAGGTGGATATCATGGCTAAGTTTGTGAGCCCCTATCATCACGCTAACGCCAAACTTCGAGAGATTATCATTGATTTTCCAGCGATAATCTCTCATTTGGCAGTTAGCGCGAGGATTTTTATCACTTCTGAGATAAACCTTGCTAATAGCAAGTTATCTCTGTGATAATTTCCGGCGATGCTTAGTGTTAAAAAATTCGTTGCTAAGCATCGTTAGCGATAAATATCGCTAATCATTGGTAATATGCCCCATAGATCCCGTGCCCAAGTACACGGCCGAACAGGCTTGGATGGGGCCACAATTAGGCCGGGGCAGCCAAAACAAAGTTGGCCCACAATCGCAGATTGCAACCTTGCGCAGTACAATGCTTGGTTAGGATCATGGAGCTAAATGAAGGCAAACATTTGCCATGATAAAAGTGGGACATTAACATTCCAATGGGCAAAATATACACTGGAAGCACAGAATTATCAAAAAGTTGCTGTGAATGTTTTGATTAATGTTCGCTTGTAAACATAATATGGCACAGACCTAGACTGCTTTTTTACACTTATCCGGGGCTTTATGTTATTCATTTTATTTGTTTGCAGTACTTAAGAGAGAGACTCGTGCACGGAGACGCCAGTACTCTGAGACTGGTGAAAAGTGCATCTTGATTTTTTGTTTTAGTTGGTGCTAGCATCACGTGTACGTTCTGATAAAGGGAATATGCTAGTGTGTAAATGCAAAAAAAAAGAAATTGTGTCACTTTCCAGAAATGCAGAATTATATATTGCAAAAACTTGTCACAGAGGCATTGGAGTGCTTTACTTGAGCACCAAATAACATTACAGAGGGTCATATAGATATATTTTTTGGTTCATGTAGATTAAATAATTTGCCCAGAATCACAGGATGTTGATCTGATGCTGAGACAGGAACACTGCCGGACTGAGGGGCATATTACCAACAACTAGCGATAATTTTTGTCTCTAACTTGTTTAGAGACAAAAATTATCGCCGCACATCGGCGATTTTTATCGCAGATAAACCTTGCTATTAGCAAGGTTTATCGCAAATGCGATAAAAAACGGCCGCAATGCATGAATATCGCTGAAAAGTCAGCGATATTCATGCATTATCGAGCAAATGCTCTTAGCCATGTTATCCACCTCCCATTGGATAACATGGTGAAGAACTGCTCAGGGCAGGTGTTAGCTTTTGGAGATATTCGCGCTTAGCGCGAATATCTCCAAAAGTTGGTAATAGGAGATAGCGATGTTAGCGACTGTTTCCAGTCGCTAACATCTTGGCACGCCCACTTTGCATGTCATTAGTGATAAATATCACTGACATGCAAAGCGGGGCCCAAGATGGTCGCTATCTCCTATTAGCTGTCACTAACTGGTGTTAGCGACAGCTTGGTAATAGGGAGATAATTTTATCTCCGCTTTCTTGGCTTTTAAAGCCAAAAAAGCGGAGATAAACCCCTTGATAATATACCCCTGAGAATGCAAACCAGCACTGGCAATTAAGTCAGACCGGCCCGAGGGCTCATGGAAAACACTGGGGCCGATATTGCAGTGCAGTAACAAAAATGTCCCCCACTGCTCCAAAACTGGCCCCCACCCTTCCGGCCCACTCGGAAAACACCTGGTGCCTGCTATGGCCAGTCTGTCGCTGGACTTGAACCTGGTTTCCCAGTTTCTAAGTCAACTAAGGCCACAACCAAACCCTGTTGGCTGCAGTAATTGATTTCTTTAAAACAAAGGAGAAGAGCAGATCTTAATTTATCTTCGCCTGTTACATGGAGTGGAGGGGGGCAAAAATAAACTGAGTAGCTCCCTTCCTGTCCCTTACCAAACACCACAACGCCCAGTCCTCTCCCCTACTGCAGTCCCCTGCAAATCAAGTGCTACTGGCTCCTCATCAGCAGATCTTTGAAGCCTTTGTCACACATAGAGAGAGCAAAAGGGCAGGAACACCTTGTGCTGTGACAGAAGGAGTTAAAAAAACAGATGATGGACGTAATGCTGAAAAAGGAAAACATTCACCCCTAGTCACAGATCTGGGTGTAATCCGTAGTTTTTTTGTTCACCACTCCACTCTGGACCACATGCAAATCAGTCTTGACCCTGCTTCTCATGGGAACAAAGCGATACAAAAGGGGATGATGGACGGAGCGTTTGAGCAAATCAAACACTCACCCCCAGTCAACTGATCTGGGTTTAATCCATCACCATTCTTTAGCCCACTCAGCCACCCCATATCAGACATGGCTATGTGCAAATCAGTCTGACCCTGTGCCACATGGGAACAGTCCAGCCCGGACGTGAGTCCCTTGCTCACTTGGCCACTGGATTCAAGATAGCCTGGCTGATGAGGATTATGAATCCGAAACCGGTCCCAGGATGCTTGTTTCCGGTCCATGGAAGACATGGCTTGGCAGTTCGGGCTGGACTGTTCCCATGAGGCACAGGGTCTGACTGATTTGCATATAGCCATGTCTGAAATAGGGTGGCTGAGTGGGCTAAAGAATGGTGATGGATTAAACCCAGATCAGTTGACTGGGGGTGAGTGTTTGATTTGCTCAAACGCTCCGTCCATCATCCCCTTTTGTATCGCTCTCATGGGAACAGTTCAGCTTCAACTACCAAGCCAGGTCCTACGTGGATGAGAAACAAGCATCCTGGGACTGGCTTTAAGTTGTCATGCCTCATCAGCCTGGCTAACTTGAATTCAGTAGCACACTTAGAGCAACAAAAGCAAAAAGAACAGAAGGAGCAGCCCATTGTCATTCTGGCTCTGACAGCCGGTTGGCCTGACATCTGTCCATGGGGCAAGGCTTAGTATATGTTTGTAAGGCTGTAACAACAGCCTTTCACATTGTGCACCAGGGGTGAAGTCCTAGGCAGACGAAAAAAACAGCCCATCACCTGGCCTCATCCAGATGCCCATCGGCCGATGGCCGATTGCCTGACTTGTCAATCCGGGACTTCGGCCAAACATGTTCTCTGACTCTCTCTGGGAGGAGAATTAACACCTTATTCCATGTTTTCTTGAGTTTGCTGGAGAAAGGGAGCCATACTCTGTGTCCCTCTCCCTCATGAAGCTGCGATACCCTGGACTCCTTGGTCTGTATACCTGCCAAGCAAACTCCCTGGCAGCTCCATGGCTGACTCCCAACAAGACCTCTGTTTTTTAATTGTTTTGCAGTTATGTACAGTGCAAACTCGCCCTGAAGGTACTGGAATGATTTACATGAGAACCAGTTACTTTACACAAGGACACATTCATTTTTGTAGACCCAGGGAGATTAAATGATTTGCCCAGAAATACCGGATGTTGACTGACTCAGAGGTTCAAACCCGATTCCCCAGGTCCAAAGTTGGCAGCTCTGGCTGTTATGTCACATCCTCAGAAACGGTCATTGCTACCCAGGAGTCTTGGATACAGAATATGCAAGAACAGCATGACCAAAACATCTAAAAATGAAAGAGCTATAGTATTAGTAAATGGCTGTGTGTCCTGTCGGAGGAAGAGAGGCACAGGGTCCTACACAAGAGGGTGGTGAAGAGGCAGAGGGGGTGTGTCTGCCTAGTCTCTTCTAGCTTGGGCTCACACTCAGACAGTTTGTTGTAGTCAGTGTGTTCATTACATTTTTAATATACATTGTCTAACTGGATATGTTTAATTCTGGATTGTAAGTTTTCCAGAAGTCTCCTGGATGCTTGTATACACAGTTACGTGAGTGACTGCATTGGTGCATGCTGTAGGGGCTACACAAATTGCATAGTTGACTGAGTATATGAATATGAGCACACATTTTATTGTCATACTTAATAACATTTCTGTAGTTAACTGACACTGCACTTTAGCTTTTGGTGCAGGTAGGCCACCTCACATTTGTTGGCCTCTTCTTCCAACAGCTCCAAGGTAGCACCAACTTTGAAACCACTCTCCAATCCATGAGAGATGTACCAATTCAACGTTTTCAATGTGCTCAGAACATATCATCCTCCATTTTCCTCAATATATATATATATATATATATATATATATATATAATATATATTATACATCAATTCCTAACGTGTATGCATATTCACTAAACAACCAGGTAACTATAAAGCGCGCCCAACATGCATAGTTTTCTGATCAATAATTTCACTGTAAATATTTCACTGATTTTATCAATGATGTTATAGAAGATGTCATGAGTGATGTAAGATATGGGGTAATTAGCAGTGCATTGCGAGGGCACAAGTTATACTTACCTTAGGGCATGAGTTCTAGTTTCTTCAGATAACTATACCAGCCGAATTTCTATGGTTGTGTGTGTGTAAAATCTGAACCTTACTATACCATTCCTGTAACCTTCGGTTTTTTAAATTTTATTTCCCAATTATAACATCCCTCTAACCTTTGCTTTTTTCAGTGGATTTCTGTGGTTTTTAATGCTCTTTACTAACTCTAATGTCCCTGTAACCTGGGTGTGTAGGTTTGTAAGTGGGTGTGTAAGTGACTGTGTGGGTCTGTATATGGGTGTACAAGTTTCTCTGTGAGTGGGTGTGTGAGTGTTTCTCTGGGTCTCTGAGTGGATGTATGAGTGTGTAAGTGGGCGAGTGACTGTATGTGTTTAAGAGAGGCTGTATGGATGTGTGAGTCAGCGTTTTAGTGGCTGTATGTGTGTGTAAGTGGTTGTGTGGGTGTTTAAGTGGGTGAGTGAGTATGTGGTGGGTGAGTGTATGAGTGGGTGTGTAAAAGGCTATGTGGGTCTTTGAGTGGGCATGTAAGTGGCTGAATGGGTGTGTACATGGCTCTATAAATGGGTGTGTGAATTCTTGTGTGGGTCTGTGAGTGGGTGTGTTAGTGGCTCTCTGGGTGTGTGAGTGGTTGTGTGAGTGGCTGTATGGATGTGTGAGTTGTTGAGTGGGGTGTGAGAGTGTCTGTGAGTGGGTCTGTGAGTGAATGTATTTTCATTTAAGTTGGGATCTGGATCCAAGTATCCGTTGTGGATTCACACAGGGGGAGTTTGCACCGCAGTGGATCTGTGTGTCTAGATATACATATATTTAATAACTACAAAACTACAGAACAGATTTACACCAAGTTACAACAAGCATTTGCAATGCAATAGGTCTCGCATTTGCAAGAGTTTGAGTTATTGGCATTGTTAATGACTATGCCTTTTATTTATGTGTTTTGAAAACCTGCAAGCGGTGCGTAAACATGCACTTTGTACAGATAGTCCTTGCTTACGAGAAGCAAGGCTGGTAGTAAAATTGGCGCAGTTATTGGCAGCCTTGCTTCTCATAAGCAAAGGCTATGAGTACAGAGTGCATGTTTACGCCCCTCTTGCAAGTTTTCAAAACACATCAATAATAGGCATTGTCATTTACAATGTGAATAGCTAAAACTCTCGCAAAAGCGAGACCTATTGCATTGCAAATGCTTGTTTTTTTTTAAAAAGAAAGCTGGAATGAGATTTAATGCATTTTTCAGGTCAAAAGCCTCAATGGAAAACAATGTACTAAAGGTCTGGCTAAAGAGGCCCCAGGCAGCATTCGTCTAAATATTGCTCTTACGCCGACATCTGCAGACTGGTCATAGTGGAATAATGCAGGCACGGTTTTTTGGCAGTTTTGTATGGTGCGAACATGTGTGAAGGTACTGGAGCACTTTACATGAATGCCAGTTACATTACACAAGGTCATGGTCTTTATTTGAGTCACAGAGAGATTAAGCGACTTGCCCAGAATCACACGATGCTGACTGAAGCGACGCCAAGACTTTAAGTGAGTCTCGTTCCCCCAGTTCCTAAGTAGGCAGTGCTACCCTAACACCACATCCTCCCCCCAAGGGAGCAGCAGCCTGCGCTTTAATCACAAGTAGATGATAGAGGGATGAAGTATATTGAGGGAGGTTGGTGTAGAATGAAAGGCTGAAAGTTCTAGAAGCAGCGCATCAATTGGGTGGACATTTTTCTCTCTTAAAGGCGTAGGTCTGATGTTGTGAAAGCAGCAAAAAGGGCCAGCCAGTAGTGGAGGAGCAGATAATGGCATGTTGAGAGTTGTGCTGGAATTAACATGTCTTTTGGATGATATGCTGCATTGTGGAAAACATGAAGGTGTTCATTTTTCCTTCATTGTGTTCAACTTTAAGTGTCTTCGAGCTCTGCGGTGGAGACTGCAATGTTGACCTTTATGCTCAAAGCTAATAGTCCCGTCAGTGGTCTAGAAATAGGACAGGTGAAGTACAAGGCACGGGCCTCATGGAACTGTGCAATGTGCGTGTGAAAGGAATGCAGATTTGAATCTGCATATTTCTGACTCTGCTTAATATTCAGCAGTGTTAGTTTAAATGGCAGCGTTCCAGTGCTTTACACCCAGTGAATCAAATCATCGGCAGATAGCCAAATAGTCAGGCACCACATTTGCGCGGTTCCATAAAGAACAAGGGGGTATATTATCAAGGGGTTTTATCTCCGCTTTTTTGGCTTTAAAAGCCAAGAAAGCGGAGATAAAATTATCTCCCTATTACCAAGCTGTCGCTAACACCAGTTAGCGACAGCTAATAGGAGATAGCGACCATCATGGGCCCCACTTTGCATGTCAGTGATATTTATCACTAATGATATGTAAAGTGGGCGTGCCAAGATGTTAGCGACTGGAAACAGTCGCTAACATCGCTATCTCCTATTACCAACTTTTGGAGATATTTGCGCTAAGGGCGAATATCTCCAAAAGCTAACACCTGCCCTGAGCAGTTCTTAGCCATGTTATCCAATGGGAGGTGGATAACATGGCTAAGAGCATTTGCTCGATAATGCATGAATATCGCTGACTTTTCAGCGATATTCATGCATTGCGGGCGTTTTTTATCGCATTTGCGATAAACCTTGCTAATAGCAAGGTTTATCTGCGATAAAAATCGCCGATGTGCGGCGATAATTTTTGTCTCTAAACAAGTTAGAGACAAAAATTATCGCTAGTTGTTGATAATATACCCCAAGGTGATCAAACATTTTAATGCAAATCAAATAAAGTAACGCAGATGGAGTGAAGCCACAATTCCTTCGGCACATAGCCAAATAGCCAGGCACCACATTTGTGCGGTTCTATAAAGAACAAGTTGATCAAACATTTAAATGCAAATCAAATAAAGTAAGGCAGATGGAGTGAAACCACAATTCCTGGTAAACAAGTAACCCGTTGCTCATTAGGTGTAAACCTGAAACGTATTTAGTGGTAGTCTGCAAAGTTGTCAAACTGTACTCTTGTGTGATGATGCCCGATGGACTCTCACTGGCAGTGCGAGTCATGGCCCAAGAACAGAAGGGGAAAAGCCAACACAGGCGCCCCCATGCACGCACCTATAGACACTACAGTAACAAGCCCGAGAGTGTTGCAAGGATGAGAACGGGAAGAGGGAAAGAGAAAATGCGTTAAACTGGAGATAAATCCAAATTGATGACTAGTATGGAAGATAGTTTTATAACACATGTAAAAACGTGGAAACTAGGGTTTTGTACAGTAGGAATGTGGGTTACGCGCCAGTTATTCAGATTTGCGAACAAACTGCTTAGTGCCGGTTCGAATATCAGCTTGCCCAAGAGGGGGGAGAGAGACTGTGTGGCAGACAAGTGAGGCCACGCTAATTAACAAGGAGGCACGTCTGGCGAGTGGTATGCGATATGCGTGTGCTATAAGGGTGCCCGTGAGCGAGACGCTTATGGAGCCATGACAAGAGCGGAAAGCCAGATGGCGCCTGGGCGTGTAACTGTATGCTTAACCGCAAGCATTAGGCCACAAGCAAAAGGGTGTGGTTTTAAAGCCCCCTTACTTAAAGTCTGGCCAGAGCAGCGCATACTCTGACTCAGGCAAGACCTAAAAAGCACTCTTCCAGGACCAAGATGTAGCTTTCAGCTAAACTTGGTATGGTTCCATTCAGTGGTTCAGGATGTAGTCCAGTCCAAAATCGCTAAGGGAAATTGCAAGTAGAAAACACATTTTGGAGCCACTCCTTTATCTTGGCCTCTGCTTGATGAATCACCCTGAAACTTTCCAGACATCAGCTGAAGTAACGGGCACACTAGTTTTCGACATTTCATGAAGATTCATCAAACGGTGCCAAAGTTATTAGCAAAACAAAATATGCTTTATATATATATACATATACATTACCTACTGGCGGTCGCCAGTAGGTAGTTATAGTTAGGATTGGCTACCATTGGAAATTCGCAACATTCTATTGGGAATAACTCTGGCGCCGGTTGAGGAATTTGTGTGTAATTTTCCAAAATATTGGCCAATTCCGCTGTGCTCCTTCCCTGAAAGTTTCAAGGGGATTCGTGAAGTGGGGGCCGAGAAAAAAGGGGGGTCCCAAAACGTGTTTTCCCCATGTTAATTTTCATAGGACGGTCCGACAAGTCTACAGCCCGAACCGCTGAACGGAATTACGCCAAACTTGGCAAAATTGTAGGGACTGGTACGCAGATGTGCCGTTGCTATATTTGCTGAAAATTGTTCCAGTGGTTTTTACGAAAATTAACTTCAAAAACACATATATATCTATATGCCCGCTTCGAGCGCTTACAGGTACGCGTACCGGGGAGCGCACCCGGCGCGCTACGGGAGTGCGCAACGGAAAGCTGATTGGCTGTCGGGTGTCTGTCAACATTCTAAACAGTCCGGAGAGTCCGCCATCTTGTGTCTCAGTAGAATCGAGACACAAGAGGTAAAAAAAGAAAGGGGGAAATAATTAAAAGGGGGCAGAGTAGAGACCCCCTGACCCCCTAGGTTTTCTGAGGGGGGCCTAGAAGGACCTTGAAGGGCAAAAAAACTTTTTTATAACTTTTCGCGCGGTAACCGCTGGGTGCGCTCCCGGGTACGCTCTCCGGTACGCGTACCCTGAGCGCACCACGGGGAAAAACAGTGTAAAAAAATAGAGTAAAAAAATAATGTAGAGTGTTTAGAAGTAAGTTAGCTCTGAAAAGAGCTGTTGTGTTAAGTGGGTGTTTTTTGTACCTACAAGTAGGTACCAATGCAGAGTCTTATATTCAAGAGGAAAACTCTATTCCCCTCATTTGTAAAATGCACACCATCTCTCCTATAGATGTCTTGCATGTTGTAACACAAGTTGTTGTGGTAAATGGAACACATACCATAGTCTCGGAGGAAAGCAGAAACAGATTTATTTACATGTTTCCTTGCTTTCTCAATCTGTGGACAAAATTGGTTGGACCAGTTTCATTTTTGCCTTTGGCATATATTAGAAAATACCAAGGCGGTTTTTGGAAAAAGTAACATCAATTGCCCAAGGATGTCCTTTAAAAGCATTTCCAGACCTACCCCAGTCAAAGTGCCTAAGTCATTTCCACCACAGTGCACAATTATAAGGTCAGGGTGTTTTAACTGCATAAAGGATTTTACCAATGGTATCAATTGGTGACTCCTCAATCCTCTCTGTCCAATCCATACAATGTCCACATTTGGTAAATCAAGATTGTAAATACCTCTGTTAGCTGCGTATTTTTGACTCCAGTGGATATAGCTATGACCCACAAACCAGACTTTTGTCATTTTGAAGGTAGATGTGCTTCTAGTCAGATGAGTTGTGGAAATGAAATGGCAGTTTGATTATGAAAAAAGTGGTTGTGAATCAGTGCAGTTGAATAACCATAATTGATTGGAGCTTTGTTAAAAATCTCCACTGAAAATTAGTGTGCATGCTTTTTTTTGTTGTAAGAAGTCATTTCAATGGTTGAGAAAAAGTCATTTAAAGAAACATTGCATTTCATTAGCTAGTAGATTGAGAGGTCATGCAGCCTTGAAGGATTGTTTTGCAACATAGTATGATGAACTTGTGAACTGTGTGCTGGTTTAAGAGGGAGTTACCATGGTTACAGGGTAAATGGGCACTGGGGGGATGGGTGAATGTTATGTGAGTTTCAAAGTCTTGAAATGTACAACCAATTAAAATGTGCAGTTTGGTTTTGAATTTGTGTGGGAACAATTATTATTGGCTATGTAGAAGAATATGGGTCTGAAATGAGTAAGAATCTGTGCCATTATTGAAAAGCTCCAGTGAAGGAAGCATTGTTCAGAGATTCTGCTTAAGAAAATCTGTTGAGTGTGACTGACACTGTTTTACATCTTTCAAAGCATTTTTAAAGGTGAGTAATGATTCTTTTAAAAAAGATAATGAGTTTAAGCTAAGTTTTTGACAAGTATCACAGTGAGTGTCTGTGTGAATTAAGGAATTATATTTTTACCTTTTTCCGTAATGTTAGCTGTGTGTTGATAAGGTAGACCTCTTTATAAATTGTTTTTTAAGCTTGGATTCAATGCTAGTTTAGAAATTGTGTAATGGTTTCATTGGACTTGTAAATATGCTCTTTTTTTTAAGCGCCTTGTGCAACCTTTAGCATGGGTGGAAGCAGTGAATGTATGGAGAGGGATAGGAATACCAGATAGAAAACCATATGAAATGGTGTGGGAGATGCATAAAGTATTTCAGTAATGGTATCAATTGAGATGGAATATAAGATAAAGAGGGGCATATTTACAAGACTCTTGCGCAATGTTTGACATGGGTGCAAGCAGAAAATGCATGCAGAATAATAAAATTGCCACCCAGACAAGAATATGAAATGCCATGAGAGATTTTTAAAGGTTTCTTTTAATGGCATAAATTCAGAAGGAATATACAAAAAAAGAGAGGCATATTTACAAGCTGTGTGTGCAATCTTTAACATAGCTGTGTGTTTATTAGATAGACTTCTTTATAAATTGTTTTTTATGTTTGGATTAAATGTTGGTTTAGAAATTGTGTAATGGTTTCATTGGACTTGTAAATATGCTCTTTTTTGAAGCGCCTTGTGCAACCTTTAGTATGGGTGGAAGCAGTGAATGTATGGAGAGGGATAGGAATAGCAGATAGAAAACCATATGAAATGGTGTGGGAGATGCATAAAGTATTTCAGTAATGGTATCAATTGAGATGGAATAAAAGATAAAGAGGGGCATATTTACAAGATTCTTGCGCAATGTTTGACATGGGTGCAGGCAGAAAATGTATGCAGAATAATAAAATTGGCACCCAGACAAGAATATGAAATGCCGTGAGAGATGTTTAAAGGTTTCTTTTAATGGCATAAATTGAGATAGAATATACAAAAAAAGAGAAGCATATTTACAGGCTGCGTGCGCAATCTTTGACATAGCTGTGTGTTTATAAGGTACACTTCTTTATAAATTGTTTTTTATGTTTGGATTCAATGTTGGTTTAGAAATTGTGTAATGGTTTCATTGGACTTGTAAATATGCTCCTTTTTTTGAAGCGCCTTGTGCCACCTTTAGTATGGGTGGAAGCAGTGAATGTATGGAGAGGGATAGGAATAGCAGATAGAAAACCATATGGAATGGGGTGGGAGATGCATAAAGTATTTCAGTAATGGTATCAATTGAGATGGAATATAAGATAAAGAGGGGCATATTTACAAGACTCTTGCGCAATTTATAAAGAAGTCTACCTTATAAACACACAGCTATGTCAAAGATTGGGCACTCAGCTTGTAATGTTGGTCCAGAGATATGTTTAAAGGTTTCGTTTAATGGCAAATTTATAAATTAAAAAATGTAAAAAGATAAAAAATGCAATAGATCTCGCTCCGGTGTCACACATACTGTTGGCAGAGACAGACATGGTACATTATATCTAAAATCCTATTAATCTGCATAAGTTCACACTGTAAGTGAAGCTTGATTCACCCATCATTGTAATCTTAGGCAGAGTCACACATACTGTTGGCAGAGACACACATGGTACATTATATCTAACATTCTGATCATGTGCCTAAGATCACACTGTGACTGAAGCTTGATTCACCCATCACTGTGATCTTAGGCAGAGTCACATATACTGTCGGCAGGGACAGACATGGTACATTATATCTAAAATCTTATTAATCTGCCTAAGATCACACTGTGAGTGCAGCTTGATATAATGAGAAACTAGAGTGCTAACATTCAGAATTTATGGCAAATGTGTGACACATCTGAATGCCTTCTTGATGCAACTAAAGTAAACAAGCATTGAAAATGCAATAGATCTCGCCCTCGGTGTCACACATACTGTTGGCAGAGACAGACATGGTACTTTATATCTAAAATCTTATTAATCTGCCTAAGATCACACTGTAAGTGAAGCTTGATTCACCCATCATTATAATCTTAGGCAGAGTCACACATACTGTTGGCAGAGACACACATGGTACATTATATCTAATATTCTGATCATGTGCCTAAGATCACACTGTGAGTGAAGCTTGATTCACCCATCACTGTGATCTTAGGCAGAGTCACACATACTGTTGGCAGAGACAGACATGGTACATTATATCTAATATTGCGCAAACGGCTTGTAAATATGCCAATGAAACTATTACATTATCTCTGGACCAGCATTAATGTCAAACATTGTGCAAGCGGCTTGTAAATATGCCAATGAAACCATTACACTATCTCTGGACCAGCATTAATGTCAAAGATTGCGCACGCAGCTTGTAAATATGCCTCTCTTTTTTTGTATATTCTATCTCAATTTATGCCATAAAAAAACCTTTAAATATCTCTAACGGCATTTCATATTCTTGTCTGGGTGCCAATTTTATTATTCTTCATGCATTTTCTGCTTGCACCCATGTGAAACATTGCATCAAGAAGGCATTCAGATGTGTCACACATATTTCTAAAATCCTATTAATCTGCCTAAGATCACACTGTGAGTGAAGCTTGATATAATGAGCAACTAGAATGCTAACATTCAGAATTTATGGCAAATGTGTGACATATCTGAATGCCTTCTTGATGGAACCAAAGTAAACAAGCATTGAAAATGTAATAGATCTCGCCCTCGGTGTCATACATACTGTTGGCAGAGACAGACATGGTACATTATATCTAAAATCCTACTAATCTGCCTAAGATCACACTGTAAGTGAAACTTGATTCACCCATCAGTATGATCTTAGGCAGATGACCAGGATATTACATGTAATCTACCATATCTTTAAAAAACATGTACTTCCATATTTTTAAAGAAATCAACTAATCCATTTTTCACACAGATCCATTAAAAATCAAGCTTGACTCACAGTGTGATCTTAGGCACATGACCAGGATATTGCATGTAATCTACCAGAGTCACACATACTGTTGGCAGAGACACACATGGTACATTATATTTAAAATCCTATTAATGTGCCTAAGATCACACTGTGACTGAAGCTTGATAGAATGAGCAACTAGAGTGCTAACATTTAGAATTTATGGCAAATGTGTGACACATCTGAATGCCTTCTTGATGGAGCCAAAGTAAACAAGCATTGAAAATGCAATAGATTTGGTGTGATGTTAGGCACATGTCCACCATATTACATGTAATCTACCATCTCTTTCTCTGCAAGCAGTATGTGTGTCTCTGCTCATATTATTTCAAAGTATGTACAGGCCAAAAACAGACCACCTATATATAAACAAGACATAAAAATTAATTAGTTAATCGTTTTTGACAGAAAGCAAAGCACATGTAATGTAAATGAGCCTTTTGTTGTATACTAGTGTTTATATTGTTTACTTATTGTAATTGATTTGTAATATGTTTGTAGTGGTCTATAGTATGTTATTTTTTCTTTACTACAGATTATAATCATCTATACAAACAAACTAAAAGATGCCTTCTAAAGAAAGAAGAGAAAACATTCATAAAAGAAAATTAAGGACTAAGGAAAAAGAAAATCAACAACCAACCAAAATAAAATCTTCAGAGAAAAAGAAAAATGCTCCTGGTAAGCAAACTAAAAATTTTCTCAGGAAGTTATTGAAATGCCAAGAATTTTTTTTTTTTTTAGAAAGAACAATGAAACACCTGTAATTCCAAAGAAAACAGGATGTCCTTCTAAAAATGTTAGATCTGTACAAGGAGATGATATTTTGCATACCAAACGAAGAAGCAAGCAATTTTCTGAAATACGTAGACGAATGTTTTACAACAGAATAGTATCAAATTTATTAAAAAATGTAAAAAGGTATAAAAAAGACAGCTTTTTCCAAGAAAAAAAAACATAGTTAAGATTGTGGATGAAGCATTTAAAGTGAAAAATAAATTGTTTAGTTTAGTAATGAATAGAATTCGTACACTTGATAAAGTAATCAATGTGTTCAAATCAAAATGTAAGTGGAGGAGAGTAATTAATCGAACTAATTTCTGTGATGGTTTTTCTGGAGAATGGAAGCATAGTTCAAGTTCTGAGCCATTTTTAATGAAGAAAGTTACTTTCAGGATAATGATTTGGTGCATGCAGTTGACACCAGTGGTCGAGCATATGAGGTGAAGGACGGTTGTCCGGTTGAAAAAGAAGAGATTGTGCCTAGAAATACAGAAGAGGTGTTAGCTGATGAAGTTTTAGGGAGATGTCCTAAGGTTCCAGTGCATACATGGAATTGTAGTAGTATTTGTAGTGTCTGACAGGAATCAATTGATTTGTTTCGCACTTTCTTACGGACATATACTAAGAAAAGTGTGAAACAAAAAATGAAAAATTTTACAAGAGTTAGATCCTTGTAGAGTGAGAGAAAAACAGGTTTGCAAGGGCATTCACTGGCTTGTCTTTCAAGAAAAGTATGTCATAGTGTTTTTCACCATTTTAGGATGTTAGCAGTACATCATAATAAAGTGAGGAAATTAGTGAGAAGGGTGTACTATGCAAAAAGTCCAGCACTTAAACTAAAACAGTTAAACAATGCTCTTTTGCATGAAACTGAATTAGATGTCAAAAACATTTGTGATGAAATTGAGTTTTGTTACTTTGGTGAAAAAGAGGTTAGTGCAGAAATTGATACAGTAATAGAAGGTAATGTAGAAGAGAATGTAGAGATTTTAAGTACAGAAAATTTGGAAAATGAAATTATAAAGTTTAAAGTGAATTCAAGTGAAAGGCCTAATTTTTCTTGTGTTTGTTGTCGACGGACTTATTATAAGCATCAGACTAGCATAGTTGATTTATATGTAAAAAGCGAAAAGATAAATAATAATGAGTGGAAGGATTTTGCAACTTATTTGTTGGTTGAAAATTGTTTTGATTTGGGCTGTGATCAACGTATTTGTACATATTCTTATAATAAATTAAATGAAAACAAAATGCCTGCTAGAGCTGTTCATAATAATCTGGAGTTGGTAGACATTCCTTCTGAATTGATGGATTTAAATACCTATGAGTCTATTCTGATTCAATGTGTACATCCTTTTTAGGCTATTGTTCGCATAGAGCCTAAGACAGGGAAATTGCCTCCTTCAGATTTACAGAGAGGATTAAAGGGAAGAGTTGTTTATTTGCCTATAGATTTTAAGAAAAATATTGATACAATTGGTGTTGAAAAAGTAGAAGAGGAACCTCTGGTTATTCTAGTTAATGGTGTTCCGACAAAAAGTAAGAAAATCTGGCAAGAATTAGTGGATGTTAGGAAAGTCAAAAAGGCAACGTTGTTTCTGGTAAAAAATAATCAGTACTATAAAAATGTGTAGGTGGTAGAAGAGGAAACAACTGTACAAGACGACACTGATGTCTCTGCTGGACAAATAGAAAAAGTTGATGTCTCTAGAAGTGAAGAAATTTACGAACATTATAGTGTTCATCCATTGCATTCCAAAGAAGTAATGGGGAATGCTATTGACTTGTTTCAGATGAAAAAAGCCGAAGGAAGTCCCATTAGTGTATGGGAAGAAAGTTTAGAAGCTCGTTGTTTTCCACAGTTATTTCCAACAGGTGAAGGTGGACGATATGACGACCGACCTGTTCAAATTCCTGCATCTGAATACCGGACTTCAAGAATATATGCAGAAGATCCAAGGTTTAGTCAATGCATTCCATATTTGTTCCATCTACTGTTTGAGAGTGACTCGTCTGGACTTTCCTATGCAGTAAACCATATACTGAAAAGTGGAGCACATCTACAAAATGTTTTGGAAAGGGATTTTATGGATAAAGTCAAACTGCAAGACAGTGTTTTAGAATCTCAGCTAATTAATCTCATGGCATGTCAGCGAGGTACTACGAGTATTGGTACCGTCGTCATGGGGAATTGAAATGTATGCTAAGAAACTTAGGAACTCCTACATGGTTCCTCACTCTTCGCTGTGCTGAGTATGCTTGGGAAGACTTACTTGAATTTCTACGAGAGGCAAATAAAAACATTGAAAATATTGAATACAAGACACCTGGAGTACTGTGCTCTTTGGATCCAGTTAATGTATGCAGGTATTTCAATCATAGGTTTGAAGCTATGATGTCTTTTATTACAAACAAAAAAAATCCTCTGCATGGAGAGGTGTTGAATTTCTTTTGGAGAAAGGAGTATCAAGCAAGAGGTGCTCCTCATATACATATGCTGCTATGGATTAAAGATGCACCTAAATTTGGAACATATTCAGATGAGAAAGTGATGAGTTTCATTGAGCAGTATTCTACATGTGCTGTTCCGAAAAGTACGGAAGAAAACAATTTAAGACACCAAGTTTTACGCTTTCAAAGTCATCGTTGTGGGAAATACTGTCGTCGAAAATACAAATCCAAGGACAAATTCTATACGAAATGTCATTTTGCATTTCCACGTCCAGTAACATTGAAAGGAAGAGTGAACAATTTTATGTCTTCTCTGCGACATACTGTGACAAGGAAATCACCCAAAAATACATACAACCTAAGAAGAAATGAGGAATCCAAATTTATAAATGACTACAACCCAGTCATTTTGTCCATGTGGAATGCTAACATGGATATTCAATATGTGGCTGACAACTCTATTGCTGTGGCTCGATATGTGACGTCTTACATCACAAAATCAGAAAAAACAGAACTGAAGGAAATGTGGGAGGAAATTTCACATGAAAAGAGTCTAAGCAAGTAATTATACAGTTACAGTCTAAAGATGTTGTCGCATCGAGAAATTGGAGCGTATGAATGTTCTGATCGGTTATCATCAGCAAGTCTATATGCCAAATCTAGAACTATCATTTGGGTGAGTCTAGGTCTTGCTGCAACACGAAACCGAGTTTTGAAATCTGTACAAGAAATAGAGTATTTGGCGGAGAAAGAACCAGACAGTACAGATATTTTGAAGACAAACATGTTGGATACATACTATCCAAATAGAAGTACTCACCTTGAGAACGCTTGTCTCTATGAAGTTCTGCAAACCTACATTTTTAAAAAGAACGCCACAGAAGACATCAATAAAGGTGTATATGCTGTAATTGGATGTGAAGGCTGTCTAGTAAAACAAAGAAAAGGCCATTTGATTAATCATCGAAAATTGAGTTGTGATTCTCCAGACAAAAGGGAATTTTATTACTTAGCTCTTTTGCAACTCTTTAAGCCTTGGCGTAGAGAAGAGGAACTACTTAGAGATTTTCTTACTTATGAAGATTCGTTCAATGCAACCAAGGATACGATAGAATGTCCTGTTTTTTCAAATTATCTGCAAATGATGAACGAGGAAATACAGCAAGAAGCTACAATTGCAGCAGAGATTGCTAGAGACAGTTCTCAAGATAGTCAGAGTTCTGCTTCATTGAGTCAGGATCCACTAGGAGGACCAATTATACAAAATGAAGCTGCCACTGCCATGGATGAAGTTGAAAGAGCCATGGAACAAGCTCAGGAGGATGGAGTTGACTTAGAAGATTTGGAAAAAGAACTAAACATTGAGCAGAGACAAATATATGATCAAGTCACACAACAAATTGAGCATGGTTTATCTCATGAGAAAAAAGAGTGCTCATGTACATCATTTGTACCTATCCAACTGTATGTGAGTGGAGAAGCAGGAACTGGGAAAAGTTTCCTGATTAAAGCGATTGCAACATATTTGCAGAAAACAACAGAGTCATTGCTCTCTTGTATTGTTACTGCTCCAACTGGGTTGGCAGCACACAACATTAAAGGGATTTAATTACATCGCGTATTGATGCTGCCAGTGGAGCATGATAACAAATTACAATACCACAAGCTATCTGGAGAAGCTTGTTGTGAAGTTTCAAGAGTCCTAAAGAAAATGAAACTTCTTATCAGTGATGAAGTAAGCATGGTATCAAATGTAATGCTTGCTTTTGTGCATTTAAGAATGCAAGAAACTCTTAAAACAGACTATGATGTGTTATTTGGAGGCAAACACATCATTGTTTTTGGAGATCTACTACAACTAACTCCAGTGAAAGGACAGCCAGTGTTTAAAATGCTTACGCATGAAGATACCCGGAAGTGCTTAGGAAGCATTGGAAATGTTAACATATGGCTAAATTTCAAATATGCAGAACTACTTCAAAATATGCGACAGGCAAAGGATGAAGATCATAAAAATATTCTACAAGATGTAAGAATTGGGAAACTAACTGAGCATGGCAAAGAAGCTTTACATGGACGATTAATTTCAAATTTGTTTCCAAAGGAAAATATTCTCCCAGAGAATATTTTTAAGAAAATTCCTGAAAACAAATCTGTCATATGCTTGATGCCAACTCTGCAAAAATGTTCAATCTTCAACACCAAAATGTTAAAGTTGGAAAATCAAGAAATTGTGAAACTGGAAGCTATTGATAAAATAGAACATGAAGGGGCAACTATTAGTTTGTCAGAAAAGTTTAAATCAAAATTAGATTCTTTAGAGAAGACAATATCTAAAACTGCTGGTATGGAAAAGACTCTGTATGCAACTTTAAATTGTCGTATAATTTGACGACGTAATTTACATGTGGAAAGAGGTTTAGTAAATGGAGCAATGGGTCATGTTGTGGATTTTGTGAATTACCGAAATAGAGATGGAATTGAAATTATAAAAATCAAATTTGATGGTATTGAAGAAGTACAACAAATCAGGTGTTGTTCAGCTCGTTTTTTGCTAGTGAAAGATTTATATGTGCACAGAAAACAGTTTCCTGTTTCTTTGGCATATGCAGTAACTATTCATAAATCTCAAGGTTTAAGTGTTGATAGTGCTTTGGTGAATATTGGAAATTCTGTGTTCAAGGAGGGTGTGGCATATGATGCTTTATCTCGAGTCAGAACTTTATCTGGATTGTACTTGATTGATTTTGATGAGACAAAGATTAATGCAGATCTAAATTGTGTAAAAGAATATAATAGGTTAAGAAGAGAGTATTCTCCAAATTTACCTCAATATCCTCTGTTTGAAAAGCGTGTGGTAGGCTGAAAAAGAAGAAATGAGAAAAATTGTTGTGAAGTTGTAGCAAAAAGAAAAAAAGTAGATGAAACAGTAATTGTAAGCATAAAGGAAATGGATTCAGTTAAAGATGTTGTTGGATTTCAATTTGAAAATAGTTCTGGTGTCAACTGCTATGCTAATGTAGTGGTTAATGTTTTTTTTTTCTCCAAACTGTAAAAGAACAGATTGCTGAAAATCGTGATCAAACACTTTGTTGTTTATTAAATTCTGTATTAGAGAAATGTAGCAGTGATAGAACAAAAATACAAAGTGTTTCTGAAATTCGAAAGGTTTTAGACATATGTTCTGGTCTAAATCAATTTTCACAGAATATTCAGCAAGATTGTCAGGAATTTCTAATGTATATGTTTGTTGTTTTGCAAGATGAAGGAGTAGATGTAGAAAATCTTTTTGGCCTTTCTTATAAATGGCAACATGACTGTGACAATTGCTCCTTTTCAAGTAGTACTACAGTAGAAACTGAAATATTTATATATTTGACTTTACCAGACTGCAAATCAGTGTCTTTTAATAATGTAGGTAGAGCAGCAAATCAAAACATGGTCTGTAGTCAATGTAAATCTGAAATGCTATCAACTTTATTTTTAAGAAGATATGGACAGTATGTTATTTTAATGTTCCAACGATGTAGACCTGATGGAACTAAATTGACAACATTAATACAAATTTTTGTGGCTTCTCAATTATTAATTTCAAAAAGAACCTTTACAACTGCAGCAATTATTTACCATGATGGTCCTTCAACAACATCAGGACATTACACATGTTATTTAAAATGTCAAAAAGGTTGGAAGCTCTGTAATGATACTCAATTGACTTTCAAACAACGTTTGCCTTCTGACTTACTAAATTCTTAACTAGTGTTCTTACAACCGAAAATTTAGGGAAGGTAATTGGCCTATGAAGATTGCAGCAGTTAATATATAACTTAGTTTGCTCTTCAAAATTACTTTCTGAATGAGAGTGATGAAGATAATAAAAACATGTAGTTCTCATAGAGATAGTATATGTTTATCATATAGTGTGTGCTGTGAATATTATAGAAATTATTTATAAAAAGTAAGCTAGAGGTGGAAGTAAAACTCTTGTTTCATAATGTAAAAGATGTTGGAGCTTTTCTTTCAGAAAGTCGGGTAAATGAGACATTAAGAATACTCTTGACTAATTTCCATAGAAAAGGACTTTCCATATACTATTTGGCCTCGTGGAAAAGTGGATGGATCAAAAGTGAGTTTAGATATGGTTTTTAAAATTTTACAATATTTAAGAAATTATTCAATGGTTTTTTTTTGCCCGCTGTTATATGATGAGTACTGTTGAAGTCACTGTTTTAAGTGAAATTCAATATATTCTGAGAACAGCAAAAATAAACCATTTAACATGATGTTCGAAAGACGGAGGTAATGATCTTTGGAAATTTGTCCCCCTCTTGGCCAGGAGCTTGGTGGCCCAACGAATTAGGCTCCCCGCCCACACCTTCCTCTAAAGTTAAAAACCTGGGGGTACTACTAGATGATAAATTAACTTTAGCTGCTCATGCAAATTCTATAGCTTCAACTGCCTTCTATAAACTTAAATCCATCAAAAAGATTCTTCCTTTCCTCCCTCCCCACTCAGGTAAGACATTAGTCACGGCTTTTGTTATGTCCACCCTGGATTATTGTAATGGACTTTTCATTAATACTCAACAGAAAGTCATTCGCAAACTACAGTCTGTGCAAAACGCAGCTGCTAGAATGCTCTCTGGGACCCCAAAATTTAAATCCATCTCCCAAGTGATTAAAAATTATCACTGGTTGGCAGTTAACAATCAAATTAAATTTAAGGCTCTTTGTATAGCCTACAAAGCCTCCCGTAACCTAGGGCCCCGCTTCCTCATCAACTCCCTGGCATTCTATACCCCTAACAGAACCTTACGCTCCATGAATGCCCTGTTGATGACTGTCCCCCGAACTAAAACAGCTTCATGGGGTGACCGCCGTTTCATTGTTGCCACATCCAAATTATGGAACTCACTTGATGCGGACATCAGATCCTGCCCGACTCTTACCCTCTTCAGAAGGAAAATAAAGACCTGGCTTTTTAACCAGTAAATTTTGTTTCTTCCTGTTTCTGAGCTGTCATTATCTAGCGCCGAGACGCCTTCGGGCATTTGCCTTGCGCTTAACAAATTTCATTAATAAATAAATAAATAAATAAATTATTATTAAATATATATTACTTTCCCATTCTCTTATGCTCACTCACCTATTTCCACCCTCTATCACTCCTCTTAACTCACCCTCACTGGCCTTTTTTCACTCTCCCTCACCTCCCTTCCCATATTCCACTTTCCTCACTTATTCTTATTAACCACTCCTTCACTGCCCTTTCCCTCTCTCCCATTCACTACTTTCCAGCTGTCAGTCACTCTACTTCACTCCCCTTCCCGTTGTTTTCTTTCTTTGTTTCCTCAATAATTTCCCTTCTCTCACTCACCTTATTACACTTCACTCACTCCTTCTCTCACTTCCTCTGTCCTCTCACATCCTCACTCCCTTTCCCTCACTCCCTGTCTCTTAGCTTCAGTCTTTCGATCCTGTTACTCTCTCACTCCTCTTCCATCACCCACACTCCCTTACTTATCTTACTTTGTCTCTTGTATTCTAAAATATATATTATAAATAATCTATTTTTTTTGTCTTTCATAGATATAAAAAAAAAAATTTTCACAACAAATTTTATTGAGCGATTGAAGCAGAAGAAAAGATGTGGCTCCCCACAGTCAGGAGATCACCACCAAGAGCCTTGGCACCGTTTATATTGCAGAGACAATGTCCAATCGACAACAGGAGAAAAACCCCAATTTGCATAACCCAGTTTTCCACCCCTAGCCCCACCAACCCCCACTACCCCACTACCCCACTACCCCACAACCTCCCCCAATTCCCACCCTAACCCACGCACGTGTGTATAAAATGCATACGATACTTAGGCGTAGTGTGAGAGGTATGACACTGATCCAGGCCCATGTGGCATATCTCGTCTATACGTCCTCCTCACGTTCCACTGGGGGATCCAATGACAGCCCCCTATAATCAGCCCACCTCTTCCAGATCTTAAAATGCTTACGGGGGCATCCCCTCGCTTCAAACACCGGTCTCTCAAGTCCCATGTAGTAGTCCAAGCCAGCCTTCCATGCACACAGGGGGGGGGGCTCGTTCTCCCTTCCACGCTCGGGCCAGGTCCCTTTTAGCAACAACAAGTCCCAACAACAGTAGATGGCGCTTATACACGTTTCCACCAACACCCTACAGTATATGGAGCAACCCCAACCGATGGGTACGGGGGAGATCCCATCCCAGGACTTAAGACAGGCAGTCCCACACACCTCTCCAGAAACCAGATAATCCAGCACACGACCATACAGTATGCAGCAGCGTACCCGCTGCGGCCCCACAACGCAGACACTCCGGAGACCCAATCAGTCCCGCCTTCCACAGCCGCTCTCGGGTGTGATAGGCCCTATGGAGATATTTGAATTGGATTAACCTAAGCCGCATTGCAATGGCAGTCCCTCCTGGGGATTCCAGGGCCTCCCTCCAATCATCCTCGTCTAGGGGACCAACATCTCCCTCCCAGGCCGCCTTAAGGGGAAGTAATGTGGAGGAGCAATGAGTAACCAGCGTTTGATAAATGCAGGAGACCTCCTTATCCCCAAGATCCCCCATGAAGACCTTCGCCTCGACTGGACTGAACTCAGGGAGCGTCTCCAGGTTAGCAATACTGGGGGCTAGCACATGACGCAATTGTAAATAACGAAAGAATTGAGATTGGGGCATGTGGAACTCAGTTCTGAGCTCCTGAAACGATTTGAGGGTGGCCCCGGACATCACATGGCCCAACAACGAGATCCCAATGGCATCCCAGCCATCGAAGCCCATCAGAGTAGATAACTCTGGGAGCTGTCCATTGTTCCACAGCGGCGTTTCCGCCGTTAACTTGCCCCACCAGCCCATCCGGCGCAGCGCCTGTCGCCATACAGCGAAGACTACTTTCGTAACACATGGCAACGATCGCCTCAACCGGGCTGAATATAAAATCGAGTGCAGCGTATTGTCCCCCATCAGCGAGCTCTCCAGAGCATAGGCCGGGTCCCCTCTGTCACCATACCACCATTCATTAAGAATGAGCAGTTGGGAGGCCTGGTAGTAGGATAACAGATCGGAGGTGACCAGACCACCACAATATGTGGATAGGAAGCAAGTCCGCAGCGCCACCCTGGCCGGTCCCCCAGCCCACAGGAAGCGACCCAAAACGGAATTGACTTGTCGAAACCACTGGGGGTTGATGGGGTGGGGGTAGTTCTGCAGTTGATACAGAAGGCGCCGGAGCGCAACCATCTTGAAGATTGCAGATCTACCGAATATGGTTAGAGGCATCCTAGACCACGTTTTAGTATCAGCCTGCACTCGCTCCCACACAGGCACTATATTGCGTTCCCAAGCAACATTCGCCGATTCCGAGAGGAACACCCCAAGGTACTTCAAGCCTCCGGACGCTACCTGCAATCCTGACGCCCAGGGGTCCGCTACAGCTCCACCCCCCAGCACCCACAGAGTGGACTTGTGTAGGTTCAGACAAAGACCGGAAACCTCCCCGAAAATACGCATAATTTCTAGGACTCGGGGCCCCGCGCGACGCAAATCCATAAGGAAGAAGAGGACGTCATCTGCATACAATGCAATTCTGTCCACTAGGTTCCTATTCCATACAAAGCCCCGCATTTGTGCGTCTATGCGCACCCAAGAGGCCAGGGGCTCCATAGCCAGGGCGAACAAATACGGGGACAACGGGCATCCCTGCCGGGTTCCCCGTCCAATCCGAAACTTTTCCGAAACCGCCCCGGCGACCCGCACCGAGGCCGTGATATCCGTATATAGCAGTTTGAGGTAGGACAAAAACACTGGGCCCAAATTGAGACGGGGCAGGAGTGCGAACAGGTACGTCCAGCTGACTGAATCGAAGGCTTTATCAATGTCCGCCAGCAGCAGAGCCGCCTGTTCCCCTATGACCCCCGTGGCATCCACTGCCACCTGCGCCCGCCGGATGTTGTGACGCGTTGCCCTATGAGGCATGAAACCGGCCTGATCAGGGTGGACCAGGTCCGCAATGTACGGAAGCAGGCGGTGTGCCAGAGCTTTTGCTAGGATTTTGGCCTCGATGTCCAGCAGGGATATGGGGCGATACGAGTCATGCCTGTCAGGGGGTCTACCTGGCTTTTGAAAGACCACAATTTCAGCATGTCGCCAATCAGATGGTAGCCTGCCCTGTGTTCGTGCCGCCTCAAGTGCACAGCGGTAGTGGGACCCTAGTTGGAGGTGAAATTTCTTGTAGAACTCACACGGGTACCCACTCGGCCCGGGTGCCTTCCCGGTGTTAAGCTGACCTAGTGCCTCCCCCAGTTCGCAGGCGGGCCGGGTACAGCAGAGAATATTGTAGTTTCAAACCCCGTAACTTGGCCTTGGCAGCAATGAAGGAATGGCGTTGCTGTTGTACAAGCTTAGTGTAGTCGGGAAAAATCATAATCTTCCTATTTTCGTAGGAGATGGAGCCCCTGGTTCTTGCTTCCCGCAAAATGGCGTCTCGATCCTGATAATTCAGGAGTTTGGCAATTACCGGTCGGGGACGCTCGTCCTCCGGCGGCCTCTGTGTTAGGGCCCGATGTGCACGTTCAATTATGAAGCAGTTGGAGAGAACTCCCGGGGGAAGCCAGCTCTCCAGCCATTGGGATAGGAACTGTTCCATATTGTCCTTCTCACATCTCTCTGGAAATCCTACAAAACGGAGGTTGTTTCTGCGTGCGCGCCCTTCCGCCTCCTCCACTCGAGACGCGAGGGTCTTTTGGACGTGCTCCATCTCCGCCATTTTGCGTTTTAGGGTCCCAACGTCGTCCTCAACCACCGAAATCCTGGATTCCGTCTCCGTAATCCGTGTCACCGCATTCCGTAAATCTTGGCGCAACAGAGTCACATCCGCTCCCACTGCTCCAATCTTGGCGTCCAACATGTCCCTGGACTGGGTGATTACCGGCATTAGTGCCGCATTGTCCGGCCCCGCCCCATTGCCTCCCCCGGTTGCGCCGGACCCTCCACTGGGCCCTGTAAATTTGTCAATGGGTCCTTGTTTGGACGGACCGCCACCTCCCCTGGTCATGGCCGCGTGTTGTCCCTGTTCCACTATGGTACAAGCGCCTGCGCTAGTATGGGCTCCACTGACCGCCAAGAGCTGCCAACCTAGGCCAGCGCAGTGAACCCGCAACTCCCGGGTGAAGGCAGCCGCGGCTCCACGGCTCCCAATGGCAGGCAGGCTCCCTCGCCGAACCTACCTATGTGCCACAAATCAGTTCCGAGCCGGTCCTTGATCAGCACTCACCGCGCTGGCGGCCCCGTGGGTATAGAGTCTCGTGGCCCACCTGCGCTCGATCCCACTATGCCAATGCACCAGGCTCCACGCGGCCACCCTCTCCAGTGTATGTCCTCCTTAACACCACAGTCGGCCCCAACAATACGGCGGTGCCAGGGGAGCTACTCACTGCTTATAGATCGTCCTGGGGCAGCACCCGGGCATCAGTCTCTCAAGGGCCCCCAAGTTGCCCCGGGGGGAGGGCACTGCAGCCTCGCCGATAGTCCGTTATGGCGCCACACCAGGGTCGCAGCCACTCAGGTCCCGCCACAGGTCCGTCTCAGCCCAAGGTCGGGGCCGGCCCCCGGGTCGTGAAACTCGAGGCCCCGGCTGTCTGAAGTCCGCGCAGGCCTCAGCGGTTCCTCCTCGCACCGGGCGCCCCCTCCACGATCATGATGGCAATTAGGAGCGCATCTACGGCCTCACCAATTCCCGGTGTCTCCAGCTCCAGCCGGATGGCCGCTCGGTCGGTCCGCCCACCAGTCCTCCGCATTGGCTGTCCCAAAATCGAGGTCCCGGCTCCGTTGGTGAGCACCAGGCCGCACGCTTCCGCCAGCGACCCAACCACACGGGACTGCCCAGGAGCACCGCTCGTCACACCGGAGAGCCCCTGGTACTGCCAGACACACTCGCTTCACAGGTGGTACGGTGTATGGGCTCGGGGGCCAGGATAAATAGACGAATTATGTCCGGGCCAGCGGGAGCTCTACAAAGCTGCGACCGCCATCTTCGCCCGTTAGGCCACGCCCCCACAGATATAAATTTTAATGGAAATATATTAACTTTACATTACTTATAAGGTAAGTTTCATGTACAATATTTATTTTCACTATACTGTTTTCCATAACCTCACTACTCTTCTTTGATACTCCCACACCTCTGTTCCCTTATTGCGCTTGCCTCACTTATTCTGAATCCCCACGTTTACTCTCTTTTTTCAAATTTTTCTTACACTCACCTTCTTTCAGGCCTTCTCCTTTATTTTCTTTCCTCTCTCTTCTCTTACTTCATTGTTTTATTTTTTTCCCTTCTTTTACTCTCCTTACTCCACTTCACTTACTCCTTCTCTTTCTTTCCCTGTCTTCTTACTTCTACACTCCCCTTCCCTCAATCTCTTTCTGTTAGCCTCATTCTCTCCATCCCCTTAGTCTCACACTTCTCTTCTGTCACGCTCACTGCCTACAACTCAGCTATACTCCCACACTCACCTTCTGTCAGACCTTCTCCTTTAGTTTGCTTCCTCTCTCTTTCCTTCCTTTGCTCCTTCACTCTTTTCTCTTCCCTTACTTTCTTATTCCACTGTACTAACTCCTTCTCTTACTCCTTCTGTCCTCTTATTTGTACACTCCCCTTCCCTCATTCTCTCTCTGTTAGCCTCATTCTCTCTGTCCTCTTAGTCTCTCACTCCTTTTCTATCCAGCTCACTCCGTATAACTCAGCCATACTCCTACACTCACCTTCTTTCAGACCTTCTCCTTTACTTTCCTTCCTCTCTTTTCCCATCCTTCACTCCATCACTCTTTTCCCTTCCCTTACTCCTCTTTCTGCAGTTCAGTAACTGCTTCTGTCAATCCCTCTGTCCTCTAACTTACTCACTCCCCTTTTTTCACTCTCTCTGTGTTACCCCCATTCTCTCCATCCTCTTAGTCTCTCACTCCTCTTCTACCATGCTCACTCCCTATTACTGAGCCATACTCTCACACTCATCTTCTTTCAGACCTTCTCCTTTACTTTCCTTCCTCTCTCTTCCCATCCTTCGCTCTTTCACTGTTTTCCCTTCCCTTACTCTCCTTAATCCACTTCACTAATTCCTTGTCTTACTCCCTCTATCCTCTTACTTCTACACTCCCCTTACCTCATTCTCTCACTGTTAGCCTCATTCTCTCCGTCTCTTTAGTCTCTAACTTCTCTTCTGTCATGCTCACTCCCTATAACTTAGTTATACTCACACACTCACCTTCTTTCAATCCCCCTACTTCACTTCCTTTCCCCTCTCGTCCCTTTTTTTGCTCCCTCACTCATTTTCCTTTCCTCTCTCACTAAAATTAGGACTGGGGACGGCAGCGGTGGTTCTCTAATGCTCGAACAATGATCATAATACTTTGTTCCCCGTAACAAAGTAGGGCATCACAATGTTTGCATTTGATGGAGGCCTCATTAAAAACAGGCTGAATATTTGGGATCAGCTGCTCTGGTCGCCCCCTCACCAATGCAGTTGTTCCTCCAGTTGAAGTAGAGGCACCATCTCTTGGAGCCTCTCGTGCCAGAGCCCTGACACTCTCCCGGGCATAGTTCTGGGGGTGCCTCCTCTGGACGTGCCGAATCATAGTAGAATTACCAAAACTGTACTTCCTTCTGGGGTCCCCTCTGGAAAGTACAGTATGGCAGATCTTGCACTCCACCTTTGGAGCATTACATTTCACTGTCTTCTGAAAGTACACAAAATGGCGGCGATAGTGTACATTAGAGAGAGACAGTGAGAGAAAGAAGGCATGAGATGAAGAAGAGATGTGAAATGCACATTTGAGAAAATATAGTGGGAGAAGGGAAGTAACTGTGAGTAAACTTACTATGTAACACAGAAATGTTGCACTCTATACTATAAGTCTCACTTTATACCACAATCATTTCACTACTATCTCATAAATTACAAGTAGAATAATAAAAAATGTCTCAAACATTTTATAATTTCTAAATATAAATTTATTCTTCAGAATTTTCATAATTTAGAAGAACTTCTAACATTAACTGATCAGGAATCTCCTCATCAGAAGTCTCCATACATGAGACCTGGAACTCAATATAGTCCAAACATTCGATTAATTCAGCATCCAAAGTCTCATCATTAAAATCCCCCATTCCATCTCCTCTCAAAAAAAGGTCTTCTTCATGGATAGTGTTATCAACAGGATCATTCAAGACCTCAATAAAACTCGCCTCAACAAAAGTCGCAGAAATTTCAAAATTAATATCAACGGTGTCCTCATTCAGATCCATATTCTTTTCAAATTTCTTGCTGTAAATTGCAGGAAAAAAAATCACTTTAATTTATCGTTTTTAGTAATAGATAATATAAAACTAGCTTTATCAAGTATTAAATTCCCCTTACAAATTAACAACTCACCTTTTAGAAAGCAGTAGAAGAGTTAGTACTGTGTAAATTTCACACCAGAAATAGAACACCAAAAATTCCTCACAAATGTACCTCAAAGAGTACTATCACAAAATGGCTGTTTCCCTCTCATTTTTCATGTATATTCATGTAGAAAACCAATGAAACTTCATCACACACAAATTCAAAACCAAAGAAACATTTTAATTGGTTCTAAATTTCAAAAGCTAATTGGCTCTTGGATGTCTGTAAACATTCCAAATGGTCTGCATAGTCCGCCATCTTGTGACTCTGAAGAACAGAGACACAAGAGGTGAAAAATAAAAGTGGAAAATGTTGATAGGGGGCAGTGTAGAGACACCCTGCCCCCCTTATGTTTTATCAGGTTATCAGGGGGGCCTAGGAGGACTCCGTAGGGCAAAAAAAGTTTTAGTTTTTTATTTTTTATTTCGCGGAGTAAGCTCAGGGTGCGCACACATGGGTGCTTACCGGTACGCGTACCCTGAGCGCACCACGGGGAAAAACAGTGTAAAAAATTAGAGTGAAAAAAATAATTTAAAGTGCTTAGAGTGCTGTTCCCTTACTCTGGTTCCCTCACTACCCTTCATTCCCTATCCTTCATTCCCCTTCCCCTTACTTTCATCCACAGTCACCTTCTCTTAGTACCTCTGCTTCAGTCCTGTTCCCCTCTGTTCCCTTCCTTCGCTCCCTCACTCATTGCCCTTCCCTCACTCACCTTACTCCGCTTCACTCACTCCTTCTGTCACTCCCTCTGTCCTGTCACATCCTCATTCTCCTTCCCTCACTCCCTCTGTCTTAGCCTCACTCCCTCTGTCCCCTCACTCTCTCAGTCCCCTTTCCTCATGCACACTCCCTTTAACTCTCCCACACTCCCTTACTTACGTTTCTTTGCTCCCTCACTCAGTCCCCTTCTCTCACTCTTTCCTTTATTCCCTCTGTCTCCTCACTCTCTCAGTCCCCTAGTCTCATTCTCACTTGCCTTTATCCACCCTCTATCACCCCTCTTTACTCATCCTCACTGCCGTTCTCTCACCCTCCCTCACTCCTGTTCCCTTACTCCAGTTCCCTCACTACCCCTCATTCCCTATCCTTCATTCCCCTTCCCCTTACTTTCATCCCCCAGTCACCTTCTCTTAGTACCTCTGCTTCAGTCCTGTTCCCCTCTGTTCCCTTTCTTCGCTCCCTCACTCATTGCCCTTCCCTCACTCACCTTACTCCACTTCACTCACTCCTTCTCTCACTCCCTCTGTCCTCTCACATCCTCACTCCCCTTTCCTCACTCCCTCTCTCTTAGCCTCACTTCCTCTGTCCCCTCACAGTCACTTCCCTTCAATTACCCTCACTCATCTTCAAACACTGACTGTCATCAACTCACTCTCAATCAGTCCACCTTCCTTCTCCCTCACTCCCCTTGCCTTACTCTCAGTCCCCTTAATTTATCGTCCGTCACCCTCTTTCTCTCAATATGAATCCTCTTTTTTCACCTTGACTCCTTTCTTTCCGTCACTCCCTGTCACTCTCCTTCGTTCTCTCCACTTCAACTCACTTTTGTTTACAACTCACCTTCTCTCGTCTTCTGTCACTTGATCCCTCTATCACTTTCTCCCCTTCATTCACTCATTTTATTCATTCATTTATTCAGTACACATTCTCTGAAAAAAAGAATTGTAAAATATGTAAAGAATACAGCTCTTTTTTTGAGAATTGGAGGTAGTTCTGAAAAGAACTTTTTTTTTCTTCTTTTTAAAAAAAAATGTTTATACTTTTTTATAACGATATTATATTTTTTTTGTTTTTTTTCAGGGGAAAAACAAAACCAGGGATTCCAAAACTGCTCAACAGGAGCAAAAAAAAGGTGAAAAATTAGGGACGGGGAGGGCAGCGGTGTTCCTGTCTCTTCATAGAAATGAGTTCAATGCTCTGCTCCCCATAACAGAGCAGTTCATCACAGTCCACGCATAGAAATGTTATGCCTGCAAAGACCGGCTGCACGTTAGGGACCATTCTTCCACGTGGTGTTCCCGAAGCTGTTGCTCCACCAGTGGAGGTGCTGCCGCCATCTCTTGGTGCATTCCGTGCCAGGTCCCTGACACTCTCCCTGGCAAAGTTATTTGGGTGTCTTCTCTGGACATGCCTAATTATAGTGGCATTTCCAAAGCTATATTTCCTATTAGGATTGCCTCTGGATAAAGTAGTGCCACATATCTTGCAGGTTACCTTAGCAGCATTAACCTTTTTTTTTCCTTCAGGGATGGAAAAAAAATTCCAGATGAAGTGGTTCTTTGTTTTGTGCTGAGGTGGGTCCTCAGGCAGAAAACCTTCAGAATCACTGCTGGATGACTCCCTTGCAGCCATTGCTGTAGATCAGAAAACTTTGAGAAGCAGATAATGCACAGTACACCTCTTGCTCTCTCCAAGTACAAAGCAATAGTGAGAGAAATGGGTGGGGTTCTCAATATTTGGAAAAAAAAAATTTCTGAACCAATGAAAAGTGTTATTTTAAGGTCACGCTCCGGAGCGCTTCGCATACGCGGCACGTACGTGGGCGCTTCCTGGAGCGCTTCCGGGGGCGCTTACGCAGCGCGTAGCAGTGACGTTTTGCTCGTTTTTCGGGAATGCGTTTAAAGTTCAAATACGGTTCTTAAATATTATAAATAGTACTTTTATATATTATTATTTACTTTTAATACATACATTTAAAAAAAAAATAGATCGCGATAGGGCGCTCTCGCTGCGCGTACCGGTGCGCGTGCCGGGACGCGTACCGTGAGCGCACCGGTGCACAAATAATAAAAAAAATATATATATGAAAAACATGTAAAAAATAGTTTTTTACAAATATAGAATTAGGAAATAATTAGAAAAAAATTAAAAAATTAATAGATATAATAATTACCTATCATTAAAAAACAATATTTCACTTAAAAATTGTAGTTTTCAAACTCGTTAAAGTTACGAATTAGCTTTTTTAAAAAGTTGCAAATTCACTGAAAAAACCATAAGTTTCACACACGTTATAGTTAGGAATTAGCTTTTAAAAAACCTTTGAAATTCACCGAAAAAACCATAGGTTTCACACACGTTATAGTTAGGAATTAGCTTTTAAAAAACCTTTGAAATTCACCCAAAAAAACCATAGGTTTCACACACGTTATAGTTAGGAATTAGCTTTTAAAAAACCTTTGAAATTCACAGAAAAAAACCATAGGTTTCACACACGTTATAGTTAGGAATTAGCATTTAAAAAACCTTGCTAATTCACTGAAAAAACCATAGGTTTCACATCAGTTATAGTTAGCTGGACAATTTACTCATACAAAACCATTGAAATTCCCACGTTATAGTTAGTTGTACTCACTATAACTCGCGCGCCAGCAATGCACTGCTGATGACGTCACATATTACATCACTCATGACATGGTCAGTGACATCACTCATGACATCACTGATGACATCTCAAATGACATCACTGATCGCTGTAAATTCAGGCCGACTGGCAATGCATCTTGAGCAGATCATTAAGCAGGTTGATCCTGGTCTTCCTTCAGTTCTCAGAGCAGTTTTTAGCCCCAAAAATTATTTCAATGTCCCAAGTTTAGAATTTTGGCTAACTGGGCATCTTTGGCACCACAACCAAGCGTCCACGACTGGTGAACACCACTTGGAGGTTCATGGCTCACTCAATCTGAGTCCAGGTGTGGGTTCAAGATAGTGGGAGACTTTTATGTCCCTGCGGCTCATAACAGGAGGCCAGAGACCTAGCCCTTGGAGTCACTTAGGTATTTCTGGGTGTTAGACCTGTCAGCCTTAGGGTGGTCTCCCCTACATTTTTGCCCTTTTTGCCTCCCGTTTTTACCTTACATTTCGTTGGACTTAGGACTCTGGGCGCCTCACCACTGCTAAACAGTGCTGAGGTGCAGGTGCTCTTCCCTAAAACCTTGTGAGGCTGGCATATCTGCCACAAGCCACTGCTACCGCAGTAAGGTTTAATCCTCCATAGGCTAACATTGGGAACCTCCCCTTGTGGAATAACTTCTGACAGGGACCTAATAAGTCTATCATGTTTGGTCTTGTTGGACTCGGGGCGGGGAACCCTTTCCAATGATATATAGGGTTTGGGCATTACTACGCTAGGGATCCCACTTTTATAAAGGGGACCTTTTCCTGCCTATACTTAGATTAGGCTGCAGACTCCCCCCTCCCCTCTGCATACTGATAGCCTGCCTGGGTTGGGAGGTGGGAGTGGTGATTCACACCTTCTTCCCTGGGATGAGCTGTGATGGGCTGCCCACTGTAGCCTTAATGGCCTGTCTCTCGTCACTGTGACAGCTAAGTCGGGGAAGGCAGGGAACATACCAGAACTCCCTGGACTCTTCCAGAAGCCCCTGCCCCCAGACCCTTCCAGAGACTTCCACCACTTTCTAGCTCCTAGACTAAAAAGATATATAAGGGAGGGTCCTGGCCTCACATTCTTGTTACACTGCTGGACCAGGAAGAATCCCTGCTGGAGTGAGGACTGCTGCGCAAGAGGATTGCCACTGGGAAGGAGGCTGACTGCTCCAAGGAACTGCTGCCCCACAACCTGCTGAGCTGCCCTACTGTCTGCTGATCCTGCCCTGCATGGGAGACTGCAACATCACCACCAGAGTGTCTCCACAACATCCCAAAGGAACTACTTTTCTTTAAACCACATTTTAAAGAGTCTTCAACCTTTTAAAGATTGCCTTTTTGGGACTGCGCCCTTTTTAAGCTAAGGGAAACTACCTGTCCTTGGACCACAGCGTTTTAAAGACTGCCCTTTGGAACAGCAACAACACTCTCAAGATTTGCCCTACAACGCTGTGCCTGCCCTCAGCACTGCTTGCCCCGTGATCCTCCCAAGGGCTCTGTGATTGCCTCTGCTTCTGGCGCAAGCCGACTGAAACTGGCCCTGAGGTCACCGCCACTGGGACCGGAGCAAGCTGTGTAGCGCTGAGAAGCGAAGCGCTGTGTGGCAGGAGGCTCCGTCGTTGCCCTGGACTTGGAGGCACTGTTAAGCGCTGTGCTAAAGGAGCGCTGTGCGGCCGCGATCCCCACCCGTGCAGCGCCTGCTGAGCCCGAGGCCCCAGGGGGAGAGGAGCCTCGCACCTGCGCCCGCAACCACCACCCCAGGTAACGCCTCAGTGCAACCAGGCTGCTGCGAGGGGGCGGGGTGCGGGTTGGCCGGGTACCTGGAGTGTGAGCTTTGTGCTTGGCTGGGAACCGTCCTTCAATGACCGGCCTACGGGGGCATAATTACTTGATAATTGACACTGGGGCATTTTTTAGCATTACCAGCAGCGCCTGGGCAGCCGCATTTCCTACGCTGGGAGCATCATTTCTATGAGAGGCACACCTATTAGGCTACAAGGGAACTTTGGCCTAAGAACCTTCCCCCAGTGAATTTTGACCATAAGAACCTACCTCAAGTGAACTTTTGCCACCCAAGGACACTGTGAGACAGACATTACCAGCAGGAGCCCTTGGCACACATGAGCTTTTGGTGATTTGATCAGGCCTGGGAACTGGATTCATTCTTATTGGTTATTGATCTTGCTTGGAAACTGGAATCCTTTTTATTATTGATCAGGCCTGGGAACTGGATTTATTCTTATTGATTATTGATCTTGCTTGGAAACTGGAATCCTTTTTGTTATTGATCTTGCCTGGAGCAGGATTTACCTGCTTTTGGTTCTCGCATAATTTTTAGGTAAAGAAATTCTTATTCTAATACAAAACTGGTGTGGTGTTCCTTTTGTGAGTGTTTTTACTGTGTCATCGCCGTTGTGTGTTGCACAAATACTTTACACATTGCCTCTGAAGTTACGCCTTTGCTGCTCTGCGCCAAGCTACCAGGTCGGAAGCGGTGGTCCCTACTTGGACTAGGGTGCATACCCCTGCCAACTAGAGACCCCGGTTCTAACACTGGGTTCAGGTTAAGATGCTGGGCTCAAACAGCAGGACTGGTGTTAGAGAGTTCAAGAAGGCTCCAGGCACCAAAATTCTCCTTCCAGGTGTAACAAAGCAGTCTTGCAGTGTGCACAGCAGGTCACAGCAGCAGGCAGTCCTCTGAGAATCCTTCTACAGGTCAAGGAGTAAACTGCACATTGGGTCTGAGGGCCTTATTTTTGTACCTGGTGCCTCCTTTGAAGTTGGGAGATGTTTTTAGAGGTTTCTCTTTGACATGCGTGGAGTTTCCTGACTTCCCTGGCTCCAAGTTGACTGCAGTGACAATGTGGAGGTGATAAGCCATTTGTGTGATGGCAGTGCACAGCCAATTAAGGTGCAAGTGTGGCTGTGTCCAGCTCCACTTCCCTACCCTGCCAGAAGGTGGCCCACTCAAGTACACCTAATCCCTCAATTGTGTGATTGTCTGGGAAGAATTCACAAAGTCTAACTGTCTGTTACACCCAATCATGTAACTTAAGGCAGACCTCAAGCACCAAAAGGCCATGGGCAGAGAAATACCCGTAAAGTGACACTTTAAAAATTGTGATTTAAAATCCTACTGTACCATTAAAGAGGATTGTCTAATGCAAAATCATAGATACCAAACATGACATGCTTACCTGGTCCCAATCAAAAGTTAGCTCCTAATAAATGTTACAAGGCAACTCAATGTTATCCTATGGGACAGGCAGGCCGCTAAGTAGTGAAAAACTAATTTAGGGGTTTTTCATTACCAGAATATGTACAACTTAAAACTACATGTACAGCCTTTTAGTTACAATACACCCTGCCCTACAGGAAACCTTAGGGGTGACCTATATGCAATAAAAGAGAAGTTTAAGGCTTGTCAAGGGGATTATATTGCCAAGTCGAATTGGCAGTTTGAAACTGCATTCAGGCTGCAGTGGCAGGCCTGGGGCATGTCATATGGTGCTACTACTAGGAGTCACAATGACTGTTGCAGGCCCACTAGTTGCAGGCCCACCTGAGCATATAATATTCCCTCCTACAAGGGTCGTATAAGCAAATTAAATGTGCCAATCAGGTGTAAGCCAATTAAATCATGTTCAGGGGAGGGAGCACAAGCACTTTGGCACTGGGTAGCAGTGGCGAAGTGCACAGAGTCCTAAGGTCAACAAAAAATATTTTCAGCAGCACAATGGAGATAAGCAGGCAAAATGTTTGAGGGTGACCCTGCAGACAGGGCCAGGTCCAACACAACCCCCCTCGAGCCTATATCCAGAGGAAACCAGTGACTACTTTAATGGGCTTTCCTGTTAGGCAATAGAAAGTGGACAATGACCCTCTAAGGCAGAGGGCCTTTCCAGTTCTATGCCCCTCTGAAATCAGTTGGATCTCAGTGTCTACACTCACCTCAGCCACTTAACCGACCCATGGGGAATCAATTTCCTCACTTGTAGTCCTCATCTGTGCCGCACCTAGCCTTACCTTGCTCACAGATGCATATCAGTATGCAGACCATACCACCGATTGCATCAGACTACTGTCCACCACCCAAGGAAAACTCTGCCCTTAGGGGCAGCAACCAACAGAGGCCACTGACAGCTGTCAGTGTCCTGAGCTGGGCCCCAGGCCATCCAGGGGCCTCTGTCCTTTGAGGTTTCTTAGAATGGGGAGTCTGCAACCCCATTGTTAGGCACCCTTCTTGCAATCTCTTCCCTACCAGTCCAGGGGAGATAGCCTGAGACTCGTCACTCAAACCAGGATCTGTACCCTGAGGCTGAACCGGGATCAGCGGTGAGTCCTTTCTCCACCTTCTATTCCGTAGGGGCCTCTTTACCCTCTGTTTGGGAGTGGTACACCTAGAATTCTGAGCTTTCAGGTCATCTTGGGCAGCTGCTCCATCAGTTCCCCTGACACTGGTGGCAAATCATTCCCCAGAAGGCATTCTATGGCATCCGGCACTCACTATGACCCTTATGTGGTCCACCTCTCTACCCCATTCCAGGGATACAAGAGGCATGGGGTAGACAAGGAGCTTCCCTAGGATTGAGGTATCCTACACACCTGGCTGGTGTGCTGCTCGGGGTAAATCAGCCTTTCCACTTCCATGGTCTGGCTGGCACCTTTGTACCTCAGAGTTGTGACTGGAACCCATTCACCTTGACCTGATGTAAAAGATGAGCCCCACCCTCAGGGATCACCAGTCTACTTTCTGAGTCTATCTCCCAATTGAAGGAAATTAGGGAATGATCTACTTCCTGCCGCTGGGGGCTTCTTACCCGTAAGGCAAAATTGGCAACCCCTGTAGAGGTCCCACTAGGGTGGTTCCTTAGGACAGTCGGCGCCCCCCTGCTGGTGTCCTATGTGAGAACAATCAAAGCAGCGGGGTTGTAAATGGGGGACCTGGGCCACCCCTTGCCAAAACTCCCCTCCTCCTTTTCAGAAGAGGCATGGGAACCGTTTCCTTAGCCTGAGACTTGTCTGTGTTTCCCTTGACCTCCCTCTTGACCTACTCTTCTTGGGGTCAGCCCAGCTCTGTAAAACAGGTATTGTGCATGTGATCCCTCAGTATCATGTTGTACATCCCCACAAAATCATTCACTTTACTGCCCCTCAACCAGTCCTTCAATGGCTTGCTGGAATAACCTAAAACGTCTACCCAGGAGTTGGGAGTTTGTGGCTTTCCCTGAATCTCTGATTGTACTTTTCTCGTGTCAGCCCAAATTTAGAAACAAGTATGGCTTTGGTCTGGTCTTCTATCTCAAGTGTAAGAAGCTTGTCCCTTCTCACTGTAGGCATTCATTTCCACAAGCAATCCACCAGCACTTCTCTTGGTCCTTGTCCACTGTCAGAGTTACCTCATCTGCAGAAATCAATATATAATTATCATTTTCCACCTCATAATTGGGACCAAGTGGTTTGGGTATGTGGACCATCACCTCTCTAGCGAGTATTGCTGGTATGCTGCCACCAATATTGCTGGACTCAACGTGCTTGACTTTGATGTCCAGCTCTTTGAGACTGAGCTCATGGGCCCTTCTTCTCTCCTCCATGGCCAGTCTCTCTTTTGCCAAGCCTTAGCCTTCTTCTCCTCTGCTTCCAGCATCATCTTGGCCAGCTGCAGCTGGAGCCCCTCTCTATATTCCTGTCCTTCAGCTTCTATGGGATCAGGCCCTGGCAGACACACTGGTCCCTGCTCCATTCTGGGCATCCTCATCATCTCATAGTGCTCCTATCTCTTCATTGATGTCACCATCCTCATATCCTGAGGTGGACTGTCACCCTTGCACCTCCTGAAAGGCTGTAAGAGCAGATCCAGTTTGGTATTCCTCCTGTCTGCCTAAAGACCCTTCTGCTTGCAGAGTTTCAGCAACTCCACCCTGCTGACTGTATCGAAGTTGCACAGCTCCACCTCCATGGTTAGAAAAAATGGAAGATAGGTCACTTCATTTTAGAAAAGGGAGAAAGCAGCCAATGGAAAACCAGGAAGAATTTAAAAAGAGGTCACCTTTAGTGTCAAAATATTTATCAGGGATTTTTTTGTAACACAATTCACTGTATGGAATTGCACAAACTCAAGTCCTGAGTCACATCGTCGAACAACAATTTGAGAAATTGATTTGTTGGTTGACTGAGGCATAATCCCTGGTCAAGCCAAACTCTTATTCCCTGGCAGGGTGAACCACAAAAAGTCACGCAGGATTTTCCTCCGATATATTGATGACATATTCATTGTGTGGTCAGGAGCCAGAGATACGTTACAACTATCTTTGGAACAACTCAACAACATCGATGAAAGTATCCAGTTTACCTTTGAAATTTCACAGGAGGTCATACACTTCTTGGATGTTCAAATACAACGTGAACAAGACCATTTTCAGACCAACATTTTCTGTACGTGTGCAGACAGAAACAGCATTCTACATTTTAATAGCTTTCACAGACCAAGCCTCAAACGTAATCTACCTTACTCACAATTACTACGCATAAAGAGAATTGTCTCAGACACCACTGAAAGTGCAATACTATCGAATGCCATGACAGAGAGATTAAAAAAAAACGAGGATACCCCACTCAAATTTTGCAACAAGCTAAAGAAAGATGTGACAGTGAAAATCGCAATGTACTCCTGAAAATTCAACCAAAACAATCACAAAATCGAATGGTAATCACTTCAACATACTCTACCATGAGCCAACAATATAAGAACATCATCTTAAAATATTGGCCTGTACTGTCAGCTGAACCGGATTTCAATGGCATTTATGTACAACCACCAATATTTTCCTACACTCGAGGCTCCAATTTAAAAGAATTATTAACAAAACCAGATGTGGAACAAAAGAACATCACCTTTAAAGGCCTGCAACCATGTCAGAATTGCACTAATTTTAACAATGCGATGCGTGGATCAAGTATGAGTCATCCAATGAAAGGCACCAATATCAAATTAAGAGTGAATGCCACTTGTAACACCATGAACGTTGTATATATGATTAAGTGCCCATGCGGCTTGTGTTATGTTGGAAAAATCACATTAAAAATTAGAATCCGGATATTGGAACATAAAAGCAATATTTAAACGAAAAATTCCAAATCAACAATAGCAGCTCACTTCATGGACAAGGGACACAGCGTAGCACAACTAAAATTCTTAGTGCTTGAAACTGTGGAAATAAGAGAAGGAATTGACAATAACAATAGAATCTTACAGAGAGAGAACTTTTGGATCCGTTTTTTAAACACTATTCATCCTAATGGTCTGAACGATAGGATGGAATTCCTACGTTACTTTTAACTTTGAGCAGTATTTGACTAATGTTCATTTTTCTTATTGTTAAAATTTAATCAGGATTTGAGACCTTCATGCATGAAAGATTGGCATTATATGTGCCCCTTTTTAGCAACAGAATGTCATTCCTTGCTTACATGCCACATGAACCTTTTCATTTTTCAGCTAAGTGTACCCACATTAGTCTTAAGTGGTCTCATGACTAGTTCATCTCTGTGACATATCTATTCTTTTACGAACACATTTTTTTCATCCATACATCTACAACCACATTAAGTGGTCTTATGACCCGTTTATTTCGTTTATATTCTGTCAAACCAGGCTACGTCGTCCCTTACCTTGTCTTGAAAGCGTAGACCTCTGGGATGACGTAGATGATTTTCGCAGAGACGCAATGGACCAACTTCCCAAAAGACTAACTATACTCTTACTGAAATTTGTTCACAGCAAAAATAAAACTAGCTATATGGGAGGAGGGCCGGTACTGGACGTGGAGGGCGTTGATTGGTTGGATGATTCTTGCTGTCGACCTGCGAGGCAACAAGTATCTAAGTTGTAAATACAATTCCCTTTGAATCTCAACTTCCTAAATGTTCTTAGGCTAAGTCCTGACCTATTTACACCTTTTTGAGCATCTTGGCTAAAAGCCTACCTGCGATCAGTCTTGTCTTGACAATCGTCCAGTATGTCTTTGTCTTGTCTTGGTATTCTAGTCATCAGATGCTCTCTCTGGTGAGTAGTCCTTGAAGATTTTGATGTGGTATTTCTATAAACAAAAACAAAAAGTACTATTAAACACTATCCCTTCTTTTCCCCCTTTCACTATCATGCGCTTCCAATCATAAACTTACTTGTATTCTTTTCTTGATTTCAGAAATAAGGGGTTCTGTTAATTCTTGTGTCTTGGCCTGCTTTACTTAAACAAAATAAAAGTACACAGGGAGAAACACAGTATGCGCTAAAACCTAACTTTTTCAGAGGCCTTTCTCACAACATACCATTTCTGCTTATTTACAAATTGCTCTAAAAATCCCTTCATTACAATAACATCTTGTAATGGCTGACTCTAAAATGTCTTTGAATTCTTCTATCCAGAATTGCTAAAGGAGAAATAGTTCCAAAAAATTGTTCAAGTCTTTCTTGCGTTGGGCGCCTAAAATAAAGATTGCACTTAGCTTTGAATCTTCCTTTTCTTGCAGGGTGGTGGACTGAGGAAACTCCACTGAGATGACTTCTAGCTGCTCAGAGTCTGCAGAGATGTCTTCCAGCTGTTCTGAGTCTTCAGGAAAGGTAAGTGCTACGGAGAGTTTTCTGACGTGATCCTTCCACGAATCAAGGTGGAAGGCAAAGCATTTTCTAGAACATCGGGTGCGGTTTAAATAGTAGACCGCACCCAAACAGGACGTGCACTCTTCTACGCTTTGCCGATGCTTAGCAAAAAACAAAGCGCGGCTAGCGTGACTGAAGTTCTATGCGTCTGGGCATTGCTGCAGTTAGAACGAAATCGGTACCCAGGCATTTCGAAGACAGATTAAACCTGGCATTTCAAAACAGATTAAAACAATTAGAATCAAAGCCCTTGGCACCTCAAGACCACGAAAACAGCTCACAATGTTCGGCGCATCTTGAGCTAAAGTTGAAAACAGTTCTATCATCATAGTTCCATAAAACACAAAACACATACTGATATCAGGACGTGCGGGTACACGGGAAAGGGGTGGGTTTTCCACAGACTATAAAGCCATAAGATCGGCGGAACCAGTGGGGTTGATTCAGACCAGAGGTGACTAGATTGGAGATTCATGACAGTACTCCCTCCTCAAGATCCCCCCTAAAACCGGTGAGATGGGTTTAGGTTTACCTGGATGTTGTAAATGAAAGGTTTTAACCTTCTTTGGAGCATGCTTTAAGTTTTCCAAAGGTTCCCATGATCTTTCCTCAGGACCGTACCCCTTCCAATCTACCAAATACATGAGCCTCCCTCGCATTCGTTTAGAGTCTAAAATTGACTTAACCTCATATTCAGGATGACCTTCAATCATGATGGAAGGAGGATGGTGTTCCAACCTGGTAAGAGGGTTACACGGTTTTATTAATGAAACATGGAATACAGGATGGATCTGGTACTTTGGGGGGAGAGATAATTTTACACTAACTGGATTGATAACCTTTTCTATGGGAAAAGGACCTATAAATCTGGGGTGGAATTTACGATTTCCTTTTATCTTTAAATTTTTGGTACTTAACCAGACTTTATTTCCAGGAGTGTATTTAGGTTGCTCTGATCTATGTTTATCTGCAAAAGTCTTTTGATACTCCTTTGCACGTGCTAGGTTGTAAGAAGCTTGCTCTTGGATAGAAGACAGTTTTGACACATATTCAGTGAGTGCTGGCACAGGAGTAGAATCCTTGAGATCTTGTGGGATACACTTGGGATGGAAACCATAATTACAAAAGAATGGGGACATTTCTAAAGAACCATGTTTTACATTGTTATAAGCAAATTCTAAAGGGCTTAAAAGACTTGACCAGTCTTCGGTTGAATCTGCTAACATACAGCGAAGAAACTGTTCAATAGTTTGATTGGTGCGTTCAGTTAATCCGTCTGTTTGGGGGTGATAACTTGATGATAAACGCACATCCATATTTAAGAGGGAACCTACATTTCGCCAAACACGAGATATGAATTGGGACCCCCTGTCTGAAATTACTACAGACGGGATGCCGTGCAATCGTATAATGTTTTCCATTAGAAGACGAGTCAGTTCCATGGCTGTGGGTAAACCCTTCAAAGGAATGAAATGGGCCATTCGTGAAAACTGATCCACTATGGTCAAGATGGTTGTATACCCTTATTGAGTCTTGGGAAACTCCACTATAAAATCCAAAGAAATTGTATGCCATGGATGAGGTGGAATGGGAAGAGGTGTTAATAAACCACTAGGAGCCTGATGTGAGACCATGTTCTGAACACACACACTACAAGTTTCTACAAATAGTTGAACATCTTTTAACATGGATGGCCACCAGAAGGTTCGTTTAATCAATTCGTAGGTTTTCATAATACTAGGATGAGCCGTTAAAGGAGTGTCATGGTGTAAATGGATTATGGCCTCTTGAAGAAATTTGGTAGGAACCATAATAAGATCATGTACCATGATTAATTTATCTTTCTCCTGAAGATAAGGAAACTCTTTCTTCCATTCGTCTAACCCCTTCTTTTGCACCTCTTCCCTTATATCAACAATGATGTCACAAATTGATAAACTGGCTTGAAAACATGATGTAGGAATCACAGGATGAACTTCAGTAAGTTGTTCGACATTGATTTCGCCTAATCTAGACAAAGCATCAGCTTTGAGATTTTCTTTGCCAGGGCGATATGTTATAACAAAATTATAGTTGTTAAAAAACATTGACCATCTTAATTGTCTAGCTGACAAAGCTTTCATAGTTCGTAAAGCCTGGAAATTTCTGTGGTCTGTATAAATCGTTACAGGGTGACAAGCTCCTAGCAAGTAGTGGCGCCATTCTTCAAAAACCGCCTTAATAGCTAAAAGTTCTTTGTCAGCGATTGCATAATTTAGTTCTGCTTAGGAGAATTTCCTAGAATAAAAAGCAATGGGGTGCATCTGACCAGTGTTTATATTTCTTTGAGACAAGATGCCTCCTAAGGCAAATTGTGAAGCGTCCGCTTCCACAATAAAAGGTTGACTAGGATCAGGATGACATAAAATTGGAGCAGTTGTAAATTTCCTTTTAAGTTCTTGGAAAGCTTTTTCTGCTGAGTCTGACCACACAAATTTCTCTCCTTTTCGCAATAATCTTGTGATGGGAGTTATTGTTTGAGAAAAGTCTTGTAAAAAGCGACGGTAGAAGTTTGCGAAGCCCAAGAAGCTTTGAACATGTTTTACAGATGTTGGGCTTGGCCAAGAGGTAACTGCGTCAACCTTTTTTGGGTCCATCTCAATTCCCTTGGGAATGATAACATAACCAAGGAAATCTACCCTGGACACATGAAATAAAGTTTTCTCCAGTTTGACGTATAAAGAATTTGAAAGCAATTTTTGAAGAATGGCACGAACTTGCTGTACATGTTCCTTCTCAGAGTTGGAAAAAATAAGTATGTCATCAATATATACCACACAGCATATATTAATGAATTCATGCAGTACTTCATTTATAAAAAATTGGAAAGCAGCAGGTGCATTGCAAAGTCCGAAAGGCATAACTTGGTATTGAAAAAGGCCAAATTTCGTACAAAACGCAGTCTTCCATTCGTCGCCTTTTCGGACTCTTACCAGATGGTATGCACCGCGCAAATCCAATTTAGTAAAAATGGTTGCCTTCTTAATTTGGTCCAATAGAGTAGGAATAAGTGGCAAAGGGTATCTGTTTTTAATGGTTACGTTATTCAAGGCTCTGTAATCGATACACGTGCGCAACTCCCCTCCCTTTTTCGGAATGAAAAAAAGAGAAGATGACACAGGGGATTTGGAATGTCGGATGAAGCCATTTGCCAAGTATTCGTCAAGATATTCTCTAAGATGTGCATTTTCGTTTTCGGTGAGGGCGTATATCCTACTACAGGGCAAGGTGGCACCAGGTACTAAATCTATTCTACAATCGAAGTCCCTGTGAGGAGGAAGAGTGTTAGCCTTTTTTTTATCAAAGACATCCAGAAGATCTGAGTAAACGGATGGGACACCATCTAATACTAGAACACTGGTAGATTCGGTCGTGAAGTCAAAACCTTGTATTACATCAACTTCTTTCTTTAAAAGGAAACAATGATTAGAACAGTGAGTTGAATTAAAAGTTAGTTCCTTAGAGACCCAATCTATGTTCGGGTTGTGATGAATTAACCAAGGAATCCCCAAGATCAATTTAAATTGAGGGGCATCTATGATGTCAAACTGGATTCTCTCTCTGTGAATTGGCGAACAGTCCATTTCGAGCAGTTCAGTTTGTCTGTCAATTGGACCCGAAGTCAGTTCTTTTCCATCTACTGCCCTTACAGTTTCTGGATAACTCTTAAGGACCGAGGTGAAACCTAATTGAGTGAAAAGGTGCGAGTCAATAAAATTTCCAGTAGCACCTGAGTCTATTATAGCTTCAACTTTCCTTGAATGTGCCGTCGGAAGTAAGCTTCTTAAAATAACTACAATACATAAGTGTTTACAACCAATAGGTGGACCTGTGGAGGCCAAACTAGAAATCTTACTCGATAAACTGACCTTTTCTTTCATCGAGTTTCCTAGTTTTCCGACACTTCCTGTGTGATGGCTATTTCTGAGTGTTTGGCCTTAGTCTTGTTTGGTCGAATGGGGCACTCTTTCACGAAATGACCTGTCTTTCCACAATACAGGCACTGATTTAATTTTCTTCTCTTTTCCTTTTCGTCTTTTGATAGGTGACCTCTTATGGAGCCTATCTGCATAGGTTCTACAGGATCTACCTTGGGGTTGGTCTCTCTAGAGGAAGATGAGGTTTTTTCTTTAAAGAAAACCAGTTTGTGGTCAGATCTCCCTTTCTCTCCTCTTCTTTCCAGAAGCCTATGGTTTAACTTAACCACTAAATCAATTAACTCATTTATATCTTCCGGGGGCTCTAGGATCTGGGTGACCATGTCCTTTAAATCATCCCTTAACCCCTTGTAAAAAATTGAGACTCTTTTCTCATAGGGCCAATCAGCTTCTAGAACCAGGCGATTAAACTGAGAGATATAATGAAGCAAATCAGAAGATCCTTGTTTTAAACCTAGAAGTTCATTGTCTGCAGACTGTACGAATACATGTTTAGCAAAAATCTTTTTTTATGCTCGCTCGAAATTTCTAAAGTCATAAAAAAAAGGGTCATCTTTCTCAACTAACGGAACAGACCAAAGAGCTGCATCGCCTCCTAAATAGGATAACATAAAAGCTACCTTAGAAGAATCGTCAGGAAAAGCGGTAACCTTAGCTAAAAAATGTAAATGGCATTGCTGCAGAAATATGGAGAATTTGTTACTATCTCCATAAAACCTCTCTGGCTGCGCTAAAGGAGTGGGAACGGGTGTTACAACTTGGATCTGAGTCTGGGGTGTAGAGTCAGAGGAAGATCCAAGGAAGGTTGCAGGTTTCAGGATAGGCTTGTGTTGTATTGCCTCCTGTAAAGAAGACATATCCCTACGTAAAGAAGCATTTTCTTCTCTTAAGTCATTTAAGATAGCAGCAATATCTTGCAAAGAAACTTGGTCCATTGTGTCTGGGCGAAAAATGTATCCGTGGGCTTTGCCTTCTGTCAAACCAGGCTACGTCGTCCCTTACCTTGTCTTGATAGCGTAGACCTCTGGGATGACGTAGATGATTTTCGCAGAGACGCAATGGACCAACTTCCCAAAAGACTAACTATACTCTTACTGAAATTTGTTCACAGCAAAAATAAAACTAGCTATATGGGAGGAGGGCCGGTACTGGATGTGGAGGGCGTTGATTGGTTGGATGATTCTTGCTGTCGACCTGCGAGGCAACAAGTATCTAAGTTGTAAATACAATTCCCTTTGAATCTCAACTTCCTAAATGTTCTTAGGCTAAGTCCTGACCTATTTACACCTTTTTGAACGTCTTGGCTAAAAGCCTACCTGCGATCAGTCTTGTCTTGACAATCGTCCAGTATGTCTTTGTCTTGTCTTGGTATTCTAGTCATCAGATGCTCTCTCTGGTGAGTAGTCCTTGAAGATTTTGATGTGGTATTTCTATAAAAAACAAACAAGTACTATTAAACACTATCCCTTCTTTTCCCCCTTTCACTATCATGCGCTTCCAATCATAAACTTACTTGTATTCTTTTCTTGATTTCAGAAATAAGGGGTTCTGTTAATTCTTGTGTCTTGGCCTGCTTTACTTAAACAAAATAAAAGTACACAGGGAGAAACACAGTATGCGCTAAAACCTAACTTTTTCAGAGGCCTTTCTCACAACATACCATTTCTGCTTATTTACAAATTGCTCTAAAAATCCCTTCATTACAATAACATCTTGTAATGGCTGACTCTAAAATGTCTTTGAATTCTTCTATCCTGAATTGCTAAAGGAGAAATAGTTCCAAAAAATTGTTCAAGTCTTTTTTGCGTTGGGCGCCTAAAATAAAGATTGCACTTAGCTTTGAATCTTCCTTTTCTTGCAGGGTGCTGGACCGAGGAAACTCCGCTGAGATGACTTCTAGCTGCTCAGAGTCTGCAGAGATGTCTTCCAGCTGTTCTGAGTCTTCAGGAAAGGTAAGTGCTACGGAGAGTTTTCTGACGTGATCCTTCCACGAATCAAGGTGGAAGGCAAAGTGTTTTCTAGAACATCGGGTGCGGTTTAAATAGTAGACCGCACCCAAACAGGACGTGCACTCTTTTACGCTTTGCCGATGCTTAGCAAAAAACAAAGCGCGGCTAACGTGACTGAAGTTCTATGCGTCTGGGCATTGCTGCAGTTAGAACGAAATCGGTACCCAGGCATTTCGAAGACAGGTTAAACCTGGCATTTCAAAACAGATTAAAACAATTAGAATCAAAGTCCTTGGCACCTCAAGACCACGAAAACAGCTCACAATGTTCGGCGCATCTTGAGCTAAAGTTGAAAACAGTTCTATCATCATACTTCCATAAAACACAAAACACATACTGATATCAGGACGTGCGGGTGCACGGGAAAGGGGTGGGTTTTCCACAGACTATAAAGCCATAAGATTGGCGGGACCAGTGGGGTTGATTCAGACCAGAGGTGACTAGATTGGAGATTCATGACATATTCACACTTTTGTTCTTATTTTTCACATTTTATTTTAATGTCTCAAAGCTTCAATGAGTTACATTGGATATATGCTGTTTATTCACTCCTACAAGATGGCCGCCAAGTTGGTGCGGTCACGTGACCATGTTACGTTTTTTTCACTCGCGTTTCAAAGGTTTCAAAGCGAATAGCTAACGCGTTCACTTTTCCTACACCGCGTTCTGAACGGCATCGCTGGAATTGAGAGTCTTCAGTTCAAACCTGCGTTTTAAGTAAGTTTGTTTACTGTTCCTGTTTTCGGTATGAAACACTTTATAACAGATTCAGATCGATCTATGATGGTCAACTTCTTATTGCAGACTTGCTTGAACAGTAGCAGCCTACAACAAGTCCGCTGTTTGCGGCTTCACCTGGTCACTGTTTTGGAGACGCGAGTTCGCGCTTTATTAAGTAAGTGTATCACGCTACACAACAGGTTTTGCTTTCTCCTAGCTTGAATATCGTTACCATCAGTTCACTTCATTGTATTTGTCTTTAGGAATGCTTCCATGACTTCATGGTCGTAAGTAATAACTGGTTTACATTAAGCATGAATTTGCACCCACACCGGACTGTTTAGTACTTTCCTCTATTTCTATTGGTTTACCAATCACATATTTTCTTTTGTGTGACTTTGAGTTGTGAACATGCTTTAAGTTATTGCTTGAGATTGGGTTACATGCATCCAATTCCACCAGTCTATCCTTCACAGGTATTCTAAATGCAGATTTTAGAATGTGGGCGATTTGTTACTCATTGCAACATTTTGTTATCCCTTGGGTTGTAATAGTGCCACTACTAGTCACCTGTAAATATAATCGTATAGATTTGAGGCACATCACAGGAATAATTTGCATACATTTGATGAACAATGCACCTGCATGTTATGATATTTGAATACGTAATGCATTAAGTTGAACATTTCATAATGATGTTAGATATGTTTTTGATTATAAGCGCATATCATTGGTTTCATTTACAGATGGGCCCCCTGAAGAAGGGCACTAAGTTGCCCGAAATGCATCGGGAATATTTTGTGTTGAATAATATTTTTGGGATTATGAAAATTGAGATTTCTGAGATAATCTGTCAGATTTGAAAGAAGAATAAAGGATATAATTACAGACAATAAAAGCTTTACTGTTCAACCTATTCCTTTTTTGGATTGATGCAATCACTTATTTCTAACAATATATGCCCCCACGGGCTTGATGGCTGTGCACTGAGGGACATCCCCTAATTAGGAGACGGATCATGGTTTTAAAGTATTTATGCAGCACAAAAAAGTAATAAAGTGAAATTCCTATACTCATTTAGGAAAATAGAGTACATTTTAATTAAGTATTTGACAAAAAAATGGCAAAAATCCAATCAGTAGAACTGTAGTTATGAATTTTTAAAGTTTGTAGTAGGAACTAGCGTCTAAAGATTAAAGCGCCAACCACGTACATATAGTCATGCAAGACCAAGTCAAAAAAATATGTCCGACAGCTATGGAGTGGTAATCGGACACAAGAAGTGGATTGGCCCCGGTCAGTGGTCACCTTAGGATTTCAAAGAACTTTCCAAAAAAGGTTTTGAGAAGGTTAAATTCTGCAGAGCAAGACTGCAAGTAGAGTTGGTGGAAGGAGCTTTGCCCTCGTGGAGCCACTTGAAGGTGAAGATTTCTACATTCGAACTTAGTCACTTTTATGGAAGTTGAAACTGTTCAGTGGGATGTAGTAGGAGTCTCTAGCCAAAGACTGTTCCAGGAGCTTAGATCCCTGTTTGGTGAAGCACCATTGAACAGGATTCGCGGTAGTGGACATTGAATGTCGAGTGAACAACCGTGAAGTCAGGCTGACCTGTGCTGCACCCTCGGCGGATCGATGAGCAAGTTGGTCCCAGTCTTCCCTCAGTTCGGAAAGCAGTTTTGAACCAAAAATGTCCAATTTTGGGGTTTTGGGATTTTGGCTATCTGGGCAATTTAAGCACCACAACCAAGGGTTCAGGACTGGTGGGACACAACTTGAGCATTCAGGACTCAATCACGCTGTGTCCAGGTGTGTGTTCGAGATTGTGGGAGCCTTTTATGTCCCTGTGCTCTGCGTTGGAGGCGAGATAACCAACCTTTAGACTCACTGTGGTAGTCCTGGGTTCAGGTGCAGATGCAGGGCTCAAACAGCAGGGATGATGGCAGGATCCAGGCTTGCTACAAAAACGCACTTACCAGGTACAGAGTGCACAGCTGGTCACAGCAACAGGCAGTCCACTGAGAGTCCTTCCGTAGGGCCAGGAGTGAACTGAAGAGTAGTTCTCAGGACCTTGACTTCCCTGGCTTGGCTCCAGTGGCAATGTGGAGGTGATAAGCCCTGTGTATGAATGCAGAGAACAGCCTATTCATAAGTAAGTGAGGCTGAGCCACCCCAGCAGTTGTCTCATTCAGGCACACATAATCAATTGTGTGACTGTATGGGAGGAATTCACAAAGTTACACCCAGTCATGTGATTTAACACAGCCCGCAAGTACCAAAAGGCTATAGGCAGGAAAATGTCCTGTTCCAAAAAGTGGCTTTTTCAAAATTGTAATGTCAAATCTAACTTTCCCATTAAAAAAGATTTACCATTACAATTTCATAGATACCAAACATGAAACGCTTACCTGTTCCCTAACAAAAGTTAGCACTTATTAAATATAATAAGGCAACCCAATATTGAACTATGGGACAGGTAGGCCTAGCAGTAGTGGAAAATGAATGTTAGGAGTTTTTTTTTCACTACCAGGACATATAAAATGTAAAAGTAGATGTCCAACTTTTAATTACAATGCACCCTGCCCTATGGGTTTGTTGAAGAGTAGGCACTGGTCCAGGAAACCGCTGCCAATGCTTTAAGAGATTTTAAAAAATGAAACCTTTTTTCTTTTTACACACCTAGCCCAATTTCCTTTAAGGAAAATGGACTGCATCTAAAATATGCTTGCTTTCTTCATAAGCAATCACAAATATGATGGACTGCTGACCAGCCCTGAGATATTCACCAATCAGAGTGAATCACAGTTTGGAACCTACCTCAGTAATATTTGTGAGGTAGGTCTAGAGAGGAGTCCCTTCGATCTTCCAACTGAAAGTACCTAGCAGCCATTCAGAGGGGCCTTCTTGATGTTTTTTGCCTCTCATTCAGAGTCAGCCTTTATGCATTCAGACCGAAAATCGGATGACAATGTCATATGTAAATCGTCAGGGGGCAATGAGTCCACTTGCTCTCGTTTCCCTCCTTGAAGGCTCTGTTTGTGGGCGGAGGAAAATATCCATTCACTCAGTTTATATTCCAGGGAAGGAAAATGGGTCTATGGACTCTCTCAGTTGGCTCCTCTGTCCTCTTTTCTTTCTACAAATAATGAGGTGAGGAGTCCTGACAGCAGATTTCTTGCCTCACAATAGAACTCTCTACTGGCTTTATAATGCAATCTAATTCCATCAGAGAAGAACAAAAAGTGACCCATGTGTTCTTGATTCTTTTGACTCACGATCTCCTTTACACATTTTCTCCCTTCCAATTGATTCTGCTAGAAGTGTGAAAGGTCCAGGATGACCATGCGGAATGTCTTTTGGTAGTTCTCGGTTGGTCAAGGAATTTCTTGTACTCACTACTCTTGCAAGTGTCAGTGTCCTCCCACAGGCAACTTCAGATCTATCCTCCTCTCAGACTTCGCTTTCTGACCACTTCCTCAATGAGACACCTCAACCTGGGGGACTGACATTTGAGAGGTTACCTTAATCTCTCAGGGTTGTTCGATACAGGTTGCAGAGACTATTCAACAGTCTAGAATCCCTTCCACCCTCAAGTCCTATGGTAACCAGTGGAAAAAGTTTGAGGCCTTATGTACTTCGAAAAACTTTTCTCCATATGCTTGTGATACTCAAAGAATCCTGGATGTTCTCAGAGATGGCATCAGTTTAGGTTTGGCAGTTTTGACTCTGAGAAGTCAATGAACAGCGAATTAAGCTCTCAAAGGGTTCAGGCACATTTTCTATTGCCCCTTTGGCCTTTTGGTTTTTACAAAGTTTCTTTCTTCGTCGTCCAGAATTACACTTCCAGGGCCCTTCTGTCACCTTACTTTGGTCCTTCAAGCTCTCCAAAAGAAACCATTGAACCTCTCCCTACTACAGACTTCAAGACCCTTTCTGCCAAGGTCTTATTTTTTAGTGGCTTCCTGTGGTGTCTTAGTGAGCAGAAGAACAATGATGGGTTAAACCCAGATGTATGACTGGGGGTGAGTGTCTGAAAAGTTTCAGCACTCTGTCCATCATCTTACTGTGTTTGCTAATTTCTTAGTGCCCATATGTTCAGGAAGGAGAGTAGGGTTAATAAGAACATTATTAGCTTTCTCGCCCTTTCTGAAGTTTTTTCCAGACAGTTATTCGACGCAGCTCAGCTTTTTTTCAAAATACCATGTAATTACCACTGTTCAGTATGTTAGAAGTGCATAGAGCTCTGCTCATTTATTTAGACAGAGGTGCCTCTTTTCCCCAGGACTGATACACTTTTTGTTACATTTTTTCTCACAGGAAGAGGCCAGAAATCTTCAACTTCTACTTTATCGAGCTGGATTAAATTGTCCATGATTACTGCATATCAGTGTGCAGAGCAGACCCTCCCAGCTCCAATTCAGGGCAGATCACCTCCTGTACAGCCTTTAAGTTTGCCAATCTAAAGGCTATCTGATGGGCTGCGAATTGGACTACACTAAATTCCTTAATGGCTAATTAGTGGCTTCAGCTGGGTGGTGGGGCATCAGCAGGATTGGTATTCAAATATTACTCCAAGCCCTGGTCTTCCCAGTGACAGTCTTCGATCCACTCGTATCCATTATGAGCACTGCATTTATTTTACAGACTTTTAACTTTGTAATTCAGGAATTGTATGACATAAGTTCCTCCTTTATAGCCTTCTATGATTGAAGGTACCATCTTGAAGATAGAATGTTTGGCTGGGCTTGGTACAAGAATTCAACTATGGTCAGATGAGTAAGGCGGAGAAACAAGTGCAAAAACAAACCCTGTCCTGTCTGCTACTACATACTCGATTACTTGTAAAACATAAATTTCGGTTTGAATGCCTCCTACAGCTAGATAAGCCGCACATTGTCTTTTTGACAGTGACTTGGACGGATGCAAGCTCAGACCCTGACTGATATCTGGCCCTTCTCCCGGATTATGCAGTGGCAAAACAGGATAGGACGGAGGGTAGAGGTGGGGCATAGCCCTGATCTACCGAGATCACCTAAAATTGCGTTCTGATTCCACTACGCTGCTCCCTGCAGAGGCGTTACATTTCTCATTTAAATTAAACAATTGTTCTATGTTCCAAGGTCTTCTTGTATACCGGCCCCCTGGGCCTAGAACTGCTTTCTCGCAAGCCCTCCTGAATTTCTTAGAAATATGTTTGGACTCGAACTCGCTTACCATTTTGGGGGATTTTAATTATCATCTTGAGTAAGGGAGTTACCAAGACACAGCGAGACTTCTGGATAATCTTGCAGGGTATGGTCTCACCCAAATAGTGTCTGTACCTACGCACTCAGCGTGCCATACTTTAGATGGGATCTTTACAAATGACCCAGAAGTAACTATGACTAAGACACTACCTCTACCCTGGACTGATCACAGGGCAATAAACTTTGAGGTAACAAAAGTTAAGCCCAGCCGTCCGACTCTCAGCTATCAAGGAGAGGTTCCGGAAATGGAATAAGATACAAGGGGGTGATTTGGAACAGGCTCTTAACTCGGGTTTGCCCACCTTGGACAATGGTATAGCGGCGGACCAGTTTGAATAGAGGATCTGTGTAGCTGTAAATGGCATTGCTCCCGAAATAAATAAAACAGTTAAAAGAGTCCCAGCAACTGCACCCTGGTATGGCCCTGACCTAAAATGCATAAAGGTGAATTGTAGAAGAAGTGAACGGATTTGGAGGACTGACTACAGCTCTAAGCATAATTCAGCTCATATTGCAAACTTAGAAAAATACAAGAAGGCCATCATCGAAGCTAAGCAGGCATATTGTACTGCTAAAATTGGAAATGCTATAAATTCCTCCAAGGAATTTTTTAAAACCGTTCACACACTAGCCAAACCACAGCGTACTGCTCAGTTCAGACCAGATCAAGCTTTTTGTAATGAAATGGCTAACTTTTTCCAGAGTAAAGTGTAACTAATCTATAATGATACTCTAAACTCTGCCACTGCTTCTTCGGCTAGCCACACTCCTACCATAGAAGCCTGGGCAGGACACTGTAGGTTCTCATGTTTTAGGGCACTCACTCTGGAGGAGCTCCATAAACTCATATTATTAACTAAATCTGGTTCCCCGAATGATCCCTGCCCTCCAGCTATATTCCAACTATCATCTAAGACTATCAGTACACATCTTACCCCTCTTTTGAACCAGGTCTTAGAAACCGGCCAATATCCCAGCGCTTGGAAAAAAACCTGTATTAGGCCAATCCTTAAAAAAACAGCCCTTGACCCTATAGAGACCAAAAATTCCCAGCCAATTTTTAGGTTACCAATTACTGCAAAATCCTAGAACTATAAACAAGGAGCTGATACAATACCTAGAAGAGAATAACCTATTGGACTCGACATCAGCATGATTTCAGACCCCGTCATTCGACGGAGACAGCCCTAATATTACCCACTGAGGGTATTCAGAAGATAGTTGATGGAGGGGGGCAGAGTGGTCCTCATCCTCCTAGACCTGTCAGCTGCATTTGATACCGTGAACCACACGGTGTTGGTGCAGTGGCTGTGGAATGTGGGAATAGAGGATACCTCTCGGACCCTCCTCTCCTCGTTTTTAGAAGACAGGGAACAGAACATTCATTGGGAGAATCCACAGTCCGAGACCTTTCATCTCCCGCAGGGATCTGCCTTGTCACCCACCCTTTTTAATATATACGTATCCCTGTTGACCAATCTTGTCAGAAAACACAGCTTTTCGTTGATCATGTATGCAGATGATTTACAGCTCACGATATCGGTATTTGAACAACCAGAGCAGGCGGCCAGCAGTTTTCATGCATGTCTGAAAGATGATCTGGATGAGCCCAAATTTTCTGAAAATAAACACCGACAAAACTGAGATCCTTGAGTTTGGTAAGGGATCCTCCTTATGGAACAACAGCTGGTGGCCAACGGAGACGGGAGACTGTCCTCGCCCTGTCACCAAGGTTAGGAATCTGGGTGTGATCCTTGTTGATCAACTCAATCTCTTGGCCCAAGTCAATCAGCTGACCTCCTCCTGCTTTTTCCTTTTGAAAATACTGAGGAAAATGTTTCAATTCATTGCACATGAACTCCAAAAGACCGTTGTGTTGGTACTCTTTCTTTCTAAATTAGATTATTGCAATGCGCTCTTTGTAGGAATTGACAAGGCGCAGAGCAGGAAGTTGCAATCCATGCAAAATACTGCAGCCAGATTGCTTAGGTATATTCCCAAGGGTCGCCCCCCCACATCAGATGCCATTAGGACTTTACACTGGCTCCCAGCCCAGCAAAGAGTCATTTTTAACTACCTTTGCTTGGTGCATAAGGCCCTCCACGGAGATACAGAAATTGTTCTCTAGGTATTCACCCACCAGAACACTCAGATCCACTACGATGGACCTTATCTGTATTCCAAAAATCCACAAGGTAAGATGGGGGGCCGCACCTTGTCTTTTTGTGCGGCCAAACTATGGAATCGGATGCCGTCCACACTTCCACTCCAACCTAACCTTCAGATGTTTAGGAAGGAGCTGAAAACATGGTTGTTTTCTACGATTTAATGTTTTATTCTTGGCCTTCTCAGTCCTATGTACCACAATCAGCGCCAAGACGCCACAGCATTTGAGCGCTTAATAAATAACAATTCATATAAAATCAAAATATGTTGCAAGAAACACCAGGATCCAGAGTAATGAAGATAACCAGTAAGTAACAACAGCAGACACAGAGTCGGCGCCGAGGCTGTGCCCGATGCCTTGCTGCTGAGTGCACGTCGACTTCTCCCTCTCCCTTCACTCAGTGTATGAGCATGAGGCTGCTTCTGGGTCAGCATGCCAGCTAGGACCCACGAGTCACAAGAATCGCAGACATAAGGCTGCAAGGGGCGCAATCAGCAGCAGCAGTGATTTAGGAGCCATTGAGGAGCTTTTCACCGGTCAGGGTCCCACGAGGAAGTTGTGAATGTTTAAACTGCAGGCTCCTACGATACAGTTAATGATGCCAGGCATGACTCTGAGGTAAGGAGGTTTCCTTGGACAAGGGAAGTTGCCCTATTAGACCTGTGCTCCCCTGTTGTGGCATTGGTATAAGAGTGCCTGAATTAAGGAGGAATTTGGCATTAAAGGGCAGTAGTTCTACATACCTGAGAGCTTTGCAAGAGAAAAAAAAAAAAAAAGTACTCCACACAATAAAAATTGCCTGGGGTGTGGATGGTGAATCATGCGGCAACTGGTTCTGAGGGGGTCAGGAATTACAGCCTTGGGTCCCCCATCATTAACTCAGATGGCTAGGAGGAAAGCAGCACAATCATGTTTCCTCGCAGCAAAGCAAGGAATAGTCTCGCAGAGCAAAAGCGGGATGGCACTCAACCCAATGGATCAAGGTTCCTAGGTCCCTCTCCCCAGAAATGAGCGTTCTTAAGGACCCCTCTGGAGTTGGGTTTCTCTGAGATAGAGGTTGGGGTCCCGGATAGCTCTGTAAGATCAAAGGCATTAAAGGATCTAAAGGCCTCTTACAACAACCTGCAGGAGAGGGAGGGTAGTGGAACTGGTATAGTGTCTGTACCAATGGCTGCAGCAAAAGAGCCCCCAAGGAGAAGAGAAAAGTGAGAGGGGGGATAGTTCCTATAAAGACTATTGTTTATTCTCCAAGAACCGTAAAAGAATGCATGAAGATACCAAGTTACATCTTGTAGGCCAGACCCCAGATGGAGTATTATCTAGGGACTCTCCGGTATTCCTGGCCGACGGTGACGGTGTTTCAAGGGAGAAAGCTGAAGTGGAAAGAGATCTACACATGCCACTCCAGGATTTAGTGAGGATAAACAGTTCGGGTCCACCGCTCACCTCAGTATCTCTGAGTCTCCCGATGGAAGCCAGGGCTAAAGATATGGTTCTGCAAAATCAACCCAGGTCGGTGATGGCGACAGAGGAGCCCTGGGAGAGAGTAGGCGGAAAAGAGAGTCAGCACTCGATCAATGCACCAAATGAAGCTGCTTTTTTAGACTATTCTAGGAGAAATACGTGATTATAAGACCTCTCAGGCCCAAAAACTTACTTTATTGCATCAAAGACTAGATCAAATCAAGGGTATGGTTCAACAAATAGCAGAGCGATTCAATGAATTGGAGCAATGAGTATCAGATATTGAAGACCATTCTTTTACTTGTTATTCAGATATTGCTTCTCTCCAGAAAAAGCTGAAGGCTGCTCAGTTGAAGATGGACGAAATGGAGAACTATGCGAGGCAATCAAATTTACACTTTACAGGGATACCGGAGCAAAGTGAGTCACTCTAACCCCTTGCTGTACATGGTGTCACTGATCAGAGAGCACATACTTGAGAGTGCACCGAAGACCTTTCTATAACGAGGGCCCAAAGGGTTCCTTCCCAGAAACTCCCAGGGGCTAAGTACCCAAGGACGATGATTGTGAACTTTTCTGACTTTCGTATTAGAGAGGCTGTTTTTTAAGTAAGGCAATACAAAAGAAGGATGTTGTTCTTCCTGGGGGGCCAGGGTGAGAGTATTCTCTGATATGTCGGCACTTGCAATGTGTCGGCGGAGAGAGTTTGTGTGGCTGATTGGTCAATTCATGAGCATAGGGGCACAGGCCTCTATCGCTCACCAGTCCAAATTGAAAATTTTATGGAAGGGTCAGTTTCATCTCTGCTCTACCTTGGAAGAAGCCCAAATATTATTACAAACAGCATCACAACCAAGTGGGAAGTAGGACATTTGTGGGGTAATTTGTGGGGTGGTCTGGTCTATTGCGGAACAGAATATATTATTTTATTTACTTTAGAAGAGATTTCGTGGAGTAAGGCGTCGCAGCAGGAAATCTATGAAGAGAGCCAGCTAGTAGGTAAACCTTTGGCTTGGTCCACTAGAATACAACAAAGCAGGCAGCTGAATTCACAAATAAGGGACCCTAGTACTACAAATCTAGTAGGGGATAAAGACCAAATTGTTGAAATATTCGTATCCCACTTTAAGTAAATCTATGCTGAGACCCATATAGTAGATTTACAGGATCTCGAGGACTACTTCACCTAAAATCACAATGTCTGACAGCACGGCCTTAAGTAAACCGATTGAACATTTTGAATTAATTGAAACTCTAAAACTTATAGCTAACGCTATGGCAAGTGGTAATGACGGTATTCCGACGGAAGTTCAGAAGATGTTTTTAGATGATCTCTCTCCATTCTTATTATCCTTGTATAACCAAATTTTGGAAGGGACTCCTGTTTCTGATAGAGAGTCAGTGGTGACTTCCATCTTGAAAAAAGATAAGGACCCGAACAACCCAAGCTCCTATCATGTAATAAGTTTATTAAATGTTTATTATTAGCTTTTTATGAAAATTTGGGCAAATAGGATCGCGGACTGTGTACAACATGTGGTTCATGCAGATCAAACTGGCTTATTTGCTGGTAGACTAATGGCAGCTAACATTTTGTTTCTGCTTCAGGCAATTGATTATTTTTCAGTTAACAAGGACAAAGTGGCAATTTTAATGATGGATGCAGAAAAGGCATTCAACCTTGTTGACTGGCAGGCCCTCTTTTTCATCCTGTGGAAGTTTGGCTTTCCAGCCTGTGTGATAGAGATTTTAGGGGAATCTATAATGGGGCAGACGGAGAGATAATTATTAATGCAGAACAGGTAGGAGAGGTGGTAATTACACGTGGCACTAGACAGGGTTGCACCCTGCCCTCCTATTTGCTCTTTTTATTGAGCCACTGGCAGTAAATATTCGCTTTAATGCTTCAATTGTGGCCCCTTTAACCCCATGGATGCTCAGCATATTCCCCTGCTATGCTGAGAATCCGTAAAGTGCACTTTACATGACGAGCTGGGCTCGTCATGAGCGTGCGAGGAGGCTACTTCATGACGAGCCCAGCTCGTCATGAGCGTGGAAGGGGTTAAAGGGGATGGCAGAAATCAAGCTGTTTGCGGATGATATGATTCTATATTTGAAGGCAGATAAGGCAAATATTCAGGCAGCCTTGGGGGACATCCAGGTGTTTACAGATTTGAGTGGTTATAAAGTAGACCAGGCTAAAACGAAGGTTCTCCTGGTTAATTCTGCAGTGGCAGAACTCCCAGTAGGACTGAAATTTTTGCCATCTTGACCTATAAGATATTTAGGTATATATATTACTGCCAACTTCTCTCAACTATTCCAACTAAACTATGGAAATACCCTTTTTTTTAACACAAACTTTATTAAGCTTTGCAGATGTTTCCTGTAAATTACATAGATTGGAGCACTAATTGGACATTTTTCATATCTTGGTGTACATTTCTGCCCATGGTGCCATACACTTTTTTCACTTTCTATAGTTTCATTCACATATATCATTTGTATCTATGTTGATGGTACTTCTTATACTTCAATGATCGTGAGCAGTGTGTTAGGCTTCATTTTTATAACTACCCATAACCCCCTCCCACTATATAACCAGCCCCAAAACAGTCCCCCCCAAAAACTTTGCCACTGTGGTATAATTACCCCCCGCAAGTGTATAGTACTACAGTGTAGTCAAGTCCGATATCGGAGGGAGGGGTAAGGGGAGACAGAAAGGGAAGGCAGAGGAGGGGGGAAAAGGAGGAGGGGGAGACTGAGACAACCACAAAAGTCAGAGTTACTGTATTATTGGGGATTAGGCATCGGCAATCTGGTCCTCCAGTACGTCCCGAGGACCCTCCAGCATCTCCTCTGTTTCTACTTTGAAATGCTCTACTAGTTGTGCCCATTCCAAGGAGATTTTTTTTCTCATTCCTCTATATTCCTCGTATTGAAGCTTCCCTTTCCGCCACGACCAATTGAAGAACTTCCTCCCTCCATTTGCCATCTCGCTGTGTTGTGTGGGATTTCCAGCACTGTGTAATTACATTTTTTGCAAGCATCAGGGCTAATTCCGCAAAGTGGCGCAGTAATTTCGCCTTCTTGGGGAGAGGGAACAGGCCCAGAAGGCAGACCTCTATAGCATTCTAAGATGAGCACTCCGTTAGTAATAATAGAGTCTGAGTAACCTCCGACACAAACCTTCCCAATACAGGACAGGACCATAACATGTAGGTAAAGTCAGCATCATGATTCGAACATCTTGGACAGTCAGAAGAGGCAGTAGGGTACATTTTCTGTATTGCCCTCAAAGTGAGGAAAGCCCTGTGTAATATTAATAGTTGTATTTTTTTCAGTCGGAAATTACGGGAGACCTATCTAGGGTGTTCTAACTCTATGGCCCATTCTCTATCCTCCAATTCCCGTACTAGCACTGTTTCCCATATTTGCCAGAGAGGCAGTAGTGGAGTATTTAGATGTTCCTTCAACCCTCAGTAAAGCCATCTAACAAGGTCGCAGCCATGCCCCATTATGTGAATGGTCTTCAATAATTGAAAGGTGGGAGGTTCTTTCTAATCCACCAACCAATATTTCTGGATGAATTGCGTAATAGCTGCATGTGTGAGAAATAGGGTTTCTGGTACTGCATTAGTACGTACAAATTCATCATAGGGCATCAGGTTACCATCCAAGAATAGATAACCGTCCGTCTCTGTACCGGTTTGTGTCCAGCTCCTTAGCCGAGCCCTTGATAATATTCCTCGTTTGGTGGGTAGGCCACAGAGCAGGATTATCGGGGCATATGGGAAAGATATTTTTGCATATTTTTGTGCCTGTTTCCAATACTGCATTGCTATATGTAGGAGAAAGTGGGGATCTCACATCTTGTCAACACCAGGACATAACAGTGCCTGTAGGGTTCCACACCGCAAACGGTCAAGAGAATATCCTATTTCAAGTATTTAAGTTATGGCCCGACAGCCAATATGCCTACCACTGTAATTGCCCTACTATATGGTATGCCTTAAAATCGGGAGCCCCCATACCACCCGCGGTACTCGGAAGCTGCATTTTGGCCATTGCTAGCTTATGTCTACCCATTCCCCAAAGTAAGGACGCTAACATTATTTAACATTATTTATTTATTTATTTATTTATAACAAGGTATCTAGTGTTTTAAAAATCCACGCCGAGTAACAACTGGAAGGTTCACAAAGTGATATAGGAGTCTGGGTAACATGACCATTTTAAACACAGCCAATCGGCCCGCCACTGTTAATGGCAAAGTAATACAAAACAAAATTTTGGAACGGAGCGAGTTAATAGTTCTAACCATATTCCCATCTATAGCATCCACACTGATCCTGTAGATGTGTATTCCTAGGTATTTGAAAGTTGTGGGTTCCACTTTGAACTGCATCTGACCAAATTGCAAATAGGGTCTATTATACGTATCGTATCGTAAAAGGAATACACCACTGACTTTGAGGCGTTAAGATATAATCCGGATATTTCCCCGAACAGTGAAAGCATGGCCGCTAACTATGGAAATACCCATACGAAGGTAAAAAGGCCTTAAAAAAGATGGATGTTACTACATCTTTCACTTGTGGGCCATGTTTCCTTAGTGAAAATGTCAATACTCCAGTGCTGGTATTTTTGTTTTTAAATTTGCCTTTAACCCCTTTGATGCGGGGGTTATTCCCCCGCTGTGCTGGGGGTGAGGGGGGCGCGCACAGTGCCCGCATGCGCATGACGAGCTGAGCTCGTCATGAGGCACGGCGCTCCTGTGCTCATGACTAGCTCAGCTCGTCACAGGTTCATTGCCTCCCATGGAACGCTCAGCACAGGAGGGGAATTCTCTCCGCACCTGAGCGTTCCACGGCCCATGACGAGCTGAGTTCGTCATGAGCACCGGAGCGCCGTGGCTCATGACGAGCTCAGCTCGTCATGAGCGTCGAAGAGGTTAAAAGTACCAATCTCATATTTTAAGGAGTTGGATTAAGTTATTCGGGAGTTTATATGGGAATAGAAACCCTGGGTCAAACTAGCCGTTTTACAGTTTGATATAGAGCAGGGGGGCTTGCACTACCCCATTTTTCCACCTATTATTACGCCGCACTAGTTGGTCTATTAACTCAGTAGGCAGCCCCTTCTTCCTCGAAGTTTGTTCATTTTTATTAAACCACATGCTAACAGAAAGCATAATTAAGCTACCAGTGTTTCTTCGTACAATAACAGTACCAAAGAAAACAAGATATAAGGTCATAATTTGAATTGCAACTCGTACTCAAATTTTTTTTTAAACATATAATCTTCCAACATGCCATGCATATACCTACCTCTCTTTTGGATTTTGAGGTATGGGGGGTCTTCATTTTTCCCAAGGGGTGTTACAGTCCTACAACAATTTGAGGTTCTGGAAGCTATGTGATTTTTAAAACTATACCCATTTGAGAACGTGGGAATCATTTGAATTGCTATCTGATCCCCAAAGTAGAGGATTGTGGTTAAGCTCTAGACAATTTATAGGCTTCCTTAAGAACAACTACACAATGATCAATGAGACGGAAAAAAAATTCTAAAAACATTTCCTGAGAAGAATGTGAGCGGTGTTGGTAACAGGAATCGGGTTTTACGTCAAGGCACGAACAATAAGCTTATTGATGAGATGCTTCCAAACATTGCCCAGGAAACAAATTGTCGTTTTAGTAATAAGGAATGGCAGTCATTGTGTGAAATTGGGAATAAGGCTTTGAGGGCACCCAATTTCAAAAGAATGTCTTGTTTATCGAGGTGGCTGGCGTATTACACCCCCCTTAGGCTGCATAAATTATTTCCTTCAACTCCTAATAACTGTTTTAGATGTTGGGGCGGGAGAATGGGCTCATATATTTTTTACATGCCCTAGACTGCAACATTTTTGGGAGGCGATTTTTAGGTTCATTAGTTGATGCATGTCCATGGTCTGTCTGCTCCCAGTGTTACTTGACACTGTATTTGCAGCGGCCACGGGCACGTCACGTGAGTGACGTTTCGAACGTCATCGACGTCCGAACGCCGACGTCGTATGGTGTCACCCCATGTGAATGGTGTCACCCGGTGCGGGCCGCACCCCCCGCAGCCCCCTAGTGACGCCACTGCATGGTCATTCTCCTCTCAACGTCGCTGGCCTTATTTGGGTTATCCCACGCAGACCTACAACTGCCAACATTTCGGTAATACTTTGTTTTTATAGCAATAGCAGTAGCTAGATCTCTGATGCTGCAGAATTAACCTATCAATTTGAAGAGGCTTAAGCACAGCGGGTAGGGGCCCTTCGTAGATTCAGAGCTACTTGGCAGGATTATGCTCTGATCACTCAAGTAAATTGAAAAAAGAATAAAAAAAGAGGACGATAACATAGCTTTAAGGTTTTTTTTCGCAAGGTTATATGTCATTCATTCTTAAAATATGAAATCGTTTTTTTTGTGTCAGAGGTCACGCTGGATATGTATGATGAATTTATGCTATTTAGGATAATTATTGTATGATGAAGTATATGCCCTTTCTATTATGGAGTGTCTTTAAACTTGGACCATGATGCTGATTATCTATGGATGAATTTGTGTTCTATGATCTGTCTGTTTTATCGGCTCAATAAAAAAATAAAAAAAAATAAAAAAGTAAGTAACCTCTTAAGTGAACCTTTTAACCTGCCACATCCAGGCATTTGCCTGGGGCTAATGGAATTAAGGGGCAATATAACTCTTTTTTTCTAGGCTACCCCTTCCTACTAGAATGTTTGAAATTGGTAAATAGCTTTGCTAAGAGGCTCACGACTACCTTTCATACATCTTTGAAGCGATCTCTCACTCTTATTTTGACATCAACACCAATTACCTTCTACATAGTTCAAACCAGCACTTTTTAGGGCTCGCCTGGCGTTGGAGCGCGAAGCGCTCCCGCCAGCGAGTTCTATAGTCACCTTCCTCCCTGCCAAGGGAGTGTGAGCTGTGAACGAGCAGCTCTAGACCTGTGAACGAGCCGACTCAGGTCCGTGAACGCGCGGGAACGTAAATGTGCACGTTCACGCGCATCACGCTCCTGTCCTCCAGCGTCTCTGCCGAGGCGCGCTCCAGGCCGACTTGCGGTGTGCGTCACAGCGTGTTCCAGCGGCCGGAGGTAGGTAAGTGAGGGCCGGGGGGGATTTGTTTGCTTGTTTATTTTTATTTCTTTAAGCCGATTATGTCGGAGAGGATGTGGCGTTCCAGCCGGGGCTGTCCACTTTAGAACTGGGGGAGTGGGTGATTCATGGCAGATCACTCAATCGCCCTGTGTCTAAAAACATGAATGTGATATTATGCAATATAACTGTTGCTCATGTAAAGCGCTCCCATACATCCGAGCTGCGTTGGCGCCATATAGCTTTACCAAAAACAAACCAGCTCGGTGTGTAGCCTAAATTCTGTAGAAATAATTAACAAGGACTTAATATTAGTCGTTCTCGTTGCCATTAAAAATAAGTTCAAAAGGAGTGTGAATGAAGAGCGCACTCCTTGTAAAAATAAGAAAGCACGGAGGTGGACGGTAAAGCCCAATGTTTTCGGTCATCGGATCAGAACTAAACAGCAGCGTTCAGCTCGTGGCGCCGTGCACCGCTTGTAAACAGAGTTACAGACAGTGAGGAACAAAACAACCAAAGAAGTGCTGTTCGATTTAATACAAGACCAATTGCCAAGCAAGACACAGATGAAAAGACATGCATTTTCTTAAGGATTTCTCCAAAGAAACATGGACTTTGCTTGTTTTGGTTGGTATTGCATCAGCATAGTTTTTATTTGCCAATGGCAGTCTCTGTGATTAGTAAATCTTTGTTAGAAAGGGCGCTATATGCCACCGTATTCAGCATTTTTAAGCACAGTAAAAATAGGTGCTCATATTTTGTTACTGCCCTTTATTTTACTCGCCTTGCAAGAGTGAAAACATGAACTGATCCTGTCGGGTTCAAGTAAGGAACAATGACTTAACTCCTGGACTCTTTTGCCAATAAAACAACTGTGTGCATGTCTGCCCTCCAGTGTTTAATCAGTAGCTGCGATAAATTCACTGACATTCCCGAAGGTTAAAAGCATAGTGCTAAAATAAAGAGTACAGTAAGACCAATACTTATATGACCATACTGATCCCTGTTTCATTTTACCACTATTATTATTGCATACTTAGGCTGCAATACTAGATGGCAATCTTCAATAAAATGGAAATAAAACAAAACTTCCACAAATAATTAATGACCACTAAAAGTAAAGGATCCAATCGCAGATTGGAATAATATATATCCAGTACTCCTTGCCTTGCTCACTGCAGAGAGGATGTAGCATAGCTGCCAAAGCTATCAACTGTGCAGCAGTGGAACCAGGTTTGAGTCGTGGCGTCAGATCTGACCTGAGGTTCACTCAGTCTCACTGGGTCAAGCTCCCACTTTACGCTCCGACACTGCCGCCGGCTCAGCATGCAGCGCTCCCAGTAACGCAAGAGGAGGGCCCAGTGCCGGCGTTGGGAGAAGCGGGTATTAATACAATGCACAATATATATCCAGGGGTTAGTTTCATGCCAAACAAACACTGGCATCGTCATTCTGCGACCAGAGAGTTTTCATATTCAATATGGTTTTACTTGTTCTTGTGAGAGATTTTGCAGTCAAAATTAACAATCTGCACAAACCCGTCATTCATGTTAATTCCAGGGAATCCTATACTGATTTTTATTTTAAAAAGCAGTTAAATAAATTAAAACGTAAGTAAATCTGTATTGAACTGAGTGCATCAAAACATTCAGCATTTGTATAAACCTGCTACGGCCTGCCAGTGTCTGCAGCGCAGACTACAGGATAAACAGTGTGGTATGAAAGTATGGTGCAAACGTGTCGATAGATTAATTAAACTGGACCACCAAAAAGACCCAAGATCCGGTCTGATTATTAATTTGCATTTGAAAGCACCAATAGACCATACATAGGAGGCTATTTATACTTTAATGAGTGACTGCGATGGTGACCCACCATTATATTGAGTTTTACAAATTACCACAGAGAAATATTGTGACCAGAATATGGACTAACAGGATATTGTGAAGTTACGTGAGTATAGGTTTACAGTACTTAGCTTAAATTCTAAATATAATTGTTTATCAGTATATGCTTCCTTCACGATAATCGGATAGTACTTAGATTCACGATCCTTTGGCCAGAATATTGCATGCCAGTCTTTTTGTCATACACGACTCTGGCTGCTTCACCAGTTTAGGGGATTAGGATATGCGACAGGCACACATGCCTCTGCATTCCTTGGTGATTTTTTTGATGTGGTGAGATCCGAACCCATTCATTGCACATTTTGTGCTGGAGGCTTATGTAGGGCAAAAAACACAACCTGTAAATCAACAACACATTTTGCACATCTGCATATGCTTTATGTGGGCCTGTCCATGTAAAAAATTCAATTTTGTCATTATAAAGTCTATCCTTGCTGTTGTTTGAGAGTTCTGATTTAGTTTTTTTTTATTCCGCCTTTTTGCCGAACTTTTGCATATTACTTTTTTTTACACACAACCTTTGACCTTTTGCATACTGCAGCTTTTTCAACTTCACACTTCCAGTTGGCACTGGAACATGATATAGGTCTAGTGGAAGGCACCAATCATTCTCTTGTGTTGCTGCTTTCAGCTCATATGACTGGACAAGTCTGACTACCCATCCATATTGGAAGTAAGTATGCCTTTATCTCTTGCTTGCTTTGTTAGCTGGACGGTTGTGCTTGTTGTCAATCACTAATAACATGTTGCAGTCTTGACTTTTTGATTCACCGATTAAAAAAAAAAACAAAAAAAAACAAGCATTTGAAATGCAATAGGTCTCGCATTATTAAAGTTGGAGCTATTGGTGTTGCATTATTTAGCAATGCCAATAGCTCAAACTTTAATAATGCGAGCCCTATTGCATTGCAAATGCTTGTTATTATGTGCAATTGAAAAGCGTAAATAATGTCAAAGCTGAAGTATCCCTTTTCATGTAAAAGATTAACATATGATTTGCAGATGGTGAACCTAGAATCTAAATGGTCCTACTATATTTCTCTGAGTGAAAATATTTATATTTTCTTTTTTAGACCACTCAAGCGTATACTATGTCTCAAATTGACATCTTTAACCTGAACTTGAAAGTTGATGAATTTAAAAAAGAAATTATGACATTAGGAATTCATTACTTGTTAAAGCATTCTCTACAGTCAATATTGTATATTCTTCCAAAGCTTGGCAGGTTTACTTATCTTCATTTTCGATGGTATTAAATTAGCTGCTTATAACTCCATGCAGTTTTCTTTAAATGCAGGCTTGTCTAGTTCATCAAACTACCATCAAACAAGTGCATGAGCATGAATGTGGCCTATATAGGAATGCAGCACTTTTGGTTCCACATACACGAATAAATGCATTGTACACATATTTTACATTGATGCTTTTAATATTGATCAAAATGATAATTTCTTTATGAGCTTCGAACTATCCATTCGGGAATGAAAAGGTATGACAAAACACTTTTATAACAGATTAAATGAACCCTCAGTATAACTTCGGGAAGTTAAGAGCTTTGCAGAAGGAAGTAACACAACAGTAGAGTGATGGGTTTTGGTGTATGGGCATGGCTTCTTGGCAAAGTGAGGTGCTGCTGGGTTGGCTTTCCAAGAGACATGAAGGTGGCTGTTTTCTTGTCAACTCGGATATCTGTACGTTTGTGTTTCTGTGTATGCCTGGTTGTGACTGAAAGAGTGTGCGTGTGTGTGTTTATGTGTGTGTCTCTGTGCATGTGCACCTCTAGGATCACTACTTGGGATATGATTAACCTCTGGATGCTGTTAAATCCTCAGGTGTATGTGTGTGTTTCTGTGAGAGAGAGGGTGTAGTGTGTATGTGTGTGCCCAGGTTAGCCATCACTATTGGGGATATCATTATTTTCTGGATGTTATTGGGTACATGAGGGTATGTGTGTTTTTGTGGGAGTGTTCGTGTGCCTGCATGCTAGTGCAAGGAAAGGTGTACTTGGGCATTCACAAACGTTCCCAAAATGTCATACACTGACTGCCTCACATCACTTCCCTTCACATGAATGAGGCCAGAAATGCTTCACATGCCGCCTTTGGTATCTGCCACAAGCATATAGTTACATGGGTAGACGTGCCTCACCCACCACATGCCTGAATATTGCACCCATTTGCACGCCGATATAACAAATGTAATCAAGCATGAGCTCCAAAATGAATTTTCTTATCTATGAATGTGTGGTTTCAATGATTAATTCACAGTGAGGATCTATAAGGAGCATCTTCTTTTCCTATGGTGCGTTACTCGTTCAACCTCCTTCATGAGGCGGAGGCACAGCTCCTCTTGCCACGGTAGAGCCACACACTGCACAGCCACAGGGAGTCCAACGCCGCCTCTTGCCCCCTGCAGAGCAAATACAAAGATGGACATCAGTTTAGGAGAAGAGGCATTCAATATGTGAATCTTATCATTCAATCGGTGGCCAATGGTTACCACATAGGCATGACAATAACACACAATGGAACAGATGAAATGCTGTTAAGGATGTATTCCTTACATCAGCAGCTGCTTCTCTTTGCTTGCCCTTTGGTAGTCCTGACACTGTCCTTGCTATCCCCTGTCTCATGGTGCCACAGGAGAACTACTTTCTGTAGTTTCCATGAGTAGCGGCTCCTCCGTTAAGGGGGAGGAGCGTCTCCCCACTGCCTTCAAGCAGCAAAAGAAGGGAAAAAATAAAATAATAATAGCGTAATGTTATTATCACTTTGTTTTGACCTCCTGCTGCAGCAGCTTGCGTGAGGGGATGGGGTGGGGCAGCAGAGCAGGGGAGGAGTGGTAGAACTCTTCTAAGTGCGCAATGACTGTTTTACCAGCCCTACCGGGCCGCCCAAAACAGTCATGGGCACTTTCCCTGTTTTCCATGCAGGCTGCATTACACCTTGAGTGGAGAACATGCCCACCCCTCCAGCCCCTGGTTGAGTGCCGAGTCACAGCACTCAGACCAATCACCACACAGCATTGCAGCGTTCTGATTGGCTGCTGGAAGCGTGGGAGCCCTGGTGCTTCCTGTTTCTCCCAAGAAACGAGGAAGAGGATGCTGGAGAGGCGGCGGCAGGCTGGGAGGAAGTGTTTTGTTTTTTTATCCGATCCCCCCCGCCCCACTGAAGGTTCCAGGAAGCACCATGACTGGTTTCCACCCCTACCACAGGAAAGAGAAAGCAGCTGAGGACCAAGTTCAAATATAATCATAAAACCATTGCGAAATCTTAAAGCAGGTCTTCCTTCAACTCGATGATATGCACATAACTTATGTTTCTCTTTCAGATATATACGTTGCACAAATCTTTTTAGGTGCATGTTTTGCCTCACGTTTTGAGCACCTTGAGCCACTCACTGCCTTAAACTGCAGTACCTAAGTCTGTATATAAAACTTTGGTAAAAATGGCTGTAAACACAGTTTTCTAAGTAATTCTGCAGGAAGAATTAATTACAACTTGCCTCCATCCTGTCTCTGTGGATTTCGCCAAGTTGAACCTGATGAAATCTTCATGTGAGAGACTGGATGAACATTGGAAATTTCCAAAGGAACAGTAATCCAAAATCTACTACAACTCACTATTTCCTATGGAGCAATCAGGGTTCCACTTGGAATAGGTAAGTAATTTTGCATCCCGAAATTACTGATAACCAGAGGCCCTGCTTATAAGTTCAGGGGTAAATTCAAATCCCTGTGCAAATGTTTGTTTGCACAGGGATCAGAATTACGAGGAGCGCTATAAACATTACACCATCCCAGTTTTCACTGTTAGGGTGATGAAGTAAAATTCTCCGTCAACATGATGGAAAGAACCAAACTCCGAATTTACAGATGTCCGCTGGCCTAGCGGACATCTCTGTCTATTTGCAGGAACTGCTGCCTAGGTGGTTCTTGTCAATGTATTGGAAGTGTGCCATACAGCTCCAACAGCATGACCGTGTAGCCCGGCAAACAAATTATTTTGTTTTCAAAACCAAATCTCAAAACATCACCATCTTTTAATCTAGCTAATTCATAAGGAAGTTGGCAATGTTCTAGGCCCTGCTATATCAGTCACACCAAGTGTGTGAACAATGGGTCTTGAAAGAAGAGTGCCTGTAGTAACCAGTGCTGACGCAATGAAGTGTGGGACTGCAGGAGCCAGAGTGAAAATGTGTTAGTTGGCCACTTGATCAGTGCCCCGAGCAGAGCTGTGCATGAATACAGAGTTGAGACAATCAAATGTTTCATGTACACATTTGTGTGTGTGTCTGTGTGCACGTGGCATTGTGTTTTTCCCTAATAAACAATTTTGCTCCTTGGAAGTTATGCCTGATATCAAGGACCCCCAAGAGTATACACCACGCCTCCTGATTAGGGATTATTCTCTGGCACAATTTTGTCTGACATAATGGTGCCATGGGCAAATTTATGATCATCCTTGACTATTTTAAGCATTATTGTTCCGGTTGTGGCATACTTGTAGCCGTCGTGATATATAAAGAGCATGACTCGCCTACTTTTAGCTATTCCTGAAATAATGGTGGCTTCCCCTTGCATACTAACTTGTCAGGAGCATTTATTTAATATTGGTAACTTTTCCCTTGCATTTCTGCTGGCATCCTTACTTGAAATGTTTGGGTGGTCACTGCTGAAATGTTACCATGTGTCGCCACTATTTTAAATTGATCACATTTTCTAGTATTTGAGGAGAACTTTCCTTGAGCAAAAGTAGCTTTCATAACAGATAAGGTTGGAGACCCCAATCTATTTGTTTCCTTTATCTTCAGAAGCTTAGAGCGAAGGCACTACATACTTCATTTGTGGCACTTTGTACCGAGTCCACTATTTTTAGCACTGCACACGTATTGTGATAATACACTAGCAGAAAATGCAACCTGTGTATAGAAACCCCACATCATTCATCAGTGCTTTCCTAGAAAGCATCGATGCTGATTAGAGGTACCCAGGAGCTGTCATGGACCCCTTGATATTGCCTTACCTAGTCCTGATCTGAGTTAATGAAGACAGTTGTTCTAAGAATCCTCTCTACTTGATTTATCTTTCCCCTACTTGCAAGAACCCTAGCCTACACCTGAGGATGTGCACGAGTTAAGGGGTCAGTTTCCATGCTTAATTTGTGTGGACCACAGAAACTAATCATTGGAGCTTGGGATTTTTTTTTACCAGAATTAGACCCAGAACAACGAGGATAGCAGCAAAACAAAAGGAAGAGTAGAACGATAGGCTAACATTGGCAAGGGGGGAAGCAGGCCTAAAAAGAAATTGCAAGAGTGATGTGAAGAGCTAGAATGTGTAGGCAGATGAAAGAGGCAGGAGTTGGAATCAAAACTAAGCAAGCTTGGTATTTTCCAGCCCTGCTGCTGCTAAGCTCCTAAGATATCCTTTAACTCCAGGGAATTTTATGTTTACAAATTAAGCACTGCCATGCCAGTGATACCATGGTAGGCCAATGTGTGCATGGGTTCTCTTCCAAAACCCATTGCATTTTGGTAGAGGCAAAGGCTGCTAGCACCCTCCCACAATTAGTGCATCACCTTTGCCAATTCATGCTGCGCATATTGGACAACGTAGTCAAGACTTGCCCAGAAGCTGCCCTTCCATGCCACTCCATACGCTCATTTACAAAGACAGGCACTATTATGTAATTCTGGTCTAGGTATCAGTTATCACTTGACCTCATGCAAGATGAAGAATCATACACTTGACTGCTGTAATGTGTGCAGTGAATATATTGCATAGTAATAAAGAAATACCGTACAAAGCATCCAGGGACCCTAACAGCTCAAACTTAAAAATGTTTCATTGATAAAAATGTTTTTTTGTAAAAGCATCATTTTAATTCAGCAATGAATGCATCTAAATCTACTATATTCTTAATCTCCAGAAAGTTATTATGTCAGAAGTAGCTGGAATAACCAAACTCGACAAAGACCAGTTCTTGATAGAGGTTCATTTTTCTCATTTTCTGACAAGCACTAACCCCAACAGACCTTGAGACAGAAATATCCCTTAAAACTCACCTATCGAGTACCATCTCTGTCTTCATCACAATGGCCCAGACAACATACAGGTGTCATAAAAAAGAGAACATAAACTGCAGTATCTCAGGTTAAAATTATAGATAATGAATGTTTCCCTGGAAATAGCTTCTTTGAAGCTAAGTTAATGGGGGATTTGGGGAATTCAATGTAATTGATTAATATCATATGAGTTTGAGCCTTCCCTGAAACATAAGACATGATACTGTTTGTTATTGATCTCCGCATTAGCCCTCTATAAAGGAAGCAAATTGAACTTGTTAGAACCGTTGGTCTCTAGTTAGCAGTGGTAGGCACCTTTGTTCAATTAGGAACACTTGCTTCTAGTGAGGGTAAGGGGATACACACTTTAGATAACCCTTGCTCACCCCCTTGGTAGCTTGGCACGAGCAGGTAGGCTTATCCCAAAGGCAATGTGTATTTGTACTCAAAACACACATTAATACAGTGAAAACACCACAAGCGGACACTACACTAGTTTAGAAGAATAAAGTATCTTTATCTAAACCCAACAAGACCAAAATGACAAAATTACAACATACAAGTATTAACATATGACTTTTAAAAGGTTTCAAGCAACTCGGTCCATAGAAAACAATGGATGATTCATTTTACACAAAGTACCTGTAGATGCGCCAAAATTCACAAGGCCAAAGAGCTGCAGAGAAGAGAAACATTGAGAAACAAAGGGATGCGCTAGTTCCTGAGTCCTTGGGGAGGCGATGTAACAGTCTGCTGCATGCAGGAGAAGTGATGAGTCGAATCCGGACTGTAGGGTGAAGTGATGTGTCGATTCGAAGATGGTTCGGGTCTGCAAGTGATACGTTGGGAAAAACTTGCCACGCAGGTGCGATGCGTGGAGATCCAGGATGCATTGGCGGTCCATGTGGTTGCTGTGAACAGGTCTGGTTCTTTAACAGCGATCCCACGATGCATGCTGGGAGCACGGCAGCATTGTGTCAGAAAAACAGGCGATGCAGCAATGTTTTTGATTTCTTCATGCTTTTTCGGCTTTCAGTAACAGCAAAACCCCCCAGAGGCCCAGACTGGAACAGGCACCTCCTGGCATGTAAAAACTCACAGCATAGGAGTTCAAGGTAGCTGGTGGTGAACTCTTTGTGTTCCTGAGACTTCAGAACAGGACGCCAGCACACACAAGCCTTTAGAGATTCTTCTTCAAGCAGGTATCACAGCAAAGTTCCAGTCCTTGTCCTTTCCTTGGCTGAAGCAGCAACTGCAGGCCAACTCACACAGCACACAGCAAAGTGGCAGTATTCCTCCTCACAGCTCTCCAACTCTTCTCCTTGGTAAATGTTCCTCTTGAGTCCAGAAATGATCTAATTCTCTGGGGTTTAATGTCCAATACTTATATCCCATTTTCTCTTTGTTCTCTTTGTGACAAGGGCCTCTCAGCCCAGTCCAAACCAGTTCTGTCCTCTCTGATGCAGCAGGACCACAGGGGGTGGGGACAACATTATGCAAAGGAGACAGGGCCTATTCAGGTGCCAGGGAAACTCCTCCCACCACTCAAAAAGCAGCTAAGGTCTATCCAGTTCAGCTCTAAGTCACCCAGGCAAGGCAGGATACACCTCAACCACCCTGGTGGCTGTCTATAGTGACTGCATATCCCCAGCCCCTTTCACTCCTAAGCCAGACAGTCAATACACAAACAGACAGAGGCATACAGAATGGTTATACAAGAAAATGCCTACTTTCTAAAAGTGACATTTTCAAACACACAATTTAAAAACCCTCTTTACTAAATGATGTGTTATTAAATTCTGAGTTCAAAGAGCCTAAACTCCATTCCAGATCTGAGAAAAGTACATATCTCAAAAACAGGATTGAGCTGGCAGATAATCCCACTAAAGAACTTTTTGTCATTTATAAGGAGCTCACGGTTCCTACTAGACTGGAAGCACAAGATACATTTTCTAATGAGATATGCGATTCTATTGCGGATTTCTTTTTAGAAAAAGTTGATAAAATTCATGCCACTTTTATACCCAGTGTCGATCCTCTAGGCCACCAAAGAGGCACGAGAGACAGTTCTAGCTCCATCAAGAAATCCCATCTCACATGCTTCACAACTCCAGAAAGACATGTCCTATTAGATATCATCAATAACATACAATCCGGCTCTCCCATCGACGTTTGCCCTCCGGCACGTTGCAAAGAGGTTATGGAAAGTATGCTAATTGACCACATTAGCCAGATGGTGACACTGTCCTTTCAGGAATGTTATGTACCTGAAGCGTGGAAAACTGCTCAGGTGATCCCTCTTAAAAAGAAACCAAACATCCATATTTCCCAACTCCAAAATCTCCGTCCCATCTCCCTCCTCCCTTTCTGTTCCAAAGTTGTAGAGAGGGTTGTGAATAAGCAACTTATGGCATATCTTGAGGAGGAAGTCCTCCTTCACCCCTCTCAATCAGGATTTAGACCTGGCTACTCCACGGAATCGGCCGTTCTCTATTCCACCGAGTGCCTCAGAAAGCTAGTAGATGAGGGGGAGTTGGTGTTATTAGATCTAAGTGCAGCGTTTGACACCGTGCTGCACACAACGCTGCTGTCCCGACTATCTGACATGGGGGTGGAAGGATCAGCACTGGAGTGGTTACGTTCCTTTCTGGCAAATAGAAGTTTCCTAATTCACTGTCCACCTTTCAGGTCATCCATTAGAAAGGTGAGCCATGGGGTTCCCCAGGGCTCAAGTTTGAGCCCTACCTTGTTTAACATCTATATGGAACCCCTGGCCCATGTGGTGGAGGCTTTTGGGGTGGACATTGTCAGTTACGCTGATGACACCCAACTAATACTCAAGCTCACGCCCGACCACAGTGAGGATGCCACCAATGTTTCCAACTGTCTGTTATCAGTAACATCATGGATGAACAACAACTGCCTGCGCCTTAATGGCGAAAAAACAGAACTATTAGTGGTGGGGAAAACATTATCTGCCTGGTCTCATAGGTGGTGGCCTACAGAACTGGGCAGCCCGCCCACTCCTGTGGATTCGGTAAGAAACCTCGGCGTTATGCTTGATTCGGACCTCTCTTCCAAGTCACACGTCAACAAGGTGACAGGGAGGTGTCTCAGCATACTAAAGGTCCTTCGTAAGGTTTTAGATCTCCTTCCAATAGGTGCCAGAAAAACTATTGTCCATGCCTTGGTGACCCCCCACCTTGATTATGGAAATGCCCTGCTAGTAGGCCTGAGTGTGAAAGGCCTCCACCAACTTCAGTGCGCCCAGAATGCCGCCGCACGTCTTGTGCTTGGGCTTCCTCGAAGAGCCTCTGGGAAGAACGCACTGGCAAAGCTTCATTGGCTCCCAGTCAGGGAACGGATTAAATATAAAGTACTTTGTTTTGCACATCGCATCGCAAAAGGCACAGGCCCAGATTATCTTAAGAATCTTCTTAGTATACACCGTCCCACCCGGAATTTAAGATCTTCCGGCACGATGCTGTTCAAACTTCCCCGAATCAAGAGGGCCAGGATGGGCGGCCGCTCATTCAGATATTTGGCCCCTAAACAGTGGAATGAACTCCCCCTAAATCTTCGCATGGAACCTTCGGAAACGAGATTCCGAGGTAAACTCAAGACATTCCTGTTTCCCATTGCGTAACTCTCCCCTTTTATGGCTCTACTATCAATCTGTCTCTGGAAATCGTAGCAGCAATTAGCGCGGGGACACACTGTTTTATGTGTAACCATGCGCTTAATAAATGGTTTATTATTATTATTATTATTATTATTCCTCAATCTTGTCCCAATTTATTTATTTTATTTATTTGAAGAGTTTTATATAGCGCTGGCTAGACCCGGAGGTATTAGAGCACTTTACATGAGGAACATTGAGTTACAAGATACAAATTACAGCTGTTACAAGAGCATAGTAAAAACACAGGCAAAAAAATATTTTACAGTAATTTGTCGGAGGGAGGGAGGGGGAGGAAGGACATACAGCAGGGAGACAAGGAAAACTGTGCCCAATGTCCAGCTGGCCCTGGTTTTCCCCCTCGGCCGAGGGGGAAAACCAGGGCCAATCTCCTCTATAGCTGTCTAGCAGCTCCACCGGGCATCAGCCATGTTGCTCAGGTCTCGGAGGTCAGGGATAACAAGAATAACCGTTTTGCATTGTTACATTTAGTTACAGTTGCATAGACAAACAAAGGAAAAGTCCCCAATGGAGAATGGATGGAAATGGGGAGGGGAGTAGAAACAGGGGGATGGGAAGCAGATCAGTTCTGGCAGACCGGCAGGGCAAGACAAGTACCTCATGTGAGCCCAAAAAGATTAGATTAAGCTGACCCAAACCCAGGTGGGGTCACATAGTCACTAAGTCCAGTGCCAAATTCAATCACCGCGTTGGGTCATCTCGGTAATTTGGGGGACCACAAGGTGAGGGAGAAAATAAGGGAGCCTCGTTAGTGTCCATTAATGTCTGGGGGGGGAGAGAGCATCCCAAAGGGGGCCATCCAGGGGCCATGGGCAGGCAGGCGACCAGAGGCATGGACCGGCGGCAAGCAGTGATCCAGTAATCGGTCGAGGCCAACAAGATGGTGGGCCCAGAGTAAGAGTCACAACAAACTCGGCACAAAAGGGCGGCCCCTAGATCAACATAAAATGAAAGCCAAAGAACAGCTCCAAACTCCCCCACAACCAAGCGCATCCAATTAGAATCTATACTTGTAAGATGTTACAAAGTATCTCCCATGTTATCCTATGGGTCAGTTTCAATAGTGAAAAGCGAAATACACTGTATTTCACAATCAGGACATGACACACACTTACTAGTGCATGTCCTACCTTTCACATGCACTGCCCCTTGCCCATGGGGGTACCTGGGGCCTACCTGAGGGGTATCTTGCAGGTAAGAAAAGGGAAGGTTAGGGCCTAGCAAGTGGGTGCACTTGCCAGGTCGACATGGCAGTTTATAACTGTGCACAGACACTGCAGTGGCAGGTCTGAGTTCCGTTTGTAGGGCTACTTATCTGCGTGGCACAATCAGTGCTGCAGGTCCACTAGTAGCCTTTGATTTATAGGCCCTGGCATGCTTAGTGCGCTACATAGGGACATGCCAGTAAATCAAAATATGCCAATCGAGGACAACCAATCCAAATACACATTTACACAGAGAGCATATGCACTTTAGCACTGATTAGCAGTGGTAAAGTGCCCTGAGTCCTATAGCAAACAAAAACTGGTCTGGAAAAGTAGGAGGAAGTAGCAAAAGGTTTGAGGATAATGCTGCAAAAAGGACCACTTCCAACAGAACTCAATAGGAGGTTCCCTATCTTAAGGTAATAACTACAGAGGTGCATGTCAATTAGTTACTAACCTCTTTTATCAAGTTGTCCCAGTGGTCATTGTAGTGTCCCTTGTACTGCTTCAGCTGCTCTTCATCATCTTCAGTCACTACTGTTACAGGTAACACTCCAGCAGGGAAATTTAACATATTGTATAGATATGTAGTGCTACTGGCATCTAGAAAAAATAAAAAGACACCATATTGTATGTAACTGAACATTTATACCCCAATTCAGAGATCATACATCACAAAGATCCAGTGCTACAGTGTGAGATTGTACATGTAAATAAAATCATTCACTTGTCTAGGATGTATTAAATAATATATGGTATACACTTTTTTTAAATGTGCACAGATAGTAAAATGTATGTGAGTAACTCCATTCATTCTCAGAAAACGTGTACCCTATTCTTTATTGCTTTATGAACACCTTAATGCAGTGCTTCCCAAACGTTTTAGAATCACAGCCTAATTCCTATACCAACAAACTTTGGCCACCCACTTAGCTTTAATAGACTTGAGGCAGCCTATTTTTTTATATTACTAAAGCATCATGAGGTAGTGCACTGTCATTTAAAAACAGCATATTTTCTATTGAAATGGCCACTTAATTTGCACAAACACAGTTTACTGATAAAACTATATTGCACACAAAAAATGTGCTTCATTTTTGCTTTCTTAACTGCTGAACGCGTACAGTTCATTTACAGGTATATTACATTTTGTTGTGTGTTATTAAAAATGACATCCCACAGCCTTTTTCTTCACACACTTTCTACCCCAGCAACACTGTCACATAATTCACTTTACTTTTTTTTCTCTGCCTGCAAAGTGAGAGGCGTTTGTAAATACCAAATCCCATATTAAAAAGCAGCACTTTACCAGAAGACATAGGCTGACATTTGACCTCTTTCTTTGAAGCAGAACAAATATGTCAAGCTAAATGTAGAACTTAAAGACATCATTATTTTTTGCTTGGACTTTGACGACCCACCAAAAATTGGCTTATGACCAAAGTGGTTAGCGACCCACAGTTGTGGAAACACTGTCTTAATGTGTTGCATGGATAGATAATAGCACATCCTTCTGTTTAGCCAATCATTTTTCTTAGTTTCACTTAAAGAAGGACGCATTTACAGAAGCTCTCCATCACAAATAGGCATTGATGCCTGTCTCTATGAAACTCTCCTCTGAGTATTATAAAGGCAGACATTGAGGAAGAGTCACATCATAGGGTTACCCAACCAACAGAAATAAATGATGCTTAGTTTGACTTTTTCTCTGTGCATTTTCAAAAAGATAACAAAAGACTCCAAGGTACTTGCTGCCCAAAGAGTTTCACTTATTAATAAAAAGTAATATATTTAGAATTACCCCACAGCTTTCCCAGGACGCCTATGTTCAAAGCGGGACCCATAGCAGGGCAGAGCAAAACATCCAGGTTAAGCTTTTTCCATTCATCCATAAACTCCTCACGATAAGCCTAGGAGAGGGGTAGAAAACAGGAAATATTTCACAATTAGAGAAGATATTTTAGGGTGTACAGTTTGTATGGAAGAGAAAACTAAACAGGTGACGGGTGAAATGCTAGGACTAAACTCTATTAATTACTCTGTGCCGCCATTACACTTAATCTTTTTTTGGTCTCTGTACCATGGGCGGGTCATACATAGGAGCAAAGGGGCATCGACCTCCTAATGCAAGCCACTACCTCCCAGGCTCATTATTTTTACCAGTAAAAATACTATATCCGTACCTCTATTCCCTTTCCTTTGTTATGGGGCTGGCTATGTAACTCTCTCTCCCGGCATGCAGTGGGTGGGTAGGACGACTAGCTGTAGCTGTGATTCAATGAACTGCGCATGTCAGATTGGCCGGTGGATTTCCTGTGGCCAGCCTGACATGCGTAGATCAGGTTTCCACATTCAAGGTGTTCAATGAGCTGCTTGAAAAGAGACATGGCCCCATCAGTGTTATAGGGAGTGTTGTGTTTCATGTCCCAGTCAATCCTAGCACTGCTCTTATGCTGTTTAGTATTGGAAAACGCATGAGAGTAGTGCCTGAAATGACTGGGGTGCTTGGGCGTTATGTTCCCCGGGTTCAGGTTACACATTGTAACATCCAGGCAGTGAGAGGTTGGGTATTTGCTCTCGGGAGCATACCTGCATCTGAACGTTGATAAAAGTAGGAATGTCGACTTTCAAGTAACTTTATTAATATGCATGCAGAAAAAAATCATGTTGCAGAGGTTCATTCTGCTTATCGGTATGTAAGTATTTAACTTTCCGCCACACCACTTTAAAAATTATCAACCACCAATGCTCTGTACTGGGAAACAGCCTTTACAACGAGGTTTTTACTTCATTTTGCCTTTACCACCCATTTTTCCAATGCATTTTTTAGCACACATATTTTTACCACGTGCATTCCTTTACAATGCATTCAAGGTAAGTTGGAGAGGGCGGGGCTCTCCACCCACAAATACATTGTTTTTATCTTTAAAAAAAATAATGTGTGGTAATGGCATGCATTGTAAAAGCATAGGCATAGTAAAAACCCTGTGTGATGTATTTCTCTGCGTTGTACCGTCGTACAACCCTCTGAACCACTGAGACATGGACTGACCATGTAGAAATCAGCATGTATGCATGTGGTATTTCCTTAGTGCGATTCCAGCCAAGAGGCAGTAAAGCATGAGCAAAATCCAGTTTAAAGTTAATGAGTAATAAAAGAGGTAGTTTGAGGACTACTAAGGTATTGTGATGTTGTGTTCTTTAAAGAGCGTCAACTTCTACTCTTTCTTTAATGGGAGAAGCGTTGAGGTGGTTCTGGTGGATATGGGGATATTAGAGCCTCATCCCTGACAGAACAGTTAAACCTAAAGGTAAGGTCAGCCCCCTTACACATGAGTACAAGTAACCAGAGACATGTTTCAGTATTATTAGCCTCAACAGTGAGTTATGCAACCAAAACTGCAGAAAAAACAGTTGTGATACACCAACAATTGTGATGGGTGGAATGTTTGAATTAAACTCAGTCACTAGTAATGGCATATCAGTTTTTTATATAGTGACCCTCTCTGTGAAATTGTAAATAGAACTGTGAAAACTGTGAATGGATAAATATATTTACTTGAATTTTAGTAAGTATTTTTTTTTACCGTTTAGTAGATAATATTTTGTCACTGTCAATTCAAGAAATCATTTTATATGTTACAGATAATGGTTGTTTGCATTACAGCAACATCACTTGTACAGAGATTGTACAAACCATTGTTTCAGTATATTTCAAGACCACAAATATCTTTTCTTCAGATGCAAGGCTTAATGCGTGTGACAGAAGGTATTCACGGAAGAGTTGTGCATCTAAGCTCGCTGGAATATCTGTGTTGAATTTCAGTGTTCCTAGACCGAAGTCAATGTGGGTTCATTTATTGTAATAGATTATGATATCTCTTAGATTCTATCATTATGTATATGAGTGAACTGCTGTAGCTTGCTCGTTGCCCACGAGTAGTAAGCCTGATATAGGTCTGTCTTTCTGCTTCATTAGAATACAGACCCATATACTCTATCAAAATTTAGTCTTATTCTCTACATTCATACCCCCATCCATAGGCCTCTGTTCTTTGCTCAGTCTTGGAGCCTACATGGGTAATAATTGCACAATGGAAAGGGAACCTAAAAGAGTAGAACGACAATTTCTGGGTTTGGCCACTTCAACTATTACCCTTTTAAAACACAAGAGGGGAGGTTACATTGCCAGTCAAGAGTTTATGGAGGAGGCTCAGTTCACAGAATGCGGGTATAGTACCTTCCATATAGTAAAAATATTTAGGTCAGTTAAACTGTGGTAACATTGCAATGGCCTTACAACAAGCTCAACGGGAATAAGTCATTTGAACGGTAATGACGGTTTTGTAAATCTGTTTCTGATATTTTTAGCCGGGAACCACGGTCCTCAATCACAGTCGCTAATAAGAACCGTTGTAAAATGGTTCTTTGTTTGATGGCGTCTGCTTGGGTTTTGAGACATACTGTGAAATCATTCCGATGCTCTCTTTAACTGTGATCTAGCAAATTTACCAAAATTGACATTACCAAAAGCTTCCCAAACAGGGCTTTAGTTTTCTAGTCACTAGACTAACTTAACATATAGAGTTTACTTATAGAAAGTTTGTTTGAATCACACGGTCTGTGGTCGAAAACTAAAACTGGAAGCACTCTTGATAAACCCTGTTAGACCTGGCATAATTGGCGTGAGTCTCCCTTCCATTTTGACGGATTGCCTCCTCTGTTTTGATATGTTTTTGCTGGTTTTATGCTTTGGGCACTGTGCCACTGCTAATCAGTGCCACAGTGCAAGTGCTCCCTTTGTTAAATTTATATACTAATTGGTTATTCTATGATCAGGTTATTTGCTTTATCTGTCAGCCTCTAGTACAGTGCACCATGTGTGCCCAGGGCTTGTAAATCAAATATTGCTGGTGGGCTTGAAGCACTGGTTGTACCACCCACTGAAGCAGCTTGTAAAGTGTGTCTCAGGCCTGCCATTGCAAGGCCTGTGTGCAGTCTAGCACTGCCATGTCGACTTGGCCAAGTGCACCCACTTGCCAGTCCCTAAACCTTCCCTTTGCTTCATATTAGACACCCCTATGGTAGGCCCAAGGGCAGGGTGCATTGTAAGTATAAGGTAGGACCTGCTCTGATGTGTGTAGCATGTTCTATGAGTGAATGACAGCCATTTTCGTATTTTACTATTGAAGGCTACCTGTTCTCATAGGCCAGAATGGGCAGTTAGAGTATTACATTCTTATTATCCTAACTGACTCAGGGAACATGGTGGAAATTTGAATTTAGTATGCCTGAACTCAGAATAATAAAATACATCTTTTAGTAAAGTTGGTTTTAATATTCTGTGTTTGAAATTACCACTTTTAGAAAGTAGGTATTTTCTTGCCTTACTATCCAGGCCTGCCTCTGCTGGGTTGTGTATTCCTTGTCTGAGTTTTAAGTGACAGGGCTGGGGGATTCCAGGAGACAAGCTGGGGCATCCCAGTGGTGAATAGAGAGATCTGCCTCTAGATGGGAGGGAGGAGTTGCACCTGGGACCTGAATAGGGCTAGGCCTTCCCTCTACATTGCTGGCTCCACCTCCTGTGGCTTGTCTGATGTATCTGCCCTGCACTGTGAAATGAGAGGAGGAATCATGTCAACAGAGTGTGCCAGAGCTGTATCTTCCCTCCCCTGTGCTGACTCCTCCTCCTGTGGGGCGGCTGATGTCTCTGCCCCTCACAGTGAAAGGAAGAAGAGAGTCATGTAAACAAAGTGCTCAGGAACTGGTGTGGACTAGGCAGAGGCCTCTCTGCCTTCAGAGAACAAAGGATTTTGGGGTATAAATATTGGGACCCTGATCCCAAGAAATTAGATCGCTTCTGGACAAGAAACCTTTCTGCCAAGGAGAAGAACAAAGGAAGCTGCAGGAGTTGTACTGAATGCTGGGTTGGCCTGCAGTGGTTGCTTCATTGCCAAGGCAAAGGAGAAGGAACTTTGTAAGGACTTTCATTTACAGAATATTCTCCAAGGGCTTGAACTGTGCTTGCCTCCTGCTGAAGTCTCAGGGACAAAAGACTTCACCTCCAGCTCCCCACTGAATTTCCTTGCTGGGAATTCTGACTCCAGACACTTGCGTGCCGCTGGGAGCTGGAAGCGCAACGCATCGAGAAGAAGCGTGTCGCTGCCACAGCTGAAATCATCGCATCGCTGGAGAAGCGAGCCTTCGCTGCATCTCCTCGGAAGCGTGTGTTCATCGAAGCTGCCTGCTGTCGCATCACCGGAGAAGCTTGACGCCATCGTGAGAGTCGACATTGCATCACCGTAGAAGCGTGTCGCAGGGCCTGTCGCGGCTCCAAAGTACAGAGTCGGGGCATCATCTCATCGCTGCACCAAGGGCGCCATCTTTTCGCATCGCAACCGGATCATCGCATGGCATTCAGTCGCCATCTTGCACACCGCAAAAGGCCTACGCATCACCTTCGCACCGGTAGGAAGCACGACACATCCCCTACTCTGCGCAATCATTGAGGCACGAGTATCATCTCCCCCGGATCAGGGAACCGACGCATCTCCCCTTTTTCGATCCTTTTGTTTACTTTGCATTACGCATGCAGGTACTTTGTTGAAAACTTTGTCGCATTTATCATTAACTTGAACAAAGCAACTTTAATCATCTTTTAAGTAATCTTAAGTGTAGTATTGTGGATTTTTGTCGTTTGTGGTCTTGTGTTTAAGTCTATATAAAGAATACTTATTTTTATAAAACCTGTGTTGTGTCCATCTGTAGTGTTTTCACTGTATTACTGTGTATATTCACAAATGCTTAACACACTGCCTCAGAGATAAGCCTGTCTGCTCGTGCCAAGCTACCAGGGGGGTGAGCAGGGGTTATTAAGGAGTGCAATCCCCTTATCCTGACTTAGAAGTAAGGTGAATACCATTGCCAACTAGAGACCCCCAGATCTAACAAACTCCTGAAGGAACTCACACAGAATTCCTCCCAAAAATGTAGTAGACGTGTTTACCAAAGATACTCACATCAGGTTATTAGCTGGCCCTTATCAAACCATGAAATACAGCACGTGGGGTTTTTAGTAATTCAGAGAAGGGGAAGGCGCACTACCTGGTGTGAACGTTTAGTGTGTATCATAAGCTAGGTTATGGTGTGGTGCGGAAGGGCGAACGGAAAAGACCCCTTAACCGTTCAAAGTAGGTCTGTTACCAAACCTACGGGACAGTATAAAACAGCAAAAGCCCTCGCACACAACAAACAAGGTATATCAACAGTAATCATGCATTAAATGACAATATATGTATAAAGCCAAATAACACGACAGTTGCAGTTTCGTTCAGTTTCCTGGAAGATGTATGTATGTTTATTAGTTCCACAACCAGCCGACACGTGTTTTGTCGCGTGGGAACAACTCACTACAACTCCTCAGGGCTTAAGACACAACCTACACTCGTGTAGGTCTGGAGTGAAATTTCTACTGATTTGGATCGCGTCAATCGAAGTGATGATTGTAGACGGTTTATTTATAACTCCAAAGCGGTAGTATTCTTAGGAATGTAGAAATGAATGGTACACGGGATCTGAGTACTGAATCGGCCGTGCTTAATAAGTGTGAATATTCAATCAATCAATCAATCAAGGACATTTATAGAGCGCACTACTTACCCGGAGGGTCTCAAAGCGCTTGGGGGGGGGGGGTGCTGCTACTGCTCGAACAGCCAGGTCTTGAGTTTCTTCCTGAAGGAGAGGTGGTCTTGGGTCAGGCGTAGGTCGGTCGGGAGGGAGTTCCAGGTCTTGGCGGCCAGGTGGGAGAAGGACCTTCCTCCTGTTGTCGTTCTTCGGATGCGGGGGACGGCGGCGAGGGCGTGACTGGCTGATCGGAGGTGGCGTTTGGGAGCGTAGAAGTTGATGCGGTTGTTGAGGTAGCTCGGGCCTTGATCGTGTAGGCCTTTGTGTGCGTGGGTGAGGAGACGGAAGGTGATTCTCTTGTTGACGGGGAGCCAGTGCAGGTCTCTCAGATGTCAGGAGATGTGGCTGCGTCGGGGGATGTCGAGGATGAGTCTGGCTGAGGCATTCTGGATCCGCTGGAGTCTCTTCTGGAGCTTGGCGGTGGTTCCGGCGTAGAGGGCGTTGCCGTAGTCCAGTCGGCTGGTGACGAGGGCCTGGGTGACCGTCTTCCTGGTCTCGGTGGGGATCCACCGGAAGATCTTCCGTAGCATGCGCAGGATGTTGAAGCATGACGAGGAGACGGCGTTGACTTGTCTGGTCATGGAGAGGGAGGAGTCCAGGATGAAGCCCAGGTTGCGTGCGTGGTCTGTCGGTGTGGGTGCGGTGCCCAGGGCGGGGGGCCACCAGGAGTCGTCCCAGGCGGAGGGCGAGGAGCCCAGGATGAGGACTTCCGTCTTGTCTGAGTTCAGTTTCAGTCGGCTGGTCGTCATCCACTCGGCTACATCTTTCATCCCTTCGTGAAGGTTGGCTCTGGAAGCGGCGGGGTCGTTGGTCAGGGAGAGGATCAGCTGGGTGTCATCGGCGTAGGAGATGATGTTCAGGTTGTGTTGGCGTGCGATGGGCGCGAGGGGGCTCATGTAGACGTTGAAGAGGGTGGGGCTCAGCGAGGATCCTTGAGGGACGCCGCAGATGACTTCGGTGGCCTCTGACTTGTACGGTGGTAGACGGACTCTCTGTGTTCTTCCGTCGAGGAAGGAGACTATACATTCCAGTGCCTTCTCCTGAATTCCGACGTTGCTGAGGCGCTGCACTAGGGTGCGGTGGCAGACAGTGTCGAATGCCGCGGAGAGGTCTAGGAGGATGAGGGCCGCTGTTTCTCCGTTGTCCATCAGGGCTCGGATGTCATCGGTGGCAGCGATGAGGGCGGTCTCGGTGCTGTGGTTGGCTCGGAAGCCAGACTGTGAGGGGTCGAGGGATCCATTCGTCTCGAGGAAGGCAGCCAGCTGTTTGTTGACGGTCTTCTCGATGACTTTGGCTGGAAACGGGAGGAGCGAGATGGGGCGGTAGTTCTTGAGTTCGGTGGGGTCCGCTGTTGGTTTCTTTAGTAGAGCGCTGAGTTCGGCGTGCTTCCAGCTCTCCGGGAAGGTGGCGGTGTCGAAGGAGGTGTTGACGATGTCCCGCAGGTGGGGTGCGATGACAGCGTCAGCCTTGTTGAAGACGTGGTGAGGGCAGGGGTCGGTCGGAGATCCGGAGTGGATGGAGTTCATCATGCGGACGGTGTCAGCGGTGCTGATCGGAGTCCAGGCGCGGAGGGTGGTGGTGGGCGGCGTTGCTGCGGTCGTTGTGTGCGATGGTTGAATGCTGAAGCTGTTGTGTATGTCCGCGATCTTGTTGTGGAAGTAGGAGGCAAGGGAGTTGCAGAGGTCTTGCGATGGGGTGATGTCGTTTTTTCCGGCGTTGGGGTTGGAGAGCTCTTTCACGATGTTGAAGAGTTCCTTGCAGTTGTGTGCGTTGTTGTCCAGTCGGTCCTTGAATGCAGTTTTCTTGGTGGTGCGGATCAGTTGGTGGTGCTTCCGGGTGGCAAGCTTGAGGGTGGTCATGTTGTCCGGTGTTGGTTCCCTTCTCCAGACTTTCTCGAGGGCTCGGCAGTTCTTCTTGGAGCTCTTGAGTTCGTCGGTGAACCATGGGGCTTTCTTGCTGCCGGGTCTGCTGGGCGGGGTCCTCAGAGGGGCGAGTTCGTCCGCGCAGTTGCTGATCCACTTCGTGAGGTTGTCGGCGGCCTGGCTGGGGTTCGCTGAGCTGGCGGGAGGGTGCTAACTCAGGGAAGCAGCGAGCTGGTCGGCTGTGATCTTGTTCCAGCTACTTCGGGCAACCTGTTGCTGGTGGTGGTGGGTCGTCGTTCTTCTGAAGGTGAAGTGGACGCAGCTGTGGTCCGTCCAGTGGAGTCCTGTGGCGTGGCTGAAGGCGATGTCTTTGCTGGATGAGAAGACGGCGTCGAGTGTGTGTCCGGCGAGGTGGGTGGGGGTGGTCACCAGCTGCTTGAGTCCCAGGTTGGCGAGGTTTTCCAGCAGGGTGGTGGTGTTGCGGTCGTCGTTGTTCTCCAGGTGGAAGTTGAGGTCCCCGAGGAGGATGTAGTCGGCTGAGGGGAGGGCGAGCGGGCTGATGAAGTCGGCGATGTCCTCGCTGAATTGTGTGCGTGGTCCCGGGGGTCTGTAGATGAGGGTGCCTCTGAGGGTGGTCTTGGGGTTGGCGTGGATCTGGAAGTGCAGGTGTTCGGCGGGTGCGATGGTGTCGTCGGTGTTGGTCGTGATGCGGATGGTGTTCCTGTGAATGATGGCGATGCCTCCTCCTGTCTGGTTGACGCGGTCTCTCCGGATGATCTTGTAGCCGTCCGGGATGGCGATGGCGATGTCGGGCGCTGAGGAGGCGTTCATCCAGGTTTCCGTGAGGAAGGCGACGTCTGGGGCTGTGGTGTCGAGCAGGTTCCAGAGCTCGACGGCGTGTCTGTGGACGGAGCGGGTGTTGAGAGGATGCACTTCAGGTGGGTGCTGCTGGAGTTCGGCTTGGTGGGTGCTGGTGCAGTGCAGGTCCGGGTGCAGGAGAACTTGCAGGACTGGCAGATGAAGGGTCCGTGGGTGCGTCTCGGGGTGGCTCGGTAGCATCCAGGGGTTCGGCCGGCGTTGAGTGCGTTGAGGGTGGCGGCGTCGTACGTCCGGCGGGTGGGCTGGGGTCTGCGGGGGCCAGGGGTCTTGGCGCTGGGCACGGGCCAGGCGCGGACGGGCGTAGACGGGCTTACCTTTGGCGCACCTTCGGCGCTCAATCGGTGCTCCCGCTGCGCGCGTCCGCTGCGCGGTCGCTCTGGGGACGTCATAAGAAGGGAGCCGGTCGGGAGGGTCTGCGGGGAGGCGGGAGCGCGAGCCAATCGGCTGTCGGGGGGGCGGGGCCACGGGCTGGGGCGGCGGGAAAAGCTGGTGTGGGCTCGGCGGCCCTCGGGAGGCTGGGGCGGTGGCAAAAGCTGGTGTGGGCTCGGCGGCCCTCGGGAGGCTGGGGCTGCAGCAGCGGCAGCAGGCACAGGAGCGTGGGGGTGACCAGGCCGAAGCCCAAAGACCGGGAGGGGATCCACAAGCAAATTCCAATTCGCGTGGGTACAGTCTGAATCGGGTAGTATCGTCAGCGTGGCATCCCTCCTCCCTTAGTTTCCAACAACTGCAACTGCTGTGTTATTTGGCTTTATACATATATTGTCATTTACTGCATAATTACTGTTGATATACCTTGTTTGTTGTGTGCGAGGGCTTTTGCTGTTTTATACCTTATCAAACCGTAACTAGTCTTAAGTGAAAGAGAAGCCCAGAAACAGTACACAGAGGAATGGGTCAGATGAAGTGAGTGCATCAGGCCTACACGTTTCAGCTGCTACCCTGAAATGTTGGGCAGACTAACAACAAAGGAACTAAACTCTCCCAGTGGGGGGGTTACATTACAGGGTTGGTCCGTCAAAGAGATATTTGATTGTTGGTGGAAATCATGCAGCACTATCATTATTTGGCATCATTGCTGAGGCAGAAAATAACTAAACATTGCATTAAATGCTACAACTGCACATTAATCTAACAGCCAGAAAGTTGTAGAACTAACAAAATTACATTTTAAATCCTGTTCTCTTTTGCTGAGGTTCATGTTATCAAAACAAAAATGTAAATACCTGTATGGCAGCGTGTTGGGCCCAGAGCTCTTTTGCAGACCTATTTGGGTCAGAAGGAGTGTATGTCTTAGATCTTGAAAAAGCACATTCAATAATTGATGTTTACTTAAAGATAGCATTCCACATGCATTCCCAAAGAAGCCTGGGCGATAGGGTGTTGAAAATGCAGCTCAAAAAGAAATAGTCACAATGGAATATTGACTGGAGAAAATTAAACCAAATCCTGCACATTACTCTCAATTATGTAGGATCCCAATGGGGTTTTAAGTCCTTTCAAGTCACCGTTAGGTTTAAGAGTTGATACAAACATATTGGTAATGACGTAGATAACTTCTGAAATGTTTAAAACTGAACATTCCAAGATGGATAACGGTATTAGAAAGAGGGAAATGTAAACTGATCAAAGAGAGGGCAAATATCAAGTTATACTTCAAACTATGCATTTTGAGGATGAAGCCTCTTCATGACGAGATAGGATTTAAATACTTTAAGTGAATACTGCTTATCAAAAAGTGGAATCCAATGCTGATGTAGTGGTGATTGGATGCTTCAAATTCACATCAAATTGGTGACATGGCTTGACAGTTCGGGCTGGACTGTTCTCATGAGGCACAGGGTCAGACTGATTTGCATACAGCCTTGTCTGAACTGGGGTGGCCGAGTGAGCTAAAGAATGGCGATGGATTAAACCCAGATCAGTTGACTTGGGGTGAGTGTTTGATTGATTCAGATGCTCCGTCCATCACCACTCCCCTTTTGTACCGCTTTTGGCCGCCATAAGTGTGGCAGGGTATGCTCAGACGTGAGTCCCTTGCTCACTTTGCCACTGGATTCAAGCAAGCCGGGCTGAAGACGACTGTAATGCCAGAAACCGGTCCCCGGAAGCTTGTTTCCGGTCCAGGGAAGACATGGCTTGGCAGTTCGGGCTGGACTGTTCCCATGTGGCACAGGGTCAGACTGATTTGCATATAGCCATGTCTGAACTGGGGTGGCAAAGTGGGCTAAAGAACGGTGATGGATTAAACCCAGATCTTTTGACTGGGTGTGAGTGTTTGATTGATTCAGATGCTCCGTCCATCACCACCCCCTTTTGTACCACTTTTGGCCGCCATAAGTGTGGCAGGGTATTCTCAGCCGTGAGTCCCTTGCTCACTTTGCCACTGGATTCAAGCAAGCCGGGCTGAAGACGGCTGTAATGCCAGAAACCGGTCCCCGGAAGCTTGTTTCCGGTCCAGGGAAGACATGGCTTGGCAGTTCGGGCTGGACTGTTCCCATGAGGCACAGGGTCAGACTGATTTGCATATAGCCATGTCTGAACTGGGGTGGCAGAGTGGGCTAAAGAACGGTGATGGATTAAACCCAGATCTTTTGACTGGGTGTGAGTGTTTGATTGATTCAGATGCTCCGTCCATCACCACCCCCTTTTGTACTGCTTTTGGCCGCCATAAGTGTGGCAGGGTATGCTCAGACGTGAGTCCCTTGCTCACTTTGCCACTGGATTCAAGCTAGCCGGGCTGAAGAAGGCTGTAATGCCAGAAACCGGTCCCCGGAAGCTTGTTCCGGGTCCAGGGAAGACATGGCTTGGCAGTTCGGGCTGGACTGTTCCCATGAGGCACAGGGTCAGACTGATTTGCATATAGCCATGTCTGAACTGGGGTGGCAGAGTGGGCTCAATCAATCAATCAATCAAAGACATTTATAGAGCGCACTACTCACCCGGAGGGTCTCAAGGCGCTAGGGGGGGGGGGTGCTGCTACTGCTCGAACAGCCAGGTCTTGAGCTTCTTCCTGAAGGAGAGGTGGTCCTGGGTCAGGCGGAGGTGGGTCGGAAGGGAGTTCCAGGTCTTGGCGGCCAGGTAGGAGAAGGACCTTCCTCCTGTTGTCGCTCTTCGGATGCGGGGGACGGCGGCGAGGGCGTGGTTGGTCGATCGGAGGTGGCGTTTGGGAGCGTAGAAGTTGAGGCGGCTGTTGAGGTATCCTGGGCCTTGGTTGAGTAGGGCTTTGTGTGCGTGGGTGAGGAGCCGGAAGGTGATTCTTTTGTTGATCGGGAGCCAGTGCAGGTCTCTCAGGTGTCTGGAGATGTGGCTACGTCTGGGGACGTCGAGGATGAGTCTCGCCGAGGCGTTCTGGATCCGCTGGAGTCTCTTCTGGAGCTTGGCGGTGGTTCCGGCGTAGAGGGCGTTGCCGTAGTCCAGACGGCTGGTGACGAGGGCCTGGGTGACCGTCTTCCTGGTTTCGGTGGGGATCCACCGGAAGATCTTACGTAGCATGCGCAGGATGTTGAAACAGGACGAGGAGACGGCGTTGACTTGTCTGGTCATGGAGAGGGAGGAGTCCAGGATGAAGCCCAGGTTGCGTGCGTGGTCTGTCGGTTTGGGTGCGGTGCCCAGGGCGGGGGGCCACCAGGAGTCGTCCCAGGTGGAGGGCGAGGAGCCCAGGATGAGGACTTCCGTCTTGTCTGAGTTCAGTTTCAGGCGGCTGCTTGTCATCCACTCGACTACGTCTTTCATCCCTTCGTGAAGGTTCGCTCTGGCGGTGGCGGGGTCGTTGGTGAGGGAGAGAATCAGCTGGGTGTCGTCGGCGTAGGAGATGATGTTGAGGTTGTGTTGACGTGCGATGGCCGCGAGGGGGCTCATGTAGACGTTGAAGAGGGTGGGGCTCAGCGAGGATCCTTGAGGGACGCCGCAGATGACTCCGGTGGCTTCTGACTTTTACGGTGGTAGACGGACTCTCTGTGTTCTTCCGTCGAGGAAGGAGATGATCCATTCCAGTGCCTTCTCGTGGATTCCGACGTTGCTGAGGCGCTGCACTAGGGTGCGGTGGCAGACAGTGTCGAAAGCCGCGGAGAGGTCTAGGAGGATGAGGGCCGCTGTTTCTCCGTTGTCCATCAGGGCTCGGATGTCATCAGTGGCAGCGAGGAGGGCGGTCTCGGTGCTGTGGTTGGCTCGGAAGCCAGACTGTGAGGGGTCGAGGGATCCATTCGTCTCGAGGAAGGTGGCCAGCTGTTTGTTGACGATCTTCTCGATGACTTTGGCTGGAAACGGGAGGAGCGAGATGGGGCGGTAGTTCTTGAGTTCGGTGGGGTCCGCTGTAGGTTTCTTGAGTAGGGCGCTGAGTTCGGCGTGCTTCCAGCTCTCCGGGAAGGTGGCGGTGTCGAATGAGGTGTTGATGATGTCCCGCAGGTGGGGTGCGATGACAGCATCGGCCTTGTTGAAGACGTGGTGAGGGCAGGGGTCGGTTGGAGATCCGGAGTGGATGGAGTTCATCGTGCGGACGGTGTCTTCGGTGCTGATCGGCGTCCAGGCGCGGAGGGTGGTGGTGGGGGGCGGTGGTTCGGTCGTGGCGTGCGTCGGTTGAGTGCTGAAGCTGTTGTGTATGTCCGCGATCTTGTTGTGGAAGTAGGAGGCGAGGGAATTGCAGAGGTCTTGCGAAGGGGTGATGTCGTTGTTTCCGGCGTTGGGGTTGGAGAGCTCTTTCACGATGTTGAAGAGTTCCTTGCCGTTGTGTGCGTTGTTGTCCAGTCGGTCCTTGAATGCAGTTTTCTTGGTGGCGCGGATCAGTTGGTGGTGCTTCCGGGTGGCAAGCTTGAGGGTGGTCATGTTGTCCGGAGTTGGTTCCCTTCTCCAGACTTTCTCGAGAGCTCGGCAGTTCTTCTTGGAACTCATGAGTTCGTCGGTGAACCATGGGGCCTTCTTGCTGCCGGGTCTGTTGGGCGGGGTCCTCAGTGGGGCGAGTTCATCCGCGCAGTTGCTGATCCACTTCGTGAGGTTGTCGGCGGCCTGGCTGGGGTTCGCTGAGCTGGCGGGAGGGTGCTGGCTCAGGGAAGCGGCGAGCTGGTCGGCTGTGATCTTGTTGCAGCTTCTTCGAGCAGCCTGTTGCTGGTGGTGGTGGATCGTCGTTCTTCTGAAGGTGAAGTGGACGCAGCTGTGGTCCGTCCAGTGGAGTCCGGTGGTGTGGCTGAAGGTGATGTCTTTGCTGGATGAGAAGACGGCGTCGAGTGTGTGTCCGGCGAGGTGGGTGGGGGTGGACACCAGCTGCTTGAGACCGAGGTTGGCGAGGTTGTCGAGCAGGGTGGTGGTGTTGCGGTCGTTGTTGTTCTCCAGGTGGAAGTTGATGTCCCCCAGGAGGATGTAGTCGGTGGAGGGGAGGGCGTGCGGGCTGATGAAGTCGGCGATGTCCTCGCTGAACTGTGTGCGTGGTCCCGGGGGTCGGTAGATCAGGGTGCCTCTGAGGGTGGTTTTGGGGTCCGTGTGGATCTGGAAGTGCAGGTGTTCGGCGGTTGTCAGGGTGTCGTCGGTGTTGGTCTTGATGCGGATGGTGTCCCTGTAGATGATGGCGAGGCCTCCTCCAGTCTGGTTGTCGCGGTCTCTTCGGGTGATCTTGTAACCCTCTGGGATGGCGATGGCGATGTCGGGCGCTGAGGAGTCGTTCATCCAGGTTTCCGTGAGGAAGGCGACGTCTGGGTCTGTGGTGTCGAGCAGGTTCCAGAGCTCGACGGCGTGTCTGTGGACGGAGCGGGTGTTGATCAGGATGCACTTCAGGTGGTTGCTGCTGGTGCTCGGCTTGGTGGGTGCTGGTGTGGCGTGGGTCCGGTTGCAGGTGAACTTACAGGAGTGGCAGCTGAAGGATCCGTGGGTGCGTCTCGGTGTGGCTCGGTAGCAGCCCGGGGTTCGGCCGGTGTTGAGTGCGTTGAGTTTGATGGCGTCGTAGGTCCGGCGGGTCGGCTTCCGTCGGTGGGGGCCAGGGGTCCTGGCACTGGGCGCGGTCCAGGCGCGGACGGGCTTACCTTTGGCGCACCTTCGGCGCTCATTCGGTGCTCCCGCTGCGCGCGTCCGCTGCGCGGTCGCTCCGGGGGCGTCATATGAAGGGAGCCGGTAGGGAGGGTCTGCGGGGAGGCGGGAGCGGGCCGACCAATCGGCTGGCGGGGGGGCGGGGCCGCGGGCTGGCAGCGGCGGGAAAACGGGAGGCCGAGGCTCGGAGGGCGGCCCTGCGGCGGCTGGGGCAGCGTCAGCGGCGAGGATCAGGTGCAGCGGGCAGCAGGTAAGCAGGAAGGCAGAGGGGGCGACCAGGCCAGAGGCTAAAGAACGGTGATGGATTAAACCCAGATCTTTTGACTGGGTGTGAGTGTTTGATTGATTCAGATGCTCCGTCCATCACCACCCCCTTTTGTACCGCTTTTGGCCACCATAAGTGTGGCAGGGTATGCTATGACGTGAGTCCCTTGCTCACTTTGCCACTGGATTCAAGCACGCCGGGCTGAAGACGGCTGTAATGCCAGAAACCGGTCCCCGGAAGCTTGTTTCCGGTCCAGGGAAGACATGGCTTGGCAGTTTGGGCTGGACTGTTCCCATGAGGCACAGGGTCAGACTGATTTGCATATAGCCATATCTGAACTGGGGTGGCAGAGTGGGCTAAAGAACGGTGATGGATTAAACCCAGATCTTTTGACTGGGTGTGAGTGTTTGATTGATTCAGATGCTCCGTCCATCACCACCCCCTTTTGTACTGCAAAGTGATGTAGGCTAAAATTCCAGAATTGTGCCAAGGTGTTCGACATGACACAGTATGTTTTAAAATGTTACAAAGTCATCCAGTCAATTTCAAAGACTGCTTGTTTCATACATAAAACCAAAGGTAAACTCTGCTCACATAATTTGTGAGGGTTAATGCTTTTATTCTCTTCATGCATTAAAACAAGCATTGGAAATACACATTGCTTTGTCTTCTGTGTAGTGGAAAGTTTTATAACTAGCTTACAATGCAAAAACGGTGGAACATGGACAGTACCAGTGTACTTTATCCTACAGCAAACAATAAGTACAGGGTAGTTGGCAGTGGCAGGAGGAACATCACATGAATATCTCACTCATACAGGACTGGTACCACACAGGTAGCCTACACACTAAAGTGGAACTGGGAGGAGTAAAAGGACTGTTGCACACTCTCCCTACACATGCATAAACATTCAAGAAGCACAACACACCTGGAAGAAAAAGCCTATTACCACATATTCATGATCTCATATAGGATGATGAAACTCACCTTCCGAGTGTGGTATGGTTCATCAGTTAGTTCCACAACTATGACTGTAAACATCCAAGGGTATTACTGTTTATTGTTTATACAGTCTCCTAGTTATGGGTTCCCTAGTTTTGTTTAGGTTGCATCCCTTATGTCACCATTTATGTTCTCCCTTTGTTAAACTGTTACACCTATATAAAAATTATGAGTGGGTGAGCTACAAATATTTTTTACTGGTGTCTCCCTGTCACAAGATTAGAAACTGAGGGTAGAGCAACAGATCCTGTTTCTCTTTTCTGGAGCATGTTTTGAGTATTGAATACTGCCCCTCATGGGACAGGACGTTCATCAGGACTAGAGGCATCTCACATCAAATATAGTGGAAACGTCCTTGTTCATATGGCACCCTATGCAAATACACTCTATGAATCCTTTTCTTCTCCTTAAGCACTTTTAGCACCGTCATTCAGCAATCGAAACACACCTTTTTAGGACGCGCCTAGCGTTACTACGCTTGCGCTGCTCGCTTTGCGAAGCATGCAGTATTCAGTATAGCGTGGAATCTCCGCCCACTTTCCGCCCATCATTTTCATTGTCTGGTGTCTTATATGCTGCCTTCCGATTGGTTGGAGGCTTGGTAGTCCCTCCGTATGACAGCCATATCGTCATTTGTGTCCTTCCATGGCTACTGGCCCCTTTAAAGCACAGACTACTTCTTCCCGTGCACCCCCCCTGCTGTCCGATGCCTTCTCACCCGTCCGTTTGTGTCTCATTTTTAAAGGTCATTGCCTTGGCATAGGTGTATCAGATGGCTGCTAGCCACTGTGACACCGAGTTTTCAGCGCCCTGCTACCAGGCATGGTTGCTAGGCGTGTTAATCCAGTTGTTTCAAGTGAAGGGAACCAAGACAACACCTCCCAGGATGCAGTGGTAAAACCCTCAGCCTAACACCAGACGTGTGTGTGACACGGGGCTCTCAGGGAACCCTGGGCTGAGTTGGGATGTGTGGATGGGAGGGGGCTTTACTACCGATTACCTACCGAGACACCCTGTCTCCGGTGGCGTACGTCATAGCGATGATGCTATGAAGCCCTCTCTGGCGGTCTGCGGATAAATACTGCTGGCACCTGGACCGTGCCATCAAACCAGCTCAGTGCTTTGACTGGCATCGCAGGCAGTGTGCTCAGGGACATCTTAAGGATTTTGGGGGCTCTGGGCCAAACATATTTTGGGGGCTCCTGTTCAGAATTTTTTTTAATTAATGGTATAATTTGAGCCCGTTTACCATGCTTTTCCGCTTCCTCAGCTGCATTAGAAATCCAGTTTGCATCATATGCATTAGCCTATATATTCCCGATGTAAATTGACACACGCAGCTGACAGCGGTAGGATTTGGTGTTTCCTGTCCTTCTACTAGGTTTTTAATAATTTTTAAATTGTATATGTGTGGCTGAATTACTCTGTGCTTCCTAACAATTTCTCCTACCTACAAGCACTTGCACTTTACTGTATTCTGTTTGCCTACACCTCCTTAGCTGCTCTGATTCGCATCTTACTTTTCCTCCAGTTCTGGTCCGCCGAGGCTGATACACCAATTGTGTGGAGGGCTGGGGCTACTATCAGGCTCCTCACTTCCGCCCATGCACTTTCCACTTCCTCAGCTGCGTTAGCGATCCCGTTTAGCCTATATATTCCCGATGCAAAAGGACGCACCCAGGGGGCGCGCCGCTGGCCTGCCAAAGGGAAGCCCGTCTGCGCCCGGAGGCGTCCCGCGCCAGCCATAATGCCCAGTTGCCCTCCGGTGAATTTATTCCACTATATTACAATAGGGAAAAACTGCTTAGCCTTAGGCGCCTACCATTATGTCAGTGTCCTGCGGCTGATCCGAGCTTGGAGGTAGACTTTCGATGCAATAAGTGAGACTGGTCTCTCCTCCAGCCCAGGAAACTCGCACCCAAGAACCTCCCACGCAAATAAGAAATCAGAGGACTTAAAGGACACCCTTTTAAATTGTCGCTCTATGCAAAAGCATGAACCACACATTTATGACTTACTTTTAGACGAACAGCCTGATCTTTTATTTCTCACTGAGACCTGGCTGTCTGAAGCCTCCAACCCTACTATCACCTGGGTTATAAAATCCTTAGGAGGGACTGACCGTGTGGGAAGGGGGGGCGGTGTCGCCATAATTTATAATCAAAAACTAGACTGCTCTCTCATCCCGATGGAAAACATCGAAGACGCAGAGTCCTTAGGCTTCCGCTGTATCTTATCCCCAATTCGTAGCCTAGCTAGTTTTCTGATTTACAGAACTCCCTGTGCAATTGGAAATGTTATTACTTCGCTTAATACAGCCTCCCTGGACTTAAAAAACAAAAACTGCCTCATTCTGGAAGATTTCAATATACGTATGGACAATGGAAAATGCCCTCAAACAATTTCCTTGATGGAGACGCTGCAGGCCTGCAACATGTTTCCATCTATTTTTCGGCCACCCATGAGAAGAGCCATACCCTAGACCAAATCTTTAACAACTTTGACATATCAGTAAGCCTACCTCTTCCCATTACCTGGTCTGACCACCTCCTATTAAAATGAATCATTCCCAACTCTACCACAGCCACTCGGGCTAACGCAGGGCAGAGGGTCCCTGATTACAGAACATTCCATAAAATATCCATCCCGATGTTAACAAATGCCCTTGGTCGTTCCTCACCGGAGCTGTCTAGCTGTCCCGACTCAGATGCCCTCTGAATAGATTCAAGGCTCCGAACCAACATTGGTGCAGCGGTACCGGTTGGTTCCCGCTCCTCAAAGAGGTCGGCCCCACCAACTCCATGGTTTAACGATTCCCCCAGATATAGCAGAAATGGCGTAAATCCTACCTACCTGAGGACAGGAAGGTGTATAAAGACACCTTAAAAGATCATTACATTCTCGTGAAGGCAGCCAAGAAAAGCTTCTTTCAAACCATGATAGAAAATGCCCAAATAAGAGTAAGGAAATCTTTAGCATATTTAAAACCTTTACCGCCCGAAAGCTGGCACAAAGGAAGGAGTATGCACAGAAGAATGGCTAAGCAAATAGCTCAATTCTTCCACAAAAAGATCCAACAAGCCCTTACTAACATCTCAGAGGAAGAACTAACCTTCTACCTTAGTTCTAATAGCAAATTTCATATCTTGGATCCTCCATCTTTACTAACTTTCCCTGAGCTTGAAGAGTCACTAACCCTTCCACAAAGCATTAAGTGTGGCTCTCCTACCGACCCATGTCCAGTGAATATCCGGAACCTATTAGCCCCCACCATAAACCCCACGGTAAACCAGCTCTTTAATGCTTCCCTCTCCTCAGGCAGCATGCCGAAATTATGGAAGAATGCTAAGATTCTTCCACTGATAAAAAAGGCCAACGCCAAATTGACGGAGCCTGCCAACTACAGGCTAATCTCTCTTCTTACGGCCCTCTCCAAAGTATTAGAGAAGCGTGTAAACAAGGCCCTCCAAAAAACATTGAAGATGGGCAGCTCCTTCATGAGTCCCAATCCGGTTTTAGGGCTAACTACAGTACGGAGTCCACTCTGCTGGAAGTGACAGAATTTCTCACGGGTAAGCTGGACCAGGGAGGCAAGGCTGTTCTGATACTGCTCAATCTGTCGAGGCCTTCGATATGGTCCCACATGAGAGGCTCCTGGAGGGACTTGCTAACATCGGCCTGGGGGGGCCGCCTTAACATGGATGTCATCCTTCTTGGCAAATAGATGTCTTGACATCTGGCTCCCCCCTTTCTCATCCCCGGTTCCGGCCATGAATGTAGGTGTCCCACAGGGCTCCAGTCTCAGTCCTACCCTTTTTAATATATATCTCTCCCCCTTTGCATTTCTGGTAGAGGAAGAGGGTGGCAACATTATTTCCTATGCAGGGCCGGACTGGGCACCGGGCAATCCCCCGATGCGCCGCAGGGGTGGGGGCTGGTTTTGGGCCCATGGGGGCCGTTTTTGTTACAGGGCCGTTTTTGCAGCATAGCTGCAATATCGGCCCTGTAACAAAATCGGCCGAAAACTGGCCCTGGCAAAGAGCTCGGCGGCACCCCCAACACCCCCGGGGAGGGGGGGGCATCGGATCACTTGGCCAGTGCCGGTTTTGATTCCCACTCCGGCCCTGTTCCTATGCTGATGACACTCAGCTTATTTTTACATGTGAAAAAAGAACCGACTTTGACAGGGCAATGATTAGGTCTTGCCTCACAAAGGTTTTTAACTGACTTCCGATCAATCAGCTGAAGTGCAATCCTGACAAAACTGAAGTTGTTTTCTTTGGTAATCCAGAAACGCCTTACTGGAACTCTTAGTGGCCAAAAGATCTGCCGCCCCTGCCCGCGCAAATGGAGAAAGTCAGAAACTTAGGTATTGTCATAGACAAGACAATCTCCATGCGCTTTCAAATCCAAAATCCAACTCGTGCTTTGGCATACTCTGGATGCAAAAAAAATTGCTGTCACTGTCACTGCTTGAGAGCAGAAACATCGTGGTGCAGGCTCTGGTGACATCAAAGCTTGACTATGTCAACAGCTTGTACCTCGGTCTTCCCAAATCCTTTCTCCAGCGCCTACAAGTGGTACAAAACGCAGCGGCCTAAGCCCTCCTGAGATCTAAACCCAGATCTAGTATGACCCCTATTCTTAAGTCTCTACTATGGCTCCGCATAAAAGAACAGATCGACTTCAAAGCGATGACCATCTTCTTTGAAGCTTTCTAAGGCTTAGGAGCCGGCTTCCTAAATAAGCACGTTAATCGCTACTCAACATATAGACCCCTAAGATATTCCAATCCCAACCTGGCCATCATGCCTAAAATATGCTGTGCCCACACTGGAGGCGGGTCCCTCAGCCTTCTAGATGCTAAATTGTGGAATAGACTCCCTGAGTCTCTGAGACTAACCACAGACCTACTCTCTTTCATGAAGAACTTAAAAACCTGGCTTTTTAATAACTGATGGGTCTTTTATGCACGTTTTCCTCCCGCTGTCACGCGCCAGGACACTCTAGTCTGAGTAGCTACGCGCTTTATTAAATATACTATTTCATTTCATTTCATTAGGTCCCTGACAGTGCAAAGGAACACTCGTCCAAATTCTAAGGGCCTTATTTATGAGGCCATGCTTCACTTTTATGCTGCTGGTGCGTCACTTTTTGTGACGCACAGGCTGTGTAAAAAATGTGCCATGTTGCGCCCTATTTACAAAGTGACGAATCTAGGCAGATGCATCCCTTTGTAAACCCCAGCACCACATTTTACCTGTGCCAGGTATAATGTATCCAGGGTGGGTGTTCCTCCGCAAAAAGCCTCGTAGAAGTGGCGCATTGAAATCTAGGAGAACTCCGTGCGCCACTTCTAGGACGCCATTGCATCAATATCTTACACCTGCCTCTCAGCAGGTGTAAGACTAATACAGGCCCTTTCACATGGGGCTTGCCCCCTGTAAAAGGACACATTGCTGGAGTTGCATCTATTTTCAGACACACCTTAACAATGCATCACTTTTGCACCTACAAATACGTCAGAAATACTGACGTATTTGTAACTCCTTGCGACATTATGCGTCATACAGTAAATGTGACGCATCCATCATGTCGCAAGGAGGGCGCACTAAGAAGTGGCGCATCCCTGTTTTCACACAGCAATGCAGCACTTCTCACAAATATGGCCCTAAATGTGTTTAAATCTAATATTCAGGGATGGATGGTTATGTGTGTTTTCAATATTGTAACACAGCAGTAGCTCACCAATATTACTGCAAATAATCTCTGTGAAGCCCTCCCATTTCTTATATTTGGCCTTGTTTTGATGTAAAATAAACTCTTTTTAATGTATATTACATGAAACATAAACACACAATTTGTCTTCAAAATGGAGGTACTAGACTCTCACACATCAGGTGCATAAATAATAGATTAAAGCTAAACTGTATTTAAAACAATCTGTTTAAGAAATATTCAAGGTAATTAAGGCAAAACGGAGAACGGAGCTGACTCTTTCAGGGGCCCCTCTGGAAGGCTGGGGCCCTGGGCCAGAGCCCACTTTGCCCATGCATTAAAACGTCTCTTCTGTGAGTATCACCATTTACCCATAATTTTTTATTTTACGTCACAGATGAGGGTGTTTTCTTAACGGAGGATCTAAAGCGAGGAATATTTTATTCAGAGCCAGGAATTCATATATTTCTTCATGTCACTTCCCCTCTAGTGTTGTAAACAAAGTATCCTGGACAATTTATTCAAGGCCATTAGGGAAATGAGTGTTAGGGTGTACTTTGTTTTCTAGTCTGTATTTGTCACCTGGCTTCCCTGTTTTCACTTCTCTGTCTGGGTTTTGTTTCTTCTGCTTTTGTTTTCTCTTCTCTCTTTTGCTCTTTCTTTCTCTCACTCTGTCTCTTCTATTATTCTCTGATGTCTGCGCCGGTCTCGTTTCCCTTTTCAGTCAGTCTCGCCCTCTGTATCTCTCCTTTCCTCTCTGCCTTTGTTTCTTCCCTCGCTCGTTCTCTTCTGTTGCATTATTTCTCTCTCTCACTCTCTTGCTCTTTCTCTCTCTCTCTCTCTCTCTCTCTCTCTCTCTCCTTATCTCGTGTTCTCCCTTTGCCTGTTCTAGATACATATGTTTGTATTTGGCCAATAAGCCCTGCACTCACGTGGTATATTCAAGGCGCCTTTCCACTGTGTACTTGTGTGAAGGGCATCTTTTCTGCATTTTTGGTTATTAGTTTGCTGCCGGTGTTATCAGAGAGGGAGGGGGCCACTGCTTCCTCCATTAAATTTACAGATGAAGTGAGCCTTATTCAAAGCATTTAATATCAAAATACATTATAGTTCCTGCACCCCGAGTGGGTGAAGGGGTCTCTTCCCTTCCCCCACATGCAGATAACATCAGCAACTAAACACACCGCGAACAGCACCAGTACATTCTCGCTATTTTCACAACGGATGGCCTTGGGGAATTCGGGTCTAAGATAGGGTAAGTGTTACTAACCAACAGGCCTTTTCCCCTGAAAGTCTGATGGGCCTAGTGCAGAGTCAGTAATTGCCCTGTAGGGTCTGGGGAAAATTAACCAGCATTTCAGGGAGTGTGAAAGGAATGCGGCACAGTCAGTGAAAGGCCTTGGGGAACCCGGCAGATTAAATACGGCCTTTGCACATGGAAGGGTGGTAGGTCTGGGGGTAGCGTCAGCCATGCCAGACACCGCCTGACCAGCGTTAGGCTGAACCCTGGCTCTACCAGCCTTTTAAAGACATCAACCGGTGAGGCAGTGTCCTTTTTCCTTGTAGGCCAACCTGCCTACGTTAATACAGGATGTGATGTGTTAAAGAGATGCATGTTCGAAAGTCGACCGTTTTCAAGGTGTTTGCGCTAATATTATTGTTTCCAGCTGATGCAGAATCACGTGTTACCGTCTGAGCCCCCAATATAGCATTTTGTTCGACCTTAATAGAATGAAGGTCTGATGTGGGCCCTGCTAGTGAAAATCTGAAAATATGCTAAAGTGACCATTTTTCACCATATACAATCAGTAAATGAAAGTCCACAGATCCTTTGAAACCCCTGCATATAGGCCTAAACGATTACAATATGGGGTTTTGAAATTATGGCTCGCGTTCAAATTGAATGATGCCACTGGCCTTAGAGCAACGTAGATGTCGGTGCGGATGGTGAACAAAAATAAAAAAAATTAAATAAAGGGAATGAAATTAACAAGATAGGACTCTCCCCCGATATTTCTTGTACACAGAAATAGGGAGAGAATAGGGGGGATAAAATGATGGAATGAAATACACACTAGCATGTATAGGTCCATTATTGTACGCCCTTAGGAGCAAAAGACTAAAATATACAGCGTTTACACAGAGAACATATGTTTGTTGTTATATAAAATATTCTGGACAGCATAGCGTACAATTAAACACAACACATGTTTTTAGATGTTACAAAGTAACAAAAGAGTTAATAGGCTTTCTCTTGGGATGCCGTTGGAAGTAGCACTCTTGGGCTGACCACAGATTCTGTGCGTTGAGCCAGGCAGGAAATGAACTTCTTGTGAGTTGTAACGGGAGATTGAGGCAGTTAGAACCGCGATCACAGGATCACACAAAAAGCTGATATATATATATATATTCACTGAAAAAACCATAGGTTTCACACCAGTTATAGTTAGGAATTAGCATTTTAAAAACCTATTAAATTCACTGAAAAAACCATAGGTTTCACACCAGTTATAGTTAGCTGGAAATTTTACTCGCATAAAACCATTGAAATTCCCACATTATAGTTAGTTGGACTCACTATAACTTGCGCGTGCAATGCACTGCTGATGACGTCACATATTACATCACTCATGACATGGTCAGTGACATCACTCAGGACATCACTGATGACACCATCCAGTGAATGTGTGTCTTTTTAAAAAATAAATATGTGTTATATATGTATATGTAAAAGTTGATGGAAGAATAAATGTTTAAATAAATGTTTACATGGATGTTTAAAAAAAAATTTGATTGGTTAACTGGTTTATTAAGTGTATCTTAGTGAATACATATATTAGAGAGTAATGTTTAAATATTTAAATATATGTATTAGTGTTTCATTTGTGTATAAGTGGCTGCATGTGTTGGTGAGTAGCTACATGTGTATGTATATGGGTTATTAGATGTTTTTCTTAGTATCAGTATGAGTGTTTGTATGGTTTGGTGGGGGTATTACTTAGCACATAGATGCATGAATGACTGACTCTCTCTTTGTATGTGTTTTGAAGACAGCATATGTGCAGGACTGTATGGGTGGATGAGTGTGTATATGTGTGTGTGTTAGTGAGTGAATGACTGTCTCACTAGTGTCTTTATCAGTAACTACATATGTTTTAATCTGGTATATGTGAATATTGATGTATATAAGTGAGTGTATGTGAGAGTGAGGGATTGTAAGAGTTCCTGTTTAAATTACTATGTGTTTCTATAAGTGATTGTTTAAGAGAGTAAGTATGTGTAAGTTTCCTTAGAAGTAAAGTGGTAGTGTGTGTATAGCTGTATATGCAATTAAATGGATGTTTAATAGCTTATTTGCATGTGTGAGTATGTGTGAGAGTATCTTTTGGATGACTGTCGGTGTGTAACAGGATGTATAGGTGTGTCACTACATATCATGAGTGAGTATATGTATCAGTGACTATATAGAACTGTTGGTGAATGAGTGGATGTGTATATAACCCTGGGCGTAGTGGGGCGTAGTGGGGCGTAGTGGGGCTCTGCGGAGCTACGCGGAGAGGGCGAGAAGCTACGCCCACTCCCGCACTCCGCGTAGCCCCACTACGCACCTCCCTCCCGCTCTCCCCTACATACTTTATTTAAGCAATTACACGGATTAAAACAACTTTAAAGGACTTACCTTGTCCGGGGCTCGTCCGGGTCTCCCTCTTTGAATAGCGTCCTTTTCCTGGATACCAATGCGCATGCGCGGGCGGCCGTGTAATTGCTTAAATAAAGTATCTAGTGGAGGGCGGGAGGGAGGCGGGTGGCGGCCGACTTGGCTACGCTCACGGAGTGGGCGTAGTGTTGCCGGCTACGCTGTCTACGCAAAATGCGTAGAAGGCAACACTACGCCTACTCCGTGGGCGTAGCCGATTCGGACGCCCACCCTATAGATGGTGGAATTATTGAATTGGTTGTTGTAACTGGTATGGGTATCTCCATTTTTTTGAAAATGTTAGTTTCTATTTTTGAATATGTGTTTCAAGGGTTACATTACAGTGAAAGGAGGTCTGTCACTCTGTCAAAAGGATGGTGTCATCAGTGATGTCATGAGTGATGTCACTGACCATGTCATTAGTGATGTAATATGTGACGTCATCAGCAGTGCATTGCACGCGCAAGTTATAGTGAGTCCAACTAACTATAACGTGGGAGTTTCAATGGTTTTATGCGAGTAAAATTTCCAGCTACCTATAACTGGTGTGAAACCTATGGTTTTTTCTGTGAATCTAATAGGTTTTTTAAATGCTAATTCCTAACTATAACTGGTGTGAAACCTATGGTTTTTTCAGTGAATTTCATAGGTTTTTTAAATGCTAATTCCTAACTATAACTGGTGTGAAACCTATGGTTTTTTAGTGAATTTCATAGGTTTTGTAAATGCTAATTCCTAACTATATATTGGGCCTCAAACCTATGTTTTTTTCAGTGAATTTCATAGGTTTTTTAATAGCTAATTTCTATAGCTATGAAATATAATATTTTTTATAATAAATCCTATATTGTATATTTATGTAATACTATATTTTTTATGTATATTTTTCTCTTTTTTGCCTTGGTGCGCTCCCGGTGCGCGTACCGGTGAACGCACGGGTAAGCGCAGTGTTATGGCGTGCCCCGGTGCGCGTACCAGTGAGCGTCCCGTTAGCGCCATTGCCGCGAACGAAAACAACATCGTGACATATCGCGTAGCCGCGTGATGCGTCTTATGACGCACGGCGTAAGCGCACCCGGAAGAGCCCGAGCGCAAACGATCGCGCAACGTAAGCGCCGCCGGGCGAGCCGCCGGGCGCGCTCCGGGGCGCGTAGCGTAAGCGCGTCGGGTCATGTGATCTAAAAATAACACTTTTCATTGGTTCAGATCAGTTTTGGTTTCCAAATGATGAAAGCCCGGATCATGTGACTTGAAAATAACACTTTTCATTGGTTCAGAACAGTTTTGTTTTCCAAATGATGAAAGCCCCCACCTTTTTTCCTCATTCTCACTTTGTTCTTTGAGTGAGGAAGACCTGCTTTTTTCTTAGAGATATGGCTACAGTACTATCAGCAGCTGGAGCATCTGCCCCAGCACCACCACCACCACAAGGACCACCAGAACATCACATTGGTGGTCAAGAAGAAGAGGAGGAGGAGGAGGAAGAGGAGGAAGAGGAGGAAGAGAGAAGGCAGTTCCTGCCAGAAGACAATCCCCCATACAAACCTAGGGAGCACTTTATATGGGAGTTTTATAAAATCCCAAGGGGTTCCAAAAAAGTAAACGCTGCAAAGGTGACCTGTCTCATCTGTGGCGCTGTACTATTCAGGGGGAACCCTGCCAAAAAATATTCATTTGGCAATCACACAATGATTCGCCACATGCAACGATTGCATCCCAACAACTATTCTGCAGCAGAGGTGAGAGAACTGTGCAGAAACCTTCCCCCATCGTCTTCCCGAACCTCAACAACCAAAGAACCCACTCCATCGGGTCCAGAGGCAAGGGAGATGGTGCCAAATATACAAACGAAGTTTGGTGGATACAAAATCGTTTGCATTGTTTGTGGCAAAACAATTACCTATGGTGAGCAAAGTATAAATCTCACCAACCTTGCTGGTGACAACCACCAATGCCGAAAGAAGCCTTAATTTTTTCCTGGTTTTTTTTGCTCCAGTTGAGCCGTTTTCAATTCCCTGTTTTTTGTTTGTCCCCATAAAAAATACAAAAAAATATAAAATTCTTCATAAAAGCCAAAAAAAGTAAAAAATGTTCAAAAAAACAATAAAAAAATATAAAACAACAAAAAGAATAAAAAAACAGTTCTTTTTAGAACTACCTCTAATTTATAAAAAAGTGCAACATTTTTTGAAAACTCTGTCATTCTTTTTTCTCCAGGGTACGCGTACCGGTACGCTCCCCGGTGCGCGTACCGGGGCGCGCACTAAAAAAAATAAATAAAAAAAAATAAAGGAGTGAGCATGAGGGAAGGACACAGAGAGAGTGCTGTTAAGAGAAAGAGAGCTAGAGGGAGCAACACAGAGGGACTGTGTATTAGATAGTAAGACAGAGAGAAGGTGTAATAGGGTGTAAGTGAGAAAAGGAAAATGAATAAGGGAGCAAAAGAAGGGAAGAGAGAGGAAGAAAACTAAAGCAGAGGTACTGGGAGAATGTGAGTGGGTGTTGAAAGTAAAAGGAAGGACAGTAATGGATGGGGAATGAGGGGTAGTGACGGAACCGGAGTAAAGAAACAACAGTGAGGGAGGGTGAGAAAAGAGCACTGAGTGTAAGTAAAGAGGGGTGAAAGAGGGTGGATAAAAGTGAATAAGTGTAAGACATGGGGAGTGACAGACAGAAAGGAGAGAGAGAGTAAAGGAAGGAGTGACTGAAAGGGAGTGAGTGAAGCAGCAAAGAAAGGTAAGTGAGGGAGTGTGGGTGAGTTGTAGGGAGTGAGCATGACGAAACAGTAGTGACAGAGTGAGGGGACAGAGACAGTGAGGGTAAGAGAGACAGAGTGAGGGAACGGGAGTGAGGAACTGTGAGGAGAGACGGACTGAGAGAAGGAGTGAGAGGAGTGAAGTAAGTGAGTAAGGGAAAGGGAATGAGTGAGGGAGCGAAGGAAGAGAACAGAGGGTAAGGGAAGTAAAGCAGGGGGACTGAAAGAAGTTGAATGTGGTAGGACAGTGAAGGAAAGAGGAGTAAACATGTAGGATAAGAATAAGTGAGGGAAGCAGAGTAAGGAAACAGGAGTGAGGTAGGGTGAGAAAATAGTAGTGAGGTTAAAGCAAAGAGTTATGACAAACTACATTTTTTTAGTCACACTTACCATATAATTAATGTAACTTTAATTACATTTTTTTACTACACTTTGTATCTGTGAAAGAGAGAAGAAAAAATAAGTTATAATTAGTAAAATATATATTTTAAAATAAAAGATACAAATGATGAGGTTACAAATCATAACAGTGTATTAAGAAATAAAGTACGAGTGAAAGACACAGAAAGGGAAATAAAGTAATGTAGAATGACAAAAAGTGGGTAAAAGAAATAGAAGGAGAGCAAATTACTAACAGTAAGGCATATAGATTCACTGACAGAGAGGAAGAAAAGAAGAGAGAAATGAACTGAAGGTAAGAAAGATACTAAAAGAATGTGAGTTAGCAAAACTAAATCAGGAAACAGGAGTAAGTAAAAAGAGAATGACTGAGAGGGAAAGGAGTCTGATTGAGGATGCATTTAGAAGAATGAGGAATGGAAGATAACTGAGAGTAAGTGAAGGAGAGTCATAGAGTGAAGGGATGAAGGGAGAGAGGATAATATAGAAGGATTGAGGGAAAAGGAGTGAGGAAGTTAGTAGACAGAGAGACTAAGGGAAGGACTGAATGAAGTGGAGTACAATAAGTGAGGAAAGGAAAATGAGTAAGGGAGCAAAAGAAGGAAAGAGAGGAGAAGAGGACTAAAGCATTGGTACTGAGAGAAAGTGATTCGGTGATGAAAGTAAAGAGAAGGACATTGAAAGATAGGAAATGAGGGGTAGTAATGGAACCGGACTAAAAGAAATGGGGTGAAGAACGATGAGAGAGGAGCAGTGAAGTTGTTGTAAGAGAAATGATAGAAGGTAGATAAACACAAGTGAGCATAACACAAGGAGAGTGAGGGACTGAGGACATAGAGGTAGTGAACGGAAAATAGAGAGAAGAGGTCAAAAGAAAGGAGCAAACAAAGATAAGCGAGGGAGAGTGGGTGAGTTATAGTGACAGAGTGCGACAATACTGGTGAGTGAGTAAAGAGGAATTACTAAAAGAGCAAAGGAGGAAAAGACGGAAAAGGGAAGTAAAGCAGAGAGACTGAAAGCTGAAAAGTGGTGCAAGGGAGAGAGGGGATGCAGACAGTTGAAATGGAAAGGTGGGGTTGTGAAAGAAGTGGAGTAAACGAATGGGTGTGAAACAGAGTGAGAGAAAGGCAGTGTGAGTGAGTAAAGAGAGCTGAAAGAGAGAGGAAAAAGGAAAGTGAGTGTGAGAAAATGGGAATACAATATAAATTACACAATACAAACTATAGAATAATTTGTACAACATGTTAGATAACTTATTTTTGCTGTTCTCAGAACATATTGAATTTCACTAAAAACAGTGAGTTCAAAACTATTCATCATATGACAGCGGGAAAAAAAAACAATCAAAAAGATTGTGTTTAAAAAAAACATATAAACTTACAAATCACAAATGTACACTAATCTTTGATTCACTTACTTTTCCTTTAGGCCAAATAGTACATCATGAAGGTCCTTTTTGTTGGAAGGTACTCTGCTGTTCTCTAAAAATTCCATTTCATCGACTCTCTAGAAGAAAAGCTCCAAGAACATCTGAAATATGTTTCAATGTTTTCATATACTCCCTGTGTTCAGTCATGACTCTTTGCTCATTCCTTCACCTTTCCTTAAGGCCAAATAGTATCAGATGTATCAATATATTTTCAAATTACTTAAAACAAACTCTAAAATTACAGTTTTCCCGACGTTCTGAAAGAAAGGCTCAAACAACATATTCACAATATTTAAATATTCATAATTCCATCTCTGGCTCTCTCGTGTTGAACATTTCCTATAATACTGATATCACTTACTATGCTATCCACGTACCGTACCTTTATGAGAACTATAATTTTTATATTATTTTCATCACTTTTACTCATAATATAACTTTAAACAGCAGACTAACTTTTATTAACTGCTCCTGTCTTCATAGGCCAATTACCTTTACTTAAATTTGGTTCTAAAAACAGTAGGTATGAATTTTTTAAGTCAAAAGGCATTCGTTGTTTGAAAGTCAAATGAGTATCATTACAGTTAGTCCAACCTTTTCGACATTTTAAATAGCATGTGTAATGCCCTGATGTTGTTAAATGACCGTCATGATAAATAATAGCTACAGTTGCAAAAGTTCTTCCTGAAATTGATAACTGAGAAGCCACGAAATTTTTAATAGAAGTTGTCAATTTAGTTCCATCAGGTCTACATCATTGGAACATTAAAATGACATACTGACCATAATTTTGTATACATAATGTGGACAGCATTGCAGACTTACATTGGGTACACACCATATTGTGATCAGCTGCTTTAACTAGATTATTAAAAGGCACTGATTTGCAGTCTGGTAAAGTCAAATATATAAATCTTTCGGTGTCTATTGTAGTACTACTGGATAAACTATAGTTGTCGCAGTCATGCTGCCATTGATAAGAAAGGCTAAAAAGATTTTTTATATCTACACCTTCATCTTCCAATACATCAAACATATACATTAAAAATTCCTGACAATCCTCCTGAAAATTCTGTGAAAATTGATTTGGACCAGAACATATGTCTAGAAGATTTCGAATTTCTGAAACACTTTCTATTTTTGCTCTATCACTGCTACATTTCTCAAACACAGAATTCAATAAACGGCAGAATGTTTGATCCCGATTTTCAACAATCTGTTCTTGTAAATTTTGAAGAAAAAAAACAACATTAACCATTACATTAGCATAGCAGTTGACACCAGAACTGTTTTCAAACTGTAATCCAACAACATCTTCAACAGAATCCTTTTTCTTTCTGCTTACAATTACAGTTTCATCTACTTTTTGTCTTTTTGCTACTACCTCACTGCAATTATTCTCATTTCTTCTTTTTCGGCCTACCACACATTTTTCAAACAGAGGATATTGAGGCAAATGTGGAGCATACTCTCTTCTTAACCTATTGTATTCTTTAACACAATCTAGATCTGCACAAATCTTTGTTTCATCACACTCAATCAAGTACAATCCTGATAAAGTTCTGACTCGTGATAATGCCACATATGCCATACCCTCTTTAAACACAGAACTTCCAATGTTCACCAAAGCACTATCTACACTTAAACCTTGAGATTTATGAATTGTCACCGTATATGCCAAACAAACAGGAAACTGTTTTCGGCGAACATATAAGTCTTTCACAAGCAAAAATCTAGCTGAACAGCGACAAATTTGTTGTATTTCGTCAATGCCATCAAATTTAATTTTTAAAATTTCAATTCCATCTCTATTTTTGTAATTTACAAAATCAACAACATAACCCATTGCTCCATTTACCAGACCTCTTTCAACATTTAAATTCCTTCTCAAAATGATACGACAATTTAAACACACATTCAGAGTCTTTTCAAAACTAGCAGTTTTAGATAAGCTCTTCTCTAATGAATCCAATTTTGATTTCAAATTTTCTGACAAAATAATTGTTGCTCCCATATGCTCTATTTTATCTATAGCTTCCAGTTTCACAATCTCTTCATTTTCTAACTTTAACATTTTGTTGTTGAAGATGGAACATTCTTGCAGAGTTGGCATCAAACATATCCCAGATTTGTTTCCAGTAATTTTCTTAAAAATATTCTCTGGAAGAATGTTTTCATTTGGATACAAATTTGAAATTAATCGTGCATGTAATGCTTCTTTCCCATGCTCACTTACTTTTCCGATTCTTACATCTTGTAGAATATTTTTATAATCTTCATCCTTTGCCTGTCGCATATTTTGAAGCAGTTCTGCATATTTGAAATTTAACCATATTTTAACGTTTCCAATGCTTCCTAGGCACTTCCTTGTATCTTCATGCGTGAGCATTTTAAACACTGGTTGTCCTTTCACTGGAGTCAACTGCAGTAGATCTCCAAAAACAATAAGGTGTTTTCCTCCGAATAAGACATCATAGTCTGTTCTAAGACTTTCTTGCATTCTCAAATGCACAAAAGCAAGCATTAGATTTGAGACCATGCTTACTTCATCAATGATAAGAAATTTCATTTTCTTCAGGACTCTGGAAACTTCAGAACAAGCATCTCCAGATAGCTTGTGGTATTGTAATTTGTTATCATGCTCAACTGATAGCATCAGTAAACAATGTAAAGTAATCCCTTTAATGTTATGTGCTGCAAGCCCAGTTGGAGCAGTAACAACACAAGACAGCGGTGATTCAGTCCTTTTCTGCAGATAAGTTGCAATTGCTTTAATCAGAAAACTATTTCCAGTTCCCGCTTCTCCACGCACGTACAGTCGGACAGGCTTAAATGATGTACATGAGCACTCTTTTTTCTCATGACTGAATCCATGTTCAACCTGTTCTGTGATTTCGTCATATATCTGTTTCTGCTCAAGGTTTAGTTGTTTCACCAAGTTAACTACATCATCTTGAGCTTGTTCCATAGCTTTTTCCACCTCATCCATGGCAGTGGCAGCTTCATTTTGGATAATTGGTCCTCCTAGTGGATCCTGACTCAATGAAGCAGAACTCTGACTGTCTTGAGAACTGTCTCTAGCAATCTCTACAGCAATTGTGGCTTCTTGCTCTATTTCTTCGTTCAACATTTGCAGATAATTTGGAAAATCAGGACATTCTATGGTATCCTTGGTTGCATTAAAAGAATCTTCGTAACAGAGAAAATCTCCAAGTAGATCCTCTTCTGTACGCCATGGCTTAAAGAGTTGCAAAACAGCTAAATAGTAAAATTCCCTTTTCTCTGGATTTTCGCAACTCAATTTTCGATGATTAATCAAATGGCCTTTTCTCTGCTTCACTAGACATCCTTCACACCCAATGATAGCATATATTCCATTATTGATATCTTCTCTGATGGTCCTCTTATAAATATAGTTTTGCAGAACTTCATACAAACAACTGTTCTCAAGATGACTACTTCTATTTGGATAGTATGTATCCAACATGTTTGTCTTCAAAATATCTGTACTGTTTGGTTCTTTCTCCGCCAAATACTCAATTTCTTGTACAGATTTCAAAACTCGGTTTCGTGTTGCAGCAAGACCTAGACTCACCCAAATAATTGTTCTAGACTTGGCGTAGAGACTTGCTGATGATAACCGATCAGAACATTCATATGCTCCAATTTCTCGGTGCGACAACATCTTCAAACTGAAACTGTATAATTTTTTACTTATACTCTTTTCATGTGAAATGTCCTCCCACATTTCCTTCAGTTCTGTCTTTTCTTTTTTTGTGATGTAAGACGTCACATATCGAGCCACAGCAATAGAGTTGTCAGCAACGAACTGAATATCCATGTTAGCATTCCACATGGACAAAATCACTGGGTTGTAGTCGTTGATGTACTTGGACTCTTCGTTTCTTTTTAAATTGTATGTATTTTTTGGTGATTTCCTCGTCACAGTATGTCGCAGAGAAGACATCAAATTATTTACTCTTCCTTTAGAAATCACTGGTCGTGGAAACCCGAAACGACATTTTGTGTAGAACGTGTCCTTGTTTCTGAATTTTCGATGACAGTGCTTTCCACAACGATGGGATTGAAAGCGTAAAACTTGTTACCTTAAACTGTTTTCTTCGATAGTTTTCGGAACAGCACATGTTGAATACTCTTCAATGAAACTCATCACTGTGTCATCCGAATCTGTTCCAAATTTGGGTGCATCTTTAATCCATAACAACATATGTATGTGAGGAGCACCTCTCGCTTGATACTCCTTTCTCCAAAAGAAATCCAGAACCTGTCCAAGGGGAGGATATTTTTTGTTGGTAATGAAAGACATCATAGCTTCAAATCTATGATTGAAATATCTGCATACATTCACTGGATCCAAAGAACACAGTTCTCCAGGTGTTTTGAATTCTATATTTTGTATGTTTGCATTTGTCTCTCGTAGAAATTGAAGTAAGTCGTCCCATGCATACTCAGCACAGCTAAGAGTGAGGAACCATGTAGGAGTTCCTAAGTTTCTTAGCATATATTTCAATTCCCCATGACGACGGTACCAATACTCGTTTGTACCACGCTGACATGCCATGAGATTGATTAGATGAGATTCCAAAATATTGTCTTGCAGATTGACTTTCTCCATAAAGTCCCTCGTCGAAACATTTTGCAGATGTGCTCCACTTTTCAGTATATTGTTTACTGCATAAGAAAGCCCAGACAAGTCACTTTCATACAGTAGATGAAACAAATATGGGATGCATTGACGAAACCTTGGATCTTCAGCATATAATCTTAAAGTCCGGTATTCAGATGCAGGAATTTGAAGTGGTCGATCGTCAAATCGTCCACCTCGACCTGTTGGAAATAGCTGTGGAAAACAACGAGCTTCCAAACTTTCTTCCCATACACTAATGGGACTTCCTTTTGCTGCTTTCATTTGAAACAAGTCAATTGCCTTCCCCATTACTTCTTTGGAATGCAAAGGATGAACAGTATAATGTTCATATATTTCTTCACTTCTAGACACATCAACTTTTTCAATTTGGCCGGCTGAACAATCACTGTCTTCTTCTGCAGCTGTTTCCTCTGCTCCAACACATACATCTTTGTAGAATTCATTTTTTTTGACCAAATACAATGTTGCCTTTTTGACTTTCCTAACATCCACTAAATCTTGCCAGATTTCCTTACTCTTTGTCGGAACCCCATTAACTAGAATAACCAGAGGTTCCTCTTCCACTTTCTCTACACCAATTGTATCAATATTTTTCTTGAAATCTAGAGGTAAATAAACAACTCTTCCCTTTAATCCTCTCTGTATATCTGAAGGAGGCAATTTCCCTATCTTAGGCTCCATGCGAACAATAGCCTGAAAAGGATGGACACGTTGAATCAAAATAGATTCATATGTATTTAAATCCATCAATTCAGGAGGAATGTCTACCAACTCAAGATTATTATGAACAGCTCTAGCAGGCATTCAGTTTTCATTTAATTTATTATAACAATATTTACAAATACGCTGATCAGAACTCAAATCAAAAGAATTCTCCACCACCAAAAAAGTTGCAAAATTCTTCCATTCACTATTATTTTCCATTTCACTTTCTGCATATAAATCAACTAACCTAGTCTGAATCTTATAATGAGTCCGTCGACAACACACACAAGTAAAATTTGGCCTTTCACTTGATTTCACCTTAAACTTGGTCATTTCCTGGTCAAACTTTTCTGTACTTGAAATCTGTACATTGTCTTCCACATTACCTTCTATTACTGTGTCAATTTCTACACTGTCCTCTTTTTCACCAAAATAACAAATCTCAATTTCTTCACAAATCTTCCTCACATCTAATTCAGTTCCATGGAAAAGAGCACTGTTTAATTGGTTAAGCTTAAGTGCTGGACTTTTTGCATAATACAACCTTCTCACTAATTTCCTCATTTTGTTATGATGCACTGCTAACATCCTAAAATGATGAAAAACACTCTGACATACTTTTCTAGAAAGACAAGCCAGTGAATGCCCTTGCAAACCTGTGTTTTCTCTCACTCTGCAAGGATCTAAGTCTTGCAACATCCTAATTTTCAGTTTTAGACTTTTCTTACTATATGTACGTAAGAAATTACAAAGCAAATCGATTGAATCCTGTCGCACACTACAAATACTACTACACTTCCAAGTGCACACTGGACCATTAGTACGTCATCCTAACACTTCATCAGTTAACACCTCTTCTGCATCTCTAGACACAAGTTTTTCTTTTTCAATCGGACAACCGTCTTTCACCTCATATGCTCGACCACTGGTGTCAACTGCATGCACCAAATCATTCTCCTGGAAGTAACTCTCCTCATTAAAAAATGGCTCACAACTTGAACTATGCATCCATTCTCCAGAAAAAACTTTACAAAAATTTGTCCGATTAATTAGTCTTTTGCATCTACTCTTTGATTTGAAAACATCAATTGTCTTGTTAAGTGTCCTAATTCTATTGATTACTAAAATAAATAATTTTTTCTTAAGTTCAAAAGCCTGATCAAAAATCTTCTCTACAGTTTTCTTTTGCTTATAAAAAGCAGCTCTCTGTTTACCTTTTTTGATATTTTTTAACAAATTTAAAACCACCCTTTTTGCGAAACATTCGTTTACGAATGTCCCTAAATTGGTTTTCCCTTCTTTTCCTATACAAATTATTCTCTCCTGCTCCAGTAGTAAAATTTTTGGGGGGCCTCTCCTTCCTTTTCAAATTTGCTCTCTCCTTCTTTTCATTCACATTCTCATCAACATTTTTTTTTATCTATATATGTTCCGAAAGAAAGACTTAGTTGTCTTACCAGGAGCTTTTTTCCTGTTTTTTGAAGTATTTGTTGTAGACGAGTGCTGTTTTTAATTTTTTCCGCTTGGCATCTTTTCCTCTCCTCTACCTTGAGGGCATATTTCCTTACTATTGAACTATCAATCTGTGTTAAAGAAAAAAATAACACATTTTAGACCACTATTACCAAACAACAAAGCAATGACAATAAACAAACAATATAAACACTAGTTTACAACATATCTAACTTTATATCACAGCAACTATGTAACTAGGAGTAAGACAGAGAAAAAGAGCTAGAGGAACTAACACAAAAAGACAGAGAGAGTCAGACAAAGAAACAGGTAGTGTGAGTAAAACATAGAGAAGGAGTAAGACAGAAGAGTGTATAATATGTTGTAAGACAGAAAAAGAATGTAATAGGGAGAGTGAGTCAGTCAAAGAAAGGGACAAAGGGAGTAATTTACAAAAAGGATGTAACAGGGTGTAAGACAGAGAGAGGGTGTAAAACTATGTAAGACAGATAGAGGTTGTTAGAAGATGAGAGAATGTAAAAGACACTAAAACAGAGAGAGACTGTAAAAGGTAGAGAGAGAGAGTAAGTTTGAGAGAGGGTGTAAGAGGAAGTAAATCAGAGAGAGGATGTAACAAGGAGTAATGAGAGAGAGGTAATAAATCAGAGACATTGTGTAAGGGAAAGTAAGTCAAAGAGAAAGTGTAAGAGAGTGTAACACAGAGTCAGGACATAAAAAGGAATGAGTCAGAGAGAGGGTGTTAGAAGGGGACTGATGGAAAAATAGAGTAAGTCAGAAAGAGAATATAAGAGAGACTTATACATTCTTGACAATACTTGGTAAAGAAACCTTGGTGCATAAAAGAATTGTATTTTGTAAATGAGCGAGGTTTCAGTACTGTAATGAAATGCTTATACATAGGACCTTTTCTCTGTTTTTTAAATGTTATTTTAAAAAAAGAATTGGGGCACATGAATTTGTTTTACATTATTGACAAGGATTAGATAGTATCTGCATGATTAAAAATTATATATTAGCACATTTCACAATTATGTCACCTGTGTTTCCTCAGATTAGTAAGCAGATTTTGCACATGAGGTGAGGCATGTCCAGGGGTGCAGAGGAGGTGAGGCCTGTGTCCAAGAGTGCAATGGACAGGACTCACCTCCTCTGACCCTTGGACAAGCCTCACCTCCTCCGTGCGCCCTGGACAGGCCTCAATGTATTGGATATAATTGATGGTAACAGGATTCACATAAGGTGAGGCCTAACCAGGAGTGCAGATGAGGTGAGGCCTGTCCAGGGGAGCACAGGAGGTGAGGCCTGTGTCCAAGAGTGCAGTGGACAGGACTTCATAAAGCCTCTCCCCCACTGCACTCTTACACAGAGGCCTCATCTCCTCAGCAAATTTCGCAATCATGAAAGCCATTTCGACTTTCCTCACTTCCTCTGCACCTTTTGCAATCATGTCAGGTGTGTTTCCTCATATTAGGAATCACATTGTGTTTTTTTATTGTTGCTTTCTGTTATTTTTTTTCTTAATGCTTCGTTAAAATTTTCTGCTGCATACAGGAATTGTATTTTGTAAAAAACTGAGGTTTCAGTAGTGAAATGGAATGCTTGTGCATATAACCTGTAGTCAGTTTTCATAATGTTAATATAAAAACGATTAAAGGGCAAATGAATGGCTTTTACATTTTTTAGAAGGAATAAATAGTGTCTGCATGATTAAATAAATATTTTTGAACCTTTCACAATGATGTCACCTTTAGGCCTCTTTAAAAAACGATTTAGGGTTGCAGATGAGTTAAGGTTTGTCCAGAGGTACAGAGGAGGTGACACCTGTGTTCAAGACTGTAGTGGGAGAGAGGCCTCTCCTGGGGAGCATAGGTGGTGAGGCCTATGTCTAAGAGTGCACTGGACTGGACTTCATGAAGCCTATCCCCAACTGCACTCTTAGACACACCCCTCACCTCCTTTGCACCCCTGGACAGACCTCTCTTGCACTACACTCTTCAACACAGGCATCACCTCCTCTGCACCCCTGGACAATCCTCACCTCATCTGCAACCCTGAATAGACCTCAACTCATCTCCACCCCTAGACAGGCCTCAGCTCATCTACACCCCTGGACACGCCTCATCTCCTCTGCACCCTGTTACCATCAATTATACCCAATATATTGAGGCCTGTCTAAGGGGCACAGATGAGGTAAGGCTTGTCGAAGGGTCAGAGGAGGTGAGTCCTCTCCACTGCACTCATGGACACAGGCCTCAAATCCTTTGCACCCCAGGACATGCCTCACCTTATCTGCACAAACTACTTCCTAATCTGAGGAAACACAGGTGACATAATTGTAAAAGGTTCAAATGTATTTATTTAATCTTGCAGACACTATTTATTCCTTCTCAAAAATATAGAAGCCATTCATTAGCTGCAAAATCGTTTTTTAAATAACATTTACGAAACAGAGCGCAGGTTCTATGTCCAAGCATTCCATTTCACTACTGAAACCTCACTATTTTTAAAATACAATTCTTCTATCTAGGAAATGTTGATACCAAACATTATCATTAAACTTAACAAAATGCAGCAAGAAAAAAGCTCAAACTGCTCCCTAATCTAGAGTAACACAATTGACATGATTGTAAAATCTGCAAATATATTTATTTAATCATGCACACACTATTTATTCCTCGTCAAAAAAGTAAAAGCTATTCATTTGCCCAAAAATCGTTTTTCAAATAAGATTTTAGAAACAGAGCGCATGTCCTATGTACAAGCATTCCATTTCACTACTGAAACCTCACTATTTTACAAAATACATTTCCTCTCTCTTGCAAACATTGCTACCAAGAATCATCGAAAACCATGACACAATTCAACAAGAAAAATGCTTAATCTGCTTCCTAATTTGGGATAACAGAGGTGACATCATTGTGAAAGGTTCAAGTATATTTCTTTAATCATGCAGACACTATTTATTCCTTTTCAAAAATGTAAAAACCATTGATTTGCCCCAAAATCGTTTTTTAAATAACAATTTAGAAACAGAGCGCAGGTCCTATGTACAAGCATTCAATTTCACTACTGAAACTTCACTATTTTACAAAATACAAATCCTCTAGCTTGCAAATGATCTTACCAAGCATTCCAACACCAAAGAAGCTCAATGTGCTTCCTAATCTGAGGTAACACAGGTGACATCACTGTGAAAAGTTCAAATATATTTATTTAATCATCCAGACACTATGTATTCCTTCTCAAAAATGTAAAAGCCATTGATTTGCCCCAAAATCGTTTTTTGAATAACATTTTAGAAACAGAGCGCAGGTCCTATGTACAAGCATTCAATTTCACTACTGAAACCTCACTATTTCACAAAATACAAATCCTCTATCTTGCAAATGTTGATACCAAGCATTGTCAAAAAACATGACACAAACCAACAGCAAAGAAGCTCAATGTGCTTCCTAATCTGAGGTAACACAAGTGACATCATTGTGAAAGGTTCAAATATATTTATTTAATCATCCAGACACTATGGGGTCGATTAGGATGGCGGACGGAAATGGGTACTGTCCGCCATGGTCGGGGAAATTTTACTCCCGGCTGCGCCGCGGAGATTCCGCGTTTGGGATTAGGATTATCATGTCACGAAACTCCGACCGCGGCGGACGGATCATAACAAACACCGTCCGCGGTGGACGGAACACATCTAACTCCGTCCGCGGCAGACGGAGCCCAATGAACAACCACCGCCGCGGACGGAAATGACCGCGGAAAAAAACAAATGTACCGCCATACCTGTGAATACTCCGTGTCCGCAATTAGGATAAATCCGCCTGTACCACGGAACGCACAGCCATACACGTCCGCGGCGGAAAGAATGCAACGATAAACAGTGCATCACTGCGGAAGGCCAACACGCACAACATCCCTAACGTCAAACAAATGTCAGAAAGTGTACGGCAAGTACAAAGCAAACATACGAACATTGACAAGGCCCCCCCCCCGATACACCAACACCAAGCACAAGCCACCATGACACGCCCCAAGTACCCAATAATGCACACTAGTCAACACGCCCACCTACCACCTGACTGCCAACAACCATTGAGACATGACTATAAAATGACACCCACACACTACCACAATCCTTTGCATCACAGCATTGCTGCTAGCAAGAGGCCCTAATCGAGATACAGCTAACTCACATAGAAGACACACAACCACCACCCTACCACACCCACCACACAAACACCCACCACACAATTCCTACACATCACACACCACACACCTGCACCCCCCAACTCACTCAACCCACACACTGAGCACCACACACCATGGCACCCAAAAAAAAACTAAATTCACGGAGACCGAGTTGAAGGTAATGGTAGATGAAATCATCCGTGTTGAGCCCCACATCTTCGGGGCCCAAGTCCAGCAGACGTCCGTTGCGCAAAAGAACCACATGTGGGACAGGATCGTCACTCGGGTGATTGCGTCGGGGACCGTGCCGAGGACGAAGCATGACATTCAGAGGCGGTGGCATGACCTGAAGACCCGGGTGAAAGGCATCCGCGCCAAAAACTATGCTAGAGCCAATCATACTGGCGGAGGAACACCCCCGGAGCCCATACCCTTCACCGATTGGGAGGAGAAGGTGCTGGTGATACTTCACCCAGAGAGTCTAGACGGACTTGATGAAGGAGAAGAGGCTGCTAAGTACAAACCAAGCCCCACGATCAGTACGACATGGTCAGGCTCACACAACTGAGAAGACACATCACCTACGACCCAACCCATGCACGTCGGACACCTACTCACAAACATGTACATGGCTACCAACAGGCCCCCATGTTCACGGGGAGGGTGGTGGTGGTGGAGGGTGGGGTGTGTGAGAGGTCCAAACTATAACTCCCAACAGGCCCCCATGTTCACGGGGAGGGTGGTGGTGGTAGAGGGTGGGGTGTGTGAGAGGTCCAAACTACAACTCCCAACAGGCCCCCATGTTCACGGGGAGGGTGGTGGTGGTGGAGGGTGGGGTGTGTGGGGTGTGTGGGGTGTGTGCGACAGGAAACAGAAATGTCTACAAATCTATATGAACATGTAATGTCCACATTACTGACCAGCTCTATCTTGTCCCTCAGGTGTTCGTGAACTGACTGGGGAAACCAGTACCCGGACGCAAGCCTCGCCTCCCACACATACCGGACTCTCTGGTGACGATGACACAGGCAGCTCCGGTGCGGAGGATGGAGCGGGCCCAAGCACACAGCCAGGGCCATCTGGCTCACAGGGACTCCCCTGCCCGACAACCGTCGCATGTGTGACTCCAGCGACACCTGCCTCTGTGATCTGTCGAGTCCCCACCACCACCACCACTACCACCACCACCACCACCAGTACCCCCAGTACCACCAGTACCACGACTCCTACATGTGCCACCCAGCCTAACCCAGCGCACGACGCAGGACCATCGGCCTCACACCCAAGCAGGGTGAGTGGGCCACAAAGGAGAGAGGCGATGGGACATCAGGCAATCAGGCGACCCACACTCTGCCGTACAGAGGAAGGACAGCTACCCCATCCTGTGGCAGAGTCCCTACAAGCCCTTGCCAGGCGCCAGGCGTCATACGACCGTTCCCAGGAACATGCAGATCGTGCACACCAGGACTCAGTGGACAACACCAACATGTTGCGCGAAATCTCGGGGTACCTTGGCCAGATAGTGCACATCATGGGCCAGCAAACAACAATGTGGAGGGAATGGATTGCCCGGAACAACCTCCACCTCCACCGCCACCGTCACCGCCACCTCCACCGCCGCCACCACCACCTGTGGCCCTGGCGACGGATGTGGCCCATGAACAACCTGCACCCCCAGCTGACTCTGTTCCACCTCAGAGACGGAGGGGCCGCCCGAGGCTGGAAGTGGGTGAGAGCAGTGTTGGAGCGCCATCCACACGCTCCAAGAGGGGCCGCCAATGACTTTGTCACTGCCTGTGCCAGACATTCACCCTGCAAAGTATCCTGTCCCACATAGACAATCATTGCCACTGGTCTGCTGGACTAGCCTGACACCCCCCAATGTGGTGTCAGCACGGACATTTCATCTGCCATTACCTTCAACTCCAACTCCCTCCCCCCCACTTACTTGTAAATATTCACCAGCACAAAAGCACAACCTGTAAATAAATTTCACTTACACACTCAATGATGTTTTGCCTCCATGTTTATTCACATGATTGCCTTCAGAAACAGACGTAAACAGGTTCAGGGATCCTAGTCGTACATGATCATGGCGCTGCGGGAGTGACCTAGGGAAAATCAGAGACTGCAAACACACGTCAGGAAACAGATTCACACACATCACAACACACTGCACAGCAACATAACACAAACTACACTCATCACAAAAGCATGGGATGAGAGGACACACATCATGGAGACTTGTATGTCCAAAGAAATGAAGACCCACATATGCAACCATCACAAACAAGAACACACAGCTGATGCACCCCACATCCACACAACACCAGCAAACATATATAAGGCATTGTCAACTGGCACAAGAGGTAGTTACTCACATTCAAGGGAAGTAGCGATCAATGAGCTGGCGCCTCTGGTCCACACCTTCCTCCTCACCACTATCCTCATCAGTCGACATGGGTGGGATGGGAGTCCGAGGAACTTGTTCGTCTTCAGTGTCCAAGAGCAGTTCAATGTCATTGCGCACTGCCAGGTTGTGGAGCATGCAGCAGGCAATCACGATCCTGCATACTTTTCCTGGTGAGTAAGGCAGGGCCCCTCCGGTCTTATCCAGGCACCGAAACCTAGACTTTAGCAGTCCAAAGGTACGTTCGATCACTCTCCGTGTCCTTCCATGTGCATCATTGTAGCGCATTTCACCCGCTGTAGTAGGATTACGTATGGGACTGAGGAGCCAGGGCCGGTTTGGGTACGCCGAGTCGCCTATGTAGGGGGATGAGAGACACAAACATCACAACAAGATATGGTGGGTACCCCATGCCACACAGAGATCACAAGAGCCCCCACTGCACACTCACCAACAAGCCACGCTTGACCGGGTCGCAGATTTACCATCAGTTGGGGGACAATGCTGCTCCGCATGATGTGGGCGTCATGTGTGGAGCCAGGAAATCTTGCACACACATGGGAGATGATGTTGTTTGCCAGGCACACCACCTGCACGTTCAGCGAATGGAAGTGTTTGCGATTTCTAAAAACCTGCTCACGTGCCTGTGGTGGAATGATAGCGATATGTGTGCCATCAATTGAACCCACAACGTGTGGTATGTGGCCCAGTGCATAGAAGTCTGCTTTGACTGCTGCCAACTCTTCCGGCCGTGGGAAATGTATGTAGTCATTCTTGTACAGCATCATAGCTGTTAAAACATCCCGAAGTACCGTGCTGAACATGGACTGTGACATCCCCCCGGCATATCCAACTGTGTACTGAAAGGTGCCAGTAGCAAAGAAATGTAGTGCTGCCATAACCTTTGCAGTGGGTGTAATCGAACCAGGATACGTCCTACGTGGCTGCAGATGAGGAGACAATTGGGCAACAAGCTCCATCAACCGACGTCGATCCAGCCGGAATTTCCTAATCACCTCCTCGTCAACCATATCCTCCAGCACAGTGTATGGCCGATGCACATTTGGAGCCCTCCTGTGTGGGAGAGAAATGTAACTTGAGTCAACTTACAAACGACGCATACGTGTGCAACTCCATCACATGTAAGCCAACATTAGCAACAACAAATTTTCTAGGGAGAATGGTCATATGTGTCACATCTCTGATAGTCTATACAATACGGAGTGCCACTTGCAACAGGAAGTGTGTCAACACGTACAACGCAACGTAGTCACATGTGAACCTTACTGACAATACGTGTGTCTTTACCCTAATGTTTAGTAGCCACATCACAGACACACATGCAAGTGCATGCACACAAACGATTATGATACACACACACCATGTCATCATGCACCAATGCCAACACCAATAATGTTGTGCATACGGTAATTACATGCATGCTGACACAACGTCCAAAACACATACATTGAATGCATGTGTACCACCACCACTGTAGTCACCTCGCCAGAACCACACACTGACAAAAGATGCAAAATTTGGCCATACAGCCGTGATGTACTGTGTAGTTGTGAAGATGTAATAACGTCTGTAGGGTCACACCCGACGTCAACACGTCAAAATGCACATCTGTTGCCCATTGTGTGCCCACCGATGGACACACATGCAATAGTGTATGACATATGACCTTTCCCTATCACGCTCACAACCCTCATGACGCAACTGCACACAACACATCACGGTGCAGCGTCTGACAAGATAACATAATTGGCGCAGCCATGGCGGTGCACAACTTCCGCTACTTCCCAAAGGCCATACGCGGCCAGCGGCCCTCTCCCCATTGGCTGCATGTGCACGGACCGTCACGGGCACACATCGGCAACCGCACGTGCAAGCTTCAGGCACGGATGCTTCAGTTGCAACAATGTTCTATCACTGGCGCCACCATGGCGGTGCACGTACTCAGCGGGGGAGGTGCAGGCCTATACACCCTTTAGATGTACTCAATGGACATGCCAGTTCATGTCCCCTCTTACAGTCACATTGCATCCTCCACCGTACACCGGCCGGAGCGGCCGGGCCAAGGACGGCCGTGCCGGCCATGTCCACAACCGCCGTGCCGGCCATGTACACAACTGCCGTGCCAGGCCGGGCCTAGGACGGCCGTGCCGGCCATGTCCACAACCCCCGTGCCGGCCATGTACACAACCTCCGTGCCAGGCCGGGCCTAGGACGGCCGTGCCGGCCATGTACACAACCGCCGTGCCAGGCCGGGCCTAGGACGGCCGTGCCGGCCATGTACACAACCGCCGTGCCAGGCCGGGCCTAGGACGGCCGTGCCGGCCATGTCCACAACCGCCGTCCTAGGACGGCCGTGCCGGCCATGTACACAACCGCCGTGCCAGGCCGGGCCTAGGACGGCCGTGCCGGCCATGTACACAACCGCCGTGCCAGGCCGGGCCTAGGACAGCCGTGCCGGCCATGTCCACAACCGCCGTGCCGGCCATGTACACAACCGCCGTGCCAGGCCGGGCCTAGGACGGCCGTGCCGGCCATGTACACAACCGCCGTGCCAGGCCATGTCCACAACCGCCGTCCTAGGACGGCCGTGCCGGCCATGTCCACAACCGCCGTGCCGGCCATGTATACAACCGCCGTGCCAGGCCGGGCCTAGGACGGCCGTGCCGGCCATGTACACAACCGCCGTGCCAGGCCATGTCCACAACCGCCGTCCTAGGACCGCCGTGCCGGCCATGTCCACAACCGCCGTGCCGGCCATGTACACAACCGCCGTGCCAGGCCGGGCCTAGGACGGCGGTTGTGGACATGTACACAACCGCCGTGCCAGGCCATGTACACAACCGCTGTGCCAGGCCGGGCCTAGGACGGCGGTTGTGGACATGGCCTGGCACGGCGGTTGTGTACATGGCCGGCACGGCGGTTGTGGACATGGCCGGCACGGCCGTCCTAGGCCCGGCCTGGCACGGCGGTTGTGTACATGGCCGGCACGGCGGTTGTGTACATGGCCGGCACGGCCGTCCTAGGCCCGGCCTGGCACGGCGGTTGTGTACATGGCCGGCACGGCGGTTGTGGACATGGCCGGCACGGCCGTCCTAGGCCCGGCCTGGCACGGAGGTTGTGTACATGGCCGGCACGGCGGTTGTGGACATGGCCGGCACGGCCGTCCTTGGCCCGGCCGCTCCGGCCGGTGTACGGTGGATGATGCAATGTGACTGTAAGAGGGGACATGAACTGGCATGTCCATTGAGTACATCTAAAGGGTGTATAGGCCTGCACCTCCCCCGCTGAGTACGTGTACCGCCATGGTGGCGCCAGTGATAGAACATTGTTGCAACTGAAGCATCCATGCCTGAAGCTTGCACGTGTGGTTGCCGATGTGTGCCCGTGACGGTCCGTGCACATGCAGCCAATGGGAAGAGGGACGCTGGCCGCATATGCCCAATCGAAAGTAGCGGAAGCAGTGCACCGCAACAACAGGGCCAGTCATTGACCCATTTCACGAACACGCTTCCAGGGCTGACCAATTGCTGGCGACGTATGCCACTGACACGTGCTGAGGGCCCTATATATGTGTGTTGGCCACAATCACACATCCTACCCTGGGGACCAGTGCTGCCTGTTCACCTCGACCTGCTGCTGCTGCTGAGCTGACCACCGACTGCTGCCTGTGACCATCACCTCGACCTGCTGTTGCTGCTGAGCTGACCACCGACTGCTGCCTGTGACCATCACCTCGACCTGCTGCTGCTGCTGAGCTGACCACCGACTGCTGCCTGTGACCATCACCTCGACCTGCTGCTGCTGCTGAGCTGACCACCGACTGCTGCCTGTGACCATCACCTCGACCTGCTGCTGCTGCTGAGCTGACCACCGACTGCTGCCTGTGACCATCACCTCGACCTGCTGCTGCTGCTGAGCTGACCACCGACTGCTGCCTGTGACCATCACCTCGACCTGCTGCTGCTGCTGAGCTGACCACCGACTGCTGCCTGTGACCATCACCTCGACCTGCTGCTGATGCTGAGCCTGACCACCGACTGCTGCCTGTGACCATCACCTCGACCTGCTGCTGCTGCTGAGCTGACCACCGACTGCTGCCTGTGACCATCACCTCGACCTGCTGCTGCTGCTGATCTGACCACCGACTGCTGCCTGTGACCATCACCTCAACCTGCTGCTGCTGCTGAGCTGACCACCGACTGCTGCTCTAGTGCCATACTCCGTGATCTTGCCATGTCGAGAGGCAAAGAGATCCGGTCTCGTCCCTTCACCGCCGCGGAGCTTGATGTCCTCGTGGACGGTGTGCTCCGCAACTATGGACGCCTCTACGGCGCACCCGGACGGGTGGTAAGTGCAGTGTGGGACATGTTGGTGTGCATGAGGGGGCCAAAGAATCCTGCCTACTGCAATCTTAGCTGTGTAGTGTGGGCCCGACATATGTTCCGGATTGTGCATGGCTGCTGACAGATACGTGTTGCCCCTATGTGTGCGACAGGCCAACTGTCCACTGACTTACACCTTTTGTCTCCCATCATGGTAGGTCAAGCTGCACCTTCGCAAGGACGTGTGGAGGAGCATTGCATGGGAAGTACGGGCATTGGGGTGTGCAACAGACGACATACACACTGCCACAAACGCTGGGACGACATTTCCAGGCTGAGCAAGAATGTAGCAGAAGTGACACTGGGGATGATTCCAAGGACGCCCCGTCTGGCCCGACGCTCCATGACCCCTCTCATGCACCGTATCATTGCAGTGACGTATCCTGAACTGTCCGAACGTCTGAGTGTCGATCAACAGCAAACTAGCGGTGAGCATACTGTCTGTGTAGGTAACTTGTGAGTGCAATGCATGTATTGGTGCACAGACACAGTATTGAGTTCCGTGGTGCGTATGTATCTCTGTGATGCCATGTTGGTCCCATTGGGTGGGTGTCATTTGACATCCAGGTCCGCCATGTTGACACGCCAATTGCTTAGTAGTTGAGTGTTGAAGCACATCCCCTAGTGGTCCATGGCCCCAAGGCAGGAAATGTGTGCAGATGTACGTGCTCCTGCCCTGTCCGCATGCTGTACATGTGTCACGGCCACCAACGCTTATGTAATGTGAGGATGACTGGTAGAGGTGGGCCGTGTGCAGGATGGGGGCTACAATAACTTTGTCAGCTATGGAATTTGGGAATCCTTGTCCTTCTGTACATGAGTGTGCCCATGACTTACACCTCTTTTATGTGCATTTCAGCTATGACAGAGGACACTCAGCCACAGACGGAGGAGATCAGTCGAGAGAATGAGTCCGGGTCAGACTTCGCACACACGCAGACTGACACAGAGGAGGGCAGCGCCGGAGAGGGGGACAGGACCGTCCTTGAGGACTCGCATGTGGAGACACTATGGTCCTCATCTTCGGAAACTCTTGGTGAGCCTGCACTGTTGTCACAGACTGGGAGTGGGCAATCATCACCTTCTGTCGGAAGACAGCACACAGGGCCCACACTTCCGCCAACTGCACCATGTACTGTTCGTGCCCGCAGGAGTAGGGGGAGCAGAGTGGCGTTCGGTGCAGGCACCGCTGCCCCTGCCACGGTGAGCCAAAATGCACTGTGTGCTGAGGCCGTTGATCTGCTGCGACAGCTGTGTGTGGGGCAGACCAATATGACAAATGCTTTCCAAGACCATGATAGGAAGTTGGGGCAGGTGGTGGCATTCATGGAAGGGATGCATGGCGATCTTGCTGGTCTACACAGGACAGTGCAGTCATTGGCAAGCAGTGTGTCGTCTGCAATAGTACAGTCGCATGGACAGGGTGCTACTTCTGTTTCCCCATCTACACCACTGGATGTCTCAGGGGGTAGTGATTATTCTGAGCAGGACTCAAATACAGGTTATTGCACTAGAAGCAGCGTCAGACAGCACGTCAGGGCACGCAGGGCACAGACCCCATCCCCTAGATCAGCTAAATCTGTTCACGAAGACTACGTCAGATACACTGGAGTACACACACACGATCCACAAGTGTTGTTTGGGGACATGCCTTCAGGAGCTACACAGGCATTCAACACAAAAGGTACTCCCAAGGCAAGGGATACTCACAAGTCCATGGACAGTCCCTTGGACAAGGACAGTCAAAAGACAAAGGCACCTCCTAAGAGCAGGGAGACTCCCAAGGGCAGGCCCACAACAGAGGAAAGGGACCCTCCCAAAGACAAGGACAGTCAAAAGACAAAGGCACCTCCTAAGAGCAGGGAGACTCCCAAGGGCAGGCCCACAACAGAGGAAAGGGCCCCTCCCACGGACAAGGACAGTCAAAAGACAAAGGCACCTCCTAAGAGCAGGGAGACTCCCAAGGGCAGGCCCACAACAGAGGAAAGGGCCCCTCCCAAGGACAAGGACAGTCAAAAGACAAAGGCACCTCCTAAGAGCAGGGAGACTCCCAAGGGCAGGCCCACAACAGAGGAAAGGGACCCTCCCAAGGACAAGGACAGTCATAATACAAAGGCACCTCCTAAGAGCAGGGAGACTCCCAAGGGCAGGCCCACAACAGAGGAAAGGGACCCTCCCAAGGACAAGGACAGTCATAATACAAAGGCACCTCCTAAGAGCAGGGAGACTCCCAAGGGCAGGCCCACAACAGAGGAAAGGGACCCTCCCTTGGACAAGGACAGTCGAAAGACAAAGGCACCTCCTAAGAGCAGGGAGACTCCCAAGGGCAGGCCCACAACAGAGGAAAGGGACCCTCCCAAGGACAAGGACAGTCAAAAGACAAAGGCACCTCCTAAGAGCAGGGAGACTCCCAAGGACAGGCACACAACAGAGCAAGGTCCATCTCCCAAGGCCAGGGACACACACAGAGAGCAGGTGTCTACTGGAGACAGGTACACCACAGACGACAAGTCTGCTGGCAGGAACAGGGCGCCGACCAGGGCACAGGCAAAATCCAGAGAAACACTCCACCTAAGGATAAGGCACATCCTACGGACAAGGCTTCTAGCATGGACAATGGCGCAATCAAGGACAGGCATACTTCACCCCTGGCTGCACTGAGGCTGATGTTTTCAACTGAACGCCAAACAGATGTCTCCGCGGCGGAGTCCCCCCATACCTCCACTCCCATCCAGCCCAGTCAGAAGCAGAGGAGGGAGTCCCCTGTTGTTGCATCCCCCATTACACATGATTCTGAGTCCAGACGGCAGGCACACAGCAAACGACAAGCAGGCTCCAGCACGTCCCCAGAAACCCGATCCCCGGCTGCAGATGCTCCACCTCTGGTGGGTGATATTTGTTTAGAGTCACCACCACTTGCCAGTCCTGTCCTGTCCAGGGTGCACTCACACATCCCTAAGAAACGCAGACACACACCATTGACACCTGCCCACCCCGATGTCGCTCAAGGTCAGCTATCCCCGGCTCCCAGGGCCACCCTGCCTCCTGGCCCATACAGCCCTTTGGCTCATCATTTCAGTGGTCCCAGTGGCGCAGGTGCAGTTAACTCTCATGTATCAGATAGTGGCACTGTGTCTGTTGTTTGCTGTCATGCATCATGTAGTGGCACAGTCTCTGTTGTGCCCTCTCCTGTTGCAGGTCCTGGCAGTGTATCTGGGTCTATGGCTCACGTGTCAGTGAGTAGATCTGTGGCTGTGTTGCACACTCCTGTTTCTGGTGCTGGCAGTCTGTCTGGGTCAGTGGGTCACGTGTCAGTGACTACATCTGTGGCTGTGTCTCACATTCCTGTTGCTGGTGCTGGCAGTGTGTCTGGGTGTGTGGCCCATGTGTCTGTCACTCGGGCTGTGGCTGTGTCTCACACTCCTGTTGCTGGTGCTGGCAGTGTGTCTGGGTCCGTGGCCCATGTGTCTGTCACTCGGGCTGTGGCTGTGTCTCACACTCCTGTTGCTGGTGCTGGCAGTGTGTCTGGGTCTGTGGCCCATGTGTGTGTCACTCGGGTTGTGGCTGTGTCTCACACTCCTTTTGCTGGTGCTGGCAGTGTGTCCGAGGCAGGTAGTTCACGCAGTCCCCCTGATTCTGTGATGTGAGGTGCTGATCACTTCACTCAAATTTTATTTCACATGGTGTGTCCATTGAGAACTGCGTTGCACTCTTGTGGTCCCTGGGACGGGTTGGTTGGGACACGTACTTGTGCTGCCTCTGATGTACCTGCTCTGTACTCCACAATGCCCTGTTGATGTTCTGATACTGCATTCTGCCCTCTCGTTTACTGCCTCTGATGTACCTGCTCTGTTGGGCACAATGCCCTGTTGCTGTTCTGATACTGCATTCTGCCCTCTGATGTGCTGCCTCTGATGTAGCTGCTCTGTACTCCACAATGCCCTGTTGCTGTTCTGATACTGCATTCTGCCCTCTCACATGCTGCCTCTGATGGACCTGCTCTGTTGGGCACAATGCCCTGTTGCTGTACTGATACTGCATTCTGCCCTCTCGTTTACTGCCTCTGATGTACCTGCTCTGTTGGGCACAATGCCCTGTTGCTGTTCTGATACTGCATTCTGCCCTCTCGTTTACTGCCTCTGATGTACCTGCTCTGTTGGGCACAATGCCCTGTTGCTGTTCTGATACTGCATTCTGCCCTCTCGTTTACTGCCTCTGATGTACCTGCTCTGTTGGGCACAATGCCCTGTTGCTGTTCTGATACTGCATTCTGCCCTCTCGTTTACTGCCTCTGATGTACCTGCTCTGTTGGGCACAATGCCCTGTTGCTGTTCTGATACTGCATTCTGCCCTCTCGTTTACTGCCTCTGATGTACCTGCTCTGTTGGGCACAATGCCCTGTTGCTCTTCTGATACTGCATTCTGCCCTCTCGTTTACTGCCTCTGATGTACCTGCTCTGTACTCCACAATGCCCTGTTGATGTTCTGATACTGCATTCTGCACTCTCACGTGCTGCCTCTGATGGACCTGTTCAGTGCCTTGGACTGTTGATGCACTTGGCCCCTCTCACGTGCTGCCTCTGATGGACCTGTTCAGTGCTATGGACTGTTGATGCACTTAGCCCCTCTCACATGCTGCCTCTGATGGACCTGCTCTGTTGGGCACAATGCCCTGTTGCTGTTCTGATACTGCATTCTGCCCTCTGATGTGCTGCCTCTGATGTACCTGCTCTGTTGGGCACAATGCCCTGTTGCTGTTCTGATACTGCATTCTGCCCTCTCGTTTACTGCCTCTGATGTACCTGCTCTGTTGGGCACAATGCCCTGTTGCTGTTCTGATACTGCATTCTGCCCTCTCGTTTACTGCCTCTGATGTACCTGCTCTGTACTCCACAATGCCCTGTTGCTGTTCTGATACTGCATTCTGCCCTCTGATGTGCTGCCTCTGATGTACCTGCTCTGTTGGGCACAATGCCCTGTTGCTGTTCTGATACTGCATTCTGCCCTCTCGTTTACTGCCTCTGATGTACCTGCTCTGTTGGGCACAATGCCCTGTTGCTGTTCTGATACTGCATTCTGCCCTCTCGTTTACTGCCTCTGATGTACCTGCTCTGTACTCCACAATGCCCTGTTGATGTTCTGATACTGCATTCTGCCCTCTGATGTGCTGCCTCTGATGGACCTGTTCAGTGCTATGGACTGTTGATGCACTTGGCCCCTCTCACGTGCTGCCTCTGATGGACCTGTTCAGTGCTATGGACTGTTGATGCACTTGGCCCCTCTCACGTGCTGCCTCTGATGGACCTGTTCAGTGCTATGGACTGTTGATGCACTTAGCCCCTCTCACATGCTGCCTCTGATGGACCTGCTCTGTTGGGCACAATGTCCTGTTGTTGTACTGATACTGCATTCTGCCCTCTCGTTTACTGCCTCTGATGTACCTGCTCTGTTGGGCACAATGCCCTGTTGCTGTTCTGATACTGCATTCTGCCCTCTGATGTGCTGCCTCTGATGTAGCTGCTCTCTACTCCACAATGCCCTGTTGCTGTTCTGATACTGCATTCTGCCTTCTCACATGCTGCCTCTGATGGACCTGCTCTGTTGGGCACAATGCCCTGTTGCTGTACTGATACTGCATTCTGCCCTCTCGTTTACTGCCTCTGATGTACCTGCTCTGTTGGGCACAATGCCCTGTTGCTGTTCTGATACTGCATTCTGCCCTCTGATGTGCTGCCTCTGATGTAGCTGCTCTGTACTCCACAATGCCCTGTTGCTGTTCTGATACTGCATTCTGCCCTCTCACATGCTGCCTCTGATGGACCTGCTCTGTTGGCACAATGCCCTGTTGCTGTACTGATACTGCATTCTGCCCTCTCGTTTACTGCCTCTGATGTACCTGCTCTGTTGGGCACAATGCCCTGTTGCTGTTCTGATACTGCATTCTGCCCTCTGATGTGCTGCCTCTGATGTTCATGCTCTGGTGCCCACTTTGCCCATGCTCACGCATACACTGTGATTATACCCCTATTATGTGCAATAAAGGTACTCTATCATGTCTCGTGGTTTGTCGTTGTCATTCATGTTTGCGTACTACAAATGTGTATTACTATTTGCTTCTCATCAGTGGTTTCGGTAACATGACACTCCCCCTCCCTACGTCACGACCCTTGCAGGTATTCCCCTCCATGCAGCCAATGGTGTGTGCCTTACCTGCGTCGGCGTCGATGGTGGGCCAAGACTAGGACGTGGTGGATCGCGAAGAGCATCGGGAAAGCGTGTAGCGCTGGGTCCATGGTGGCGAGCAGCTTGTGGTGGGTCTCTCTGCTATGTCTCTTTTCTTCGCTGTGGGGAATCCGCCGTGTCCAGACAGGTTGTATTTCCGCAGCGGTTTTATGTGTATTTTCCGCCATCTTGATTTGGGGGACGGTCTTAGACGTCAGTACGTACGGCGGAGCCTCCGGATGTGTTCCGTCCGCTGCGTGGTCGTGTGTAGTTCGACGGCGGTGCGTGCTTTTCCGTCGCGGACGGAAATTTTACACGTTTTCCTATCCTGATATGGCGGACGGAGTGTCCGCGGCAGGCGGACCCGGAAAAAGCATTTTCCGCGTACTCCAGGGCCGCGGTGGCTCTTCCGTCCGCCATCCTAATGAGCCCCTATGTTATCCTTCTCAAAAATTTAAAAGCCATTGATTTGCCCCAAAATCGTTTTTTAAATAAGATTTTAGAAACAGAGCGCAGGTCCTATGTACAAGCATTCCAGGTCACTACTGAAACCTCACTATTTTACAAAATACATTTCCTCTCTCTTGCAAACATTCCTACCAAGCATTATCAAAAAACACGACACAAACCAACAGCAAAGAAGCTCAATGTGCTTCCTAATCTGAGGTAACACAAGTGACATCATTGTGAAAGGTACAAATATATTTATTTAATCATCCAGACACTATGTATTCCTTCTCAAAAATGTAAAAGCCATTGATTTGCCCCAAAATCGTTTTTTAAATAAGATTTTAGAAACAGAGCGCAGGTCCTATGTACAAGCATTCCAGGTCACTACTGAAACCTCACTATTTTACAAAATACATTTCCTCTCTCTTGCAAACATTCCTACCAAGCATTATCAAAAAACATGACACAAAATAACAGCAAAGAAGCTCAATGTGCTTCCTAATCTGAGGTAACACAGGTGACATGATTGTGAAAGGTTCAAATATATTTATTTAATCATGCAGACACTATTTATTCCTTCTCAAAAATGTAAAAGCCATTGATTTGCCCCAAAATCGTTTTTCCAATAACATTTTAGAAACAGAGCGCAGGTCCTATGTACAAGCATTCAATTTCACTACTGAAACCTCACTATTTCACAAAATACAAATCCTCTATCTTGCAAATGTTGATACCAAGCATTATCAAAAAACATGACACAAACCAACAGCAAAGAAGCTCAATGTGCTTCCTAATCTGAGGTAACACAGGTGACATCATTGTGAAATGCTCAAATATATTTTTTTAATCATGCAGAGACTATTTATTCCTTCTCAAAAATGTAAAAGCCATTCATTTGTCCCAAAATCGTTTTTTAAATAACATTTTAGAAACAAAGCGCAGGTCATATGTACAAGCATTCCAGCTCACTACTGAAACTTCACATTTTTACAAAATACAATTCCTCTTTCCAGCAACAACTTTTTATCAAGTATGTTAAAAAACATGAAAAAAAGTCACATTAAAAAACACATTTTGCTTCCAAATCTTCTCCATAGAGTATACAAGTCTCTATCTATATTAAATGAATCATTACTCACCTTTACAAATGCTTTGGGAGATTGAGAACAGTGTCAGACACACACACCAATATTTCTTTAGCAGAGCAAAAGGAATGTACTCCAGGCACTGCAACCATGAATGGTACAGAAAATCTCTAATTCTACACACATATCCCTCATGTTAACCGATCAAAACTCTTCCTTCTCTATTTTCAAACCAACCCCCTTCCCCCCCTCAGCCCTTTCTACCTGTTACCTTAGCAACTCCCTCCTGACTGACCTCTCAGGTTTAAAAGTTTATTCTACAATGTTGCAAATGAACTCAGCAAGGATGTTTGACCTCTCAATACACCAGCTTATCCGGTGCAATGTTTTTTTAAATGACTTTTTCTTAACCTTTCAAATTACTTCTTTCTCAGAACAGAACCATGCACCCTAACTTTCAGTTTTCAACTATCTGAATCCACCAATCATTGCTTGTGATTCAAGAGCACTGAAACTCCACAGTTTATTTTGCAAACTCCTACTGTTCCAACTGCCATTGCATTCCCACACTTCATCTGACTGCACCAGAACCTCCTCTCACCATGTAGTCTGTCTGGATTATTGGACATAGCTACATCCACTGGGCTCAAAGGTATGCAGCTATCAGAAATGTTCACAACCTTGATTTACCAAATGTAGACATCAAGTGGATTGGCCAAAGAGGATTGAGATGTCATCAATTGATACCATTGGTGAAAACCTTTACCATCTGCCACACCCTGACCTCATCATTTTGCACTGTGGTGGAAATTACCTAGGCACTTTGACTGGGGTAGGTCTGGAAATGGTTTTAAAGGACACCTTTGGGCAATTGATGACACTTTTTCCACAAACTGCCTTGGTATATTCCAATATATGCCAAAGACAGAAATGGAAGTGGTCCAACCAATTTTGTCCACAATTTGAGAAATTACCGAAACATGTGAATAAATCTGTTTCTGCTTACATGAGAGACTATGGAATGGGTTCAATATACAACAATAACTTGCGTTACAACATGCAAGATATCTACAGAGGAGATGGTGTGCACTTCTCAGATGAGGGGAATAGAATATTCCTCCTCAATTTAAGACTGTGCATTGGAACCTACTTGTAGGTACCTAAATGAAGCACAGAACCCAAAAGCTCTTTTCAGGGCTACCCTACCTCTCATCACTCAAAATGATGACTTTACTCTAACTTTTTTCACTGTTTTTCACCAAAGTACGCTCCCCAGGACGCTCCCCGGTACGCGAACCGGGCGCTCCGCCCGCGAAAAATTAAAAATTCTTTTTTTTTTGGCCTATATGGGCCTCCTAAGCCCCCCTCAGAAAACCTAGGGGGTCAAGGGGTGTCTACCGTGCCCCCTTTTACCCATTCCCAACGTTGTTTGTCCTCCATCTTGTGTCTCAAATCTATCGAAACACAAGATGGAGGACTCCCGTAGCGCTGACGCGTACCGGGGCGCGCACCGGTAAGCGCTCCCAAAATTTTTTGAAAGTTAATCCACATAAAAACCACTGGAGAGACTTTCACCAAATATAGAATAGGCCCTACTACATACCAGTCCCTACCATTTTCCCAAATTTGGTGGAATTCCATTGAGCCATTTGGGCTGTAGCCCTGTCTAAATATCCTGAGGTAAATTACATGACAAAAACATATATGAAATGTTAGAATTTACAACCAATTAAAATGTTACTTTCATTTTCTACTTTTATTTCCTGACATTTGATTGGTTATGTACATGAATATAAATGAAAAATGAGAGGGAAACACTGCCATTTTGACTACAACTACCTGAGGTACATCTTTAAAGGATTTTCTCATTTATCTTCATCACCTTTATATAAGGTAAGTTGTTAATTTGTAAGGGGCACTTTAAGTTAATTTGTAAAAACGTTTTCTGATAGTTATTTACTGTCCCTCTGTTATAGGTATAGATTAAGATAGGCTTCTCTGTTATACTTATAGATTAAGTTAGGCTTCTCTGGTATAATTCTGAATTTACTTAGGCTTCCTCACATACACTTTTTTATATTTCTACTTCCTGCCTGATACCATACACTGCCCAAAGATAACTTCACTGTTAAAAACTCAGAAGTACCTCTCTCAACCTAAACCCAACAGTGCCCTAACTCTACTGATATAGTTATTTTTTATGCAATTTACAGCAAGGAAATGGAAGGAGAACAAGAAATCATCAATATTTCTTTCGAAATTACCGATGAGGAGATTGTTAAAGAAGATTTTGTTGATGAGAACTTTATGGATGAGTCTCTGGACCAACAATTTATTGACTATTTACAAGATATTGAATCATGCAATTTTGAGGAGATTCCAGATCATCTGATGCTGGAAGTTTTATTAAACTATGAAAATTCTAACCAATACATTTTTATTTAATAATTAAAATTTGTTTGAGACATTATTCATTTTTATATGTAATTCATGAAGTAGTACCAACATAATTATAATATAAAGTGAGACTTACAGTATACTGTGCAATTTTAAAAGATCATAAGGGAGCAGGGTAGACTACCCATGATCCCCTAGGCCTTCTCAGGGAGTCCTTAAAGGATCTGTTTCTGCTTTCCTGACAGACTATGGTATGGATTCCATATACCACAATAACTTCTGCAACAATATGCAAGATATCTACAGAAAAGAAGGTGTACATTGAATTTAAGACTCTGCATTGGTACCTACATGTTGGTACTGAAATCACCCACACAACGCAACAACTCTATTCAGAGCTACCCTACCTCTAAGCACTTTAAATTATTATTTTACTGTTTCACTTGGTTTTCCCCATGGTACACTCCCCCGTACACTGCACGGTGCGCGTACCGGGCGCCCCCCCCGCGAATCAGGTGGGGTCTACCCTACCCCCTTTTAGTCATTTCCCCCTTTGTTTTTGCCACCTCTTGTGTCTTGATCCTACCGAGACACAAGATGGCGGCCGCTCCGGACTGTTTGGAATGTTGACAGACAACCGAGAGCCAATCAGCTTTCCGCTCGCGAACTCGCGTTACGCGCCGGGGGCGCTCCCCGGTGCGCGTACCGGGGCGCATATCTTGAGACATAGCAAAGGCACATCGGGCTACCAGTCCCTACAATTTTGCCAAGTTTGGTAGAAATCCATTCAGTCGTTCGGGCTAAAAGTGAGTCCAACCGCCCTATAGAAATTAACATGGGGAAAACACGTTTTGTGACCCCCCAAATATCTCGTGCCCTGCTTGACGAATCCCCCCCAAACTTTCAGGGAAGGAGCAGAGCGGAGCGGGCCATCTTCTTTGAGACATTTGCGAAGATTCGTCCACCGGCGCCAAAGTTATTCCCAATAGAATGTTGCGGATTTCCTATGGAAAACAATCCTAACTATAACCACCTACTGGTGACCGCCAGTAGGTAATATATATATATATATATATATATATATATATATATATATATATATATATATATATATATATATATATATATATATGCCAGGAACTTCGTCAATACACCATGGAACTGGAGATAAAGAACGAACCAGACCCAATCAGGAGGATTTGCGAATTTTTAATAGTGCAACCTCTCGTCCGCCATGACGCGTTTCGGGCCCTAAAGCCCTTGATCACATATATATATATATAATAATAATCTTTATTTAGATATAAAATATTTTATATGTAAATAAAGATTATTATTATTATTATTTATTATATATATATATATATATCTATATATCTATATATATATATATATATATATATATATATATATATATATATATATATATCTGTGTGTGTATGTATGTACATTAATCGTTTTCATTTCTAGGTTCTTCAGAGTTGCAGGAAATATAACGTACACTTATACATTAAGGTGAATGTGCTAAAATACTTTTAAAGCAGTACATTCGCCTGGGACTACAAATATTGGTTGTGCATTGACAAAGCCAAAAGGGTGACCAACAATTTCAGACCTACTGGATTTACCAAGGCTTGTTTATTTGTATGTTGCAAAGAAATGGTACCTACCTGATTCCAGTAGTTTAGTGAAATATTTTTGCATTTTGTTTTGTGAGCATGGGACTATAGGATTTCCACATCCCAGGGCACAGTTTGTGCACAGGTGTTACTGTGACAGAGATTATCAAATATGTTTGCTGTTGGGACAAGCTATAGTACAACATTTTAGGTCTTCTTTTTTAGATACTGAATTTATCTTTAAAGTGTCTTATAGGAAAGGCAATATAATTCCCAGGTTCGTTCCTTCATTTGGAGTTCCCTCCTTACCTCAGCTAGCCAACATACAGCATACACCAGTACATAGCACAACTATTGCCAGGCCTGTTGTAGTACAGTTGCAGACTTTAGATGGTTGCATATATTTTTAACCGCTTTGGAAGTTTCAATCCCCTTGGAATTATCAGAGTAGAATGTTTTTGGTGCTTCTTGCATTCTTCGGAGCTAATTGATGTTCCAAGGTTTCACAACATTATTATTTATGCATCTGCACTAGCAACTAGAGCTGAAAGTTAAAGCTCTTATGAAATAATGAAAAATATAAAGTGTTTTATATGGACTAACATGCACTGCAAGGTTTCTTTCAAAGTCAGGTTTCCAGGTGGAGGAAGAAGGGCCACATCAGTCCTGGGCTTCGACATATCAATAATGGAGCACAGATCTTGGCCCAAAGACTTTTTGAAATAATAATAGACTACTCACCAACAGCTGTCCCCATTGGCAAGAGGAAAGAAATAACAGAACAGACTTCAGGGTCAGCCCTGCAAACTAGTGAAGATTAACTTGTTTCCGTTTGACTGTCCAAGAGGAAGAAGGCGGTGACAGCTTGGTCGTTTATGGATTCAGACGTAGCCACAACACCCGCCGCACAGAACTGTCTTATGTGAAGTTATGTATTTGTATTATAATATTTTGCAATACTGGCAGAAGTGGCACTAGGTAGATTTAAATAGTTAAATCTCATTGTGTTAATAGGAAGACTTGTATTGCTCACATTTTTGAAGTTGCTAATAGCTACCAAGTCACCTCCAATATATCTGTTAACACATGGAGTAAATGGCCCTTGCAAGAATGGAAAAAGGTTCAACATCCTCTGCAAGAACAGTCAGCACCCCAGAATAATTTTATTTGCAACGTGTCCTCATCGCCCTCCCCTGTTGGAAGTAATAATGCAAGAGAAGAATAGTGCCCAAGCAGTTAGACGGCATCCTGCTCATGATTCTCTACACAGCATGTGATAGAGTCAGATGACATCAATAGGTAGACAGAAGACTAAGGAGTACTGTTACATGACTCATACACTCCCCATGCAGAAGGAACAGATAGATGATCTCACCTAGGGAGGTACCACCACAGACTATAGAATATCTCCTATGGGATACACAAACAAATGACAGATTATTGAGGCCACCTTCTCTAAGGTGTTTATAAATAGAACAGTAAGGGACCACACCTCCACCTCAATGATGCATGAGGTCATCACTGACAAATACAGAATAGAAGTGAAGGCAACAAGGCTATTTTAGATGATATGGCCCATAGTGTAGTTTTTTACAGGATCAATGGGCTTATGATAACAGGATCTCTGTCAGACTATCATGGCTCCGTCCCCCATACCCTACATTGCCGATGACAGATTAGAACGTCGTTGTTGTTATTTGCACAAAGTTACGGCCATGGCAAAATTGAGTGCCCCAGCTTACTTGAGGAATAAAGAACCGCTTTTAGGGCAACATAGGGTAGACTAGGATTATGAAGATAAGATAGACAGGTAATTTACTTAGAGTGGGGATAAAAATGTCCAAAAAGTTTGAAATGATCTCAAATTAAAAGACACCTCTTCTCTGTTTCCTAGAATGGCATGTTACCTGTGGGTCGGGATACAAATTGCAAACAGCACTGTTTTTGATTCGGACAATAAATATGGCACCTCCAGCCAAATGGACTTTTACTGGGCCTGCAGAGAATGGCTCTATCTCCAAAAGCCCTCAGGAAGGAGCAGCCTGAGCTCACTATGGGAACATTGCACAAAGTCTCCATGATGGTTCCAGCAGCAAATATCTCCCACATCGTTGCCCATCTCTACTCTGTTATCTGGCACGGACAATGGCAGTGTGCTGAGTTCTAAGGGTGGACAGCGTTCAAAGGCCCTCCAAAGGAAGTTTGCTGAATGAACAGACTCCAGCTCTTTTTCCTACACCATCATTGTGATGCTCCAGACCAAGGCAAAAGCACTCTAGCTTCGAAATACCAAGTGGAGGGTATGCCTTTGGATAAGGAGGTGTGCTGTACCTTGCCAACAACAAAGAAAATGGCTCAAATGACCAATGCCACCAACGACTTGAACAAGATAGAAAAGAAATGGATTGCTGGAGGAGGTGGAAAGCCGGGAGCTAGTGCTAGCTGTATCAACTGTTTTTAAATTATCGACTCATTGTACTGTATTTAGACCTTGCTTATTTTAAAATTGCGATCTTCACCACCCTGTGTGTTTCACCTTTACTTTGAGCGCTTAGGCTCACCTCGAGTTTCGCCACATTAAGGACCCGTGATTTCACATTCTCAGCCGAGTAGGAGCTGAATCTTGACTGGGGCATAGAGGGGCCAATTACTTTGGCTGCCATATTGGGTAGGAGCAGGTTGCTGCTCCAGTGTTTGGCAAGAGGCGCCTGATACGACGCGCTCAAGCACTTAAAATCAGATGGTCTCTCTACGCGCAGCGTACGTGGCAGCAGATGCCCTTTACCGCGCCAAAGGAGCGCCTAAGGAAAGCCCATCAGTGCCCGTCCGTGCCAGGCCGGGCTAGGGCGGGGCCTGGGGCTCAAATGATGGGACCTATGTCCTTGGAACTGCGGCGCTACAGTCGAAAGCAGCTGCGGGAGCTTAGAGATAGGGCAACGATCCGCTGCCCTGTTACGACCCCGTTAGAGGAGGTAAGGATTACATGTCCTCTATGTAAACATATAGGCTCTGGACCTTGCAAACTGAAATCATATTCTTTGGCTTTGTTAAACTGCCGCTACCTTCCGAGGCACGCGGTAGAAATCCGTCTACTTTTGGAGGAGCAAGCCCGGATGCCCTCTTTTTGTCTGAGACGTGGCTCACGCAGTCTTCTGGTCCGGATATAGTCTGAGCTCTTCCTTCTAGTTATTCTATCTGTAGGCAAGACCGGCAATTAGGACGAGGAGGAGGAGTGGCCATTATTTTTAAAAACTCTTTTGTCTGCCGTACCTCTGAAAATCCTCTCCAAGACTGCGAGAGTCTAGGTTTTTCTATTGCCTTCTCCCCCACCTGCACCTTTTCAGGTATCCTTGTCTATAGGCCCCTTGGAGATCATCATGGCTTTTGTAATAACCTCTTGGATAAGATTACTCTTTCCATCAGCAGCACCTCCAATTTTTCCATCTTGGGTGACCTAAATATACAGCTAGATGAAACAGAGGCATTATTAGCGCAGTGTCTGTTGGACACCTTGAGGGCAGTACAACTGGAACAAATTGTTTCAGGTGCTACGCACATAGCGGGTCATTTATAAGACCATTTTTTCACTAATCTGGGTAATGTCATTTGCAACCCGCCCAACTTTGTCCCGTGGTCAGACCATGTCCTGCTTTCTTTTATCTGGTCTCCCATGGATCAAAGCTATACAGATAGCCTCTCAAAGAAATTCAGCCGGACATGGTCGAGGCTATCAGCGGAGGAATGGGAGGTTGCCTTGAGGAGGTCCCCTCTGGTTCCTCATGATGACCCCGTCCGCGCTAACGACGCTTTCAATGAGTGGCTAGATTCCACGTTAGACTCTATCCTCCCCAAAAAAGAGGTCAGTCATCGGACTGGCCCAAATAAAACACCCTGGTATTCAGGGGAACTTAAAGAACTTAAACAACGTTGTAAACGGGCGGAAAGGAAATGGAGGAAAGATTTTTCCACCTCCGCTAAAGAGGAATACAGAGTAGTGCTTAGATCCTATAAATAGCAGCTGAAAACTGCGCAATCAAGGTACTTCCAGGACAAAATCTCGGAAGTGGTCAATAGGCCAAGGGAAATATTTAAAATATTTCAAGAGTTGGTCACCCCTCCCCTGGCTACTAGGGCCTCAACCGACCCCCTGAAACGATGTGAGGACCTGGCCTCTTTCTTTGTGGCCAAGGTTACTAATATCTATTCCGGTTGTGCGCCAATAGATCAGTATGCCAGCATTAAGGAGAGCGAGCAGATGTTGGAGGGCGTCAGTTCGGACCCCTGCAGACGTCTTGATGCATTCCCTCTGCTGGATTTGGCCACAGTGGAACGACTCCTTGGTAACCTTAAATCAGGTTCCCCTCTGGATAGCGCGCAACCATCGGCTCTTAAACAGGTATCGGGGACGGTATGTCCCGCCATAATGCATGTCATCAATACTTCCTTGGAGACGGGAGTAGTGCCCCCTACCTGGAAGCTGGCGAAGGTCATGGCCCTCCTAAAAAAATCTAACCTTGACCCTGAAGACTTAGCCAACTACAGACCTATTTCCTTGCTACCTGGACTGTAAAATAGCTGAAAAACATGTGAATCATGTTCTTTCCTCCTTCATTGAGTCTACAGAAGCCCTTCACCCCTCCCAGACGGGATTCAGAGCAAACAAGGGACGGAGACCGCATTGGTGGCAGTGGTAGAGGCGACCAGGAGTATCGTGGATGCCGACGGCTGCGCTGCTGTGGTCCTGTTGGACCTCAGCGCAGCCTTTGACACGGTCATCCACCCCCTCCTGCTTCATCGACTCCGCCTCGCCGGGGTCTCCGGAATGGCCCTTAAATGGCTCCATTCCTTCCTGTCGGAGAGATTTTTCTCCGTCTTTGAAGAGGAGGTGTCATCGGACCAACTTTAATTGTATCACGGCGTTCCCTAGGGATCCTCACTCAGTCCTACCATGTTTAACATTTACATGAGACCACTGGCTGAATTGGTGCTTCCCTGGGGAATTCAGCTTATCACCTACGCTGATGATACACAGTTGGTCGTCTCCCTGGCAAGGGACGAGGCCATAGACCAAGGGATTAACAACTTGACCCCTTGCCTTACCAAAGTGATGGAGTGGATGACCTCCTCCTTTCTAAAACTAAACGGGTCGAAAACCGATAATATGCTTTTGGGCTACAAAGCCCCTGTCAACCTCGACCCTTGGTGGCCAAAATGTCTTGGCCCTCCACCGCCTCCTAAGACCCAAATAAAGAGCCTTGGGGTCTGGCTTGACTCATCCCTGGGATTTCAAGTCCAGGCAAAGAAGGTGGCTGCGACCTGTTATGGTTTGATTAGGGTTCTCAGGAAGGTTTTGACCCTTCTTCCGTTTGAGGCTAGACGCATGCTAATCCAGTCGCTGATTCTGTGCAAATGCGGTCTATTTTGGGGCCCCAGAATGTTCCATCCAAATCTTGCAATCAGTGCAGAACTGTGCAGCTCGGCTGCTTATGAATGTACCCAGACGCAGTTCCAAGAAGGCAGCACTGAAGGAACGACTGGACAACAACGCCCACGACAGCAAGGAAATCTTCAGCGTCATCAAGGACTTCTCCAACCCCAGCACCGGCAACAACGACATCACTCCTTCACAAGATCTCTGCGACTCTCTCGCCTCGTTCTTCCACCGCAAGATCGCCGCCATCCACAACAGCTTTGGCGCACCATCCACGCACCCAACCGTCGAACCAACGCCCCCCACTGCCACCCTCTGCACCTGGACCACAGTAACCACCGAAGACACAGCCCCCACGATGAACACCATCCACTCCGGATCTCCAACCGACCCCCTGCCCCCACCACGTCTTCAACAAGGCCGACTCCACCATCGCACCCCAACTCCGGGACATCATCAACACCTCCTTCAACACCGCCACCTTCCCGGAGAGCTGGAAGCATGCCGAGCTCAGCACCCTATTGAAGAAACCAACAGCGGACCCCACCGCCCTGGGCACCACTCCCAAGCCAACAGACCACGCACGGAACCTGGGCTTCATCCTGGACTCCTCCCTCTCGATGACCAGACAAGTCAACGCCGTCTCCTCATCGTGCTTCAACACCCTACGCATGCTCCGCAAGATCTTCCGATGGATCCCGACCTAAACCAGGAAGACGGTCACCCAGGCACTCGTCACCAGCCGACTGAACTACGGAAACACCCTCTACGCCGGAACCACAGCCAGGCTACAGAAAAGACTCCAACGCATCCAGAACGCCTCCGCCCGACTCATCCTGGACATCCCCCGACGCAGCCACATCTCCGGCCACCTGAGGGACCTGCACTGGCTCCCCGTCAGCAAGAGGATCACGTTCAGGCTCCTTACCCACGCACACAAGTGTCTCCACGACCTGGGCCCCAAGTACCTCAACGACCGCCTGACCTTCTACACGCCCACCCGCCAGCTACGTTCTACAAGTCTCGCCCTCGCCGCCATACCACGCATCCGAAGAGCCACCGCCGGAGGAAGATCCTTCTCCTACCTGGCAGCCAAGACATGGAACTCCCTCCCCATCCACCTTCGGCTGACCCAGGACCATCTCGCCTTCAGGAGACAACTCAAGACCTGGCTGTTCGAGCAGTAGCGGACCCCTCCCCCAAGCACCTTGAGACCCTTCCGGTTGAGTAGTGTGCTATACAAATGTTATGATTGATTGATTGATTTGAATTCTCAATTATTTTACTGATTTTTTCAAAAGATCTGGAATTCCACGCTACCCGGCCTTGGACTGGATTTATCAGAGCTGTTCTGTGCAATTCTATTATATGTAATGGGGATGTTCATTTCAATATTAGACCAGTTGTTAATTGAAGAATAGCGTGATCGCTTCCTTTCTCAAACTTTATATTAAGTTGATGGGCTAATCCACAGAGATCTGGGCTGCAGATCATGTAATCTAGGATTGATGCATTGCAACCTCCCTTTCTTGTGAAGGAAGCTGGAATATCTCCTTCGATGTTGCCATTTAGTAGTACTCCATTGAGGGTAGCGAGTGATGATAGGATGATTTTCCCTCTCTTGTTTGATTTACTTCCTGAGGGAAATTGTTGAATGAGTATTGCCTGTGCCTCATCTTTTTCTCCTGAATCCCATTTTTCTAATAGATCATTAGAAATTTGCCCGTTTAAGCCTATTGTTAGGAACGTTAGAGGGAAATTCTGTTCTTCCACCACCTTTTCAATGTCCTCAAATACGTTTAGGGATAATGCGTCCATTTTTGTTCCCGAGGGGATGTAGACGTTAAAGATAAGCATTTTGTTCAAGCTTCTGTTCCTGTCGGTCCCTATTTTGATCTTTAAACATTGGAAATTCTTAGAATGTGTAGGTATAATTTCCTGATCCCAATAATAATCTTTGGATAGAAGAATTGCGATCCCTCCTTTTGCGTGCCCATGTGTGACCGGTTCTGCTGGAGTATCATACACGAAATAGTCAGGGAAGTCAAAATTTGTGGTTGCCCAGGTTTCTTGTAAAGCCACTATCCCTGGACGATCTTGGGTGATTGTTGCTAGTTTTTCTTGAGTTTTCCCAGCGATGTTCCAGGAATAGATGGTTAGACCTTGGCTAGCAAGGGCGCTTGATTTCAGGTCCCAGTGTTTTGTTATTAAGGTTCTCTGCAATCCATGCCCATGAGTTATCAGTAGGTATTTTTTCATGAGTCAAATTATTCTTGGTCCAGCTTCGCCTTATTCCGTTGGTAATTGAGACTGAAATTTCTTCTTTGTAAGGATTTGACCGGTTGTTATTGCTGCGCTGGGTTACTATTGGATGGTGTTGTTTGGTTATATGGAATTCTGGTGTCGGACCTATTACCCCTTTTGCTGGGGCCACGTCAAATCTGTCATTCAAAAATGTCATGAGAAAACATACCAGTGAATTAAGACAACATTGTCTGTGCTAAGTACAAAGTGGTCCCTTTGGAAACTCATTCGCACCACAGGATCTAATGGATCAGTTCTTTTATGGAAATTGACCAAACATACATGAGTACTCTCTCAAATAAGACGTATTTTTAAACAGAGCACTGAAGAAGTCCATCAGGATGAAACGTATTGGCTTCTGTGGTTATCAATTTTAAAAAGAAGAAGAACATGAATAAAGAATTATCTTCAAAACATATCTATTGGAGAATATGAATTGAATGTGTGCATGAAATATCATGAGTTTGTGTTGAATTATTATGAATGAGAAGTAATACCGTCTTGAAAAGGGTGCTGAACAATTGCAATTGTTCTGTATTGGAGGGTTTTCCACTGAAAGTTGAAAGAGGTTGAACTTTCAGTACAGGGCACCTTTATAGGGGTCTAAACAATTTTCCCATGGTAAGGGTGGGTGCAGTGGTATATTGTCTCAACCTCTTGTGTATATTTGTTTCCCAGATTTCAAGAAGGAATTAAGCATGTCCCATGCTGTTCTGACCACACCTAGTTTGGCAAGATGGTGTAAGAGAAGGGGGTGGGGGGAGTGTTGAATAAAGTAGGTAGATCAAGGTGTATAAGTTCTGCACTTGTGCTCTGATCTAGCGTCCATTTAATGTTGTCAGAAATCTCTAATACCTTTGTCTCCATACTATGACAGGGATAGACACCAAAATGGCTATGGTGCAACAACTTGCTCTGCTCCCAAAAATCAGAAAACTAATTGTTAACCAGTTTTCGCCGACCTTTTGGCAAAGGCCAGCCAAAAGAATTAGATCTATGGTTGCTGAAGATGTTAGGATCAAGAGATTGTTCGTTGAGAAGAGGAATCACTTTGGCAAGTTTGCATGAGGCTGGGAGGACACCGGAAAATAGGGAGATATTAAAAATTCTATTGATTACCAGATTAATAATATCTACCACCAATGTCAGCAATGCATGGGGGCAGGCATCCAAAGGAGATCAGGATTTACACTATAAAATGGCCTCCGTTGATTGCTCAAAGGAGATTGGCCTATACTTGTCAAGCTTTCTGGCCTCATCATCAGGTCTGACAGGCAACAGACACTGCTTAAGAGCAGGAAGAGTCTTTTGGATGTTGGCGATCTTACTTTCAAAGAATGCCACCGACCTGTTGCACAGTTCTTGGGAGAGCACAATCACCCCATGGCAGGATTTGGATGAAAGGAAAGATTTAGCAATATGAAAGATGCCATGAGAGCTATGGGGAGCCGCATTGATTTTTTCCTCATAATAAGAAATCTCTGCCAGTTTGACAGAGGCATGGCAAGCGCTAAAGCAATTTTTTAGGTCTTGCCTGAGCCAGCGCATACACTGTTCTGGCGAGACATTTAGTACCTGCTTTAAAAGTGCTACCAAAGCGGCCACCAGCTTGCGCTCACGCGCACAAGCGTGCGCTCCATGCTCCGCCTCTGCTGCGCGCGCATCCCTTGTTTTCTTCCAATTTCGCGCAAAGCGCGGGTGCCGCGATTATAGCAAAAGTAAACAAACAGATTTTTTTTCAATTCCGCGATTATAGCAAAAGTAAATAAATAGATTTCTTTTCTATTTCTTTACTTTTGCTATAATCGCGGCACCGGCGCTTTACTTTTAACATTAAAAGTAAAGCGTGGGTGCCGCGATTAAAGCAAAAGTAAATAAATAGATTTTTTTTTCTATTTCTTTACCGTCCCCATTGTTTGGCAGGCTGCATAATTTGCAATGCAGATCAACCCTTGCCTTTTCAGGCAATAGAAGCACAAGCTGTTGCCCCCTCCTCCCTGTCTCAAATAACTGACCACTCAAAACACACACCCCACCACTTACCCAGATCTGCCACCTATTCCCATGTTTGACTGACAAGGGTGAGACAATCCAGCAATCTAGGGGTGCCAACGAAAAGATGCTCACATCAAGCAGAAAGATGCAAAGATTTGAGATCAACTTGGCCCTTTAAAAGTTTAGATCTGACAAGACTGTCAAGTTTAGACAATCATCTATTTGAAATCTGCATCAACAGCATACACTAATAAATGCAAGGCCGATATTTATTTACATCTTATTAGATGGTCTTACACTTTAGATGAGATCTTGTACATAATTATCATCCAATCAAATAATATTAAGAAGTAGTAGTAGTTTTCTGAAGTCGCCTGGGATATGTTTATATGCAGCAAGGACAGCCGGAGAGACCTATCTAGACTGTCCAGTGTACTACAAAAAGGAAAGCTGAACTATGTGCTACTGTCTCCATCTTTGTCCCTGCTCTCACACTACAAATCTGTCTTATGTTTTTCCCCATTTCATAGTCTGAGATTCTGCAAGTTTGTGGCTGCTTGCGGGTGAAGGATTTGTTTAATGTGCACCCTTTGGCAACAGAAATTCAGCTGGCGGCATGAGGCAGGTAAAATAAAACCTATGTTTAACTAAATAGACTTTCCTTCAAGATCCGCTGGGCTCCTATGGGAACATTTCAATGAACATGTGAAAGAGTAGGCTAAACAAGCACCTAAAATGGCAAATCGATAATGAGGGCACTTACTGGCAACACTGGAACCTTCGTTTGCCTATAAGTTTTCACCAATCAAGCTCTCTTTTTTTAGCAGATGCTAGTGAATTTAGCCCCGACAAATCATTAAAAGCCCTTTCCCAACAAAACAACGCAAGGCCAGGCCAAGTGGGCCAGGACAGATTACACGGCTACTTTTCGTACACCAGGTAATTCCAGGTGTACAAACCTGTGTGTAAACTCGCCACATTCACATGTTAGTAGATCAAGCAAATGAAGTACAGAAAAAGGATTCCAAAAATGTTGGTCACCTATGGAAGAAATAATAGGTACTCGGATCTCGTGGTTGTTCAGGTGACACATCACTCTCTAGGTCATAACTGTTGGAAAAGACCTCCTTTAGTGGGTAGGACTGTCGGCTGGCAATCCATCAGGACTCTTCCCCGGAACACAGTGAGGGCTCAGGCATGTACAGCACCTCAATTCTATTACCTCAAGCTGCAAGGCAAGCAAGTTTGGTGCTATTGTTACAACAATACTGTTAGGAAAATGTGCTCTGGATTTCTAGCCAAAACTGTTATCCTCTATTAGGGCTACAATACGCAGAGGCCTGTACTTCAGAGTTCCATGGTTCTCCTCTGAAACGCACTTTATGAAAACTGGGGCAAGGTTTCTAGCTTTGCAAGCAAACAAAAGGTCTCCCATAAGCAAAGCACAGGTGTGGCTGGAGCGCAAAATCATTTATAAAGGAATGGCATCTGTTATAAAGAGCTTGTCTCCACAAACTATACTAAGAATTTTAAAGGTGGCACCCATCACATGACTGAGTGACCTGCACCATTTCATCTGTAAAACCTTCAGACCACATGCACTCTGCACCCTGAAAGCAAATATTTGAGAATAACATGCACATGAAACGCGATCAGCAGCTGACAACACCCATTGTCCCAAAAGATGTAGACAGGTAAGGGTCACCGTCGGAGCTAGTTCATGGTCAACACAGAAGAGTCTGATTTTGTTTCATAAAGTCAACCTATGCTGAACCTAGTGTGTGTCTGTACAGAAAGATCACCCCACAGTAGTCACATGACCCTTGCTCAAAGTCAAAACCTGCACACAGATGAGAAAAAAGTCCTGACTCTCCGGTCAGCAACCTCGGCCTGGCCAAAACCGACCAGGCCTTTGTTTGACCCGTGAGTAGCCAACCAGAGCTTCTGGCTAGGGAGCATATCTTATTTTGTGCTTCCCTCTACCATCTAGTTCGGGTATGCCGTATCGCTGGCACACTGACTGGTCTCATACATCATCTTTCCTCAAAAACTCAAGTGCCTTATTTCACAAATGGAATTTGTTGGGTTGTATCACTGGCATGGAAGCTATTCATGATGCTGCAAAGCCTAGCTAGCATGCAATAGGCTAGATAAACCTTCCCCACCAAGAGGAGTGAAACCAAACTTTGAGTACAGTGGTGTAACAAGCTTGGAGCTTTACAATGATGTACATTAATGTTTCGGCTTCTCCACTATGAAGGAGACTACCGCTCACTAGGATTTCTTGAAAACTCACTGCCTGTCAGAACCAGCACCAAAACCGAACCATGCACTCAGCCCACAAGGAAGGAGGAGGTGTACCTATACAAGGAGTAACATTCAAAGGTCACCCACAACAGCCTAAACTACATCTTGAAAGAGTTGTCCCCAATAAATTGGAAAAAACACAGTTGATGGACAGAATGTAGAACAATGTCATACATTCACCCCAGTACAAGGATCTGGGCCTAAATCCATCGTTTTTTTGCACTCCACATCACCCTGGGTTAGACACTGGCTAATTGGGTCACTTTCAATTTAGGGGGAGGGGGGCAAGGAATATCAGCCTAGACTATTGGGACCTGGGCAAAGACCCTACTTCCCAACTCACGCACTCCACTAAAGTGAAGCTTTGGTTAGCATTCCATCTGGCAGCCCAAATATTTACTTCTGCGGCCTGCTCTTTGTGCGATAAAATGTTGATGCACTCCCTTTGGTACACAAACAACTCGAGTGAAAGGTGCTTTCCTCTGCAGACAACCTACAACCACTGAGCTGAAGGATTATCAAGGCGTGAGAGCTTGGGGGGTAGTTTGGTGGAGCAGAAAGGATGCAGCAAAGAAAATCGCAGCATGAGTAATCATCATCCTCAAGAGAGCTGTGCGTGAGTGATACCATCCATCGCAGAAAGCGAACTGTTTTAACAGGATTGCCGGCCTCATGGCAGGCTGGTGTGGCTTCATGGTGCCAGAGTGTGACGCCCCTTTGCAGGCGCCAAGCCAAATATATTCCGCAAATACCACAACCGGCATGACTCACCCACGCAGGAATGAAATGACTGAAACGGGCGCCACTCAGCGTTCCTGCTCCTCTTAAGAGCGAGGACATCAATCGTATGAATAATCACTCTTATAAAACTCCCCAGTCCATGGTCCTTCGTCTCCTTTGAAATACTCACGCAGAGCTGTGCTTTCGCATTCTCAAGAACCAGTGCGAGGCAGTGTAAACCACAGTCTAGAGCGACAGTTCACTTTAGTCAAGTCACTACTGATTACAAGTTATTTAGTTCATATAAGGTGTTCCTAATAAAATGAGAAGGCAGGCTCAGCCCATGTCTCTCCTAGCTGCACGGGGGTTCGCATTTTCCTTGCACCTACCTTTCTGGCTTTACCCAGCTGCAGCCAGGAAGGATTGTCAGCGCCACAGTCAATGTTGCCTTTTTTTGTCTGTGGTAACCTTCCTCCATTCCTAAAATGTTAATTTACGGGCTGCAATACGCCTACGGTGCTCTGTGCTGCTCCTTCTAATGGTGCCCTGTGGCTTTGGTCTGTCGGCCATCCACCTTCAAGAATCCACCGAGCAGTCTAATGGTGGGGACAATGTGGGGAAATCCATTTTTCCCAGACACCATCATTGGCCTCCCAACCCATCTGGTATCTGGAAATGAACAAGGGTCTGTGTTTATATTTGAGGCCTGCAACAGCACCATATAGAGTTGTTGCCTAGTGTATGCCCATCGGGCAAGGGAATAAACGTAAGTTGTATAGGATGTTTCTCCACTACTCTGTTGTATATTGCTGAATTGTATTATTGCTCAAAGTATTTGGCAGAAGTCAGATTGTGTTCTATCTACTACTGCAAAAGGCATGTCATGTTCCAACTAGATCTGTTGGCCATCTCACTCTTGAGCATTGGCATAGCCAATAGGTCTCGCTTTTGGGACCTTATAAGTATTTAGTTATGCAGCACAGTATCCTTGGTACAACAACATCCACTGTTGCATTGCTAAACACTTATAAGGTAGCCATGCAACAGCGGATGTTGTTGCACCAAGGATATTGTGCTGCATAACTAAATACTTATAAGGTCCCAAAAGCAAGACCTATTGGCTATGCCAATGCTTGTTTTAGGTAGATTTACTGTTAAGAGAATGGTCCCTTCACCAGAGTCTCTCAGGTTTTATACAAGCTTTACTCTCAGCAGCCAAAGAAGTGGAGAACCAGGGGGCAGCCTGCCTCCCTCTCCTCTCCCACACCCCTTGAGGGGGCTAACGCCTTGTCTAATAAGGTGGCCACGCATTAACTTTGTTATGCGCGGCTATCTAATTATCTTGCTGTGGAGCGAGATCCCTTTGCAGTACTGAGACGTTCCAATCGCGCCATAGTTGTGGCTGGAGCTGCTTTCCTTTCCACCCATCCCTGCGTACAGCCACCATGTACTGTGCTTATTTAGCTTGCTTTAGTTTGAGCCTGTGGGATCCCTCTGTTACACCGATCCGGTACAGCTCCTGTTTCTGGTGTGCCACGACTTTCAGATTTCAGTGATTCTTAATAGACCTGAACAGTAAATTCCGTTCCGTTTGCGGAATTTGCGGAATTTGGGTAATTTCGTGTTCTGCGGAGAACGCAAAATTGCCCAAAATTCTGCGTTCCGCTACTTCGCGAAATGTTTTGCTTGTTAGCGTTCTCAAAATGCGTGTTCACGAAATATTTCACCCTGAGCACGCAAACAGCAATTGCGAACAGGAAAAAAGTATCGCGAACAAGCGAACATGTTGACAGAAAGATGAAAGGCAGAGCCTTCCCAGAGAATATAAACATGTTTCTTTAAAATAACACACTCCGTTCCACTGTAGTTCATCCGAGTACTTCTTCACACAGTCTGCATTACTGCAATTATTACTCAAATTGATGTCACTAATTTTATCGGAAATATGAGGCAGAGTAACCTCTGACAGACGATAACATATTTATGTAACTCACTGGCACACCGACGTGTCTCTTACAAAGGCAATGTAGTAATTCATATTCAAAATGTCTTTATTCGGCACAGAAATTAGCCATAAAAGATCGACAAATAAATACATCCCAAAAATCAGGTATAACATTACATTTGTTAATTTAGTAATACTGTGTATTGTGGGGACAATTGTTATTTAATTCGATGTTGCCCATGTTGTCGGAATGTTGAACAGCGAGACAGCCCTGTCTGAGAACAACAGCGTGTTTTGTTTTTTTACTTCATCACAAGGTTTACTTGCACCTTACAGTGTCTAGAAATATTGCTGTATTTTGCACGTGTTATTATTTACCTCGATGGCAATAGTGTATGTAGGATAACAGCTGAATAGGCCCTGCGAGGATTCCAAGATGTAATTTGAAGGTTGCACGTACGTATCTGTGAATGGGCAGCTAAACACTGATTTTTTAACCTACTAGAAACAAATGGGAAATCATATTCTTCGTTTTCTCTGTGTTTTGGTCCACTCACTGCATCTGTGAGGGTCTTGCTCGCCCCCCACCAACCCTCACCAGTCGACCCCATTTGTAAGAACCCCCCAATACCCCTAGCCAGAGCTGCAGTCCTAACAGGAGGTGACAGGTCGTAGTCCCGTGTTGCTAGATGGACAGCAACTTAATTTCTGGACAGTAGCACTTAAAAACAAAGCTCCACTTTGATAGGTAGCATGTTTAACGCCTTCTCCTAATTCCTCTTTATTTATTCATTTATTTTATTTATGCATTTTGTAGAGCGCACAACTACCCAAGGGTGTCTCGGCGCTAAGGACTGACAGCAAGATAGGTAGTTACACTGGATTATTGAATAAAAAGCCAAGTCTTTATCTGTTTCCTAAAGGTGAGCAATGTAGGGCTAGTCTTAATGTGGAAGGGAAGCCTGTTCCAGAGTCTGGTAGTGGCACAGAGAAAAGATCTGTTGCCCCAGGACACTTTCTTTGTGCGGGGAATAATGAGGAGATTGGCAGTGGAGGATCGTAATTGTCTGGGAGGATTGTAGGGGCGAAGGGATTGTTTAAGGAAATCAGGTCCAGTGGAATGACTGGCTTTATAAGCAAGGCAAAGTGCCTTACACTTAGATCTGTTTCTGACCGGTAACCAATGGAGTTGGCGTACTACTTTGGAGATGGGTCTAAATTTGGGAGTGCCTGTCAGAATCCTGGCTGCTGCGTTCTGTATCAGATGAAGTTTATTGAGAACTCTTTCTTGTGGATTGATGAATAAACAATTGCAATAATCCACTTTGGACATGATGAGTGCGCTGATCAAAGTTTTAGCAGCTGAGGATGGGAGGTATGGGAGAAGTTTTTTTATGATTTTAATGGTGTGGAAGGCTGAAGAGACTACAGAATTGGCATGATGCATAAATGACAGTTTAGTGTCAAAAATGACCCTGAGGTTTCTAACTTTTGTAACTGGGGCAGGGGGAGTCCCTCAGCCTGCTGGCCACCAATGAGGGGACCAGGCGGGTGTGAGATTGCCGAAAATCATCACTTCTGTCTTGCTGGAATTCAGTCTAAGGGAGTTGTCCGCCATCCATGAGCTTATAGCAAGCATTCTCTTCTGGAAGTTGGCAGCAACTCTAGCACCATCATTGTGTTGCTAAAACAAATTGGGTGTCGTCAGCGTATGAGGTAACACCCAGGTTATAGGTTTTGATGACCCTCGCCAAGTCCGACACGTAGATATTAAACAGGGTCGGGCTTAGCAAGGATCCCTCGGGTACCCCGCAAGGAAAAGTGAATGGGGGGGAGGTGAAAGTGCCAAGCTTGACTGATTGTGATCGATTAGCCAAGAATGATGCGAGAAGATCTTGGGCCCTATGACTGATACTAGGTGCGGTTACATGGTCGATCAGAGTTGCATGGTTGACCGTGTCAAATGCTGCTGAGAGAACCAGCAGGACGAGAACCGCGGCTCCTCCAGCATCCAGGATTTTTTGGATCTCATCAGATGCCTTGATGAGGGCAGTTTATGTGCCATGTCCCTTTCTGAAGCTGGGTATCATCTAGTAGCTGGTGTTGCTCGATGAAATGTGCCAGTTGGGTGTTCATAACTTTCTCTGCAATTTTTGCTGATAGAGGCAGAGATGCAATAGGTCTGTAACTGGCTGTGTCTGATGGGTCGAGGTTGGCTTTTTTGATAAGAGGCTTAATGACTGTCTTTTTCCAGATGGAACGGTATATACCAGTTTTGAGCATGGAGTTTAGTATGTTAGCTAGATTGTATCCTATGATAACAGGGTTGATATTCAGCGTGGCGGGAGGGCATGGATCTTCAGGGGAACCAGATTTCATAGAGGAGATGAGGAGAGTGATGAAGTCAGGGGAGACTTGGTTGAATTCATCAAAGGTTGGGGAGTGAGGAGTGTGAATGATAGTGGAGTCTGAAGGAGCTGGGGAGGCTGTGGAAATGTTGGGATCAGTGGTGTCAACTGAAGAATTAATTAGAGCTAAGTTATTGTAAATGATACAGACTTTCTCTTGGAAGTATGCAGCTAATGAGTCACAGAGGGATTGAGTGGCGTTGATAGGAGGGGTTGATCCTTGTCCCGAGAGTTTGGATACCACTTGGAAGAGCTGTTTGGCAGACTTTTTTGCTGATTCAATTTGATTACAGTAGAAATTAATTTTGGCTGTAATCAGAAGGCATTTGAAATGACCAAGGGATTGTTTGTAGAGAGCTTTATGGGAGGGATCGTAGTGTAGGCGCCAGCGACGTTCTAGATGTCGGCATTTTTGTTTTTTGCACCTAAGGGTCTCAGTGAACCAAGGTGCAGAAACAGCGCTTCGGTTGCTAGACCTGCATTTAGTGGGTACCGTTGTATTAACCACATTGTTAATCCATTGAGTATAGAGATTAGCTGCTGCATCAGGGTCACTTGGGGGAAAGTCAGGCTGAGATGTGAGTAAGGAAGATTGAAATTCAAGGGGGTCAATGTTACTCCAGGCTTTGAACTGTCTGGGGAGAAGGGGTTTTAGGTAAGGGGAAGGATTGTTGTTATATTGAATGTCAAAGAGGACTGCATATTGGTCAGTCCAAGGTAATGGTAAAGTGTTCCCTAGGACAAGGCATTGGTAATTGGAGAAGAGTACGTCTAAAATATGTCCCGCAGAGTGGGTGGGGGAAGTGACGATTTGTGTGAGGCCTACCGCCTCTAGTTCAGCTAGAAGAGCTATGGTGTCTTGATCGTCGTGTGCCTCCAGGTGGAAATTAAAATCTCCTAAAATGGAGAAGTTGTTTTTGCCTGCCACTAATTCCAGTAGGCTGCCTAAAGAGGTCAGGAATTCTGGGCGGGATCCTGGGGTCGGTAGAGGAGAACACCTTTAAATGGCGAGAATTGGGGGACCGTAATAGAAAAGTAGCAGGCTTCACAGGTGTTGGTGGGGACTAGTTCCATTTTAATTAAATAGTTTTCCCAGTAAATGATTGCGAGGCCTCCACCTTTTTTCAGCGGTCTGTCGAATCTGCAGACAGAGTATCCTTCTGGTATGGCTGTGTAGAAATCTGGCCCAGCGGCCGGATCACCCCAAGTTTCAGTAATCATTAAAAGGTCTAGATTGTGGTTTTCCGTGAAGTTTAGAATTTCAAATATGTGTTTTGGAAAGGACCGAGCGTTAATTAAAGCCAAGAGTATGTTTGCATGTAGGGAGGTGGCGCTACGGGACGGATGCGGTGAATGAGGGGTATTTAAGGAGAAAAGGCAGTTAGGGCAGAGTAGTATGGGGTAGTGAGCAGATTTTTCAAGTTTATAACTAGGGCAGTTGGAAGGATAATTGCAGGAGGAGCGTATGGTTTTTAAATGTTCAGGTGTATAAACTATTTTTTTGTGACCTGTAGTTCGGCTTGGCGAATAACGGGTGGGTGGCCCTGGGCCCGGTTCAGGAGCGGACGGGCTTTCCTTTGGCACCTGCTGCACGCATCCGCTGCGTGAACGGAAAGGCATATGTCTTTATAACTTGGTCAGGCAGAGCAACTAGCCTGCTGACCTGCGTGCGCGATGGGGGAAGGAAGTAGTAATCACGTTCGGGGCGTGGTAGAAGTCAAGTCTTCCCTCCACAACAATCAGCGGTGGACGGGGGAAGGGGGTGAATGAGGTGAGATCAAGAGTGAGTTAAAACATGTACATTAAAGCAGTGAGCAATATTTTAAAAAGATACAGTTAACAGCGCGATTAGTAGCGTTCCAATAAAGACTGTGGAAGCCCTTTGCCAGGTGCTCCCGAGTGCCAGCGCTCTATTGTCGTTACCCTCCTTGGCGAGTCCAAAGCACGAGGGAAATGCAGGCCTTTGTAGCTTGGCCGGGCAGAGCAACTAGCCTGCTGACCTGTGTGCCGCTAAGAGGTAGGAAGTAGTAATCACTTCCGGGGCGCGGTAGAAGTCAAGTCTTCCCTCCACAACAATCTGATAAATCAGCGGTGGACCGGGGAAGGGGGTGAATGAGGTGAGATCAAGCGCGAGTTAAAACATGTACATTAAAGCAGTGAGTAATATTTTAAAAAGATATAGTTAACAGCGCGGTTAGTAGCGTTCCAATAAATACTGTGGAAGCCCTTTGCCAGGTGCTCCCAAGTGCCAGTGCTCTATTGTCGTTACCTTCCTTGGCAAGTCCAAAGCACAAGGGAAATGCGGGGCTTTTGTAGCTTGGCCGGGCAGAGCAACTAGCCTGCTGGCCTGCGTGCCGCTAAGAGGTAGGAAGTAGTAATCACTTCCGGGGCGCGGTAGATGTCAAGTCTTCCCTCCACAACAATCTGATAAATCAGCGGTGGACCGGGGAATGGGGTGAATGAGGTGAGATCAAGCGCAAGTTAAAACATGTACATTAAAGCAGTGAGCAATATTTTAAAAAGATATAGTTAACAGCGCAATTAGTAGCGTTCCAATAATGACTGTGGAAGCCCTTTGCCAGGTGCTCCCGAGGGCCAGCGCTCTATTGTCGTTACCTTCCTTGGCGAGTCTTTAAGTGGAAAAGGTGATGGCTGGCTGCCCCGGAGTGCCTGTGCGGCATTAGAATGGCAGGAAGAGGCGGGCTCCGCAGCATCTTATCAAACTTTTCCAGGTAGCCGCTGGACATCAACGGAGAAGCAGAGCTCCCTGCGCCCCAATTGTAGTGACCCCCTCAGATGTCACCTCATGTGGTGAAGGCTTCCTGCCTCCCACCTTGAGCAGGGCAGCCACTGACATCAGGAGGAAGGGGCAGTTAAATAGTAGTGCATCGAAGGGCCTCTGACTGCCCATCCATTATAAGTAGGGCTCCCGGTTTTATGGTATATAGTTTAGGGACATTTCTGCCTGTATTTATCCATGTTTATTTTTTGTCACCTTTATCTGTATTCATCCTTATATTTATTATGGGTTTTGTGAAAAACAAAGCTGAAACTGGTATATTTCCACATGTATTTTTCCAATAAATATGCAGTCATGCTTGAATACCTTCCAGGTTTCGGTGATATGAACACCCGCAGAAGATAAATCAATGCACTTATATGAAAATATGCAGATTTCAGTGTCAACCTTGTGCATATCTACAGCTGTTTAAGCCGTTTCACTAAACTACCTTTTTTAACCCCCTTACCTATCAATCCACACAGTTATTGGCCTGCCAGTTATGGCAAAGTGTATTTAGAATCACTCCAAAAACACAATTTTTCTGTTTTTATCCACATTTAAAAATAAATACAGACAAGAAACTAAATGGTTTAATGTCTGTATTTATCTGTAAAAATCAGTAAAAAGGGAAAACAGGGAGCTTTAATTACAACCCAGTGGCTCACTCAGATGAATGTATGCCGCTGAGAACATACGGTGTCCCAAAGGGGATGAATTCAAATTCCAGCACGGGTGCGGTAGAAAGCGTCAAGGCACTGTAAGCAATATAAGTTATCATTATTCCAATGTGGAGAAGAGCAATTCCTTTCTTTGTCAATCACAAATAGCAAACATCTGTGGACTGATGTGGGTGGGCCCGAAATTAAATATACAGGGCCCAATTCACAGAACTAATCCTAAACTTACTACTTTTGGTATTCACAGAATGCACTTACCACTTTTGGTATTCACAGAATGGATTTACGACTACTAACTTTACGTCCGCACTCGGGCCGGAAATTCCGGCCTGGAGGCAGAGCCTCCAGCTTGGAGGCGGAGCTTGCAGCTCGGAGGCGGAGCCTCTGGCCCAGAGATGGATATTTCAGCCATGGCTAAATCCTCACCCCGAGCCACAAGCTCCGCCTCTAGGCCGGAAGCTCTGCCTCCAAGCCGGAATTTCCGGCCCGTGTGCGGACGTAAAGTTAGTAGTCGTAAATCCATAGTAAGTGCCTTCTGTGAATACCAAAAGTAGCAAATTTAGGATTTTGTCTTAAGTTAATTCTGTGAATCGGGCCCACACACATTAAAGAGCAGCATTGTGTGGCCTTCACCAAAACAAGCCACTAGCTGTACGAAGCTGACCTAAAGAGCACATTCCTTGTGATTAGAACTAAAATGACAAGGCTGGGCTGGTTGTGGAGGTCTTGGATGACACATGGATATTTTAGGTCTCCACCTGCCCCAGTGAATTAAACTAAATGTTGATTTTGCCAATGCTATATTTTGTGTTGATGTTAATTTGCTTGCCTATCCACGTTTAGAACTCGTGAACAGCAGATGTCAGTTAAGAACGGTGAAGTCACTGCACCACCATTCAAACTGTGAAGCCCTTGCACAAGTGAGACTTACCTCAAAACCAAAGTGGGAGGTTTCTTGCCGTTTTTCAATTCTTGTGAGTTGTCTGCGCTTCTAAGAAATGTCTAGCAAAGGATGGGTCTTTCACACCACATTCACACGCACGTCTCTGAAAGCTCAAGCAAGGCGAAATGGTTTGGCGTGCTGAACAAGTGGGTGAATGAACTTATGAAACGTGCAGAGATTTGGAGAGCGATAGGCCAGTGACCGTCCATATTAACTCTCCCGCCCCCTTATCTAAATAGCCAACAGATTACAGGGCTGCGATGTTACAGCTGTCTGATTTTAGCAGAACCCACGTTTTTTGGTTTCTTTAACAACAATATTGTTTTGTTTTCATGACAACAATGTGTTACATCTCTTGTGACTTCCGGGCCATGGCTAAGCTGTGAGGTCTCACGCCAGCCTCTTCTCGTGCTCTCACTGTGGTTGTGTTACCTTCAGGTTTAGGACGAGGAAATTTAGGTGGAAGACTTCACAGCTCAGTGGGTTGTGCAATAGCTGTAAAGATCAGGGTGATCTGCAGGTTTTGTAAACACATAAATAAAAGGCATTATCATTTACGGTGCCAATAGCTCAAACTCTTGCAAATGCGAGACCTATTGCATTGCAAATGCTTGTTTAGTGCAGCAGGCATTTTCTGGTGCCTTACAACAGATTCAAGCTGGCCACAGTTTACTTATATCACTAATGTGCTTTATATGTTCCGAGGAATGGACATTAATTACTGCCTCGAGCCACTGCTGCCTCTCAACCTCAGCCTCGGGTGACATTTGCTCTTTCAAACACTGGTGTGTTGTTCCATCAGCTGCTGTGAGCCGTCTGGCCAAGAGACAGTGCTCCTTCTGTTAATATTCCCACGGCCAAGAATTTTGTTCTGAGTCCTTTAAGTAAATATGTGATAGGAGTTAATGCTTGCATTATAGCTGCTTGCATTATAGCTGCAAGCTATTGGTACACAAATTACAGGGAGCAACTGTAGGTTCATTTGATTTTAACACACAAGGTCTTTCCAACGTATGGATAATAAAAGTAGGAGCTGCCCATAAAGTGTATGCCCACATTGTAGGTTATCTGTGCAAAGTGCACTTTCTTCAAAACGGAGGCGGTCAGACAGAGAAGAGTCTTCCAGTCAGCACTTTGAGGAGGGCTCACAGCAGCAAGTGATGTTACACAAAACACCTCTCAAAAATAAATGTGATTAGACTTGTTATTAAAAGAGTCGGGTGAACTTTCACGATTAGTAGGAAATGTACACTTTTCACACAACCAGCCTTTCGACATCTGCTTCATCTTCACCATGGGGTGAAGGAAGAAGAACTTTTCAAGCATTTTTTTTTTAAAACAATTTTTATTGCAGGTTTACATTACATCTGACATCTCACAGTAAGCATTGCTGTGTCAATCGTCTTTCACCCTCCCCGCTATTTCGTTCCATACACAGCCATTTAGCCCACATCCCAGAGGTTGGGCGGCGCTCTGCAGAGGGGTAAGCCAAATGTCCAGTATCATAGCAATTACGCTCTGTACATCCGGAAAATGTGTATTCCTGCTTTTGTAACTGTTTTCCCCCCTCCCCGCGGCACGTGCCAGAACACTCTTAACTCAAACTCCCCCCTTTCCCCCCTCCCCCGTGACCTCACCATCTACGTAGGAATTCTCTAGTTTGACTACCTTTATTGGTTTTTCCAGGAGTTAGTGCTGAATCAGTCGCGTGGTGTTTCTGGTGTGCCCTGGGGACTGTCATTGTGTGTATTCGGGGCCTCTTCGTCCTCTTGTAGTGTGCTATCTCTCAGTGCCTGCACGATCATTTCTCACGCTGCCGCCGTGTCTATTGCTCTTTCGTCTGGCTTTCTACGGGCTGCTTGGTATCGGATCGTGCTTTCACAAGCTGCCCATTTCAGTAATTCGTTCACCCATCTTCTGTGTGTAGGACCCACCCTCGCCTTCCATACTCTCGTAATTTCTCTCTTGGCCAGAATTAATCCCATGTCTATAAATTTACTAGTGGTTTTATTCTTAGGTGTATGTGGGAACCAGTGTAGTATGCAGGTCGCCATATCAAAGTTCACTGTTCTGTCTGTGACCTCGTTAAGCGTCTCACCAATCGCCTGCCAGTAGCCATGTAGTTCTGGGCAGGACCATAACATGTGGTCCAGCTCCGCTCCCTCTAGGGTGCATCGTGGGCATTCCGCCTCGGTACCCCCAAAGTATTTCTTAATTTAGCCCGGTGTCATGTAGGCTCTCTGTAAGATGTAAAAGTGAATCTGTTGGAATTGCGCGTTTCTCGTGCTCTTGCGAGCCTGTCGCACTATTTGGGCCCAGGCTGTGTCCGGGATATCCTTGCCAAGATCTACTTCCCACTTGGTTTTAAGCACCATGAGTGGCGGTAGGTTCTCCCGCAACATTCTGGAGTATAGACACGTTACTGCCTTATAAGTCCCTGCCGCCATCATTGTATATTGGCAAGCCAAGGTGGTGGTCGGTTCCATCAAGCCCCCCTCCCAATGGGCCCGGATGGCCCTCGTCACTGCTGCATGTAATAAATAACCTCCTCGTGGAAGGTCATATCTCTCCTGAAGATCTTGGTAGGGTATCAGTGCCCCTTCCTCATATAAGTCGCCAATCACTTGTAACCCCGCATCTTCCCACTGCTGTAGCTGTGACCAATCTCCCCCATGTGGGAGCGCGGTCACCATCCCCAAAGGGATTTCTGGGGCATACGGGTGTTGTGGACCCGCTCGGCGCTGCGATCGGTTCCAACACAGACGGAACGTCTGTTCTTCAAGAGTTAGGTCTTTCAGGGCAATTTTCTGTTTCAGAGTTATGTACGCTAGTACATGACGTGGCGTCCCCCTATCTCTTTCCAGTTCCGGGCCACGGTACACTCTTGCCACTTCTTGTGTGAAGAGCTGCAGTTGAGCTGCGAGGTAGTAGAGCTGGAAGTCCGGTACTGCTAATCCGCCCTCGTCCTTCGGACGGGTGAGCGTCGTCAGTGCCACTCTACATCTTCCCGATTCCATATAAAGGAAGTGAGCTGCGACCGTAATCTACGGAATACAGAGCTGGGCACCCAGACGGGCAAGGTGCGAAAGTAGTAGAGCAGTCGCGGCAGGGTGATCATTTTTAGTAAGGAAATACGGCCTGTCTGTGATATCGGTAGGGTGGCCCAGAACTCCATGTTTCCCCGTAATGTTCTTATGCATCTTCCCACATTACCCTCCAGCATGTCTGCTGCCTTATGGTATATATAGACACCTAGATACTTCAAACAGGTGGGCGCCCATTGCAGCTGTAATCGGCAATGTGGTTGTGGTGTACCTTGGCGCAGCGGGAATAAGCACGTCTTGGACCAATTAACCTTTAATCCTGAGATCCCACCAAATCTTGCTAGTAATCTCTCCGCTCCCTCCAGTGCACCTTCCGCGTTCTCTAGAAATAACAACAAATCATCCGCGTAGAGCGAGATATGCTGTAGGCCCCTGCTGCTGTCTAGGCCTCTGAAATGATTCCCTGTCCTCGCCTTCGCTGCCAGGGGTTCGCACGCCAGTGCGAACAACAGGGGCGATAAGGAGCACTCCTACCTGGTACCCCGTTCTACCTGGTATTGCTGTGATATGAGGGGGCCCACTCGCACTCTAGCCACTGCCGCAGTGTACAACACTCTGGTCCATCTGATGTATCCCTCTCCTAGACCGAATTTTTCCATAGTTTTGTATAGGTATTCCCATTCCAGGCTATCGAATGCTTTCTCTATGTCTATGGATAGCACCAGAGGTGTCTGGGCAGTCGTGCATGTGTCTTCCAACAGCCGTGTAAGTCTTCTAATGTTTATAGTCGTGTTGCATGCCGGGATAAATCCAGATTTATCCGGGTGAATCAAGGTAGGCATATGTTGCTACAGTCTACTTGCGAGTATGGCACTCAGGATTTTATAGTCTGTAGTCAGCATGGAGAGCGGCCTAGAGGAGGCTGGATCACCGCTCTCCCTTCCCTGTTTCAATAATGGGATCACTAGCGCTTCCTGCATAGACTGCGGTAGGCAGCCAGCGGTTTTGGACTCATTGTACACCGCTTGGAGGCGGAGTGCAAGGATGTCTGAGTACTTGCTGTAGAATTTAATGGGCAATCCATCGAGCCCTGGTGTTTTGTTACGGGCCATATGTTTAATCGCTGCCTTGATTTCGCTAACCTCTATGTTCCTACTCAGACCATCTGCCTGTTCCTGTTCCAGTTGAGGCAATTGTAGGTCCTCGAGAAACCTATCGATGGCATTGCCACACCCCACTAGTGTACTCTTATACAGGACCCCGTAGAAATTTTGAAAAACCTCTAGTATCTCAGACTGGGTGTATACCATTTGTCCGTCCTCCCCTTCTATGGCTAGTATCGGTGAACTCCGTTTAGAGGGGTTGGCCAGCCACGCTAGTAGCGTCCCTGATTTATCTCCTTCCATGTGTGCTCTCAGCAGATATGCCTTGTGGTCGAAGCTTCGGAGGCGCTCCACCTCCGCCGCCACCGCCTCTCTAGCTAGGTTAACCTCCTCCTGCTTCTCAGGGTGACCTGGTCTTGCTATTTCGGCCTTCCTCAAATTATCATCAGCTTTGGTCAGATCATCCTGCAGAACCCTGCGCACGCCCACGTGCTTTCCTATGCATTGGCCTCTCATTGTCGCCTTAAAGGCATTCCATTCCATCGCTCTAGAGGCCGTTGATCCCTCGTTCTCTTCAAAATAGTGCGTCATTCCTTCCTGCAGTGTCTCGTGAAACAGCGGATCGTCCAGTGTCTCCGGGCGCAGCCGCCATGTGGGGACACATGGAGTCTCTGTCATCCAATTTAATGACGACAGCAAAGGATTGTGATCCGATAGTGTTCTGGTGAGGTACTCAGTCCTCGCTACAAACGGCATCACTAGTGGAGAGCATAAGAGTGCATCAATCCGCACATGCAGGTCATGTAGTCCCGAAAAAAATGAGTAATCTCTTTCCGTTGGGTGTTACAGACGCCAGGCATCGAACAGACCCCCCCGTCTCTGCCAGTCCAGTCTACCCTTCGTAAGACGGTGCACAGGGGAGTCTTGGAGGGGTGGGTGTGATCTATCTAGGGCGACGTCCGTTATCGAATTAAAATCGCCCCCAAGTAGAACAGGGCCCGCCAAGTAATGCGCCAGCGTACCAGAGAGGCGCGCCAAGAAGTGTAGCTGCTCAATGTTCGGCGCATATACGCTACATAGCATTATGTCCCTGCCCCTGAGCCTTCCCTCTACCGCTACATATCTGCCCTCAGTGACAATCACGTGTTTCGTAGCTTGAAAAGGGACCCCCGCCCTTATCCAGATTAAGACACCCCTAGCATATGCCGAATAAGTTGTATTAAATATCTGCCCCCTCCATCTCCTCTACAATGCTATACCCTCTTGTTTTGTGAGATGCGTTTCCTGGAGAAAAGCGATGTGTATCCCCCTACGAATCAGGTAAGCATGTATTTTGTGTCTCCTCGTCATTGAATGTAGCCCCCGGACATTCCAGGTTATGCACCGCAACACACCCGCGTTAGCCATTGTCCCAAATGAGGTACCTTATCATGTCACAGTGTTCCGTTCCTACTGTGGTGGTGGATGTCCCCCAACAGTCCCCAATAACTCTACAACTCGCACTTCTCCAGTGCGCAAAATGAACCTGTAGCCAACTGACAAACACCCCTACAACTCCCCAAACCTCCCTCCCCAGAACAGGCCCCAATATCAAGCTATCAGTACCCATCCAAACTCAGGTGAATCCCTGTACTCCCCAACTACTCCACAGTCGTGACCGTGAATGCCTTAAGGGCTAGTGAGGTGTGACTCCGGCTAGACGGCTGCTGCGCTAGCCCCCCGCGCCCTCTGATCCCCCAATGTCAGTGCCTGTGCAATAGCCCTAAGAACGCCCCCCCACACCAGCTTCAACCACTCGGGCCCTCTCTTACTCAGATAATGTCCATCGCCTGCCGCCCTCATGTCATTGCTCAGGATCTCTTCCGAGGTCTGCGGCGTCACCAGCGGGCCATTGGCGTTGAGTATGTCCGATTGGTCCGTTTCCGTGCCCGAGACATGGCCTTCTGATTCTGTGTCCTGCTTAGCTGAGGAGGTCGACAGTGATTCCACCGCTTTCAGTGCTGCTTTTCTCTCCTCGTCCGTTTGGGATGCAGTGGGTTTGCGTGATCCCTGCCGCCTTCCGCGTATCCTCTGCGACTTCCTCTCCTGTGTCAACGATCTCTCTCTCACCTCCCGGAGTCTAGCCCCGTCCGTGCCCGCTTTATATGTGTCCCACCATGACCACGCGTCAGCCGATGTGGAGAAAAAGATTGATTTATCATCTACTACCACTCGAAGCTTCGCCGGGAAGAGCAGGGAATATTGAATGCCCTCTGTTCTCAATTCTCGCTTGATGGACAGGAAGGAGGCTTGCATTCTCTGCGTCTCAAACGTGTAGTCGGGGAACAATGTCACCTTGCTGTTTGCTACTTGAAACGGCCCGCGTCGCGAGCCCGCTGGAGGAGCACATCCCTGTCTCTATAGTGTAACCATTTGGAAATAATCGGTCTCGGTGGCAGCCCCGGCTTAGGCGGCCTGGACGGGACACGGTGGGCTCGTTCCAATGTGAAGAAAGGGGAGAGGCCTTCAGGAGCCACCTCCGTTTTAAGCCAGGTGTCCAGGTATTCAATCATATCTCCTCCTTCTGATTTTTCCGGAATACCCACTATTCGGATGTTACTGCGCCTACTTCTGTTTTCCGCGTCCTCTGCTCTTCTTTCTAGTGCTTGTATGCGATCGAGGGCATCCGCTAACCTCCCCTCCGTTGATTTGTGGGCCGGAGCCAGATCCTGCAGGGTGGACTCCACGTTTTTCACTCTGTCTTTGAGTTTGTCATGTTCTGCGTGGAGAAGGCCCAAGCCCGTAGCCACCTGTGCGATGTCCTGTTGTAGGGCGTCCCTGGTCGCCGCGATGGCCTCTAGTATCCGGTCCTGGAGCTGCTGTAGGTCCGCCGGACCCGTTGAGCTCCCATCTGAGGTCTCCGATGGTGTTGCCCCCTCTGTTTTCTTGTTAGGCTTCCCCATGGTTACCACTAGGTACTGTGCCGGCTTCACTTGCGTGCGATTATGGCTCTACTGGCGCCGCTGTCCTTGGAGATATCGGTCTCCGGCCAACACTAGCCTCAGTTGGGTCGCAGGTGCGTAGGCCCGTCCCAGGATCAGGTTTTGGTCACTAGCGGAGGGGTGAGCAGCGGGGCTTCCCCCCCGGGTCCCCCACACACACCTCGCCGGAATTTTAACCGCGGCTCTAGGGGTTCCCAGGCCCCTGGGCTATCCTCTCGGATTTCCTCCGCCTACAGGCCTCCAGACCAGTAGTACTGCTGCAGCGCTTGTCGCACTGCCCTCCACCGTCGGTGCCCTTCCAGTGCTCTTCCCCGAGCGCACCGCTCGCGGATAGGGCCCTCCAGCTGCCACTGGAGATTGTCCTCGTGGCTCGTCGGCCCCGCTCTCCAGGCGTGCAAAGGTTTAGCCCCAGGTTGGCCCCGTGCCTCCACTCTCGCTCCCCACTTCCGGGCAGGTCGCGGCCGGCTCCTCCGCCGCTGGCCCAGTGGAGGTCCACCGCCCTCTTGCGTCTTATTCCCACAGGGGCCCGGGGGGTTCGTCGGCCGACTCTGTCACCCAGGAGCACCGTCCGCAGCGGCCGCTAGCGACAATGCCTCTTCCTTGCCACCTCTCCTTCACTCGGCGGCCACCGTCCCGTCAGGAAAGCTCGGGGACCCCTCCTACCTTCACCGAGTAGGCAGGGCGGCTTCGTTGCTGCCGCGGTCCCACTACAACTCCCCCCAGTGGGGTTGGCACGTCGGCTCCTCAGCGGCGCTGACCCGTAGATCCGTCCCCTTTGTGGCCTCAATCCCGACCAGGGTCAGTGCACGGCGATCACTGCGCCTCCATTGTGTAAGCGGCCCTTCCGGAAGTCGAGTCCCAGCGCGACCGGGACTGTTGGATCGGGCAGCGGGACCGCCGCCGACAAGCCCGTTTTCTCCACCGAGGTTCTGCTCACAGCGTGCGGCCGGCGCCCCCAACCAGCAGTCCTCCGTGCAGCACGGCGTCTAGTCCTGCGCGGCCTCAGCCGCGTCCGCCATCTTGGAAGCTCGCTTACTTCAAACGCAGATCGGCGGTCGCGGGTGTCTCCCGCTCGGCTGGCTCTGTGCGTGGGCTCAGGGGAAGCCCTCCGCGCTTAGTCTGTATGCCGCTTATCTGGGAGAGCGGCCACGGGCACCCCAATGCTCGGTTTCAGGATTAATTCGGGGGATCGGGCGCGGAGCTCCGAGCTCACACAGCCATTTCCCTCAGCGTCCAAGCCACGCCCCCCAGAACTTTTCAAGCATTATGCAACATTTCTCAAATGTGCCCAGCAATCACAGAGGTGTCTCTCTCTCTCTCCCTGTTCAAAGACATTTGGCGCAAAGGGAGAAGGGTCTTCAGTAATAGGCCTGTAGCTCGGTTATAACCAGCTGCACAAACAGCTGCACGTAGACAAAAGCAGTGAACAACTTCGTAACCTATAGGCTGCGTACTTTTGTCAATATTATACCAGCAGTATTGAAATATAAATATATTAACACCAGGGCCAGACTGGCCATAGCGGGCACTGGGCAATCCCCCGGCCCTGAACCAAAATCGGCCGAAAACCGGCCCCGGCAAAGAGCTCGGTGGCACCTCCAACCTTCCCCCTTCCCCGGAGTGGGGAGGGGAGGCCGGCCGAGCACTTTTCCAGGGCCGGTTGTGGTTCCCAGTCCGGTCCTGATTAACACCGTCGTGACTTCAGTGGTGTAGCTAGGACTTTTGCCACCAGTGGCGGCACCTGCATCTTGCCACACCGCAGTGGCTGCAATGAGAAGGGGAGTGGATTGGGGCTGTTTCCTGCCCCCAAAACTCGTACCAGCCCCTACCCCCCACCCTACCCCCGCTACACCACTGCTTGACATTGTGATGTTATTTAGAGGTTTTGGTTGAAAACGGGAATAGAATCCATAGTAAACAAGCATTTGCAATGTAATAGGTCTCACATTTATGCAAGTTTGAGCTATTGACATTGCAAATTACAATGCATTTTATGTTAGTTTTTGTTTAAAAGCGAGCCCTATTGCATTGCAAATGCTTGTTGTAAATTCCCTCAAAACACAGCTGTGTAGGTGTGCATAATATCCTTTCGTCTCTGTCCCAGGCCTTTAGTCCCTCTCACAATTTTCTTCACTTTATTGAGTAGGGGCCATGTTTACGCTCATGGGTAACACATTCGGACATTAGAGCTGTAGCTTATCGGTGCTGTGCTCAGTGCAGATCAGTGGAAGGGAGCTAAGGTTATAGAGTGGCGGCCATTGGAGTATGGGCAGACACTGTAAGGGGTGGTGGGAAAAGTGGAAATGAGAATTTTTTAATATGGATTTCAATTAAATAAAACAGTTGTTCCTGCAAATTTCAGTTGCAGTCGAGAAGGGGTGAAGAGTTGATTTGGAGGGCTACAAGGGTTGGTGTGTCTAGCATGTTGCACATTTTGTAGTACGGTAGGATGAAGGATGAAGTGGTTACCTACCGTCACTGCCACACGTTTTGTGAATTTCTTTTATAGTCCGATACGCCTTATCTTATCACAGGGTAGCTACTGTGGTTAAAAAACACACAAAGGACACTCATTGGTCTTTACTAAACGAATGATGTGGTCCCAGGGCAACCAGCAGCCGGAAATTACCCAGGTGCAAATGGACTTTGGGGCCAGCTTTCTGTGCCCCCGAGCTGGTACTTTCGTAGTATGGAAGGGACATCACACGCTTGTTCGGCTTCTTCTGAAATATTAATTTTGTGTAGTGTTGGACTGGCTCACAATCATGTTGGTGTTCTCGCATTTGAATAGGATCTGTGTTCTATGCAAGCTCAAAAAACTCAACAGTCCGAGGACGAATGTTTCTATTTTTTTATTTAGATCTTTGTTCCTCTCTGGTGCTGTAACTTCTCAGTAGTGGTATCTGTACAGTATCCACTATACTTGTGCTGCCCACACCCCTGCTATAATCACCTCAGTAGTAAGCCTTTGTAGAAATTATGCACACTGGCAAAAAACTTCGTAGAGTTTAGCAAAATACCAGTCTGGTATTGTGTGCTATTTTACACTGCAAAATGCACCCCCCAATTTTGGACGCAAGGATGCATTTCATGCTAAAAGACTGCAAAAATGCCTGTGATGAGAACAACAGTCCCTCAAGTCCTGTTCGCTTGCATTATTCTCGTAGTCCCACAATAGAATTTTACTTGGATAGAAACGAAATTGCATGAAGTGATGTAATGTCATAATCTCAAGCATATCCGTTACAAGCATAAGTCTTGAAATTTCATAAAATTACACCAGCGTACACAGAATCAAATTACTTTCATATTTCACGATACTACTTCATCACTAATCCTGTATGCACGTCGAGACAACCCGCACAGCCAATATTTCACAAAAGTTGCCCTACAACTTGAGTGCTTGTGCAAATGTGCAGTTGCGAGCACCCCTCCTCCCCACCCCCATAAGTGAACAAACGCTGCCCATGACATGGGAACTGAAACACGCTGGTCTGGATTTCCAAGTGTCCTCCTGTAGCCAGGTGCTGAAAGTTAAGCGTGTTCCCCACTCAGCGGCAGCTGCGCATCTGCACCCCAGTTCCCTGCAACTGATCACTGACCAGCAGTGCGCCCCTCCACGGCCGGGACCCACGCTGCTCCTCACCCGGAGCCTGCCATGCAGCAGCAGCATGACTGCATGCTCTGAGTCACTGCCTGAGCTCCCACAAGCCAGCGAGGGAGCAAGTGTGGGAGGAGGCCCTTGCTGCGCGCGGGATAAGGATTACACATTCCGGACCCAAGCGTCCATCACTGCCCGTGCAGCCTTGGTGTCAGACTGAAACCAGCTCTCCCACTCCACGGTGGTGGGAGTGTCTTGTGACCCGTGCGCCGTCCTAAGCCAGGCCACAAGTCCTAAACAAGAACAGACACTCACAGTGCACCTCCAGCCAGCCAATCACACGTACCGCAGCTGGCCACCGATGGGGCTGCTGAGCAGCTGAAAGAAAATAGTGCTCACTGAGTATACAACGCCGAACATATCACGGTGCCAGTAAAAGATCCAGTCCAGGTGGGAGGGGGCAAAAGAGGACAGGGTGGCAACCAGGAGGGACGAAAAAAGCCTCTGGTACAATCATGACACTCCATTCAGCATAATCCATGATGCGAAATGATGCACACCAATGAAAATTATGGGCGGAGCCGAAACACGACTTCTGAAAGTAGGTTGATTCCAAGAAGCCCTCGCAGAGCAAGCAGCACATGCGTGCTGCAACGCCAGGCGAGACGTATAACGTGCACACCTTTTACATGGGCCCTGGACAGTGCTAAGGGACTTTTAACAGAAAGATGGTCAGGGTGTGGATTTTGTAAACTGAATGCGCCGCTTTCACTGTTCTGCACAGTGCTTGGAAAATGGGATGTTTTAGATGCTGCAAGTCGATCAAAGGTCACTGTGCTTCTCTTTGAATATTCTGCATGCTAAAAAATGCAAGGACATATTTAGATTTTGCCAGTCATTCAAAGTTGCTTACTCTCACTCTGTAAGCTCGCTGACAAAGCCCCTGCATAAAACAGAAAGAAACCCTGAGGCCTCACAACGGCTGATGTTTTTGTTGGGTGCAGCTCTCTCCAGATTCAGTTGCACAGGTGAAAACTGGTGGTTTCATGTCATGGGTTTAGCTTTCATTGGTGCAGCAGGAGCAGTGGCACTGCAGCCTGAGGGGCCCAAAGTACCATCATTAATTAGTGCTGCTTTTCACAACTTGAACCCATTTCCTTCCTTGCAGCAGAACCCATGACACATTGACCACGCCACTGTGCAGGCCGGCCTAGCATGGGGGAGCTGGACAAAGGCGCCCAGTGAGCCACTATTCTGAGGGGCGCATGCGGAGCTGTGTTTCATTAAGTTACTGCTAAAAGCATGTCAGTGTCCCTGCGTGCTTGTTTCTGTCTCATTTGGCAGTTTACAGTGATTTTTAGTCATTCATTGCTCAGCCAGGGACTGACCAGTGAACACAAATTGGGCCCCTGCTGCCTCATTTAATTTGCTAGTATCAGCAATTTCTCTCCGCCCAGGGTGCTATCCTAACGAAGGTAGGCTCTGCCGCTGTGTCAGGTAGAGCGATTGTATGATAGACAAACATTCTGTGTAAGTATGTGCTGGTCTGCCAGGGTCCAACTAGGCACCAAAAGCAGCCCTGACAAAAATGTTCAAACAACCCTCCCCCCTCATTTCTTCCACACTATTTGTCTTTCATCCATCTACATGGTGTGACTCCCCCCTCTCTCTTTCTCTCTGTGCTCTTTCCCCCTTCTCTCTTTCTTTTTTGCTTGTGCCTTGCATTGCCCTTTCCACACTAAAGGAACAAAAGGCAGGTCAGTTGTTGCCCTGGGACTTAAAATAACAGCCTCCCCAGGCTCCAGCCCAACTTGGAAATGCCCAATGATATATAAGGCCTGGGGCATGGGGTCTGCCTCTGAAGTACCAATAATTTGTTCTCTATTTTAACAGTGCATCTTCTGTAATACGGCGGATGGAGCATCCACCACATTGTGATTGAGTATTGCCTCAGCCAAAGTCTAAATAAGGCCTAGTCTCCACACCACACACAATCAGGAGTGTTTCTGGTTCCTACAGCACAGTAATGAGCATGACGTTCACTTATAGCACCAGGACCAGAGTGAGCAGTTCTGTCTGTCTCCTTTAATTCAGTCCGAATATGCATTGCAGGGATTTCTTAAATTGTAAGTGAAGTGACAGGACCCAGTATTTTGATCAGACGCAGCAGCCAGTGTCAGCCTCTGAATACCAATGCTGCGTAGTCTTTATTCCACCTGTCGGACTTGGCCCATTCTGCAGGGTCATCCCCAAACTTTTCGCCTTCACACTCCTGTTTTCTGCACCCATTTGTGTTGGTTTTTAGAACTTGGTGTGCCTTACCACTGCTAACCAGTGCTAAAGTGTGTGTGCTTTCTCCTTTAAACATGGTAAAATTTGCTTAAACCCAATTAGCACAATTATTTACTTTTAAGTCCATAGTAAAATAGAACTACATGTACCCATGATATGTACATTAAATGTTACTTGTGGGCCTGCAGCACTATTATGCCACCAATTTAAGTAATCTTTTATAACATATGTCTGGCCTGCCATTGCAGCCTGTTTGTGCAGTTTTAAGCTGCCATTCTAGCCTGGTAAAATGTACCCTTTGCCAGCCCTAAACCTTCCTTTTTAGGTCTCACCTGAGCCAATGCGCTTGCGCATTGGTCCAGCGAGATTATAGTAAGTGGAAAAGAAAACTCTACCAAAACGGCGGATTAGCCACAGTTCATGTGAGACAGGCGCGTGCACAACGCCAGCCACATCACACACCACCATTTGTCTGTGCCTTGCATCAGACTTCAAAGGCTGACCCTTCCACCCCCCAATCAGACTTCAAAGGCAGCAGCTCCCCGGCCCCCCTCATCAGACTTCAAAGGAATGTGCTCGCGCTCCCGCTCCCCCGCCACAGCAATACCGAGAGCTTGTTATTATTGGGCACAGAGAGTAAGGGAGACTCAAACTGGTCCATAGTCCGCATCAATGTGGTAAGGACCGAAGATAATGATGGTGAATGCTGACCGCCGCTTCAGCATTACAATTTAGCTTCCCCCCTACTGCTTCGCATTACCAGCCCTCCCCACCCTCGGAGCACAAACGGAGCCTTTCTTAAGCAAATGTTAACACTTCCTTATTCCTCCTCCCAAAGCCATTCCCTGGTCTGCCCCACCCCTCCCTCACCCCCTACACCCCTCCTGCACAGGTCCCGCCGGCGCCTACAAGGTAGGGGCTTCACATCTGCATTTATATATTTTTCTTTGTTTTTCCCTACCCCCAACCCGCAGAGATCACTTTTTTCTTGTTGTTGTTTGTTGAAGCAAACCCTTGCATTCACCCTCCGGGAGTTCATCCATTTGCCATACTGCGACAGGCACATTTATTATTTTGTTTCCCATTTACCACAGTTTTTTTTTTAATAGGCATTGGGAGAAAGGGAGACTCGAACCGGTGCGTAGTCCGCATCAATACGATATGAACCGAAGATAATGACGGTGAATGCTGACCTCCGCTTCGGCATTATAATTTAGCTTCCCCCCTCCTGCTTCGCATTACCAGCCCTCCCCACCCTCGGAGCACAAACAGAGCCTTTCTTAATCAAGTGTCAGCGCTTCCTTATTCGTCCTCCATTCCCTGGTCTGCCTGACCCTCCCTGACTCACTACACCCCTCCTACACAGGTCCAGCGGGCACCTACAAGGTACAAGCTCCGCAGCAGCATTTATATTTTTAAAAATCAGCGTGTGTAAAAGTATTTCCATTCGGGCTTCGCAGCTATAGCATTTCTTTTTTCAAAAGAGTAGCATGTGTACACATTGCAGTTTGTAAATGCTCGGTCACTAATGGTAAATAAATATTGAAGTGTGTGAACTTTAGCATGTGAACTGCCAGAGCCGCGAAGAAATGCTTTCATATTCTTCCTGAATCAACTTGTAGGTGTCACCAGAACTGGCACTCAGTGTCGGCCTCTTGACATGGTGAAAACACAACGAGAGACTTGAGTAAAGCTGTCCTTTTAGATAAGTGCTATTTAACTCATGGGGCAGCGTGCAAACAAACGGCGAGCAGACAAATAGACTTGCCATCCTTGCCTGCAACGAGTACTGACATTTCAGGGCTAGTCTGTTTAAGGACGCAAAGTTAACCAAGAGGTCATTCGCTGGACATGAGGTAAATACAACCCTGCAATTAAGGAGCAAACGAATCGCCTACCACAGTATTCAGTCTTCCACCAATGCACTCATGAATTTTCTTTTCACTGACTCTTCCTTATGTTTTTAAACCTTTCAGAATTACTGGACTGTTTGGAAAACTTTTTATTTCCCTTAAATCTACTCCAGTGTTGCAACCATCTTGTTAGCGGTTAACACACTGTAGCCTGATCGCTTTACTTGTGATTTTTTTTATGCTCTACACTATCCAAGGAGCTAAATTGGTTCCCTGAAAAAGAGCTTGCGGTCTCTGCTTATATTTCACATGCTTTACTTAGACTTGTTTTTGTGTTGGAATGCAGCGAAAATGACTTAATTGGCGTTAGTTTAACCTCAAGGTGCAGCGGCAGGGCTGTTTCAGCTGTCTCCCTGCTGTTGCTCTTCCCCCTGCATCTGTGCTGCTATAGCCCTCTCACCAGTGTGCCGCTCTGCTCTGTGCAAGTCCCCCAAATGACGGACCTGACATGCTGTCCCGCTGCTCTGTATTCTTTCTGCTTTATCACACTTTTCATACGCAACAGCTATTTTCTCACATGAGCGCCTGCCGAGCTGTGCATCTGCTTTGCTAGGTTGCTTTTTCCCATAAATGAGCTAGGAGTCGAGGTTTTATGGATGTGTCTGCTACTCCATCCTTCCTTCAGTGAACCCTCAGACTTAAAATGTAATGTTACCAAGTCAGTGTCATAAACCCAGTACACCAGCAGATGAAGACTTTGTATTTAGATAGCTGTGCACTTTGCACTTTTGGGTTCTAATCGTATTTTAAGAAACATGCTTTAAGTTTCAATTTTTTACACATTTGAAATGTAGCTGATGCATAGAACATCAATGTGTTTTGTTTAAATAAAAAGCATTTTCATTTACAATGAAAACCGCATTTAGCAGGGACGATTTTACTCCCTCCCTGTTGTCTTCCTGTTTCTCTCTCCTTTATATTGTCTTTCCCTGCTCTCTTTTATCTGTTGTGCTCTGCACCTCCTCTGTAGTCTTTCCTTGTCTTTATCCTCTTAGGCAGAGCTTAATTTGAGCAGGTGCTTTCAGGTGCTCAGCACCAGCACTTCTTTAACAGGGCCGAGGCTACGATTTCTGGTCCTGCAGGTGGTGGTCTCAATATTATTTGCCCAATTTAAAATAAAAAGAACCACATACCTTGCATGGTGACGTGCTGGTATATTTTCATAGGCAGGTATACATCTGTTCAGGCAGGCATGATTGTGTATCATCACTTTAGTGATGATACACAATCATCAATCACTTTAGTGCTGATGTCATCACGCCTGTCATGAATCCAAGAAGTCATCATTATCAAATCTCTTGCATTTTTTTCCCTGAGTCTGCTGCACCCTGCCACTGCCTGACCCTAAGCCTCCCATTGGATAATTGTAGTGGGGGCCTGCAGCCCTGCATTGCTACTGTCCTCAACGTGCCTTATGTGGCTGTGGCCCACCACAACTTTTGTGCAATATGGAGTCACCTGCAGTTTCCGTACGCTGCCTCCAAGCATGCTAAGTGCTGAGTGTGCTTGAACCCAGTAGGTGCAACAGCCATACTCACGTCTCTCAGGCATTGCAGCATTGCAGCTAGGGACAGTGCTTGTGCTGTAGCAGGCAGGGTCACAGCAAGCTGAGCAGTGGATGCCTATGCCATCGTCATAACTGGACCAAACTAATTAAAGGCAGTACTAGCAGTACATGACCTGCTGTGCTCAAGCAGCCTCCTGACCTGCAACAAACCCAGTCAGACCGCACTGATTAATATGTTAAAAAAAAGCATTTTCATTTGGTGTACATTTTGTTTTCACACTCATCTGTCGGTGTAGGTAAAGAAGTAAAACGCATGTCTTAGGGAACAGACAGCAGAACATGGTTGCAGGATAGAGACTGAGGCAGTGCAGGTGTTGAAAGTTGGGCACACCGGAGGGAGAAGTGGGCTGTAATCTCCTTGGCAGTATTTTCAGCCCCTGCACTTCATTTTTTTACAGATTAAGCACTGCTCTTACGCCTTCTTCAGTGCTGTCTCGCCCTTTTTCAGGTTTCACATAAAGAGAGCATGCTGTGTCAGCGAAAACAATTATCCTAAAAAGGGCGCTTAGAGCCCGCCCATTACTTACCTTTATTTACCATTGGTAGACTGCCACGTCATTCTTGCTTCTTTGTTTACCATTCGTCAGCTGCACCTTCTGGCACCTTCACATCCCCGCACCCTCACATCCCCCACGCTCACATCACCTCACCCTCACATCCCCTCACCCTCACATCCCCTAACCCTCCCTCACACCCAAACCCTCAAACCCCCTCACCCTCACACACCCTCACCCTTACTCACGCTCTCCCCCACCCTCACCCACCCTTTCACCCTCACTCACCCTCACACACCCTTTCACCCTCACACACCCTCTCACCCTCTCACCCTCACACACCCTTTCACCCTCACCCACCCTCACCCTCATACCCCCTCACACCCCACACCCTAAGCCTAACACGCCCCTTCAACCTCATACCCCCTCACCCTCACAGCCCCACACCCTTGCATCCTACACCCTTGCACCCCTCACCCTCACACATCCCCTCACACACCCTCAACCTCTCACCCTCACACCATCACACCCCCACACACCCCCTCACCCTCACTCACCCTCGCACCCACCCTCGCCCACCCTCTCACCCTCACCCACCCTCTCACCCCCACACACCCTTTCACCCTCACACACCCTCTCGCCCTCACACACCCTTTCACCCTCACCCACCCTCACACCCCTTCACCCTCACACACCCTCACACCCCTCACCTTCACACACCCTCATCTTCACACCCCCTCACCCTTACACCCCCTCCCCCTCACACCCACTCACACCCCCTCACCCTCACTCACCCTCTCACCCACCCTCACCCACCCTCTTACCCTCACCCACCCTCTCACCCTCACACACCCTTTCACCCTCACACACCCTCTCACCCTCACACACCCTTTCACCCTCACACACCCCTACCACCCTCACCCTCACACCCCCTCACACCCTCACCCTAACATACCCCCTCACCCTCCCACCCCCTCACCCTCACACCCCCACACCCTCGCACCCCACAGCCTTGCACCCCTCCCCCTCACACATCACCTCCCCCTCGCACATCCTCACCCTCACACCCCCTCACCCTCACTCCCCCTCCCCCTCACACACCCTCTCACTCACACACCCTCACCCTCACACCCCATCACCCTCACTCACCCTCACCCTCACACACCCTCACCCTCACACCCCCTCACCCGCACACCCCCTCACCCGCACACCCTCACACACCCTAACCCTCACACCCCCTCACCCTCACACACCCTCACCCTCACGTTCACACACCCTCACACACCCTTTCACCCTCACACACCCTCTCACCCTCACACACCCTTTCACCCTCACCCAACCTCACCCTCACACCCTCTCACCCTCACACACCCTTTCACCCTCACCCAACCTCACCCTCACACCCCCTCACCCTCACACCCCTCACCCTCACACCCCCTCACCCTTACACACACCCTCGCCCTCAGACACCATTACCCTCACACACCCTCACACTGTCACACCCCCTCACCCTTGCACCCTCACACACCCCACACCCCTCACACCTTCACACCCCCTCACCCTCACACACCCTCACACCCTCACCCTAACACACCCTCACACACCCTCACCCTCACACACCCTCACTCAGCTTCACACACCCTCACTCACCCTCACACCCACTCACACCCCCTCACCCTCTCACCCTCACACACCCTCACTCACCCTCACACCCCCTCACCATCACACCCCCTCACCCCCCTCACCCTCACACACTCTCAGACCCCCTCACATCCCCTCACTCCCTCTCACCCACACACACCCTCACTCACTCTCACACTCACCCTCACACCCCCTCACACCCTCACACTCCTTCACACACACGCCCCATCACCCTCACACCCTCACCCTCACACACCCTCACTCACACACCCTCTCACCCTCACACCCTCTCACCCTCACACACCCTCACCCCCACACACCCTCAAACTCACACCCCCTCACCCTCACACCCCTCACCCTCACTCACCCTCACTCACCCTCAATCACCCTCACACACACTCACACACCCTCACCAGCATAGCATAACAAAACATAGCACAGCATAACAAAACACAGCATAGCATAGCATAACAAAAAAAGTATAGGATAGCAAAACATACCATAACATAACAAAAGAAAGCATAGGATAGCAAAACAAAACATAGCATAACAAAACATAGCATAGCAAAACACAACAAAGCATAGCATAGCATAATAAAACACAACAAAACATAGCATAGCATAACAAAACATAGCATAACAAAACAAAGCATACCATAACATAACAAAGCATAGCAAAACAAAACATAGCATAGTATAACAAAACATAGCATAGCATAACAAAACATAGCAGAACAAAGCATAGCATAACATAACAAAACATAGCATAACATAGCATAAAACAAAGCATAGCATAGCAAAACATAGCATAAAAAAACATAGCAAAACACAACAAAACATAGCATAACATAACAAAACACAACAAAACATAGCATACATAACAAAACGTAGCATTGCAAAGCATAGCAAAACATAGCATAGCATAACAAAACACAACAAAACATAGCATAGCATAACAAAACACAACATAGCATAGCATAACAAAACAAAGCTTAGCATAGCATAGCAAAACATAGCATAACAAAGCATAGCATAGTATAACAAAACCTAGCATAACAAAACATAGCATAGCAAAACAAAGCATAGTATAATAAAACACAACAATACATAGCATAGCACAACAAAACATAGCATAGCATAGCATAACAAAGCATAGCATAGCAAAATACAACAAAACATAGCATAACAAAACGCAACAAAACATAGCATAGCATAACAAAACAATGCAGAGGATAGCAAAATTAAACGTAGCATAACAAAACAAAGCATAGGATAGCAAAACAAAACATAACATAGCATAACATAGCATAACATAACAAAACATAGCATAACAAAACAACAACAACACATAGCATAACAAAACATAGCAAAACACAACAAAACATAGCATAGCTTAACAAAACACAACAAAACATAGCATAGAAAAACAAAACATCTAATAGCATAGCAAAACATAGCATACCAAAAACAAAAAAATATATCATAACAAAACATAGCATAGCAAAACAAAGCATAGCATAATAAAACACAACAAAACATAGCATATCAAAGCATAGCAACGCACAACAAAGCATAGCATAGCAAAACATAGCATAGCATAACAAAACATAGCATAGCATAACAAAACACAACATAGCTTAGCATAACAAATCAAAGCATAGGATAGCAAAACATAGCATAGCATAACAAAACAAAACATAGGATAGCAAATCAAAACATAGCATAGCATACAGCATCACTCCGCACCACCACAGCATCACTCAGGGGCACTACAACATCACTCTGTGCTACCACAGCATCACTGTGTTGTATACAAATTTAGGACCCTAGTGTAATTTTCCCGATTCATGCCCATATATAGGTATAAATCACCCTATCCTTGTATAGGCATAGAAATCATAACATAGCCTAAGTAGTCCTAAGTAGTCCTAAGTAGTCCTAATACGGCTTGGCTACTTCCACTAGTTCCGAAAATCTACAACGATTTCTTGGAAAATCCAGCCTTCAGCAGTCAGGGACTTCCCCCTGCATGAATATTGATTTGTCCAAGAACTCATGAAGTTTTCAAAGAACTGAGGGGCATATTACCAACAACTAGCGATAATTTTTGTCTCTAACTTGTTTAGAGACAAAACTTATCGCCGCAAATCGGCGATTTTTATCGCAGATAAACCTTGCTATTAGCAAGGTTCATCGCAAATGCGATAACAAACGGCCGCAATGCATGAATATCGCTGAAAAGTCAGCGATATTCATGCATTATCGAGCAAATGCTCTTAGCCATGTTATCCACCTCCCATTGGATAACATGGCTAAGAACTGCTCAGGGCAGGTGTTAGCTTTTGGAGATATTCGCGCTTAGCGCGAATATCTCCAAAAGTTGGTAATAGGAGATAGCGATGTTAGCGACTGTTTCCAGTCGCTAACATCTTGGCACTCCCACTTTGCATGTCATTAGTGATAAATATCACTGACATGCTAAGTGGGGCCCATGATGGTCGCTATCTCCTATTAGCTGTCGCTAACTGGTGTTAGCGACAGCTTGGTAATAGGGAGATAATTTTATCTCCGCTTTCTTGGCTTTTAAAGCCAAAAAAGCGGAGATAAAACCTCTTGATAATATGCCCCTGAGTCTTTGATGAAGTGCTTATGTCCAACCTTACGTCAAACTCGGCACCTTCAAGGTATAAATATGCCCACATTTGCCCAAGCAAACACACGGTGGTTTGGAGCAGTTCGACTATCTACTTGCCCGACGCCCTGCTACAGCAAGTGCCGAAGGAAGCCGACCCTCCAGCAGACGCACTGAGAGACGCTGTCCTTTCTCTTGCCGAGAAATCCAGATCCAGTGTTTCCAACCTACCCTTGCGGGTTGTTGAGAAATTGATCTCCCTATTACCAAGCTGTCGCTAACACCAGTTAGTGACAGCTAGTAGGAGATAGCGACCATCTTGGGCCCCACTTTGCATGTCAGTGATATTTATCACTAATGACATGCAAAGTGGGCGTGCCAAGATGTTAGCGACTGAAAACAGTCGCTAACATCGCTATCTCCTATTACCAACTTTTGGAGATATTCGCGCTAAGCGCGAATATCTCCAAAAGCTAACACTTGCCCAGGAGCAGTTCTTAGCCATGTTATCCAATGGGAGGTGGATAACATGGCTAAGAGCATTTGCTCGATAATGCATGAATATCGCTGACTTTTCAGCGATATTCATGCATTGCGGCCGTTTTTTATCGCATTTGCGATAAACCTTGCTAATAGCAAGGTTTATCTGCGATAAAAATCGCCGATTTGCGGCGATAATTTTTGTCTCTAAATAAGTTAGAGACAAAAATTATCTCTATTGGTTGGTAATATGCCCCTGAGTTCTGAGAGAGAGATACCAGACCTCCTTCATTCTAAAACCAAGGTACGGAGCTGATTAGACCCTTAGAGAATTCTTGGATTACATTCTTGGCAAAAAGAATACTGAAAGTAAGCTACACCTCACTTACTTCTTCCCTTGTACTAGACCTAGGTTAGGTGTATTTTAGAAGCACCAGTTGAGTACTTTTTGTCTTTATTTATTAATGTATGTATTCTATGTATTGTATGGCTTAGAAACCATATCATGCTTTTACAGTATTATTTTATAATACTCTTTGTACTGTATGCATTGTACTTTGCAACCAGTATTACGATTGTAGCAGTTCATTTCCTCTGCATGAGAGAGAAGACTGTTCAATAAATACCCTTTTATTGAAAACGCCCATCTCTCTATTTCTCTGCACCTCTGGTGAAACGAAGCATGCACGATTGACTGAGTGAAATAAACTATCTATTGTTTCCGGGACTCTAGAGATAGATTTCTTATTCTTGGGAAACAAAGTTGTCATCCCTTCTTGTGTATTCGAGAAAGTTTCTAGTGATCTCTGAGCTAGCTGGCACACACAATTAATTCTAGTATATTCGATAGAAGACCTAGTCGACCTCAGTCCTACGTCAAATCTATAGGATATATTATTCCAATGCGCAGAGCCTATTGGGAATATAGGAACTACACTACATGGCGCCCAACGTTTGGTAAGGCGATAAGTTAACGCTACATACTAGAGTAACTCAGTCGTGCTTTTCACACTGGCCCTTTTTTCCCATAAAATACTCCAATAGACGTCTGGAGTGGGTTAAAGGTTATCCACCATAACTGAGTAGGACGAAAATCCTATGTATTAGTTTTTGGTTTATTCAACGTTGAAGGATACAGTGTTCCAAAATATTGTGCACCTAATATTTGTTTCCTTGAAACTTGCTCTGCAAACTTTCGGTCAACAAAATGACAGAGAGTGACGACGAAAGGGAGAGAGTGGCACTGGCAGCTCAGGCAGTCTTAGATGACACAAATCTCCAACAAAATAACCTGGATGCTATACTCATCCCGGTAAATATAAGAAAAACAGTCACTATAAAACTTATAGGAAATGGAGTATCATCGAGAGGTGGTAAAGTAATCCTTGTAATAGAGGCACATGAATATCGGCAGACAGGTATTCTATTCATGGATTCTGTTTCCTGCAGCAAATCCAGTAACACACGAGTTCCACTACTACAAAGTAGAGGAACCTCCAGCGGAATACGTTCCTTTCGAGGACGTTGAAATTCCACTAACTTACCAAGAGCATCAGCTCTGGTTTAATGGCGCCCTACAACATCAACATCACATTACCAGGCTCGGTCCACTAGGTAGACCAGGAGCAACATGGCCGGTACTAGCCAGCTATACACCACATCCTGACATTGAAAGAATGACAGGTCCAGAACTATTAGCTCAGCTAAAACAGATAATTAAAATACACAGTCAATTGGTTCAATATGTCATGCGGACTTTAACAGTCCAGCCTACTATAAGGATTCCACAACACACCCCTCACCAGGGGAACACAAACAAAATTACACCACAGACTATACAGTCAGTAATTGGTAAATTACCAGCAAAACGAGAACAAATTCCGTTCTGGTCATCCCAGAAAATTACTCAAATAGAGGCAGTATTTCCTGATAGTACACCTCATGAGAAACACAGGATTCTGACAATCTGTTTACCAATGAGTATTGCACCACACGTGGAGGACTGTGACACTTGGGGTACAGTCTTTCTACACAAAAACACATAGTGTTCCGTCTATGGCAGTAATACCAGACGTCCTAAAACAGTTTAAAAATGAATACGGACCAGAACCGGCCTTAAATCTTGGTATGAAGTTACTAAACGATTTCAAACAGGTCTCGGCTATATTATTAGCTAACATCAAAGGTGAAGCAGCATCTGTGGTGAACCGCCAAAAGCTAAAAGAAACATATATTACTGAGCAACCATATGAGATTGCCAAGATTATTGAAAAATCCTATGAAGAATAGGTAGCCATAGTTTGGGTGGGAAGCCAGTAAAACCCCAACTAACTGAAAATCCTGAAAAAGTTTTATTAAAAATAATCTCACTACTCCTAAAAAGAAGTGGGAAAACACTAAACAGACACTTCCTAAAGAGAAGAATTGCCAGTCCAGAGGAAAGTCTCCTCAACAGGAGCCCTCTAAAAAGAGATGTAACCTTAGAAATAGGGATAATTTGAGAAAACCTGATATATATCAAGATATTGATACACGTTACTCTCGTACATTTCAGACTTGCTCGCCGAAATCCGAAAGAAGAGGACGATCAGAACAAAAAGAAGAACGCGTGAAGTCCAAAGACGAACAGCACGTTCCAAAAAATAAGAAAACTCAATTCACCAAGAAGAAGGTAGCAAGTCTAAAAATCAGACATGGCGAGGATCTTGAGGACACAACTCAAGAACGGGGAGTGAGCCCAGACAGTGCTAGACAGCGCAGCAGAGGTCACCATAGCTCGCAAGATATTGAAGGATCACCTGGAGACAGTGGACTTGAATGAATGCATTCAAGTTGAAACTGCCGACACCAGGGTTAGTGTACCCCATAAGTTATATGAAGTAACACTCCAGATGGAGGGGGACATAACTAGGAAAATAAAATTACTCTTTTGGGAGAAGCTATCTAAGGGTTATGACATTCTTCTAGCTGAACAAGACTGGCCACCTGAATTTGTCAGGGAGTGCCCACATGGCGAAGAGATAATTATGCCAGCCTTCTCAAATCACATTCCAATTCATAAATAATACACCTATGCCAGGAAATTGGCTGTAGCCCAGGCTCCAGCATTATAAAAAAAATCACGCAGGATGGGATGAGGACTCACCTCATCATAAAATCCAGTTAAAAAATCAACCTACTTCACAAAGGCAGTATCCAGTTAAGCAAGAAGCTAAAACACAAGTCAGGGAGATCTTAGATCAACTTGAATGCCAGGGGGTGATTGAAACATGCACCTCATCTATGAACAATCCTTTGTTTCCTGTCTCCAAACCAAACAATACATATCGTATAGTTTTGGATTACAGACACTTAAACTCTTGTTGCAAAACTTTTGGAGTACAAAATGCACACAGTGCAGCACTGATGAATAACATTGTGCGCAAAAAATATAAAACCACATTAGATATTTCTAACGGTTTCTTCTGTCAAAACATTGCACCAGAAAGTAGGTAATAATGGGGACACAGCGACAATTTTGCCGTTTCCCCCAGGGATTCAAGAATAGTCCAGAATTATTTTCAGCCAGGATAACAGAGTTACTACAAATGTATGATGATGAGGCATTATCATATGTCGATGACATCTATCTTACAGACGATGATTTGGACGTACACTTGAAAAGAGTGAACACCATAATGCTTGGGTTTGCTTGGGTTTGCTTCTGAAGGGTACAAATTCAATTTTAAGAAATCACGAATTGCCCACCTCAACATCCTATTCTTAGGATACGAGTTATCAAGTGAAGGCAAAAGCCTGGAAGCCAACTTTTTAGCTGCTGCTTCAACCTCCAAAAATGCTGAAAAACTTACAGTCAATTCTAGGTTTCCTGAATTTTGGAAGAACTTATGTTCTAAATTACGCAGAAAGGGTTAGACCTCTCTACGAACTGATAAAACCTGATTTCAAACCAACTAATTGGACTCAAGAACACACAGAAATTTTGCGTTCAGTGCAAACAGACATGTTAGCAAAAACACAATTACAAACACACGACAACGTGCGCAATCTTGTAATCCGAATCATCCCAGGGAGATGCGGATTCACATACCTAACCTTTAATGAAGGTGAAAAAGTACCAATAGCATACAAATCACACGTGTACACACAAGCTGAAATGAAATTCACTTCTGCAGAAAAGATTCTGACAGCGGTTCAAACTGCAGTCGCAAAAGAGAGAGCTCTAGCACAGGGTAAGCGCATCAAAATCGTTACACCTGTACCTGCCTTAGAGGCAGTAACAAAAGCAAGCATTCCAAATGCAAAAGCTCTACATCCAAGATGGATGCAATGGGTTAATTCTCTTGCTGCAACAAATGTTTAATACATTGTTGACCCCTATTTAAAAACACAAGAATTTCTACAATACGAACTAGAATGTCCTCTGCCGACTGAAATTTTACCTCTAGACATTACGGATGTATAATCTATACAGACGGATAAGCACATCCCGCAATTGGGGGTAAACAAGTCTATAGTGTTGCGTGCGCGATTGTTAAAGGTCGCTGGTGCGAAGGTAAATTTCGACCTATGGTCAATTACTCGGAGACTGTACAGCTCAGCGAGCTGAACTACAGGCTTTCTCATAGTGTTCGATTCGTATTACTGTGTCCAGTCTTACAATGAATATCTGCAGAACTGGCTTCGAAACGGTTTCAAAGATGCAAAAATGGTCAAATTAAGCACAAGGGGGCATATTATCAAGAAAGGGCGTTACATTATCGCCGCTTTTATCATCAGGAAACTGAAGATAAAGCAGCGATAGTGGGCTTGATAATATGCTCTATGAATTCCAATCGAAGCCCATGTTAGATGTCACATCTAACATGGGCTTTGATTGGAATTCATAGAGCATATTATCAAGCCCATTATCGCCGCTTTATCGGCAGTTTCCTGCAGATAAAAGCGGCGATAATGTAACGCCCTTTCTTGATAATATGCCCCAAAATGCTTTGGGAACAAGTAGTTCTATTACAAAAAGAACTACAAAAGACTCACGTGATTCATACACTGAGTCATCTGTGTGATGGTGTACACATTGCAGGGAATTCATTGGCTGATGAGGCCGCTAAGTAACCCTGGGCTTAAAAGTACGCTACGCTGACGGACCATGTAAAGTGTGTACTAATTCACACTTTGAAATTGCACATAGTACAGTACCAAAATTGTGCTTAATCACGTAGCATAGCATCTAATTCAACAATATTCTCAGATGCTTTGAAAAAGCAATTTTACATGCTTAACAGCATATAACCAATTCACAAAAATGAACTTTTACAATGAAAACATTAGGTAATGAGAGAGCTGATGATTTTGGGGTCCCCCCTAACCTAGGGGAAGCACCAAGCAGATGCCTTGAACACAAACAGCATAAACAAAAAGCACATTTTGTTGAACTTCAGTGGTGATCCCATCATTTTAGGACAACCCCAAGCACAGTTATTGGCAAAAAAACAATCCCAACCAAAGGCCCTGCAAAGCATTATGGGATGAGATTAGCAGTGGGCAGTGAATATTATAGTATCCAATATCAAAATAATTCTACAAAGAGCTGCAGTTCACCTAGTTGTTACTAGATGTCCCTCACGAGTCAAATGCAAAGCATTGAAATTATTCTTACATCAAGTTCCAGTTCCACTGGTCGTCCCTAGATGTCCCTCACGGGTCAAATGCAAAACCATTGAAACCCTTTCATCAAGCATTTGCATTTGACTCGTGAGGGACATCTAGGGCCCGATTCACAGAATGAACTTAAGACTCAATCCTAAACTTACTACTATTTTGGTATTCACAGAATGCACTTACTACTTTTGACATTCACAGAATGCACTTACTACTTTTGGTATTCACAGAATGAACTTACTACTTTTGGTATTCACAGAAGTTAGGATTTTGTCTTAAGACTGTCTTAAGTCTGTCTTAAGTTTGTCTTAAGACAAAATCCTAACTTCCGTGAATACCAAAAGTAGTAAGTTCATTCTGTGAATACCAAAAGTAGTAAGTGCATTCTGTGAATGCCAAAAGTAGTAAGTGCATTCTGTGAATACCAAAATAGTAGTAAGTTTAGGATTGAGTCTTAAGTTCATTCTGTGAATCGGGCCCCTAGTAACCACCAGTTGAACTGCAGCTGTTTGTTGAATTCTTTTGATATTGTACACTATATAATATTCACTGCCCACTTCTAATCTCATCCCATAATGCTTTGCAGGGCCTTTGGTTGGGAATGTTTTTTTGCCAATAACTGTGTTTGGGTTTGTCCTAAGAGGATGGGAACACAACTAAATCGTTCAATAAGATGTGCTTTTTTGTTTTCAAGGCATCTGTTTGGTACTCTCCCTAGGTTCGGTAGGATCCCAAAATCATCACATCTCCTACTGCTTGTAGTAATTTTTCAGTTTCACCATTGTGAAAATACTATATGCACGTTAGTATATAAAGATTGAAAAACTTATTTTTTTTTTATCATATCTGGTCATGACCAGAAAGCTTTTAGCAATTATTTTGCAATTTTTGCACAGTACAGACAAGTACACAGTGTTATCAGCTACGCTACGCAGACTACGTGTACTACGTGAAGTTTAAAGTATACTACGTGAAGCTACGTGTAGTGCTGCTACGCAAACTACGCCCAGGCTTACCGCGAAGGCAGTTGTGTAAACGGCTTCCGTAGTTGCAATCACTCGTTCAAAAACAAAAATAGACAGCAAAATAATGCAAGCTGTCACCACTTCAGTAAAAGACAGTGGTAAAAAACTCCCGAAAGGCTTTCCAGTAAAGTACTCATATATAACTAATGTAAATAATGTTCCTTTTGCTTGAATCCCAGGGGCCTTATTTATGAAGGCCTTGCGCCGCCGGTGCGTCACTTTTTCCCATGTTAAAAGTAACGCACCGGCGGCGCAAGGCCTTCATAAATAAGGCCCCAGGAGTGGGGGATAGGGCAATCCCAATTATGGAACATAGGTTAGGACTAATCTTAGCAGCACATGAAGGACTAGCATCTGCACACACAGGAGTTTCCGCCACAGTATCATTATTAAAACAGAGATATTGGTGGCCGCGCATGAGGAAACAAACTAGAAACTATGTTCTAGAATGTGAAATCTGCCAAAAAAATGAAAGTTTCAACAGTGAAATGACCTGCGCAGACACCCATTCTAATTTCGGATAAACCATTAGCGTGTGTTTACCTGGACCGCTGTGGTCCCTTACAAAGGGATTGTAACTATTAATATATTATGGTCGCAGTGGATTCCTGCACAAGATTCATTTGGATGTGGCCTCAGCACTCGGCTGACACCCGAACTGTTATAAAAGATTTGCGAGTCTTTATCGGCACATATGCAATCAGCACGCTACATTTTGACCAGGGTCCTGCGTTTAGCTCCAAAGCTTACAAGAAGGCCATGGCCAGCTTGAGCGTTGTATTGCGGTACTCAAGTCCATTCCATCCTGAGGGAAATGCGGTAGTGGAACAAAAAAACTGTGACATAAAGCAATCTATAACAGTTAGGGTATTAGGCTCGGGTGACGGGTGGGTCAAACATCTAATAAATGTCCAACGTAGTCTTAATAATCTGCCAAGAAATTCTCTGGGGGGAATCACTCCATATGAACTACTATATGGTACTAGAAGGCTCATCCAGGATCTTGATTGTCAAACTTCAGTGGTGGAACAGAAACCCTTTGATATCAAAGACCGTTTGGCTGTTTTACAGGACTTAAATAAAAAAAGAAGAAGTCTGAGCAACACAACACAAAAGCCAACGACCACTGAAGAAAAGCCACCTGTCCCAGCAAGGCCTGTCTGGATTCCAAAGATTGGGGATTTGGTCATGGAAAAGATCGCGGTAAAGAAGGAATTTGAGCCTTCTTACAGAAAAGCAGTACCTGTCTTAGCAAACCTTGGAACAAGAACAGTGTTACTACCGCCGCTTGCTGGTAAAAGGGAGAACAGAACCGTATCCATTGACCTGTTAAAACCATACCATGTGGCCGATAATAAGTAATAGGCCCAGTGGACTCCCAAGAAGTAGCAGACAACCAAATCTAGCTACTATCCAAGAGGTTCAAACTGAAAGACTTATCACATTTGATAAACCTGTAATAAGAAAAGAAGGACTATGTAACAAAGCCATGGAACTTGTGCCTCTTGAAACCCAAATAACAGTTCGTCAAGAAACTCCCGTCTACAATGATGTAGCATCTGACTATACAAACATGTTAAAGGAAGAAACAGCTCCAGCGATTCCGAAAAATCCGGATGCAATCCCAACAATTGACAGAACTGCCTCTGGCTATTTCATCAACTTTGATACATTTTCTGAGGATCCCAGTGAACCCGAAACAACGCCAGCAAATAAAACTTTCAAAGAAAAAATAACAGAACTCTTTCATCAGCTTGAAAATACATATCTGGTTTCACCATGGGTTGAATTTTGGATTGTGTTAGGTGTACTTTTCTCCTGCTCTGGCTCATTCTTGTTTTAAGTTTGGAAAAGATGATAGATGGAAAATACAGTACAATGGACACAGCAAGTAGGAACATCAACTTGCTCCTGCAACCTTAGAAATCATCTCATCGTGAACGAAGAGACCTGTCATCAGTAAACATCACAGCCATTCCTATAACTGGTGGTATAGCATGGGACACAACTGATTATGACATTTATGGCCCGGTGGAACTGTTGAAGATTCCATACCAGTTTAAGGTTTCTTTGAGTGACTTTGTCTCACCAAGCACATTTTCTGATGATGGGACTTTGAAACTATTAATAATATCATGACAGATTTGGAAATTTCAGCTAAATTCACTAAACATGAATACTTAGAAGTTTCATCAGATTATGAACAAATGTATTGTTTTAATCATTAGGGGTCACCATTACTTTAAAAAATCTGCACACCATAGAAATGTTTTTAATTATAATCAATGGGAACATTGTCCAATGCTGCCAAAGGGCAGCTCAAAAACATTTTATGAAAAGTTTCCATACTTCTCAGGTTTTAATGTCACAAATCCAGAAACGTTTTATTTAAAAAATGTGAATAAGACGGGAATGAAAAACATGCTGATCAATACTAAACAAATGTATTCTGTGAACTTTTAGCTTAGCTGTCTACATTGGGTTTTAACTTTTGGAAAGACAACATTGAGACAAAAACTGTTTGGGATACAAAAGACTGGCAGGTTCAAGGTTTAGAAGCCTTATTCAGAGCCGGCATTATCCCAGAACAAATAATGTTTTTAAATGACACTATACAACAGACATCTTGTCTTGGCTTAGCTAAGATAAAAGATTTAAACAAACCGTCCAATCCGAAAGCCACACCTGATAGTAATGGCACTGCAGATGAGCAGGTAGACGTAAAACAGATTTTACAACAGAACAGAACTAATCTTGATTGGAAAAAATGGTTAATCTGGCCCACAGACCCGAATAACTGTCAAGATAGATTCCTGAACAAAAAACAAGGGTTCAAAATTAACAGGCCAGACCCAAGATATTCCCAGAGACAACATCCAGGGATAGTTACAACATACAGTGTAGGAAAACTATGCCTTGAGTGGCAACAGAAATCCACACTTCCAGAAATTAAACAACACTTAACTTTGCTTAAATAAGGCGTTGACTTACGAGACTTCTTACTAGGGCCTTGTAAACCACGTAAAAAATGTTTTATATATACGCCGGCATATATTCTGCTTACAATGAAGCATCGAAAATCAAGCAAATGGAAATTGCAGAATAAAATACGAGAAATTGATCGTATTAATTTAGAGAAAGCTCTCTCTGTAGTGGAAAATGGGTTAACGACTCTGTCCTCTGGAATTTATTCTTTGGACAGCATTGTATCATCTGCCATTGACATAATAGAGCAGCACTTGCTAATGTTACAACATGGCCAGTCTCAATTACGTTCTATAATGCTGCTAGGCTGGACCTTACAAAATCTCCGTTCAGGCTACGTGCCATGGCGTCTAATCAATACCACGTCATTGTTTTCTGTCTTTAACCTTATCTCTTTGGCACAAAGAGGAGCAGACCATACGGTGCTGAGTATTGAAAAACTGGAAAGATTACCATTAACCGTTTCTGAGAAACCTGTCTTAGAATGGATAATACATGGCACCATCACGATACCAGTGATGATTTTCCCAATTTCAGTATTGTCTACGGCATATACCAGCAGGCCTGTATGAAAGGTTGGGTAAAGGATACATGAAGTCAACCTGGAATTTACCATACACACACAGATGTTGGAGTGGGGGTAAGGAGGTATTTCTTAGTACTAAAAATTGTAAAAACTCACTAAGCGGTACACTTTTATGTAAAAGTATTAATTTACACGGAGCCTGCGAGGGTTCTTCAAATAACCTTTCTTGCAACCTACACGGTTCACCAGTAGCAGTGATAGAACCAGTTTTCAGGCAGCTTTCCAATGGTAGCAATGTTATGCTCAATGATCACAGCTGTTGTGGCATGTTGTCAGGAAAAGCGCATCTAGTTAGTGTGTTAGCCAGGGTCACTTGTTGTATGCAAGTATTGTATCCAAAAAGCAAGACAGACAGGAGGTCGGCGTTATGGCCTTCACTGAATATCTCTTCTATACGAATTGATACTTTAAGCAGAATGAAAGCCATTCTTTTGAAAAAAACTGTGCCACTGACCTCATCTAAAGAAACGTATGATCTGCAAGTTGCAAGGACTTCTGCAGAGATACATGCATTATTATCAACCAATTGCCCAGTACATTTCGCAGAAATGTTAGGTCAAATCTTAAACATGTCTGATACCAGTGGCATCACACATGTATTTAAGATGATTTTTTCGGGACTGTTAGCACCCTTTGAAGCAGTCCTCGGCATTTTTCCAAATTTCGTGCACTCTGTGTTCGGCGGCCTGCCTCTCATTTTGGGACTCGTATCAGGAATTCTATTTTTGTTTATTCTGCTCCGATATGGCAAGTCCAGTCACCAACGATACCCAGACTACCATGGAACAAGCTCTCCTAGCCATGCGGTATCGTGACAGGATTACACTGATTCTTGGCTTGGCTCGTTTGAGAGTTCTGAATACCACTTGGTTTCTTTCGTTCAGACCAATCTGGCAAGATTGCATCTTAGCTGTTCTACGATGCCTACTTTGTGGAGAAGAATGCGTGTTAGATGTTTGTCTAACACAACCATCGGTTGCGCCAACGGATGCAGACGCATTACTGGGTCCGGTAACGGCTCACGTCTTGTGTTGCCCCCAAAGTCTACCAATCCTAATGAAGGCATTCATTGAGATCTCACCAGCAAATACAACTGGAAGTGAGATACGAGGAACAACAGGCACACAGGTACCATCTGATATGAACATTGCTAACGCGGCAACTGACGCTGACGGCGATGCTTCTCATCTGTGCATATCTGATCTGCTCGATGAAGTAGTTCCACTTTCACCTACTGTGGTAGACGATTTCTTTGCAAGCCTAGACGATTTAATGTTTTCTCCTGACACCGAGAATAACTTTTAAAATCTGCACACAACGTTCCAAGAACTCTAAATTTGGCCTTCACTTTTCATAACAATCATTCCCCAAAAACTATGGAACTCTATTTTTCTACGGCTAATTTTGACTTTTTCTCAAAGACCTTAAATGAAAAATGTAATTTTTGTTTTGGCACAAAGTAATCTGCTTAAAGTAGAACTATTCTTAGAGAACAAGAGATTCAACACTTCATAGAGACAGTATTTGACCTCATCCTCTGAAAACAACAATAACAGTATATATATATTCTGCTATGGAATGGTCTAAATTTTTTTTCTGTAAACTTAGAGCCATTTTCATAAATGTCATTACATGATTCATTCAGTTAGCTTTGCCAACATCATACTTCATGTTTTGAATAACGCCTATTGCTTTTAAATGCGTACTATAAAAATGCTCATTTTGCGTGTGCAACCTTCTCAAATGCATTTTGTGTATTGTGGGATAAGATTGTGAACACATGCTTATGTTATGTTTTAGATGCTTACGGATTTAGTAATATTAGACATAATACGTGGAGTGGGTGTTGTATAAGAATTTAGGACCCTAGTGTAATTTTCCCGATTCATGCCCATGTATAGGTATAAATCACCCTATCCTTGTAGAGGCATAGAAATCATAACCATATTAAGACATAGCCTAAGTAGTCCTAATACGTCTTGGCTACTTCCACTAGTTCCAAAAATCTACAACGATTTCTTGGAAAAACCCGCCTTCAGCAGTCAGAGACTTCCCCTTGCATGAATAATGATTTGTCCAAGAACTCATGAAGTTTTCAAAGAACTGAGTCTTTGATGACGTGCTTATGTCCAACCTTACGTCAAACTCGGCACCTTCAAGGTATAAACATGCCCACATTTGCCCAAGCAAACACACGGTGGTTTGGAGCAGTTTGACTATCTACTTGCCCGACGCCCTGCTACATCAAGTGCCGAAGGAAGCCGACCCTCCAGCAGACGCACTGAGAGATGCTGTCCTTTCTCTTGCCGAGAAATCCAGCTCCAGAGTTTCCAACCTACCCTTGCAGGTTGTTGGGAAATCGAGTCCTTGAGAGAGATACCAGACCTCCTTCATTCTAAAACCAAGGTACGGAGCTGATTAGACCCTTAGAGAATTCTTGGATTAGATTCTTGGCAAAAAGAATACAGAAACTAAGCTACATCTCACTTACTTCTTTCCTTGTACTAGACCTAGGTTAGGTACACCAGGGGAGGCGTATTTTAGAAACACCAGTTGAGTACTTTTAGTCTTTATTTATTAATGTATTTATTCTATGTATTGTATGGCTTAGAAACCATATCATGCTTTTACAGTATTATTTTATAATACTCTTGTTACTGTACGCATTGTACTTTGCAACCAGTATTACGATTGTAGCAGTTAATTTCTTCTGCATGAGAAAGAAGACTGTTCAATAAATACCCTTTTATTGAAAACGCCCGTCTCTCTATTTCTCTGCACCTCTGGTGAAATAAACTATCTATTGTTTCCGCGACTCTAGAGATAGATTTCTTATTCTTGGGAAACAAAGTTGTCATGTTTATGCGGTTATCAGAAACTAATCCCTTCTTGTGTATTCGAGAAAGTTTCTAGTGATCTCTGAGCTAGCTGGCACACACAATTAAGTCTAGTACATTCGATAGAAGACCTAGTCGACCTCAGTCCTACGTCAAATCTATAGGATATATTATTCCAATGCGCAAAGCCTATTGGGAATATAGGAACTACACTACAACTGAACGCCACAGCATCACTCGTTCGCCATCACAACATCAATCAGCGCTACCACAGCATCAATCTGTGCAACCATTCAACAACACCTGGTTCAAATATGTTCTCTCAATGTTTCAAGCTTTATTACAAATGTAACAAAAATATGTTAATATTTCACTTCTGTTCTTGGATTTTCGTCACTATAAAATACACTGAACATAATCTTCACAAAAGTTATTTACAAAACTTTAAGCTATTGCCATTATAAATTACAATAACTTTTATTTAAGTATTAATTATTGAAATAAAATTAAAGCCATTGTTATTTGTAATATCAATACATGTAAGTCACGTAAATACAACACATATTGCATTACAAATGCTGTAGGTGTCACATTTGCGAAAGTTATAATTATTGGTATTGTAAATGACAAAGCTATTAATTTTGCTATTTTCAAAAACAAAACATAAATAAAAAAATTGTCATTTACAATACCAATAGCTCAAACTTTCCTAATACGAGACCTATTGCATTGCATTGCAAATGCTTGTTAATATATATAAGTCATCCCTAGGGAAGGCCCTAAACAACTTATAGGGCATGGTGCAGTGTATTTCAAAATGTTGAGCATGTACTTTTGTTACGTTTTGGTAGTGAAACAACCCGTACATTTATTTTTCACTACTGTAAGTCTACCTCTCCCATAGAATAACATTGGGTTACATTATTATATTTAATAAGTGATAACTTTCAATAGGGAGTAAGTGGGAACATCAAGTTTTGTGTCTGAAGAATTGTAATTTAAAATCCTGTCTAATGGTAAATTTGGATTTTAAGTCACAGTTCTGAAAATGCCATTTTTAGAAAGTTACAACAGTAGTCCACGGAGAGCCCAATGGAGAGGACAAGATCAGACTAGTTAGCTTGTCCTAATTTCATTTGTCTACACCAACCTCCTCAGTTCTGTGGTAGGGGGCATACAGTAAGGTCAATATTTATCACACACAAACAGAAGTAAATGCATGAGTTTTTTTTTGCATATGCAACTTGACAGTATAATTACATTAATTGCGTATGGTCGCTCCAGATAGAAAGATAAGAGAGAGAAAGTGCTCAAAAGGAGTGCCCATGTATGAAATGTTGGTTAGAGAATGAAAAGAGAATGTGGACCTCATACATATAACATAACCATTGTATAGAAGCCTGTCCGTTACATTTATGTGTGCATCATAAATGTGATCTCATTGTACAGGAGAGGTAGTTTCAATCATAATTGCCCATTGTTTTGGAAGAATAATCCAATTCAGGCTTTTCACAATGTCGACGTTTCAACTCAACACACAGCAGAGGGGCCAGTTAGAGCCTCAACAGCGGGTCTTCATCAGGACTCAGTGATAGAATAGAAGGGAGCAACCTATTGGGTAGAGGGGGGATAATTGGCCCCACTTAATTAAAACTAGTTTAAAATATGTGTGTAAATGGGCCATCTCTTTCCAAAAGAAAACCGCAGTCTCACCTGAATAATCCAGGTGAGATGCAAAATTATTCAGAGGACAAGGGCCTACCAGTCTCATGCCTAAAAGGAGAACTTGAACAAAACCCTAGAAATTAAAAGGAAAAGGATTCACTATTAATCATGGTGTCCAGATCCTGAGGGAAACAAAGAAAGTATCAGATTGGTAAAAATATAGCTCACCTTATATAGAGTGACCATGGAGGGGGGACTTAATTAAGTTGATATGCAGTGACAAAAGCTCAAATGAGCCTGATTAGTGATTGAATTCAAATGTTTTCGAAAACCTAGGGTTGAGAATTACATTGTAGTTAAAAAACTCACCCAAAGCTCATTTTTTTAACTGTCTATTTGTGGCATAGAAACAACAGCGGCTGACACAGCTAATCACAGTGGGGCAGAACGGGGTGAGAGAGGGGTGAGTCGACAGACGACGGAATAGGTATAATTAAATAAATAATACCTATTCCGTTGTCTGTCTCCTGCTGCCCCCCACCCCACCGCGTTTTCCTGTGCCTGCCACCGCTGCCTACATCTGCTTACAAATAATTCCCTGATTCATGGGAATGCGGCTCACTGAGCAGCACATCCTCATGCTGAGATAAAGCAAAATGAACTTCAACGTGCATGTTGGCAGAAGCATGAAAGGTATGCAGTGTGACATGCCTGCATCATAGCGGGTGATTAAAGGTCTCAAGTGGCTGAAAAAATGGTTCCCATCTCCGTGGGCATTAATGCACCAAACATTTTAAGTTGAAACACTTTTGGAATGAATGCAACAATCGTGTGATCCCGGCTCGGAAAACAACAAGCATTTGCAATGCAATAGGTCTCGCATTTATGCAAGTTTAAGCTATTGGCATTATAAATGACAATGCCTTTTATTTATGTTTTAAAAACGAAAACAAAAATAAAAGACATTGTTATTTGCAATGTCAGTAGCTCAAACTTGCGTAAATACGAGACCTATTGCATTGCAAATGTTTGTTAGATTACTGAGTAGAATGCTCCCTTTCGGCCCGGGCGCCAAATTAATTAAATAAACAAGCGTAGCCGTTAAAGGGTAAGCGGACCATGCTGCAAATAAAAAGAAAATAGTGCTTACTGACTTATGAAGGAGACCATGAAACGCCACAAGTAAAAGATCTAGTCCTCATGGGAGGTAACATATGGCGACAAGGCGGCAACAAGGAGGGATTAACAAGCCTCATTATCATTCAGAAGCCAGCATTTACAATGACACCAGCCAATCAAAAATATGGGCGGAGAGAAGGCAAGGCTTCCACAGCATACTCGACTACTGCATGCCTTGCAGAGCAAGTAGTGCATGCGCGCTGACGCTAGGCTCGACCTAAAAAGGGGACCCGGGCTGGGAGAAAGCTAATTCCCTCTTCGTTCATGAACAAAAGGTATGTTGTGCGATGTGTATGCATCAGTACGATGGGCTTCCAAGGCTACACTCCCCCCTGGCAGGTGCACTAATGTATTCCACCAGACTGTTTAAAAATTGTCACACAGTGAAAAAAGTACAAGCTAGTTACAAAACATTGTGTGTGCCAGCTTAAGGCACTGACTGAATAGGGAGCTGAAATCTTCATGAACATTTATGTAAGCATTGAATATTTGTGTGTTTAATCACACACATACATATTGGAAGAATCACAACAATGCTGCCAAATAAAATTGTGAGAGGAGTAAAAAGTGATGATTCACATGGGTCATACCCAATTGCCTGGGTGTTCGTTAATGAAAACACTTCAAGCAAGTATGCAATTTGACAAGAACTAGACAGTATGCATCTGAAGATGCAAAATAAAAACGAATTAACTTTCCAATACCAGAACAGCAAAACCCCTATGGAAGACTGTTAAAATATAGTATAATGCTGTTTTTAGTACATTGTTCTTGCAAGACCTTTGAACTGTTGCCCACGGATCACTGACATAATATCGACGACACAAATATCGAGATACACAAATATCGAGTCAAAAATATCGATTGACAAAATATCGACTCCCTATCTTCAAACAGGTAAGTACCAAAATATCGACTCCAAAATATCGACTTACAAAAATATAGACTGTCAAAATATCGATTTTTTAAAATGTCTTAAAAGTAAGTTAAAACTAATATAGTAATAAATATATTTAATATAAACTTAGAAATAATTATTAAAAAAATATAATTTTAATAAATAATTTATATAATTAAAAAAATGATATCACCAAAAATTACACACACACATATATATATATATATATATATGTATATATATATATATATATATATATATATATATATTTAAACATAATATTAAATAAACATATATAACATTTTAGAAAATGTTTAAAATTTATTGTTACAACTATAGTGAGTTCAACATTAGCAAAAGTGTTGGATAGCGTAGAGGTAAAATTTACTACTCCCACTCCAGTGGGTGCAACAGTAGGGAAAGCGCTGGATAGCGTAGAGGTTAAAATTACTATTCCCACTCCAGGGATGTATGACGTTACAACGCATACTTTTACAACGCCTACCATTACAACAAAACTTTTACAACGCAAAAACTTTTACAACGCATACATTTACAACGCAAGATTTTACAACGCATATACCTTTACAACGCATACCATTACAACATAAGTATTGGTAAGTATATAATAATTTTTTGAATATAAAATAATAAAAAATATTATAATATAATTTAATATAATTTAATTTTATTAAATAAATGTAATTTAAATGTAATTTTACTTTATTTTTACAAAGTACCCCTGTACCCCAAAAACCCAAAACTGACCCTGAACCCTAAAAATACCCCTTTACCCATAAACTGAAAACTGACCCTGAACCCTAAAAATACCCCTTTACCCGAAAACTGAAAACTGACCCTGAACCCTAAAAATACCCCTTTACCCAAAAACTGAAAACTGACCCTGAACCCTAAAAATACCCCTTTACCTACAAACTGAAAACTGACCCTGAACCCTAAAAATACCCCTTTACCCCAAAAACTGAAAACTGACCCTGAACCCTAAAAATACCCCTTTACCCAAAAACTGAAAACTGACCCTGAACCCTAAAAATACCCCTTTACCTACAAACTGAAAACTGACCCTGAACCCTAAAAATACCCCTTTACCCCAAAAACTGAAAACTGACCCTGAACCCTAAAAATACCCCTTTACCCAAAAACTGAAAACTGACCCTGAACCCTAAAAATACCCCTTTACCCAAAAACTGAAAACTGACCCTGAACCCTAAAAATACCCCTTTACCCAAAAACTGAAAACTGACCCTGAACCCTAAAAATACCCCTTTACCTACAAACTGAAAACTGACCCTGAACCCTAAAAATACCCCTTTACCCCAAAAACTGAAAACTGACCCCGAACCCTAAAAATACCCCTTTACCCAAAAACTGAAAACTGACCCTGAACCCTAAAAATACCCCTTTACCCAAAAACTGAAAACTGACCCTGAACCCTAAAAATACCCCTTTACCTACAAACTGAAAACTGACCCTGAACCCTAAAAATACCCCTTTACCCCAAAAACTGAAAACTGACCCTGAACCCTAAAAATACCCCTTTACCCAAAAACTGAAAACTGACCCTGAACCCTAAAAATACCCCTTTACCCAAAAACTGAAAACTGACCCTGAACCCTAAAAATACCCCTTTACCCAAAAACTGAAAACTGACCCTGAACCCTAAAAATACCCCTTTACCTACAAACTGAAAACTGACCCTGAACCCTAAAAATACCCCTTTACCCCAAAAACTGAAAACTGACCCTGAACCCTAAAAATACCCCTTTACCCAAAAACTGAAAACTGACCCTGAACCCTAAAAATACCCCTTTACCCAAAAACTGAAAACTGACCCTGAACCCTAAAATTAAAATATTTATCAATTAATCAATTATAATTAATTACCAATTATATTTTAATTAATTACCAATTAATAATTAATTAACAAATAATTTTTAAAAAATATCAATAAATAAATTAACATATTTAATTAATTATAATTAAATTACTTCCCACCCTATTCCCCTATAAACCCACAACCCGCTACAGAAAATAAATTACTAAAATTAAAATATTTATCAATTAATCAATTATAATTAATTACCAATTATATTTTAATTAATTACCAATTAATAATTAATTAACAATTAATTCTAAATTATTATCAATAAATAAATTAACATATTTAATTAATTATAATTAAATTACTTCCCACCCTATTCCCCTATAAACCCACAACCCGCTACAGAAAATAAATTACTAAAATTAAAATATTTATCAATTAATCAATTATAATTAATTACCAATTATATTTTAATTAATTACCAATTAATAATTAATTAACAATTAATTCTAAATTATTATCAATAAATAAATTAACATATTTAATTAATTATAATTAAATTACTTCCCACCCTATTCCCCTATAAACCCACAACCCGCTACAGACTTATATTACACAAAAAATAAAAATTATTATTAACTTACCTTAAATTCGATATTTTTGTTGTCTATATTATGTCTAGTCGATATTATGTCCATTCTATATTTTTGATTCGATATTATGTCCATTCTATTCGATATTAATTTTCTCTAGTCGATATTTTTGTTGTCTATATTATGTCTAGTCGATATTATGTCCATTCTATATTTTTTACTCGATATTCTGTCCAGTCGAAATAATTGACTCGATATTATGACTGTACACCGTTGCCCACACAGGTCAGGTACAGCCATTAAATGCAATCATGTATGAGTTTCCAAATAAAAAGCCGTTGAAATATAATTGTTTAGATACTGTAACATTAGATAATAACGCAAACAAACATTCAGTGTTAATACATCCATAAGAAAGTGTTCATATAGGTGGCACATTGGTTGTTGTTGTGTTCTGAGACTGCATTAGAGGTACACTCAGTCATCCAACAAGTAACTCAAAAGACATACTGCCCCTGGAGCAGGTGCTAGTTAACTCGCTCCCTGTCTGGATATTCTCTCATGTTCATTCAGGCCTCATGCTACTGTTTTCAAACGATGGATCCATTTGCACATTTTGTCAAGCATGTTGGTAAAGTTCACCCCTCTGGGGTTTGCACTAACCCTCTCCATCACTCACCATCTCATACTGTCTACGGGATGGGTCATTGAGGTAAAGTGTTCTACCAAAGTCGCCCCCTGTACTTCACAGAATGGATCCATCCTTTGACCTATATGAGCACTTTCTTATGGATGTATTAATATTTGTTTGCGTAATTATCCAATGACAGGCCTTTTAATCCACTTGGCATCCCCCCAGTGGCCGGGGATGGGCGAAGGGGGTGATTGGATGCTGATTCTGAAAGCCCAGGGCCACCCCTGTTGTTTTTGGCACTTTTCCCAGCTCCCCAACGTTAACTGCAGTAGAAACAGGGAGGTTTCAATAGATAGAGAAGAGAGGAGAGAGAGAATAGATGGTTGAAAAGAGAGAAAGCAAGAAGAGGAGATGAAGGGAGCAGGGCTGGGTTTAGCATTTTTGTCAGGGCTGTCTTTGGTTCCCCAGTCCAGAACTGCTTCATAATGAGTTATTACAGCCTGTTTGCTGAGGCAGCAACAAATGGAACCATTTGTGTGGAACGGTAACAGAAACAATAATAAAATGGACTGACTTAAAACAGGCATGGTATCGAAAATCCATTCTATTAAATCCACTCAATAAGCAACAGAAAATGTATATTTGCATTCCCTTACATACTTGGGCAGGATTACAACTTTTGGAATAGCAATGTACTGTTTCTAACAGTGAGGCAAAGGAAGTCAAGTAGATTTAATACAGTTATAGAGCATTACCTCACTCCGCAGAGGGCGTTCAGCTCTTTAGCAATCCGTGGAAACTAAGACAAAATACATATAAATGCAAATAAATTAGTTCTGTCAAAAGATGAAGACTTTTTTGTTTACAATCTAATTTAAGAAGTAAAGATGGCCTCATATAAATGGATATAAAAGCTGAGGATGAAAGACATCAAATACAGCTACAGTACATGACTCAAACTGAAATGTGAAAATCACGTGTCAAAAAAAGGAAATTAGAGTGCAACGTAGAACAATTCACTTGTAAACAAAGTATTACAATAGTTTGAAATTTCCACTGAACTATAGACTGACTCTCCAAGTTAGCACTGTAGCAAAGTGACGTAAGTAGGGAGAACGGGGGAATGTGGGCAGTGGCAGTGTCCCTCACCGCTTTTAACCGCGCTACCGGCGTATGAGTGATTAAAACTTATATGCTGCTTATGCTGCAACATCTCTAGCGCTAATTTTAAAAAGCTTTTAAACTCACTGGGCACTGGTGTGAAAGAGAGTGGGTCGCTGCACTCGCGCTGCTCATTTCATTTTGCAGTGTTCACTGGAGGACTGGCTGCGTTTGGCATTCTGTTTTGCTGAGGCATTAGGGAAGCAAGCAGGCTGTTACTTCAACCAATCACAGAGTGCTGGACTCGTCCCTCCCTCCCGCCTCGTTCTGACGCCGGTGGCTAGCGCCGTTTGAGCAGAGGGCGTGGAGGGTCCGAGCCAGCTACTTCCTGCTTTCCATCTGCAGCGCTCTAGCTGTTGGACGCAGGGGGGGATAAAAGGCACCAGATCTCGCAGTTCCGCGTGGTAAGTGGGCAGTGGCAGTGTCCCTCACCGCTTTTAACCGCGCTACCGGCGTATGAGTGATTAAAACTTATATGCTGCTTATGCTGCAACATCTCTAGCGCTAATTTTAAAAAGCTTTTAAACTCACTGGGCACTGGTGTGAAAGAGAGTGGGTCGCTGCACTCGCGCTGCTCATTTCATTTTGCAATGTTCACTGGAGGACTGGCTGCGTTTGGCATTCTGTTTTGCTGAGGCATTAGGGAAGCAAGCAGGCTGTTACTTCAACCAATCACAGAGTGCTGGACTCGTCCCTCCCTCCCGCCTCGTTCTGACGCCGGTGGCTAGCGCCGTTTGAGCAGAGGGCGTGGAGGGTCCGAGCCAGCTACTTCCTGCTTTCCATCTGCAGCGCTCTAGCTGTTGGACGCAGGGGGGGATAAAAGGCGGATGTGCCCTAGGCAGCGCAGCGGACGAGCGCAGCGGGCGCGACGATGGCGCGCCGAAGTTGCGCCTAAGTTAAGCCCGTCTGCGCCCGTCCGCGGCCGGGCGCGGGCCAGGGCCATCCCCCCTGGTCTTTTATCGAGGCATGTAACCTGGAGCCGTGAGGATCTGCTGGCCCTCCGGGGCCTTCAATCCGAGACATGCCTGCATAAAATGAAGGCGGAAAACACTCTAGGCTGTGACCATTGCAATTTTACCTTCAATCAGGGCACAAAGACATCTAGGGGCCCTCAGGCCTTGGTGTGTGGTCTGCTAAATGTCCGATCATTGCGAAAACATTGTTTGGATTTGCATGATCTCCTTACTAATAAACATTGGGACTTGGTCTTTATCACGGAAACGTGGCTAGACCAATATTCTACGCCCGAGGTCCTTGACGCTATCCCAGAGGGCTACTCCCTGGTGAGGTTAGACCGGGAAACTGGGAGAGGCGGCGGGATAGCTATTGTGGCCAGACAGGGCCTTCATTGCCACTTAGAACAGGCGAAGATCGTGGATGGTGAGGTTGGCGAATTTTCTATCTCTGTCAACGGGAGTTGCACTCTGAAGGGCCTTTTGATCTACAGGCCACCTGGCACTGCTGCCCGTTTCAGTGAGAGCCTTCTCGAGGGTATTACTGAGGCAGCACTGCGAGTGGAGAATTATTTGGTACTGGGGGATCTTAATCTCCATCTTGATGATCCCACGGACAGAGCAGCTAGGGAATTCCAACAAAGCATGGAAGCTCTACACTTTGTGCAGAAAGTTCTTCAGCCCACTCATCAACTAGGCCACACCCTGGATCTGGTTTTTGCGAACTGGGAACAGGTGGTTGTCTCCGACCCTATTCCCATTCCCTGGACAGACCATCACCTGGTTCCCTTTCAGATCCAGATTCAGGGAGCTCGACCGGTGATACCATCGGCCTCCAGGCACCATAGTCGACGCTGGTCTAACTTCTCCCAAATTAAATTTAATCAGGCCCTTATGGATAAAGGTCGTTTAGGGGGAGTGGGAGTGGAAGCCTTGAACATCAACTTGGACCTGCTCATTACGGAGTCCTTGGATCAAGTGGCCCCACTGGGCATATCAAGAAGGGGTGGTCGGTTGCAGGGTACGGCACCATGGTATGATGAGGAGGTACGGGCAGCCAAAGTGGTGTGTAAACGTGCAGAGCGTCTATGGAGAAAGACCCTTACGGTGCTTGCGAAAACCGAATACAACGCTATTCGGCGAAACTACCATAGATTGATTAGGAAGGCCAAGATGACATACTTTGGCACCAGGATCTTGGAAGCTGAAAATTCCACTAAAGAACTGTTCCTAATCTATAAAACACTATCGGTAGGGAAACCTGTAGCAGTGCCGGAAGAACTCTGCACGGTGGAGGGTTGCGACCGGATAGCAGAATATTTTGCCAATAAGGTAGCAACAATTTACACCTCCTTTCCACACCAGATGGCTCCAATCCCGAGGTTTGGGACAACTACCAAGGGATTGGGGAAACAACGGCTGTCTAGCTTCACTACCCCCCCGACGGAGGAGCTCATCCGCATTTGCGGATCAATACGATCTGGCTCACCTAGGGACCCCACTACTCCCAGACGGCTGTTGGGAAGTCTGGATGTTCTCGAACCACACATCCGCCTTCTGCTCAACACCTCTTATGAGACGCAGACTGTCCCCGCTGCATGGAAACAAGCGATTGTTCTCCCGCTGCAAAAAAAAGCCAACATTAGCTTTGATAAATTTGAGAATCTACGTCCCATCTCTCTCCTGCCTTATATGGCTAAAGTTGCGGAAAAGATTGTCAATCTCCAGCTGATGAAGTACGTGGATGATGCCTGTCTGCTCCACGACTCTCAGTTTGGTTTCCGCCCCCGTCATTCGACGGAGTCAGCTCTTCTAATGGCGGTGGAAGCCTTGCGTCAGGGTGCGGATGAAGGCCAAACCATGGCTTTAATCCTGCTAGACCTCAGCGCTGCATTTGACACTGTAGCACACTCCATCCTGCTACAGTGTCTGGAGGAAGGGGGTATCTCAGGTGCAGCGCTGGGTTGGCTAGGATCCTTTCTATCTGACAGACGCTTTCAGGTCCATCTGGGCGATTGCTACTCTAGAGAGATCGGGTTGGGCCAGGGAGTGCCTCAGGGCTCCTCCCTGAGCCCCACCTTGTTTAATCTCTATGTTGCCCCTTTGGCGGGAATAGTGGAGAAATATGGGCTGCGTGTTGTGTCCTATGCCGACGACACGCAGCTGGCCATCTCCCTCTCACGGACCCCGGATCTTGCGGCGGACAACTTCAGGAACTGCATGAAAGATCTAGCAGCCTGGATGTCCGCCAACTGTTTAAAGCTAAACGGTAGCAAGACCGAGGTACTGATTGTGGGTGGGACTCCGGATGCCTGGTCGTCGGCATGGTGGCCTTCTTGCTTGGGCAAGGCGCCAGCTCCTTGCCAGGAGGCAAGGAACTTAGGGGTCTGGCTGGACTCTGGCCTGACCTTTGATACACATGTGGGCCGTGTGGCTGGGGTATGCTTCGGCGTCCTGAGGACCTTAAAAAAGGTGTTAGATCTTCTCCCCCTTGCGGCCCGCAGAACATTGGTGCATGCCCTGGTGACTTCCCGCCTCGATTATGGCAACCTATTATATCTGGGTGCCTCCAGCAGGGTCATCGGGAGCCTTCAGGTGCTGCAAAATGCAGCTGCCCGTTTGGTGTTGAGGCTCCCCAGGAGATCCCCCTCCAAACCCGCGCTCCACGCACTTCACTGGCTTCCAGTTGCCAGTCGGGTTGAATTTAAAACTCTCTCCACATGCCATCGTATTGTGAATGGCAAGGCTCCTGCGTTGCTCAGGAACTTGGTGACCGTGTATGAACCCACACGTAGCCTTCGATCCTCCTGCACAGGGCTCTTAACGATACCAAGAGTAAGGAAAGCCCGTATGGGGGGTAGATCTTTTAGGCATCTGGCGGCCAAACACTGGAATGCTCTTCCTTTAAGCCTGCGTTTGGAGCCATCAGAATTGATTTTCAGAAAAAAACTCAAGACCATTCTGTTCAGCAGGTAGTCGGCGGGGAGGGTGGGTGGAACCTCAGTTTCTCACTTATCACAGCGCGGGGACACGCCGGTGGGCGTACTTCCAAGCGCTCTATAAATGTCCAAAATGAAATGAAATGAAATGGGCACTGAATGCTTAAGTATTTGTCACAACACAGGAAGGGTGCATGTTGGGAAATGGTTTATTAGTAAGGGCACATTTATGTTTGCCCTGCCAATAAGGCCACTACCACAGTATATTGTTAATGTTAATGTTAAAAAGGATTTGTAAAGCGCACAGCTACTCTACAGAGTATCCCGGCGCTGAGGCGAAAAGATACGGAGGCCAAAGGGGGAAACAGCGATCCCAGGGTGGGAGGCCGTTATACTGCTTGTTGGAACAGCCAGGTTTTCAATTGTTTCATGAAAGCCAGTATGTTCGTGACCTGCCTAAACGAGAGTGGCAGCTTGTTCCAGAATCTAGCAACTAGCACCTGGAATGAGCGACCGCCATGGCGGGCTCTGAGACACTTTGGAGTGACCATAAAGTGTTGGTGTGCTGACCTAAGGGATCTACCGGGTGTGTAGCATGAGACTCTTCGGTGGATGTAATGCGCCCCCATGCCATGCAGAGCTTTGAAAGCCAGGACCAGAGTTTTGAAGAGTATTCTGCATCAGACAGGCAGCCAATGCAGATTCTTCAGGTGGTGGGGGATCCGGTCTCTAGCACCGAGACTCAGTACAGCTATGACTGCCGCGTTCTGCATGACTTGCAGTCTATTGAGTTAAAACTCCAGAAGGCCCTGATAGAGGATGTTGGCATAGTCCAAGCTGGAGATGATAAGGGCCTGATCAAGCGTCTTTCTATGTGAGGTTGGTAATAGGAATAGGACCCTGCAGAGCATTTTCAAGAGATCGAAGGACGTGCCCGCTACCGACTGTACTTGAGGTGTCATAGACAAGGCGTTGTCCATTTTCACTCCCAGGTTTTTTACGATCTTGACTGCTGACTGGGGAGGGAGACATATCTAGGGGCCACCATTGTTTCCAGGCGTCAAGAGGGGGGTGCCAAAGAAGATAATTTCAGATTTTTAAGGGTTACATTTAACATGATTAAGTCTGAACCAGGCAAAGGTTTCTCTCAGACACTTATAAATCTTCTCCCCGTTAAACTCCTCTCCCTTCTTGCAAGTGAACAGAAGTTGAGTGCCGTCGGCGTCAGATGTAATCGTAGCCTCCCTGCTTCAGCCAGGGTAGCCAGGGGAGCCATGTACAGATTAAAAAATACAGGGCTCAAGATAGATCCCTGTGGCACGCCCACACTCAAGCGCGGCATGCTGGCTGAAATGGGGGTGACCAGATCTCTTGATATCTGTCCTCCAATAAGGAGGAGAACCACTTCAACACCGTGCCCCCGAGCCCACACACCCACAACCTCTGGAGGATGTGACAGCTGTGCACGGTGTCAAAAGCCTCAGAGAGGTCTAGGCGGACCAGAACTGCTTTGCTACCTTTATCCAGGGTCTCTTTGATGGGATCGGAGACCTCCAGCAACGCTGTCTCTGTGCTAAGGTTCTGCCTGAAGCCAGACTGACTTGGGTGAAGAACATTGTAGGTTTCAGCAAAATCGCTGATCACTGAGTGGACATATTTCTCAATTGTCTTTGCAAAGAAAGACAACAGAGAGATGGATCTGTAATTAGTTAAGATCATGGGATCAGCCGTAGGTTTTTTCAGTAAGGGAATTATTTTTGCGCTCTTACAGCTTACCGGGACCTGACCGATAAGAAGAGACGCATTCAAAACACTGTTCACTGTGGGATTCAGAATCTCCGCCATTGAAGCCAGGAATTGGGCAGGGCACGGGTCCACAGGAGTTTCAGATTTAAGGCCCTTCATTATTGACAGGGTCGTCTCTGGGAAGAAGGGAGGGAAGTTGGAGATGGATGCCCTGTCTTCCTGATTCTGGGGGGCCGTAAGAAAGGAGGCCATCACATCTTTCCCACCCAAGCCATCAAAAGAGGGGTGGATTGTTATGATCTTCGTATAGAAGAAGTTGGCCAATTTACTGATCCAATTATCTTAGGGAGTGGAAGGCCTAGTCGCAGCACTTGGCGAGGAGAAGCTTTTAACAATACTAAAACATTTCTCTGCTTTTATTTCCTGCGGACTCAATTTTAGATGCAAAGAAGCTCTTTTTAGCTGCCTGTATCTTTTTGTGGTAGTCTCTTAAGACCTCTTTAAAATTCCTTATATTATTCACGTTAAAATCCTTCCTCCATGCTCTTTCCTGACCTTTACAGTCCTTTCTACACTGTCACAGGGTATCATTGAACCAGGGGCCTGAGCATCTTGCAATTTTAATAGAGCACGGGGATAGGGGGGCAAGGGCCAAGGTTCCTTGCACAATCCACTTTACAAGGGCCTCAGCATCCTGCTCTAAATTGCCAGTCGGTGTAACAGGGTGTTGGTCGAGTTCATATTTGAGGGCAGCCTGGGTGATCTTGTGAAAAGGCCAAGAAGTAAAAGATGGCCGCTTGACCTGAGTCAGTGAAAGCTTTGTTAATTTCGGTAATTTAAAACCTACCAGGAAGTGGTCTGACCATAGTAGAGGTAAGGGAGCCTCGGTCTGGATTTTGCAGTTAACAAATATTTGGTCAAGCGTGTAACCTTTCACATGCGTGGGGGCAAAGACATGTGGAACAAGATTGAGCGCATCTAAGGATTCCACAGAGAGATGGTCTCTGGGATATCCTGTTTATCCATGTGCACATTGAAGTCACCCAAGACGAGAAAGTGTTTGAATCTGGAGGCCACTGGCGCAATACTAATGGACTTCAAGAAGTCACTGAGGACTTTAAGAAGGCCCCTGCGTGACCTGGGGGTCTATGTGTGAGGACTCCCGCTAAGCACTGATGGGGGGACAGGATAGCCTGAAAACAGAGACACTCAGCCCCTTCAATTTCTTCCATGGGAATGCAGATAATGGCTATGTCCCGTTTGCTAATAATAGCAACTCCACCTCCCTTGCTTCCAACACGATCTTTCCTAAGAATGGAGTAACAGGGGGGGTGGCTGTAGCAATAGTCGGATTCGACGCATCCGTTAGCCATGTTTCAGTCAAAAATAGGAATTCTGGCTTAATCTCGCATAGCATATCATATATGTGTAAATCATGTTTGTTAAGCGAGCGGCAATTTAGCAGCAAAGCATTAATGTATTTTTGTTTCTTTAACATTAAACCCTGCTTCGGATCGTCCTTTCTCTGTGTATTGGGTGCTAACGTTCTATTCAGGGTGTGTTTAATGGCTCCCCAGCTGCAATGCTGACAGTGCGGTAGTAAGTCGCCTATCACTATGTCAATAACGTTCTTACACTTGGGAGTGGAACCCAGCTCCATAAGAGTCTCCCTGCCATAGGTTAATCCCTTGTTCGGATGTGGTGCGAAACCGGCAGAGTTCCCAGCCCCAGCCGCCTCCAGGACGCTGACGGGCGCAGACGGGCTTGGGTTTTGGCACGCATTCGCCTCGGCGCCGGCACGACCGCTGCACGCGTCCGCTACGCGGCAGGGCCCACATCTGGTTTAAATGCCGTGCTGTGTCCTGAAATGACGGAGGCAGGGGGAGGAGCCAAGTCCCTCCACGACAATCGGTCACTAGGAGGTCGTGGTGGACCGGGGACCGGCTTGAAAGTGAAGAAAATGCGATGTGTGAAGCAAAGCACGTATTTAAAATATCAGGAAAAAACTCTTCACAGGAATAAAAACAATTATGTTTAAAAAGGATGCCCAGGCGCTAACAGAAGCAGTATTGTCGCGCAAATTCTGCCTAGCATGCAGCTTTCAGTCTCAGTCTAGGGCTCAGTACAGGGCTTAGAAAAGTATTCCCATGCTCAACACTTGGTAGCTTAGCTGCGAGCAGGCAGGCTTAACTTCAAAGCATTTAAAAACACCAATTCAGTAAATAATTCAGACATGACACACAATCAAAATCCGCAACGTTCAAGTTAAAGGTACAAAATTGTGCTTTTCCAAACGATGGATTCCTGGCGTCCCGCGGCCGTTGGAAGTGATAATCCTCTGATTTTATATGTGGCTCCTGAAGAAGGCGTTCTTGTTTAAACGCCGAAACGCGCGTCGAAGATTATAACTGTCTGCCACTGTTTTATGAATTTATAATTAATTGTGTTATTGATAATTTTACTTTGTATGTCAATTATTGTGTTTTTTATAATTAGAATAGGTCAAGTGTATGATTTGGCTATATATTTGAACCTAAATGTTTTTATTCTGAGTATATATACTTAATAAAAAAGCACAATTTTGTACCTTTAACTTGAACGTTGCGCCTTTTATATGTTGCTTTCACCCTGGTGATATTAATTTTGATGCTTTTTTTCACACTGTTTAATTTCCCTGTATAACATATTCTGTTGCATGAACAGAGGGTCCTTGTTACTTTCGACACAATCAAAATCCAACACCAATTTATAAAAATAGGAAATATTTGAATCTTAAAAATTATGTAAAAACGGAAAAAAATCCAATGTAGAGAACCGAAGATTTAGGGCCCGATTCACAGAATGAACTTAAGACTCAATCCTAAACTTACTACTATTTTAGTATTCACAGAATGAACTTACTACTTTTGGTATTCACAGAAGTTAGGATTTTGTCTTAAGTCTGTCTTAAAACAGACTTAAGACAGGCTTAAGACAGAATTAAGACAAAATCCTAACTTCTGTGAATACCAAAAGTAGTAGGTTCATTCTGTGAATACCAAAATAGTAGTAAGTTTAGGATTGAAATGAAAACAAATTTATAACGCACTGACTCAGCCCATCGGGCATCAAGGCGCCTAACCAAAAAAGTATATTTTTCATGTCCAGAGAGTTGAATTATTGGTAGGCTTTCTTGAAACACCATGTTTTTAGGGCCTTTTTAAAAAGGGGCAGAGAAGTTAGGGACTTGAGTTCCAGTGGAAGTGCATTCCAAAGGCGAGGGGCAATTGTGTAAAATGCTCTTCCACCCCATCTGGACTTCTTAGTCCGAGGGATCACCAACAGATTGTGTTGTGATGATCGTAAACACCTGCTAGGGGTGTAGCCAGAGAGAAGAGATCCCAGCCCATCAGATGTTCCTGCTTTCAGAGCCCTGTGCACAAGACAGATGATCTTAAAGGAGATACGATGCTCTATGGGAAGCCAGTGAAGGCTCTTTCTGGCTAGTGTCGCAGAGGAGGAGCGGGGAATGTCTAGTACAAATCTTGCGGCCGCATTCTGTACTGTTTGGAGGCTCTGGATCAGTCCCTTGTTGATCTCTGCATAAAGAGAATTGCAGTAGTCCAGTCTTGCCCCGACCAGCGCAACTACTGTCTGTTTCCTAGCCTGGGGAGAAAGGTAGTGCACTATTCGTCGGAGAATTTTAATAATTCCCCAGCAAGTAGCCACCGTTCTATTGACCTGAAGGGTCATTGCCAGCGAGGTGTCAAAAATAACCCCTACATTTCTGGCTGAATGAGAGGGGACAGGGCATGTTCCCAGGGAAGACGTCCACCATTAATTCGACCATACATCCTGGTCCCTTCCAAATATCAGCACCTCGGTCTTTTCGCCATTCAGCCTCAAAGAGTTGAGTATCATCCAGTCAGAGACTGCTTGCATACAACTCCTGAAGCTGGATGCGGAGTTGCTGGCCTGTTGGGCCAGTGACACCATGACCTGAGTGTCGTCTGCATATGACACTACTTCCATACCATGTGCTTTTACTAGTCTTGCTAGTGGGGCCACTTAAATGTTAAATAGGGTAGGGCTTAGAGCCGACCCCTGTGGTACCCCACATTGCAATGAAGTAGCAGGGGAGAGGTATACTCCAAATTTGACCCTCCGTTCTCTAAGATCTAAAAAGGAGGACAGAAGGCTCAAAGCGGGCCCCTCCACTCCTATCTCCCTCAAACGAGATGTTAGAATTGAAGGAGATAGGGTGTCAAATGCTGCGGTCAGATCGAGTAAAACCAGCAGCGTTGTCAGCCGCTGATCCACTTTCACTCTGATGTGATTTGTCACCATGGTATGTGCAGACTCCGTGCTATGCAGCTTCCTGAACCCGTGCTGGGTCTGATCTAAGAACCCAGTGGAGTCAAGGAAAGCAGACAGGTGTAAGTTCAGGTGGATCGCTAGCATTTTGGCGGGAGCAGGGAGTAAAGATATAGGTCGGAAATTTTTCAAGATGGTGGGGTCTAGAGAGGGTTTCTTCAGTAATGGCTTAACAATCGCTTTCTTCCAGGCTGATGGATAAACCCCATTAAACAGAGCACTATTCATTACCTCCAGCAATGGACGAAGTAGTGTGTCCCTACACTCCTTCATTATTCTAAGGGGACAGGGGTCCAGAGGGGAGGAGGATTTAATCCTGTTTAACAGAGAGTTAAGGATGTCGAGAGTGATCACCGGAAAATTAGACAGAGTCATGGTGGGATCTTTAAGCCAGGCTTCAGGGTTGGTAAGAGCCTGAATAGTGTGATTTCCTAGAGATTGTTTCTGCGTTTCCAACTGAGAGGCAATGTCATTAATTTTAGTGTGGAAAAAGGTTGAGATCTTATCGCAGAACTCCTGTGATCCAGTAACTGGGTCTTGAACTTGCAATGAACAGAGGGAGTCCACTATATTGAACAGCTCCTTTGATGAGGTAAGGGAGGTAGTAAGGTTGGAAAAGTATTGTTGCTTAGTCTTAATGACCATAGCCTTATATTCCCCTAACAGTTGTTTGTGAAGCTCTCTGTCCACGGTGTCCCAAGATTTCCTCCATTTTCTCTCCTGTCTCCTGCACCCCTGTCTCATCATCCTAAGAGGCTCGGTGAACCAGGGGGCAGAAGGCCTACGCCTCGCTGAATATCGGCGTATGACTGGAGCTAGGATATCTATGGCCCCAGCGATGGTATTAGCAAGATTCTGTGCTGCCTTCTCTGGGTCTAACGGCGCGGGGACCAACTTGATGAGAGGGGCCAAAGAGTCGTTGGTGATATTTTTATAGTTCCTTTTGCCCTCTCCTTCAGTCAGACCCTTCATGGACGGATCTAAGCAAGGAAGTGTCAATACTATAGGAACTGCCAGATGGTCTGACCAGACCAACGGTTCAGGGGTTCCTGTTTTAACCCTGGGGTCGTTAGAGAAGACTCCATCAAGTGTATGGCCTGCCTGATGAGTTGGGCCTTTTACCAGTTGGGAAAAGCCACAGGCTTCAAGGGGATCGACCAAGGAGGAGGTGTCTTTAGAGGTGGGGTCGTCTAAGTGAAAATTTAAGTCACCCAGGATAGTAAAATGGGGATTTCCAACATATGGCTCCATGATTCTAAACAGGTCGCTGCTAAATTTGGATCTAGGTCCAGGAGGCCTATACACGAGAAGGCCAACAAAGGACGCAGAAGGAGATGAAGAAATAAAGAAATGTAGGACCAGGAAAGGGTCGAGTGGAGCCGACAGGGCATTAATACGACAGATAAGATGCGACTGATAGAGAATTGCTAGACCACCTCCCCTTCGCTTAACTCTATCAAATCTGTGTAATGAATAGCCCTCTGGGATGGCCATGAGGAGGTCGTGTCCTGAGGTCTCTGAGGCCCATGTCTCTGTAACAAAGACCCAAGCAGGTCTTCTAGCCAACACAAAATCATGAAAGGCGACATTGTTTTTGATTATGGAGCGAGCATTAATAAGGAATCCCTTCTCCGCACGAATCTTTTTAGGCGTGGGGCATAAGTTGACAGGTGAGTGGTTGATCATGGGGAATGAGTCAGGGCTCCGGATATGTTTCATATGTGGAGCCATAACCAGTACTTCCTCAGGTATATACCTATGATGGCACAGAGAGTCAATCGGTTTCCAAGACAGCATTTCCTCCAGAGTATAAGAGTGTGATACTTGAGGGAAAGGGGCGGAGGACCCTAGATACAGCCCGTCCTGCAGCCCGTCCTCAGCGCGGACGGGCGCAGACGGGCTGAACTCTGGCGTAACTCCGGCGCTAAACCGGCGCGACCGCTGAGCGCATCCGCTGCGCGCAGCCATGGCTGTAAGCTTTTATGGTGATGACTCACCCAAGATGGCGGCCGCTAACACTCCGCCCGAGTCCCCGGTATCTCAGCCCTAATATCGGCCGGACACTCTATGTGAGACAGCGCTGAGCGGTGAGTGCCAAATGTAATTTAAAATCAGCGCCTTAAAAGAAGCCTTCACCCTAAACTAGATGAGGCAACGAGCGATGCCCTAAATCGGCGCGCTAGTACAGGGGGGGGAGAGGACACAAGGGTCAAATACTAACAAGTAAAACAATTCTAGGAGGACAAGAAAAGATACCGCCCGGCTCAAGCCTCAGGCGTTTACAACTAAAGTCCCGCGAGTGGAGCGCTCTGCCAGCTTTTATGGTGATGACTCACCCAAGATGGCCGCCGCTAACACTCCGCCCGAGTCCCCGGTATCTCAGCCCTAATATCGGCCGGACACTCTATGTGAGACAGCGCTGAGCGGTGAGTGCCAAATGTAATTTAAAATCAGCCCCTTAAAAGAAGCCTTCACCCTAAACTAGATGAGGCAACGAGCGACGCCCTAAATCGGCGCGCTAGTGCAGGGGGGGGAGAGGACACAAGGGTCAAATACTAACAAGTAAAACAATTCTAGGAGGACAAGAAACGATACCGCCCGGCTCAAGCCTCAGGCGTTTACAACTAAAGTCTTAAGTTCATTCTGTGAATCGGGACCATGATTTTTAAAAGATTTAGCACTATATAGCACAATTGGGACATCTGGTCATGCTAGACTGGGTCAAAGTCAAAGTTTTAGGCCATCCGCGATTGAGCCCTGTGTGGCTACCCCTCGCAGTAGGTCTTGGTCAAAGTTTTTACCTTCTGACTTAGAAACTTTTCTAGAGCTTTTCTTCCCGGGGTCCCTCAAAGCTCTCAGCCAGTCCGGAATTGATGAGGGTTCGATGGCTTGCCCTGCTCTCAGTCAAACTTATGGAAGTCCAACCTCTGGAACTTTCCAGTGGGATGAAAAAGGGATCCAGGCAGGCTCTCGGTTGAAGATGGGCAGCTTGGCTCTCGTGGTTGGTCCTGGTCACCTTTCCTACATGAGGACTTAGAAACTTTTCAGGAGTTTTTTCTTCAGGGGTCCCTCTCTGCTCTTCACCAGGCCGGCTTCAGCGAGGGTTTGCCACCTTTGGTTTCTGCCTACTCCCAGGCAAACTCTTGAAGTCGGACTCCGGAGCTTTTCAGCGGGACGAACCTGGATGGCAGGCCAGGTGGTGGTTGAGGGTCGCCAGCTTGCCTGGCCAAGTCGAGTCGGTTTACTTATGGAGCTTTATTCCAAAGTTGCTCCAAACTACTCCAAATGTCAGAACTTTTCCTGAAGTTCCCTAAAGGATCCCAAAGTGTCCAAAACTTACTCCAAGGGTCTGGAATCTCCAAGATGGTCCTTGAAAGTTTGAGACTTCAGTTCCCAAAATCCACTTGGACAAAACCATTACAAATCCACTGGTAGTTCTACAGACTGGGTATTCTTGGTAGTTATGGTCCAGGTGAGCTCTTTTAACCCATAGCTTGCAGGGAGTCCACTCTTTAGTCCTTTTGAAGCAAGGTAGTCCACAGGGCTGTAGTTCCAGATTGTGAAAAAGGCTCAATCTGCCAAGTGCAGGGCCTGGTTGCTTCAAATCAAACTCCTCAGCAGGGACCCTTCTTCTCTCAAGTTTTAAGCAACAGATCTGAGAGACTCTGTCCCTCTCAGACACGTATTTCAAGTTTTCTTGGTAAGCAGGAGGTCACTCCTGTCCAAAGAGTTGTAAGGCAACACCCCAGGGTATGACCACATCCTCCAATGGAGGCAGAGCACGAGAGGGCTGAAGTTTGGCTTACAGACAAGAAAGTTTTATAAGTTCTTGTCTGTACTTTTTAGAATAAATTCAACAATGCTCTATCGTTGGATTTATCATTACCACCATTACCACACTGAGTCCTTTAATCCTAGTTACATGGTTTTCCTTTCTTCGGTTATTAATTAATAAGCTCTTGCAATGTTAAGGGCTGGGGATCTGCAAAGAAAAAATGAACTGGGTAATTTCTCCAATACTAGGACCTATAAAACATCTTTTATAAGGACCCTGCTTATACCTACAGGACCCCCACCCCTGGAACACATAGGAAAGACTGAATATATTGCAGATCCTCACTCCAAAGTACTCCTAGCAAAAAAGTCGATTTTAGGAAACACTTTATTACAATGTGGGGAGTGAAATGTGCAATTTCACTAACCCCAAGGCATATAAAAAACATTTTATAAGGACTCTCCTTATAAGTACCTGACCCCCCACCCATGGGAAGCCTAGGGGAGACCCTGGGGGTACCTAATATGGCCAAACATTGTAGTTTATCAATTGTTAAGTGCCCCAAACACCAAAGTCAAATTTGAGCACAATTTGCATGTTTAAAAGCAGTCCTGCAACATGGGGCTGCATTTAAACTGACCTCGGCCTTCAGCAGAGTACACATGCAAGTGTAGAACGGCTGCTGGCCTTTAACCCACCATGCCCTATTGTATACTAGGGACTTAAAGGTAGTTCCAGCCCCCTTCCCTCATTATGTACTAGGGCCTTATAGGGGAGGTCATGCCAATCATAGGAGTACCCTAACCCAGAGTGTACCCTATTGCATGTAGGTGTTTTCACTGTATTCTAAGTGTGTCTTCAGCATTGCACTGGCTCTGGGTCTGGCTAGGCAGAGCCCAAGGTCAGTTAGAGTCATTTACCACCAGTACCAGTCAGCAAAAAAGTTGGGGGTGCCCAGGTCATCGGATGACTTTGCAACAGTGCCTCAAGCTGCTTTGCTTGTGGGTGCAGACATGGCACACTGATCTTCATGAATGGAGATTGATGTTGCCTCTAAGAGTATGCACATTAAAATTACAAATACGCGTTTAAAGAAAATTGGGAAAATCAGGCATATGTGGTTTCTAGATTTTACTACCATAGCATGTTAATTAGTTGAAAACTGCCAGGCGTCCCCCATCAGCACCCAATGCTGTCCTATGGATGGGTGCAGCCTGCATCCGCCATTTACTCATGACTGATATTCCAGCTAGGGATGGGGAAGTGATACCTGTTCATCCCACCTCCCAATTCAAGATATCCAGCCTCAGGATCTACATGGGCGCAACATCTATCATCAGGAAATTGCATAGACAATGTGAACCCTCCCAAGGAACACTGGTAGATGCCAGTGTAGGTTACAGTCCAGTAGGGTGGTGCCTTTGATGGCTGTAGGTTGTGAAACAGGATACTAGGGTGTGGCTAGGACAGAAAAAACAGCTGGAAGTTTGGTTGGCTGGGCCATCCCACACTTTGGAAGGGTTAGGAAACCCACAACATCTTGGAACTCACACAAATAGAATTTTTTTTAAAGGGAGCAGTACAGAGACAGCTGTACTCGCAGCCAATGAAGAATTAGGGAGGATTCTAGACGGGGGCACTGCTGCCCTCATCATGTTAGATCTAAGTGCTGCATTTGATACCGTTTCTCATACCAATCTTATATAGAGGTTTAAAGAAGTTGGGATTGGGGACTTTAAATTGGCTTACAGCCTTCTTGACAGATAGAAGTTTTATGGTATGTAAGGAAGTCTTTTCTTCTGATGTTTTTTTCACTTACGTGCGGGTTGCCTCAAGGTTCTTCGTTTAGCCCCATGCTTTTCTATATCCATGTCCGCACCCTGGCAGAGATCATTTGGTCATTTTCCCTGGATTTGATATCATATGTGGATGACATGCAAAGTATTATGTGATTCAGTCCCATCCCTAATTATACTCAGCCCCTGACCCTGAAGAACCTCGGATTCTGGATTGATGACAGGCGTAATAAGGAATCTGCTTTGGCATACTTAGAACTTTGAAGAAATGTCTTAAATGGCTTTGTTCATCCACAAATAGAGTGGTGGTGCAGAGTGTGTTCTGTTCTAGGCTTGAGTATGGTGATCACCTTGTATATTTTAAGTCCTGAGTATGTTATTAAAAGACTACAGGTAGCCCACAATGCCACCACTAGAGTTTGATGCAAAATACCAAAATACCAGTCAGTGAGCCCTGCATTGGCAACCTTACTTTGGCTGCCTGTACAAAATATGATTCAATTCAAAGCTCTTTAATTAATCCATCAGATAATTTATGGTAAAAGTTCCCCAATCATTTCAAATCTGGTCTCCCATTATGTTCCAACACAAGCTCTTTAGTCACTCTTTGATGGACTTTTGAAAGTCCCTGCAATCAAAAGAGCAAGATATGGTGGTGGTTCTCTTTCTCATTGTGTCCCGAAACTGTGGATTGGCTACCCATATCCCTGAAACTGCAACAATTTGAAGTAAAGTTCAGGTAACGAAAAAATATTTGTTTTTGATAGGTCGTTTGTGCTGTCTTGGTCTAAGTCGGTGAGTTGGCGCTGGGAAACCTAGATAAGGCACCCATGAGCTCTACAAAAAACAAGTAGAATAGAATAGAATAGAAGGCAGAAATATGCGTGCTGGTGATTGGAAATGGGCAGAGCAGGGGACAAGAAGGGCAGCTGCCATGTGATGCACTGCTCCCATTTTAAACTATGGATTGCTACACACTTTCTCAAAGTTTTAAAAATAACTATGCATGGTTAGGAACTTTAGGATGCAAGATCGCGGCATGCTGCCACAATTCTCAGATTTTTCCTTAACCCCTTCGACGCTCATGACGAGCTCAGCTCGTCATGAGTTACGCCTCTCGTACGCTCATGACGAGCTGTGCTCGTCATGAACCGCGGGTTTTTTAAAAAGTCAGCGCACAGCGGCAAAATGCGCCGCACGCCTGGGGTTAAAGAGTGCATTAGAATGCTTTGTGTGACACTTTCAATCAATCCTGGCTGCTTGGACAACAGGACTCTGCATTCTGGGACTTGTTGCTATTGAAGTACCAGCATGTAAGCCCTGCTGGCTTAAAAGCCAGGACCTGCTCGAGTTCCAACCACAACACGGTGCCCCTTTGGCACTTGTACACCCAGTGAAACAAAGAAGTATATGTGGGTTGAGTTTAAAACATATAGAACATCTAATCTAGAGGCAAAGAGCCTTTTATGTTCCAGTGCAGTATAACATGAGTACCAGTCTCAAGTCTGGATCAACCCTAGTGCTTTGAGTCACTGAAGGCTTTCATTGACAGTATGTTTTTAAGACACCTTTTCACTGCAATTATGGAAGTTTAAAACACATATTCATTAAGACTCTGACCGCAATTTCCTATTGGGTTTTGTCTCAATGTTCTCCATGTTAGAATACTATTGCCTTAATATGACCTTACCTACGGTATCTAGAAATACCTTGCTGCTATTATACTGATTTTCTTTGCCTGGTCAATACATATGTCACGTCCTCAGCTGAAGAAACATAGGCAATGCCGTTTCCTATCTGCAGGTTTGAGTCTGGCCAAGCTTCCATGCTACAAGTTCATTGTATATTAGGGAGTGTGAGACAAGTGGGTGGGGGAAGGGGGTTAGATCTAAAAAAATACCCATGTACTCTCTGTCCCACCTCTTCCGTAGCCTCCTGCAGAAGTGAGATTAGTGCTTGATTATGGGAGATTTTCTTTAGAGAAACATCCGCCTGTGGTCATACCAGTCTGTTGTAAAATAGACTTTTGGAGGACGTTTTGCAGATATTCATTAAGATATGTAATCTTTACTCCGTGGACTTACTCTGGATGACACCCTGCAATCTTCACAATGCAGGTAAGTACCACACACAAAAGTTACTCCCTATGATTTTTTACCCTTAGCATGCATCCTTTACCATGCAGTACTTTACGCCACAAGTGAAGATTCAAGTAGAGGTAAAGGGGTGCACTTGGATAATGTAAGTGAAAGTGACATTAGTCTGTGTGCTTCAAGCATTTGCGCAGCAGCTTGAAGCTTGAAAAATAACACTCACAGTGTTGGCTCCTCTACTAAGGCGGAGGAGTGTCACCCACCACTTTAAAGTAGTGCAATGGAAAAAATAAAATGATAATGACAGACGTTATTATCCTTCAATTTTTAGTATTCCAGTTGCCGCCAGGTTAGGGTGGGTTGGGGCTGGGCTCCCGTGTAGTTGGAGATGAGCTACGGGTGGAAAAAAAAAAAACAGGCTCCCTTTCCCTCTCTGAGCGCCGAATCACAACACTTAAAACAATCACAATGCTGTACATCCCTGAACATTCCTGCACATAGCCCTTCCCATACCCCAGCCCTTCAGGGGCTCCCAAACCTTCAGAGGGGGCCTATACCACCCAAGTCCAATTAATATTTGTAAGACATGAAAGACTTAGGGGCCCCTCTTCACATTCTGCAAAGGGACCCTATCATGCCACTAAGGGGCACAGTAGTGGTAACAGGATATAAGGGTGATTTTAGGGTTTTAAGTGTGGGTAGAGGTAAAGGGAGGTGATTGGTGTTTTTAGTTTTAGGTTGAGGTAAAGGAATTTGTTAGGGTTCAGGGGTGGGTAGAGGTAAAGGGAGAAGATTGTTCATTTTACAGTTTAGGGGTGGGTAGAGGTAAAGGAGGTAAGGGTGAATTTAGGGTAAAGGAGTGGGTTAAGGTGAGGAAGATAAATGGCATGCTAAAAATATGGGGGATACCACCCAAAACAGACAGCCCCCATAACATTTAGGGGTACTGGAAGTTCTCCCCCCTAAAAAGAGACTAACAAAACTCTATACAAAAACACACACACATATACATATATATAACACTGACACTCACTGGATGATGTCATGAGTGACGTTATCAGTGATATCACTGACCATGTCATGAGTGATGTAATATGTGACATCATGAGCAGTGCATTGCGGGGGCATGAGTTATAGTTAGCTCAGCTAACTATAACGGCCACATTTTTCCGCTTTTGTACGAGTGAAATGTCAGCCAAACTATAACAACCCTGAAACCTGTGTTTTTTTCAGTGAATTTCTAAGGTTTTTTTAAATGCTAATCCCTAACTATAATGTCCCTGAAACCTGTGTTTTTTTCAGTGAATTTCTAAGGTTTTTTAAATGTTAATCCGTGGTGTAACGTCCCAGAAACATGTGTTTTTTTCAGTGAGTTTCTAAGGTTTTTTCAATGCTAATTTCTAACAATGCCTACCTAGGTAGGATATGTACAGAAAGAGGAAAAAAAGGCACAGGAATAAACAAGAGAAGTGCAGAAAGAGGGAAGTGAGGTGCAGAAAGGAAAGAAGAAGAAAGGTGCAGAAAGAAACAAGAAAAATACAGAAAGAGGCAACAGAAGTCCTGAAAGAGGTAGAAAAGTTAAGAAAAAAACAAGAGAAGTGCAGACAAAATCAGCAGAGGAGCAGAAAGAGTCAAGAAGGGTACAGAAAGAGGTAAAAGAACTGCAGAAAGAAGCAAAAGAGGTGCAGGCAGAGGCAAGAGGTGTGCTGAAAGAAGCAAGAGAGTTGCAGAAATAGGCAAAAGGAGTGGAGAAAGTGGCAAGAGGGGTGCAGAAAGAGGCAACAGAGATGCAGAAAGAGGCAAGAGAGGTGCACAAAGAGGGAAGAGGGGTGCAGAAAGAAGCAATAGGGGTGCAGAAAGAGGCAAGTGAAGTGTAGAAAGAGGTGAGAGAAGTACAGAAAAAGGCAAGAGATGTGCAGAAACAGGCAACAGAGATGCAGAAAGAGGGACAGGGGTACAGAGAGAGGCAGAAGAGGTGCTGAACGAAGGGTGCAGAAAGAGGCAAGAGGGTTGCAGAAATGTTCAAGAGAGGTACAGAAAGAAGCAAGAGCTGTATAGAAAGAACCAACAAAGATGCAGAACGAGGCAAGAGGGGTGTAGAAAAAGTCAAGAGGGGTGCGGAAATGTGCAAGAGAGGTGTAGAAAGAAGCAAGAGCAGTGCAGAAAGTACCAACAGAGGTGCAGAAAGAGGCAAGAGAAGTGCAGAAACAGGCCTGAGAGGTGCAGAAAAGGGGATCAGGGTGCAGAAAGAGGCAAGAGAGGTGCAGAAAGAGGCAAGAGAGTTGCAGAAAAAGGCAAAAGAGATGCATAAAAGGAGAACAGGGGTGCAGAAAGAGGCAAGAGAGGTGCAGAAAGAGGCAAGATAGTTGCAGAAACAGGCAAAAGAGGTGCAGATAAATGCAAGAGCAGTGCAGAAAGAACCAACAGAGGTGCAGAAGGAGGCAAGAGGGGTGCAGAAAGAGGCAAGAGGGGTGCAGAAATTTGCAAGAGAGGTGCAAAAAGAAGCACGAGCAGTGCAGAAACAACAGAGGTGCAGAAGGGGGAAAGGGGTGCAGAAAGAGGCAAGAAGGGCGCAGACATTTATAAGCGAGGTGCAGAAAGAAGCAAGAGCAGTGCAGAACGAACCAACAGAGGTGCAGAAACAGACAAGTGGGGTGTAGAAAGAGGCAAGAGTAGTGCAGAAAGACACAACAGAGGTACAGTAGGAGGCAACAAACCTGCAGAAAGAGGCAAGAGAGGCAAGAGAGGTGCAGAAAAGGGGAAAAGGGGTACAGAAAGAGGCAAGAGAGTTGCAGAAACATACAAAAGAGGTGCAGAAAGAAGCAAGGACTGGATGCTTGTTTCCGGTCCAGGGAAGACATGGCTTGGCAGTTCGGGCTGGACTGTTCCCATGAAGCACAGGGTCAGACTGATTTGCATATGGCCATGTCTGAACTGGGGTGGCAGAGTGAGCTAAAGAATGGTGATGGATTAAACCCAGATCAGTTGACTCGGGGTGAGTGTTTGATTTGCTCAAACGCTCCGTCCATCATCCACTTTTGTATCAGAAAGAAGCAAGAGCTGTGCAGAAAAAACCAACAGAGGTGTAGAAGGAGGCAAGAGGGGTGCAAAAAGAGGCAAGAGGGGTGCAGACATTTACAAGAAAGGTGCAGAAAGAAGCAAGAGCAGTACAGAAACAGACAAGAGAGTTGCAGAAAGAGCCAAGATAGTTGCAGAGACAGGCAAAAGAGGTGCAGAAAGAAGCAAGAGCAGTGCAAAAAGAACCAACAGCGGTGCACAAAGGGGCAAGAGGGGTGCAGAAAGAGGCACGAGAAATGCAAAAAGAACCAACAGCGGTGCAGAAAGGGGCAATAGAGGTGCAGAAAGAGGCAAGAGGAGTGCAGAAAGAGGCAAGAGTAGAGAAAGAAGGAAGAGAGGTGCACAAAGAGGAAAGAAGGGTGTAGAAAGAGGCAAGAGGGGTGCAGAAAGAAGCAAGAGAGGTGCAGAAAGAAGCAAGAGGGGTGCAGAGAGAGGAAAGAGAAGTTCAGAAGAAAGCAACAGGTGCAGGAAGAGGTAAGAAAAGTACAGAAAGAGGCAAGGGGGTTGCAGAAACAGGCAAAAGAGGTGTAGAAAGAGGGAACAGGGGTGCAGAAAGAGGCAAGAGAGGCACAGACAAAGGGAACAGGGGTGCCGAAAGAGGCAAGAGGGGTGCAGTAATTTGCAATAGAGGTGCAGACAGAAGGAAGAACAGTGCAGCAAAAACCAACAGAGATGCAGAAAGAGGCAAGAGGGGTGCAGACAGAGGCGAGAGAATTGCAGAAATAAGCAACAGAGGTGCAGAAAGAGGCAATAGAAGTACAGAAAGAAGCTAGAGGGATGCAGAAAGAGGCAAGAGAAGTACAGAAAGAAGCAAAAGATGTGCAGACAGAGACAACAGGGGGGCAGACAGTGGCAAGAGGGGTGCAGAAAGAGGCAAGAGGGGTAGAAAGAGGCAAGAGAGATGCACAAAGAGGGAAGAAGGGTACAAAAAGAGGCAAGAGGGATGCAGAAAGAAGCAAGAGAAGTGCAGAATGAAGCAACAGGGTTGCAGAAAGAGTCAAGAGAGTTGCAGAAAGAGGCAGAAAGAGGCAAGAAGAGTGAAGAAAGAAGCAACAGAGGAACATACGGAGGCAGGAGAACTGCAGAAAGAGGCAAGAGAGTTGCAGAAAGAGGCAAAAGAGGTGCAGAAAGAGGGAACCGGGGCGAGGAATGAGGCAAAAGGGGTGCAGAAAGAAGCAAGAGCAGTGCAGAAAGAACCAACAGAGGTGCAGAAACAGACTAGAAAGGCACAGAAAGAACAGGTGCAGAAAGAAGCAAGAGCAGTGCAGAAAGAACCAACAGAGATACAGAAAGAGGCAAGAGGGGTGCAGAAAGAGGCAAGAGCAGTGCAGAAAGAAGCAAGAGTGTTGCAGAAACAGGCAAGAGATGTGCAGAAAAATATAACATGGGTGCAGAAAGAGGCAAGAGTGGCACAGAAAGAGGGAAGAACGGTGTAGAAAGAGGCAAGAGAAGCACTGGAAGAAGCAACAGAGGGTCAGAAAGAGGCAACAGACCTACAGAAAGAGGCAACAGAGGTGCAAAAAGAAGCAAAAGAGGTACAGAAAGAGGCACGAGAATTGCAGAAAGATGCAACAGAGGTGCAGAAAGAGGCAAGACATGTGCAGGAAAAGGGAAGAAGGGTGTAGAAATAAGCAAGTGATTTGTAGAAAGAGGAACGGGAGATGCACAAAGAGGGAAGAAGGGTGCTAAAAGAGGCAAGAGGGGTGCAGAATGAAGCAACAGGGAGGCAAGAGAGTTGCAGAAAGAGGCAAGAGGAGTGAAGAAAGAAGCAACAGAGGAGCAGAAGGAGGCAAGAGAACTGCAGAAAGAGGCAAGAGAGTTGCAGAAACAGGCCAAAGAGGTACAGAAAGAGGGAACCGGGGTGAAGAATGAGGCAAAAGGGGTGCAGAAAGAAGCAAGAGCAGTGCAGAAAGAGCCAACAGAGGTACAGAAACAGACAAGAGGGGTGCAGAAAGAGGCTAGAGAAGTGCAGAAGAAGCAACACAGGTGCAGAAGGAGGCAACAAAACTGCAGAAAGAGGCAAGAGAGTTGCAGAAACAGGCAAGAGATGTGCAGAAAAGGGTAACAGGGGTGCAGAAAGAGGCAGGAGAGTTGCAGAAACAGTCAAAAGAGGTGCAGAAAGAAGCAAGAGCAGTGCAGAAAGAACCAACAGAGATACAGAAAGAGGCAAGAGGGGTGCAGAAAGAGGAAAGAGCAGTGCAGAAAGAAGCAAGAGTGTTGCAGAAACAGGCAAGAGATGTGCAGAAAAATATAACATGGGTGCAGAAAGAGGCAAGAGTGGCACAGAAAGAGGGAAGAACTGTGTAGAAAGAGGCAAGAGAAGCACTGAAAGAAGCAACAGAGGGTCAGAAAGAGGCAACAGACCTACAGAAAGAGGCAACAGAGGTGCAAAAAGAAGCAAAAGAGGTGCAGAAAGAGGCACGAGAATTGCAGAAAGATGCAACAGAGGTGCAGAAAGAGGCAAGGCATGTGCAGGAAAAAGGAAGAAGGGTGTAGAAATAAGCAAGAGATGTGTAGAAAGAGGCACAGGAGATGCACAAAGAGGGAAGAAGGGTGCTAAAAGAGGCAAGAGGGGTGCAGAATGAAGCAAGAGAAGTGCAGAATGAAGCAACAGGGAGGCAAGAGAGTTGCAGAAAGAGGCAAGAGGAGTGAAGAAAGAAGCAACAGAGGAGCAGAAGGAGGCAGGAGAACTGCAGAAAGAGGCAAGAGAGTTGCAGAAACAGGAAAAAGAGGTACAGAAAGAGGAAACCGGGGTGAAGAATGAGGCAAACGGGGTGCAGAAACAGACAAGAGGGGTGCAGAAAGAGGCAAGAAAAGTGCAGAAGAAGCAACAGAGGTGCAGAAGGAGGCAACAAAACTGCAGAAAGAGGCAAGAGAGTTGCAGAAACAGGCAAGAAAGGTGCAGAAAAGGGTAACAGGGGTGCAGAAAGAGGCAGGAGAGTTGCAGAAACAGGCAAAAGAGGTGCAGAAAGAAGCAAGAGCAGTGCAGAAAGAACCAACAGAGGTGCAGAAGGAGGCCAGAGGGGTCCAGAAAGAGGCAAGAGGGGTGCAGAAATTTGCAAGAGAGGTGCAAAAAGAACCATATTTATGTGCCCCGAGTATCCGCCATCTATGAAGAGGACGCCACTGATCGCCACGTTTCATGCGTATCTCCCGCCGAGTACGGCTTCCAAATATTCTATATATATATTTTATGCAAAGGGTGCGCAGATACGGGGCCGCACTCTGCTGAACAGGTTGGTTCACACCACTTTATTGTGAAACTATGCAGCTTCCCTTCTCGTCATTAAATCCCTCGGCCTGACACGTTTCGAAGCCTTTGCGCTTCTCTTCTGAGGCCTCCGCCAGGATTCACAGTTCATTGCCTTTCACACCTCCCCACTGCATGCTCTTAAATTATTTACATTGGCATCCGGTGTGCCTTTGCAGTTAATTAGTTCTAACAGTGCATGCTGGGGCATGTAGTTAATTTTGGCATATTTTGACACTCCAGTGGGTTTGATTCCTGCCGGTTTCAATTTGGGATCGATTTTTTCAGCCCTCCAGTGGGCCCCAGATGGAACCCTGCATGGTTAGAATTATTTTCCTGATATGTGGCCTCTGATGAAAAGTGAGAGGGCTTCTAAACGCGTAAGGCCGAGGGATGAAGCATCGGGATTGAAAGCTGCATGTTTCCAAATAAAAGTTTTGGAAACCGACCTGCGAGTGGTGTGCGGCCTCATATCTGAGCACTTTGGGTACATATGTCATCACGGCGGCTCCGACCATAGAGGGATCACACCGCCTGGAATCAAAGCAAAGGACCGGAGGAGAGGTAAAGATACTCTTTTGCAATGGCGCGGCAGGCAGTATAATTAAACATGCAGAGTTTTATCTGGGAGCCCACTTGTGGGCCATTTTTTTTATTTTTTTTTATTTACTGAAGTTTTGTATAGCGCTGGCTGGACCCGAGGATATCAGAGCGCTTCCCATCAAAGACACATATGCAATCAAAGAATATGGAGCACAGGCGGACATAAAGAGAGTACATCAACATCTTGAGCGGACTACGGGACAGAGAACAGGAGCGAATCATCCGGCTCTGGGTTCAAAGAGGAGGCGGCCTTTCGCAGTCCGGTGTGGGGTTCTCACTATGAACCAGAGCGCTCTAGGAAGAGGGCTTTGAGTAGCGTCTTCAACTGCGGGAAGGAGGCGGTCATTCTGATGTGGGGGGGTGGGTGGAGTTCCAGTTCCTTGGGGCATTGCCCGCAAAGGATTTATTTGCGGTTTTGTGTTTCTGAAATTTCAGAGGGATGAGTAGGAGTGTATTGGAGCTCCTGAGGTTCCTGGATTGACCGGCCCTTTTGAGTTTGGAGGCCAGGTATTCTGGTTTGCTTGTATGCAGTGCTTTATGTGTGAGGAAAGCCGTGCGGAAGTTGGCTCATTAGTCTATCGGGAGCCACTTCAGTTCCTTGAGTGCCGGGGAGATGTGCTCATATTTTTTTGTTCCTGTGACCATTCTTGCTGCTGCGTTGAGGGTGGAGGTGAGAGGTCCCAAGTGCGATTTGGCTGTTCCAGTCAGCACTGCGATGCCATAGTCAATTCTGGAGAGCACTAATGCCTGGGTGGCATGTTTCAGGTCTTTAGGGGGGACGAAAGGCTTGATTTTGTAGAGAAGTTTCAAGTTCAGGAACACACTTTTGGCGGTTTTTGAGATGTGTTTCTTCATGTCCAGTTTGGGGTCGAGCGTGAACCCTAGGGATTTAGCGGAGTCCGTTGGTGCTAGAGAGACATTGAGGGCATTTACGGCTTTGAGCCATTCCACTATTTGGGGGTTTTCATCTCTATTTGAAATGAGGAGTACTTCCGTTTTCTCTTCATTAAGTTTGAGGTGGTTAGCTGAGAGCCAGTGTTGGACCTCCATGAGTGTATCGTTTAGTCTGTGAATGTCCTCGATCGAAGTGGTTTCCAAATAGAGTTGAGTATTGTCTGCGTAGAGATGGAAGGGGATGTTGGAGTTCCTTAGAAGTGAAGTGGGGGGTTCCATGTAAATGTTGAAGAGTTGTGGGGAGAGTACTGATCCTTGAGGAACTCCTCTGCTAATGGGTAGGGGGTCTGATTCGAAGCTGTTGATCTTTATTCTTTGAGTGCGGTTGTTGAGAAAAGAGGAGAACCATTTTAAGACCGTCTTTTCGATGCCCGCTCTCTCCTGGAGGACCTTGAGTAGCAGGGTATGATCCACTGTGTCGAACGCTGCCGATAGGTCAAGGAGGATGAGGAGGCTACATTGGTTGGAGTCGAGTGACATGTGCAGATCATCTAGGACATTTAGGATTGCGGTTTCAGGGCTGCAGCCCTTTCTGAATCCTGACTGGTGTGGGTCAAGCAGATTGGTGTTTTCTAGATGTTGGGTTAATTGTGAGAGCACACATCTTTCCAGAATTTTGGATAGGAGCGGAAGGTTCGAGACTGGTCTGAAGTTGTTCATGTCCATGTGGTCAAGGCCCGTTTTTTTTAGAAGTGGCGTGACTTGTCCTATTTTCAGGCAGTCCGGAATGGAGCCCTCGCTCATGGAGCTGTTGATGATTTTACCCCATATTGGAGCTAGAGTGAGCTTCATCTCTTTGGTGAGTCTCGAGGGCAGTTGATCGAGGGAGTGCTAAGAGGGTTTAGCGGAGGCGATAAGATTGCTTATCATTTCATCCTGGACTGGCCGGAAGGATGACCAACGGATGGCCGGGGTTACTGTGGGGTTGAGGTTAGTTGCAGGACTCCAGGTTTCTGAGCGGGAGGCGGGCTCCGGCTGAATGAACGGTCAATTTTAGCGATTTTTTCATTGAAAAAGCTTGCAAAGTTGTCGCAATGTGTTTTGGACGCCGCCGGGTTATCTGCCGCTGGCATGGAGGTTTGGTTCTTAATGATGTTGAAGAGTTCTTTGGGGCGATTTTTGGCATTGTCTAACGCGGAACAGAAGAAGGATGACTTTTTGCTCTTGATATGAATGTAATAGTTTTTGCATGCTGCCTTGAGTTGGTCCCGATGGAGGGAGGTGGGGTTGTTCCTCCATGTTCTTTCCAGGGATCGGAGGTGTCTTCTTTCCTCATTAATGTCAGTAGAGAACCACGTCCTTGAGGGAGTGCTTCTAGGTTTTTTTAGCTTCAGAGGTGCCAGTTGATCCAGGGTGAGCTCCAGGTTGGCATAATAGAGCGAGGTGAGTTCTGAGGTTGAGAGGGACTCCGTCGTGTTTGGGAGAAGTGAGCTGAGTCCTTCTTCTAGCTTGTCTCGGGGGACTCTGGATGTGTTCCTGACCCACTTAGGGGAAGCTTGAGTGGGTGGGAGGGATAGGGCAGGCTGGTTGATACGAAAGAGAATGATCGCATCCCGAATGGACATGCAGGAAACAAACCCACTGGAGGGTATAAAATGCAAAGATTTACTACATTTCCCAGCAGACACTGTATTGAACTTAGTCATGGAGGCACACCTGAGGCCAATCAAAATTTTAATAAATATCGATGGAAATGTGGCCGCAATAAACTGTTTTCCTGTTTTCAAGGGATGAAGCATTGGGATTGAAAGCTGCATGTGTCTAAATAAAAGTTTTGGAAACCGACCTGCGAGTGGTGTGCAGCCTCATATCTGATCACTTTCGGTACATATATACATAAATATAAATATATATATATATATATATATATATATATATATATATATATATATATATATATATATATATGTATATGTATATATATATATATATATATATATATATATATATGTATACATATATGTATATATATATATATATAGTCCAAATCCCCCTCACCAAGATGAAGAAGAAAGAGCCACACACAGGTAACCTGGTCCAGCACACTTTATTGCAAAGCTTTCTGGCATGACGCGTTTCGTAATTAAACTTTTTCAAATGCCTTCAGTCTTTGAATGCTCGCCAATGTCCACCTATTATAAATCAAATGTCATGCTGCGATTGGCTTACTGACACCTGACAGGTGTTAGGGAGTGTCCCAAAACTCGTTAATCCGGGTCCCAGGAACGGCAGTCACACAGCGTAAGTACTACCCCAGTGGGCGGTCACTGCCTACAACTCCCTCCATGCACCTGGGTTTCCTTTTGGAAAAAGCGGCTGGCCTGGACCTTCACCCTCCCACACAGCATAGTTGCAGACTCGGAACATTCCAACAGTATATATGTATATATATTCAAAAGCACATAAACATATGTTTTTGTATATATGTATAGGATCTTGGAATTAAAGTAAAGTAAAGTAAAGTCCTCATTTGTAAAGCGCACAATCACCCGTAAGGGTCTCTAGGCGCTGGGGGCCGTCGGGAAGATTAAGCGAGCTATTGCCCAGAGTCACATGGTGCTGGGCTAACCTGCCGCCGGAGCCGGGGATCGAACCGTGGTCCCCAGATTCCAGCGTCAGTCGCCCTGGCCGCGGCGCCACACCTCTTCCCTTACTGAATAGGTGTGTTGTAAGTGGTATTGGTATGTCCATTGTTTTGAAAATGTTACTTTCTATTTTTGAGTTTGTGTATCAAAGGTTATATTAGGGTGAGAGTGGGTCTGCCACTCTATCACAAGGATGATGTCATGAGTGATGTCATGAGTGATGTCATTTGAGATTTCATCAGTGATGTCAAGTCATGAGGGATGTCACTGACCACGTCATGAGTGATGTAATATGTGATGTCATCAGCAGTGCATTGTGGGCGCGCAAATTATAGTTAGCTTAACTAACTATAACGGGGGAATTTCAATGATTTTGAATGAGTAAAATGACCAACTAACTATAACGCCCCTGAGACCTATGGTTTTTTCAGTGAATATAAATATATGTATACCATCATCAAATCTTTCATGTTGAAAACGTGCAATCTGAGGTTGCAATAATAGTGCAATAATGTATTAAAGAGGAGCCAAAGTCCTTACATGTTTCGGCCATACGGCTGTGCTCAAGGGTAGAGAGTAAACAACAGACTTCTTATTAAGCAAGTACAATAAGAAACACAAGTGACTGTCAACAAAACCTCACACCACATTATACTTCAGGGCAGATGATGTTATATGTAGACTTCCGTCAGACTGTTCTCCCTCTGTTTGTCAGAGGATTATTTCAATGGCTGAGTCAGATTATGCTTCAACTCTGATATACTTAAGGTCCACCCACCTGTAAATCAGGGAGCAGGCCGATGGCTTGGCAAAGAGTGTACTCCATTGATGTAGTGATGGAATAACCTCTACGCCAAACTCTAAATTAGGCCCTTAATACCTGCTTTTGTTTTGCTATAGAACAAACTGTCTCTGTTGTAGTAATTGCTGAGCTAAAGCTTTCTTGAACTGAAGAAATAATAATTGGATCTGAAAGTGAAGTTTGCTCATTTATTCTTTAGGTTCAGGGATAGTCCATTGTGGCATCTCAGACCAACACTTAAATTGAACTTCAGGGAGTTTAGGTAATTATCTCAATGTGATGCATTTTTTTTGGTAACAAGATATGGAGGACTATATAGGTCAGGACATTGTTAATATATGAAGTTGAATGTAAGAAAAGCTCTTATATCCTGATGTAAGGATTGCATTCTCAAAAGTTAACAAATATATATATTTTTTTTAAAACACTTAAATTGTACTTGCTGAACTACCTGAATCATTAGCTGCATAAATGTTTGGGCAGTGGCCATAATCAAAGGTATTTCAGTTGCCAGTGCTGAAATTACTGATATGTTAACCTCTGTCAATATTGTTTGCCATAGAGTGATGGCATTGTGACTATTGAAGCATTTCACAGTTAAAGGTGAACACATTATGATGTGGCTAATCGATTTATGAATTGTTTTTGACCTATATCCAACCTAACATGCAATCTGCTCTGGATCATTTTAGAAGCAGTATCATTCAAAGTCAATTTAAAGTTACTTACTAGTCAAAAATCTCACCTCATGTTTATATTTAAACAAATCTAATATCTTACCAATGGTCTTAGGATGAAAGACAAGATCTTCTTTGTCCATCTTGGAAGCCTGTACACAGAGATCTGTGATTTCAAGTTTGTATCAATAATATCTCCTTCACTGCAAGAAACAGTAGGAATGGAAAACCATTATAAACATGCATTGTCTGACAGGCTTGACAGCCATACACTCATCACTAAACCTGAAATCTGTCAAGTTATTAGTGAAATGATTAATTATCATCATCATCAAAGTACGCTGTTCGGAAACCAACAAAGCATACATACAAGAAAAAAGACCAATATATCACATTTAAAAATAATCATATGGATAACATTTAAAAGACATGACTCACACTCATGCATACAGAGCAGATCAATGAATCCAGTGTGTTACATTGCAAATCAGTCCCGCCATTAAGAAGTCATTGAATGCATTGTTATCTATGTGCAATACGTTTAGATAGCACTTGATAAAATGCCAGAAAGCACTGTATTGACATGAAAAAAATAGGTGGCACAATACAAATCATATCTTATCTAGATCAATAATAGTCACCTTAAATCCAACAACTTGTCAAGGTCGGATGTGAAATAACTATGGCAGGAACGTTTTGAAACTTACTCTACTGAAGTTACCTGAAGCAGCTTTGTAGCAGCCTCTTCTGATTAGTCAGCCGTTGACAGCCAGAGCCAGGCTGCTCCCTGAGTAGGTTTGAGGAGGTGTGGGGTTGCAACATTATAGCCAATTGGTGGGAGGAGAGCTCTTTCCTGGAGTAGCCAGTGAGAGGAAGGGGGCTGAGTGGATAAGCTGGACTTCAGAGGCAGGAGACCCTATGAAAACAGATGTCACAGGAACCAGACTACCCCCACTTCCTTGATCCCTAGCCAGAAGGGAGCGCCCGCCCAATTATATTAGGAGAGGGGTTATAAAGGGTTGGTAATCAGTTATTAGTACACATACATGCACACCAAGTAGAGATACTCCTCAATTTGATTTTTGAGAAAATGTTGCATTCTGGGCTAGAGGTTTGCTACACTTCACTGGAAGTCGTCATACTAGAGGGGGTAGCTTAATTCCTATTGGTTAGGGTGCCCCCTCCTCTAGCCTACAAAAAAAGGAGAAATTACACAGCCTGGAAAGGAAGAAGAGAAGAAGGCTGCCCTGCTGGACCCCTGGGTAGACTGCACCTGCTGCACAAGGCTCCACAAAGAAAGGGCTTTGCTTGACTCCAAAAGGAAAGGAGTGAACTCCCTGGGAAGCAATAGGTACCAAAGAACTGAAGAAGTCACCTGCACCACCAAAGAGATGATACCCCAGCTGACCGACTGTAACTGGATTTGTCCTGGATAGCACAAGTGCATTCTGTGAGATTGACTCCTAGCCCCCAGGTTGTAAACTAGAGCCTCTGAACCCTTGGCCGGTTTAAGAGGACATTTATTGCCCCAAAGGAACCAAAAAACAGCAAGATTTATAACCTAAAAACTTTCTGCAAAGCTTTTCAGAAAGCCTGACTTCAAAAGTGAAGCTGCTGACTGCGATTTGCCACTTGGACTGATCACACAGGTTTGTCCCTCTGAAAAGCCCCACAGAGCCAGAAAAGTCCAAAGGTAAAAGAGAAGACCAGGACCTACCTGGAGAATCTATCCGCTGTTGATGCCGCCTCCCATGGCCATGACCACCAACTACGTACATTGCTTGGTTTTCCTCGCCGTCGACATCAAGGACCTGACTCCCGCCTTTTCACCAAGCCACTGAGCTGAAGCAGGCCACTGTTGTCTACTCGAACGACAGAGATCTAACCAGCTCAAGGACCCGCCGATGAGACTAAAGAAAAACTCTAAATCCGAAGGTAAAACTTTGACCAGGACCTAGCCCGTAACTCAGCTGGCCCACAGTCCATTGCAATTGGCTGAAACTTGGACTTTATCCCTCTAGCACCACATAGTGGTTGCAAGTTGCTTTATAGGCTCTTGGGTGTTATAAAGTACATTGTTTTAATGTAATCTTTGGAAATGGAATTTCTCTGGTTCCCTACATTGGGTTATTGTCATTTTAATTTCATTTTAATATTTCCTATTTTTATAAATTATTGCTGAATTTTTATTGTATTGAGTCTTTTACCTATTTACTGTTTTGGTGGTATTAAATGCTTTACACATGCCTATCTCCTAAGTTAAGATGACTGCTCATTTGTCAAGCTACCAAGGCTTCATTTACTGAGACTTGACTGGATCTTTGAGTGTTTGTTGCATTACTACTTAGTGAGGGTAAATACCCCCACCTACTAGTAACCCACTTTCCTCCATATAGCCAAAGGAAGCTGTGTCCACCACCACATTTACTTCTACATGACTTCTTCCTAATACAACTGAAACCTAAAAGGACCCAGAGAAACCAGGCATAGTTATTCTGGATTCTAAAAATAGGATTCATCAAACCTGAATGCAATGACAGACACTAGATTCAGACCTGCAATCTGTAGTTCAAGATGTGTTCATTATCCACTGATAACTATGGCCATGTTCACAATGTGCCATAACAGTTGTTGGTTTTCACAAACAAACAAAGAAGAACATAGTGATCCTGTTAAAAGATAACTCAGATTCATGGAGTAAGACACTTACAATGCATCCAGTAAAGTAGAGGCACCATCTGCAAATATCCCCTTTACGAAAAGTTCACTTGCCATGTAGTCAACTCGAGGAGGCGTAAACTGTATGAGCTGAAAGAGAGGATGGGTTACTTAAAGCAGGAATAATAGAATAATAACATTAATACTAGTAAAACTCTCATCGCTATTAAACAGAATAAATACTACTGTCATTATATTAATTATGATAAATCTCACTATAGAAAAACACTATCAGTATTGATAATACTCATAATATTACCATTAATATTAGTATTATAATTAATAGCACATAATGATAATAACTGATAGTAATGATGAGATCATTTTTTTTTTACTTTAGTGAATTTTGCCCGTAATACAAAACATAAAGCCATATCCTGTAGTAGAGCAGTAATAAATGTACGAATCAGGTATATTACAGAAGTAACATCCCCAGGAGATACGAGATATTGAGGGTTACTTGGCATCAAAACATAAAATAATACTCATCACTCCACCCTCCCCGTTTGGACTGACCGGAGGAGGCTCTCCGTCTTGCATGGAAAGCGTCAAAGTAGGCTAAGCAATACCCCCCACATCACACAATTGAGTCGAGCACATTAGTCATCTTACTTGAAACAACCCCGCTGAGGCAGCAAAACCCCCTGTCTCAGCGTAGGTTTTATACAATACCCATACGTTTTTAGGTCGATTCCGTGGCAGTAATAAGTCACTGAAGTTTACGGTTTGTGTGCTGCAATATAGCATATCACACGACCATTGCGATCTCGTGGGGGTCGGAGTCGGAGTCGGAGTCAGCACATTGCCACCCTGCGTTTGGCTAACAGAAGGCCTATATCTACCAATCTTCTAACCCCCTTAGGTAACGATTTGGAGAATCCCAACAGCGCAAGCGCCTGGTCTGGAGGAATAGTGGATTCCACTATTCTACTTATTTTTTGGAATATTGTGGTCCAAAACTATGCAATCCCCGGACATATCCAAGCTAATTGTATGAAGTCTGCTCTCTGTCACCACACCTATCACATTCTATCCCATCTCTCAGTCCATATCTACAGAGCCTTTCCGGGGTGTAGTAAACTCTATGTAGGAACTTAAATGAATGAGTCTGTGTCTACCGTTTAAACATATGCGCTTTGTGCTCACGCAACAATAGGCCCACTTTGCATCGTCAATCTCCCTGCCCAGATCTCTCTGCCACTCTAAACGGGCTTTGGAGTAATGGTTCTCCCTGTAGTCAATGGAAAGCTTATATAACAGTGAAATCATCCGATGTGGGGAATCAGCTTTAATAATGTAGGATAACGCTGGTGAATCAGGAGGTTCTGCCAAGTCCCCGTCCAGTATGGGCAGTAAAGCCTGATGTTTTCTGTGGTGCTGAAATTTAGTGAGATAAGTATCAGCCATATCTTCCGAAACCAACACCTCCCATCGCTTTGCAGTTCCCCCATGAAAAAGTCCCCAACAGAGTGAACTCCTATAGCCTTAAGTCCCCTAATAACCCCCTTTTCCCTGAAAGGGGGAAGCCAAAGGCACCATTCCAAGAGTGCATGAGGGGAGTATAATATAACCCTGCCTGCAATTTCAGGAAATGGTGCCAAGCATGTGTTGTTGCATTTACAGAATCCAGTATCCCTGTCTTGCGATCTGGTTGTGAGAAAATCAAAGCAGGCAAAGGCTGGGGAGAGGCCGCCACTCTCTCTATGTGAATATGTGGTGTATCAGGTGAGCCGTGCATCCAATAATAGGCATGGGCACGCTGGGCAATACGATAATAAAGCTCCATATCTGGCGCTGCCAGCCCGTCCTTATGGTATAGCACTATGAGTACTTCCCATCGTACCCGCGCCTGTTTAACTGCCCAAGCTAACTTGATCAGCAGGGAATTAAGGTGATGGAAAAAAAGCTAGGGAAAACCAGAGGTATGTTGTGGAACAGAAACAACGTTGTCTTCCAATTTATCAAATGCTACTCCATAATTTTCTTTAAACACCACGTCGGACTACGTATGGATTTTAATCCCAAGATATCGCACTGTGTCCAATGTTCACTGTAGTGGATAGTCGGGTTCAAACGGAACAGTGGCAGGCGTCAGGGAGAATATCACAGATTTTGACCAATTAACCCTAAGCCCGACAATGCTCCAAAGTGCCCCACCTCTCGCAGCACAGAAGAGAGATGACTTTCTGGGTCGCGGACATATAGTAAGGTGTCATCTGCATATGCAGAGACAATCAGCTCATAATTGGGAAATCAGATACCTTTAAATCTGTGATATTCGTGAAGTGCGCCCGCCAAGGGTTCAGCGATCAATGCGTAGAGTATAGGAGATAAAGGACAACCCTGACACATGCCTCTGGTGATCCGAATAGGGTCCGTCACCAGGTTACCAACTTTTATTCTAGCCCTGGGCGCATTATATAAAATTCCTACAAGTTGTAAAAAGACAGACCCCACCCCCATCTGCTGTGGAACCTGTCTCATAAACGGCCACTCCACAGAGTCAAAAGCTTTTTCCATATCAAGGAAAACAGCCACTGCCTGTATATCAGGCTTAGTATGTTGTATTGCCCCAAACACTGTCCGCAAATTATTGGTTAAGTTTCTACTCGGGACAAAACCAGCTTGTTCCAGTGCTACCAATAGCGGAACAAGTGGGACCAGATGCGTGGCTAAGATCTTTACAGATATATTGGTATCTACATTAAGCAAAGAAAGTGGGCGATATGAGGGGCACTCCGTTACTGGCCTGCCAGGTTTCAAAATAGCCACAATTATTGCCATGTTCATGGATGGCAGCATAGTACCCGTAACGCAGATATCATCAAAAAGTGTAGCAAAATGTGGGAGCAGCAAATCCAGAAACGCCTTATAAAAGGCTACCGTCGGGCCATCGATGCCCGGGGCGCTACATGACTTCCTACTCGATAGTGCAAGAAGAATTTCTTCTTTTTCCACAGGCCTCATAAGAAATTCACGGTGTGTTATCAGTTAACCATGGGAGCTTGATGTACGATAAGTATTCTAAAATTTCCGACTGAGCTGTCGCATCGAGTCGAATAGAGCTCTGAGTAGTATCTACGGAACCTCCTGCCTATTTCTTTTCTGTCTACGAGGGCTTACCCCTCTTCCAATGTTATCTCTGTGACTATTGTCTTCTCCCACCTCTTTCTAAGAAGCTGTGCGCACACAGACCCCGGTCTTTCCCCTTCACCATAAGTGCGCACAGTGGCGTAATTGGCCAGATGCTTGACTTCAGCATCAGCCGTGTCGTAATATTCGGCCAACTGCATTTTAAACTCGGAAACTAGGTAATCGTCAGTGCCTGCCTGGAGACGGCTTAAGTGAGCTCTCCAAGTCTGCTTGCCTTTTACGGATCAATCTCAGCACCCCAGAGTGCTTGGTCATTGTAATGCTACTGATGTATGCCTTAAACATTTCCCAAATTACCTGAAAGCTATCCACTGAACCTATATTGGTAGTAAAGAAGGTTTATATTGCCTCCGACAACTCTTCCTTAAACCCCGCGTCCAGTAGCGAAAAGGGTGGGAATCTCCACGTGAAGGGGGGGTATAGATTTCTGTGGGGCGTCGAGCACTAACAGCAGTGAGGTATGATCCGACAGCGTGCAAGGGTGTACCACACAGTGCCGAACCTGATCGTAGAGTTGACAAGCAGCAAACCAGTAATCTATTTGTGTGTGGAATTTATGGTATGCAGAGTAATGTGTGTAGCCCCATCTTGTCAGGGAACCTATTACGCCACACGTCGCACAGGTCTAGCTGCACTAATATATCTGCAACTGTTTGCGCTGATGATGTAGGTAGTCTGTCAGGCCCCCCATCTATCTTTCTGTGGATTTAGCACCATATTCAAATCTCCACCCCAAAGCTGTTCTCCCCCACCGCACCTGCTGACCAACTCAAATAAGGAAGTGTAAAAAGTAGGGTTGTCGTAGGACGGGCCTTAGACATTTACTAGCAGGAGCTCTACTCCCTTACCCCTACACATAGTTATCACGCATCGCCTCTCCGGGTCATTGTAAAGTGGTACCAGAGCATTACATCTGCAGATAGACTCATCTCCTTCCAGTCGCTAGCCTCCACATAGTCCTAGTCTATCTTACAGTGACGTATAGTGACAATAGTATGCCAATTAGTGAGCAATGTGGTGCTGCAGCGTTAACCCACAGTGTTCACACTTGGTAAAACATTTTACTACTACTATGCCCCCATTACTCTTCTCATAGTTCCCAGCAAGTTCGCCCCTGAAAAATTCCTCTTATCTGTAAATTGTGTGGTCCCTCATTCAGTCCTGTTCTTCCATTTCATCAGCCTCCACGAGGCTTCGTTCTGGGCTACTCTGCGTCTCCTTAGTCCATTCCTTTAAAGCCTTCTGTAGTGATTTTGGGACCGTAAAGGTGCGAGAATGTCCCTGACGGTTCACACATAGCCTCGCTGGGTACAACTTGGCATAGTCCAATTGAAGATCCCTTAGTTGTCGCTTCAGGGGGCAAACTGCTTTCGGGCCTCTTGCACCCGAATCGTGAAGTCTGGGTACAGAGAGATGGTCAAGCCCTCATACTGCAGCGTTTGATTCTCTCTGGCAGCTTGTAACGCCGCATCCCTGTCTCTATAGTTGAGTAATTTCGCTCTTATCAGTCTAGGAGGGGCTCCAAGGACAGGGCGAGGACCCAGATTGCGATGCACCCTTTTGACCACAAAGATAGGGGTAAAAGTCTCGGCGTCAAGAAGCCTGACTGGCAGTTTTTCAATAAATCTCTCCCTATTGCCTGTCGAGGTCTACTCCGGAAGGCCCATAATACGCAAGTTGTTTCTGCCGGACAGCGCTTCCAAGTCTTCTTCTTTGTCCTGAAAGGGTCTGTAGCGCCCTTCCCACCTGCTTATGCGCGTGTCCAACTCCGTCTGCGCCTCTTCGACCTCCGCAATTGGGTGCTCTGACATGTCCAGCCTCTCCGCGTGCTTGTCGAGTCTTTCAGATATTCTGTCCATTTTATAGGAGAAAGAGTCGATTTTGGTCCACAGAGTTGACAGACTACTGTGAAGGCCCTTTTCCATCGCCATCAGCATAGATCGGATATACCCCTCTGCCTCCTCTTGAGAAGGGTCTGACATCCTCGGCAGTGACGTCTTCACCCTTAGACTTTTTTTGTTCAAAAGTGAGCTTGGGCTGTGACCTGTCCACCCTGCCCATCTCGAGGCCGACTCCAGACACTCGGCTTCAGTTAAGCCAATCTTCCAAGATGAAGCGCGAATGAGGTGAGGACCCCTCGGAGGGGACCTCGAGCAATCGGCACAAATCTGTTTTCGCTTTGAATGATGGTACTCCAGCAGCCAAGTCTGCCGGGACCAGGTCAGACCCCAGCACCAACTTTCCAAGGCACTGCAAGTGGAGAATCCCAAATAGTCCCTCCGCTGGGGCCAGTACACTGTGTCACACCACCTCAGTGGGTTTCACCAAGTGCTCTGCCTTACTCACAGGGTCACCCCACAGACCTTTGCTGGCTGCAATCACTAGAAAGGTCTGCACCACCACAGGTCCCAAGTCCGCTTGACTATGGGGCCAGTCACCACCGAGCGCAGAGTTTGGCCGCGCAACCAAAAGGGAGTAGCACGTTCCCACCAGGAGGGGCAACTTAATTGGTGTGTATTCAGGGCTGAAAGAAAGTTTGACTGTGAATACGAGGGCCAGTGTGCCTGCCGGCGATTTAGCTCTAAATACCAGTTGTCTCAAGCTTCAGCTGCTGCACCCAACACCATACTGCAAGTCCCAGTGTCACCTCGGGAGTCGCTCACAATGCTTCCAAGGGCCGCTGCTCAGTTCCCTCTGCGTCTACAGTTGAGGATTGGTGTTACAGGGTAAAATATACTCTCCAGATGTAGGATTATGTAGAATATTGCGATGGCCACGCGGAGCTATTGAATTAGGCGGCCATCGCTGTTGCGAGCAAGCTCCGCCCCCCTAATGATAAGCTAATTATTAATACTGCTACTTTAAGAGTAATACTCCAATTACTTCCAGTACTACTACCACAACTAATATTAATAATATTAATTATATTATTAATAATAATAATAATGAGTTGAGTAATAGTAACACAAATTAATAATACAAATAATAATAAAAACTCAGTTGGATATCCAAACTTTGAAGCGTCTTTATATGTTTACGCTTCTACATGCTTGTCAAGTTTGAACACCTTTAGAACTAATACATAGTAGAGGTTACAAGCAAATTGGATGGAGTCATCAAGAATCCCTCCATAGGAGATGGAAACAATGTCAAACCTTTGGTTGCACCTGGATTCCTTAAGTTGTATGGAAGACCACTACTGCCCAATCCTACAGAGGAGAAAGAGAAGTTTGGGTGTGGCAACTATGAAAAAGGAGTTTAGGTAAGAAGCCATGTGCCAGGAAAGATGACACAAAAGATTTTGATCTTGCTGCGGAACTCTTGATGGATGATGAAGATCATGTGTCACCAGACAGGAATACCGAAGCCAGAGACTACATAAACAAGTCAGTGTTTGGACCTCGCCACCAGGTACAGCCAGGTGTCTTGTCCGCTACTACCGCAGTCCTCACGGCAGTGACTGGCCTAAAGTGAGTACTTAACCATTGCTGAGCTCACAAGGGTAAAAAGTAGTTTTCTTGTAAAAAAATAAACAATCCTTCTCTGAAGGGCCACTAAAAGAACAGTCTTCTTTTCACCATAGTTTGTATAAAACACAGTGGATGGCACATAGAGAGCCAAAGAAGCAATGATGGAAATATGGGTGACAGGAAGCTCCGATTCACACATTAGAATTTTTGTGGTGGTTAAATTCACTTTCTAATTTTTGTCATAAGGAATATAAAAAAAATTCTTTGACACACAGTATAGGACTGCTCAGTAAGTTAGCTTGTAAAGTATTTCTATCAAATCACGTAAAACTGGTCTGGCCAAAAGGAGGTCTCATGGCAATTTCTATATTTTATTTTATCTTATACACATTTATAGAGAGCATATCTACCCTTGGGCATCCCAGTGCTACAAATGCAACACAGATTGCACCTCTACGCTTAGCAGGGTTTTGTCAATATTAGTTGTCAAATAGGTGTGTTTTTGGAGATTTACAAAATACCAGTTCATTGTCCATTAGCCAAATGCTGTGAGGAAGGGAGTTGCTTATCTTGGCCACATTTTAGCTTAATGAGAGCCCTTCACTTTTCGCTCTTCGTATGATTGGAACCAATGCAAATCTAGCATTGGTGGATCTAAGGGTTCTGCTCGGGGTGTAAGGTGAGACCAGAGGTCAGAGGATGGAAGGGCCTTTGATTAGAAATGCCCTATGTGCCAGGCACAGGTCCTTGAATTTGACTCTCTGCTCAACCGAAAGCCAATTTAGGGTGGCTAGAGCCTTCCGGGCAGAATTGTGTCTGGGGATGTGGAGCAATGTTTGGGCAGTAGCATTCTGTACCAACTAGAGTGGTTTGTTTATGGTTTTTGGTGCTCTTAAGTAAAGAGAAGTATAGCAAATTTCCTTAGTCCAGTCCCATAGATCTTAGAGCAGGGTTTCCCAAACTGTGGGTTAAAACTCACTTGTGGGTCGCCAGCCAATTTCTAGTGGGGTGAAAGAGCAATAATTAAAGGTGCCGTTACATTTTGCATTTATCTTGTCGCATTTGCTGTGCTTCAAAGACAGAGGTCAAATGTCAGGCTGTGTCTTCTGAAAAATTGCGGATTATTCTTTTCACATGGAGATAGGTGTTTACTTTTCTTGACTGCAAAGTGATGAGTGTATGACAATCTGCTGGGATACAGAGAGTGTGAAAGGCTGTGGGTTGCCGATTTTTTGTTACCCACTACAAAATGTTAATACCTCTAAATTAACTGTTAGGGCGGAACACAAATATTGTAACAAGTGTTTTTTTAGTAATTCACAGCATTCTGAAAGCATGTCTGCTATTACATAAAAAATTAGATCCCGACCTGTTAAATCAAGGTGTGTCCCGAACGTTTGCCATTCTAAAAATGGGATCATAGTTCTAAAAAGTTTGGAAAGCACTGTCCTAGAGAGTTGAACATTCTGCATTACCACAGTGGCATATGTACATGCCTAATTGTACTATATATACAATTAAGCATGAAGAAATCCTTCGGCTATGAGTAAACAGGAATTCCTAAACGTTTTCCAAGAGTTGTCTTGGGAACTTCATGAAATCCAAATGTGTGTGTGTCTGTGTCCTAATGTAGTAGTATACTCACAGATGTAGATTTCCAATCTATTAAAGAACTGGGCCATGAGTTTTTAAGGCTCATACAGATACTCCAATAATTGTCCTCTGAGTCAAACTAAACGTACTATTTGACTTTGGTGCACTCAGTAGGATCTGCTCTACATGCAAACTGCACTAGAATATTACATGAATGCCATTAAAGAGGTCACTAGACACTAGCAGTGAAAGAATCCAGTTGTCACAATAGGGGTACAGTAACTCTAATTACAATGGGACACTTTGACTCAGATAGATTTTCTCAAATGCCTCTACAGTCTTCAAAACATGTTTTTGTCTTCATCTATCTCTGATTTCTTCCAGTTCTCCAACTTTCTACACTTATTTGCCCTCTCGGACATCCAGCTTAAAGCTTGTACTTCATATTTCTGATATTGCAGGCATTTACGTTCAGTTTGGAGCAATGATAATGAATGAAATTAGCAGAATATTGACAAAAGTACTGCCAAACCGTACCAGAGACCTGGTATGCTTCTGAAGAGTTTTCTTAAAAGGGAGGGTTGTAGGGAATGTTTTGGGTGTAACCCCAGTCCTTGTCCTTAGTTTTCTAATCTTGTGTACATTTCCAGGGCACCTGAGAGTCTCTGGAGACAAAGCTTCAATTACACACATCCTAAAAGAATTTAACTAGCTATCAAAAAGGTATGCTTAATTGGATTTGTTTCATATTATTGGAAATCAAAATGTACTACACTTATCAATCACCTACCCTACCTCATAAAAACAGAAAGAACTAATCCTGCCTGTCATGCAAAAAGAGAATTTTTAATTAACATAACATGACACAGTATTTTTTAGTCTGTGGTCAATTTACCTCATGGCCTGCCTGCTGCAGGAGCTTTTTGGTCTCTAGAACAGCTCGTCTCATGCATGGAACTGGCAGTGCGTAGTCATCTGTGTCGTAGTATCCAATTCGAAGGGGTGTAGAATTAGAGTACAACTAGGTGAAAAGAGAAAAGTGTCAAACACTATACCAAGAGTGTAATGCAAGTATAAGGCATATAAAAACAATATTTTCCTAATATATTGTGGAATATTACTTGCATCACTGAATATATACTCTCTCAGTTAATAATATCTAAGAAACAGTATTTTCTATATTTCCAGAACCAACATGAACCAATATAAGCTGTTGGAGTAGCTCTCTGCACACATATTAACCATGTGTGAACCTGTGGTTTGATCAAAAGCAGCAATGTTTATCCAGGGGTGTACAAATAAAAACTGCTGTACAAATGTGTTTTTGTTTAACTTAACTGCAAGGAACCTTTTCGATAAAGAAAAGTGGCAATTTGATGGAACTCCACTGGCTGCCCTTGCAGTGCCACACCTTGTCAAGACCAGTTGTATTTTCTAAAAAGCCGTCCTGACCAGCAACCTTGCCTATCTGTTCAGCAAGCTCCAGTGGCTCTAGACAAACCCATAGCAGGACACCATCAGACTGGACTGGAGGAGGAGTACAAAAACTAAAAACAAGACTAAAGGCCTTCTCATTTATGCTCCCAGAGTCTGGAACAGCAACTCTGTATTCATCAGGACTGATCCAAATATGCTCCAATTTACGAAAAAATGAGCACACACTTCTCTTAAGAGCAGTGTGTCAGGATGCAGCAGAAGTTCATATCTGCTCTCGCAACCCAGCGGCTGCAGCGATCACATATCTGTTACCTTGACTTTAAGATTGTACAACCCTCCCCTACATTTTTACTAGGTAAGGCTATAGAAATACCAATGAATTTACCATTCTATTTGCGTAGTTAATTCAAAATCATTAAAAATATATAAAGCATGCAAAAAAATTGAATGTTCCACTGAGAAAAGTGCATCAATTTAAATGCGAGTATACGAAAACACAAAATTAAAGTCCAAGTTCAGAGTTAAAACCTCATTGTATTAAAATTCTTGACAGATATACAAATACCACAGAAATACATACCTACACAGATAACACTGTAAAACCTAGTCGGTGTGTATGTTTTTGAATTTAGAGAGTGCAAGTCAATAAATCACATAGTAGATTGAAAGGACAGTGCAGGTTTCCGTCCAATTCAAGAATATTTTCTGATTGTTCCCAGGTTCCATGGACAACAGGAGGTTCTTTATTGATGATGGGAGAGGTGCCCTTGCAGAGGTACATTTGGTTTTCTTTCTGAAGTGGAGAAGTGAATGAGCAAGAGTGTTGTGTGGTGGGATGGTGTCTCATCACTTTAGTGAACAACTTGAAAAGGCTTGTTTCCTCAATGTAACTTTTTTGTACTTCTTTTTAGTCTGGTAATGTGATGAGGGTATGTTGCATTGAACTCATGGCTTGGTTAGATTTCTAATGGTGGGCCTGCACACCGACTTTTATCAATTTAATCCACCTTAAAGTCTACACTGTGTGTATTATTTTGCATGCTGACAAGTGTGGGGGGGCGTGCCCAAAGCCCTCAAAATTATGAATGAATCACTAGAGAGCGTAAGGAAAAACCCTACGCTACTTGAAGCACAGCTATGGGCAGAGGGCCCCTATAAAGTATTCAGAAAGTTAGTCAAAAATGTTCATCTTTTACCGGATGGTTTATTTTTATTCAATAAACCTAGGTTTCTCATGCAGTCTCAGTATTAATGTACATCACATGACTTTCTAGTTCATCGAAACAAATAATACATTCAATCTATTAGTTCTTTTGTTCACTCAACTCAATTGTATCACATGAAACGGTTTAGATTACAGAACTCAAAACAATACCCAATACAACAATGATGTACATTAATACTGAGACTGCATGAGAAACCTAGGTTTATTGAATAAAAATAAACCATCTGGTAAAAGATGAACATTTTTGACTAATTTTCTGAATACTTTATAGAGGCCCTCTGCCCATAGCTGTGCGTCAAGTAGCGTAGGGTTTTTCCTTACGCTCTCTAGTGATTGGTTAGATTTCTGCCAGGTAAGGTGGAGTGATGGTAATTACTGCCTCACATGTGATGATAATGTCAGCATTTAGTGATAAAAAGTGAAATTATTAGACGGCAAAGTAATATTCTTTTTCTTTTTGCCTTTAATGAGTTAAGCATGGTGCGGCAGAGGGTAGAATTCAAGGCGATGTGCACTGCCCACAAACTCCTCAATGGTCTTGGCCCTTCTATCCTGAGAGACATGGTCACCCCCTACAAGGCCCCTAGACTCCTACGCTCTGACAACGAACGCCTGGCCACCGTCCCGAGATTCAGGAAGGCACGCACTGGCGGTAGACGGTTCGCAGTAAAAGCGTCTGCAGGATGGAACTCACTCCCCCGCTTCCTGCGACTGGAACCCTGCCACCTCCTCTTCCGTAAAAAACTGAAAACTCTGCTTTTCCCCAAATAAGCTCCCCTTCCCCCTCTGGTCTTCACTTGTATCATTAGCGCGGGGATGCCTCCGGGTCACCAGGCGCTTTATAAATCGCTAAATAAATAAAAATAATAAATAAATTCTTCAATGGACCCAAATAAAGTTCTGAGATGCTGATGAGTGGAGGTTTGTCGCTATTGAGATGGGAAAAGAAAAGGGCCTGCTTGATGTGGCTTAACTATGCACAGGAGTGAGAGTTTGTGTCAACTTGTGTGTGTCTTCTTGGCGTTAGTGAGTTTGAAGGAGCGGTTGCTGTAAATTATAAATAGGCTGTCCGGTTTTAGGTTTAAACCTATAATAACTGATAAAACCCCACTGAAAGAGAAATAGCCCTCACCAGTGAAAACATATAAACACTGAAAAAATACCTGCACAACCACAAACTAAATGGCATTCAAAGAAAGGAAAAAGAGAGTGAAAGTCATTTCTTTCTTCCTGAAGGTAACTTTGTTATACAAGCTAGCAGCAAGAAAGAGTGGGCTAACCTTATTCTGCTTGAGTTTTGTTGTTTAGGGAAGCCACTAAAATATTGTTTCTTCTTCCTTTTGCTTTTTTCAGTTTTGTGGTCTTTGGTCTAAAGATTCAGGGTTTAGAAGCATGTTTTAGGTCTTGTTTAATTATCTTATAAACTGTAGAGAATCAGGAAATATCAAAATCATATTTGATATTTTGGCTGTGTTTGATTCTTTCACTGATAGGTAAAATGGCTGGTTTCATAAGAATCTTTCCTAATATTTCATAATACGTGTCATCACATTTGCCCACAGAGAAAGGGTAAAAACCCTTAATACATCAGCCCCCAGTTTCTAGTGAGTCAGTATTGATAGTAGGTGAATTACCAACACCTCCGGCTTTAAACATTGAATGCAAGGTATAGTGACAAGTATATGTGAAAAGAGCGCTATCACCATGCATCTCGGACAGTATTAAAAACATGACACCAGACATTTGGAAAACTTGGAACACAGTCTCACTTGGAATGCTCTGCAAAAAAGGTTGGGCCCGATTCACAGAATTAACTTAAGACTCAATCCTAAACTTACTACTATTTTGGTATTCACAGAATGCACTTACTACTTTTGGCATTCACAGAATTTAGGATTTTGTCTTAAGTTTGTCTTAAGACAAACTCTTAAGTTTGTCTTAAGACAAACTTAAGACAAACTTAAGACAGACTTAAGACAGACTTAAGACAGACTTAAGACAAAATCCTAACTTAAGTCTGTCTTAAGTTAGTCTTAAGTCTGTCTTAAGTTTGTCTTTTGACAAACTTAAGACAAAATCCTAACTTCTGTGAATATCAAAAGTAGTAAGTTCATTCTGTGAATGCCAAAAGTAGTAAGTGCATTCTGTGAATACCAAAATAGTAGTAAGTTTAGGATTGAGTCTTAAGTTCATATTGTGAATCTGGCCCGTTCTTTCTAAGTTCAACAAAGATTGGAGTGATATTGTTTGTATTTGCAGTGATTTAGCTATGTGTATGGAAATGTTCTGTGATGACCTGTCAAAATAGATACCTGAGCTGAAATGCTTCCCTGTAAGCGGTCCTTGCCCCTTGTTAGATGGTATGCTGAAATCATCTTTACAATATTCAGAGTAAATGAGGAATGCTATTGAATTTTTAGTCCATTCTGGTGCACTGTTTTCTTATGCACAGGAACTAAAATGCAAATATTTATCATGTTGTGCTTTGTGTGGCATCAAAGAAAGAGCCATCCCAACTGTGTCCCTTAGCTGATGGTTCTCAGTCCAAGGGGCAATGAATGCTATCATATGAATGTGGCAACCATTTACAATATTTTTGCTGAGTGGTGATGCCAAAGGCAAGAACTGTGAGGATCTTTGGTCGCATATTGATAGTGATGTGAAAAAAGTACACTCTATTGCATTCTTAGATTTTACAGGAAAGCATAACTGCTGTAGTGGACATAATACAGAAAACTAGAGTCTGAAAACACCCTTGTCTGCCAAGTGTTCAGCATAATTGGTGTAGATGTGAAACATCTCCTGGAGAGTAAGCTGGGCGACACCTTTAGTGACGTTGGCACTGGAACATGTTCCATGTTAGAGTTCTTTCCACTTGGTAAGCAAAGCAATGTTGAAGAGCAATTCAGGAACTTTTATTTTACAATGTATGAGAAATGGCTTGCAATGATGCATAGAAATGTCCCTTCACCACCGATGGCATTTGCAGTCAATGAAACCTCACTGTGGTACTCTGTACAAGTTCTAGATCCCTTCCGTAAAGGGAAGTTTCCTCGGCAGTTTCAAACGTGCTGCTTCATTTTTGACCGCTTCAATAATTCTGAGGGCAAAAGCGCTCAGCTTAATGCAATTGTTGCAGAACCTGCCCTGAGAATCGCAATCTTCAAGTGCACCAGTATTGGCATGGAAAGCTATGTCAGTGGCCAGAGTTAACAAATTGTGTACTGGCGTTTTTGGCTTTGCCCTTCTCAAGTGCAAATGTTGAGAGGGCCTTTTCACAGAAGTTTACATGGGAAGAAAAGAGCGAGCGCACATGACCAAAGACTCACTGAAGAAGTATTGTATGGTGTACTACAATAAGTTTGATTTGCAAAAATCTATTTTGACCTCATATACACTAGGGGGCCGATTCCGATCCTGGAAAAACGCGGTACAAATCGTGGTATGGAGCGTTTTCCCCATACAACTCGTACTTGTAAAGAGGCCCGTACAACCTAGGAAGTACGATCCGTACAAATAGACGCACTCCATACAAATTGTAAAAGGACCGTACAACTCGTATATACAAGCGATTCCGATTCAGATTGCTCTGTACGTGATGTTCCCATGTATTCCCGGCAGCAGTTTACAACCCGGCAAGTACGATTCGTACAAACGGCACTCCGCACAGCTCTTTTTTTACAAGAGCCAAAAAGTGCCGGAAAAACCTGGTACGCCCCGAAAACAGTACGAGACAGACCCCCTCATGTACGCGTCGTGCACCCCATGAATACAGGGGTACGGTGCGTATGTACGGTGTGTACGGATGAGTGGGGTACGGTGCGTACATACGCGATGAAGGGATACTGGTCGTGTACGCACCGTACAAGCACCGTACCCCAAAATCGTGTATGTACGCACCGTACCCCAAAATCGCGTATGTACGCACCGTACCCCAAAATCGCATACGTACGCACCGTACCCCAAAATCGCGTATGTACGGTGCGTACATGCGCGATGTTGGAGTACGCACCATACACACGCCTCGCATGTGGCGCCTCATACCCCTATACAACCCGTACCCCGGTATGCATCATACCCCCAGAACGATTCATACCAGGGTACGAGGCATATAGGGGTTCGCTTCATTGCCCGGTACGAGTCATTCCCCATATACAGGCCTTTTTCCATACAAATCGTATGCTGACAACCCGGTACGAATCGTACTTGACGGGTTGGACAGCTTTTTTACAAATTGTATGTTCTTTTTTATAATCCTTGTCGTACAGCTTTTCCCGATCCGATTTGTAAGGATTGGGCCGATCTGTATGTATTTTTCCCGTACGAATCGTACTACAGGGGTTGGAAGGGACTTTTACAATTTGTATGGAAAAAAAGACAAATCCTATTTGTATGGAAAATAAAAATCCAGGATCAGAATCGGCCCCTATATGTACACTGTCTATATACCATGCGCTATCAGTGCAGAAAGCAATCAATAATAAAAGCAAAATGTTCCATAAACAACGGAAAAACACTGTTTCTGTTGTTTTTAATGGCGCTAAAATATGTAACCACTGATAACCACTGTTTTTTTAAGGTATTCAAATCACTTGAAAACACTGAAAAAACACCACCAGAATTGACCAAAAATAGAAACCGAAAACAGGAAAGCCTAATGATAAAGTACTGGGATTTTGAAATGATGTCCAACACACAGTTAAAGGTAGTACATACTTTATTAAGCGATCAACAGTCCAGCTCCAGCACCAACTTCCGCCAGCAGAATCCCCTGCTCCCAACATTCACATTCCATTCTAGACCCTACATATATCCCTTCTTACAATATCAAAAGAAACACAACCTAGAAGTATAATAATGCATAAGTTCCAATCAAAATAAAACACAGGTGATTAAAGAAAATGACCAAAACAACAAGAATGTAAAAGTATAACATATAACACTACAATAGCATGGAACCACACAATTCGCTGGATGTCCACAGGTTAACAACCTAAACTAATACAAACAAAGTTCCAACACACCATTAGTTACTACGCAACATAATCCTTATATCGTACAGGAAGCTTCCTGTTTCTGACTGTACCATCAGCCAAGGTGTCAATGCTGTTACTTCTAGCAGCAATGATATCACTGTCCAAATTACCCTTTTGCTGACCATGAACACCTCCATCCAGTTAACCTTTTTGCTGAACACCTCCATCCTTGGTTACCGCATCCTCATTTCCACCCAACCTGTCACGCACCACAGAGGTTTTATTTTCAGTAATTACCATAACCTTACTCTTACTACAAATCTTTCCTCCAGCAACCACAATCACATGATCTCGAACTTCCACAACCTTCTTGGAATAGAAAATTTGGACCAGCTAGTTCTCACAAAACCTGGTCTCTTGTTACACACCCAATCACCTACCTTGACCGATGCGGTCCTCCGCCTACCATTCACATCTTCTTTGCCAGCCAAAGCCTTTCTCACACCTAACACCTTTTTTAAAACATCACTATTCACCATCTTCTGGTTCATATTTGTTCCACCTACTCTACCGCTCATAAGAGTGAAAGGGGATATGCCAGTCACACCATGCGGGGTTGGTCTATACACCAACAGCATGTCTTTCATGATCTTCTTCCAAGTCAAGCTATTTACCAAGGCCAACTGCAACTGATCCTTTACTACATGATTAAATCTCTCTACCAAGCCATTGCTTATCGGATGGTAAAGAGACGTTCTAATGTGGCAAATACCATTCTTTTGAAGAAACTCGCTTCTTGGGGTAACCATCTCTGGCAAAAAACATCACCAAGAAAATCTAAAGCAACAGAAGTGGAAACACTTTCTACCATCTTTACTTCGGGCCACCTGCATAAATAATGAGTACCAAAGCAAATTTGGGCCTAGTTCCCAGTACTCCAAATGTCCGAGAAATAACCAAGGCTAACTTACCCCAAGGTGGGGATGGTGGCTCCACAGATATAACGGGGGATGGTACAGTGACCTGAGACTTATCACTGATGACACAAGCATTGCAATCCCTAACAAAATGTTGTGCCATTCTATCCACACCTGGCCACCAAAAGTCTTCCCTGATCCTACGTATGAGTGCCCTCATGCATTCACGACCACCTCAAACAAATTCACTAAAGACTTGTGGTTGGTTTGCAAAATGAATTCTCTTCCCCACAAGAAAGTCTTAAAATATTCTAATCCCTAGCACATAGCCAGAGCCTCCGTCTTAATGGTTGAATACGTGGCTTCTGCCCCCAATAGAGTCCTGTTCGCAGAAGCTGCGATTTCCTTACTCCCATTCATGTGCTTCTGTAACAATACTGCCCCCAAACCAACACTGCTTGCATCCGTCATCAAAATCCTCTGTGTTGAAGGACCTCAAGGGACGTGCTGAAACTATGCTTCTTTTGATTTCCCCCAAAACATCTTCACATTCACTTGACCATCATATCTCACACTCTTCTTCAGAAGGTTGCCTAACACTGCAGTCTTACTGGCGAATTGCGGTACATATTTAGAATAAAACTCAACCAATCCTAAAAAGGTCCTGAGTTGATCCTTGTCCTTTGTTGATGGCGCATCTTCAATGACCTTCAAAATCTTCAATTTAGGTTTCACCTCATTGGCAGATACGTGATGCCCACGGTAGTCAACACCAGACTGAGCAAATTTGCACTTGTCTCTTCTTAACGTCATGCCATTTTTCATTAATACATCCAGAACCATTCTTAACTCTCATTTCATGCTTTTCCTTATCTTCACCATACATTAAGATGTCATCCTGGAAACATGTCACTCCTTTCATGCCTTTAAACAAATGTTCATGACTCTCTGAAACACAGAGAATGCTGACGCCAATCCAAATGGTATACAGATATAGCGGAACTCCCCCTCTTGTGCCACAAATTAGGTTAAATGTTTAGAATCTTGATGGAGTTCCACCTGATGGTATGCTGCTGACATATCCAATGATGTAAAGACAGCAGCCTGATCCAAGGTGGCTAACATTTCATTAATATTTGGCAAGGTATGGCAATCCACCCCAACATTACGATTAAGGTCGTGGAGATCCATACACAAACGCAGAGACTTGTCTGCCTTACGAGCCAAAACGATTGGGGACAACCATTCAGATACTTCAATGGGTTCAATTATTGAAATTGCACACATGTTATCCAGTTGCTCTTTCAATTGCTGTCTGAGACACACGGTTACCTTCCCGGGTTTGTGGACCACAGGAACTGCATTACTTTTTAATACTATGCAATGTTTCAAACCTTGCAACTTACCCAAACGGTCACAAAATACTTCCTTGAATGCATGAATCCACTTTGACCCTTCAACCTCCTGCTCCCATGCAACTGCATTCGAACAAGGAGTTACCAACCTATCCTTAGTTATTACTAACTCAGGGTGGTTGGGATCCAAAATTATGTTGAGTTCTCCTTGGTCATCCCAACGCAACAAATTGAATCAGTTTTTTAGTACAGATATATCCGTGTGAGTACAGTTGTCACTAAACAGCAACCTGGCCTTGAATTTTCCTACAACCTCCAGCCTTTTTCCACCATAAGAAAACAACTTTATATCAGCAGTTTCTAGAACCTCATTTTGGAACTTGGTGAACTCATTCTCACATAATAGTGTGACAGGAGAACCTGAATCGGCCATTATGTTCACACTTTGGCCATTCTCTAAGAGGTTGCAATATGGTGGTTTCCATTTTCCAACTTGTTTAATGACCACAAAATTATCATCTATGAGTCCAGACTCCTCCTCACCAATCATTAAGACATAACCTTCGCCACCCACACTTTCCTCTTCATCCTCCAACACTGCACTTACAGCTTGGCTTTTTACATAGATTGCCTTACAAATGCGAGCAAAATGACCCCTTCCGCCACATTTGAAACAAGTTTGTAATGTAATGTAATGTAACCTATACTTATAAACCACACTATCGCCCCACGGGTATCTTAAGTTTTACTGAGCACATGCACAACCGATCCACAACCGAAATTAACTCAGATCGAAGGCTGGGTTTATTAAATCTCTTGGAAAAAGCCAGGTTTTTAGCCTTTTCCTAAACTGAGGAAGATCGTCTATTTGTCTGAGATCTACATTCCACTGTTTTTACGGCTACAGTGCTAAATGCTCTGCCTCCCATCCTGGTTTTTCTAATACTAGGGGTATTCACCAGCCTAGCCGTTGATGACCTAAGTCTTCTGACCGGGTTCTACCAGTTAATTTACTCTGCAATGGCCTGGGCCCCGTTCCATGTGCTGCCTTGATGACTATGCAGAGAGATTTGAGCAGTATTCTCTGCATAATCTGCAGCCAGTGAAGGGCCTTGAGGGACATGGAAGCTGATGACCTATGCTGTCTTTTTAAAGCTATCGTGGCCGCTATTGTCCGAACTATTTGAAGTTTCTTCATCAGAGAGTTTGGTGCACCCAGTAGCAGAGCGTTACAATAGTTGAACCAACTCATAACACTTCTCATCACCAATGCTCTAGCTGAATTCTGTAGCATAGGAAGTATTTTCCGTAAGGCTCCGATCGAAGAAAGACAAAATCGCACAGTTTTATCTACTTGGGTGTCTAGTTTTAGATTATCATCAAACACCACCCCCAGATTACGCACTGTCTTTGATGTGATTAGTTGTTTTCCTGTGGGAGTTGGCCAAAAGTTGGTCGGAAGTGAGCATGGGACATTGTTTGCTGTGTAGTGCAAGATTTCCGTCTTGTCACTGTTGAACAGTAAAGAGTTGTCCCTGAGCCAACTTGCCATTTTTCTCATACATTCATGGAATCTGTCCAGTGATACTGATTGATTTCCCTCCAGTGAGAAGATAAGTTGTGTGTCATCAGCGTAGTTTACCAATTTAATTCTAAAAGATTTAATAATGGAAATGATTGGGCTCAAGTATACATTAAACAGAATCGGGCTGATCGCTGATCCCTGAGGGACACCATGCTGAATGGAATGGTATTTAGAAGTAAAGGGAGGTATGGCCACAGCCTGTTGCCTATCCGATCGGTATGACTAAACCAGTCCAGCATTTTCCCCCAATTCCGACATCCATAAGTCTTCCCAAAAGGATGTTATGATTCACCATGTCGAAAGGGGCTGACATATCTAATAACTCTAGTATAACTGACTGGCCTGTGTCTGCTCGCATTCTTAATTCATTTAAGACAGTTACAAGTGCGCTTTCTGTTCCATGAGCTGGGCGGCACCCAAATTGTACATCGTCTAACTTATGGTTGTTTTCTAGAAATTGTTGGTTTTGCTGACTAGTCGCTCTAGAATATTTACTGGGTAAGGGAGCAAAGAGATAGGTCTGTAGTTGGATGGACAGAGAAGATCAAGCGTGGTTTTCTTCAGTAGTGGTGTCACCGTTGCCTATTTACAGCAGACTGACACAACTCCCTCGCTTAAAGATTGGCAGCAGATTTGACGGCACTGAGGAAACAACTCTTCCTTAAATTCTTTCCACAGTCTGTGTGGGAGAGGGTCCAGTGGTGACTCGGAAGAGCAAGTTTACTAAACTCTTCTTCTGTGGGAATCTGGAGATGATCCAGACTTATAGGCTTGTCTTTTTTTTATTATTATTTTATTAGGGTGCAACAGAGTAGCATACATTACTATCATCGTTGACAATGCAAGTATCACATGCAGTGGAAATGTGCATATAGCAGGATGGTACAATTACTATGGCAAGACTCTCAATGAGTAGTCAAATAAAGACATGAAACACATGACCCCTCCCAACTCCCCCCACACTTCCGCCTCCCCCCGAGAAGTCCAGCCACCAGGTGCAAGAGAGAAAAAGAAAAAGCAACTGTATAGTCTGACATATAGGGGGTCTCTCAGAGCAAATGCTGCAGATAAGTATGGGCGCAAAAATCCGTTCCGCTCACAAAATGTGTGAATTTTCGGCAATTTCACGATCCGCGAATCTTGCAAAATTGCCGGGCGGAATCTTTTGCACATGCCCGAGTTGAAGCTCAAATAATCAGCCCAAACAACTATGATGGACAGCTCACTTGAGGGACCTCGGCACCCAAACAACTAGTGAGCACGGTCTAGGCTAGGCAGGTGTGCGTCCTCCCCATATCTACCGCCTACAATTAGATGTAATCCTTGATGGAGGTCTTTGCATCCATGAGTTTCTCGAGCGCAATCCCCGTGTACTTCCAGTGACCAGGAGGCTGCTTTCTCCTCATCTGATGCTCTGATCGGTCGCTGACCCTTTATAAACAAGAGGCATGTGAACTCGCATAGAAGCCCCGCCCCATAGAAGCCCCGCCCATTTGGCCCGTCACACACACACTAGGGTATGCAACGTCTTCCCGCCCTTTCCTCACTATGATGGACAGCTCATTCGAGGAACCTCGGCACCTTTTGGCGCGGTGGCAAAGTTACAGACATACGTGGTCACATTTGTGCAAATGGCAAAAAAATCCGCGAGTTCGCGGGAAAATCCGCAAACTTGCGGATTTTTTTGCCATTTCACTTGAATGCGCAGACCGCAAATCCGCAAAATTCCCCCATACTTAGCTGCAGATCCACTAGTTATACTACAAGTATCTTCATCAGGACTACACCATAATCATACTTTTCAGTTGAGGAGTGAAGAACTTCCGATACAATGACAGCTTTACAATAGTGTCCATAGCAGGTCCACACTGGAAATCGCGCCCTTCAGAGCATGTCAGGGTGTGCTAACATGTATACCGTAATAGGGCTCCAGAAGTCTTTTGGGCGAGAGGCCTCAGGTAACTCCTCCTCGTATGCTTGTAGCAGATCCCTACAATAAGCTAAATCCGTAAACCACTGTTTGATAGTAGGGGCAGATCCCGAACCCCATCTCCTCACCACCACCCGCTTCACCATCAAGGTAGAGACCACCACGAGGTGTCTGTTAGCAGGCTTCAGCTTGGTCATATAACCCAAAAGGCACACCTCAGGTGTACAGGATACCAGCTCAAGCTCCACCTCCGTCAAGATTCGAGCCACATCCGTCCAAAATGCAAAAACTTTTCCACATGACCAGGTGACATGATAGAAATCAGCATCTCCCGCACCACATCTCACACACCTCGCCGAGTCCCTCAGGTCATACCTATGGAGTTGTAGAGGTGAGTAATATACTTGATGCAAACATTTGAAGTGAGGTTGCAGTTACCTGTGAGTTGGCCCTTAGTTGACAACATGCCGACCACACTTCCATCGGAATTGGAGTGTCAAACGCTGATTGCCAGTGTTGACGCGTCTGATGATCATCAAGCTCCTGCTCCCGCTGGGAAGCATAGTAGAGCCTTGTGATTAGCCCCTTTTGACTCACCCCGGCCAGCATTGCCTCTAACGCCCGAAGTGTTATCGGCTCCTCCGGGAAGTTCGGGTATACAGTTAGTACAGCTTGCCGTACCCTGACATACATGAATCGAAACATAAAGGACAGAGTAACGTTATTCTGGGCCTCATCAAGCATTTTGAATCAGCCCTCCGTGTACAGATCACCCATTCAGGTAATGTTCGCAGCCGCAAGCTCCTTCAATGCAGCGGGTTTCCGAGCAGCCGAGATCCCCGGATGCGACGCGATTGGCAACAGAGGAGCATATAAATATGGGACCTGAGCTCTAGCAGCCAGTGCACTCCAAGCCAAAGACATGCACAGCGGGGGGGTTAATTTCCCGCCTAGGCCCACCAGAGCCACCAGATAGAACCATAGCCTGCACCTGAAGGGGAAGGACCGTGTCAGCCAGAATGGCAACATGCGGCTGAAAAAACGCTGTGGAAAATGTCAGTAATGGGCAAAATGCGCCTGTGCGCAAAGATAATGCAAGCGGAGATCCGGAGCATCAAAGCTGCCCCGCTCAAATGGTTGCACAAGGAGATCCCACTGCATCGCAATTTTTTGCCCCCCCCCTGAGACAAAAGTAAGCAGCGTCGACAGCAGCGTTTGGAATACGGACATATTACGTTTTATCGGGATATTAATAAAAAAGTACAGAATCTTGGGCAAGAACACCATTTTTACAACTGTAATCCTATCTGCCAGTGACAGAGGGAGACGTGCCCACCTTTTAGCTTTCTCCGTTATACGCATAACGGCGCGCCCATAATTTTCCGTGATCACTACAGCAGGATCCCTATGGATCATCACCCCTCCGTGATGGGGTGCTGATCCATAGGGATCATCACCCCATCATGTGCCCTCCGTAAGTGGAAAGACCACAGATTTGGACCAATTGATGCCCAAACCAGAGAACCTCTAGAATTGGATATATTCCCTCAACAAGGGCGACAGATGGACTGATGGTTCCCGGATGTAGAGCAGCATGTCGTCCGAATAAAGCGAGACAACAAGTGGGCGTTGTCGAAACCTCAGAGCTGCATCGGAATGTTTTTGTCGAAGTTTGCATGCCAGGGATTCAATCACCAAAGAAAAGAGTATGGGTGACAGGGGGCACCCCTGCCGCGTACCTCTTTCTATAGAGAATAGGGAAGAGACCCTGCCATTGACACGAACTCTAACGACCGGCCCGTTATATAGAACCCGGATCCATTGCACAAAGAAGGGAGGAAAACCCATTCTGCTGAGAACCGTAAACATGTAGGACCAATGGATAGAATCAAATGCCTTTGCAGCGTCGAGAAGCACTGCAACGGCTTGAAAATCAGAGTCGAAGTAATGCAGTAATGTAGAGAATAGCGTGCGGAGGTTGTGTGTGGTAGATCTCTCCATCACAAAACCAGACTGATCTGGTAGGACCAGCAAGGGCACCAGGGGTTGGAGTCTAGTGGAAATCATTTTCACCAATATTTTAGTATCAATATTGATGATGGAGAGAGGCCTATACGACCCCCACTGGTTAGGGGGCTTGTCAGGCTTCAGAAGAGTGACCAACCAGGCCTCCCGAAGCGACGGCGGTAAGATCCCGTTATCGTAGGCCTCAGCATAGACCTCCAGCAACCGTGGGGCTAACACTGTAGCATACGTCTTGTAGAATTTGCTCGGTAGACCGTCGGGTCCAGCATCTTTACATGTAGGAAGTGCCATTATAGCCTCTCGCACGTCCTCCTCGCCAAACGGTTGCACCAGGTATTCACGGTGTGCCTTGGATAGCCAACCCAATGCCACATCGTCTAAATAGTCATGCGTCTCCGCAGTTGAAGGGGAGTCTCTGGCGGCATAAAGATCCTTATAAAATGTCAGCACTACATCGCAAAGCTCTTCCATCGAGTGATGTGATTCGCCTGCGTCGTTAATGAGCTCATTTATGGGCTCCTAGCTTCAGGGTTCGCTCTTCTTCTGGGCAGGAGAGTGGCTAGGCCGTCCACCCTCACCATAATAGCGCACTACTCTACTTCTAGAGCAGTGCCGTATCGCCTGGTCTACAGTGTCATTGTGTTCAGTGACGTGTTCCAGCATATCCGCAGTTGGATCATCGTCAAAAGCTCGCTCCAAGACAGTGATATTCTCCGCCAGCCTCCGTATCCGACGCCGAAGATCCCGTAGCACCCCTGCCTGCACGCCTATGCATGCCCCCCTAATGTTAACCTTGAAGGCCTCCCATAGGATCGTGCCCTCATTTTCCTTCAAATAATTCACGATCGCCTCCTCGATAGTTTGCTTGAACACTTAGTGCTTAAGTTCCGAGGGCTGGAGCCACCAGGAAAACTGTGGTGCCTCATATTCCGGCAAAGTCAACTCCATAAGTACTGGGGAATGATCAGAAAGTGTTCTGGACTTATATGCCACATTCTTGACCCAATGGCCCACAGCACAAGAAATCAACTAATAATCGATACGGGACCATGAGCCATGCCCTGAGGATACGTACAAACTCCCACATGCTTCTGGGTGTCGCAACCGCCAAATGGCCTGTACATGCCCAGCATCAATAAGACCCCACAAAACGTCCGATGCACTTTTTTGCGGAACCACACCGGAACCATGCCGATCCTTAAACTCATACAAATACACATTAAAATCCCCACCCCAAATAATTTCAGCAGGTGGGAAGAACAAAATCCTACGCACACATCCGCAAAGAACACCGGGTCATCCACATTCGGCCCATAGATATTCACCAAGAGCACACTCTCTCCACCCAGCCGACCATGCAATAACACAAACCTACAATTATCATCTGTGTCTGCCTTGATGACATTGAAGGGGACACCTTTCTTCACCAAAGTGAGCACCCCTCTAGCATACGAGGAGTATGAGGAAGACACACTCACACTGGCCCAGCGTGCCCCAACATTCAGAACTTCAATGTCATCAAGGCAGACGCATCTGTTAAATGCATTTCCTACAAGAAAGCGACATTCACTCCCATACGGTCCAAGCCTGCGAACACCATCCTAATCTTCCGTGGAGAATTTAATCCGCGGATATTCCAAGTAGTAAACTTAATGGAACTACCCATTACCAAGTAGCAGGGAGATGTAGCAGCAGATATTGTATTCATAGCATTGAGACCATATGTGGAAGCATATGGTGCACAACATACCTGAGCACCTGCAGAAAACTCCCATCCAACCCCAGACCCGCCCCAGCCCACCCACCACCCACTTCAGCACCCCAACTATGCCAAAGCCATCCCCAAACCCAACCTAACCCACCCCCCACAACAACAGGAAGTATAATTTGGGGTACACCCATATGCGGGGGGCACTGAAGCGCAACTCTCCAGCATAGCAGGAGTTGACCGAGCAGGCAATATGTTAACATCTCAGCTCCACATGACAAATCCTGTATACTTTAGCGTGATATGTGGGGCAATCGGGAACTAGAACATTAGGAAGGCCTTGGGGACAATATAAAGATTGCATAGCTTGGGATCAAAAAGTAAACTGAAGCCTCACAGAAGCAGCTAACACCCCAATAATCAAAGTAAAGAAATATAGTCAAGGCGCATATTTCACAACAATGCAACAGACAAGAAGTACCGCCGCGGCGTTCCCCCGCCCATAGAGGCCTGCTTCCCAGCAACATCATGAATAGGGAGGTGCGATCTTAAACAAGTTCCAAGAACAAAAAGAGACATACAATCACAAATACAAGCTGAACACCTCAAGTGGAAGTCGCGCTAATCTCCAATACAAAACCCTCAATACTCAGCATCCTTCTGCCCCTCTCTCTCGGTTGACTCAGTAGAGTCTCGCTTCCTGCGCTTCAGTTTTGTTGCATAATTCATTGCAGTCTTTGGGGAAGAGAATATTTTATTGTCAGCTATGGCCTCGATGCGGGGGCGGGCCGGATACAGCATAGCATATGGGACCTCCTCTGAGCGCAGAAACTGCTTCACCGTGCCAAACTCCCTCCTTGCGGCCTGGATGGCGACCGTGAAATCCGGGAAGAAAGCAATTGACTTCCCTTGGTGCTCAATCTTCCCCTTCTCCCGTGCCAGGTGTCCCTATCCCTGTAGTTCAAAATCTGGGCTATGATGGGACGGGGAGGGGCCCCAGGGACAGGGCGAGCAGCCAGCGAGCGGTGGGCACGTTCCACTATGAACATATTAGACAGCTGTTCCGTGCCAAAAATGTCCGTGATGAGGCGCTCCATGTATATTTCCATTCTTCCCACATTCGTGGACTCCGGCAGTCCCATAACGCGGATGTTGTTGCGTTGGGACCGTGCTTCCAAATCTTTATTTTTCGCCTGTATGAGAGCAAGGACCTTTTCCATATTTAGCGCTTTATCCGTGACCGTGGACAGACCATGCTCCGCAGCCGAGACTCTCTTCTCCACCTCCCCCATTCGCGCATTTTGTTTTTCTAACTGCGAGAACATGTGATCCTGTCTGTGGCTTACAGCCGCCATACCACCCTCTATCGATTGCAGGGTCCGCTGCATCGCCACCAATGTGGCCTCCAGCGTAGGGTGCCCATCTGCCTCTGCATCCACCTCCGAGTCAGAAGCGGTCTTCTGTGGAGTCTTTGGCACCCGCCGCGACTCAAATGGGAGCTTGGATTGAGTTTTATCTGTCCGGCCCATGCTTGCAGGTCTCGCCACAGCAGCTAACCCAGGCAGTACATGAGGACCAGCAGTCTTAAAATTCAAGCCTCTCCGTAGAGCCACACTATGTCGCACCAGATAGGGGAAACCAGCACAGTCCCTCATATGGTCTCAGCAGGCACGAAGCTCTCGCAAATTCTGTCCAATTATAGCCCACTCACCGCAGCCACTCAAGCACCCAGCCAGGCCTTCTGCTACTGCAACCAGGGGTCAAGTCTTAATTGGGTATATGGCAATACGGTGGTTAGAGGTCACAGTACCGGATAGTCAATATGGGCTTAATTCATTGTAGGCCCATCGAAGATTTAACTTCACCAAATAGCCAGAATAGCGAATGATAGCCAGAGGAGAGACAAGGAAACCTCCAAAGAACCAATGCAGCCTCACGACTTGGCTTCCCGTCTCCAATGCCTCCACTGTTGGATCAGGCTCTCTTCATGCAGGGGCACAATAGGCCCAGGAGCGCTAATAAAAGGGCAGGTCCGGACCGCAACAACAACGGTCACTGCGCCGGCCAGTAGAGGCAATATCTAGCGCTAAGCGCTCAGGGGTGTCTCCGCCCACCGCCGGTCCACCTCACTCGGCCTTCCTTATGATAAGCACCACCGCCCCGCACCAGACACAGCGAGCCGGTCGCAGCCCCGCCCCCATCCCACCTCCGCAGCCCAGGTCAATAGGATGGCCAGCCCACTCACCGCATCTGATGCCGTCGGGCGCTGTTAGTCTGGAGATCCGGGACCGATCTTCCGCCGCCTCAGGTCCCCGCCAGCCGCTGCAGGCCTCGTCGGCAGCTCTGTTCCCCCAGCTCACAGGTGTCTCCGCCAACCGCCCCCGGGGCAAGGAAACTCCAAGGACGTCTCACGTGGATGCCGCCGCTATTTGTCTGCAAAGACCACAGCAGGCTCAGCACCCTCAGATAGCGGGGTTAAACGCGCCTACAGGGCGCAGGCTACAAGCAGCCTCTCAGCGCGGCGGTCTACAGGAGTGTGGCGGCCGCCATTTACAGGTCCTGCCGCGAGGATGACAGGGCGCCTCAATACAGCTCAGAAGGCAGGGCAGAGGCGCCGCAAATTAGCACATCTGGATCAGAAGCCGGACAGAAACGCACAGCAGGGTTTCAATAACTTCACGGGCCCAGGATGCCGCAAATATTTGTCGGATAGTTACTCGGTCATACAGAGCCTCACAGCAGTGCGGCCATCTTGCTGTGCGCCCTCTAGCGCCCCCCCATCAGCTTGTGTTTATCTACTTCCTCCCCCTGCTTTCCCGGTGTCATTGGCTCATATAGTCCGAATCCCCCATGTATCTCGTCTCCCTTATTGATGTCCAGACCATCAATAATTTTAGTGATCATCTCCTCGAAGTAAGCTGCTACACTGTCACAGAGGTTCTGGGATGCAATGATCTTATTTTTCATACTGTCTATTTGGAAAGGTCATTCACTATTTTGAAAATAGCTCTGTCATTGTTAGATGCCTCTAGAATGGATTTTGCATAGTACTCCGCTTTTGCCTTGGCAATTGTTCCTTTGTATATGCCTAGTGCCATTTTCAGTGCTATTTTATCCTGTTCCTCATAGAGTTTCTTCCATTTTCGTTCAGCTTGTTTACAACTCTTCTTTAATATTTTTAGCTCCTCATTGTACAAGGGGGCTGATTGTTTATGTCTATTTTTTAACTTTTTCATTTGGAACAGTTGATTGAGAGTAAAGTTTATTCAATCACAGTGGCTAAGATAGCTTTCCTCCACTGATTTACTAATTTCGAAGGAATTAGTCTCTGTGAACGTCGGGGAGTGTTTAGTTTTCAGCAATTTGTTCCATTCCCTTCCACGTTGATTGATTCCCCTAGGAGCAATTTTATTATTTGTTCTAGAAATTATTACCGAAAATTGGACAAGGAAGTGATCAGTCCAGCATAGAGGTAATATATCCTCCATTTTTACACATTTATTATCTGCAAATATCAAGTCTAAAACATAGCCACCCTGGTGCATTGGGTGCATCACCAGCTGTTACATGTTCATGCTCTCACATGCTTGAAGCCGGTCTTTCAACGCAGGGCCTAGATTTCCTTTTTCCCAGAGATTGAAATCACCTAGGATAATCATTCTAGAGTGAGTGAGTGACATGTTATAGATAGTGTCAATTGATGCTTGATTCTAAGGACTCAGCGTACCAGGAGGTCTATCGCAGATTATGCCTGTAAGCAGTTGTCTTTTAACATCTTTAAGAGAGAATCCTAAAAGTTCAATACCCTCTACTTCATCCACCTCCATTGGAGAAAACTTCCATATATCCTTATAGATCACTCCCAGCACTCCTTCTCTTCCAGTGAACCAAGGGTTGTGGAAAACTTTGTAGCCCAGGGGCATGCTAACCCCAACTCAACCTCTGAGTCCTGTCGGGTCCATGTTTCAGTTAGAAATAATGCATCCAAACTGTGGTCTTCTAACATAAGATGTATCTCTTGGTGATGTTTACCCAGGGATCTAGCATTAACTAGGCCACTTTTAAGGTTGTTTATGCTATTTTTCACCGGGATTGGATTCATATCTCTTAGTTCTGTAGATTTGGATGCTTCCCCTCCCTGTTCACCTATTAGCAACAGTTGTTCCATTGAGTAGTGGTAGCAGACATCCTCGGTCGGGTGGCGTCCATGACCGGCAGCATGGCTGGCGCTGTGTGCGGCCGGTGCGCAACAGGGTGCAGCTGGCCTTGCCTTTGGCTCGCCGGAGCACGCCCATTGCACGCGTCCACTGCGCGCTTGCGTTTACATCTCCTTAAGTAAGGAGGGAAACCTCTCTGCTGCAAACAGCTAGAACGCTTACCAGGATGACGTGTGCTCAGAGACCCGCTCTAACAGGCAGTGTACACCAGCTCACCCTGGTCAGGTAAAGTGCAAATGCTAATACAACTTGTACGGGAGGGTATTAAAATGCAATAGCAGTTATTTACACAATTTTAAAAATATTACACAATATGATTTAAAAAACACTTCAATTTCAGAGCGCGTCAATTTCAGCGGCAATTAAAAGCGCTTCACTTTATAGAGCATGCAGATTCGGTTTGGGGGTTGCGGTTGTAATACATGCAGAGGGGTAATCTTACTGTCCGCTGTGCGCTCGCGTTTCCATCCAGCTAGAAAGCTGACCAAGATGGCGTGTGCTCGGTGACCCGCTCTAACAGGCAGTGTACATGACCAGCTCACCCTGGTCAGGTAAAGTGCAAATGCTCCTCGTCACCAACCATTAAGAGATAACCTTCGCCACCCACACTTTCCATTTCAACCTCCAACACTGCACTTACAGCTTGTCTTTTCACATAGCTTGCCTTACAAATGCGAGCAAAATTACCCCTTCTGCCACATTTGAAACAAGTTTGCTTTAAGGCTGGACAATGTTTGAAATTTCTACGTGTGATCTACTACCACATCTGAAACAAACAAAATCCCTTTCCAAATTCGACAAAGACCCTCGTTTTTTTTTACTTGATATTTTGACTCTTAGGTTTATCATTCCCACTTCTCTATACATCTTTAACTTCCTTGCAATCAAATCTAGAACGACCAGCAGCCAATTATTTCATGCAACTATCTGATTGTTCAATGCTTCTTGCTATTTTCAATGCTAAGTCCAAACCAGGATCCTCACTGGCTAACAGACGTTCTTAGATTTTCCAATTACTGGTCTTCTCAATTAGCTGATCTTGAATTAGCAAATCCCGCTAGTTACAGTTTATCGATGAAATATGTAAAGCTGAAACAAAATCATGGATCAATTCCCTAGGAAGTTATGCTAGTTGCTATAACCTATCTCTTTCCAGTATCACATTCCTCTTAGGTGAAAATCTTTTGCTTAAAGTCTGAATGCATATTCATCTACATTCGGTTCAGCATCACCCTCCCCACTAGGAAGGACATGTGCAGTTTCAATCTGAAAAGTTTTTTTAATTGCTCTGCCCTCGTGACCCAAATTATAGATTGTTAATGCATTCTTGTTCTTGGAAATGAAGGTATACCCATCTGTCGCATCCAAATATGCATCAAAAGCTTTGCGTCACTGTATCCAGTTTAATGGTGGTGAACCTGGATCCGCTAGGAATGAAGATGGCTGAGATAGCCCCTCCATAACACAGTTGTGCATGCAAGGTGAGTTGCTGCCTTCGATAATGCAAATTTAGCAATTAATCTGGTACTAGGAGAAGTGAACTCCTGTACTTTTTAATCTTGTGTCATGACCACATGCATTAAGACCAACAGACAATTGGAATGGTATTCCTGTCACCGCATTTGTAGAATGGATTGATGAGCTTGTTAAGGCATTTGACACAATAGCATCATATAGTGCATGAGATGAGCTAAATTGTTTAACCACTAAATGTGGATACAGGCATTAATGGCAGGCTTTGGGGGACTATGGCTCAACCTTTCCCCAGTGTTTCCCTTCTTGGTGATAATGGATTTGCAAGGAAGACTGCTATCTATAAGGAAGTCCATTGATTTCACTTTGTTGATTATGGAACTGAATCTATGCAGGCTCACTGTGGAGAGGCAATTCTGCGTATGAGCATCCAATCTCAGTAAGCATGAATTTCATCTGAGTTGGGTTCAATTTATAACAAAAGCTGGACATCCAAGATTGGAGGTGGAAATGTTCATTCATTTGACATTCATGTTTGAGAAGACTTTTAAACAGAGTTGAGTGTCAAAGTCATATAGATCTTGATTTCGTTATTGGAAACTATCATAGGTTTCATGTAGAGACAAAAGACCAGAAAGATGATGGACCTTTAGCGTACTCCATAAGTTACTGTCTATATCCCTGATCATGTTCATCATTTCTGAATAAATTCATGCCAGTTTTTAGAGGAAAAAGAAGAACCACTGTAATCAAGCCTTTATATCTCTCTACAAGAATCGTACCTTAGTAATAAAATGGAATTAGGCAGAGGTCTGCCTGATAGAAATCACAGAAACTTACTTGCATGACTTAAAATCACATAAACTAGACTGTTGGAATGCTAGGTTTAATCTGGCTCCACTGTACTTTCATGACCCCACTCCCCCTATGCCTTTAAAATTATCAACTCAGGCAAAATCTATAGCTACCCAAAAACTCGGATGTCAAAAGCTATGATCAGTGTTCTGATATAGACCCTCACCTTAGTGTTAGCGAAGATGTACTCTGACCTCAGGTCAGGGAAGCTAGACATTAAGGACTTACTGAAAGACCTGGAAGAGTATGTGGCAGTAGATGTGATGTATTTTAAATATTTTAGGCAGGATGTGAACGTCGAAGATGCCCTAAGACACTGGAGATTATTTCTACTTGCATTACTGCACCCTCCAAGATGGTACGGCCCCCTGAACAACATGGTCTATTATGTGTATGAGCTGGGTTACCCGTAAATGAGTGTGATGATTAATAAATCAGGGCTGCACCTAATTTTATATAGGTGTATAACCTACATCACATGTTAAAAATGTGCTGTCCCTAAAAGAATCACACGACACAGACACAGGAGTGAGATCCTAGAGTTAATCCGTTGCTCGCGAGTGGATGACAGGTGGATTGTTATGCTAGCAAAAGAACACCAGATCCGGGCCCTGGCAATGAGCTTTTATAGGGGAGCAGTGAGAGCATGCAGTCCCTCGTTGCTCTGAGAGTTCACCTTGGGCTACTCTGAGCCATTGTAAGTCTGCAAACATGCTTCAGCTGCCTTATCAAGATGGGTGTGCAGTCAAGGAAGTCGGCTGCCTGGGTGCAGACTGCACTATTACACAAGTTGAGGCAAGAGAAAGTGTCATGAAAGGACTTGCAAGCCCTGGAGGACCAAAAAGAGGGACAACAGCCACGAAAAGCATCTTCAGAAATGTGGGGTCCTCATAACATCATATGGAAAGAAGTTAAAGCGGGAAAGACATTGGAATGTAAAAGTAGTTGTCATAACCTCTAGCACGAAAGAGGGTTTTCCATTGGCCTTTGTACTTGAGCTCACACTTGAATACAAGCATTAGCTTAGATCTTGCAGGAATGGCCATATGTACTAATATCTGGTTGCAAAAGACTGGTTGCAATTTTAAGGAAAATCAGAAAGGTATATTAAAAAAAATTTGGAGGTTGAATATTGAGCTAAACAATATACGGTCTGTTGTACGAATCTTCCAGTCGTTAAAAGTAGTCGCAAATTACGCACAGACTTTCCGAACGGAAATGACTGTTGCAAACCAACCTATGCACTAATAGGTCTGATCACAAAGTTCTAATTCCTAGTGGGTTTGTAATTCGACCTAACTCATTAATAATCACAAGGCAGGTTGCATATTGTGACCACCTATAATTAACTAGAGTCACAGGCATAGTAGCCTCCTGGGGTCACCAAATCACCAGGTTGGTGATTTATAAAAAAAAAATGAAAAGTTAAACCTTTCTACAACCCGGAAACCAATTCATATCACTAAAAAATGTTTCCTCCATATTCTCTAACAAGAAGGGTCCCAAGGGGACCCTTTCCGGTCTGCAAATGGTTTACCATAAATTTTCAATTGATAGTAAAATAATAATGTTTTGGCACCTACATTTCGGATGGTTAAATGTATACATACCTTAAGCAATCGATATTTCCATTTAACAATTTGGAAATCCTTTTCCGAATCATTAATTGGGTTTATTACACTAAAAAAGTGTTATAGCATTCACAAACCATCAGATTTACAGAATATCAAGGCTTGCAACCATTAAAACACTTTGTACATCAGGTACCAATCTCCACAATAAAGCTGCAAACAATTTGCAATTCCTAAACATCAGCAAAGATAGTCAGATGTGATCCGACCACTGAAAGTTAATGGAGGTTCTGGATTCTAGACTTCTTTTGTGTCTAGAATGTGGGGAGTAAATGCAATGCAAATTTAGTAATGTTGAAATATTAGACAAGAGAGTTTACCTTAAAGAGAAAAATTTATCCAAAATAGGATGTAGAAAAATAAAATCATATAATAATTGCAGTGATGAAATATTCAATTGGAGACTGGAAATCTTGTGACAATATTTTATTCACAAGTAATAAATAAGGCCCACAAGTCAACGGCAAACACTACAAAGTGAACGCATCAACCTCAAGCACGTAAATCACCCTACATTCTACAGCGCACCCTTTGTATGCATGCTTGACATTCCAAAGCTTTATGACATATCACAACGTGTTGAACACGCTGCTGCATGTATTTACCCCATGCGACAGTACTTTATCATCATAGGTTTTATAGATGCATGTCTAGGTTGAAGGTATTTGAAAAGTTTAATTTCCAGGATCACATGCAGCTCTTGTAGCTAACATGTTGAAAAAGCATAAAGACACAAAAGATGCCTAAATGTAAAAAGATAAATTGCTCTGCAGCTCTTTGCTTTATGAAAGAAAAAATTAAGGGGGTCATTACGATGGTGGGCGGACTTTCCGTAACGGAATGTGGGACCGTCCGTCAGGGTTGCAACGGTCCCGCACCTGCAATTAGGATGCCACCGCCACAGTGTGGAGGGCATTCACCATCCCAGCATTGTGGCGGGCGGTGATCACAGCACTGCCCCCCCCCAATGCTGAAAGTGCACGTTGTGCATTTGCATGCACAAGGTGACAGGCACCGCACAGTGCCTGACACCTTGTGCATGCAAATGCAGTACCCCCCATGTGCACCCTATCCCCCCAGCCCTCCAACACCCGGGGGGCCCGCAACGGCCCCCCACTGGCAAAGACCGCATGCAGTTGCCACCATGGAAAGGCTGCTCTCCGCCTACAACCTAATATGGATGATGGTGTCTTGCAGACACCGCCCCCATATTAAAAGTGATTTCTGCCTGGTCGACGAGTCGACCGGCGGAAAGGTGGCAGACGGTCTTTCCGTCCGCCGTGGACCCCCCAGCCATCATAATATGGCGGGGGGTCTTCCTGGTGTGGATGGCGGGCACTTTGCCACCGCTGGGCCGGCAGTGGCGAACCGCCCGCCGTCCTAATGAGCCCCTAAATGAGGTGTTCCTAAAGTGAAGAGCAGCAGTCAGAGAATGGCTCTGAAGCCATAGCCTCAAACTAAATTCCAAGAAGGCTGAAATGGAAGGGGTGGGGGGATAAAACTGAATAATGTACCTCCAAGCTCTGGTTTAATTTCCTTGACAATAGCCCTATTCTGGTGAAGTTCAACAATGAATTCCAATTAAACGTACTAGATGCCACCTCCTCTTGCCATTTTAGGAGATTACATAAAACCATTTCTTCTTTACATAGGATGGTAAATGTCTCACTGTTTTGGCCACATCTGGACTGTATCTCAGTTATAGCAGCACACTCTCTTTTGCCGGCAAACACCTACATAGCCAATCTAAAGGTACTCCAAAATATTGCTGCTAGGTGCTCTAAAATGTAGCCATGAAAATCTCTTCTCAAGAAAGTTCACTGGCTTGCTGTTCAAGCTAGCAAACTAATTTGCTGATCTAGTTTTTGCTAATGTGCTCACTCCTTAAAATGTGGTTAACATTGGAGTATCCCCAACTGGCCTTTTTAATTTACTTGTAAGGCCCTAGAAAAGTGGCCAAGCCCAAAGTTTCCTTTTTAATACATATGTCACTGCTAAGGTAGGCATTGGACAGCCCAGAGAGGAGGGTGCAATGAATCTAAAAAGTAGGACATGTAACTTTAAGTTTTAAATGTCTTGAAAGTGAAAAACTCTTAGATTAATTTTTCACTACCTCTCCCATAGGATAACACTGGAGCTACCTTATTGCATTTAATATGCTGTAATTTCCAAATGGGAAAAGGTGACCAGTTCATGTTTGGAATCTTTGGCACTGTAATCAAAAATCGTAACTTGTGGTGTAGTCAGATTTTAAATTACAATTTTGCAAATGCCACTTTTAGAAAGTATATTTTAAAAACTTGCTAGCAAGGGAATTTATTGATGCATAAATTCCAGGTCATTGATTAATTTAAACCTTTTTAATTGAAATCAATTTGATTAAATCAAAAACCTGTTGTAAATCTACTTTACCAATACATTTATTGGCATTATGGTCATTACTCATAAAAACAGAAGAAAGTACTACACGGGGAATAGATTAAAAAAAATTACACTTCATGTAAAGCTTTCATCATTAAGGGTACATTAATCATGTCTTTGAAAGAGTGGATCACAACGCAACTGGATTTTAAGAACAATTTATTTACTTCTTGTCCAATTGTATATTGATGATTTATTTTCTTCCTTTTCTCCTCTTTTGAAGACATGATTAATGTACCCTTAATGATGAAAGCTTTACATAAAGTGTACATTTTTTTTAATCTATTCCCCGTGTAGTACTTTCTTCTGTTTCTATGAGTAATGACCATAATGCCAATACATGTATTGGTAAAGTAGATTTACAACAGGTTTTTGATTTAATCAAATTGATTTCAATTAAAAAGGTTTAAATTGATCAATGACCTGGAATTTATGCATCAATAAATTCCCTTGCCAGCAAGTTTTTAAAATATACTTTCTGCCCAAGCTCGCAAGGGTTTATTGGGTTACCCACTTTGAAAAAAACTTTTAGAAAGTAGCAAAAAAAACATTTGGTGGACGGAATGCTGAACAATGTCAAACATACATCCCCAGTACTAAGATGTGGGCCTAAATCCATCGGTTATTTACACACCACGCCATTCCAGTTGAGACCCAGCCATATGTGTATCTGTCTTGACCCTTCTCCCCATGGGAACAGTCCATCTCAAACTGCCAGGATCAAGCCTGATTCATATATGGCTGGGACCAAACTGGGTTGCTTTGTGAGCACAAGTACAATAGATGTAATCCATATCTCTTGACTGGGGGTGAATGTTTGATTTATTCCACATTCTGTCCACCATTTGTCACCACAACTTTTAGAAATTTGCCATTTTCCTACCTTACTGATTTAGTATCTATAGCCTGTCCTGGATTACATGTCTGGGTGTACCTGACAGTTGGGCTTTGTGTATTCGTCTTAGACAGCCACACACAATAGAAAGCTTAGGTGTTTCTGGATGGGCCATCACTGGTAGGATGGGATGGAGGAGCTGGGCCCAGCCCTACTTACGCTTGAATATGCTGTGTTCTGCCTCCACATAAAGGACTGTATAACCCCTGTATTTAGTCTAGAGCTAGGGTAAGGAAGGCAGGATCCCTGGGGACTTCAAAGGGAAACTTCTAGAAGATTCTCCCCCACTTCAAACGGTAAAACAGGGTATAAATACTGGACATCAGACACTAACTCATCAGTACACCTCTGGACCTGTGAAAACCCTGCCAGTAAGAAGGGCTGCTGTGCTGAGGAAGGACTGCCACTTTGCTGGACTGCTGTCCTTTTTGACTTATGCTAATACTGGACTGCTTAGTTGCTGTGCTGACCTACTGCCTGATGCCCTCTTGCCTGGGTGAGAAGGACTGTACCTGCAACTGCTGAACCTTGAAACCCAGAGTCACTACAAGGGCTAGTTGGCTGGCCTCCTGATCTAAAGCCTCAGGGACACAACAGGCCTCCAACAACCTTGCATCTGCACCAGGACTCTGCCATCTGTGAGTTCATGCTGGGACGTGGTTCCACCCTGGTCCTGGACCCTTGTACGTGGGCTTAAGATGTCCTGCCACCCCTTGTGGATCCAGCAGAACCGTCTCCTCTGCTGTGTGGCACAATGCCGAGCAGAACTGCCTCACGACCGCTGATGCTTAGATCGGAACCTTTGCGAAGGCACACATTGCATCACAGCACGCTGCTGCATGACAGATCTTCGGCACAGGCTCTCACATCCTTTGTCAACAGCAGCCACAATGACGACACTGGAAACTGCATCACTAACTCGCCGCATCTCAGAACTGATGCGTCGCTCCAGCTGCGTGAAGCAGCTTCAATGCAGATACTCGTAATGCTCCACAAACCAGGATTTGAGGTACTCTGTACAGCGGGCCTAACTGGGTCCTTGTAGCAGGCCGATGTTCCATTGTGGTTGGCCTGAACTTATGACTTTGTCTTGGTCTGACTCGACCAAATATCCACAGTTGGCGCTTTGTGCTTTTTGGTGCTATTTTCACCGAAATCTTTAAAATTGCATATCTCTGGATCTATCGATTAGATTTAGGGTATTCAATCCATCTATTTTTTTAATACTTCAATGTGACGCTCTAAGTGGTATGGGTATGCCCAAATCTGGGCCCAGTGCACCCTGTGCCACAGAAACCAAGCTATTCCCGACTAATTAACTCATATAACAGTATAACAGTATAACCAGTCTTGGGCTACTTGAGTTCCGGTTTAGGGAGGACCTTGGCTGGCAATTTGGGCTGGGCTCTTCCCACTGGAGGAGTGTCTGAACTGATTTGCTTATGGCAGGGTCCAAACTGATGTGGCATGGTGTGCAAAATAATGATGGACTGGAATGCCTCTCTAGTAATTACCAGTGGCTTAATTCAAGCATTTCATCCATCACTTTTTTTGTGTACTTCAGTGCCACTTCTCACCAGAGCACTCAACTCTTGTGTCCCACCTCCAAATTTTCCCGTTTTCAAACGTTGTCAATTTGCCACTCCATTTTCTATTAAAACGAGTGCAGCAGGAAAGTCACTAGGAACAGCATGCTGTTTCATTTTTCAGAGGTTACCATTTCGTTTTACTTTCACTGTGTTAAATGAAGCCATTTCCCAAACGACCAGGGGAACCATTCATCAGATACCTGCAGCATAAACGAATGAGCATGACTTTTTAACAGAGAATAGAAAAATGTAACAGCAGGTATTTTTTTTTAATTAAACACACATCAAAATGCAAGAAGGAAAGACAATTTATGCAATGCTAGGTAAGTGGATCAGAGATCATGATGCTGTTCCAAAGTATTGCTTCCTAAGACTTTTAGGACTGTATAATTGAACCTAGCTCATGGTGCATGTGGAGTAGTTCCATGCAAATGCAAAGATGCCTATATTGTTCATATATGCCACTTGTCAGATGCAGACACACAGACAAATAGGTGCTAGAGCTAGAATTCACTTAGGGCCCCATTTAGGGTATTATTGGTGATGTGGTATGGAGGAGCCCATTCCACCTAACGAAACATTCAATATAGTTACCGTAATAGAATGCACCCCTCAATGCCCCATCATCAATGACAGTTTCGGTGTGCCCTACTCAGGCATAATCCATGTTTCAGGAGCCCTATTGTCAGTGCAGTGCGGCCCTGAAGGGTTCTGTACTTGAATCTGCCTCCCCCTCTTCCATGGTAAGCCACTCCTTCAGAGACACACAAAGAAGGAGCTCGAAACAGCGCTCATCATTCAACTGCAGAGTTAGTAGGATGTAGCCCTGCCTCTAGTATGTACACCATTCACAGTGCACATTGATACAAAGCTGGTCCATGACCCAGGTTCAATTGTAGACCCTTATAACCACCCTAAGATATATATTTTAGTAAAAAGCACAAATGTATGTCATAATTTTCACAGATTTACTACCCTAGCTCAGGGTAAGGCTACACTGCCCTTCATCTTAGCAAGAACTCTTGTTGGCACATTTGGGATCGAATAATTTTAGAGAAAATGCCAAAACCAGAATGAACTAGAGGTCCACAGTATATAGGTAGGTACATTGTTTATCTTACGTTCTCGTTGAAGGGTATTGGAGGCACAGTATTGTCCAGGCGGAACATTTCCTCGCACAGTAGAGCTTGCAGACACAGCACCAGACTATCCACGTCTCTTGCCATTGGACCAATCATGAGTTGCACTAAGAATAAAGATCATAACAATAGTTACATTGATTAATGAGATGCTGTATATAAGTCAAAGTGAGGCATTCAAATTACTAGCAAAATGCCTTAATTGGTTTGCTGCCTGTTTGCCTATGAAGATCCACTCATATCTTTGATTTGTGAAAACCCTTTGCAATTCGTCAAAATTGTAAAACCCTTTGCAATTCCATTATTTAAAATGATTCTTTTAATCAAAGTACATGCCAGGTCTTTCTCCTGACAATGATCTTAGTTAGGAACATGACAATGATTGAATATGGCTTGCTTCAGATACATGTTAGAAAATTTCAGTTTTTTGCAGATGTGTCACGGGATGAGTGTTAGTGAGGGTCGGGCTTCCCACGTTTCCACACGGTATATTAATTATTGAGTGGTACATTCCTTGGATGGGATCTTACAATAAAGGTACCTTGTTGTGCCATGGAATCGTGACTATTGAATTGAGAAGCTTGTGTGACCAAATGTGGAAGGAGGTTCTGGGTGGCCTCCTAGAGGACCACATGATTCATGTCACGGGACCAATAAGAGTTAAGTGTGAGTTCCTAATGATTCACAAGATAGTGATATTAGATTAGAAGGCTACAAAGTTGGGACATGTCTACGTAGTGATTCAATATCCAACGTTCAACTTAAGAATATAATAGAAAACCTCTTTCGCCAGGGAAGAACCAGAACTGGCAGAACCAAGGAAAAAAATAGCTACATTAGAATATTTGATACCATGTTGGTAAGTTTCTTGGCAACATCGGGGGCATGAACCTCCAAAAAGATATGGGGGATGGTGCATAAATTGTGAAGTTGCAGCAGCTTTCACAACATTGTTGAACTCTCAAAACTGGCATTATTGAAGGCAAGTCTTCTTCAAAGGGGCATTTTAAGGATGTTGTCTTCCAGGTGTGAAAAGTTTCTTTTTTGTTGAGTAGCTCAGGAGAAACCGTATGGCAAGGGTACTTTAACTAACATGCATATTTAAGAAAACAAACAATTGTATCCCCAATTTTTAGGATGAGTTAATAAACAGACACATCATGAAGCTGCCATCCTGGCGTGCTGACTCATTGGTACTATCAGCCCCTCTCTATCAATTGCAATGCAAGTTATTGTAAGAGGTTGGAAGATAAACATGGTGATCTGAATATGTCTGTAGGTGCAATGTTGAAAAGTTTGATTAGCAGCCGGTTACTGACTTTTTTTGGCAGACATATGGCTGCAGTGATTGGTATCACTTAGGGGCTTACCCAGAATGACCAGTACCAGTAAAGAAATAAGTAACCAAGAGTTGTGTATGAGTTGCTGAGCCAAGGCTTGGTGTGTCATTAGGATAGATATCTTACGTTGACTTGACCCTCCTCTACGATCCTCTTACTACTCTTACTTATTCTGAGCTCCTTGCAAAACTATGGGGCATATTATCAAGGAATGGCGTTAAAATTATCTCCGCTTCAGTGGCAGGAAACTACCGCCAAAGCGGCGATAATGGGCTTCATAATATGCCCTTAAGAATTCCCATAGAAGCCCATGTTCTGGTGTAAACATGGGCTTCTATCGAAATTCTCTAGCGGCGATAATATTAACTCCATTCTAGATAAATGCACCTATGTATTTTAAACCTTGATCAAATGTGCTGTCAGAGACATAGTTTAATTAAGGTCATCCATGGTTGACCACCTATACCTTGTAGATCACCATGGCTTGCCCAGAAGTATAAAATCAGATCCTCTACCAACTCTTCAGTGGAATATCCTCGCAACATCATTTAGTAACTACAGAAATGCCACTGCACCATGTCGACAACTACATCCACTGCCACTTTATTGAATAGGGAAATACAATAAGAAATTTTAATTATGTTAATCTATTTAAAATTAGGATAAAAAAGTGAAACCTATTTCACTTAAGTAAAATTAAATATATTTAATAAAAGGGGATTCGGGGGCACCCCTCCTCCTTAAGCTACATAATTTCTTTTTTTAAATAGAAAAGTTTATGCTTAGAGCTACACATATGTACTTATACTTGCTCAAAGTGTTTTGTTAATACTAGGTTTAGGATTAAAATGAATAATTCATTTAAATTAAAGAAAAAATTATATTTAAGGATCAGAGTTAGTATTAGGTTTAGGTAAAAAATAACATAAGTAACTAAAATAAAATACATTAAGTTAAAATTGTGGATGCAGTAGCATACACCCCTCCTTCCCTGTGATCATCATTTGTCATGGTACTGGCCTCCAAATACGGTACTGGATTAGTTGCTCAGTAGAGGTGGCTGGTCTATCACTATTTTAGTGGTGCCAGCCCGAAGAAAAAACACATGTGGCAGTCTTTCATGGAAAGCAAATGCAGGAGTCCATGACATGCTGGGAAAACAACTTGCAACATTTTACAAAAACTTGTAATGTGCGTCTTGGCAATGCTGCCCCAGTCCTCTGCCAGGCCCCAGTTATGATGGATGAAATGCCATAATGCTAAAGGTGCCTGATGGGATTGCATCACGGAGTTTTTCCCTTGAGGTGGGTCTTGAATTGGTAGAAAGAATCCCACCAGAATGGGTGCCTTCTTCCACACTGTCAGACAGAGCATCCACTGCATAAACTGATGCATATGATTTCAGTGTCTTCAATCAAAAAATAATACTCTTCAGTGGCTCAGAAATAAAGACTGAAAAGGCAAGACATCCCTGGTGATAAATGGAGTAAAATTCAGGTTGTCAAAAAAGTATTGGCTTAGATGCAAAATAAAGTATCCAATTGGACTGATTCATGATAGTGCATTGAGGAAATAATACTATACCTGATGACAATCCATAAACAGGTGAGCCAATTCCTTTTGCACTAAGTAAAAAGAGAAATATGTCAATTAAAATACATTAAATGGCGGTATCCAGGGAATAGATTCACATTTTAAAGGTAAATCCAGCACTAAACATAAAATCATATTTTACGTCTGCGACGCACGATAGAGATACTTCATTGAATAGATCTTAAGCAGCAAGTCCTTCTATAATAGAGGATAACCAATATATTTATCTATTCAAATTGATATTTAGTGCCACAACATGCCTGTGAAAAGCAGCTTGACCCTCTACTTTAATCTGAGGGTATGGTAGGTGATGACAAAAGTAGTCAAGAAATCAAAAGTAATACCCAAACATGATTAATTAGCATACAAGATATATGGGTGTCAAAATCTCTGGCATTTAATAACAAAAACAAGCATGGATGGATTTAAAAAAAGAATTAACCTGGCCATTTGGACTGTTGTTTTACAACACTATTATAAAGAAGGAACTTGCACCAAGGCAATAAACCAACGCATTTTTATTTCACTTCATTTAGTTACCTTCAGCCTTGAAGGATTTTTCACATTGAAGATATCAGAATTAAACCTATGTGCCTTGCTTCAAGGATACTTTCTTTCCACCCATTGGGGCCACTTACAATTACGGAAGGATCGCCACCGCCAGCCATGCAATGGCTGTGCTTCTGCCATCGGACCGCAATTTTCCCCCCGCCACATCACGATGGCAGGGGGAATTGCTTTCGGACCGCGGCGGATGCAAAGACCGTCTGCCACAGAACTGCCACAGGCAATCGCTCCGATTGCCTGGTAGAACGGTCTGCATCCATGAAATGGTGGCTGTGCCTAGCAGGCACCATCTGCCAAATTACGATGCTGTCTCCAAATAGCCTTTATGTGGCTGGTAAACCACCATTGAAAGGATGGTGATTGGTTTCCGGGGCCCATTGCGGGCCCCCCTTATGTTGGGGGAGGTGTTGGTGCACTGGTTTCACTGCACCAAATGGCAGGCACTGTGTGGTGCCTGCCACGTAGTTCAGTGAAAGGCACAACATGCTATTTTAACATTGCAACAGGTGCTGCTGTCAGCAGGACCCGCCGCAAGGTTTAAAAGCAAAATGCTACCGCCATGGTGGCAGTTGCATCCTAATTGGATGTGCAGGATCGCCGCATGTATTGCGGACGGTCCCGGTCACCACCACCATGGCGGATGGTCCGCCTGTCAAGGACCCTGAAAAGAGAGGGAAGGAAAGGTAACTCACTTCCCATGATCATCAGTTGAAAAACTGATATAACATGGTGAAAAGAAAGTGAACTGGAAATCAATACAAAGAGTAGGTGTCCATATTGTTCCTAGCAGGTCAACAACTTTCGAAAAAACACTCTCTTGGTCTCGCCATGACTTTTGAGAAAAGGACTCAAAGCCCTTCCCTCTTCCAGGCCTGACCACCCCTCTCATAATGAGAAAAATTGTTTTAAGTTTACAAGTTTGCCCAAGTTTGACAGTCTCCTATTGTGCTAATTTTTTGGTTTGTGGTAACTTTAAAATGGTTGGCAGTTTATGAAGGGAGTGGTAATGACTCAGGTGGCAAACTATAGGGCTGACTGAGTTCTCCTTACAGATTGGCCGCTGGCAGAGAATCCTTCATTGCAGGGTTACCGTCTTCCACCACAAATCGCAGCTTTACAGATAACACCTAACCACAAGTTAGCCCTTTAAATAGTAGGAATGTAAATAAACATCTTAGTTATGATCCTTACAATCTACCACATCATATTTCTATTACAAACCAGGCTCTGAAATCTTTTTGATATGACTATCATCTTGTAGGGACCTCAAACATGGGGACAGATATACAAAAGGTTTGCACCCAAAAAGACAGTGGTGTGGTAAATTGCATGCTTTTCAAAAATCCAATGCTGATATACTAAATAGACACTAATGGGGCTATTCACAAATATGCCACTCTTGTGATTAATTTACACGTCTGATTTCCTCTTACACTTCTGAGTAACTTTGCTACATTTAGCCTTTCACAAAATCCAACTGTTAAGTTACTCAGTGTAGACTTACACGTCTCCACTCCCTGCAAAAGGGTGTGGAGCCAAATTTAAAATACTACTGCCAAAAAACAAACAGTAGCAAGTGCAACACCACACATGACCAACCACTGATATTGGAAATAGAGTTGGGGAATTAAAATAATAACTCCATAGGAAATAATGCTACATTAAATATTTTTTTCCAAATAGGTAAAAATAAAAACTCTATATAATTTAATATATATAATTTAATGTAAAGAAATCTAAAAATAAAAAGTATTTCTGAAAATTATTTAAAAAAATAAGAGTTTTTATGAACTTATAAATCAATGTAACAATTATTTTTATTAAAATATAATTTCATTAGGCCAAAATAAATCCCATAGGATACAATGCATCACTTTTAATGAGTATTAATCTAAAATGAATTCCTTTTTTAACTCTAGGTGGGAATTTATTTTGTAATTTAAACGTGAGAAAAATAATACTTATTTAATTTAATATGTTAACATTAATTACAGAATGAATTTCAAAGCTAATAGTGCTGTAGGTTTATATTGGTCTATATTTAAAATAAATATACAAAATCAGTTTACATTACAATGTAACATGAACATTGTTTAAATATTTGTTTTGAGCTAAATATACTTTTGTATATAATGTACATTTATTTTAAATGTAGAACACATGCTACGTTACTATTAATGTTTGAATTAGTCTTTCATTAATTTAAAATATTAAATTAAATAAATATTATTTTGGAGTTTAAATCAAAAAGCTAAAATTTCTGCATGAAGTAATTGTTTTTATTATGGATTAATAATTGATAAAATTGATGTATTGAATTAATTACAAGTAATTAAATTATATATCAATAGAAATTAATATTATATTAATGTATACATGCTAAAAGCTTTGTTAAAATAGTTTATAATTAACTAATAAATATGTTTTATTTATAGACTTTTTTTCCAATTAGATTTATTTATTTATATTTTTTAACTATTTTACATAGTTTAATTTAAGATTATCTTCTATGTTTTAAAAAAAAATCCCTATCACCATTATTATCTAAGGGATGGTGTTTCAGCCCCAGTGGCTGGCCCTGTGGGGTGCTTTTACTTACTCCATCTTTGAACTGGAGTAATTTACAACTGTTTCATGTGTATTCCTGGCTGCAGTAACTTTAGAAGTGTAGTTTTTGAATAGCAAATGGCTTACTCTTTTGTTGATGTGTGCACGTCCCTCTCTAAACCCCTCCTTACTCCTTCCTAAACCCCTCCTAATTAATAGTAACCATGCCCTTTTTCCAGCAGATTCCACTGGTCCTCCCACATATACCAATAAGGGCCCGATTACGATGTCGGATGGACCTGAGTTAGTCTAACAACATTTGGAAACTGGGACCGACCGACCTCCTGTCGTCGGTCCCAACCAAGCAAGTTGGATGTGACCAAACAGTCTTCGGTTACACTCCTGTTCTTTACAGTGGGCACATGCATTCTGACCAGAATGCACATTCTCAGTGTAGAGTGCAGGGGTGCAGTTCATCCTTGCACCCAGTGGCAGGCACCTCAGGGGCCTACCAACGGGTGTCGTGATCAACAGGGGGGCACCATAGGCACCCCCTAGGACACCAACCGGAGGCCTTGCACCCATGGGAGCCCTGCTGAGGGCCCCCAAATGCAGATTCCCGCAGCCTGTCTGTGTCAAAAAGGCTTGTGCAGAAAGGCTGTGAGAATCTTCCAACGTAATCCCACAGGTGGAAAGAGCCACCCTTGGGATTACGGGCCCCTTTCTGAATGGCAGACGGGTGCTCCGAGCCTGTCATAAGCCATTTTTCAAATCCTGTTTGGGTTAATTTACGACCGACCCCATCCAAATGGGCTGGTCGGAAATTAAGGATGCCGTAGGAACGTGGCCTACGGCATCGTAATCGGGCCCTAACTAGTAAACTTACATGTGTGCGGATCTCTTCATAGAACATAGAAAAGATAGGATATGTGGAGAGAGATAGTTAAGCTCATTGGTTTGTGAATAGCATTTTGTAGTACTTTAGCAGTACTTATGTAGCACTACTTAATGTACTACAAAATGCAATTTGTGAATAGGCCCTTAAGTTGCAATTGGTCTGTGACTTGTCATGTTCACATGATGAGTTATTGAGATGGTAAAAGAATGCCCCCCCACCCCCCCTCTATCATGCAACATGCAGGCCTATGTATATATGGGTTTGGACAGTTGGAAATCATGGATAGAAAAGTGGAAGCTGGCCGTTAGGGACATCTCGCACTATGTGAATGAAGGCTGCAGACAGTGGGAGCAGATAGAGGTTGATGGGGCAGATGCATACTGCCTCTGATGTCTTTTCACATAGTGCCACATGTTTTGGTCATTGCAGCCCCTGTCCCATTATTGCGTTTGGACAGCAATGAGAGCATTTTGAGACTGCCATTGCTGGAATGGTGGTCTGCTGTCCCTCAAAGGACTCCAGCCCCGCAAGACTTCACAGCTCTTCGCAAGGAGTAAAAGGGGAAATCCTACCTCATTAACATTAATAAGGAGTGGGTTCTGTAAACCTTTGTGAATGTGTGTTTTGCACTGTGCTGGATTAGAACATGGGACCCAGCACAAAACAGGGTGGGATCACAGTGCTGTGAAAAACACACTGACTGGTTTGTAACCCGATCATCAATACCGCTCACCCACATTCTAGCCATGCACACTCTCACATAACACAGAAATACCAAAATCTGGACACAAATATTCAGTAAATTGTAACTGGGAAGTTCCCTGCTTCTCGATTTTCAGAAAAGGCTCTCATTAGCCTCCTGGGTAGTTATAGACGGGCAGACCCTGGCATCACACTTCCGTTATGAGACCACCCCGATGTTGCACCTATTACGGTCCCATAACTACTGAATAGGAGTATTGAGAGTATAAGGAACTGCAAAAGGTGCAACACCATCCTTTTTGTATGACGAAAGTGTGAGGTCGGGGTCTACATACCTACAGCTACCTATGATGCTAAATAATAGATAGCTTTTTCTGAGCATTGAGACACCATGAAGATTCCGATTACAAAACACTGAAAACCGATATCCACAAAGGGGCATTAATGTGTTATACGACCCTTAGGTAAGAAGTGGGAAGGTATAGATAACCTAGTTTAACTTATTGCAGATGATATGTACCTCATACAGAATGACCCCTTTTAGGACACTCTCAACATCACAGTCTCATATTAATTATTTAAAGAACAATCTTGTCTCAAAGCACCCTTGCAGTGGTGCCAGCCGGCCTACGGGCGTCTGCCGCTGGGGCCACCACTACTTCCAGCGGCTGCTCTGCCATGATATCAGCAATATCCACCCCTGAGGCCCATTACCTGCTATCCCTCCTTCACCTTCCGAGAAAGAAGTGCCCTGCTGAGGCAGTCAACTGATGGAGCAGACAATCCAAGACGGATGCGCCGGGGTTATCTGCGGGGCCAGGCCAGTCAGAGATGAGCCCTGGCTTCATTTTTCTTAATCTAAAGACAAAGTACACACAGGGCAGGGGGATGATGAGGTGACCTGGGAGCACCCTCTGTGAGGAGGAGGCGATGAGGAGACACTGTTTGTAGCAGCCACAGGGCCGCAAGCTGGTAATGTAAATGTAAATGTAAATGTAGTGTACTTGTATAGCGCACGAATCGACCCCAGCTGGGGTATCTCGGCGCTTGTACGAATACCGCTGTCGAACCCTTCCTGGTTTTTCCCTGTGAAGTGACCACTCCTGGGCACCCCCGAGGTGAAGCCAGACATCCTAGCGTTGTTGGGGCCGTTGTGGAGATTAAGCAAGCTATTGCCCAGAGTTGCAGAGTGGGACCCATGATTAGAATAGGCACCGAGGCGAGAATTATCAGGTCCGAGGAAATTGAGCCCAAGACCCGCCGAGGCGGGAATTGAACCCTGGTCCCGGGCTAGACCTCTGCATCAGGGTCTGCCGCTCTAACCATTGAGCCACACTTCTCTAAACCAATGCAGCTCAGCCTCGGAGGACCAACAGCCCATGGATGGACGCTGCCGCCGACGCCTGCCCAGCCGGGCACTGGGCACAGCTCCTCTCTCATCTCAGCTGCCTGTCTTCCTCCTCCCCGCCTCTTTCTGGGTTCCTCTGGTGACGGACGTTCGGCGGGTTCTGTCGCGACGTTGCCGATGCCTCTGTGCTTTCTCTGGATGGCCACGGATGAGCCAGGCTGGGGCTCTCTCCTCTTGACCCTCCTGATTCTATTGCCACTGCATTTCACTACCGCTGGCCTGCCTGCCTCGCTGGAGGCCTTGGCGGGGTGGGAACTGCGGTGCTGCTCTCCTGGATTTTCTGAGCCTGTCTGTTTCCATCCCTGCCAGTGAGGCACACCCTCTAGCTCGGACTCTGCGGCGTACCGTTCTCTAGACTGCTGCCCTGGAGTCTGTGTCGATCTCCCTCCAACCTGGAAGGATGGATTGGACACTGTTGCCACCGCTGCTCGGGACCTGTGCACAGGGACGGCACGGCTGTGCTTCGGAGACAGACTGCCCCCCTTTTTCCGTCTGGCTCCTTTCCCCTTCTTGTTCTTCCTCCGTTGGTTCGGCTCCCTGGTTTTCTTTGGACTTGGCCCTCGTAACTTTTAGACTGGAAACACGTGTGCGCCCCGCCATTTTGGGACCGTCTCCTGTTGTCACTCTTGTCCTTGGTCCACCATCTTGCGAAACAGCAGACATTCTACTGCCCTCCCTTGGTGCTGTGACTGCGTCCCCCCTCTGACCCCACTCAATGGAACTCTGCTCTCCTGGTTTTTTGGGTCTTGACCTGCGAAAATCTACTATTTGTATATATATATATCAGTTTTATAGACTTTATTTCGAAGTTTTCCTTCATAAAAGACATAACATACATAAAAATTTATCAAAAGCAAAAAGAAGAGAATGATATTAATCAAAGTCAAAAGCAAAATTTAAAAAGCATAAACCTTAATATAAGCAAATAACCACTTAATAAATTTTTTCCTTTAGCAGTTATCAACAAAAAAAATTATACCAACAATATATGTATATAGAGATAACTCTAACCACTAGTATATATAGTAGACCTTTGTACTCTCTACCATTCCTATGTGACTCTTAGAGTTTATCCATTCGTATCTCTTCCTTGAGTGACTTTACAACTTGAACATTTGCAAAAAAAAAATCTGTTTGTATATCTTCCTTGTGTGACTCTACAACTTGTACATTTGCAATTTTTCTGTTTGTATCTTTTATGTAACTCATGTAATCCTAAATCCTTATGTATCGCAACTGGTTCTTATGTAAAACGCTCTGACACCTTCGGGTAATGTTCGCACTATATAAAATCGCATTAAATAAAATTAAATTAAAATAAATAGAATGCATGTGTAGCATGGCTATGAGCCTCATCAATAAATAACAGCTACCGAATGGGACCCTGGTGTGCCTGATGAAAGCTGGATGACTTCAGTGACACATTAAAGCTGAAACATGTTGACCTTTAGACATGGAAGCCAGTAAGCTTCCCTTACAAATCCTGCTGCAGTTTTTAATCTGTCAAGGTTGACCTAACAATAAACAGTGATAACCTGGGAATCACCAGTAGGCAATTTTAACTCCTTTCCAGGTCCTGACATTGAGTTTTTTTTATAGTTACAGCAAAGTTCTCACCCCAGAAATGGGAATGAGCTAGTACAGTATTTACCATCGTGCCAGGGGAGGACTCGATGATAAATTATGACATATAGAAATATGTGGGCGAGAGTCCCTAAAAATATGAGTGTTTTCCCTTCAGTGTCGGATATTAGGTATTTTAGGAGGGTCCCTTTCAGTTTCATGGAGTTTGAAAAAGAGACTACAATGGAACAAGTGTTCTCTTTCAACATGGTAAAGCATTGATTTGCACCAAAACAGGGTCCGTGTGCCGTACTGTCGCCGATGTTCCAGGAGGCTAAATACTAAATAAAAATGCACAGGAAGGCAGCACTGTTCGAGGAGGGTAAAGATGTCAAACATATATTGTCACGTCCTGTCTCATGTCCTTCTACTACAATGCGAATACAGTAATTTGTCACTCAAGCAACAATGGCAAAACCTAGTGGCATCTTTAATTTTTAATTTGCATCTCTTTACCACAAAACTTCACGAAATCTCATTGCATGTTTCTTTGCTCTCTTTGGAGATGAGAATCAGCCAGAAAAGTTCAGCAGAGAGTTCATGGATACTCTGAAGTAATATTTCTGTGCAAAAAATGTGCATTGAACATAGCAATATTATCTTTAGCTGTTTAATAATCACTTTGAGATTTTTGAGACACAAATAAAAAAATTCTGGAAAATTGAATCCGGCGCATTCATACAATGTTTAGGTTTGATTGCATACCTCAGTCTTGTTACTGTCGGTTTTAACCCACAAATTCCACAGTAACTTGAAGGAATCCGGATGCTGCCAGCAATATCAGAGCCAAACCCCAGTAATGATCCTCCGCCTCCAATCAGAGCACCTTCTCCTCCAGTAGAGCCACCGGTGGTCTTTGTGTGGTCCCGGGGGTTGACTGTCTGACCGTTAATAGGGTTACTGCATTCAAAGCTGAGTAAAAGCATAGAAACACGTTATTTGAAGAAACACATGTAAATCTGAGTTGTAATAACTTTGCGGCATATTATCAAGACTGGCGTTAAAATTATGGCCGTTTTAGCAGCAAAAAACTGCCGCTAAAACGGCGAAAATGGGCTTGATAATATGCTCTATGGAATTCCAATTGAAGCCCATGTTAGATGTCCTTCACATTTAACATGGGCTTCAATTGAAATTCCATAGAGCATATTATCAAGCCCATTGTCACCATTTTAGCAGCAGTTTTCTGCCGCTAAAATGGCGATAATTTTATCGCCTGTCTTGATAATATGCCCCCTTATTTAAAGTTTTTACAGATGCTATACTGCTGCTAAACTGTTAATGATGTCATCATTTTGGCTCAATTTAACATGCTGGGAAACCCATCTTTATAGAGGACTAGCAGCCCGTCCCGACGTTGTCCGGGAGCAATCATGGCTCAGGGCCCCCGCCCGCCCTGACGTTGTGCAGTATTATGCCTCTATGTTTAGTTTGTACGCTTTTGTAACCTGCCCACGTCTCTACCCACGTCACTTTTTGCTCCTGTAATGCCCCGTTTGGTACCTTCTCCCGATTGTCATTTTAGCTTTAAGCTGACCGCTCCACTTTGTACGCTTTTGTAACCTGCACACGTTTCTTTTTCCGTTTGGTACCTGTGGCTCGCTCAGCGCTCATCTCCGCCACCGCTCCACCCTCACGTTTGCTTTGCTCACTGCTTACTTGGCGCCCTGCCTCATCCGCCGCTCACCGCTCCTCCCCGCCGCCGCTCCTCACTGCCTGCCCGCCGATCCTCACCGCATGTCCCCCGCTCATGTCCGCTGCTCCTCCGCTCATCACTGCTCCTCCCCGTGCTGATTTCCGCCGCTCCTCGTCACTGCTCCTCCCCGCGCTAATCTCTGCTGCTCCTCGCGCTCGTGTACGCCGCTCCTGATGTAAGCACGCACGTCGCGGCCGGCGCTACTCTGAAGGGACTACTTTTTTTTAACTTATATTTTTTAAATAACTTATTTATTTTTAATTTATATAGCCTAAGTCCATCTGCACACCCTGAGGACCCTCCGAAAGCCTTGCGGAGTTTGGCCCATTGGAGGTAGACCTCTAACTATGGAAAAGGGGAAGGGGAAGCAAAAACTGGTAAATGCTCCCCTGGCCATGGGAGAGGACTCCCATGGCCAGGAGAGCATTTTTTTTTATGTAAAAAAAGAAAATCCTGCTTCAGGGGAAAAAACTGTTTGGTGCAGGGCTCAGCTATAATAAAGGACCCTTGAACCAAATTGCAAAAAGCATTAACCGCTCTGAAAACGGTTCCTGACAATGCTTTAGGAAATGACCTCTTGCTTGGCAGTCATTTCCAAATATGGCGGATGGTACCTCTGTAAGGGCGATAGAGCAATTTACTCCATTGTCCTGGCAGAGAAATGGTCTGTCTGCCATATGATACATCTGGCCATTAGTTCTGAAACTAGGTGACACCCTACCTCATGCTTCCTCACCGAAACACTGCCTTGAGTAATTATACAATACAAGGAGCACAAATGTTCACCTCTTCAAGGTGGGCTTCTTTAACACTCAGTAAAGAAGCCTCCCTGAACACTGACCACTAGCCTGGTAACCAGAACCTCTCTTCTTTTCCACTCTCACTGTTGTGCATTAATCTGGAATCACTCCATGTTCTCTACCTAAATGCATGCTGTGTCTCCTTATTGTCATGGACCACAATCCCTAGTTAGGTCTGCACCATGGAAATTCCAACTTAATGCCTAAATACAAACAGGGTGTAAGGAATCTGCAGGCAAGGTAACAAGTTTGAAATACTGTGGAGCATTGTTCCCTATTGCTTTTACCTTGCTTGCATCGCAAATAATTGAGGTTCCGCTAAACATTTAAAGAGAAACTATTCTTAATTCCCTTTGCAAGGTGTTCGGAAACATTTCAAATTGTTAAGAAGATTGCGGCTGATGTCAACTCTTGTTCTTCAATATCCCAAACGCCTCTTTTGCGTCAGTATACTACCTTTCATGTGTGCCTTACACCAACAGACTGCTCTTGAGGTCCATGTCAGCCCTATAATCTCTGGATGGTGTCTCCCATCAGCACAGAATTCTTGGATTAGTTTGCAATAGTTGATACTACAGCAAAAGTCAAGTAACCACATCCAAGAAGAATTTTAACAACTTTTTATTAACCCAGTAAAACTATGATATAATAAAGTACATTCTGTACAGGCTGCATAAAATATATAATAGGTAGGACATGGCTAATAAACAACCCTAGATGTCCCTTTGCACCTGGTAGAGGACATCCACAGCCCCAAGAGGTTCTTCAACCACATCTGAACTCTTGTTTCACAGCTCGGTGATCTAGTGATTTGGCACACATCTGTTTTGACCTAAATGTCAAAAACACAGTCTTACTTTTATCTAATAATTTGGGGCAGGTTCAGATATGCAAGTATACAGGGTGGAGCTAGCTGCTGTGCAAGATAGCTGGATGTGATTTTCTCCACCAACCACAGGGAAATGCTAGTGGCATGGCCAAGCAAGATGGCCAACTAGACGCTCTTAGTGGAGCGCCCACAAGAGAAATCATGTTCCTGCCAGAATATAAAGCCCTTGGAGGGGTGTTGAAATCGGCACCTAACCCCCTAATCGTTTACTGAGCTGCTGGGCGTCCCCTGAGACGTCGAGAACCATTGGGGAAACCAAGATCACTGTGAGCCCATCTGCCTGATTCCGGCTGCGAGGAAGAGAAGCCTGAGTGCGGGTGCCACAGACCCTGAGTTCCCTGGGTGGGAGTTGCTGCCCTGGGGTAAAGGGGATGCAAGAGGTCCACCTATTTTAGGACTTTTCCATCGCTCGTTGGTGGCGCCCCAGCTGGGGCCTACAGGGGCTGCTGTGATTGCTGCCTTGATGCACTGAGTTCAAGTTCAAGTTCAGAGATTTATATAGCGCACTACTCACCCAGAGGGTCTCAAGGCGCTTGGGGAGGGGGGTGCTTTTACTTATCGAATATCCAAGTTTTTAGTTGCTTTCTGAAGGAGAGGTGGTTCTGATTAAGGCAGAGGTGGGTGGGGAGAGAATTCCAGGTCTTGGCCGCTAAGTAGGAGAAGGATCTGCCCCCCATGGTGGATCTGTGGATGCGCGGAATTGCTGCGAGGGCTTGATTGGACGATCGTAGTTGGCGGGTGGGGGTGTAGAAGGACAGTCGCGTGTTGAGGCATTCGGGTCCTAGGTTGTAGAGGGCTTTGTGTGCGTGGGTGAGGAGACGAAACATAATTCTCTTGTTGGCGCGGAGCCAGTGGAGGTCTTTCAGGTGATCGAAAATGTGAGCTTGACCAGGGATATCCAGTATGAGTCTGGCTGCGGCGTTTTGGATGCGTTGGAGTTTTTTCTGTAATTTGGCTGTGGTTCCTGCGTAAAGGGTGTTTCCGTAATCCAGTCGGCTTGTGACCAGTGCGTGGGTGACCGCCTTTCTTGTTTCGGAGGGGATCCAACGGAAGACTTTTTTGAGCATGCGTAGGATGTTGAAGCAGGATCAAGAGACGGCGTTGGCTTGTCTGGTCATCGAGAGGGAGGAGTCCAGGATGAAGCCCAGGTTACGTGCGTGATCCGTAGGAATGGGTGTGGTTCCCAGGGCCGGTGGCCACCAAGAGTCGTCCGAGGCAGAGGGGGATGAACCTAAGATGAGGACTTCCGTTTTGTCCGAGTTCAGTTTTAGACGGCTGTTCTTCATCCATTCGGCTACTTCTTTCATTCCTTCGTGTAAGTTGGTTTTGGCGGTGTTTGGGTCTTTGGTGAGAGAGAGGATCAGCTGGGTGTCGTCTGTGTAGGAGATGATGTTGAGATTGTGTTGGCGTGCGATGGATGCGAGGGGGCTCATGTATACGTTGAAGAGGGTGGGACTGAGTGATGATCCTTGTCCCAGTCCCTGAGTGAGTAGAGTTGGCAATTGAGGGGGTGGCGACGGTGGGCCTGTGGATTATTCGACGTTGGAACAGTGAAGGGCACCCCAGGGCTGGATTACCTGTCAGGTGGACAGGGGGCCTGGTCAGGGTGCCAAAACACTGAAGGGACCCGCTGCTGACCAGAGCCTGAAAGTTGCCCCTGAGGAGAGCCCAAGTGGGGATTGCTGGTGACTGCGCACATCACCGAGGGGGACATTGAGTGGGCTGCCTAGGGCTGATGGCTGTTGTCAGCTGTGTCAACTCCTGATTAAAGGGCGGGTGCAGCTGAGGAATGTAATGACTGGGCTGAAGGCACCCATGGCTGCCTGTAGGGACTTCGTAAAGAGGGTTATTCCAGGGGAGCCGCAATGCGAGCTTGGGACGTTGCCCCATAGACGCAGAAACCAAGCTGGTGTGACATCCAATCTTTGAGGCCTCTTGGAGAGGGTGACCTAGATATGTAACATGGCTGTCCACCCAAGAGGTTTCCTTATATGGTGACAACGCCCTGGTCTATTTGAGACAACCAGAATATTCTATACCCATACTCCTGAATGTTCGGGAAAGTATTGGGACTCTGGCAGTTAAAAAAATGTGAATCTGTTCCCACAGGCTGAAGGGCTACCAGATGTAGGACTATCCTTTCAGACTAACAGTTTAAGATCCTTGCAGTGCTTTAAATGGAAAACTAGAAGTGTAGGTAGTCTGTAGCAGAGTACCTGCTTGTTTCTGAGAAGTGCTGGTATTTATTTATATTTATTTATTTATTGGTATATTTGTATAGCACTTCACTGTCACCCCAAGGGCATCCTGGCGCTTGAGATCACTATCAGCAACAGGACTACAACTTACACTGCCCTAGGGAACAAGTGGGTCTTCAGCGCTTTTTTAAATGGTAGAAGGTCCTTTTGACCTCGTAAAGGAAGTGGCAGAGAATTCCAGAGTTTAGCCGCTGCGACACTAAACGAGCGTCCGCCCATCCTCACTCTATGGAATCTCGGTACCACCACCAGCCACGCAGAAGAGGAGCGCAAGCAGCGCGTGGAGGAATACCAGGAAAACATATTCTGCAGTGGGACCGGGCCCTGTCCGTGCAAAGCCTTAAACACCAGACAGGCAGCTTTTTACTGAACCCGTAGATGGACCGGCAACCAATGTAAGTCCCGGAGAGCAGCGGTGGAAGAGCTGAGATTAGGGCGAGAGAGAGCCAGCTTGGCCGCCATATTCTGCACCCGTTGCAATTTACAAAGCAACGTTTTAGGGGCTTCAAGGAGTAGTGCGTTACAATAGTCTAAACGACTTAAGATGGTCCCACGCACTACTTCTGGTCTAGACTGTTCAGGTAAAAGGGGCAAAACTTTGCGGAGCATGCGCAGCAGCATCATGCACGTAGCCGTGATCTTATTTACATGCATATCCAGCTGCAAGTTAGGCCCAAAAGTAACCCCCAAATTACGTGCAGACTCAGCGGCTGACACTGTCTCAGAAAAGGTCGAGGGTCAAAAATTGTCAGGGAGTGAACAGTAAAGCACCTCCGTTTTTTTACTATTAAACTGAAGGGAGTTTGATCGGAGCCAGTCAGCTGTAGCCGACATACAGCGATGGAATGTTTCCAACGGGACCGAGTTATTACCTTCCAGGGAAAAGACCAATTGGGTATCATCAGCATAATTAAATGCTGAGATACCGAAAGATTTGATCAGATGGACCAGAGGGCGAAGGTAAAGGTTGAAGAGTACTCTTCAATAAAAAGTATTACGTCGCTCTTGAGAAGTACCGGTACTCTCCCTCTCAAAAAACAAAGTGCTAGTACTCCATACCGGGCAGTACTGGCCCATTTAAAGCACTGGATACTTGGGGATCAAAGTGGCTCACACAGAGCAGGTATTCTAGGACCTTGATGTCGATATCGTGTTGGAGTGGTTGTGGGAAGTGGTCCGGTTATGGACGGACCTCTCACTTTGCTTGATGGGTAGATTTGCTCTAGTAAAAATGGTCACATCCTGGCAGTGCCTTTACAGCTTTCAAGGTACTTTTTATGAGATTCACTGGCATTATTTTACAGAAAAAAAAGACTGAAGCCAGTTGGACTGGCCACACTCAAGAGGACCTGGGAAAAGGGGGGGTTAAAAGTCCCAAACGTGGTGGCACACCTCCAGCATGCTATTCACTGGCTAGACCCTGATGACAATTGGGAGAAAGAGCTAATGTGAGGCTTCTACGGCGTGATATCACTGGCTTTCTTGCTGATGAGGGGAGTGAGCACACCATATCTCATATGTCATGTGTGTAGGACTTACGAGATATCAGTTACAAGAGGGATATGTGGAGCCCCGGATGCCCCAGATATGTTGCAATGATCCCTGTAGCCATTCCTCAAGATAACTGGGGCTATGTCAGTACAAAAATGCAAAGATGGGGATTGCAACATTCTGGCCAAGTTTGTCACAAGAGAGGAGGTCATTGTCTCCTTTGCACTGGAGCATGGTCAATACCTTCATTACGCAAAGATCCCCACCATGGCATGCAAGCTCTTGCTGTGCTTCCCAAAGGTGCAGCTGCACTCCCAAACACGGACTGTGCTCCAGCCATGGCGGAGGGGTGACAACTTATACTCAACATCTATTGAGCATTGGCGATAATTTCCCAGTAATGCCACTCCGAATACACACGAAATGGGAAGAAGTGCAGAGAGAGTCCATGACTACTAGTGACTAGGAACAAGTGCATGAAGGGGTGAGGATGGGTAATACTAATGCCCAGTTTAAATTTATACAGTACAACTATATACCTGAGACCTACCTATCCCCGAGAATGCTGTATACTATATTCAACACCCGTGCGGCTAGCTGCACCCGGTGTAGGGAACACGAGGCAAGCTTCCTACACGTAGTCTGGAAGTGTCCTTCGCTAGCGCTCTACTGGAGGGAGGTAATAGAACAACTCAATAGGACCATTGGCAGGGCAGTCTAACACACACATAATAAGGTCGGCTTCCCTCTCCTGAAAACAGGCAAGTTAGCAGGAAATTCATATTACTCGGTCTGATGTTGGAAAAACCCTGCATTGCTGTATATTGGTTGGCGACGGATCCCCTAAGATATGGGGACTCGCTTAGGGATATGTCTGAGTGGGCAGTGACGGTGGTATGAATGAAGCACATCAAAAAAGACAAAAAAAGCTGAGGATGATTTCAGGGCATGGTAGCCATGCTGTCTGACCTGAGGGAACCTCTGGCCATTAGCCCCCGCAGAGTGTACAGAAGTGGTGGAAGTTTGGCTATCGATCAGCAGGGTAAGGGGGACGACTCAGAAGTCTGGGAGCCCATCTGAGGCTCGCTGTTTAGTTCCCAGAGATTGGGAATGTGTGCGTCCTCACAAGTGAGCCCAGCCAACTCAAGAAACACTAACTGGACAAAATGTGGACTGGGGAAAGAGAAGTGGGTAGGGACGGGCCAACACCCTAGGGAATATAATGTTTGATTGTCATTTGTGAATACTGTCAAGACCAGAGGGAGTGGGGATGTTGGGAAACTTTTTTTGATTTAATTGTAGGACAATTTATGACTGTGAGCAATTGCTATGATATTTGTATGTCTATGTGATATATGTTCTTACAAACCTTAATAAAACCAATATAGAATAAAAAACACAGGGAAATGCTGTAGCCACCAAAGCTGCATCCCAGGATGACAAGGACACTGAAACAGCTATGAAGAAGACAAACAATCTTGACAGCAGTGCTTCTACATTGGAGACACGTGGCGAACTGAACACAGAGCAGTGAGATGTGATACTGAGCCTCTTGCATCTGCTCGGAACAATTATCTAGCGTGACCATCCACGTTGAGGTCTAATTATCAGCGTGACAGTCAGGAGAGTCTCAGGACCCAACTGAGCCAACAACCTAATTTTAACATTGCTGTCTGAATTTTGGTACTATGCCACTCGTTCATAGGCAGTGACAGAGGAAAGTGAGCATTTCTGGAAGCATGGCTTAACAGGCAACACAGGGCACAGTTGAGGCATTATACCTTTCAATGGGTATGCTATAATGCAAATTCAATGTAACTCACCTTCTGAAATATGCACATTCTGAGCCGTTACTTTCCGTGTGGCTACAGGGCACCTGGCAGACAAAATACTTGCAAGTGTGGTGTCTTGTCTTTTGAGAATATATCTTCTGTATGTCTTGGTAATCATATACTCCGTTGTGCTACTTAAGAATAATCTACCCCACAGTGGGACTATCATTAACATTGAGTCATCGGAATCTCAATTCTCTCATGTCATAATCAAAACCCACCAGTCAACTTCTTTGTTCTTTGTGAGAAATTGGGTTGTTGGTTGACTGGGGTGTGCGCCCTGGTCAAGCAATAGCCGCAATAATTTGCGGAGTACACCACAAAAGTTACTAAATTAACCTATGGTTAACCCTGGGTAGCTTGGAACAAAAAGCAGTCAGGTTTAACTTAGAAGCAATGTGTAAATATTTATGCAGCACACAAACAGTAATAAAGTGAAAACACAAAACAAAACTTTCCATACCAATTTACAAAATAGAGTAAATTTTAATACGTTTTTTGACACCAAAACGACAAAAATCAATTCAGTAGAACAGGAGTTATGAATTTTTTATGTTTTAAGGGAAATCCAGAGTGTAGAAGATCAAAGCACCCACCGTGGACATCTAGTCGCGTGAGACTAGGTCGAAGTCAGATGTTTAGGCCAACTGCAATGGAGTGCGGTTCGGATACAAAAAGTGGATTGGGTCTGGTCAGTGCTTACCTTCGTACATAAAAACATTCTTGAAGACAAATGTCTGAGAAAGTAAAGTTCAATGGGGCAAAGGTTCATATAGGATGCAGGGCGTTTCATCATCGGATGGCTCTGGCTCGAAACTGTGGCTTAGAATTCTACATTCAGTCTTAGTCACCGAAATAAAACTCGAAAAACTTCAGCTAGACGGAGCAGAGTGCCATAGCCAAAGACAGTTCCATGAGCTCAGATACCCCTGTGGTGAAAGACTGCTGAAGCAGATTTGCTGCTGTGGAGAAGAATATATCAAGAGAAGTTGAAAAGTCAATCCAACTGGAGATGCACCTCAGGTGGATGGGAAAGCAAGTTAGTCCTGGTCGTCTCCTGGTTCTCAGAGAACTTTTAGGCAAAATTTTGTATAAGTCCTCAGTTTTGGAAATTGCCCATCTGGGTACCTTTAGCACCAGAGACAAGGGTCCAGGACTAGTAGGACACTTCTTGGGGGTTCAGAACTCACTCAGGCTGGGTCCAGGTGCAGGTTCAAGATGGAAGGAGCCTTTGGAACAGGAGGCCAGAAAACTAGCCCTTGACTACGTCTGGTAGTCCTGGATGCAGATGAAGATGCAGGGCTGGCCTCTGAGGGTTCAAGGCAGGCTCCAGGCAATGAAGCCGTCTCACAGGTACAGCAGCAGCCTGGCAAAGTGCACAGTAGGTCACAGCTGTTGGCAGTCCTCTGAGAGTGCTTACACTGGTCCAGTAGTGAATTGAGGCCTAGGTCTAAAGGTCCTATTTGTATGCTCTGGTGCCCTTCTTTTGAAAGGCGGTAGAAGCTTCTGGAAAGGTTCTTTGAAGTGCATGGAATTTACTGACTCTCTTGCCCTGGCTTCAATCTGACTGCAGTGACAATACAGGGTTGTTAAGCCCTTTGTATGAAGGCATAGCACCGGCTACTCTGGTGTAAAGAGGGCTGTGCTCAGCTCCACCTCCATCCTGCCAGAAGATGTCCCATTCAGGCACACTTAATCCCTCTAATATGTGACTGTCTGGGAGGAATTCACAAAGTCTTCCAGTTACACCCAGTCATGTGACCTAGTCAGCCTAAAGGCCCAAAAGAAATAAGGGTAGGAAAATGGCAACTTTCTAAAAGTTTCAAAAACTGTAATTAACTATCTGAATTTACTTTTAAAGTGGGTTTATTATCACAATTTCATAGGTGCCAAACATGATATATCTACCTGTACCCAATTAGAAATTAAATCTTATCAAATGTATTAAGGAATCCCCAATGTGTTCCTACAATAGGGTTTTGCCGTACACTGGTGATAAACTAATTTGGGAGTTTGTAACTACCAGAACAAGTAAAACCTAAAACTCCTTGTCCAACCTTTTAGTTACATAGTGCCCTTCTCTATGACCTACCTGGGGCCTACCTTAGGGGTGACTTATATGTAATAAAAAGGGGAGTCTAAGACTTAGCAAGGGGGTTTAAATGCCAAGTCGACATTGCAGTGTAACACTGCATTTTGACAGCAATTATAGTCTTGGGACATGTTTTAAAGGGCTACTTAAGTGGGCACAAACAATGCTGCAGGCCCACTGGTAGCATTTTATTTACAGGCCCTTGGTGTATGATATACTACTCTACAAGGGACGTTTAAGTTCATTAAATATGCCAATTAGGTTTATGCCAATCAAACCATGTTTAGGGAAATGAACAGAAGCACTTTAGCACTGGTGAGTGGCGGTAAAGTGCACAGAGTCCAAAGGCCAACAAAAAAGAAATTCAGCAAATATTGGAGGAAAGTAGGCAAATAGTTTGGGGGATGACGACCCTAAGGCTGACAGGTCGTACATTCTTTTTACTGAGGTATTATCCAGTAACAAATAGACCACTAAACTTCCAACTCCACCATAACAGAGGAAATGCTGGATGCCACTATGAAGGAAATAATTGCAAATTGACACCACAATTCAAACCTTTGATGCAATAATGGTAACAATTTTAAGAGATCGTCCAGTGTGGCTCCCAGGATAAGTGTCTAGACTCCTCCAACTGCGGAAGTGCAGAGGCAACTGAATTGCCAACCAATTGGGGCAGTGAGATATGGCAACTTGAGCAGGAAGGTGCAAACTTAAAAAAACTGTTCATAGCTGATAATCTTTGCCCATATGGGATCTCAGACGAACTTTAAAAGGGAGACATGTCTGTTTTCAGAGCAATTGTACTCCTTGTCTTCTGCATCCGACCTTTCCAGGCTACTTTTGAGAAACCCCACATCATCTGACAACCAGAGACTCACCATAGATGTGTTCTGTGCCTTCATTACTCTTGGGAGATATTGCAGGAATTGAAAAATCAGTAATGGACCTTTATACACAACAATCTTTGTATTCATAACATAACAGACTGTTTGTACAAAACATCTCTGAAGAGGAAACAGTTATTGGCCTTCAGGTCGTGGTTCAAAACCAACAATATCAAATTTTGCCTAAAAGACCTGGGGGCAGATTTATGAAGACCTTGCGCCGCCGGTGCGTCATTTTTAACAGGGGAAAAAGTGACGCACCGGCGGCGCAAGGCCTTCATAAATCTGCCCCCTGGTATTAATGATTATGATGGTGGAAGGCAAACCCAAGGAATACAGGGACCTGGAAGACCTCACAGACTTTCTGATTCACGCCCTACTTGCATTAATGGAAAATATGCTTGTAGAACACAGGGACCCAGGAGTAGAAATTAAACACATTCTAAAAAGGTAGGCATCTAGGCAGGATAGGTCCTGAGAAGAGTAGAGGAAGCTTTGTCCCGAAAAGTCCTCATCACCACTGCAAAACCAAGGTTAAAAGCTTTGGTGGTTTATTACCTCTTCCATATGTATGTAGAGTTGTTTTTTTGATAGTACTGCTAGATACATATATTACTATCTCCATTATTAGGTAGATGGTCTTTATTTGTTGTACCTAGAACCTGTTTGGACCTCTTGTTTTATATACTGTTGGTCAACATTATATGACAGCAAAGTCCCACTGATTTGCTAATCAACGTTGAGCATTGTACATTTCCTAGTTCGTTTGTTAATAAGGATGATAACTAGCTGCTACCCCAGTATTGACATACTACTCTCCTTCTTTTGGAATATTTGCTGATTAATCTGTCCTCGGTTACAATAATCCTGACTGAATGGCTTAACAAATTACACTATGGTGGATTATGGGAAAAGCGTTAGCCTGCAACTAAAGGTTTTTTTTGTTTTCATTGGCTTGCCTTAGCCTCTAATCTTTATCTCAGTGATGCAACAAATGTCCCCATACACAGAAGTACTGGTAACACAGGATACACAGGGCACACTTGTAACACACCTGGAAGATATCCCAAGGGTGTTTGTATCCTTCCACAAAATGCATTATGACACTACGCATGCCGATGCATCTCTGCTGGTTTCTAGGTTCTTGAAATTACTGTGCCTTCTAACCTCCAATGAAGATAGGAGGTATCATTTGAATGGTGAAATTACCATGGTTGAGGTGGTGATTTTAGACTTACCCAGCTGCGGCTGCTTGTGAGTGGTGGACTGGGCTTGGTCAAGGTTTGGGGGGCACATTAGAGGTACAAAATTGGAACTAGATTATGCACTGTTCCCTCCAGCAAATGTGTTAACCTCCAGAGTTATCTTAGCAGTATTATTATTCCCTGAGATTTAGTTTGCACACAAAGAACTCACAAAACATCTGCTTTGTGGGCGATGCACGCTACTCCACTACATATTAGAATACTGTTAAAAACAATTTCACAACTTTCCATAAGAAAATATTTTTTTGTGGTACAATGGTACCACTCAACCCTTCTCTAAACCAGCTGCCTAGCTCACAAGTGGCAAAATACTCGCACCTTCACAACACTCTGTGTCACACATTCCACCTCACAGTCTACACATACTTATGTATGCAACACTCACATAATAAATACCTCACACCCACATACCACACGCGTGTCACGAGCACATACATTGGCTCTGCAGCTTTCTCTTCCTGCCAAAATACATATCTTTGGATCTCTGAAAGTGATGTTTCATAAGGAATCATTAATTCACTGTCATGTGCATTGTCGGTGTAAACTTCACCCTACTAGTGCCTCATCTGGGTATGTACTATTTATCCCAGAAATAAGAAACAGGGAGAAGCTGCCGTTATGTTGATTTCTAATAAGGGGTGCGCACACGGGGTGTAAAGGGGACCATACAACACAATTTACATGCCCCCTGACATCATTTGATTTGTTTTTTGTTATTGATTTAGCGAGTGCAGGACAGTGGCACAAAATGGCAGAGTGCTTTACAAAAGGGCTGCAAAGCAAAATAGCACAGTGGAATAAACAATTTACATTTTCCTGCAGGGTTAGCAATACATGCACAGGTGGGTGAGAAACAGTTAGCATTGGAAAAGAGATAACTTTATAAGATTAACTTGAATACTCCAAAAGGGCTATTCTTAATCTTAAATCTTAGTCACCGGCCTATCCTTGCACTCTTTTCCTCTTGGCTTTTAGCGACTATGCCAATAGGGAAGCTAAGGTCAGTGAGCCCGAGACAGCAAGGACATAAATAAATTAATTCCCTTAATCGCCTTGCTTAGATAAATGATAGGCCTGACACGCTCCAGATGCAGAATAATGTATTGCACGCAGCCCGCGAGGTAGGAGTTATAAAGGGAAGCCGGGGACACCATATATACATAGTTGTGGTAAGGTAAAAGAAATGCCAGCTGGGCACGGAGGTTGAATTCCTTCGTTGTCATTGATTTTATGGTTTTCTCTTTTACCACATTTACATTACACTGCAACTCTATTATGTCCAACGTGCAGCACACCTGCCGTACCAGTGTCTCAGGAGTACTCGTGGCTATGTTACTTTTTTAAGCTCGCATAATACAGCGCCCATAAATCATGCCCAAACATCTAGCAAATGCTCAAAGGCTAGTGGGGCATATTATCAAGTGATTTATCTCCGCTTTTTTGGCTTTAAAAGCCAAGAAAGCGGAGATAAAATTATCTCCCTATCAGCAACAGGGTGCTAACACGCAAATTGGCATGTTAGCACCCTTTTTCTCTATGCTTCCCCCAAAGGGGGCGTTCCAGAGAAAAATTTCCAGGGGAAATTTTGTTAAGCGACATTTCTCCTATTATCAAGGATTTCGCTAACCCTGTTAGTGATAAACTGCGGTTAGCACTGCTTTTTATACACCTGGGGGCATATTACCAAGCAACAGCGATAATTATCGCTATTGCTTGGTTAGAGACAAAGGGGCATATTACCAACAACTAGCGATAATTTTTGTCTCTTAGGGGCATATTACCAACGATTAGCGATATTTAACGCTAACGAGGCTTAGCAACGAATTTTTTAACGCTAAGCATCGCCGGAAATTATCGCAGAGATAACTTGCTATTAGCAAGGTTTATCTCAGAGGTGATAAAAATCCTCACGCTAACGGCCAAATGAGAGATTATCACTGGAAAACCAACGATAATCTCTCGAAGTTTGGAGTTAGCTTGATGATAGGGGCTCACAATCTTAGCCATGATATCCACCTTCCATAGGATATCATGGCTAAGTCAGGAAAATAGCAGGTGTAAAAAAAGCAGTGCTAACCGCGGTTAGCACTGCTTTTTTATCACTAACTGGGTTAGCGGAATCCTTGATAATAGGAGAAATGTTGCTTAACAACATTTCTCCTATTATTTTTCTCTGGAACGCCCCCTTTGCATCTCATTAGAGATGCAAGGGGAAGCGTAGAGAAAAGGGTGCTAACATGCGAATTTGCGTGTTAGCACCCTGTTGCTGATAGGGAGATAATTTTATCTCCGCTTTCTTGGCTTTTAAAGCCAAAAAAGTGGAGATAAATCCCTTGATAATATGCCCCTAACTTGTTTAGAGACAAAAATTATCGCCGCACATCGGCGATTTTTATCGCAGATAAACCTTGCTATTAGCAAGGTTTATCGCAAATGCGATAAAAAACGGCCGCAATGCATGAATATCGCTGAAAAGTCAGCGATATTCATGCATTATCGAGCAAATGCTCTTAGCCATGTTATCCACCTCCCATTGGATAACATGGTGAAGAACTGCTCAGGGCAGGTGTTAGCTTTTGGAGATATTCGCGCTTAGCGCGAATATCTCCAAAAGTTGGTAATAGGAGATAGCGATGTTAGCGACTGTTTCCAGTCGCTAACATCTTGGCACGCCCACTTTGCATGTCATTAGTGATAAATATCACTGACATGCAAAGCGGGGCCCAAGATGGTCGCTATCTCCTATTAGCTGTCACTAACTGGTGTTAGCGACAGCTTGGTAATAGGGAGATAATTTTATCTCCGCTTTCTTGCCTTTTAAAGCCAAAAAAGCGGAGATAAACCCCCTTGATAATATGCCCCAAAATTTTACCGCTGAGCTGCGGCGAATTTTACCGCAGATAAACCTTGGTATTACCAAGGTTTATCGCAAATGCGATAAAAAACGGCCGCAATGCATGAATATCGCTGAAAATCAGCGATATTCATGCATTACCGAGCTAATGCCCTTAGCCATGTTATCCACCTCCCATTGGATAACATGGCTAAGAACTGCTCATGGCAGGTGTTAGCTTTTGGAGATATTCCCGCTCAGCGCGAATATCTCCAAAAGTTGGTAATAGGAGATAGCGATGTTAACATCTTGGCACACCTACTTTGCATGTCATTAGTGATAAATATCACTGACATGCAAAGTGGGGCCCAAGATGGTCGCTATCTCCTACTAGCTGTCGCTAACTTGTGTTAGCGGCAGCTAGGTAATAGGGAGATAATTTTATCTCCGCTTTCTTGGCTTTTAAAGCCAAAAAAGCAGAGATAAACCCCCTTGATAATATGCCCCCTGGTATTTTCCTGACTTAGCCATGATATCCTATGGAAGGTGAATATCATGGCTAAGTTTGTGAGCCCCTATCATCAATCTAACGCCAAACTTCGAGAGATTATCGTTGGTTTTCCAGGGATAATCTCTCATTTGGCAGTTAGCACGAGGATTTTTATCACTTCTGCGATAAACCTTGCTAATAGCAAGTTATCTCTGCAATAATTTCCGGCGATGCTTAGCGTTAAAAAATTAGTTGCTAAGCATCGTTAGCGATAAATATCGCTAATCGTTGGTAATATGCCCCAGTGTTTCTTCACCCACCACAAACGTTGCTCGTGCCTGTACAACATTCAAGCAGTTATTTTTTCCAAAGTTCTTAACGACTTGCCAGTTAGACCTTCCTCTGATCCTGACACAGCAGTCTCTCAATATACAGAATGGCTAGACACTGCAGTCTCTTAGTCCCAGCAAAAAAGTTCATGCCCAATGGAGCAACACATCAGCCCCATGGTTCACGTCTGAGCAAAGCTGTTGCAGATAGGGAACGAGATAACTAATTACAATACTATGGAAACATTCAAATACAAGCTACACCTAGCTAGCCATAAAACTCTTATGGCCCAGGAAAAGGCCACACTTTTTACCAAGAATATAGAAGAAGACAACAATTCTTCCAAACAATTATTCCTAACTGTCACCATGTTGACGAAGGATTCCCCAAATATTCCTGCCCTATCAACCAATCCTTTTGTAACTCTCTGGCCACCTTTTTTATGCTAAAAATGAATAAATGTAGGGGTATATTATCAAGGGGTTTTATCTCCGCTTTTTTGGCTTTAAAAGCCAAGAAAGCGGAGATAAAATTATCTCCCTATTACCAAGCTGTCGCTAACACCAGTTAGCGACAGCTAATAGGAGATAGTGACCATCATGGGCTCCACTTTGCATGTCAGTGATATTTATCACTAATGATATGCAAAGTGGGCGTGCCAAGATGTTAGCGACTGGAAACAGTCGCTAACATCGCTATCTCCCATTACCAACTTTTGGAGATATTTGCGCTAAGGGCGAATATCTCCAAAAGCTAAGACCTGCCCTGAGCAGTTCTTAGCCATGTTATCCAATGGGAGGTGGATAACATGGCTAAGAGCATTTGCTCGATAATGCATGAATATCGCTGACTTTTCAGCGATATTCATGCATTGCGGGCGTTTTTTATCGCATTTGCGATAAACCTTGGTAATACCAAGGTTTATCTGCGATAAAAATCGCCGATGTGCGGCGATAATTTTTGTCTCTAAACAAGTTAGAGACAAAAATTATCGCTAGTTGTTGATAATATACCCCGTACCTCTTCTATTTACCTCTTCTACCTCCCCTACTTGCAGAGAGTGGCCTTCCTTGCTTCAGGCCAACCAGAATTGCTGTAACAAGTTCACCTTACCTTCCGTAGAAATGGTCACCAATTTACAGAGTTTACATCTTCCGGCTCCCCTGCTGACCCCAGAGGACATCACCCCTCTGTGCTTCCCTTGCTAAAACAGGCCTCCTTGGATCCTAAATATCTGATCAACTACTATTTCTTGTCTACCTTTGCCTGCAAAAACTATCAAAACATTAATAACCACTTGGACGCCAGTTTGGATTCCATAGTGGCCATAGCACATAGACTGTCCTGTTTAGAGCTACCAACGAGATCAGGCAGGCGCTCGATCATGGAGGGGGAGTTGCCCTCATCCTGCTTGATCTCTCAGCAACTTTTGACACTGTCAGTCACCGGCGGCTGATGGACTGATTATCTAAAATAGGTATTTGTTGCGCAGGCTGGGATCTGCTGCAATCTTTTCTCTCTGGTCGGGAGACTTTGGTGCAGATCGACAAGCTTGTCACTCATTCTTACTCCCTCCCCTGCGGGGTCCCTAAGGGGTCATCGCTTAGTCCGCCACTTTTCAATCTCTACCTGTTATACCTGCTGCTCAGCCAGCATGACTGGGCGTGTGGTATCTTGGTGTCTGGTGATGCTATAGAATGTTGGATAACTGAGAGAGTCATTTGGAGAATGGGCTGAGCAGCAAGAAGGCCGCTCCTGGTGGGGCTCTTCATAATATCTACTTAAATAAACATCTAACATAATTTACCCTGGACTACTGGACGTCTTTTCGACTACTACATATTTTGGAGATGATTTGCTAAAGGAAAACCGTTGTGTGTAAGCTGAACCATAGTAACTTATAGAGAGAAACTAAGAACCCAGAGAGAAACTTAGAAACATGGAAGTGCATCAAGAGAACTGTTGAGGATTTCAGGAGAAGTTTATGAGTTTGGAGCCTGCAGAGATCCCTTTGCCCTGGAGATCGCCCCACCAGTGTTCTGTAACTCCCAACAACCTTCACTCCAGGGCATCGGTTCAGGCGTCCATGTTGGGACTCTTCTAGCTGAACGAAACCATTTCTCGCTGCTGTCTCAATAATATTGAATTGGCGGATTTATTGTGCTCGAACTACTTACACCAGAGTACAGTGAAATGGAGTTTGTCTGCTAGAAAGAAAGCACTCCCAGCAGCCAATTATCTCAGAAGAAAGAACTCAGTAGCACTTAGACGCCTGCAAACATCTTAAATGGAACTAAGAGTTTCAAAGCATTGGTACACATGCAAGATAAAGTACAGGAGAGATTTTCAAGGGAAACAAGAGTTTGATGGGCAGCTGTGAAGGTGCTGGTGATGCCAGCTATGAATTTGTGGGGTGTTGGTGCTGTTCTGCTAAGCGTTCTTCCACCGCGTAACCCTGCAGTGTAAAAGAGTCAAGGAGTTAGACATTGACACCCCTTCAGGTGTCGTTTTGCTTGCAGCCTTCGGCTGTAATCTTAATAGTTTCTGTGATCAACCGGACTCACTTAAAAAAAATAAGAATAGGAAGGCACTCACCTCAACTGTTTTACCTGGTACCCCAGGTCTCCATGGCGGCTAGAGTGAGTCCAGACATCGAGAGCATATGGAGTGGTGAGGAGCCCTGTAACTTGATGCCGTGCAGCACGTACATGCCTGGAGCCACCCATTGTGCTCCTGGTGTATGTGCTGCCATCTTTCTGCTGGTGGCAGTCGCAGATACTTATTACGCTTGGCAGTCATTTTTGCTCCGACTCCCTGTAACGCTCTTCTGAAGCGGAGTAACGATCAAGATCACGGTGTTAACATGTGGTAACAGTGTTGTCATGGAGTTCCGGTGAGGGCTGCACTTCCATGTGTCCTGTTGATGGGTTTTCTTTCCACTTTTGTTGTTTAACGGTATTGGAGGAGGAACCACTCGTGTGCTCGGATAGTGTTGGAGCACACTCTGGAATCATCAAAACAATTTCTATCCCAGCCACAGTCAATGCAATAGACTTCCATACTTCATGCTGATTCGGTTTTGGGTTATGACTGTAGTGCTTTAGATTGTTCTTATGCGTATGTGGTACATGGGAAATTGGATCGCTGAGTTCTCAGTTATGTATGAGGTGTGGACGGATTCTGCATGCCTGTTGTATGAGATCTAAAGGTGATCTTTAGATTTTCTGGGGACTATTCATGAACTCATTATGCATCTGTGGTATTAATGAATTGTCGCATTAATGGCATATTGGGTACCCTATATTGTATTTCTGCCACAGTGTTGTTGCTGGGGTGAGACATGTACATACTTGGGCCAAGGTGTGAGGGTTCTTATATGTGGGTCCTAAAGTCCTGAGGTGAGACTTGGTTCCGGTCCTTATGTGCTATCTAAGTTTTTAGTGTTCCACCCTCCCTACGGGGTAAGGGCAAAAAGCAGTGGGTAAGCCAAGGATTTACGCTTTTCCTAAGCCAACTGATGTGTGATTGAAGATTTATTTTAGTTTTCCACCAATCCTACGGGGTAAGGTTGAAGGGCAGGGTTTAAGCCAAATGACTGGTGTTTGTAGTCTGGAGTTTTTGTTCCACCCTCCCTACGGGGTAAGGGTGAAGGGCAGGTGTAAGCCAAATGACTTGTGTTTGTAGTCTGGAGTTTTTGTTCCACCCTTCCTGCGGGTTAAGGGTGAAGGGCAGGGTTAAGCTAAATGACTTTTGTTTGTAGGTTGGAGTTTTTGTTCCACTCTTCCTACGGGTTAAGAGTGAAGGGCAGGGTTTAAGCCAAATTACTTCTTCATTTGCTACTGCGCCTCGATTTGTTGATTCCCCGTGTGCTGCTTTTTTTGTCAGCCTGGCCAGCTGGCATGTTGTGGCCTTAGGGGTTTGGTAGAGGATTTGTGGTGTGGTAGAGTGTAGGTTCTTTTATCGTTGGAAGGGGAGAGGATGAGAGTATTCTTATTATATGCCTATCTTTATTTTCTTTATTTGCTGAGGTAACATGTATGATCCTTTGCACTTAATATGTGATGACATGTTGCTTATTCAGTTATGCATCATTTGTGCAATGTTTTCCACCTGTTATTTCCATGCACCTTTATTGAATCTCATTCGCTATATTGTAAACATGCATGAGTTTCTAATGTTATTCTTTGTAAAGAAGGGAGATGTGTTATACCTTCTCCTCAGCCAGTGTGACTGGCTGTGGAATTTTGGATGAGTGAGAGAGTCAGTTGGAGAATGGGCTGAGCAGCGGGAAGGCTGCTCCTGGTGGGGCTCTTCATAACATTTACTTAAAATAAGCATCTTGCATAATTTTCCCTGGACTACAGGGCGTCTTTTCAACTACTTCACTACCTTACCCCCCTGGCTGAGCTAATACAATCTTTCAGCTTCTCCTTAGCCTCTTATGCAGACAGCACTCAAATTGTCATCTCCTTAGCTAATGATGTGTCAGGCACAGGCCTAAAATTCTGCAACTATATGCAGGCAGTTAACGGTTGGATGGGCAGGAACTGTTTAAAACTGAATTCAGACACAATTGAAGTGATTCTTTATGGTGCCTAATCTGGTCCACGACCCGTTGGCCTCAGGATATGGGTTCCTTTACTACACCTGTCAGAAAGGCATGCAATCTTGAATTTCTTATTGATGAGAAACTGCTACACCGATCGAATCAACGCAGTGACATCCTCTGCCTTTCTCATGCTTAGAACTGCAAGAAAGATACTTCCTTACATTCATGTTCATCTCAAGAAAACTTTGGTCACGCCATTAGTGATGATGAAATTAGACTACTGTAATAGCCTCTTCATCAGTGCTCACAAATACATCCTAAATAAATTGCAAACCTTGCAGAATACCACAGCTAGACTAGGCTTGTACTTTCTTCGGCATGAGAGCATGGAGCTGATGTCAGTAGGTGAAGAGATCTTAAGTTAGAGCTGTGTGTTATCCAAAAGGTTCAAAGTAAAAATTGAAGCAAGCTAGAGTCAAACCTGAATTCCAAGGAACACCCTGTGCTGTGGGGGTCTAGAGTGAGTGAGTTTCATCTGTTGGGACTGATTAGTCAGACAAGCAATTACCCAATTGTGGACAGTGCTGTTGATACCCATACAGTCTCTTAGAATATAAATCAAAATAACATGTTTGACAATATAAAATGTGGTGGATGAATCCAGTAGAACAAAGAAATAATTGTTGCTTGGTGACGTAAACAATGCTGTTTTGGTGCTGCAATTTTGCTAAAGCCAGATAGTAAGCTATCAGATTTCAGACCATAGTAGCAGAAAACCAGTGCACTTCACATTTTGTGGATGCTACCTCTCACCTGAAACTGATAAAGCCAAGTCCCAGAGGAAGACTGCTACAGCAGTGGGAGGTTGCCCTTCGTGGGCAACAGCGTCTTCACGCCTCCACTGATAACTGTCAACAAGCTATGAAGTGTATCTTTTCTTCTGAATAAACTCTAGACTGCAAGGTACTTTGCCTTCATGCTCTCATAGTATAGTGCATAGAAGTAGAAATTAGGGTATTAGGTTCTAGCTGACATTTTAATCACACTCTAACAATGCTAGAAATGTTCATTTTATTCCCGGTATTGATAACATGTCTCATTGCTGTTTTTATAATATTCTGTGTAGTTATTTTAGATGTACTGGGGAAGAGATTGTTCCAGTAGTAATAAATCATTTGTACTTAAAAGTGTTCATTCTTCTTAGTACAGTGTGTGTGAAACTGTAAATAACGAAATAAGGTGTGTTGCTGTTTCCACAGTGCCCCTGATCCCTTTATGGGATTGTTAGCAACCCAAAAGCAATACATCTGTATCAATTATAAATTGAGTAGTGTTTGCGAGGCTTTAATAACTTGTTTTTCACATTCCTCTGTGGTGTATTGTACCCAGGTCACATGTGTCACCCATGGGTGGGAAAGCACCGCTTGTAGAGTTATGTAAAAATTGTAACCTACACAAACAGACTGTCCCTTAAAAATGTTTTGGTTCATTCCTTTATGATTATACTGGTCAGGTTTGCAAGGGTCCCTCAGAATCTGATAGTTGAAGTGCTTTGTTAATGGGTTCCTATAAACCTCTGGTCTATACACTCCTGTTAAATTACTACATGCAGCCTTTGTTGCATTGACTAAATAGTTTCAGGTCCACTTCTGATGTCTGCTGATGACACTACAAATATACATTCACCTGCAGAAAAACCTGAAGGAACATAATAACATCCTCAGTGGCCTAGGGCACATGCAGCAAACAAAAAGATGTATGTGCCAAAGCATATTCTTAATCCTAGGTGGGCAGAATACTGCCCATCTGCCATGTGAATATTCCACCAGTCAGGGACCAGCTCCAAACACTTGTCAGAGAGCAGAACATCTGGGCATCATATTTTAACATATCTCTCATTCACCCTCAATTCAATGCCATTGTTAGGGGACTTAAAATACAACTGTCCTACATGATGTATTGTTTGCCAACCAAATTTACACCTTCCAGACAAACTTATTGGCAGGCTATAGAAGCAATCCAATCCAATCCAAAAATTCTTTATTTCAGCCATTTGAGACCATAAAAGATCCATTAAAAGCATTAAAAACATTTAAAACACATCCGACATACAATAAGAGCATGACAAGGTGCATTTCATAAGTAGTTCATTTCCCTGGAGAGTCTGGGTATGAGGAGCAATTTCATTACAATTCATATCACTTTTCAGTCTTTTGATATTTTTCCCCTTATCTGCCACATGGCCATTATAAGCTTGGCAACTGCAAAAACTATATGGGGCAGGGTACTTGTCTTCAGTATTCTGATGTAAATAGTTTCTTATGCCCAAGTTCCTACACAATGGCATTAGCCAATATTTCCTCGGTCTAGTGTAGGCTGGGCAAAAAACAAAACGTGAGTTTCTTCCTCATCATACTTATTGCACCCAGGACAGATTTTATCATCCCGCATTGTCCATTTGCAAGTGAAGGTTTTCAGGGGCAGGGTGCCTATCCTCCATTGAATGAACAGTTTTCTTGCCAAAATCGGAAAAATGATGTCCATAAAACCTTCAAAATGATAAGAATTTTTAAAATCCAGGAATTGTTCAGTCAGGGTGCCGATTTTAGGTGCACACACAAGAGAGACTAGACTTTTCTCCTTAAATATTTCAATCAGCCTTTTGTGTGGGACCCTTTGGCAGCCGCTTTCAGGAGCCTCCCATAGCTCAGGAATTCCCAAACAATGAAGTTCTCTTTTGATAAAGGCCAACCACGGGATTCTGTCGTGCTGGTTAAGAATCATGACGTGCTTGAGGTCTTCCCTGTACTGTGCAAGTTCGCCAGTGGTCCAAAGCCTGTGCCAGAACCTCAACGGTTTTAGTACCAATTCGTCCCCTATCGAGGGGAGCCCCAGATCTAGTCTTAGTGGTAGCAGGGGTGTGCCTTGCGGAAGAACCAAAAGGCGTCTGAGAAAATTATTTTCTACTCTGACAAGTTCAGTCCCGGCTTTGTGACCCCACAACTCACTACCATAGGATGCGGCCGCTTTGGCTTGTGTTTTATACATCTCCACAGCTGGGCTGATGGGTTTAAAGGTTGATGTATTTGCGACCTTCAGGATTGCCCCCGACAATTGAGAAAGCTTTAACCGGGATCTAGCTATCTGAAAGCCCCATGATAAATTCTCGTGTAGAGTTACCCCCAGATACTGGAACGTTTTTACCCTTTCCAGCTTTGCAGAGCCCAGTGTTGGATTAGGCCTAGTTGTAAGGGAGGGATTAAATATCATGAATTTGGTTTTTTCTTTATAAATCTCCAGACCATGTTGCCTGCAGAAAACCCCAAACCCATCTAATATCCGTTGGATCCCCATCGGGGATTTGGAAAGCAGGAGGGTATCATCGGCAAACATAATAGCCGGTACTCTCCTGCCTGCCAACAAGGGTGCATCGTTGTCCCTGACATTGTCAAGATGGAGTATGACACTGTTAACAAAGAGGCAGAACAGGGTCGGCGCAAGAACGCAACCCTGTCTTACCCCTCTGAGAACTGGGAACCTAGAGGACAACGCACCATCCCTCCCACACCTAACCTGAGCAAAATTGCCTTCGTGGAGCCTAATTATAGCATGCAGTAGTTGGGAAGGAACGCCCAACTCCTTTAGAACCTCCCATAGTTTCTTACGGGGAACCAAGTCAAATGCGGACCTCAGGTCCACGAACACCATGTACAGACTCCCCCCCTCGATCCTCACTGTTTTCCAGTAGAGGAGGACGAGGTGGAAAATCTGATCCATGGTGGACGTGTTTTTCCTGAAGCCCGCCTGGAGGGGACTAAGAATCGCATTGTCCTCCATCCAGTCTAGAAGGTGGTCCAGGAGAAGGCGAGAAAATAGTTTTTGGGGTACATCTATGAGGCTGATCGGCCTGTAGTTGGCTGGGAGCAGAGGAGAGCCCTTTTTGAAAATTGGTACTATCTCTGCCCCCAGCCAAGTACAGGGGATCTCCATGCCTCCCAGGATGGAATTAAAGAGTATTAGAAGGTACGGGCCCCAGATCTCTGGATGGTATCTAAACAGATCGCCGGGCAATCTATCGAGTCCCGGGGCCTTCCCCAACGCCAGTCTCTCTATGGCGCTAACTACCTCACCCAATTTAAATTCTAGTCCAGCTGCGGGGTCATTTGTAATATCAAGGGCCACCTCATTTGCAAATCCAGGAGTATCTTGGTACAATTTACTAAAATGAGATTCCCATACCAAAGCAGCAATGTTTGGCTCCACTGCTGTTTTTGGTTCTCCTGAGCCAGTGTTAACCAGAGACCAGAATTTTCTAGAGTCCCTCGTTTCTAGTCCTAGGGAAAGGTCCTGCCATCTATTCCAGTCCCATTCTGACTTTGCTTGTGCCATGGCTTCCCTGTAATTGCGTCTAAGCTCACCAACCCTGTCTTTATTAGTGCCGGATTTTATTGTAGAGATCAGCTCGGTCTTGATCTTTTTACAGGTGGAGTTGTACCAAGCTGAGGTTCGAGTCTTTTTCTTCCTTGGCACCACCATTGGATAAAAAACCTCTCCTAAAGTTCCCACTAAATCTGTGTTAATTTGGCTATTTTCTCATTAAAATCCGTGGCTCTAGGTTGGTTAATCAGTCGATCTATTTCGTCTAGCTTGGGGAGTGCTAATTCATAAATTTTAATTATGCTCTCTTTTGAATTTAATAATTTCCCCCATCTTACCCTGCGTCTATTGGTGCTAAGAACCAGGTTCCCTAGGTCTTCACTGGGGTCAGTAGATGACGACCCTACAGCAGGAGCGGGGTGAGCCATATCTAGACAGAGGGCATTATGGTCGCTGTCTCATCTTTCTATAACCCTAGAATCCTGGACCTTGGACCACATGCCTGTATCTACAAAAATGTAGTACAGGCGTGATTCGTGGTCCTTCCTGTTCAAGGTGCACGTTGAAGGGGTATCCGACGGGGTATGCCCATTACAGGCTCTCAGGGCAAAGTTCAGAGTCAGGGACGTAATCTGCACTGCTAAAGGGGACCATGATTTAGGATGAGGGGATTGGCATGGAAGGATCCCCCAATAATCGTCTTCAGCAGTTAGGGCACCCTCCTTCAAACCTTCGAGGGGTTCGAAGTGGCAGTTAAAATCTCCACCCATCAATATCTTACAGTCGGTGGGGAGTTGACCCAGAAATGATGAAAGATCATCCAAAGTGGGTGATTCCATGGACGCACTGACTGGGCGTGAGTACACATTAACAATTGCCAGATTTAAGGCATTGGGCCATTTAAGGAGAACACATTGTATGTCATCCGAGAAAGTAGGTACTATCTCCGCATTACAGCCAATGTGACTAGCCACACAGACAGCTAGTCCACCGGAAGGCCTCCCTTTACCATTCCACTTAGCGTTAATGTAGAAGGTTGCGTAGCCTGCTCTGAGGAAGGGTTCCCTAGCCCAAGTCTCCTGAAAGAGACAGATTTCGCTGGTACCTACTAGGGAAACCCAATCATTTGTGTCTAATTTGTTAGCAATACCTGCCACATTCCAGGAGAGGACCTTCAAGGGTCCTACGGGAGTCTTGGGTGCCATTCCCCTGATCCTCTCAGTGGCAATACCTAGTAATGGTGGTTCAGACCTATCTGGTGGTGGTTCCGACCTATCTGGTAATATTCCAAGATCTGATGGAGCTTCGAATATTAGATTAGACTACAAACACTTGTCAGAGAGCAGAACATCCGGGCATCATATTTTAACATATCTCTCATTCACCCTCAATTCAATGCCATTGTTAAGGGACTTAAAATACAACTGTCCTACATGATGTATTGTTTGCCAACCAAATTTACACATTCCAGACAAACTTATTGGCAGGCTATAGAAGCGCTTGAGCTAGTGGAAATTTGATCACATAATACCCACATTATAAATGCTCCACTGCCTCTCTCTGGTGTTTAGGATTACCTTTACATCTCTACAAGAACTATTGAACTAAAGGGTCATCTTATTTTCGAAAATAGGAACCCTGCTTCATGGTCACCAGACCTCATTAATCAACATCATCAAATATGATCCTACTTTACCCCTCCATGTAACAGAAACATTTGAAAAAAGCAGTGCCTACCACTGAAAAATCTCACAAGTTGAGAACCTTCTTATCCAACTTGATTCTAAAAGCAGTAATGTATGTATATACCCGCTGCCAAAGTCATTTTAATGTGGCAATTGGTTTTGTCTAAAACTCTACTTAAATATATACATCAATACTCAACAAAGCCCCTTTCAATGTGTGGACAAAACTGCATACTTTGGACTACAGTTGTTGGAAAGTGGGTTATTAGTAGTGGTAAATATGCCTCTATCACTGACAATAAGACCGCCAACATAGTCTAGGGTCCAGTATAGGTCTGCTCTAAATAAAAAATACCCATGCCCAACCCTTGGTAGATTGGCTGTGATCAGTGACTCTTAACTTAGGAGACAGGTATCTAAAGCATTTAAAAACACCAACTTAGTGAATAATTAAGACACAGCACAGAATAAAAATCCCCCACCAATTTTTAAAAATAGGAACTATATATATATATAATCAAAATGAAACCAATATGACAAACATCAATGCAGGGAACCGGAGATATGAATTTATAAAGATAAACAGTTTCTAGCTCTTAGTCACCTTATGGAGTTTTTTTCCACAGTTGCTCCTAACTTCTCCAAACTTCTGAAACACAGTCCGAGGTTCTGGAAGCTCCAAGTAGGTCATGGAACGTTTGGGACCACAATTCACACAATGCACCAGGCCAAAACCCGAAAAAGTCCACTGGATAAACTCTAGGCAGTGGATACTTGGTGGTGATGATGCAGGTGAGCTCTGTTAGCCTGTAACTTGCAGAGAGTACACTCTTTAATCCTTCAGAAGCAAAGTACACCCACAGAGCTGTGGTTCCAGTTAACGCAACAGGTGCAGTCAGTCAGATTGCAGGGCCTGGTGGTGCAAATCAAGGTTCCAGGATGGCAATCCTTATTCTTCTGTTAGTTGCAACCCGCAGATCTGAGAAGCTCTGCACCTCTCACATATTTATTGAGTGTTCTCTTCAGTCGAGCAGGAGAGCACTAATGTCCAATGAGGTGCAAGACAACACCCCAGAGCATGACCACTTCCTTCAAAGTGTGGCATATTCGTCTCCCAGAAAGCACTATTCCTCCAAAATTCATCGTGGCTGAACTCTCAGCAGAGCATAAAGAACTAACTAAATCAACTCTCAGTATGGCTCATTTCCATAGCTCTCCACCCCATAACATCTGCAGATTCCTTCTTTAAGCCTCCCATCAAGCTGGGTTAGAGGGGATGGATGGAGGTAGACATATCTGGCATTCCCTGCCTATCATGTTCCCCTTGAAGCCTCTTGCTTTACAACCCCTCCCCTCTGCTCTGGCATTCCTATATAGCAGAGCTCTCTCCAGAAAGCTTCTCCCTGGGTGAGCCACTTATCACTTCATCAAAGCAGCCTGGCTAATCCTGTTAACTCTGATCAATCAGGGAAGACTGCAGTAAGGCTGCATTTTAGCTCAAAGACAAGAAAGTCATGTAACTTCTTTTCTGTACAAGTTACGATAACTTCAACAATAGCATATTGTTAGATTAATCAATATCATTAGTCAAGGTCCTTGAATGATATTTATTCAATTCCTAGCAAGATTTATGCGTTCATAAACTTTTGCTATGTTATCCTATGGGGCTAGGCATCTACAATGGGAAACTGTAATGTGAAATTTCTCCATTACCATGTCATATAAAAAATCTTTTATAAGGGCTCTGCTTATTGTCACATGACACCCCCCACCCCTGGGACACTAATGGGAGACCGTGAGGGCAATGAATATGCAAATATAATGTAGATCCTGACTCCAGTGTTCATAGCACCAAAGTCGATTTTGGGAGAAACTTTGGGGGGAGTCAATTGTGCAATTTCTTTATCCCCAGGGCATATAAAACATATTTTATAAGGACCCGCTTATAATTACATGACCCCCTACCCCAGCCCTCGGACACCTAGGGGAACCCCTGAGGGTACCTAATATATACGAATAGTGTAGATTATCACTTTTCAAGTGCCACTACCACCAAAGTCAAGTTTTCAGTTAATTTACTTTTATAAACAGTGCTGCAAGGCAGTGCTGCTTTTAAAATGACCTCCGGTGCTCAGCAGTGCACACATGCAGTGCAGAAGGGGCTTTTGGCCTTATAAACTGCCATGCCCTATTATATACTAGGGACTTATAGGTAGTTTTATTCCCCAGTCCTCAGCGGCGGCTGGCCCGCTTAGGAGTGAAGGAGGCGGGGTTGAGGTGGTGGGGGTGAGGTTAAATAAAAAATGAAATTCAACCTAACCTGCTTGCAGTGTCCTCCTTGCTGCTCCTTCTGGTCGAGTCTTTCCTCCTCCCACCGACAGGAACAGGAAGCAACCTGGAAGCATCCAGGCTCCCTGAGCCAAAACACAATGCTGCAATACGCTGTTGTGCTTGGTCTGAGCGCTGTGGTTTGGCGCTCAGACAGGGAATGGAGGCCTGGGCATCTGCAGCCTGGGTCGAGAAGAGGGAAAGTGCACATGACTGTTATGGTCAGCCTGAGAGGGCCGGCCAAAGAGTTATGTGCAATTAGGAGTGGGGGTGAACCACTCCTCGGCTGCTCGGTGAGCCCCGACCCGCAAAGCTGCCACTGGCCAGTTGCCACCAGTACCAGTCAGGAAAAAATGGAGGAGCACACGGCATACAGGATGACTTTGCAACAACAGTAACGGAAGCATGCCCTTCATAAACGTGCACCTCCACTTGGCAATCAGACACATGGCCATTTCATTTGGAGGAGTAAACACAGGAAGCGCATAATCTGGAAAAGGCTATGCGTTTCAGTGCAAATGAACTGCTGAAGTCCATAAATAACTTTTTGTCTCTCCCTACTATATCTTTTTTGACTGGTACGAATCTTAACCTTTTATATGGTGGGATTTCCACTATAATCGTAACTGGTGTAAATTTAGATTGGCCTATTTGAAATATTTCTCGTATGATGCTTTCATATTGGATAACATGTTATTACTTTTATGTTGATTAACCTACATTTTAATTTTTACATCTATTTTTCCAATTAACAGCAGACCACGAGGGTATTTCATCACATAAATACAGCAATCAATGTCTTATGTAGCATGATCCTTCAATGTATAGGTTTTCCCCATGCGTGGATGATGATGTTGTTCTACAGTGTCTTGAATCACTATGCGTCTCTCGGTGTTTATATTAAATCTTTAACGTTAGCCCATCATTGATAACCATGAACCTTCTCTGAATAAGTGCTCTATAACATCCTTACATGTTCCAAATTTATTTGTAACATTTGTATCTGATATGATTGTAGAGAGTATTTTAAGGCATTGTTTTGGTTTCAATTTACACATGTCTTTTCTTTGTACTTTATCATCTTTACCACTGCTGTTTCTATCAGTGTTTTGCGTTAATAATTCTCTTTTCTAAATTTATGATCATCGTTCCGCTCTGTTTATTACTGATTTTTGTCTGACAACATACCCCTCTTTGATCGAATTTGATAATAATCTGGGTAATTGTTGAGGTTTGGGTGATGGAGGGTAGCATAATGAAGCACATTATTCATATCTGTCTGTTTGTACAAATAAAGTAGTGGACATTTTCAAATGTGTACATTCAAAGAATGTATTCCCTCTGGGTCCGATTGACAAAGATTTTGGAGTGACTAACTTAACTAGCTCTTCTAAGTCTCCTGACTATTCCTCCCTTAGATCCTGGAGAATACCAGGAATACTGCTGGTGTACTACTGGAATTTAGGAGCATAGTGTTCTTGGGTTACTACTGAGTTCAGGAGCAGCTCAGGAGGCTAGAAGAATGAGTCACACCATCTTTTTGACTGATGCCTGCTGGGTCTATTAAAGATATACATTTGATCTGAAGGAGTATCACCTTCCAGTTGAGTGTGTATTTCCTGTTGTTATTCTGTTCCTAGCCATAACAAAATATTTAATTTAAATACCTGACATATAACAGTAAATGCTTCGAAAAAAGCTATTGCTGCAAGATGTATTTCTGTTTCTGCTCTGCTAATACATATGAATATTTGCATATCATGGGGTATCACTGGACCACATAGAAATTCAATTTATCCTTCTACCTTAAATAATTAATTTTAATATAATTATCATTAGCTTCATTATACATTTTTCATTCGTCTTTTCAAGGTGGGGTGGAGTTCAGCACGTTCTATCTGATGCCTCTAAAGGGGTTATTACAAGCCTGGCAGTCCAGTCCAGATTCACGGGGCGGGGTGGCTGTCTTCCGATGGCCTTATTAGTACCATGGCAGTCAGGGCCACCGTGGGACCACCACAACTTCCAGGGATCAGAAATCCCTGGCAGTGGCGCAACAGTCTTCAGTACGCAATATGCTTGGTGGGCAGCTGCGGCTCGCCAAGTATATTACAAGTTGCCTCATTGCCACACTTTTCATGGCAGTGCAACCACCATGCAAAGTGTGACAGTGAGTAAACAATGGGGCCCTACAGAACCCCCTGGTGTGGTTACACACAGAGGGGCACAGCATGTACCCCCCTGTGTGCGTGCACACCAATACATGCACGGCATGGACTGCAACAGTCCATGCCGTGCAGGTTCTGCCTTTGACGTTCCCATTGACGATCGGAGGGAAACCCATGGGGGAATACCGCAACACTTATGATGGGCTCATGGAGCCCGCCGTGAAGGTGGTCGGAGTTGTAATCAACAAATGGCAGAGGAGCCAAACTCGACTCCCCCGTTGTGATTACAATTTCGATTTCCACCTGTCCTTTCATGGAGTTCCGCCTGCCCTGAAAAGGCAGATGGAAAGTGACTTTGGTGGGCCCTAGCTTGGCCCCCTTCCTACCCAGCCCTCAGCTATGGGGCATGTGGGACACCTGTACTATGTTTTAGCATGCAGCACAGTCTAGTCTTCATATCTATGCTCCCCAATAGGTACTATTAAGGAATCTGTATCCGGGATCCTTTCTAAGATTCTCTGTGGCACTGTTATGTTGTACCAGCTTGTCAGAAGGCTGATGGATGAGCCTCTTATGTTGAATAAAGCCTTACTCTGACTCCTGCACCACTTATGCTTCGGGTCTTCCTTGGACTCACTATGCAGACCCTACCATGTGGAACAGATCACTAAGAAAACTTCTAAGACCTGTTGTACCACTTACACTGGACTAAACCTCCGATAAAAACACTCAGAATATTATTTAACTTCTAAATCCTCCCTTAGATTCAATTGGTCTACAATGGAAAGCACTAAAACACCATCATCCCAATGCAATGTAGCATAAAATGGATACATTTTGTTTCAAACAATGAGTCCTGACTCATACACTGTCTACCAGCTCTGCTAAAGCAATGTATGTGCATGTCCATTGGTACTGGAAAGAGAGCCAATGGTACTCAAGGTGGAGTACAGTCTACCTCTGTAAAAACTTAGAATACAATGTGAAAAGGAGGGAGGATTTCAGGAAAAGGAGGACCTAGCCTCTAACATGTCCCCATTGCTCTTCAGCCCATTTATTACTCGCTACATTTTTCTTGATGACCAGTTGACAATCATTTAAGCAAATATATAAGTTCTTCACTTACTTGAACATGGATTGAGAGGCGTTGGTTTTCACAAATGGAATGGCTCCCTGTTTTTTCAAAACCTGCACTATTACGCTGTCTTGTTGCTCTGGGATGTTGATATAACGTGCAAGACCACAGTTAGAGTCATGTCCCTGTAAAATAAAAAACAATACTTTTCAGACTTTGGCAGTAAATGTTTTTTCCTGCATAGACCCTCAATTAGCACAAACGTGTGACTTCGACCCCCAGTCTCTCTGTACCTTGAGTCATGATTCACTTAGAGACGATCAGGACAATGAACACATACCAACTAAACAAAAGGTAGGCAGGGGAGCTTGCATACCTTCCTGGTAGGTTCTGCCTCCTTTCTTTATATTGGTCTGACATGATGTACTAAATCACAAAATTGTTGTAATGGCCGCTAGCTGTAATTTCTCTGTGGCCATTGCATCTGTGAAGTTTACCCTGATTGATATTTGAGCTTCTAAAAAATACAGTTCTGTCCTTTTAAGACTGAACTACAGCTTTAGCACTAAGATGAGGGTACCCTCACACCAAATTAACTCCTTTTCTTGTCTGTCTATATGCAACTTCGTAAACTTACTCTATCTACTGTATAACCATTGAAGTCCATATAAGATAATTATCTTTGGATGAAATAAAATCTTATGTGGCATCATCCCTGAGCATCCTCTGTATTGGCAGATGCAGTCCAGGGCAACATCTATTCAGTATGTTTGGGTGCACCAAATGGACTATTGCTGTGTGGAATTCTCACCCACCTCTGCAGCCTACTTTTTATTGACCCTGATACAAGCATTTTTCATGAGTAGTTCTCAGATCTCTTTGCATCCCATTGCAGGATTTTACTAGTGACAACACTGTGTCGAAACACATTAGAAATAATTAGATAGATAGCAGTATAGGTTTATAGTGCAAGGCTAAATATTAGTTTAGGAAAATGATATATTATCAAATATTCAGTTTCACTATTCATTATTAAGTTCCACATAAATCTCCTTCAGTTTCCATGCGAAGTATTCAAATTTGATGATTTTATTCTTACATTGTGATTTGTTCTGGCATGTATTTGTTGTCTCTTCTCTTTTGTCAGAAATATAGTGAGTTGCTACTCCTAAAACAGTTCTAAATAAGCATTACAAGACAATATTTTATTCATCTTTCTTGTCAATCAGGATAAAGGCTATATGATGTATTACTATGCAAAATGCATCATACATTTACTTTTGCATTCTGTCTTGAACCTCTGCTGTTTGTAATGCATTATATCTCATTAAGAGGATATTGTGGTTCAGTTAATGATGATGAAATGATGAGAGAAATTTGTATTGAACTGTATAAGGATCAATAGAGTGCACCTTTTAGGGAAAGTGTTATACATTTTTTTAAATGTGTAGTGCTGAACAACTTATGATGATTTTTAATTAATGTATAAAACTGTTACATGCATAAAGGTATTAATGAATTAAATAAATCTTTCTCGCACTAGTGATGTAGTTTTTGTCTAATTACATGTAATTATTAGGTAGGGTTTTCAAAGTAGTAGTAGGAATTTGGCATGCAATGTAAATTGCCATGCTCAGCGTAGAGTATCATAAATGGACAAGCTTCAATGTATATTAATACTCTGCTAAAGTATAGTAACCAGTTTAAATGTAAGGAACTGAGAAAAAACTCAGTCTTTGTTACCTATATATGTAAATAAGCACTGTGTGAATAAGGGGCCTCCCTCCCTTTTTTACCACTGCATGTGTCCGTTACTTGTAAGTTTGTCAAAGGCACATAAAAAGAAAAAAAGAAAAAATACACAAATGGTAGGTATTTACAGACAAATACTTATTAATGTACATCCCTATAAATACCAATTGTCTTCCATTCTCAAAATGCATGTCTCTATTTTGTAGAGGTCATAAAGTCAAGTAGCTCAGTGTAAATCAAAGTAGTTTTCTAACATGTTTTTGTTCACTTAATATTTCCTTTGCTTTGGCTGGTTCTGTGATGATGCCCATTTTTCTGTTACTATAATTTTGCTTTGCCTATTCGAACATGAATGCCTTTAGTGCCACATACCAATACCATGGCAGAAACTGCTTGAATTGTATCCTTGTGCTTGAAGTCTTGACAGACATGTCTCAAAAAACCTGGAATGAAAATTAATTCTCCAAATTATGGCATTCTGCAGTATTCTTACTTGTATGTGATAATATGTGATCATCTGTAAAGATTATTAAAATGGTTCAACAAGGAGATAGATTCTTTGACTGGAAAGAGGGAGCATGGTGGGTTCAAGTGATTGTTAACCACTCACACGGAAGGGGGCCCCTGAATATTATAGAGGGCAGAGGGAACAGGGAAGAGAGACAATTTCCAATCAAAAAACAAATCACTCCACACAGATACTTATTCGATTAGGGATATTAGAATAAATATGATATCCCTAACCTAATAGGTTTCTTGCATCATATTTGGGACAGCCAGTGTTTCTAGGATTGTTCTTATCTTATCAGTAATTTTCTAGCACTTAGAAAAGTAATTTTGGGCAGAGTGGTTTGATTTTTGAATGGAAATTGTCTCAAGTAATTGTTAGGTCTCTCTTGTGATCCAGGAGGATAAACATCTTGATAAGATCCATTATGAGTTTTATCACTTACAAACTGACCTTGGGAGCTTCTAGGATCCCAACAAACCTAACATGTTATCACGTAGATCTATTCTCAAGGTCCTCTTATTTAGTTTTTAGTGTTGGAAGTCCTTTAGTCAGTATTGTGACTGTGGTGAGATTATATCACTGTTGGTCTATGAATCCTGAGAATCACTGTTCTAACCCTGTTATCCTTCCCACCACATTCACAAGTTTGTTGTCCTAGAACAGATAGTGTTCTTACCTGGATTGCTCTGTAGCGTTCCTAGCTCCCTGCTCTGTTACTGACTCTCCCAACATAGATCTTCCGCCAGTTAAAAAACTCCAGCCACGAGCACGTATACATAAGTCAGAACAGTTTGGGTCCTGCTTGCCAACCACTGACTCCCTCTGTGCACTCTGTTGCTAAGAAGACAATCTGGAGGATGTTGACAAAGCCAAATAAATCAATTTATTGATGAATTTCAGTGTGCTGGATATTCCGCACATCATCTGGCACCATTAATAGTTGAGGAGTAGTTTCACTCACTACACGTCACATACACAGGAAGTGCATCCCATGAGTCAAATTGCCCTATCCTCAGCTAGTGCTTTTTGACACTGAAACAAAGTAATACCACCTCTCCCTTCCCATTAATGGTTTTAACAGAAAATAGCTTCTGGAAAAGTACTTTAAGTCACATTTTCAATCACTTTCAGCAAATCTCCATATTTTTGGAATAGTTCACGAAAAAGCAGTCTGTGGTTTTCAGATGTAAAGATTCTAAACAACCAGTTCCTGGGTGCTCCAAAGGTCCCTGAATTACCAAGGACTGCTCCTCACACACACCCGGACATGGATTAAAGTAAAATAGCTTTCTTCTGCCTTCAAATAGAACACATCCAAATGTCCAGTCACCACTAGTCTAGCTGCTGTAATGCCATCAGGATGTCACCATCTCTATACCTTAATCTAGGTCCTTGTATGCCTTGTGGCAGAGCAAGAGGCCACCTTCCCTTACCCAAATAGAACATTTTCAGTTCCACAAAATTAACATGAAGGATGATTCTTACTCCTGAGTCCTCCACCAAGCAAGCCAGAATCCTTCCTTGGGTTGCCTTCTTTCTTCTGAGTCCCAAACAGCTGTCTGCTGTGTTCAGAGTTTATTTCAACATTGACTGCCATACATACCAAAGTGAAGCCCACTGTGATGTGTTCTCCAGTTTATAAAGATGGAAGAATGGAGTTTTGTCTCGATTTTTCTTTCGCCCTCTTCCAACTCCTCCTTATGCTTATTTCTTCCAGCCTTTTATGACATTGTATTTTGTGATAAGTGGTGTTATTCAGTGCTACATCATGTTACATAATGATGTATAGTGCTACATTGTGTCGTGTGGAAGATATGCTTTGATACAGGTTTGTGTTATGTTATGTTGTGTCAGCCTGTGCTAGTCTTTGCTGTGTTATGGTATGATATGTGCTGTGTTATGAGATAGGTGTTGTATTTTTCTGTGATGCATTGCTATGATCTACGTTATGGTTTGTTGTTTTATGTTATGTCCTGCTTTTATATGCTGTTATGTCTTCCTGTGATATGCTGTGTTATGTTTTCATGCATTATGTTTTTTATGCCATACTGTGCAGTGCTGTTTTATGCTAGGCTGTGTTGTGTAGAGTCATATCATGCTATGCTGTTTATGTTAGGGTGCATTGTTATGGTGGGTTACATCATGTTGTATTATGTGGTGCTGGGCTATTTATGGTATTGTTTTAAACACAAACTGTATTGCAGTTTGTATACATACAATCCAGATCCATATACAGGAGGGTCAAATAACAAATAAAGTATCCCTCTAAGCTGGTATTTAACATTGTTATCTTACATCATGTTGTTCTATGCTGTGTACATTATGATGTGGTGTGTTAAGTTGTTTTGTGTAATGCTATGCAGGTTATACTTGGGTGTGTGTTGTTGCATCATGCTGGACTGTACCATAAGCTGTGCTGTGTTATGTTGTGACATTGCATCAGCTAGTAAAAACATCAAAGTAAAAACAGTGGCTCTCCCTAAAAGGTAAATGTTGTGTCACATGTAGCCGTCTTCAAATAATCTCCCCACTTTAAATCTGGTGGGCGGTTAAAAGGCCAAGCCTCCAACGCCCTTCCTCTGTAGGGCCATCAAAGAGGTATGTCACATTCGCTGATGTACTTAAGGTCCGTCCGTCTGTAAATCATGTGGGTGGGCCTTCAGTTTGGCAGAGACAGAGTAACCTCTCCGCCAAACTCTAAATCAGCCCGTTAAAATCTCTGGGCCTTATTTATGAAAAGTGACGCATCGCTGCGTGAAAACAGCGATGCGTCACTTTTCACTGCGCTCTCCCTGCGACATGATTGATGCGTCATATTTATAATATGACGCATCAATGCGCAAGGAGTTACAGATACGTCAGTATTTCTGACGTATCTGTAAGCGCAAAAGTCACGCATTGCTGGGGTGTGTCACAAAAGTGACGCAACTCCAACAATGCTTCCTTTCACATGGCGAAAGCCCCATGTGAAAGGGCTTGCGTCAGTCTTACGCCTGCTGTGAGGCAGGCGCAAGATTTTGACGCAACAGCATCCTAAAAGTGACGCCGTGAAATCTCATAGATTTCACTGCGTCACTATTACGAGGCTTTTTGCGTGTGAACGCCCCCCTTGCATACATTATACCTGACGCAGGTAAAATGTAGCGCAGGGGTTTACAAAGTGACGCATCTGCTTAGATGCGTCACTTTGTAAATAGTGCGCAACACGACGCATGTTTTACGCTGCCGATGCGTCACAAAAAGTGACGCATCCGAAGCGCAAAACACACGCACAGCCTCATAAATGAGGCCCTCTGTGCCTTAAAATAAAACTGACCTTGTGCAACGTAATCTGGTGCTCATGGAAAGTGCTCTGAGCCCTAGAGTCAAATATGCGCTACATAAAACAGCTTCTTGCATATGTTTAAGACTCAACGACAAACCATTTGCCAGAATTATTAAAACTGTATATAGCTAAATAAACATTATCACATATTTGTAGTAGCTATCAATTTTAACAGCTTTAACAAACAACAAATCCATCATTGATACATACATTACTGAAAACGATTTGGCTCTTGTGAGCTCTGTGACAAATGTATGCAACTGTGCAGCCTCACTTTCAGGTAATAGTACATCTCTGAATGCACTTCAAAATGTCTCTTTATGTATCTGCAGTATTAAAGTGTTCCCCTTCTTGTAGCAACAAATGTTTTGGATCATTAACAAAAAGTGGCTAATCCAAGACTGGTCAACACAAAAAGTCCCTGATTACAAGCTGCTCAAATGCAGAGGTTCCAGAAAGTTCCCCTGCTGGCACCTTGCACAGGGAATATTCAGAATTAAGCAAAGTGGTACCTCAGACAGGAATACCACACCACCAAACTTATAATCAGGCTCGAAGAGGGATATTACAAGAAACATAAATCACCTTGTAGCCATAGTGCTCCTTGATGCTGACTGGTACTCCGTACAGAAGGCCTTTAGCTCTATCTTTCTTCACCTCCTTCAACTGTGCCTCACACTCAGGAAGGAAATCAGCCAAGCAGTTGACTTGCTTGTGCACTTCCAATGCCTGAAACAAGAAAATAGATAGCCAAGGCTTGTATCATCTATTGGCTTGAAACCTTTACCCGTTTTTTCACCTCGGTGATTATTAGGTTCCCCCAGCACACCAGTGTTTCACATAAAATACCTTGCACATCCCAGAACTTTATGTAATCTGTGGGAACTGTCTGTCGGGAGTTGTGTGACTCACCAAGTGCAATATCCTATTCATCCATATAGTACTACACACTGTATATCAGACAGCTATGCCCTACCAACATGATGCATTTTTATTGGCACCTACCCAGATCCTGACATAAATATGTGCAAAAACATACTTTCCGTACCTTTATATTATGTATTTGAATTGAGGTGTGACCTCCTCCTCCTACGAAACACTGATCAAGTCTCTACCTGGAGTCTGTATTCTCAGACATGGACCTCCTAGGGCTCTGCTCTTCCGAGCTTTCAGGATAGGGAGTGGTACAAGTGAATGTATAAGATGAACACCCTTTGGTATGATCCACTGTGTTCACATATCTTTAATAATCAATATTTGTCTTACATTGCTCTGCCAGAGACAAATTAAGGGTATCATCATCAAAATTATCTTTTTTGGTTAAAAGCAATAAAAGTACAAATAATAACATAAATATAAGATTTTTAAACATTATGATTTAGACAAGGGATCACCAACAAGAACAGTTTAAAAACATGATATAAAACAGAGAAACCCCATTAATACAGTAAATTATTAGATGAAATCATTGCCATCAGTGCAATTTATAAACGTGGTATAGTAGGCCATAGAATAAACAGGTAGAGTCTAACACATCAATTCCATCACAGTGCTGGTGCATCAGAGAGACCAGAATCAATGGGGACACCCTGTGCCTCAGTTATATGGGGACCCACACTGGGCCGGCAGGCCTTATGCCTGGTCCTCTCCATCATGTCATATTTCAAGATTAGAAGGACCTCTACATATTTCCTGATCCCTAGATATGGGCTTCCTGGAAGTAACCCCTGTTTCCTCCCCTTCATGTAGGCCGGGCAAAAGAACAGAGCATGCTCTACCTTTTCCTGATATCACCACAGGAAGGGCCCGCCTACCTATACAGCTCATGTTGCAGAGCCCAGCCTGAGGTGAAGGGGAACAAGGGAAGGGTATCATAACAAAACTGAAGTCAGAGCTTCTGACCTACCGCAGGTTCAATCTCGTCAACAAACCTCTCCATCTTAAATTCATCCGACACCAAAAGAGGTGTGTCGGACGAGGGGCCATAAGGGGGTTGTGACTGCTTTAAACTCATTTGATACTGGCCATAGTTGCCCTTGTTGTTTAGCCTACTAACAGACCCTCATCCCATTACCCAATTTTCAAAGGGTTTCTCTAACGTACTTGATCCATGGGGTATTGCTGGTATCCGGCAAGCCAAGTATTTCCTCCAACCTCTGGCGATGGGGTAGGAGATTGTAGGTGGCCTAGAGCCTCCTCCAATAAAGGATTGATCTCAATGCTGTGCCTTCTGAGATGGGCCTAAGACCAATATCAAGCCTGAGGGGAAATAGAGGGGTACTAACAGGTAGTCCCGTCAATGGGCGCAGGAATCGACTTTCAACTGCAGTAAGAACCCCTACATCCTAATGTCTCCATAAAGGATGCCCCCAAGGCCTGTTTTATAAATTTGAAGCGCCAGAGAGATTGGATGGAATTGAGAGCCTCCATGCACTTTTACCAACCCCCAGTGTTTTGCTCTAGTTTGCGCCTGCACCTGTCAACTGCTCTGTGAGAGACAGTTCTAGATGGGAAACATCGTTTACATCACATGCGATACATCGTATGCCACCACAACGCAGTTGTTACAACGACCACGTTGTTGCAATGCAAACCATTACAATGCAAGTCGTTACAACGATTTGCTGTAGGTGGTGGTGAAGGTGTTGGATTTAAAATCCAATATCTTTCCTACTGTTGCACAGACTGGAGATGAAATAGTAAATTATACTATTCCAAAATCTAGCACAAACCCTACAGCAAGTCGTTGTAACGACATGTGTTGTAATGGTATGCGATGTAACATCACAGCCATTGTAACAACTGCGTTGTAATGGCATGTGTTGTATTGCATGCATTGTAATGCCGCTTATTCGTTCTAGACACTCAAATGTGTGCACACGCTCACCTGGGGAGCCTTTGAGTCTCGGATTGGATCTAGTGGTGCAGCAAGGATTGGGGACCATATATTATGTTTTTGCGATGTTAATTTCCAGACCTCCTGACTGCAGAAGGATCTCCTTTTCCTAGCCTGTTTTTGCTGTTACCCATAACTCTTATTTTCTGCACTGATATTTTACTTGCCGTGCTGTTTTATTAGGCTTCTGGAGCCGAAGGACTGTCTGCTTACATTCCTTGCATAGGTGGTCAAGACAGTTTGCCAGGCCAGCCATGGGTGTTACCAGATGGGTCCTTTGCAGACCTTACTCACACAATTTAAGAATTGCAGAGGAAAATACATTTCTGCAGATCATAAAGTGGAATTTTGATCAATAGATAACATTATGTCCAAAGTTAAGTTTCCGTGACTCTTGGAACTACTGAACACATTCCTTGTGATTCTGCTCCAAGACAGATACATTGTAAAGTGCGACTACACACCTGTGAGGGTCTCAAGGCACTGTGGGTGTGGGAAGGGGCTTGGTCTGTGGTTCAGTCGAAGAGCCAGGTCTTGAGGTCCTTCCTGAATTGCGGCAGTGATGGTGAATGCCTGAGGAGTAGGGTTCTAGGTCTTTGCAGCAAAGCAGGAGAAGAATCTTCCTCCATGCATGGTCCTGCAAATCTATGGAATGGTGGCCCGGGCCAGTTGGGCAGAGCGTAGATGTCTGATGGGGTTGTAAAAGGAGAGGCGGTGGTTGAGGTATGCAGGTCTGGCATTTTGGCGGACTTTGTAAGCATGTATGAGAAGCTTGAAGGTGATTCTCTTGTTAACAGGTAGCCAGTGAAGGTTTCTCAGGTGGCTGGTGAAGTGGTTGTGGTGTGGGATGGTCAGGATGAGTCTGGCGAAGGTGTTCTGGATAGTCTGCAGTTTCTTTTAGAGTTTCTGGATGGTGCCAGTGTAGAGTGTGTTGCTGTGATCGAGTCTGCAGCTGATGAGCACGTGGGAGACCGCTTTCCTGGACTCAGTGGGGATCCACTTGAAGATCTTCCCAAGGAGGCAGAGTGTGTAGAAGCAGGTGGATGTGACGGCGTTGAATTGATGGTTCATTGTGAACAAGAAGTCCAGGATGATGCAAAGGTTTCGTGTGTAGTCTGTGGGCGGATTCTGAGCGATGCGGGCTACCAAGAGTCATCCCAGGCAGAGGGGGAGGAAGGAGCCCTAGATGAGGTATTCAGTCTTGTCTGAGTTAAGCTTGAGGCAGCTCTCATTCCTCCAGGAGGCGACTGCCTTCGTCCCCCAGTGTAAGTTGCTCTTAGTGGATGTGGGTTTGTCTGTGAGGGAGCGAATACGCTGGGTGCAAAGATCAGCAGGTCATGGGATTAATCCTAAAAGGTTTGCCTGGGATCCCCTGGAAGTTTACCCCAAAATTAGGAGGTGTGGTGTGGTGCAGACATAGCATGTAAGTCCTTGTTGGCGTCAGGAGTACACCATCAAAGGCGCGTGTGTGTGTGTATACATATATATATATATTATAGTTAGGACCTAGTTACCATTGGAAAATTGCAACTTTCTATTCCCAATAACTTTGGCGCCGATTGACGAATCTTCGCAAAATGTTCAAAACTCGTGGGGCGCTCCATTCTGCTCCTATCTTAAAAGTTTCAGGGTGATTCGGCAGGTGGGGGCCAAGAAAAAAGGGGGGGTCCCAAAATGTGTTTTCTCCATGCTATTTTCCCTAGGAAACTTTAGACACGGCTACAGCCCGAAATGCTGAACGGAATTACACCAAATTTGGCAAAAAGGTAGCCTTTGGTTCAGAAAGAACTGTTTTTGTTAAATAGTGTAAATCCATTCAATACTTGCTGAGAAAACCAAAATTAAAAAATTCACTATATAGAGGCGTGCAGGATTCACGCACCCTCCCTATCACGAGCTTCATGCTAGTTAGCTGTCAACACTCAAAACCAGGAAGTGTTGGCAGCCATCTTGTGCCGCGGTAGAATCGAGGCACAAGAAAACAGAAAAACTAAGGCACAAAACAAGAAAAGGGGACAGGGTAGAACACCCTGACCCCTAGGCCTGCTTAGGGGGTCCCACAAGGACCCCCAGGGGCCATAAAAAGCATTTAAATCGTGGATGCGCACTGGATTCGCGGCTCCGGCAATGAAAATTAAAAAAAACGAAGGGCAGGCTCCCCAATCCCCCCTACACTGCCCTGGGACCGCTACCCCCGGGCTTTGCACAAAGAATTGCGAGGGCACATGGTCCCCCCGCAGCCCCGGGGACCACCCCCACTGGGCTTGGATTTTTTATGTGGGGGGAGGGCATCTAAGCCCCCCACAAGCCCCAGAGACCGCCACCCCCAGGGTTTTTATAAATAAATTTGCGGGGCACACAGCACAGGGTGAGTTTGCACAGTGGTAAAGGGAGGGGGCGGGGCCAGAGGCGACATGTTTAAACACTCCCTGTGGCAAGTTTTTTAAGTTGGGGAATTAAGTCCCCTTCAATCCTGAGGGCCCATGGGGGCCAACTAGGCCACCAGATACCTCCAAGTAAGCGCCACAGGCCTGCGTTGCAGAGAGGTGGTCCAGGCCATGCCCCTTTTTACACCTGTGTGCAATGCAGCTCTGTGGCGCTTACTGGAGGTACTAAGTGGGCTAGTTGGACCCCAGGGACCCTCAGGATTCAAGGGAACTTAATCTCCCAACTTAAAATGGCCACAGGGCTTGTTTGCACACATGTTACTTCAGGCCCCCTCCTCCCTTCACCATTGTGCAAACGCACCCCGTGGCACGTTTTAAGAGGTAGTTTTAATCCCCATGCACTATTATTTACTAGGGACTTACAGGGGAGGTCATGCTAAGCACATGCCAACACTAGGGAACACTATGCCAACGCATAGTGTTCCCTAGTATATGTAGGTGTTTTCACTGTATTCTAAGTGTCTTTTAGCATAGTACTGGTTCTAGGCCTGGTTAATCAGAGTCAGTTTCCACCAGTACCCGTCTGAAAAAGTTGTGGGCACAGGATGATTTTGCAACAAGGCCTCTTTCTGCTCCTCTATTGGTTCTTTCTGCCCATGTCTTGCTTCTTACTGCACTTTTCTTTGTCTTTGTGGACTTCTGTTGCTTCTTTCTGCATTCCTTTTGCTTCGTTCTGTGCATTTTTCTTCTTTCTTCACATGTCCAACCTCTGTAGGCATAGTTAGAAACTAGCATTTAAGAAACCTTTGAAATTCACCTAAAAAACATAGGTTTCAGGCACGTTATAGTTGGAAACTAGCATTTAAAAAACCTTTGAAATTCACTGAAAAAAACATAGATTTCAGGCACGTTATAGTTAGAAATTAGCATTTAAAAAACGTTAGAAATTCACTGAAAAACACATAGGTTTCAGGGACGTTATAGTTAGCTGGACATTTCACTCGTACAGAACCATAGAAATTCCCCCGTTATAGTTAGTTCACCTAACTATAACTCGCGCCCCCGCTATGCACTGCTGATGACGTCACATATTACATCACTCATGACATGGTCAGTGACATCACTGATGACATCGCTGATGACATCATCCATGTTATAATTTCTTGCATCTTCTCACACCCTAACATAACTTTACACACACCCACTCTAAATTACAGACTGCCATTCTCAAAACCATAGACACTCCAACACCAATAACTACATACCCACTCACTGATTTTTAGGTCTACACACATCAACTCACTCACCCTTACAGTCACTCATACTTATGGTCACTCAGTACAGGACTATCATATGCACTCATACACCTATATAGACACTCACACAGCACCACTCATCCATAGAGGTACTCACACACCTAGTCAGTCATGCAAATAATTATTCACACTACCATTTGCTCACCAGCTCAGTCATACCAATACTAGCACATTCTTAAGTTCTTATACAATCACTGATACAAGCGAACACGCATCTATACAGCTACTCTCACAATCACACACTCTCACTTATAGCCATTTATATACTCTAAAACACATATATACTGCCTTTCATATATGTAGTTACTTACACATGTACAAATGAGATATACATTCATTCACTAACACACCCATACACACCCACCCACCCATACAGTCCATCACAGATGCACACTTCAAACTAAGCACCCAGTGAATCACCCACTCACACATCTATGCACAGTCACACACACACCCCACCCACACAAACACTCAAGCACCCATACAGATGCTCAGACAACCAATCAATAACTCATATAGACACGTATGTGGTTATTCATAAACCCATGCAGCCACTTACACACCAACAGACAGACGGATACAGAGATTCACACAGTTTAGTCACTAAACCATGCATTCAGTAACATATGTTTAACCACTTACTTATAGAGTCAGTCACGCACCTAGTAAAACATCCATTCAGACACTTATACACCCACTCATTCTTCAATATGTCTTTCCCTATATATATTAAACATATTTAAACTTTACAGAAACACACAGTCACTGAATGATGTCATCAGTAATGTTATCAGTGATGTCATGTGAGATGTCATCAGAGATGTCATCAGTGATGTAATGTAATGTAAACCAAATTTATAAAGCGCAAACAAATGCCCAGAGGTGTCTTGGCGCTATAGAATTCTGATCAGAAAGGTCAGCAGGGCCTTGTATTAAATGTAGCGGGAGGACTTTTTATTTATCCTGTGTAAAAAGCCATGTTTTTTATGATTTCCTCAAGCTGAGAAGGGTGGTGGTTGTTTTTAGAGAGAGTGGCAGGCTATTCCAGAGCATTGCCGTTACCCTGTAAATACTTCTCCCCCCCATGTGCTAAATGGGCGGACCACCATATTCCTGGCTTCGCATGAGCGTAGTGTTCTTTCTGGAATATACCATTTGATGTTTTTCATGAACAGATCTGGCCCAAGGCCGTGCAGGGACTTAAATGCCATTCAAAGAGCTTTAAACTTGCACCTTTGTCTGACTGGCAGTCAGTGTAGTTTTCTGATGGCTTCTTTTGCTGATTCATGTTTAGGTATTTTAAAAATTAAGCAGGCTGCCGCATTCTGCAGAATCTGGAGTCTGTTCAGGAGGCCCGATGCCAGGGTAAAATAGAGACCATTACAGTAATCTATCCGTGTGAGTACCAATGCCATAGTCGCTGTTTTTAAAAGCTCAGGTGGTAGATACTTTTTAATCTTTCTTAACATCCATATCTAGCAAAAAGAAACTGATGTTATTTTATTGACTTGCTCTTTAAATTCTAACTTACTGTCCAGCACAACTCCCAGGTTCCTTACCTTGGTCGATGGTGTAGGCAATGTGTCAAGCTCAGGTGGCCACCAATCTGGTGTCCAAAGAGAGGGTTTGTTGCTGAAGATGATCACCTCTGGCTTTGAGGCATTCAAATTTAGACAATTACATGCCATCCAATTGCTCACCCTTTCCATGCATGAGCTGAAGGCCATATCACTGCGATATCCCCTGTTGGTCAGAGACACCACAATTTGGGTGTCGTCAGCGTAAGAGGCCAGGGAAAAGCCCGCGTTTTTGATAATCGATGCCAATGTCGTGACATATAGATTAAAAAGTGTTGGGCTTAATGCAGATCCCTGTGGAACTCCACTTGGCAGGGAGAATTGCCTCGAGACATAGTTGCCCAACGCTACGTTTTGTTGTCGGTTAGATAAGAATGATTTTATGAGATCCATAGCTGTGATGTCACTGACCATGTCATGAGTGATGTAATATGTGACGTCATCAGCAGTGCATTGCGGGGGGGCGAGTTATAGTTAGCTGAACTAAGTATAACAGGGGAATTTCTATGGTTTTGTACAAGTGAAATGTCCAGCTAACTTTAACGTCCCTGAAACCTATGGTTTTTTCACTGAATATATATATATATATATATATATATATATATATATATATATATATATATATATATATATATATACACGTCATGCTATATCACTTGTAGTAAATCAAAGAATTGGCGCATGCCTTTGTCATAGTACATTTGTTCTGTATCTGGGCACATGGACCCAGTTTGAAATGGACTTTGAAAATCAAAGTGCACATCGCAACAAACCAGAAAAGGTAACAAGCTGGTTCGAAGGGAGCCCACACGAACAGTTCTGAAACTGAGGACATCAGGTTACCCACGAGATTCCCAATGTATGCTTGACAGTTCTTATCGTAGCTCAGGTAATTTGAACACCTTGTGATACCAGCATAGTGGCTTCACCATCCTGGTATCTATAAATCATGGCTGTATATCACAGTAGGTAAATCAAACTCTGATTGGTTCCAGTAATCTTTTTATTCATAACATCAACACACACTTTCACAACTTCCTGTAATTTGACAATTAATAATTTCCTTTACCTTTACAATATAGGCGTAAAGAGCAGTGTCCGGTGTGACTGAGCCGTCCTTAAGCTTTGCTGCCAGTTCTGCAAGTGGCATAGACACAATGGCATCCATGTTGATTTTTCCATTCTGCAAGAGAATATCAATAATGTTAAATCTAACTCTTGCATTAATAATGTTTTCCTATCTATGGTCTTGTGTAGCTATTTTTCAGACAGAAACAAGCATCTGCAAAGCCAAAAGGTCTCAAAGGCATGATCAGTCATAAGTGAGACCTATTGGCTTTGCCACTTCTGAGGCCAAAATTATGTTTGCCTACAGACATGGGACTTGAAAGGCAAAGGCAGCAAAAGTACTGACAGAGAGTTTTATGACCAGGAAGTACGACTAAGGAGAGGTCCTAGAGCTGGGAGAGCTATGAGCTCGGTGCATGCTGGAAGCAGTGCCAAGAAGGAGGGGTGTAGCTCGGAGAGATGTGAGCTCAGTAGATGCTGCTGGAAGCAGTGAGAGGAAGGAGAGGTGCAGGTTGGGAGAGCTATGGGCTCAGTGCATGCAAGAAGCAGGGCCAGGGAGGAGAGGTGCTGCAGCTGGGAGAGCTATGAACTCAGTACATGTCGGAAGCAGGGCGAGGAAGGAGAGGTGCTGCAGCTAGGAGATATACAGACAGGTAGACATATGGGTGTGGATGAGAGGCAAGGCTATGATGGTGGAGGAGGAAGGGACAGGTACAGAATGAGGTGCAGATACATACAGGTGTAGAATAGATGCAGCTTACAGAGGAGGCAGGGACAGGTGCAGGATGAACTGCAGAAATAGGTTCAAAATGAGTACCACTGATATAGGAAGCAGAAAGAAACAGGTGCATAATGGGTACAGCTGCCTGAAAAGGCAGACAGAATGAGCCAACGATAGATACAGGTACTAAATGGGTACAGCTGCCTAAGAAGGCAGGGGCAGGTACAGAATGAGGTGCCAATAGGTACAAGTACGGAATGGGTAAAGGTTTAGCTCATAATGGGTGCAGCTGACATAGGAGGCAGAGACTGTTACAGAATGAGGTGCCAATAGATACAGGTGTATAATAGGTACGGCTGCCCGAGGAGGCGGGGAAAAATTGATACAGGTGCAAGAATGAGTGTACAGCTGACAGGTGGCAGGGATAGGCAGAGGATGATATGCAGACAAATACAGGTGCAGGGTGGGTACAGCAGGCATAGGAGGGGGGCAGGTAAAGTTAGAGATAAGTGTAGGATGGGTGTAGGCTGACAGAGGCGTGGATGGGAGAATTACATGCAGAGAAAAGCACAGGTATGCAAAGGTTCAGGCAGGGAAAGATATGGCTAGAGGGAGGTCTAGGGGAAAATGTGGGGAAATGGGCTATCTTTGCAAATTCAAAAATGAACAACTATAAGGAAATAACAAAACAACTTTGTAGAGATAGTAGTATTAGTTGAGGGAGTGAGAAGCTGTTACAAATAATAATCAAAATTCTTGTCAGGGTGAACCACGAAATTCAATAAATAAACATGTGCTTAACCCTCTGGTAGTTTGGCACAAAAGTAGTCAGGCTTAACTTTGTGGCAATGTAGAGTATTTATGCAGCACTCAAACAGTAATAAAGAAAAAACAAAGCAAAGTAGTATTAATAAATATAATACATAAAATGTCATGAAAACAACATAAATCCAATAAAATGAACTAGGGATTAACATTTCTAAACTTTGAATTTAAAATAGTGCAAAAAGCACAAAGTACTAATCGGGGATATCTGGTCCTGCTAGACCGAGTAAAGACAAAAGTTAAGGCCAATTATGGAGTGCTGGTCGGAAATGGGGATCAGATTTGTCCAGTGGTAAGTTTATCTTCTGACTGAGACATGCTTATGGGGAATAAGTGGCCATCAATGAGTTGGCAGCGGGGCAAATGTCAAACTGAATCCAACACAAGACTCAACGACAGCAGGTTGCTGAAGAGCAGGGTCCTGGTGCGGTTGTTGATGACGGTCGAACAGCTCCAAGCAGGCAAAGTCTGAAGTCTGTTTCAAGGAAGGTTTCAATGTCAATGGGTAACAAACCAACGGGTAGCAGGTCATGTCTTCCTTCAAGTTTCAGATAGCAGGGCAGCCATTCGTCTGATCTTCACAGAGCTTTCTGAGAAGGTCACTGGGTTTGCCCTTTTCGTGCCCAGTCCCAGTCTGTGGTTGTGCTTGGGGGGAAACTCGCTGCCACTCCCTAAGCAATGGAGTAAAAAAAAAAATTCTAAGGTGACCCTACTCAGTTTTGTTGCACTTCCTGTGTGATATACTGTAAGCTATCACACCACACCCCTCTTTCTCCAAAACCAACTTGGCAGAAACCTTCCTTTGCTGGTTGGAGAGCCCTGTGCCCACTCCTAAGTGGGGTTGTAGAAATGGGCAACTCCTCCCTTGTGAGCACTCCAGATGAGTTCTGGGGCAGCTCCTCTTGGCACTGGGTTTGGATTCAAACAGAATAGGAAGACAATGGGACGCAGGCCTAGTTGTGAGCAACATCTGCACCTGACAGGGTAGATATCATTTGAAGCTGAGGAGAGGGCTTGGCAACATCTTCCATGCCATCCTGCTCATGGAGGTAAAACACCTCTTCACACCCAAGGCTTTTGTCCACTGCCTGGGAGAAATCAACATCTCACCACAGGGAACCAATTTAACTGTCAGGTGACACTGGACACTGGCACAAAGGCCCTTTTGGCTTAGGCCGAGAAAAGACAACTTAATAAAAGTATAATTTCTAAACTACTGACATAAAATCTGGCATTATCATTAATTACTATTAAAATTAGTCTTTGAATAATTTTTGTAGCTGTTACCAAGTGCAAATTAATCATTATAAGTTGTTATACTGTAACCCATTGTTTTCCTATGGTAAAGCCAACATTGATAAAGTGAAAAATTACTTTGGGGGGTTTTTTACTGCCAGGAAATGTAAAAGATTAAATATATATGATATAGTCAACAAAAACGGTTTTATCAAAAGAAGACAAAAATCTGGGGTTCTCCTGCAGGAAGGGCACATTTCCAACAAACTTCTTCTTGGTAAAAAAGGTAAAATATTGGTGTTATGATTGGGTTCACCCAGATGTTTTGCTTTTTGGATCACCCAGTTTTGGACATTTTACTCTAGTGAGTCTACCTACATGTGTTTCACCCAAGGTAATCACATGACAAACGGACTGCACATGTTTACCACCAGTATCTACATTTTAAGATAAGGCCACTGCAATGCAGCTAAGGTATGGGGCACTTGGATGGTGATATGTGAACATGTGTGCCCATGCATGAGCCCACATGTAAGGGTTGTGCATGTGAGACTACTGACATGCGGAGCCCCGTAAGTGCACACACGTAGCCTGCTACAGAAGGGACTCTACAGGATTAAATATTGACCTTGGGCAGGCCTTTTAATGTTAGTGTGATTTTGCCTCCCTTTGGCCTACAGAAACCAGTGATATATCAAAATGGGCTGTAACCTGTGCAAGAAAATCATATCTACCAGTTCCAAAAATATATCTGTACCACTTATGGGTCTTCCAGAATTGTTATATTTCTCTAACTCCCCACACAAAGGGAGAAATTAACAGTGCTACACTCAGATCTTTAGGAAAGACTGGAGTGTAGCTGAAGGATCTGCCTCAGTCAACCAGCTGTCACATTGTACCAAGGACACTGAACACAGGAGGGAGCCCAGACCGCTGGAGCCCACACAGGAGGGGACTTCCCTTTGCAGATTTGGTGAGGAAGCCTCTGGCAGAGGTATCAGTAGCGAGCGGAGTTGAAGTTCAGGCACCCCCACAAATGGAGGAAAAACTGCGAGGCTTGAGGCCATGTGACAAAGAAAAGGCAGCGGCTCTCCACAGTGCAGCAAGCGAGCTGCTCATAAGTTCACGGTTCCGACTGGAGTGCCCCATAATGCCTTGCAGGGCTTGTGCTTATTCACTCATGGTGGCCCCAGGATGGCAGGGTCACCACCAACAAAATAAAGGAAGCAACGGGAGGGGAGGCTGCAGTAGTGCAGCAGCTCCCCGTTAAGATTTTCTACAAAGAAGTTGACCTTACATGTGCTGGGTCTTCGGATCCTGGATCTTTCAGGGATCCAAAGTCATTTCAGTCATTCTTCAAACGACTCCCAAGGCTGGAGCTTCACATCTCCAGCTGAGAGTGCAGCACTCCCTAGTGGTTTATTCTATGGTTGTATTTATTGTGGCCTTAAGATGTGGAAAGAAGGGATGCTGTGGTGATCATAAGATGGGTTTCCTAGATGGGTTGGAATGCAATGATGCAGTGACATCACAATGGAATGGGGAGAACTGGGAGGCAGTGAAGCAGAAGGAAGGACCTACTGGTCAACTGGAGATGTTGATGATAAGTACAAATAAAGCATTCAGAGTTATAAGGTGTGCAGACCTCATCATTGGCGACAAGTGGAAACACAAGTGCAGGGTCCTTACTAGACATTGCCACCATTGGATTAAACTCCATTTTTGAAATCTCTTCAAAACAATGAATGTGAAGGAACATGATCTATAAGGAACAACTGATTTTTATTGAGGCAAGTGAATGCTTTTAAATTGGCGATGCATAGTTATCTTAAAGCATTTTAATTGAAACTTAAAATCTACATGACCGTTAGAGTACGAACAGCAGTGCCCAGCAGTGCGAGACAGGGGCACGAGGAAAGAGCTGCAACTTCTAAGCAATAGGGATGAACCACGAGCTCGAAGCACGAGGGAAGTGGCCCAATCCTGTGTCAAAAGCAACTTCAGTAAGAGAATGCCCCTCACTAAGAGTGTCACATGAAAGTTCAGCTGCTCATCTAGGAGTTGGCGAAAAGTCGATAGTGCTGTGCGAGTGCACCAAAAATAGTGCAAGTGCTGTACAAGAACACCCCTCGCTAGGAATTTTGTATCAAGAAAGTCTATGGGCACAGTGCGTACACCAAAAATAAAAACATCTTTTGCACCGCGTTGTAACACAACAAAATTAGCTATTGTGGTGGTACACTAGTACAGACACTGCAGGCATACTACTTACCAGTTACTTCCCATTTATTATTGTGGTTATTTTACAGTATTACTTACCAGCATGAAGTGTAGACACTCCTTGTGCCGGTGGGACAGGAAGAAAGTGTGGAAATATATGTGGAAATAAAAAGAGGGCCAAGTCTATAGAGTGCATGGAAAAGGAAATGAGACTAAACCATTGTCTGCAGCAATAATACTGATTAAACAGACAAAGAAGAGAAGAAATAAAAACGAAAAGAGTTTTTTATAATAATTTGTTCAGTTAGTTTATTACATGAAATTATTTTTTTAAGTTTATATTTTACTTTATTATTTTGTATTTCTTGCATGATATGCAGAGCAGAGTATGGCATCACCCCTGCCATTCTTGTCAACACCTGGAGAGCAGCCAATACCATGGAAGCAACGTAGTAAACTATTCTTTACGTATGTTCTATCTTTTGGAGGGGGCAGGTACGGATCTTTGAGGTGACAACCTATTCTTCTTCATAATCCTGATGTAGAAGGTAGAAGAATTTATGAGGAATTAAAGAACGTATCATTAGGCATGGGGGATAGTCAGCCCAAAAATGTTTTTGAAATGTCAATGCAAATGTTGGACTCACAATTCATAAAGAAAAACAATTTACTTTAAGAGTGTCATAAATTCTTTTCACAAGTCCAATAGATACATGAGGACATAGCATCATATGTAGTTGCATTGAGAGAACTATCATCATTATGTCGGTTTGAACAATCGGCTGATTTTCTTATAAGAGATAAAATTGTGAGGTGTACAAACGATAAGAAGATTAAAGAGATACTATTAATAAAGGATCCTAATTTAGAAGAGGCCATTCAGATTGCCAAGGGAATATAACATCCAGAAATGTGGTTAAGAGAAATGGATAGTACCAGTGATAATCAAAAGGAAAGAACAATAAGTGAGATTGGGTCTGTTTATGATAGAAAAAAAGAAGGAGTCAAAGGTAATGATGTGAAAAGGAAAGTGGTAGTGCCCACGACTAAGACCGAGGGACAATTGAGACAAAAGAACACCAGTTGCAGTGAGGTGAAATGTTTTCATTGTGATGCACCAGGCCATATTGCATCCAGCACTATATGTGCAGCAAGAACAGTGATTTGTAGAAACTGTGGAAGGAGAAGCACTTTGCAAAGGTGTGCTGGACAAAGGTCAAATCCTGAGATAACAAAAAGATTCAAGTAATTGACCAAGAAATCCATGATACTTGTGAAAGTATTCCGGAATCGATTTTAACAGTGCAGACATTTTTTTAGAATGTGGGAAATGGGGAGAAAGAGAGTAACAATAAATTGAAGAAATAACATTGGACGAGAAAGCAATAAAAGTGTTGCTGGATTTGGGAAGTTTTTTTACTCTCTATCCAAAAAGTCTTATGAAAGTAATTGGAAATCTCTTGAAGATGATGGTCAGATTTAAAGAGAGGGCTGTCTATGGACAGATATATGTCATGGACTTTGGATCTGATTTGTAGGGATGGCATCATCAAAATGATTTGCATATAATTATCAATCTCAATGCAGAGGAACGTGTAATTGTAGTGGAAAGAGCTGAAGTAGAGGAAATATTTGGGGAGGATCAACATCACTTAGTAGGAAGATATCCGTGTGTGTTTTCAGATGATCTGGGCTTCTTAAAAGATTTTTCTCGTAGAATAATAGTGAAGAAGCATGCTAAACCAGTGGTTCATAAAGTGAGGAACATTGCTATTATAATCAGGGATCCTTTCCAACTAGAGCTAGATAACTCTTGCTCTTATTGAGCCTATCGAGGCCTATGAATGGTTGTCTCCAATTCTGGTAGCACCAAAGGAAGGGGGAGGAACCTGGTTGTGCATAAACCTGCGTGATTTAAATATGAATATCAGGGTGGATTGACAGCGACTTCAAAACAAATCTGAGATGCTGACAACAAAGGGAAAGGGAGTTGTGAACAGTATTCTGGACATGTTGGCTATGTATGTTTTCCAGAGAATACTGAAGAACATTTTTGGAGACATGGGGCAAATATTGTGGTTCCAGGATCATATACATATTGTAGGTAGAAGTGCAAGTGAGCATGACCAGTTTTTTGTATAAGTAATGAAGTGTTTGGAAAAGCATGGTTTGATGTTAAAAAAAGCAACATGCCCACTCAAAAAAAGGAAAAAGTGACATGCCTAGGGCATGATATCAGTATCAAAGGAATTAAACCAAAGAAGAGTATGACAGCAATTGAGAAAGCCCCAAGGCCAACCGGGAAGCATGAACTAAAGTTGTTTATTGGATTTGGAATATTGTTCCAAGTTCGTGAAGAAATGTAAAGAAGAGTTCACCCTTTGAAAAAAATGATGACAAAAGGAACACACATGAGCAGAGAGAGGAATGTGAGTGCATTTGAGGAAGTGAAGGGAAGCATTGTGCAAGCCCCCTATGCTTGGACATTTTGATTTTATAGAAAAAACGTATATAAAAATGGATGCAAGCAATGTGGTAAAAGGTGTGATGTTGTCAAAGGGTTAAGAGGGCACAGAGTATGTTTTGGGTTTTGTGTCTAGAATGTTGCGAGGAACAGAAACCACATATTCTGTGATTGAAAAAGAAGCTATAGGTTGTTGTTGGGGGATTATTCATTTTATGTTTCATGTGTGGTTTTTACCATTTAGTATATGAATGGACCACAAACTTTTTACATATATTTTCAGGGGAGGGAGGAAGAGATTTGGACAGGAATGTTGCCCCTTAAATATCAAGGTGGTTATTGTCAGCAACGGATTTCAATTTTTAGGTGAAATTTGTGAAGGCCAGCAGATATGTGGTGGCAGAATATTTGCCAAGGATGCCAGTGAGAGATGGAGTGTCTGGTAGAGAGGAGTGTGGAACAGAAGGGCAAAAGGCAGGAATGAAATGTTACAAAGGAAAATGGTTCTGTGATGAAAGAGGTTTAACTCAGAGTAGTGCAAGGTTGGGATGAGAAAAAAGAGTTTGAGAAAGAATTGAATGAGTATTTCAATGTTAAAGAATAATTTAATATAAATAGTGGAAGACTAATGAGAAGGAATCAATTAAATCCTCCTGAGGGAGTTTGTGCACACATTTTTAACATTGCACACGAGGAGCATTTAGGATGCAGAATGACGAAAAGGATGGTGAGAGTGTCATTCTGGTGGCATGGAATGGACAGTGCTGTGGAAGATAGAGTGAGGAATTATGTGGCTTGTGCCAATAGCGATAAAACCAAAGTATGGAGACAACCTCCATAAGAAAACATGACTTTTCCTGAAAAAACATGGAAAAGGTTGGCTATTGATTTTCTGGGACCTGTGGCAAGGTTGGGTTTGCGGAGTAGATATATTATGGTATTGGTAGATTACCATACTAAATGGTTTATAGTAAAAACTATGGAGCAAGTGAACACGTCTGGAGTAATTGAATTTCTAGAAGACATTTCATGGATGAAGGAATACCTAAAACTATTGTGGCGGACAATGGAGTGCAATTCATTTCCAAAGAAATGACTGATTAATTAGGATGGGAATTGTTCATGAAAGGGTAGCTTTTTCCAGACCACAGGCCAATGATTGGTGGGAAGGGTAAATCGGTTGATACTGGAGAATATTCAGTTGTCTTTGGCTAACAATTTTCAGTGGACAGGAGAGTAAAGAAGAATGATACGGGCGCATAGGACAACTCCTCATGTTGTGACAGAGTGGTTGTTGCCTTTTGTATCCTGGAAAGGAAGGTAACCGGACAGGAAGTAATGTCTTATATGGTTGAGTGGAAGAATTGACGTGAGGATTGATTGTGAAGAAGTAAGGAAACAAGTAGCAAAATCACAAGGAAAAATTGTATAGCATTACAACAGGAGAAGAGTTGTGAAGGAGTGTCATGTAAAAAAGGGAGATAGGGTTGTAGAGAGAAAAGGGGGTTTAGTACGCAAAGGAGATAGTAAGTATTATAATCCATGCTAACCTAAGGAAATCAAACGGAGTGTTGTAATTTTGGAAAAAGGAACAACATGGAGTATGGGAGGTGTATGTAAGGTTAGAAGAAGATGGAAGTGAACACATGGACAAGAAGAGGGATGATCATCTATCTGGAGTATAAATTGTTTAAATTAATTGAATTATTGTGCTATTTAAGGGTGCCTAGTATGGTCTTTTCGATACTACTGTTGTAGTGTATATTTTTAGGTAATGCATGCTTGTATGTTACATTACAATGTGTTAACATATTATAAGAAGGGAGATGTGTGGTGATAATAAGATGGAATTCCTAGATGGGTTGGAATGTAATCATGCCAATGATATAAGGATAGAATGGGGAGGGCTGGGAGGTGGTGAAGCAGAATAAAGGACCTACTGGTCAGCTGCAGATGTTGATGATATATACAAATAAAGCATTTGGAAGTAAAAGGTAGGCAGACCTCATCTTTACAGATGCCCTCTTGTGGCTGTTTTTATGACAGTGGCCGGAATGTATACAAAAAGCACACAGATTACTATGATGTTCATTTTTAATGCTTTATTTACATAATATTGACAGTAATTACTGATCAAAGTGAATACACTTTGTTAACATTAATAAGCGCATTTACCCATTCACCACTCATGACCTATTACCAACCCACCAGTCGGGATTTCGTGCAGGCTTTTCCACAGAAACTACCTTGCTGGGGGTAACCGAAAATATCCGCCGCATGGTGGACAAGGGCGAAACAGTGGCACTTGTGCTGCTCGACCTCAGCGCGGCATTCGACACCGTGTCGCATGCGGTCCTCGCCCAAACACTCCACTCGCTGGGCATCCGTGGGGCAGCTCTCAACTGGATTAGATCATTATTGGAAAACCGCACGTTCCAGGTCTTCTCACAAACTGCCTGCTCCGATACCATGACATTCAAACACGGAGTTCCACAGGGCTCTATCCTTAGCCCGTTGCTTTTCAACGTGTATATGAGCCCCCTGGCCAAAATAGTGGAGGAAACAGGGCTTTTAATGTTTTCTTACGCTGATGATTCCCAGCTGCTTTTTTCTTTATCAGCTGCAGATTCTGACAATTCCTCCACCCTACAACTCGGACTCTGTAAAATCGCCGGCTGGATGCAAAAAACTTTCTAAAACTTAACGGCGAAAAAACCGAGTTAATCGTGTTGGGCAAAAATAAAGAACTTTGGGGACCCCAACATTGGCCAACTGAAATGGTCACCCCCCCTACCCCGGTTACTCATGCTCGCAACCTGGGCGTCATTATTGACGACTCACTCAGTTTACATCAGCAAGCGGTAAAGACTTCAGCCACCTGCTTTGCCATATTAAAATGGCTAAAAAAGATCTGTTGGATGCTGCCTGAAAACACCAAGAAAACAGTTGTCAATGCCCTAATAACATCGAGGCTAGATTATGGCAACGTTTTGTACCTGGGGGCGAACAAAGCTACTGTCCGCAGGTTGCAATCAGTGCAAAATGCAGCAGCCAGACTACTCTGTAAAATTCCCATCTCTACTCCAACTACTAAATACATCAGGAAGTTACACTGGCTAAAAATTGAAAACCGAGTTAAATTCAAATCTCTATGTTTTATGCACAGGATTTCCACCAACACCGCTCCTAAATATCTGCAAAACCTCGTGCGCCCCTATCGTCCTTCCAGATCTCTTCGGTCTTCCACGGCAAATCATTTTGAAATTCCAAGGACCAGGCTGTCACGCATGGGTGGCAAGTCCTTCTCATTCCTAGGACCTTCTCTCTGGAACTCAATGCCACATACATTGCGGTCTGTGTCGAATTACATCAAATTCAGAAAAGCCCTAAAAACATGGCTCTTTAACATCTAGCTTTCTGTAACCGCATTGCTATTGGGATCTGCCGCGCCGGGAAACCCTTTGTTGGGTAGCTGTGCGCATTACAAATGTAAACAAATAAATAAATAAAATAAATAAATACCCATGAATATCAATGATTGCATTTAAGTACAGCATGATGTCATTAACATGGGGTTTGCTACTCTTGAACATTTGATCAAACCAGTAGACTTACCTTATATGTTTGTTTGACCCTTTTAAGTGATTATGCAGTGGCGTCTATGGTTTTTTACATCTAGTAATGTATATATTTGTAAATTACAGCATAGTATTCAGTAGTGTGTGTGATAAATGGACTTTCCCTTTTTTAATCGTTTTTAAAGAAAAGGCACTGACTGGACAATAATGTATTGAGTGTTATTATTGAATGCCAGCGTATGGTGATTGCTAGCCCACACCACCTCCCCTGAGTAGGCCTCAGGTTGATAAGCTTCGCTACCCTGAGAGAGTCAAGCGCTACAATGGGTCGCTTGGTTCCCAGTAATGGGAAATTGTGGACCTAGTACTGGCGCACGCCACACTGCTTCCCACAGGTAGCTACAACTTTATGGTTTCAAAGAATGCAAAGTGCAAAAAGAATGCTTGCATGTTTGGTTGCTGAATATTTGGCTTTAGATTTTTTTGTTTAGGAAATATCCAGCAATATAAAAGTGGTAATCCAGTGACATCGGGCCACCTGGCCACTCTATTAACTCTGGCACCCCAACATACCTTTGGTGGATTACACAAAAACCACACTACCAGCATCACCAGTTGTAAAGAGTTTAAAAAAGCTATATATACAGAATGTTTTTTAACAATACTTGTGCACACTTACACATTCTAAATAGTGTCAGAAACACGCATCTGTTTCACTGCTAGAGCAAAACAATTCTAAAGCTAAATAGTCAGCAATTAGCAGCAAATGGAGAAGTAATGATGGTGGACATGGGGAGCCCACTTCAGTGTCATTGTAACCTAGCTTTAATTCCATGGAGCTTTGATGAAGTGGTCGACAGCATTGAGGACATATTCAAAGGGTATCAGATGGATCTTTTCCTGACAAAATTCAACTTAATAAATAGCTTTTAGTTAAGAACCCTGTTAAGGAGTGTAAAGCTACGGGGCCCGATTCACAGAATTAACTTAAGACAAAAACCTAAACTTACTACTTTTGGAATTAAGAGAATGCACTTTCTACTTTTGGTATTCACAGAATGGATTTACGACTACTAACTTTACGTCCGCACTCGGCCCGGAAATTCCAGCCCAGAGACGGAGCTTCCGGCCCAGAGGCAGAGCTTCTGGCTTGGAGGCGGAGCTTCCGGCTCGGAGGTGGGGATTTAGCCATGGTTGAAATCTCCACATCTGGGCTGGAAGCTCCACCTCCAAGCCAGAAGCTCTGCCTCCGGACCGGAAGCTCCGGCCCGAGTGCGGACATAAAGTTAGTAGTCGTAAATCCATTCTGTGAATACAAAAAGTAGTTCGTGCATTCTGTGACTACCAAAAGTAGTACGTTTAGGATTTTGTCTTTCTTAAGTTAGTTCTGTGAATCGGGCTCCACGTGCTTAGCGGGAATACAGATTTTCTTTTATTGTAAACAAGTTGTGTGACACTATTTATCAGTCCTGACTTTTTAGCAAGCTGCACATGCCATTCTGGGACTTGTAGTTGTATTTTTAAAATTGTTGATATGAGCTCAATAATCATAGACAGTGGGCCCGATTCACAGAACTAACTTAAGACAAAATCCAAAATTTACTACCATTTTTGTATTCACAGAAGGCACTTACTCATTTTGGTATTCACAGAAGACACTTACTCATTTTGGTATTCACAGAAGTTAGGACTTCTTACTTTAGAACTCTTAAATGCCTTCTGTGAATACTGAAAGTCTTAAAATTAGGATTTTTCTCAGTTTATGAGTCCTAAAGTTAAGACTTCTAACTTTACTACTACTAAATTGAGAAAAATCCTAATTTTAAGACTTTTGGTATTCACAGAAGGCATTTAGGAGTCCTAAAGTTAGGAGTCCTAACTTTACTACTACTAAATTGAGAAAAATCCTAATTTTAAGACTTTCGGTATTCACAGAAGGCATTTAGGAGTCCTAAAGTTAGGATTTCTAACTTCTGTGAATACCGAAATGAGTAAGTGCCTTCTGTGAATACCAAAATGAGTAAGTGCCTTCTGTGAATACGAAAATGGTAGTAAGTTTAGGATTTTGTCTTAAGTTAGTTCTGTGAATAGGGCCCACTAACATTGGTTAAAACAGAAGGATTGGTTGGAAGGCTCAAATGTGGCACAGGGGCTTTGGCAGCTGCACCTTCATATTCTTTTCCACGTCCAAATTTCATTGCTATTAAATGTTGTTGGGATGGAGAGGTCTCCTGCATGGCGACGGACGTGTACCCCTGCCCTGATTACTCCAACTGCATGGATATCTGGATCCCTGATAATGATTTTTGGTCTTGAGTGAACACTGATCATTATGTGTATGCCATGGCCTATGTCAGTCTCATGTTAATGTGGTCTGGTTAAACCAGGAGGCGTGCACCAAATGCTATCCTTGTGATGGTAGTGGTCTACATTGTTATTGTTATTTTGAATTTATAAGGCGCACAGCTACCAAAGGGTTTCCCGGCGCTGCCTGAAAGAAGCTAAGAGCAATAAAGAGGAAAGTACTGCAAGTTGAATAGCCAAGTTTTTACTCCCTTCCGGAAATTCTCAAAAGAGAGTTTGTTGCGAAGTTCCACATGAAGGGAGTTCCATAAAGAAGGACCTAGACACGAGAAAGAGCGACCGCCCATTCGCACTAATCTCGTCCTAGGAACAGTGAACTTGGCCTGGGAGGCAGAGGGCCCACTTCAGCAGGCCAGTGCTGGGGGCCCCACAGGTCTTTATTCTTGTCCAAGATCAACACTTCTGTTTTCTCGCTGTTGAGTTTTAGCAGGTTGGTATGCATCCAACCGGCTATGTTCCTCAAACCGGCCTGAAGTAGCGAGAGTGTGGACGCCCTTTCAGCAGAGAGGGAGAAGACAATCTGGGTGTCATCTGTGTACGAAAACAGGGACAACTCAGCTTCCTCCACAATCCTCATCATTGGCATGACATAGATGTTAAATAGTAGAGGGCTGAGGATAGAGCCCAGGGGAACCCCATAAGTTGAACTGTGAATGTCAGAGCATGCTGCCGGTGAAAAAACCTGAAACGTACGGTTTGTCATGAAATCTGCCAGCCAATTGACTACACTACCGGTCACTCCTAACGATTGGAGAACCTGCAATTGTACAGTATGCAAGACCGTGTTAAAAGCGACACTTAGATCTAAAAGTTTAAGTGCTACAGCCTATATCAACTTGGTGATGCACAATTTCTGTGACCCCAAGCAGGGCGGTTTCAGCCGAGAAACCGGCTCTGAAACCCGACTGCAAACAATGAAGGAAATTTTGGGAATTCACAAATTATGTCAATTGGAAGTGAACATGCTTTTCCAAAATTTTCGAGTAAGCAGGGAGTAGACAGGTGGGCCTAAAATTAGATAGTTGCATGGGATCAGCAATGGCCTTCTTCAACAATGGTAAAACCATTGCATGCTTCCAGATAGATGGAACAATCGCCTCTTTTAGAGAGGCATTAAGCAACTCCATGATCAACATCAGGGAGGATTATTCAAATTTCTGAAGCACAGTGATAGGACTGGGGTCTTTAGGAGAGCCGGATTTCAGGCTGTCCAATATCCGCCTAAAGGAGTTAAATTTCAAAGGCACCCAAAAGTCAAGTTTGTTGGTAGGTAAAAAAAACATGCCTGCCTGCAAAGTCACATTGGTAGTAAGTAAGGTAAGGGGAGTTCCTGGATTTCTGTGTGACATTGTGGAGCGTAGGATGCTGGAATGAACCATATATTTTTTCGATTTTACTCAAAAAGAATGTGGCGAGCTCCTCACATTGTAGAGCAGTAAGATCTGGAAAAGCAGGTAGGCAATGGGCGCCTGACAAATTTTTAACAAGCTTGAAAAATTTCTTAGGACTGTTCTGTGCTCTGGACACAACTGAGGCCACATAAACTACGTGAGCAGCCTTGCAGAATGAGTGGTAGTCCCTTAGAGCCTTTTTGTATGTTATGCATAAGTCTTTTTCCAATGCCTCTCTAACGTTCTGCATTTGCTTTTCTCTGTTTTAAGCTTCTCTGTGAACCAGGGGGCAGGATGGATTTAAGTGATGCAAGCACAGTGATGGCAGCATACCCGTTTTGTGTTCAGCAGTAATTATTTGTGTGTACAGTTCTTTTTACCTGTGCCACTAGAGTAGGACCTACTGGCACACTCATGGAAAGTTCTGGCTTTGTCCTTAACTCTCCATTGGCCTACATTGATGTGTAATGCGCCAGCTAGCTTGTTTTATTTATTTATTTATTTTTTTATTTTATAGAGTGCGAACCAGACCCGTAAGGGTATCAGAACACTTCACAGGATTGACATGTGGTATAAACAGACTTAGGATGGGTGGATGCAATTGGGATAAGAACAGGTAGATGCATTATAGAAGGAAAGAAATAATAGGTAGTAACATATCCCGGATACAGTTGGGATAAAAACATTATACGAGAAAAAAAGCTGCCTCAATTCCCAGGTGGGATGCCCAGAAGTGCTGGGTAGGTATCATCCAGAAGAACCATGGGTAATGCCGTAATGGAAGGAGAAACAAAGTTGCTAAGGTGATTGAAATGCCAGCGTTAGGAGAGGAATTTGCCCATAAGGAAAATTCTGGCCTACTTTTTAAAATGTGCCAAAGATGGAAGTCTTCTGATGGTGGGTGGGAGTGAGTTCCCTATTCTTGGGGCGGCCCCAGTGAAGGCCCGATTGTACGTTTTTTTTTCTGCAAGCGTGCTGGTTGGAGCAAAATGTCTCTGGCGGACCGTCAGTTCCTGGCTCCTCCGGATATCACAAGTTTCTGGGCGAGAAAAGCTGGAGCATTGGAGTATAGAGCATTGTGAGTGATGCAAGCCAACTTAAATTGGATTCTGGCCTTGAGAGGAAGCCAGTTTATAGCTTTGAGTTGGGGAGTGATATGGTCGAACCTATTAGGAGTCTGGCGGCAGCGTTGAGGCAGACAAAAGATTTGTTGGATAGACCTGCGAGGGTAGAGCATCCATATTCTAGTCTAGTTTGGAGATGACTAGTGCCTGGGTTGCCATTTTTAGGTTGGGGCGTCGAGGAAAGGTTTCAGGTGTCTTAGGTAGCTCAGGTAAAATCTGGGAGTTTTGGCCATCGAGTTGATATGGCCACGCATTTTCAAGTTGCAGTCTAGGGTTATTAACAGGGATTTAGCAGAGTCCAAATGGTAGGAGGGCAGTTTAACGCTGTGAAAGCCTTGATCCATTCCTGAATGTCTGAATTGGTTTTGGGTGGGGACATAAAGAGAGATTTCTTTTTTTATTTGCGTTAAGTTTGAGCTAGTTAGAGGTGAGCCAATGCACCATCAGCACCAATCCTCATTCAGGGAGCAAATGTCCTCAGGAGAAGAGAATTTAATGCAGATCTGTGTGTCGTCGATGATACCTGCTTGCATGTTTGCTGGGACGAATATGTGTGTCTATCTGTGGTGATTACCATGGAGGCCTGTGGGTTCCATTTTGGAAGTACAGGGCCTGAAAAGGCTTGAGGAGGAGAGGACTGGACTTGTAGATTGCTGACATAAAAAAAAAAAGATTTTGTTACATTTCTCCATATGTCAAACAAGAAGGTTTACAAACAAGCAGTCCGATCTCAGATTATGTTGGTATGTTTCTTTCTGAATGGTTTTAAAGATAGCCTGTCTAGGGTCTAAGGGTGTCTGCCGCCGGACTCAAGGAGGATACACCTGTATTTACATCAGTCCTTCAACATTGTGTAGTGTTTGTGTGGCCAGCTTTGGTTGACATACATAGGCCTCTCTAAGTTCATGCAAAAACCTAACCCCCTTTTTTTACTGCTCTACTGGCTTAGGCTCTAGGGGGCATATTACCAAGCAATATATCGCTATTGCTTGGTTAGAGACAAAATTTTACCGCTGAGCTGCGGCGATTTTTACCGCAGATAAACCTTGGTATTACCAAGGTTTATCGCAAATGCGATAAAAAACGGCCGCAATGCATGAATATCGCTGTAAAGTCAGCGATGTTCATGCATTACCGAGCTAATGCTCTTAGCCATGTTATCCACCTCCCATTGGATAACATGGCTAAGAACTGCTCACCGGCAGGTGTTAGCTTTTGGAGATATTCGCGCTTAGCGCGAATATCTCCAAAAGTTGGTAATAGGGGATAGCGATGTTAGCGACTGTTTCCAGTCGCTAACATCTTGGCACGCCCACTTTGCATGTCATTAGTGATAAATATCACTGACATGCAAAGTGAGGCCCAAGATGGTCGCTATCTCCTACTAGCTGTCGCTAACTGGTGTTAGCGACAGCTAGGTAATAGGGAGATCATTTTATCTCCGCTTTCTTGGCTTTTAAAGCCAAAAAAGCAGATCTAAACCCCCTTGATAATATGCCCCTAGGTCTTTACTATTTTCCTAATTTAGTGATATGCCTCTTAGCCATCACAAGGCCTAACTTTAGTAAGGTTGTTTTGTATCTATTACTATCCATTCCAACTGTAAGTGTAGTCATATTATCCAGGGGCCCATGGTAAGCTTCCATCCTAGTACCTGAACCAGGCAAGTGAACACTCGTTACCAGAAGGGAGTTAGCTGATCATGTTTCTAGTCAGTGTATATAAGATTTCCCCGGTGGGATGAGCATCTCAACAAAGACTCTGAAGTTATCACTTCCAGTTTCCAAGCCGGTAGCATGTAAGATAGGCCTGGTTTAAGCACTTTAACTATATGGATTGAAATTGTAATGCTGTCATGGCCTCTTGGGGGGATGCTCTTGCCTCCCTCCAGTCGTCTTCTGTTAGGTAGATATTTTGTGTTGCGTCAGAATATCTAACAGGACTTTAGCTTCTGTTGGTCTATGGTCTGGGAGTGCATAAAAGTCAGCAATGTAGGAGGTGGTGCATGTTGGAGTTTCAAAAACTAATAAAACTGGATGTGATGGAGATAATACTAGTCCTGCATATCTGCAAATGATTTAATTATTACCCCAAACATGACGTCCACTAAGCTTGAGATACCAATGGTATCCCACTACTTGAAACCCTGCAGCTGCGATATGTGCCATCGTCAGTTGTCATGATCACTTCTGCTCATTTCATATGGGATGCAAACACCAACTTCACCGCTAGAGAGCGATCCAAGGGAATCGAGCTACCATATAATGGATCACCCATCTCTCAGATGCAAAGGCCGGATCCTCAAGTTTGTCGAACCACCATTCGCTAAGAATGACTAGATGGGATGCCCTTTAGTTGATATGAAAGCAGGAGCTGCCTTCGATAGTGCAATTATGAGGGGCTGGGGAAAAGAGTTGATTTGATTTCACCGGTTGCTCTTCAGTGCTTCATTAATTCAAGTAAAGAAAGAGTGGAGGATGGCGGTTGGGAAATTCTGTACTTGGGTAATGCCAACATTTGAAATATTGCAGAGCGCCCCTGGGAGGACATGAGGAATGCAGACCAGAACGCTGGACATTCAGTCAACCTAATGTTGAATATTCATTGGTCATGCCTGCTGGACGCCCTCTGGCACATAAACCCCAATGTATCTAAAGCCTTACTTGACTAGGCTATAGACTAGAGGGAAGACTCATCTGGGTGTCCCGATGACTTGGCTGATTTAATAATGCACTGTCAGAAGTTCACAAAAATCTTCTGGATCTGAAGATCCTGGGTTACAGACCAATGTGGTTCATCCAGGGATATTAAGACATTTTCTGCATATGATGCTACTCTGTCAGCCACTCTCAGGGCCCATTTAAGTCCCCTAATCTGTTTGGTAATCCTCAGCCAACCTACCTGGAGGCTCAGTCCCCACCACAAAGAGAGGGGATGAATGGCACCCCTGGCAGGTACTTTGTTGCTCCCGGGAGATTCAGAGATAAAATGTTATTTTCTGACCCGTGCCATCATCTCTGTATTCGGTAGACTTACAGAGCTGGTAACGATAGGGCTGAGATTCATTTTGTTTAGCAGGAAAAATAGGTAATCTTACCCCATGGATTCAAAGGCCTTGTGAAAGGTGGCCATAAGCAGCAACTGAGCATCAGTCAGCCTGTCAGCTAGGACAAGGGCATTGTGAACATGCCTGATATTATGTCTTGTGGCCTTTTTAAACACTAGCAGCCGGTCCCGACGTTGTCCGGGTATGAAGTGCTGCCGACCAGTAGTATATTGTTTTGTAGGATTTCGTTTTGAAAGCATTTCTTCACTGTGACAGGCCTGTGAAACGCTCCGATTCACAGTGCACTGCTGATGCACTTAAGAGTGCGCATTCAGTAGTGTGTGAACTCGAGTTTCCCTACCCCCCTAACCTAGAGGGAGCACCAGGCAGATGCCTTGAACACAAAGAGCATAAACAAAAAGCACATTTTGTTGAACTTCAGTGGTGATTCCATCATTTTAGGACCACCCCAAGCACAGTTATTGGCAAAAAACAATCCCAACCAGATTAGCAGTGGCAGTGAATGTTATAGTATCCAATATCAAAATAGTTCTACAAAGAGCTGCAGTTCCACTGGTCGTCCCTAGATGTCCCTCACAAGTCAAATGCAAAGCATTGAAATTATTCTTACATCAAGCTGCAGTTCCACTGGTCGTCCCTAGATGTCCCTCACGAGTGAAATGCAAAACCATTGAAACCCTTTCATCAAGCATTTGCATTTGACTCGTGAGGGACATCTAGGGACGACCAGTGGAACTGCAGCTCTTTGTAGAATTCTTTTGATATTGTATACTATATAATATTCACTGCCCACTGCTAATTTCATCCCATAATGCTTTGCAGAGCCTTTGGTTGGGAATGTTTTTTTGCCAATAACTGTGTTTGGATTTGTCCTAAGAGGATGGGACCACAACTAAATCGTTCAATAAGATGTGCTTTTTTGTTTTCAAGGCATCTGTTTGGTACTCTCCCTAGGTTAGGGAGGATCCCAAAATCATCACATCTCCCACTGCTTGCCCATTTTTCAGATTCACCATTGTGAAAGTACTATATGAACTTTAGCATATAAAGATAGAAAAGCTTATTTTATCATATCTGGTCATGTATAAGCATGGGTGGATTTTGCAAATTGGCAATCTGTGAAATTGTGTATTTATGGATTCGCAATCTGCAAAATTCACGAACTCTTGTGAATTTTGCGGATTCCTTTTTTTTTTGTGTTCGCAAGTGTTTCTGCCATTTTGCAAGGGTTTTTTACCAGTTCGCAAACGCGAACTTACTTGTCAGGTAGCAACGGTCGCGACCATGTTGTTTCTACGTCTGGTTCATCACAGCACCCTCTGTTTCACCACTGCCACCCTCTGGCTCACCCATGCCACCCTCTAGTTCATCACTGTAGATTATGGGGGGAAAAGCACACCTGCCCTGCCTCAACTGACATGAATGAATTAGGGGCTGAATAATGTGTCACTGAATTTGAACTTCCAGGCTGACACCTGCTTCCTTATCTGTAATTGCTTTCTGTTGCAGTGTAATTTTTTTAACAGGACCTTTGTTGTATACTTGTAGCTATTCTCTGAGCCTGCTGTGAGGGTCAGAGCAGGGTCATAGAATAGTTGCAAGTAGGCAACTGAACTCTGAAGGGGCCCCTCAGGAAGCACTACAGGGAATGGTTACTAATGATAAGATTGAACTTTTGCACCTGCTGAGTGCTTTTAGTTTTGCAAAAATCCAAATATCCTGCAGCATTCACAAAAAGTAATCCTTCAAGGCACTACAGGGAATGGTTACTAATGATAAGATTGAACTTTTGCACCTGCTGAGTGCTTTCAGTTTTGCAAAAATCCAAATATCCAGCAGCATCCACAAAAAGTAATCCTTCCAGGTCAAGATCCAAATCAAAGTGACCAGCACATGAAGAAAGCACTGGGAGGAGCCTGCTGGACAGGAACAGGAAGTTGCAAACTGTGGGGCACTTCCTTCCTCCCACCCGCCCCCCAAAATAGACTCCTTGCAAAAATAAAGTGCAGGCAAATGTCAACCTGAGGAGTTATTCTGATAAAAATCATAATTTTCAAGGTTTATGCTGCCTGCCTGTGGATTTCTTGTGCGAAATTGCAAATTTTGCAATTTAGCAATTGCGAGATTGTCGCTGCCCGCCGCATCTACGTGGTCGCAAGTGTTTACTCCCACGAAATTGTATAGTATTCTAGTTGGCAAGTGCGATCAAGCAAAAAATCCGCTACCCACGGATTTACGAATTTTCGGCAAGTTCGCGAGAGTTCGCGGATTGCGAATTTGCGGACAATCCGCAAAATCCGCGAGCGGTACGGATTTTACGCCCATGCTTAGTCATGTACAGGAAGCTTTTTGCAATTATTTTGCAATTTTAGCACAGTACAGACAAGTACACAGTGTCTTCAGCTACACTACACACACTACGCGAAGAAGTTTACAGTATAGTGTAGTGCTGCTACGCAAACTACGCCCAGGCTTAGTAAGTATGGGTATAGGGGTATATGTTTTGGGGTACTGAGGTATATGTTTTGGGGTGTTTGGGTATTTTAAGGGTTCAGATATAGTTTTGGGTTATGGGGTACAGGGGTAGTTTTAGGGTTTAGGGATAGGTATGGGTTTTGGGGTACAGGGGTATTTTTAGGGTTCAGGGCTAGGTTTGGGTTTTTGGGTATAGGGGTATTTTTAGGGTTCAGGGGTAGTTTTGGGTTTGGGGATACAGGGGTATTTTAAGGGTTCAGGGCTAGGTTTGGGTATTGGGGTACAGGGGTATTTTTAGGGTGCAGGGCTAGGTTTGGGTTTTGGGGTACAGGGGTATTTTAGGGTTCACGGGTAGGTTTGGGCTTTGGGGTACAGGGTTATTTTTGGGGTTCAGGGGTAGGTTTGGGTTTTGGGGGAGAGGGGTATTTTAAGGGCTCAGGGCTAGGTTTGGGTTTTGAGGTACAGGGGTATTTTAGGGTTCAGGGGTAGGTTTGGGTTTTGGGGTACAGGGGTATTTTTAGGGTTTAGGAATAGGTTTGGGTTTTGGGGTACAGGGTATATTTATTGGGTTAAGATGGGTTAGTCCTTAAGGGTGTTGGGGTATTTTAAGGAGTAAGGGTGGGTTTTGATTATGGGGTACAGGGGTATTTAAAGGGAGCAGGGTGGACACCCGGAGCTGGAATGTACAGAACCAGGGAAGAAAAAACAATGAAATATTTTGTTCGCTCGCTTTTTTTTCCCCGAAAGCCCGCGTAGACACACACCCACACCCCCAGCACACGCCCACAGCACACGATATGAGACATGGCATGAAGGGCGGAATGTGAACACAGCAGTTGATGGACAGAATGCATAACAATGTCATACATTCACCCCAGTACCGAGATCTGGCCCTAAATCCATCGTTTTTTTGGCCTCCCCACCACCCCAGTTCAGACATGGCCATATACAAATCAGCCTTGACCTTGTGCCTCATGGGAAACGTCCAGCCCTAATTGCCAGGCAATATTTTTCCTACACCAGAATCAAGCACCCTAGAACCAGTTTCTGGCTATCAGCCATTTTCAGCAAGAACAGCTTGACTCCAGTGGTGTGGAGAGCATGGGACTCACGTCTGAGCATACCCATCCCACTCAGGGTGACAAATGCAAAAACAACAGCTGATGGACAGAATGCAGAACAATGTCATACATTCACCCCAGTACAGAGATCTTGGCCTAAATCCATCGTTTTTTTGCACTCCACACCACCCCAGTTCGGACATGGCCATATGCAAATCAGCCTTGACCCTGTGTCTCATGGGAACAGTCCAGCCCGAAGGGCGGAACGTACCACACGCCCCCAGCATTTGTCACGCCCCCCAGCACAAGCCCACAGCACAACGCAGACACGCCCACAAGGGACTACTTTGCTGGCACGGTTCTTTTACCTTTTAAATGTATATGGTGGGCGTCTGCATAGCCTATGTCCTTCTGCTGCAACTGCCCTTTCCAACGCTGTATTGGGTGTTGTGATTGGTGCTGTGGTTCCTGAGATTACCCGCCTCAAAGGTTTGGGCTCTCTCTTTATTATATTAGTATGGATTAAGCCCGATCGATCCTCATGAACAAAAGAGCTGATCACCTTAAATAAACAATTGGGGCCCGATTTATCAAAATGTCAAGCAGTTCAACACAGCAAGACAACTTGCAGGTATACGCTGCTCTGCATGACAGAGAAAGAGCAGGGGTATGAAATATGTAGTAAGATAGGATGCATTCCTGTTCTCTCCCTGTGCTGTCATCCTGAGTGCTGCCTAGCATCAACATAGACACCCATGTACTATAAGATGCAAGTGTGCCTGTGCTACAGGCAGGATTGCTTTTGTACAGGAAGCAACACCTTCCTGCACAAAAACTACCATTACGCTACACACACGTAGCTCTGTGTCTGTTTTTTGTGTCTACTCCCCCTCCACAGACGCTGCTCACACCTGGCAGGAAATTGCCTCCACCTGTAGAACAAGGAGGATATTTAAACTCCGCCAGAACTCAGGACCGTTATTGACGGAGTCCCGATGCAGGCCAAGTAAGTTTGATTTGCGGTCCTCAAGCTGTGACAAAGTAAGTGGGGACACCGGGGGGATTTTGCGGTTCAATCCATGACCACGGGGACTATTTCCGTAACTACAGCAACAGTCATGCCTTGTATGTCCTTCTTTTTAATACACCAGTGTGTGACTAAAAGACAGACCACCTCCTGGGACTCATGAAGTTTCTCTCTAACAGTACCAAGTAAGAATTGGAATGTTTTCATGTCTCCCTCCACACAATTGCCACTGCATTTTTCGCTAATGAACTTATGGCACAATAACGCATGTTATCAACACGATCATTATGCACCACATTATGCACCACACTCCGACACTTACTGCATTCCACCTCCGCTTTAATTCCTATAGCAAAGGCACGACAGTATAAAGTCCCACAACTTCAACGTGTCTTATCTGAAGCTAATCTCCATATGTGTGTGTTTGTCTGTTTGTCTTTGTGATTTTAACCCCTAACTGGTACGAAACTAGAGGAACTCGAGGAAATCACCCTCTTACATATATCGCACATTAGCAAATGCGTCACTTAGCTGGTTACACATATTTTGTAAACAACCTTTTTAATTCACTCTTCACATAAGGTCCTGATGAAAGCCAGATTTAACAAAAGGCCAGGCTGAAACATGTTGACCACACTGGATGTGGGAGCTCATAGTCACCTCCACTCACATCCGCTGCCTTGCTTTTAACCGTGCCAGGGGCCCATTATTAAAATAACCCTTGTGGACACCTGGACCGTTAGGACAGTTTTTAAACCTACACTCTTAACACATCACTACACACTCTCTTAAAAAAATCAGCTCCGCTGTAAGCAGACGTCGCTGCACACCCAAGGCACCTACAGTGCCCTGGGTGGGGCCCGATCATGAAGCTTGCCATCAACTTGGTTGGTGGGTGAGGGTCTTCATAATAAACAAATTGTTTTCTCCCTAACTTCTGAAAAGCACACTTTGAACTTCTAACAAATAGCTAGCGCTTTTTGATTTCCAAACATGTTTGTGTATAACCACTAGTTGAGCTATGCGAATATCAGGAGGGAGCAACCTGCTCTATTGCACGCAAGAATACCCAGCTAAACAGATCATCATGTCATGACATGAAGGCCTTGAAGAATACCACTGAGAAACCATTGGGACCCAATGTTTTTCCCAAATGTAATTGGTTAAATGCCTTTCCAAGTTCCTTGATGCTAAGGTTCGTCTCCAGGATTTCCCTTTCCATGGTGATCGGTTTTCTAGTGGGGAGGTTGTTATTAAATTCAGCCAACCTGGTTGTCTTGATCACTTTGGCTTGGGAGCATAATGTAGCATAATAGATTGCTAATATATGAGCTAAGTTCAGTTCACCTCTCACGTTACTTCCATCTTCATATTTTATGTAGGAGATGGGGTCAAGTCTAGTCGTGTTTATGCATAGCCAATGAAGAGCCATGCTGGCTTTGACATGCTTTTAATACATTAAACTAGTAGCAAGCAATGCAGTTCTTGCCCCACTTAACAATGTGTGCTAAAGAACGGCCTGGTTCTACAATGAGTTTCTAAAGATTGAAGGAAAGGGTGACCTCAAGTAGGGTGACCCGTTTGGTCTGTCAACAGATCAGTTGGACACCACATTGAGGTCTTCTCACAGAACCCTAGGCACAGGTGAAAATTACATCAGTAATTTACTTAAAACATTTAGGGGCATATAATCAAGAACGGCGTTAACAAGTATTGCCGGTTTAGCAGCAGAAAACTGCAGCTAAAATGGCAATAATGGACTTGATAATATGCCCTTGAGAATTCCAATAGAAGTCCATGTTCTGGCGTGAACATGGGTTTCTATGGGAATTCTCCAGGGCATATTATCAAGCCCATTATCGCCGCTTTAGCTGCAGTTTTCTGCCGGTGATAATTTTAATGCGGTTCTTGATAATATGCTCCTGAGTCTGTAGCTGGTGGGGTGGTGCATATATGCTAATCAGAGGCAGAGGTTCCTGTTGAAGTAGTCCAGTCACTGCAATGTATCTGCCTATGTTGGTGTGCCGGATCTTTGACACTTTAAAAGAAACATGGTTTCGGATCAAAATGGTCAGCCCTGGGGCATTTGGAAAAGCCAACATGCAGAAGCCCATATGCATCATGAAGGGACACTGATTGATGGCCGTAACCCTGTCCTGTAAATTATTGATATTCCATGCAAGAATGTGCACTTGGCCATGAGTAGCCATCTTGTCTTGTTCAGCCATAGCGGGGAGCTTTGTGAATGGTCTGTAGGATCCCTGGTGGCATGTTTAGAGGTCAGTTCTGCCTTGCAGTGTCTTGAAAACACACCTGATGGTCATTTGTCCCTAGCCCTTCTGGGGTGGGAGCTACCTCAATGTTGCTAAACCTTTTTGCACTCAGCCAGGGAGCATCTCTAGCTGAAGTTCGACTGCACCTCCACCCAGTTCCTCTGTTACTCTGTCAACTGTGTCTTTTTTAAACCTGTCTGATTTATGAGAGATCCGGAGTTAGCGTGCCTATCTTCCTCTCCAGGTACAGTCTGAATTCTTAAATTCCCTTGAAAATTAAGGCTGTCTGGTCTGCAGGCAAGTCTTTGGAAGGTGGCAGAGCCAAAGATTGTCTTTCTCCATGGCTGACATGGGAATTCATCAATTCTCCCCTGTGTGGTCAGTGATACACACTTGCCTTTCCCCATTAGGCTGCGAGAAGTGCAATGCTGGTTTAATGGTGTAAGCGGGGGGGGGGGGGGGCTGGAGGCATGGCTTGCACACCAAGATGTCTGCTACGACCATAGTCCTTTTCTCTAGATGTTGGCCTTCCTGAGGAGCTGGGGTACCAGAACATCAACCAGCTTCCGCCGGTCGCAACCTCAAACATAAATGACAAGGAATGCTGGCTGGGATGGTTCCTGGCAGGAAGCAGCAAGCAGGTTGCCGTACCCTGGATAATTCCATCAGTGGCTGAGACATTTGATATCATGCAGTTAACCCCATCAGGCATTTCAGCACGTCATCCAAGCCATCTCCCTGCCTGCACAGATGCATGCTCACGACCATGGGGCCCCAGCCGTTGATGCCACATATCTCCCCCAAAACTGATGTCATAGGCACCAGTCATTCTGCATCTGCGTCTCAGCTCCTCAATCCACTCTGTCGCCCTACTCATCACTGAGCTGCCCCACTTGGTTACGCTGAGTTGGCGATGCGGCAAGCGCAATGTAATTGTTTTTATTTATTTTTTACTTTATACACTACCCCGCACCCACCCCGCCCACCACTCTTACCTGTGCAGGCGGCCACTGACTGATAGATCTCAATGGTTTGCAATTAGGATGGGACGCCCCTTTCATGCCCCCTTTTAAATGCAATTTGAAATGATACATGAAATCCATTTTGCAATTTGAAGAGGCTTTTCTAAATTTCAAAACGGGGTAGAACATTGATGAATATCATTTTGGAGTTGCCGACCCTCTGACTTTGTGAATCGCAGGACTTGCTGCTGAAAAAGTGTTCCTGCATAAGGAACCTATGGCCAGATGTAGTAATTTTCCTTTCATAAATTCGACCTACCTCATTATTATTCATGAGACAGGTTGCAGATTGCGACCCACTACGATCTGCTAATGGCACGGTAGCTGGCAGGGGTCTGTAGTCTGTGATTGCTTTTACACAAAGCAATGTTTTTTTTTATGCAGTCTATTTATCTAAAAGTTAAAGAAATATTTTTCAGAATATTCAATAGATCTATGGACAACTGCCTCCTCCCCAAAAACATGTTGTCAACCTTCTGAAGGGGGAAGGGTTCCCCTGAGGACTTCTTCCCGTTTCCGAATGGCTAACCATCAATTTTGAATTGAAGGTAAAATATTAGGGCCTCATTTATGAGGCCTTGCGTCAGTTTTGCGCTTCCGATGCGTCACTTTTTGTGACGCATTGGTGGCGTAAACAATGCCTACTGTTGAGCACTATTTACAAAGTGACGCATCTAAGCAGATGTGTCACTTTGTAAACCCCTGCGCTACATTATACCTGTGTCATGTATAATGTATGCAGAGGGGGCGTTCCCCCGCAAAAAGCCTCGTAATAGTGACGCAGTGAAATCTATGAGATTTCACTACGTCACTTTTAGGATGCTGTTGCGTCAAAATCTTGCGCCAGCCTCACAGCAGGCGTAAGACTGACGCAAGCCCTATCACATGGGGCTTTCCCCGTGTGAAAGGACACATTGCTGGAGTTGCGTCACTTTTGTGACACATTCCAGCAATGCGTGACTTTTGCGCTTACAGATATGTCAGAAATACTGACGTATCTGTAACTCCTTGCAACATGATGCGTCATACTGTAAATATGACGCATCATTGGTCTCGCAAGGAGGGCACAGTGAAAATTGACGCATCGCTGTTTTCACGCAGCGATGCGTCACTTTTCATAAATGAGGCCCTTAGTGTTTTTCCCCTGGTTTTGGTATTCGCAAGGCACGCCCTTAATGTGGACCCCTGCCTGCTCCTGAAAAACATAAGTGTCATTTTTCTTTTTTTTGTAAACACATCGAAAATGGTGTGCCCTAAAAAAAAGATTATTTAAAAGGAATCACAGCATGGTGGCCTGTTGTCCCCAGTAGGCCACCATGCTTGTGAATGTAGCCAATCGTAGTTGGTCGTTATTTGTGACCTACCTCAGTAATAATAATGAGGTAGCTTGATTTGTGATGCACTACAAATCAGTATTTTGGGAACCAACCTATCAATACATGTGTATGCTAAATTCCGGTGGCTTCTGTAGAAATTGTACGTAAATTGTGACCATTTCTAACCAATCCATGTTTGTACATTCCATTTAGGAAATCACAAATCGTGAATCATTATTCGTCGCTATTTACGATTTCTTGAATGAATCTTTGTACATGAGCGCCTAAGCCTCTATAATGATCATATACTGCTACTGTCTCCCACAGTGCATTGCATTGCAAATTAAAAATTATTTTTAAAAGAGTGCATCTCGTGGTTTGTACTTTCATGGTTGCTTTCTAACAGCCAAGTAAAAATTGGAAGAAAGAATATTTTTTATAATTAGGTCAAATGAGGTGACTATTTAAAAAAAAACGATTCTGTTTCTATAAACCTTTACCCTTGATAGCGTTTACTAACTAAACGACTGTTACATAATAAAGCAAACACAACATATTGATTAGATACACAGGTATGACAATAAAAGGAAAGTACGTGCGTTGGCTCGTCTGCAAACACACAAAGGAAAAAAAAGGGAGCAGAACAGTGGCAGAAGGCAAAATGTAGATTACTGCCAAAATGTAGATTACGTTGTGCCAAGGGCAGAGTTAACAAATGTGGGTGCAGTACAAGGGTAAATGGGGGATGGATCATTGCAAAAAGATGGTCCGAATAGGAAAAGCAAGAGTTGGCAAATGATAGTGCTGGCAACTGTGCATTTAACCGTGAGCTCTCTGATCTCTACTGCAGGATGGTAAACCAGGTGAAGCACAGTGAGCAGTAGGGAGGCAATGGGTACTGAGGGCCTTATTTATGAGAAGTGATGCATCGCTACATGAAAACAGCAATGCGCCACTTCTCATTGCGCCCTCCTTGCGACATGATGGATGCGTCATATTTACATCATGTCACAAGAAGTTACAGATACGTCAGTATTTCTGACGTATCTATAGGCACAAGAGTGACGCATTGCTGGGGTGTGACGCAACTCCAGCAATGTGTCCTTTGTAACTGCATCAGTATTACGCCTGCTGTGGGGCGTGTGTAAGATATTGACGCAATGGCATCCTAGAAGTGGTCCACTGCAATCTAATAGATTTCAAAGTGCCACTTCTGCAAGGCTTTTTGCGGGGGAATGCCCACCCTGCATACATTATACCTGGTGCAGGTATAATGTGGTGCAGGGGTTTACCAAGTGACGCATTGGCCTAGATGCGTCATTTTGGAAATAGGGTGCAGCATGGTGCATTTTTTACACCGCTGGTGGCATAAAAGTGACGTAAGGCCTCATAAATAAGGCCCTGAGTATATTAGGGAAGATGAGTCACTGAATGAAGCGATGACTGGATGATAGTGACAGTGGTAAATGGAAGAAGAAAGTGTTGGAGAGTATTTTTCTTTTTTTCAGTGTGTATCATTTCCTGAAAGAATTACAATAATAAAGCCATTTTTTTCTATTCTATACCTCTTGCGTACCAGCGAATGATCCAAACACAGTTCTAATACAGCGCGGAGGTACTTTGTTTAAGAGGAAAAACAAATTGGGATCTTGAAGAGGGTAGGTGTTTAAAAAGATTACTGTCCCTGCCACCTTCTGCTAAGGCCCCAGCCGTCAGGACAGAGACTGACCTAGCGGCACTGACCTAGCGGCATGTAGCTATAGCCTTTGTGAAGAGATGAACATTTTGGATGAGACTGGAAAGGGCTGAGTACCCCAAAATAGGTACACTATGTAAAAAGGAATTTATGAATAGTGAATCAAAATAGGCAGGATCAAACAGGGTAAGGATTGTTGACTTGAGCAATAACATAACAATAAAATTCAACATACCAGACACAATTAGCACAGCCAATCTCAATATGTTATTTACAACAAGGGGTGGTGATGGACAGAGTCTCTGAATTAAGCAGAGTACTCTCACCCAGTCAAGAGATCAGGGCTAGATCCAACACCGTTTTTTAGCTCATTGCATCATCCCAGTTTCAGAACCTGGCTGTATGCAAATTAGTCTGTCCCTGGCCCAGTGCATCATGGGAACAGGGCAGACCAGACTACAAAAGCCAATTCTTACACTGGGAAGGAAACAAGCTTCCGGGGACCGGTTTCTGCCATTTCAGGCGTCTTCGGCCCGGCTTGCTTGAATCCTGATGGTGCAATGAGCAAGGGACTCACATCTGAGTATACCCTTCCACGCTTAGGGTGGACAAAATTATTTACAACAAGGGGTGGTGATGGACAGAGTCTCTGAATTAAGCAGAGTACTCTCACCCAGTCAAGAGATCAGGGCTAGATCCAACACCGTTTTTTAGCTCATTGCATCATCCCAGTTTCAGAACCTGGCTGTATGCAAATTAGTCTGTCCCTGGCCCAGTGCATCATGGGAACAGGGCAGACCAGACTACAAAAGCCAATTCTTACACTGGGAAGGAAACAAGCTTCCGGGGACCGGTTTCTGCCATTTCAGGCGTCTTCGGCCCGGCTTGCTTGAATCCTGATGGTGCAATGAGCAAGGGACTCACATCTGAGTATACCCTTCCACGCTTAGGGTGGACAAAATTATTTACAACAAGGGGTGGTGATGGACAGAGTCTCTGAATTAAGCAGAGTACTCTCACCCAGTCAAGAGATCAGGGCTAGATCCAACACCGTTTTTTAGCTCATTGCATCATCCCAGTTTCAGAACCTGGCTGTATGCAAATTAGTCTGTCCCTGGCCCAGTGCATCATGGGAACAGGGCAGACCAGACTACAAAAGCCAATTCTTACACTGGGAAGGAAACAAGCTTCCGGGGACCGGTTTCTGCCATTTCAGGCGTCTTCGGCCCGGCTTGCTTGAATCCTGATGGTGCAATGAGCAAGGGACTCACATCTGAGTATACCCTTCCACGCTTAGGGTGGACAAAATTATTTACAACAAGGGGTGGTGATGGACAGAGTCTCTGAATTAAGCAGAGTACTCTCACCCAGTCAAGAGATCAGGGCTAGATCCAACACCGTTTTTTAGCTCATTGCATCATCCCAGTTTCAGAACCTGGCTGTATGCAAATTAGTCTGTCCCTGGCCCAGTGCATCATGGGAACAGGGCAGACCAGACTACAAAAGCCAATTCTTACACTGGGAAGGAAACAAGCTTCCGGGGACCGGTTTCTGCCATTTCAGGCGTCTTCGGCCCGGCTTGCTTGAATCCTGATGGTGCAATGAGCAAGGGACTCACATCTGAGTATACCCTTCCACGCTTAGGGTGGACAAAATTATTTACAACAAGGGGTGGTGATGGACAGAGTCTCTGAATTAAGCAGAGTACTCTCACCCAGTCAAGAGATCAGGGCTAGATCCAACACCGTTTTTTAGCTCATTGCATCATCCCAGTTTCAGAACCTGGCTGTATGCAAATTAGTCTGTCCCTGGCCCAGTGCATCATGGGAACAGGGCAGACCAGACTACAAAAGCCAATTCTTACACTGGGAAGGAAACAAGCTTCCGGGGACCGGTTTCTGCCATTTCAGGCGTCTTCGGCCCGGCTTGCTTGAATCCTGATGGTGCAATGAGCAAGGGACTCACATCTGAGTATACCCTTCCACGCTTAGGGTGGACAAAATTATTTACAACAAGGGGTGGTGATGGACAGAGTCTCTGAATTAAGCAGAGTACTCTCACCCAGTCAAGAGATCAGGGCTAGATCCAACACCGTTTTTTAGCTCATTGCATCATCCCAGTTTCAGAACCTGGCTGTATGCAAATTAGTCTGTCCCTGGCCCAGTGCATCATGGGAACAGGGCAGACCAGACTACAAAAGCCAATTCTTACACTGGGAAGGAAACAAGCTTCCGGGGACCGGTTTCTGCCATTTCAGGCGTCTTCGGCCCGGCTTGCTTGAATCCTGATGGTGCAATGAGCAAGGGACTCACATCTGAGTATACCCTTCCACGCTTAGGGTGGACAAAATTATTTACAACAAGGGGTGGTGATGGACAGAGTAATTTGCATATAGCCAGGTTCTGAGCTGGGATGGGGCAGTGAGATAAATAACGGTGATGGATCAAGCCCTGATCTTTGGACTGGGTAAGAGTGGTCTGCTTAATTCAGACACTCTGTTCATCACCACCCCCTTTTCTGAATCGTTTTTGGCCACTATAGGTGTGGCAGGGTATACTCAGACATGAGTCCCTTTCTCACTGCTCCATCAGGATTCAAGCAAGCCGGGCCGAAGAGGCTGAAATGCCAGAAACCGGTCCCCGGTAGCTTGTCTCCTTTCTGGTGAAGAATTGGCTTGGTAGTTTGGTCTGCCCTGTTCCCATGATGCACTGGGCCAGGGACAGACTAATTTGCATATAGCCAGGTTCTGAGCTGGGATGGGGCAGTGAGATAAATAACGGTGATGGATCAAGCCCTGATCTTTGGACTGGGTAAGAGTGGTCTGCTTAATTCAGACACTCTGTTCATCACCACCCCCTTTTCTGAATCGTTTTTGGCCACTATAGGTGTGGCAGGGTATACTCAGACATGAGTCCCTTTCTCACTGCTCCATCAGGATTCAAGCAAGCCGGGCCGAAGAGGCTGAAATGCCAGAAACCGGTCCCCGGTAGCTTGTCTCCTTTCTGGTGAAGAATTGGCTTGGTAGTTTGGTCTGCCCTGTTCCCATGATGCACTGGGCCAGGGACAGACTAATTTGCATATAGCCAGGTTCTGAGCTGGGATGGGGCAGTGAGATAAATAACGGTGATGGATCAAGCCCTGATCTTTGGACTGGGTAAGAGTGGTCTGCTTAATTCAGACACTCTGTTCATCACCACCCCCTTTTCTGAATCTCAATATGTTGGCAAAAAACAGGGCCAGGGAAGATGACTTGAGATCCTTAAGAAACAAGAAATCCATATCTCCCCTGATGACTTCATTGCGGGAGGAGGAAACGTTCCCCTATTTAGAACATTTACTAAATGCACGTCTATTTAGATGTTGGGTCAACATGGTTTTAAATTCCCATGGTCAGGGTTCCCTTTTAGAAGGGGATAATATTTGTATATATGATTTTAAAATGAAAGGTGATTGATGCACATTTTATTGGATTGTCTTTGGTTTTTAGAGCAGTGAAGGAATTATTGAGGCACATTTTAGAGAAATATGATATCAGGGAAAGGCCGCAAACAGCAATTTTGTTTGTGGATATGCGGTTTCCTGATGTAGCCTGCACTCTGGGGTGATTTTAATGAAGTTTTAGCACAGATTTCAGTATCTTATTCTAACATCTTGCTGGGGTTATTTGATATCATCTGTTGTGGAGGCCAAACTGTTTTACCTGGTTCTGTCTTTTATCGGGTTTTATCTTGAAGTTGCTTTATAATTGTATGTACATTTTTTAATTATGTAGTTGTTTTTATTGAGCAAAAGTTTGTAAGACCCAGGTCTAAATAGACTTACTGATATTTCTTAGTTACATTTGGAATGTGACCAAACACCAACAGTTTCCCAAACCCCAAATTGAGGACCTACTTGAGAGGTCAGCGGACATGGGGCTCTGTCACAGGCCTATATGACTTTCAATTTCCATTCGGCAGTGAATGGAGTGGCAGTGGCAATGGCAGTGAATGGAGGATGACCGGTTGCTGCTGTCGTTGCTGATCATAAAATGGCAGCCGTAGTGCAAATATGTATAGCGGGTATGCCTTAGGTGCACCAGAAGCAAGTGCCTCCATGCCTGTCTTCACCCCAAAGCACCAGCGTTAATCAAGCCTTGCAGCGTCTCCAACCTAAAAACAGAATCCGATAACCTACAGTGGTGAGTCCCTAATCTCCTATTATATGCCACCTGATACTCTTAACATGGGTACCAAACATCTCCTTCAAAGGGAAATCTGCTCCTTTGTAGATTGTGTTGTGAATTATAAACTTACTACAGCACCTTATTAAGAAATGTGTAATGCCCGCTATATGGTGAAGAAACAGTGCATTAATTAAAGATTTAATTACCAATGATGACATTAAACTTTAATTTGTTTTGGAAACTTGGGTTCCGAAGAATGCAACCTCATGCTAGAGAATATGGTACCTCAGGATTGTAATTTAATTGAGCTGAAACACTACTGGTAAGTGTTGGTACCACCAATTGCCACCTTGATAAGTGTCCTAACCTCTAAACCACACCCCCAAGTCTCCAAAGAATATTTTGACTGGTTAAAAGAAATGGTCTTTTGTGGTCAATCATTATTTACTGAAGCTATCGTACTCTGCAACTTTACCATGAGCTGAAAGCAAAGAAAATATTACTAGCACCAAACTATTGAATACCACAAGTCCGTTTGGCGACTCCCAGCTCGTTAATTGTCCTAAGAATAAAGTTAGTACAGCTAAATGAGTGTAATTTCTAGAATCTATTAAATTATCCCGGGCAGATTATCTGATTACATTTGGCATGCTAACAAAATATATGCAGGCTGAGAGCCGCAGTTTCTCCCACAACTCTATCCAGAGATGCAACTGGAACTAACTCAGTCCGACAACCTGCAGCAAAACATTCAACAGGGGTGCCACTCCCTCATATTAATGATAAGGACGGCAAACTTAATTCAGCCTTTACTATAATTTTGAACTGAATCACTATACTTGAAACTAGGAATAAAAGCCAAATTTAATTCCTGCCCTTTTGGCACTCACCTGACCTTACCAAAGAAAAAGACATTTTTAGAAAAACTAGTAAAAATTTAGAAAATCGGATAAACCTGCATGTGAAGTTATCATTACCTTGCTAGGAGGACAAAAAAAACTTTACTCCCAGCAGATCCTCTTGGATAAAAGAACATCAGAAAAAACTATTTAAAACTTTAAAATAACTTAACAGACCTAGCTCTATAAAGAATAATATACTCATGACTCAGTTCATTCTTCCATGAGAAAGTAATGTTCCACTACTATTCCATTATGCGTTTAACAACAGAAGAAATCACACTTATTGTTAAAACTGTTACTATGTATCACTTTGGAAAAAGCCCTCTCTTAATCCAGAGCACCCAGTGATCCAGCCAACTGATTTAATTTCTAGTTTACCTGGGTAAACTTCAGGAAAAAGCAACTACAATCTAACTTCAACACCTTATTCAGGGCAATAATATACTGGACTTAAATCAGGCGGCTTTTAGATCAAGATTTGATATCAATCCTGTAACTATTTTTGTGATAGACAATCTTAGACTTTCAACCAACGGTGGAGGTACTGAAGTTGGAAGTTCCTCTGGTATATGCCCTCACCCCTTCTATTTAATTGTACATTCAGCCTCTTGCATCACACTTAAAGAACTTCAACATGACTATTTACGCAAGTGCTGATGACAAACAAATTCAAATAAGCCTATGAGATGATCCGGAAAATGCTCTCACTGGAATAATCCCTTCCCTGGACGCTGTGAACCATTGCATGCACCAGAAGTATCTCAAATTGAATGCCTTAAAATCTGGCAAATTGCCTACACAAAGCAAAATAAATTCATAGCATACTTCCCTATAGTAGTCATGAGTGAATTAGCTAGTTAAAATTTCCCAAATAACCAAATCACGTCTCAATCAGCTTTGAGCCCTATGCAGAAAATTTCCATTCCTCTCTTTTTCACACTGACTTTCTGTGGCTAATGTCTTTATTCAATCAAGAACAGATTATGGCAATTTTTCCTATTTTAGCCTTCCAAAAACCATACAGGTTGCCTTAAAAAAATCCAGAATACTTTAACAAGATAAATATTCAGTTTAAAAAATGTTTAGGTCAGGGACATTGGCTTCTTGTGGAACAACACATCCTTTTCACATTTGTGTGCCTCATGTACAAAAATTTATTATGAACAGGGCAAAATTCCTAATAAAGAAATCATGATGTATCATCTCACTCAGAACTTAAGATCATGGAATGTACCCATTTTGGAAATAACCTCAATTTAGTATTGCAAATAGGCAGGAACAGCCTTCCCATAAAACACCGAGCTGTTGTTTTTACAGTTAAGGAAATCCCTGATGCATGAATATTTAACAGATAAAGCAATCCACGAATGTAGCTCATCATTCACTTTATTCAGTACTTATTCCCAGTGATGTAACAATATGTGTTTTTTTCATCCCAGGGTCTGACTTCCTAGTAGTTATGCAGAGGATTCTCTAACCACAGGGACATCTTTGACTGTGGTTCTTACAGATAATGTTTTTTGTCCGACACTGTGGTCAATTCTCAACTGTAACCTATAAAAGAAAGGTTCAGTATCCCTTAGTTTAAACTACTAGTAATGATCATGAAGTGAAGGTTTTCTAATGCAGGCATATTTTAAGGTTTCCAGGAACGCTGCCCACACCCATACCCAGATTTTCTCCAGCCCTTCAGGTACATCCCGACCCCTCTCCCACATCAGTCTTGGCCTTTCATGACCAGGGCTCAATAATTCCATTCAGTATCAATATTCAGCCACAGGCTCCATTGGTCCTATAGACTATGGGTCATATTATTAAGAAACAGTGTTAAAATTATTGCCGCTTTAGCGGCAGAAAACTGCCGCTAAAATGGTAATAATGGGCTTGATAATATGCCCTTGAGAGTTCCAAGAGAAGCCCATGTTTTGGTGACAATATGGGCTTCTATTGGAATTCTCAAGGGCATATTATCAAGCCCAGCGGCGATAATTTTAACTCCATGCTTGATAATATGCCCCTATAACAACTTGTTTTACACGTCTGTGCTGGGCCCGGAGGCCACAGCAAACATTATCTGCACCACCTCTATGAGGATAAAGAGCAGCTCCAAGATGAGAAATGGAATGCTATTTTTAAGGCAATACAATCTGATGATCCTTGGAAATTTTGGCTTATTGTTCACTGGTTCACAGCTTTTCAGAAGGCCATCAGATGAGAGATATAACCAATATTTCAGTGTCTGGATGGTCTGCCTATATCTACTTGCTATATGCCGATCCCCTCATCCCGCTGCTTGAGACAAAGTCTGACCGAGACACGACAAGTCTCCCATTTCCTGTATGTGCTTCCAGTTTAATATTGGAGCTAGTCATGGAGGGCATGGTTATCTATACCTGGTATTTGATGCATTAAGCAGTGGCACTCCAGGTCCAAATGGACTCCCACCTAGTATTTTCAAGACATCTAACTCAGAATGGACAAATAGGCTGACCTCTCTTTTCAATGCCTGTTTGTTCAGGGATTAGGCTTCCAAGAGTTAGCACTAAAACATAGGAAGGGCTCCAACGACAGGCCTAAAAATGTCAGTCTCATTGCCCTACTTGATGTGGAGGGAAAGAGTTTTGCGAACATTCTGAATAAAGAACTGGAGGAATGGGCAAGTGACAAGAAAATTATACCAGCAACACAAACATGCTTCAAAAAGGCACAGGGACGGAGATTAATTTAATACATATAACGGCAATGATCGATCGCTCTACAAACAAAGGTGCAAGTCCTTTTTACAGTGCATCATTAACTTTGACCCAGAGTAGGCTTCTATCCATTTTATCGACTGCTGTGGCAAATTATCAGCCTAGGACATTCCCTTGCTGAAGGCCATCATCAACCTGTACTCCAATACATGGGTGAAAGTGAAAGTGGGAAGAAAATGGTCCACCTCAACGAAGAGTTACACAAATAGGGAGCTGAAAGAATGTTGTATTTGGAACCTTCTACTTTTTAATCTGTACTTAGCAGACTTGAATGTTTACCTAAGCACAGTCAAAGCTTTCAATTCTAAAAATAGTAGGCAGGAGTCTGCACCTACTGCAGTATGATGATGATACGATTTCAATGGACCAAGATGCAATTGGGTAGGTATTAGCAGTTAAGAAAAAGGTTCTCATCTATGCTTTCCAACGCACCTTAAAAATCTCTTGAACCCTGATCTCCCCACTATCAGCAAAGTCATTGACAGTAAACTGATGCCATTCCCTACATATGACTGCTTTGTTTCTAAAACGAGTCTATCAACCTGGACGTTTGTGGTGCAATGGCCATGTTACACGCGTCCATTCCAGCTACCATCTAGCACGATTTATACCCAAATCCGGCTAGAGTTCAATTTGGCTCGCCAAGATTATGGCCCAGATGCATGAAGCTAAAAACCGCTCGCAAAGAGGCAGATTCTCAGAATCTGCCCCTTTGCGACCAGTATTTTTGCATTTGGGATGCATCATCCCAAATGCAAAAATCGCAAATTGAGAATTCGCTAAATTGCGATTACTTACATTTAAGGAATCTAAAATGGAGATTCCTTAAATGCAATGCATTAAAGTTTAAAAAATAGCGATTTCGCTAATAGGGCAAATTACCATGAAGTACAACTTCATAGTAATTAGCAAAAAATTAAGGGCATGTGTGTGCGCAACATATCTGCACAGATCAATTTCAGGGGTGCAATAGGATGTCCTTTGGACACCCCTGCACCCTTGAAATCGCATTCTCATTTTGCGATTCGCTAATTGCGATTCGCAAATTGAAAATTCTTCCCATACATTCCTATGGGCCTCTTGGCCCATAGGAATGAGTGGGGAGGTATTACTTAATGGCGACTCGCAATTTGCGAATCGCAATTAAGGTATTTTAAGAAATCGCTATTTTTAAAGTGATTTCTTCTTCATGCCATTTTGATATTCCTTATTATGGATTCCTTATTTTTCTCTAATAAGGAATCGCAAAATGGATGCTTGATGCATCTGGGGGTATATGCTTTACGCTCGCTTTCGTGTGCCAAGGTAGCACTAGCTGAGCAGGGGTCAATGAAGGAGCTTCTGTGGAGTATCATTCAAGACAAGAAATTAGAAATGCAAAGTTTTTATCAGGCGGTGATTGGCTGGCTTGCCGCTAGTAATCTCATTCAAGTTTCTTTACCACCGAGAAAACTAGACATAATACTTCTGAAATATGCTAGGCTGCTTGCAAGTTATTCGCACAAAAGCCCGTGCACACTTAATCATGGATTTCTATCATGCATTAACATTACCGCCATATCTGTCAAAACACCCTAAAAGCAAACCAGCAAGGTCGTTTGACTGACAAAAACATGATTTACCCAGGGGTTGTGGAGCCTCGAAGGAGTGTCTTTCTCGCGGTATTTGCCTGTTCCCTTATCTTTCTTGTCTCTGGAGTTACTGACTACTGCATACTTTTAGGCACCTGAGGCCCGATGTAGGTCGGTCGGTAACGGCCGAAAATCGGTATTTTCAGCCGTTAGCGACCGGTATTTGAGCTTTGGTATGTAGGGACACATATTTTACAGAATCGGCAAATTTACCGATCGGTAAATTTACCGATTCTGTAAAATACCGAATCGGTATTTCTACCGATTAGGTAAATTTGGTATGTAGGTGGGACTCTTCTGAGTCCCACAAGCCTTACCGATTCGGTATTTTAGCATCAAATTCAATTTGATGTTAAAATACCGATTCAGGTGTGCATGCACATGTGTGCATGCACACCTGTGCCATATGACAGGCAGACCTGCCCTTAAGGCAGGTATGCCTGCCACATGGCCCCCGAACCTTTTTTGGGGGTGCTAGAGGGTGTCAAAGCCCATAGGAATGAATGGAGCATTACCGGTCGGTATTTACCGAATCGGTAAATACAGATATTTACCGATTCGGTAAATGGAACATCTGGATGTTACTACATACCCCCCCTTCTTATTTACCGATTCTTAATTACCGAATCGGTAAAATTCGGTAATTAAAAATCGGTAAATAAGTCCTACCTACATGGGGCCCCTGATCTTATAAAGCTGTTGTTGAGAAAATGTCTGAGGGCCCGATTCACAGAATGAACTTAAGACTCAATCCTAAACTTACTACTATTTTGGCATTCACAGAATGCACTTACTACTTTTGGTATTCACAGAATGAACTTACTACTTTTGGTATTCACAGAAGTTAGGATTTTGTCTTAAGACAGACTTAAGACAGACTTAAGACAAAATCCTAACTTCTGTGAATACCAAAAGTAGTAAGTTCATTCTGTGAATACCAAAAGTAGTAAGTGCATTCTGTGAATACCAAAAGTAGTAAGTGCATTCTGTGAATACCAAAATAGTAGTAAGTTTAGGATTGAGTCTTAAGTTCATTCTGTGAATCGGGCCCTGAAATAGGAGTCTTGCCAGTTATCAGCTAGATTTTTTAAATGAAGAAGTCTGCACCAGGACGGTGAGTACTGTGGCTTGAACATTTATTGATTTGTCTATTTAAAAAAATTCAATGATTGTTCTAGCAGTACAATAATGGGTTGAATCTGGTTCAAGAAGTCGGCGTTGTCCTATATTGTGCATTAACTGTAAGGTTTAGTAGAATTTATGCAAATAGCACTAGCACTTTTTGTTTGGGAGTCGGCTGTTTGCACTTACTATAATACCAGGGCAACCTACTGATTGTCAACCCTTTTTGAACTACTATGTTTACACAAATACCAGCTCCTGAATTTTCTGGCCCCTTTTTAGGTCTCGCTAGACGAAAGCAAAAGCGAAGCTTTTGCTGTGTATGCGAGACAACTTATGTAGTTACTTTTGGGGGAATGTGGACAGCAGACTGTCACAAGCTTTTTCTGGCCGAGATTGTACCTCGTGGGCGCGCACGGCGCCGTGCCCAGCGAGGCTCCGCCCACATGGTTACCAGAGCTGCGCCTGCTGGTTGAACGCTGCCTCGGCCATGCGGGCAGCCGGTTCTCTGGTAGTATCCCGCACGGACAGGTAATGGAGACCTGCAACGGTCCCTTGTGCATCCCTACGATTCCCCCCCCCGCGCTCACACGTCCCGGGAGCTTTCTAGTAACACCCGCCGGCAGCGCGGTCTGTCACCCTCCTGCACAGCTCGGGGACAAAGAGGCAGCCTCTCACCTGCTCCTAATCGTACTTCTCGTCATCGGCGCTGACAGACATGGCCATCGCCCGGCGGAGGCTCCTTCCCGGAGAGGCGGCAGGCCCCTCCCACCGAGGACTGCCTCATGAATAACATGCACCCGCGCGTACCAGGAAGAGGTTGAGCTCGGCTCTTAACCAATGGCAGCCGTCCCAGCTCGCCGCGGCTCCACGCAAAGGCCTCCCGCCCACCGGCGCCCCGGCACAGGCAGCGATGACACGGGGCGCGTGCGGCGCTGTTTACACCGGGGGCTCCACCCAGCACGGAGCGGAAACGGAATGCACAGCGCGCTCGTAACTTAATTAACCTATATTGTAACTACTAAGTGTTCTGCTGCTTACTCAAACATTCTTCACAACACACTCCCTATGGCTGCACCTTTCCCCAAACCGACTGCGCTGTCGTGAAAGCCGTTTCTGAAATGTCACGCCTCGGTTTACGAAAGGCGCCCATTGTATGCGTGGGTTATCTCCCGGTAGGTAGTGTCGCGGTGCTAGGAACTTGTGTTGTAAGGATATCGGATGAAACTTGTACCATGTGCAAACGCATAGTAATTATGATCTTGCTATGTTATCACCTGCTTCCTTGAGTTATAACTTATTGGCTTTTATTTATCAAAGTGTTGCAGTTCGTGGCGTGTGATAGCAGAGTTTGATAGTGTCAGTGATGTTGTGTAGATGTACTTGTGTTGGATTGAGGTGTGGGGGTCAAAGAGAGGAGCGTTATAGTTGTCTATGGGACGTATCTGTTCTGATTCTTCTGAATTAAGAATCAGAACAATTCTAGCAAAGAATTACAAGCAAACGCAATGATGAAACGACAATGCTGCCCTGGGCACAGGTGGGGATGGGCTGTGGCTGTCAGATGCACGGAGGGCGGGGGCGCTAGGATACGTGGTCTTGGCTGTGTGCGAGGTGGGGGTGTATTATACTGCGTCTGTATCCTCCGCCCAAGGGTGAGAGCTCGGCATCCATAGGGACCGCCTGACGCTCCCACTCGGTATCCCGGGAAACCCGGAGGCGGGAGATGGCGCGGGCGACGCGCTCCAACTGTCTCAACATTCCTTCCTATGGCTCGGCCATGTTTAAAGGGCCGCGCATGCGCAGTGCCCTCGAGTTAAATAGCTGCTGACTCAGCCGCGCTGACGTCACATGCGGTAGAGAAAACAAAACAATGTGACTGCACAGCGCCACTCAATTCAAAACGAGGCGCTCTCGGCGTCCTGCTACTGACACTGGCATTTCTCCCTGAGTGTGGATGGGAGCAGCCCCCCATGGCCTATTACTTAGTTGTTGCACGGCCATAATCGGAGCCGTTAGGCACTTCCTGTGTGGTGATTGCTTATGTATGTGCTAAAGCAAAGTCTTTACACTTATGCAGGCCTCGTACATATAGAACGAAGTAGCCTCAGATCTGAATATCGCCAGTATAACAATGAGTACTAAACTGCACGCGGAGTTTTCTTCACATATAGGGTACAATGGGTGCATGGAATAAAATCCTAGTTATCGTAGTGTGCAAGATGTTCCACGATTGCTTTTGTTTTTTAGGTCTCGCTAGACGAAAGCAAAAGCGAAGCTTTTGCTGTCTATGAGGAAGCGCGAGCGCTGTGTGCAGGAGCCAAGTTGAGTTCACGTAGGGTGCATTTCATTCGAGTGCGCATGGAGGTTCCTGGCATGAATACTGATCCGAGCCCTGCCAAGCGTTTCCTATTCTTTCCATTCCGTGGCTTTCTGCTTCCACTACACCTGACATTTATAGTTTTCTTAATACGTTTTGCGCCATTCAACAAAACTCCACCAAAACGTTTTTTAAAAACTTTTTTTAAGTTCCTCACTTTGGGTTATTCTTGGCAAGTTTCGTGCTGAACTGTTAAGTAGTGGCAAAAAAATACACTGAACATAATCTTCACAAAAGTTATTTACAAAAGTTTAAGCTATTGCCATTATAAATTACAATAACTTTTATTTAAGTATTAATTATTAAAATAAATGAAAAGCCATTGTTATTTGTAAGTCACGTAAATATTACACATATTGCATTATAAATGCTATAGGTGTCACATTTGCAAAAGTTGTAACTATTGGCATTGTAAATGACAAAGCTATTAATTTAGCTATTTTCAAAACCAACACATAAATAAAAAAATTGTCATTTACAATACCAATAGCTCAAAGTTTCCTAATGCGAGACCTATTGCATTGCAAATGCTTGTTTCAACCGTTGCCGCTGCTATTTGACACAACTACAGCCTGAACTTTCTTAGATGTCCTTTAGACCTGCTCTGTGGGGTTTATAAAGTAACCTGACAGGGGTCATTAATCATGATGGTTAGACGTTTGGACGCCAGGTGTGAATGGTCTGTTGGAACTACCTTCTATTGTACAGCAGACTAATAATGAAAGCTATCTAGCTCTTCATGGAAATAGACCCTAAGAGAGACCTTATATTCCTCCTACATGCTTCAACACAAACAAGGCACACTGCTCTTTTTCCGTTCTTTAAGGTTTGCATGTGTATAAGCAGTATGAATGTTTGTGGCTGTTGGGGCATGGCGATAAGGATTTTATAATGCCCTGGCCTCATGGTTACAGGAATGAAAAGTTGTTTGTGTAACTCTTAGATATATCACATGATTGGATTTTGGGAAGGAACATTCAGCTATGCTCAGCATTAGATCATGAGACAAGCCAATTGGCAGCCCCATTCAAAATGTGAAACAAAGCAGCATGTGATAAAATCAAATCTCGAGAAACAAACTAAGCACATGTCCAGAGTACATACGAGCTTGCCTCTAAAACGAAACGGCTAACCAGCTCTAAAAACCAACATAAAAGCATATTTAACAAGTTAATATTATTTTATTTACATGTCTACTAATTTGTAGAGTGTTAAAGCCTTTGGGGTCCATTAGGATGACGGCGGATTGGGACCTCCCGCCATAAGGGCGGGGGTCCCGTGAGTGGCATTAGGATACGGCCGCCACAGTGGCGGCCGCATCCTGCATTCATAACATTGTGGCGGGCGGTGCACTCTGCACAGCCCGCCACAATGCTATGAATGCTTTCATGCATTTGCATACACAATGCGGCGGGCACCGCGCGGTGCCTACCGCATTGCATATGCAAATGCAGGGGGTACCACAAGTACCCCTTGTGTGCACCCCCACCCCTCCTTCACTTAGGGGGCCCGCAGGGGGCCCCCAAAGTGAAGACTGCATGCCTTTCCGTGGCGGTATTGCGCCACGGAAAGGCATCTGTTTCCCCCCATCGTAATATGGCTGGCGGTGTCTGTTAGACACCGCCACCATATTATTCCTTTTCCGCCCCGGCCGCAAGGCGACCGGGGCGGAAAAGCGGCGGACGATCTTTCTGTCCGCCGCGGTCCCCCCGCCATACTAATATGGCGGGGGGGAATTCGGGAAACGGTGTCGGCAGATTGCCTCCGCCAGGCCGGCGGTGGCCACCGCCAGCCTGGCAGAGGCAATACGCCCGACATCGTAATGGGCCCCTAAGTGTGGCAATACCCCTCACAGGTGATCTCCTCCCTGGTGCACCAACAAAGGAGTGTGAGTTTGTGCATTTAACTGTGATCAAGAAGGATAAAAGGTGGCACTCACCTGAAGAGGGTCCCCTTCACTTTGCACACACAGCATCTCTGCACAAACAGCCTCTACAATGCCGCCACTCCACCTGCCCCACCATTGCCAAGGGGGAAGTGCTTTAGGATATTTAATAAGGGGGAAAAGGGGGAAGGTACATGTAAATAAAAATCCATCATCCACTCCCAAGGAGGGTCATGAAGAATACAATGGTCCTATGACCCTCGTGGTGCCAACATGTTACTGCCCTACAGTGATGGCCTCAGAAGTTCTAGGGCATTCGTCAGGGCAGATTTGTTTTACTAATATTTCCCCGATGACGTCCTGTGACTGAATTTTTCTTGTGGCATGAACTTATATTGAGGCGGCAAAGGCAATAAACACTTGCCGATCCAATGCTTTCTGTAGATAGAGATATATAAGCCAAAAAACAAATTGCACACCGTGCAAAAGAGTTGCACTGTCCCAAATACTCTTGTTCCTCTTGAAAGAGAAAAGGGATTTAGTAAAGGTCAGTTGATTATACGTAAGGATGCGCCTGTGCTTGTTAACACTCTTTTTTACATTATTGGACCAGGTGTTATACGTACTGATAAATATCAAAGTCTCAGTGTTTTGCTTTCTGTTGGATTCTAAAAGAGAGTGTTTTTGAATGTTCCATGCTTGTTATTGTGCTTTTGCAATGACCTTGTCGGGGTTTTTGAGTCATGGTCTCTGCTTCCTTTTTAAAATCCTACAAAAGTATTAAGAACATAATAGTCCACACATAATCATGCAAAAAGTCTAAGGAAAGACAGATTATACTATGCAACTTTACTCCAGTATCAGGCCACCATCCTTGTGGGCTAACAAGACACTCAAAAAAACTGGTTCTAGATCTTCCCACGCCTTGGGAAGAGGGAATGCACACCAACTGCAACAGTTGCATGTAAATGAATGCCCTTGTGGCCTCCGCTATATTGGAATGACTTCAAGGAAAATTAAAGTCAGGATAAGCGAACACAGGAGCACCATTTGGTGCAAGAGAACATCCACTAAACTTACCATACATTACATGGAGAAGAATCACAGTGACATAGATATGTATTGGTCAGAGATTGAGAAACTAACACCGCAATGGGGGTTGCTGACAGACTCCTCAAGAAAGAACAAAGATGGGTATCCAGACTTGAGTCTAATAGGGCGGGGCTCAATGATGACATCGCATGGGACCAACTGAGTCCCAGTAATGTTGTGCATCAGACATATAGACCCTTCATGTACAACTAAATGTTGCGAATCTTTCAATGTACGTATCTCACTTCCTTGATCTTAAATGGAAGTGCATACCCCCTCCCGATCACACTAGAGGATTTGAGGCGCCTACCTACAAGCACCTTGTCCAGCATCTTATTGGACTTATACTGTGCCCTCATGAGTCTTCCTATAAATATATGTGTGAGCAAATCACTATAATTTTTTTTACCATTAGAGGATGTCCTTAGTGTGTCCACTATCAGGTCCCTCTTAAGAATGGTGATGATGACCACCTTACATTTTATTTTTCCTTTTGGACATATACATTCACCCACAGTTTATGGGGGGCATCCTCCTGATTCCAAGAAGCTTCGGGGATCAGTACTAACCGACACCTTTTTAACACGGCACAAGCAGACACCATGTTACCATGTGTAACAGGTGCCATCTAAGCAGAATCAGGAAAACAGCAGTGTATTCCAATTTTAAACCTCAGGAATTATGCCATTGATTATATTTGGAGCGCACCATCATCAGAGATAGGAGCATGTTAGTGAATTTCCGCACCTATATAGATTCCAATACAGTTTTTTTTTTACCTCAGGACTGGGACACATCGCTACATTAAATTTGGGTGTCCCAGACCAAAAAGACTCAATTTTTCACCTACCCTGGAGCACACCTCGCGTGCATATGTAATGGATCACGTTCTCTCTTCAACACTGTCTAACCTGGTCCAGCTGAGCTCTCCATGGAGAATATAAACCACTTCTCGAGCCGCACTCAGATATACCACAATCCGGCGTGAGCGGAGCCAAATAGGTACATGGACGGTTAGGGACCCTTGAAGATGTGAGAAACTCAGGGACTCTCTGTCACGATCAGCACCTGCAGAGCATCTTCAGTCGTCTGACCACAAATTGCTTCCTTTCCTAAACTAACAGCTTTGTAAGCATTGACATTTACAAGTTTGTGTCTGTATTTTGTGTATTGTGTGTTGGCACGTAGTTCACATCGGTTCAGTTACCGCTTGGGCTTTTAGAGTCTGACTACTGGACCAAACTTCACTCTGCCCCCATGAGGTCTGAAAATACCTATTTTAATGTAAGCTACAATGCCCACTGCATCCCAAGTGCCCATTAATGTTAGCCACACCTCACAGCTCACTAGTTTTTCGCATGATTGCAGGAATGCATCTAGAGCACCCTCATATGATTAATATTGTGTATGTGTTCCTCATTTGGTCTCAATACTGAGGATCTAGCGTGTAAGGTGTGGCTTATGCTATAATATTAGTGCAGCAGGCTTTTGAAACCTGCACCGTAATTTCCGTTGCAGGTGGGATATAACCATTGTATGAATGGTGATAGACATAGTGTTGTGTGTTTGCGCATCACGCAAACCCACTTTTGCATTGTATACAAATGTGTTTTCTTGTTTATAAATGTCTACCTACAGGTAATCGGCAAGTATTTACTGCCTTTTCATGCCTTAACCGAAGTGCATGCCACAAGGAAAGTTTTGTCACAGGATGCCACCAGGGGAGTATTAGTTAAACAAACCTGTCCTGACGAAATCCCTCCACCTTCTGCAGCCGTCAGTGTAGAGCAGAAACATGTTGGCACCACAAGGGTAATAGGACTATTTTATCCTACAAGCCCCTCCTATATATAAGTTTTTTTATCATCTCCCATCCACTCCAAAAATAAAGGGATTCCTTGGGAGTGGATGAGGGATTTTAATTTACATGTAGCTTCCCCAGACACATTAATATACAAAGAGCTCCCTGGAACACGGTTGAGCTCACCCTGACGTTTAGGGGTCTGGGTGAATCCAATGATGAAGCATGCCACTACTAGAGTGGGTGAGTGTTGTATACAAAATGGATACATTTTCCATTTTAAAACTGATGCAGCGGTGTTGTCTTATTGTGAAGAGCACCCTTTCTCTCTTGAGGAAGAGGAATACCCTTATGTTATTGGAACTTTCTATAGCTGCATTCTGCCAGAAGCATTTGTTGGATTTTCCTGCATGGGTTCCTAGATGTGGTGGATTTCCTACAGCCACATTGATGGTGGCCCAATCCACCCTAACACCTCTGCCCCAAATCTAACTCAGGCCTGACGTTTTCCACAGGCCCTCTGGGCCCCATCTATTGAATCGTCTGCTGGTATAATTCTGGACAGAAAGTAATCTAATTTAGCTTTGAAGGAAACTCTAAATGGGCTTCATCTACTTTTCCCTGGCTGCTACCTTGTATCCTGTGTTATCTCCTCCTTTAGAAGGCTGCACGATGCTCTGATATGGCACATCAATCAGTGCTTTACAGTTACTATGGATTCACCCATTCTTATGAACTGCTGATTTACCAACTTTATATAAAACATTGCTGGACCAAAGGAGCCTTCAACCTCCTGGAGTCCTACAATCCCAGTACAAGAATGTGCCTCTAGCTGCATTAGTGCATCAGAGTTGTAACGTTTTAAGTCACCTGTAATAATAAAAAGCTGTTACTGCCAACCTTAATAACCTACTATATTTAAAATGTGATATCATGCTACCTGCTGTCAGCAGCCAAGGTGAAAGGCAAGTCACAGAGCTTAGTTTCTGCAGTTTAAACAAAGAAAGCAAGAAATGACTTTTTATTCGTATGATCTGATTTTCTAAAAACGAAACAGGGATAAACAGAAAGGAGAGATTTTGTGGCAACATATTTATTTTCCTTGTTAGAAATAACAAATCTCATATTGAGCTATAGAACCCTGTCAATCTAATTCATATTCAACTGATTCTCATATATTTGTGCAGCAAATAACTAGCTGCCTATTGGGTTTAACATAGCACTATAGATCCTTCTTTTTAGGTCGAGCCTACAGCTCATGCGCTGTATGCAAGACCTTTTGTATTCACTAACACCACATAATTCTAACCTGCTCCATGCCATAGGTTCCCTCCAGTGCCCCTCTTCATAGCTGCATCCTGACTCGTACTCGCAGCTGAGAGCTCACTTCTGATCAAGGCAGAGGAGCACCAGCCAATTACAATCTCCTTACGGAATCATTCATTTTTCTGTTTTTTGGAGAACTCTTTTCTTATTCACGGTGCAGCCTTTGTTTGTAAAGTGCACTTAATGGGGATGGTCTGCAGCTTGAATGTCTCTGTGCAGCGGCAGTGCTGGTCTGGTGTCAAAAGCAGAGCCTATCTCGAGCTGTGTATGTGGTTCATCCCCTCCTCCGAAGAAATTTCCCTGCAGGAGCCCGGTCGATCCTATGTTTCTCTCCTCTTCGTTCTGAGATCTCGAAATTCTCTGCGGATTCCATTGTGTGCAGAATGAGATTTGCATTTGAATCAGCCCCGGGGGAGTATTTGCCTTTCTGTATTAGTAAAGTGCTCAGCATTTTAATGGTTCGGTCTCTGTTACATCCCTCCTTACCACCCTTATACATACCATGCCGCACACCTCATGGCCCCAAATCTCAGGAGATTGTAGTGTCTGAGGAGACAGTAGCAAAGAGTGGCAGGAATACATATGATGCAATCGCACTGCCCATTAGTTAATTTTTTGGTAATTGACTGCAGTCGCACAAACAATGGTTGATAATGTTGTTTTTATTCTGTTTTAGTCCAGAATCAGAGTTAGTCAATTGTCACACATTTAAGGCTTATTAACTGGAGGGCCTTCTGATGTCTGGTTTTATGTATTCCCCATTGGACACTTGGACAAACAAGATCCCAATGCCCAGTCCATCCTCTCAAAAGGTATGAAAACCATTGCCAGCTGGATGAGCCAAAATTTCTTCCAGCTTAACACGGGCAAAACGGAAATCATGCTGTTTGGTGTCGCTCCGTGGAGATGGTCTAAGGGCATGTATGTGCTTCACATTGCACTTTAAAAAATGTAAAAAAGTGCATTTTTCAAAGAAATCGCAAATTACCACCAACTTGACGTTGTTGATAATTTGCGATTCCTTAAGGCCAAATTGCACTTTTGTGGTGCTTCTTACATTGCATTTAAGGAATCGCAAAATTTGTCATTCCTTAAATGCAATCGCAAAATAAGGAATCACAAATTTTGCAATTCCTTATTTTGCCTTAATACATACCATTTGGCAAAATTGCATTCGCAAACGCCGAAATTTTGTGAATTTTGGCGTTTGCAAATACAATTTTGCTTGATTCATATGGCCCCAAATCTCTACTGCAAGAAGGTTCGGCTAGGTGGGAAAGCCTTTTTCCACTTAGCCACTACCTTCTGGAACCAACTTCCAATTCATTTGCGTGAATGCTCTGACTTCCTGAGATTTTGCAAGCTCTTCAAGACCTCTTTGTTCTAACTTACTCCCTGTTTCTGTCCAACTATGCAGTTCGCGAGCGCGGAGATACCCATTGCGAGGTGATTCAGGCACTTTAGAAATTCTAAATCTTATAAATCTTATAAATCCTATATCAAACACGGCTTGTAACTAATACGCTGCAAACTACATTGCCTTGAGTTATGACAAATGTGTGGTCAGTTTGCTGCAGCACTTAGAGATGCCTCAATCACTTATCAGTAACTGCACTACTCCGAGTACGTTCTCACCACAATTAATTACATAGTGCGACTGTTAGACGGGGACCTGGAGGGTCGGCCGAGCACAAGGGGAGAGGCCTCCGGTGAGGGCCGTCTCCAGCGAGCGTACAGACAAGTAACTTCCCCCCCACAGATGGACACCACACGAAGATCAGCTTAACACCTTTTATAGGCAATTCTTTGAGTAAGGTGGTACGATACAAGGAGATCAGGACACGATGATCCTCTCAATTCTAGTCTCTATTAGGGGAAGGGGGTAGCGGGACAGTCTTGGTACCTACAGGTACTGAGGTGAAACGGTGGTAGCTCACAATCCTCGAGCTCGGCGTTCGGACGGGTCAGACCGTGGCAGCGCCAGCAGGTCCCGAAGAGGTCGTAGGTGGCAACGGGCCGCGGCAGCGCCAGCAGGTCCCGAAGAGGTCGTAGGTGGCAACGGGCCGCGGCAGCGCCAGCAGGTCCCAACGAGGATGACGGTTACAACGGGCCGCGGCAGCGCCAGCAGGTCCCACGAGGATGAACGGTGCAGAAGGCCGCGGCAGCGCCAGCAGGCAGGACAATAGTTCACAAGGCAGGGCTGCGGCAGCGCCAGCAGTCCGTCAAGGATGAGTTCTTCTCGGTGTCTCTCGACTCCAGGATACAACTGCCTTCCTGCTCTGGGGCTGCCTCAGTTATAGGTCTGGCGCCCTTTGATGTCCGAACCCTCGCACTGGGAGGTCGGGAGGTCCGGGATGAGGGAGTCCAGACACCCAGCAGGGGGGTGGAGCCAGCACCCGGGGAGGCTGGGGGCGATCGGCACCTGGCGGGGGAGAGCCATCGACACTTCTTTCTCCCATTAACCTGCCAAGTGGTCCGTTCACCTCCTGGATGGATGGTGGTGCCGGGATGTCGGGGCCCGGCCAGGCCCAGGGTTGGGGTCGAGCCGAGGCCACGCGGCCGCGTGGTGCAGTGTCCAAGATGGCGGCTGGGCCGGGCAATGGGGTTGACGGGGGCCTGGGCCCGTGGCACAGAGATATCCGGGAGCAGGCGTCCCGGAGGGGGACGGGTTGCGGGTTGTTTCTGCGGGTAGCACCCGGAGAGCCGATGTCTGGGCCCTGTCATGCGGGGAGGGAGCGAGCCCTTCGTGGGGCCTGTCCAACATGCGTCCCCCCCAGCTGAAGGCGGGGAGAGTCACCCATCCTCTTGGGGACTCTCCTCGTCGAGGCGGAAAAAGCGGGACAGGCCGTCCGCGTTGGCGTGGTCTTGGCCAGGGCGATGGTCCACAGTGAAGTCCATCCCCTGCAGGGAGATGGACCATCGCAATAGTTTGGGGTTCTCTCCCCGCATTTGCATTAGCCATTGCAGGGGCCGATGATCTGTTTGTACCCGGAAGTGGGTTCCGAAGAGGTAAGGCCGGAGCTTCTTGAGGGCCCATACTACTGCGAAGGCCTCTCGCTCAATGGTGCTCCAGCGCTGTTCTCGGGGCAGGAGGCGTCTGCTGAGGAAGGCCACTGGTTGGTCGACTCCCTCGGGGTTCAGTTGGGAGAGGACGGCCCCGATGCCATGGTCTGAGGCATCCGTCTGGACGATGAACTCACGGCTGTAGTCGGGGGCCTGGAGCACAGGAGCGGTGCACATGGCGGCTTTCAGCCTCTCGAAGGCCGCTTGACAGTCGGGAGTCCAGTTGACGGTTTTTGGGTTGGTCTTGGATGTGAGTTCCGTGAGGGGCCGAACAATGCTGCCATAGTCCTTCACGAACCGCCGATAGTATCCGGTGAGCCCCAAGAAGGCTCTGACCTCGGTTTGAGTTACGGGGGGCCGCCAGGACTGGATGGCAGCGATCTTGAGCTGGAGGGGGGCCACCAGACCGCTCCCCACTTGGTGTCCGAGGTAGGTCACGGACCCCTGGCCTATTTGGCACTTGCTGGCCTTGATTGTGAGGCCGGCCTGTTGGAGGGCCTGCAGGACCCCTCGGAGGTGGCGGAGGTGGTCTGACCAGTGGCGGCTATACACCGCGATGTCGTCCAGGTAGGCGGCGCTGAACTCCTCGAGGCCCGCCAATACCTGGTTCACAAGTCGTTGAAACGTGGCTGGAGCGTTTTTCATGCCGAAGGGCATCACTCTGAAATGGTAGTGTCCATCCGGGGTGGAGAAAGCGGATCGTTCTTGTGCCCTGGGGGTGAGGCCGATCTGCCAGTAGCCCGCCGTCAGGTCGAAGATGCTTAGGTAGCGGGCCGCCCCCATGCGGTCAACTAACTCGTCGGCTCGGGGGATGGGGTGAGCGTCGGTTCGGGTGACAGCGTTCAGACCCCGATAGTCGACGCAGAACCGGAGCTCGGGTGTGGTGCCCGGGGCTGCCGCTTTGGGGACCAGTACAACCGGGCTGGCCCAGGGGCTGTCCGAGGGTTCGATGACTCCGAGGGCGAGCATCTTGGAGACTTCTTCTTGGATGCAGGTGCGTACCCGATCTGGTACTCGGTACGGCCGGTGTCGGATAGGAGGACTGTCGCCGGTGTCCACGTCGTGCAGGCACCAGGGGGTGACCCCGGGTGTGAGGGAGAATAGGCGTGCAAATTGCAGCAGGAGGGCCCGACAGTCTTGGCGCTGCTCCGGGGTCAGGGCCTCGGAGAGTTGGACCCCGTCCACTGAACCATCTTTCTCCCCGGTCCCCAGCAGGTCAGGGAGGGGCTCGGAGTCCTCTTCAGCTCCACTGTCTGTGGCCATCAGCAGGCTGAGCTCCGAGCGCACGAAGTGGGGTTTGAGTCTGTTGGCGTGGAGGACCCGGAGGGGGTTCCGGGGGGATTCCATGTCGATGAGGTAGGTGACGGGGCTCTTACGCTCGATCACCTTGAAGGGCCCCGTCCACTTGTCCTGTAAGGCACAGGGTTCGATGGGGGACATCACCCACACCTGCTGGCCAGGCTCGAATTCGATGGAGGAGGCATGTTGATCGTACCACTTCTTCATGTCCTCCTGACTGGCCTCAAGATTGGCTTTGGCGAGCTCTCTGAATCTCCGGGTCTGATTACGGAGGGTCAGGAGGTACTTGTAGACGTCTGGAGGGGTCTTCAGGGGGGCCATTTCCCACTCCTCCTTAACTAGGCTGAGAGGCCCGCGAACAGGGTGTCCGTACAGGAGTTCGAAGGGGCTGAAGCCGAGGGACTTCTGGGGGACTTCTCGGTAGGCGAAGAGGAGGCACGGTAGTAGCACGTCCCACTGGCGGCGTAGGGGTTCTTCCAGCCCCATGATCATCCCCTTGAGAGTGCGGTTGAATCGCTCGACCAGTCCGTTTCCTTGCGGGTGATAGGGGGTTGTGAATCGGTAGGTGACTCCGCACTGTTGCCATAGGGATTTCATATATTTTGAAATAAAGTTCGTGCCCCTGTCACTGACGACCTCCCTGGGGAAGCCCACTCGAGAGAAGATCCCCATTAAGGCTCGCCCTACCACTGGTGCTGTTACAGTTCGAAGGGGAACCGCCTCAGGATAGCGGGTGGCGTGGTCCACCAGGACCAGGATGAAGCGATGCCCTTGTGCTGTTCGGGGGTCCAGGGGCCCCACAATGTCTATTCCCACCCTTTCGAACGGGGTGGTCACCACGGGGAATGGTTGCAGGGGGGCCTTGAGTTTGCGGCCGCTCTTCCCGCTGGCCTGGCAGGTCGGGCAGGACCGGCAGTGGTTGGAGACGTCATTTCTAATCCTAGGCCAGTAAAAGTGAGTCACCAGGCGGTTGTATGTTTTGTCTTGCCCCAAGTGTCCAGCCAGGGGGACATCATGGGCCAGGTTCAAAAGGAAGTCTCTGAAGCGGAGGGGCACCACCAGCACTCGACCGGTCCCCAGCTCCGCTACTCTTTGTTCGCTGTACAGCAGGTCATTGTCCCAATAGATCCAGTGGGCCCCTGCGGTGTCTCCTGCGCTCTGGGCGAGCGCTTGCTGTCGCAGTCCCTCGAGGGAGGGACAGGTCTTTTGCTCTTGCCGGAATTGTTCTTGGGTGGGCCCCCCTTCCTGACGCCACTGAGCCAGGTCCGGAAGGTCTTGGGGCTGAGCGGGCTCTTCTTGGGTCTGTTCCGGGGTGTTGGTAGGGATGGAGTCTCCCTCCGGAGCGATCGGGGGAGGAGGTGCTGGCCATGCGGGTTCTTCAGATCTAGGGATGGTGTCGGCGGCCATGGACCGGGTTGTTACGCACGCCCAGCCCGGGAGGCCTAACATCCCCAGGTGCTCTCTTCTTTCAACGGCTGCCCACGGGGAACTCTCGAGATCGTTCCCCAGGAGGCAGTCCATGGGGGCATCGTCGCGGACAGTCACTTTTAGCATCCCGGACACTCCTCCCCATTCGAAGGGGACGCAGGCCATCCGACACAGGCTCTCCGAATTGTCGGCCGATCGGACGGGGCAAAGAACATTTGGCAGGATTTGTTCTGGGGTCACCAGGTGACAACGGACGGCCGTCACACTGGCCCCTGTGTCACGCAGGGCTTCGGCCTTACGCCCATTTATGTTCACCCACTGGCTGTACTTCCTGGTGTTGGCTGGTAGGGGAGCCCGCGGGATCAGGTCTCTCCCCCCTAGGCAGGCCAGGGTCATGGCGGCAGGTTCCCACTCGGGCTGCTCCTGCTCGTAATCTGCAGGCTCCTCGGAGACTTGCTCTTCTCCTAGGGCGGCGGCAGCCACCTGGCGGGGCCCGGGGGTCTGGTTCTTTGGGCAGGTCGGGTCACTGGCATAGTGGCCGACTCGCTGGCATCGATGACACGTAATGTTGGCTCGGAACCCCGGGCGCATCGGGGGGTTGCCCCGGCCGGCCGGGGGCGGGGTGTAGTTCGCGGGAGCGGCCGGGACGGCGTCTCTGCCCCGGCCCGGGCCTCCTCCTCCTCCTCGGGGACGATGATGACCTTGGTTGGGTCTGTTCTGCTCATTGGGCCCACTTCGGGCCACTCGGGTGCTCTCCCATCGGTCAGCCTCGGCGGCGAGCTGCCGTGGGTCAGTCAATTTACTGTCGAGGAGGTGCTGCCTGAGCTCGACGAAGCAGTTGTTGGAGAGGTGCTCCCACACAATGAGGTTGAAGAGCTGTTCGTAGGTGGTTACGTTGCTACCCTTGATCCATCCCTCGAAAGCTCGGCTGAAATAGTTCACATATTCTATCCAGGTTGTACCCGGGATGCGGGTGCAGTTGCGGAACCTCTGGCGGTACATCTCGGACGTCAGCCCATATCGACTGAGGAGGGCGGCCTTCATGTGGTCATAGGACGTCATTTGATGGTCCGGAAGCTGCAGCAGGGCATCACGGCCTTCATTGACGAATCTCCCCCATAGACCGGCCCCCCAGTCACTTCGAGCGATCCGGTGGGCAGTCATGGCGATCTCGTAGGCCTTGAACCACTGCTGTATGTCGTCGTTCCGGACATATTCCCGGACCACATCTTTGGGGATGTGGACCTTCTGTTCGGTAGTACCTGGGGGGCGCGGTTGCTCGGGCACCCCTAGGTTTTTGTTCTGTTTGCGCATCTCTATCTCCGCTAGCTTGCACTCGTGTTCGTATGTCAGTCTTTTTTCTTCGAGCTCTCTCTGTCTCTGCTTCTCCTCTCGCTCTTCTTGGAGCCGTAAGTGTTCTAAGTTCATCTTTTGTTCTGCCAGTTTCAATTCTCCGTCTAATTTGAGCCGTGCCAGCTCTAACTCGTGAAGTCTATTTTTCTCTCGTTCTCGGATCTCTTCCCGGGAGAGATCCGTTCTCCTTTCTTCTGTCAGGGTGGTGTTTGTTTCCGGGGCTTCGAGGTCCCGGGGTCCGGCGGTATTTGTCTCTGCCCAGGATTCTAGGGCGTGTTTGAAGTCCTCTTTCGTGCTCAGACCGGGGGTAGCAATGCCTAGTTCTATGCAAAATTGTTTTAGCTCTCGGTGGTTGTACTCTTCCAGTTTTTCCATCTGGAATTTCTCTGCAGATCCGCTCTCTCTGGTCGTCATTGTGGATTAGTCGTAGGGTGAGTTACTCTCTGTACGGTACGCGTTGGTTCGGATCGCGCCGCTGGCCACCAATGTTATACGGGGACCTGGAGGGTCGGCCGAGCACAAGGGGAGAGGCCTCCGGTGAGGGCCGTCTCCAGCGAGCGTACAGACAAGTAACTTCCCCCCCACAGATGGACACCACACGAAGATCAGCTTAACACCTTTTATAGGCAATTCTTTGAGTAAGGTGGTACGATACAAGGAGATCAGGACACGATGATCCTCTCAATTCTAGTCTCTATTAGGGGAAGGGGGTAGCGGGACAGTCTTGGTACCTACAGGTACTGAGGTGAAACGGTGGTAGCTCACAATCCTCGAGCTCGGCGTTCGGACGGGTCAGACCGCGGCAGCGCCAGCAGGTCCCGAAGAGGTCGTAGGTGGCAACGGGCCGCGGCAGCGCCAGCAGGTCCCGAAGAGGTCGTAGGTGGCAACGGGCCGCGGCAGCGCCAGCAGGTCCCAACGAGGATGACGGTTACAACGGGCCGCGGCAGCGCCAGCAGGTCCCACGAGGATGAACGGTGCAGAAGGCCGCGGCAGCGCCAGCAGGCAGGACAATAGTTCACAAGGCAGGGCTGCGGCAGCGCCAGCAGTCCGTCAAGGATGAGTTCTTCTCGGTGTCTCTCGACTCCAGGATACAACTGCCTTCCTGCTCTGGGGCTGCCTCAGTTATAGGTCTGGCGCCCTTTGATGTCCGGACCCTCGCACTGGGAGGTCGGGAGGTCCGGGATGAGGGAGTCCAGACACCCAGCAGGGGGGTGGAGCCAGCACCCGGGGAGGCTGGGGGCGATCGGCACCTGGCGGGGGAGAGCCATCGACACTTCTTTCTCCCATTAACCTGCCAAGTGGTCCGTTCACCTCCTGGATGGATGGTGGTGCCGGGATGTCGGGGCCCGGCAAGGCCCAGGTTTGGGGTAGAGCCGAGGCCACGCGGCCGCGTGGTGCAGTGTCCAAGATGGCAGCTGGGCCGGGCAATGGGGTTGACGGGGGCCTGGGCCCGTGGCACAGAGATATCCGGGAGCAGGCGTCCCGGAGGGGGACGGGTTGCGGGTTGTTTCTGCGGGTAGCACCCGGAGAGCCGATGTCTGGGCCCTGTCATGCGGGGAGGGAGCGAGCCCTTCGTGGGGCCTGTCCAACAGCGACACCACAGCCTCACTATGTAATTAATTAGGTGGAAAACATAACGAGGTAATGATTAAATAATCTGCATTCTTTCATTAATTGTAAATTCATGGCCTCTCTTGGGGCGTCTACCAATACCGTTTTCAAATATAGAATTTACAAATCTAGTCATTATTACGTTTTGGCTTCTCTGTGGGAGACCAGTGATTTAATTTGTAGACCCACGCTTTATAAGTGCAATATGTTATCCAGCAGTTGATTCAAACAGGTCCTGTTGCCCTTTCGGGGTAATAAATTGTTGATAATGCCCCTATGCCCCAGGTGCAGGGTACCAAGGCCTGTGGCCTGAAGCTGACACCGCATCTCCGGAGGAGCACTTGGGAAGGCAGCTGCACCACCACTGTCCGGAATAGCAATCCCAGATATGCCTGCCTTCCAGGAGCCCTTTTGTAAATAGTTGGTTCTGAGAAACAGGATTGCTGAAGGAAGGCTGGCGTTACAGGTCAGTTGTTATCAGAACTCATCAAGAAGAGGCCTACATGCTCTGCAGTATTAGAGCCTGCGCGTGAATAGATGTTCAGGGCTCAGCCTTTCATTCAAAGCAATAAAATATTCAGCCAAATGGAAGAATGTTTTAAGCTCAATATACGTAACCACCAGCCAATCAAGTGGCACATCTATGACAATTTTAATTGTCAGTTCTGAAGTTAGTACATTTCGAAGCATGTTCAGTTTTTAGCAGATTTATTTGTTATTTCTTTGATCAGTTTTTCGACTACTGACTGTAGGAGGCCAACACACTTGAAGGCACCACAACTGTGGCCTTGCCACATAGTCTGGTGAATGGCACACAAAGCAATACCGTATTACCAGGGCCACTGGAACACTGGAATTAAGCGGAAGGGGAGGGTCAAATTATGCTGCAGGGTTGAGTAAATATGTGGCAAGACAAAAGCAAATTATGCAGCACATGCTGTCAAAGTGCTGCTATTTCTTATTATCTGGTTTGACTTCCCTTTTCTTTTCATGATATAGTGTGTAGGATCCAGTCACATCGCGCCCATTAAGATAATTCCACAATATTTTTTAATGAAACAGTAATATGCGCCATGTTGTGCACTTCGTTTTGCGTTGTTCACGTGTTGCTCTTTCCAGTGCTTAATTTGCAAAACAATAGGGGCCAGGGCTCTCATCAGGAGACCACTGCAACCTACACCACACATTGCCCCCGCCATGCTGTCACTGATAGTAACAACACAACTACTAACATCACACTTCTACAAATGTGACAATTTTGAATATTTTATACCCCCAAAGCTATAAGAACAGCTTGGGTGGCAGGTAATAGTAATTTTTTATGTATATTGTTTTGTTACCTGTTGTTGAGGTCATCTCTAAAGTAGCCAGACAGCGCCACCTTGTGGTAGACTGTCACACGCATCAGTGTTGACAAATATGTGCTGGTGCTGAGCACTGGAAACCACTGGCTCAAGTTAAGCATTGGCTCGTTCAGAGATGTGATCTCTCCGACTTGTACTTTACTTGAATTTCCTTCTTAGTTTGAGAGAAGGGTGTATGGGGGTGAGAAGATCATGAAAATATATTACATTAAAATGTTTACCATGCACAGGAACCCGTTGGGTTTGGGTGGCTTAATTATTCATTAGCTTACGGTGGCCAGTGTGTTTTTGTTTTCCCTACATGAAAGAGCTTTGTGTGAATTTTACAACAAAATCCATGTGTTGCTGAGCAGGAACTTGCTCTAATGAGCTATTTTCTCTGCATCCTTATAATGATGCCAGTGTGCTTCTTCGACAAACTTTAATTATCTGTACAATAGTCCGTTTCCTATGGACCATGCACATTTGGTTAGTGTTTGCAGTGGATATCTATGAAAGAACATGATTTATTTCTTAAAGTCTTGGTGGTGCAAGGCAGCAATACAGTTTACTAATAGCGTATTTATTATTGGTTATCATGTGAACCAACTGCCAGTGTCCATTTTGCAAATGTTTCAATAAAGCACCATTTTTAAACAAACATTTCTCAAAGCCAACCTGTCTGGAGTTGGCCGGCAGCCTTTTGGCAATTCTGCTTCTGTTTTGTCACGGTGTCTGCAAAAGTTTGTTGGTCAGGAAACTGTCAGGCCCACTGCAATAGGTCTTGCATTAGTGAAAGTTTGACCTATTTCAGGAGCAAATTATGTTTGTTAGTTTTTATTTTGTCAAAAAATATCCCAGAAGGGTTTTTATTGGACGTATGCTCAGTTGAAACCTTTCTCCTTATATTTGCATTTAGGGTGCAGTGTCTTATGTGACTATTAGAAGTAACTTTACAACTCCATCTGGTAACAGCCTGTGGTACTGTACCCTTTCCTTGCATTGTGGATTTTCTTTATTGCTTATGCTACTGCTGAGATATATTTTTACAACAAAAAAATCTAACCAACATTACCATTTGCAAAGCCAATAGCTCAAACTGTCAGGAATGAAAGAACTATTGATTGTAAATGCTTGTTTTCTTCATGTCTGCAGCCATACTATCTCTTAAATAAATGAAGGAGCAAGACAACAGAGATTTACGAGATCTGTGGGAAAGATGATGTGAGCATGTATTGTGTGTATTAAATGCTCTCCAATGTGCATTTAAAGGGTATCACAAGCCACCTCAAAGATCCTAGATCTTCTACATGAACTTGGCCAGTGGTATTGTTCCTTTAAATGTTCACAGTACTCCTCGTGACTTGCAATATCTATAAAATGTACATTAACCCTTATGTCTCACCATTTTAACTCAGTTTTTCTTTCTTGGAATGAAGTATATTATCTCACACACATTTAATGCAACTTTCCAAAACTTCCATATTGTACTCTGTGAATCCTCTCCAACATTGGTTCTCACTCATATACCTGCCAGGAATGAATCTTTCTAGACAATGCATGAAAGTGGTCTATTCATCTGCTAAATTATATCACTGTCAGTGTGTAAATATCCCTCTGTTTGAAATATATTGTGTGTGGGAAAACAGGCCGTTAGCTGTGTGACCTACACATGTAATGGTTCCACATTCACCCGCCATGGGGAACCAGACACCAATTTTAGCGCTTGACTCTCTCAGGGCAGTGAAACAGAGCAGTCCAAGGCCTACTCAAAGGAAGTAGTGGGGGCTGGTATTCACCGTTTGTTGGCATGCAATAATAACACTTAATAAATAATTTTCCAGCCTGTGCTTTAATTAGAAAGTACTCAATACAATGTAGTAAATTAAAAATACACATAAGGCTGCAGGGAATCCCTTTAACAACATTACATTTGAACCATAAACTGTCAAAACCCCAAAATTCACAGTACCCCACTTCATGTAGGATATATCACATAACCATATAGTGGGGCATCAGCTTACATCAGGTCAATGTTATCACAGTGTAAGAGTAGAATCATGTCATGGTAATACTTCAGCAACCATAATCCCTCTGCACATATTATGAAGAGTCAAGCATTTGAATCATGTGCGCACATTATCAAGAATAAATCCTGATGTGCTGTTCTGCACTTATAATGAATTATCAGCCATTGCAATAAGATGCTCACGTCATCATTAATAAAACATTGTCGCCTCTCAGGAATATGAATCAGTGTCAGCATTAAAATCCCTTTAAATAAAGCATTGCCATTGACATCTTTTGATCTGGATTTTCCTAAACTCATGGTGAATAATATTTTTAAAGAAAGCATTGCCAAACCATGATGAACACTTTTCAGTAAATCATTGTTCAAATCCTTATAACAACAATCTTTGAAAAAAGCATGTTCCAACATCCATCATGTCTGTGTGCCTTCTTTAATCATCTTGACGCCACAGAAACGAATAATCTCATCCTCCAGGAGCTGTAGAGCTGGAACTCCAGTCTGGACAGTGCTTGAAAATCTTACGCAGGGCTCAGTGTTTATTTTCTCCTTGACCCTCTTAACCTAGGGTTACCTTTTGGGAGAGGTTCCTTGAGACACCTGAGGACACCGGGCTTCTTCGGCTCCCCCGCACTCTGGCACTTGTTGGTGGTGGCCCGCCTTCATAAGGCCACCATCACAGCAAAATGGGTTTGTCCATGGCAAGCGTCGAATGGACATCTGTGCACTCCCTCAGGAGCCTTACTGCTAGATTTTGTGCTTTTTAATCTGGAGGGTTCCCGGTCCCACCTTGGGCATCCCCAGCGTGCCATCAAAGTTGGCCCTGGCTGCCCTGCCAGCTACCGTGTGGCAGCCTCTTTCCTGCTGCTGCAGGAAGTGGCAGTTTTTCCCTCTACTGCCCTCTCTAGGGCACTCATGCTGGTGGTGGCTGCCCACTCGCCCTAGACACGGGCATGGGAAGTGGGAACAGCTTGGACTTTGGGGCTCCAAGGCCTCAAGAGTACATATAAGGAGGACAAAATACCAGTTCCCAAAATCAGAAGTTAGAGATTAGGGGCTTTGGGTGATTACTCTGCTCTACTCAACATGAATTTAAAACTTACTTAGAAATAGTTATTTAAGCTATAGATCATCAAAACTTTACAATTAAAATCAGAAAACACAGTTAACACATTTAATAACAGCTACTATAAAAGTAAATAATAATTTCAAATGTATTAAGCATATTGTGCACTTTAAGTAGGCAGTCCCACATGTTTCTATTTCAATAGGAAGACAAACCCCTCCAATCCAGCTTGTAGGCCATCATCAATAAACACTAGGAGGAGTATAGCTAATTAAGTTGAACGAAAGAGGGGGCAGTTAAATAGATACCTAATCTGTGATCCACAATCCATCAATCAGGACACTTGTAAAGTGCACTACATACCCGTGAGAGTCTCAAGGCGCTGGGGGGTGGGGGGTGCTGCTACTGATAGAAGAGCCAGGTCTTGAGGAGTCTTTGGAAGGCCAGTAGATCTTGGGTCTGCCGTAGGTTGGTGGGGAGGGTGTTCCAGGTCTTGGCGGCAAAGTGGGAGAAGGATCTGTCATCGGCGGTCATTCTTCGGATGCGGAGGACTGTGGCGAGGCTGGCGGAGTGGAGTTGGCTGGTGGGGGTGTAGAAGCTGAGTTGTCGAGGTAAGCTGGGCCGGTGTTGTGGAGAGCTTGTGGGCGTGGATGAGGAGCTTGAAGGTTATCCTCTTGTTGACGGGGAGCCAGTGCAGATGTCTCAAGTGAGGTGTGATGTGGCTGCGGCAGTGGATGTCAAGGATCAGATGTACTGAGGCGTTCTGGGTGCGTTGCAGTCGTGTCAGGAGCTTGACCGACGTTCCTGCGTAGAGTGCATTTCTGTAGTCCAGCCTGCTGGTGAAGAGGGCCTGGGTGACTGTTCTTCTAGTTTCGGTGGGGATCCACTTGAAGATCCTGCAGAGTATTCGGAGGGTGTTGAAGCAGGATGAGGAGACGGCATTGACTTGATTAATCATGAAGAGGGTGGAGTCGAGGATGACCCGTAGGTTGCGTATGTGGTCGGGGCTGTTCCTAGTGGTGTTGGCCACCAGGAGTCGTCCCAAGCTGAAAGGGTAGAGCCTAGGATGAGGTCCTCTGCCTTGTCCGAGTTCAGCTTCAGTCGGCTGTTCCTCATCCATTCAGCGACGGCCTTCATTCCTTCGTGGAGGTTGGTTTTGGCGGTGTGAGGGTCTTTGGTGAGGGAGAGGATAAGTTGGGTGTCGTCGGCATAGGAGATGATGTTGATGTCGTGCTGTCGGGCGACGTGGGCGAGGGGTGCCATGTAGATGTTGAACAGCATTGGGCTCAGGGATGAGCCCTGGGGTACGCCGCAGATGATCTCGTGGCATTGTAGCGGACGGGGGGAAGCAGACACTCTGTGTTCTACCGGAGAGGAAGGAGGTGGTCCAGCCCGGAGCCTTCTTTTGGATCCCGGCGTCGTGTAGGCATGTTCGTAGTGTGCGGTGGAAGACCGCATCGAAGGCGGCTGACAGGCCCAGGAGGATGAGGGCTGTAATTTCTCCGTTGTCTAGCAAGGCCGTGATGTCGTCGGTGGTGGCGAGGAGGGCGGTTTCGGTGCTATGGTTGTTGCGGAACCCAGACTGGGACCGGTCCAGGATGCTGTTCTCCTCGAGGTAGCGGATGAGGAGCTTGAAGATTATCCTCTTGTTGACGGGGAGCCAGTGCAGATGTCTCAAGTGAGGTGTGATGTGGCTGCGGCAGTGGATGTCAAGGATCAGATGTACTGAGGCGTTCTGGGTGCGTTGCAGTCGTGTCAGGAGCTTGACCAACGTTCCTGCGTAGAGTGCATTTCTGTAGTCCAGCCTGCTGGTGAAGAGGGCCTGGGTGACTGTTCTTCTAGTTTCGGTGGGGATCCACTTGAAGATCCTGCAGAGTATTCGGAGGGTGTTGAAGCAGGATGAGGAGACGGCATTGACTTGATTAATCATGAAGAGGGTGGAGTCGAGGATGACCCGTAGGTTGCGTATGTGGTCGGGGCTGTTCCTAGTGGTGTTTGCCACCAGGAGTCGTCCCAAGCTGAAAGGGTAGAGCCTAGGATGAGGTCCTCTGCCTTGTCCGAGTTCAGCTTCAGTCGGCTGTTCCTCATCCATTCAGCGACGGCCTTCATTCCTTCGTGGAGGTTGGTTTTGGTGGTGTGAGGGTCTTTGGTGAGGGAGAGGATAAGTTGGGTGTCGTCGGCATAGGAGATGATGTTGATGTCGTGCTGTCGGGCGACGTGGGCGAGGGGTGCCATGTAGATGTTGAACAGCATTGGGCTCAGGGATGAGCCCTGGGGTACGCCGCAGATGATCTCGTGGCATTGTAGCGGACGGGGGGAAGCAGACACTCTGTGTTCTACCGGAGAGGAAGGAGGTGGTCCAGCCCGGAGCCTTCTTTTGGATCCCGGCGTCGTGTAGGCATGTTCGTAGTGTGCGGTGGAAGACCGCATCGAAGGCGGCTGACAGGCCCAGGAGGATGAGGGCTGTAATTTCTCCGTTGTCTAGCAAGGCCGTGATGTCGTCGGTGGTGGCGAGGAGGGCGGTTTCGGTGCTATGGTTGTTGCGGAACCCAGACTGGGACCGGTCCAGGATGCTGTTCTCCTCGAGGTAGCGGATCAGTTGTTTGTTGACGGTTTTCTCGATGACCTTTGCCGGGAGCAGGGAGATGGGCCGGACGTTCTTGAGGTCCTTGGGGTCTGCCTTCGGCTTCTTGAGTTAGGCATTAATCTTGGCGTATTTCCAGCTTTCCGGGAAGGTTGCTGTCTCAAAGGAGATGTTCATGGCCTTGCTGGGGATTCTTCTGTTAGTTTCAATCCGCAGATCTGAGCAGCTCTGCACCTCTGGCATATTTATTTAGTGTTCTCTTCAGTCAAGCAGGAGAGCACTCCTGTCCAATGAGGAGCAAGGCAACACCCCAGAGCATGACCACTTGCTTCAGTGTGGCATAACCTTCTCCCATGAGTGAACTCTCAGCAGAGCATAAAGAACTAACTAAATCAACTCTCAGTATGGCTCATTTCCATAGCTCTCCACCCCATAACACCTGTTGATTACTTTCCGGAGATGGGGTGCGATGGCTGTGCTGGCTTTGTTGAAGATGTGGTGTGGGCATGGGTCTAACGGTGATCCGGGGTGGATGGTGTTCATGATCTTGCTGGTGTCCTCATCATTGATGCAGGTCCAGGAGGGCAGGCAGTTGGTTCGGGTGGTGGTGGCAGATGTCTCAGTGGTAGTCGAGGCGGTCATAACGTTGAAGCTGTCTTGGATGTCGGCGACCTTGCGGTGGAAGAAGATGGCCAGCAAGTCGCACAGGTCTTGCGAAGGTGGCATGTCGTTGGTGTTGGAGCTGGGGTTGGAGAGTTCCTTCATGATGTTGAAGAGCTCTTTGCTGTTGTGTGTGTTGTTGTCCAGGCGGTCTTTGAAGGAGGCCCTATTGGCGGCTCTGAAGAGGTGATGGTGTCTTCGGGTGGCATTCTTGTGGGCTGCGTAGCTGTCCGGTGTTCGTTCGCGGAGCCAGTTCTTCTCCAGTTTTCGGCATGTTCATTTGGAGGCCTGGAGGTCTTCGGTGAACCAGGTGGCTTTCTTGCTGATGTGGCTGTTGGAGGGTTTCTTGAGCGGGGTGAGGGTGTTGGTGCAGTCGCAGATCCACTGTCTTAGGTTGCGGGTGGCAGTGTCGGGGTCGGTGGGGTTGGCGTGTGACCTCAGGGCGAGGGTTGTGGTTAGCTGGTCTTCGGTGACTTTGCCCCAGCTGCGACGAGGCATCTATTGGGTGCGATGGTGTGTGGTGGGCTTCCTGAAGGTGAAATGGATGCAGTGATGGTTGGTCCAGTGGGGTTCGGTGGTGTGGTTGAAGGAGATGTGAATGCTTGCCGAGAAGATGGGGTCAAGCATATGGCCGGCGGCATGGATGGGTGTTGTCACGAGCTGTCTGAGTCCGAGGTTGGGGAGGTTGTCGGTCAGGGTGGTGGAGTTGGTGTCGTTGTTGTTCTCGAGGTGGAAGTTCAGGTCCCCGAGGAGGATGTAGTCCGTGGAGGCGAGGGTGTGTGTGCTGAAGTTGGCGATGGAGTCACTGAACTGTGGACGGGGTCCGAGGGTCTGTAGATGAGGGTTCCTCTGAGGGTGGTGTTGGGGTCGGTGTGGATTTGAAAGTGCAGGTGTTCGGCGGTGCTGAGGGTGTCGTCGGTGTTGGTTGTGACACTGAGGGTGTTCCTGTGGACGATGGCAATTCTTACTCCTACTCCGTTGGTGTGGTCCCTGCGAGTGATCTTGTAGCCTTCGGGGATGGCTATGGCGATATCGAGTGTTGAGGAGGGGTTCAGCCATGTCTCCGTCAGGAAGGCGACTTCTGGGGAGGTTGAGTCGAGGAGGTCCCAGAGTTCAACGGCGTGTTTGCGGGCGCGGCGTGTGTTGAGGAGGATGTATTTGAGGTAGTTGGGCTATTTCCTGGGCGGAGGTTTGGCGGGGCGTATGCTGTTGAAGCCGGCAGATGAAGGGTTCTTGGGTGCGCTCCGCGGTGGCCTGGTAGCAGGTGTGTTCTCGTAAGGAGTTTAGTGCGTGGAGGGTACTGGCATCGTAACGGAGTTGGGAGTCATGGCATTCGCGGGGGCCAGGGAATCTGGCGCTGGGCACGGAAACATAAGTGGTTTTTTTTCTCCATGTTAACCTTTTCTGTTGGAGCAAGTTGTGGTCCCCAATTGCTGTTCCTTAGGTCCTGAGACCCTAGGCTGTGCCAATGTGTACTCCTTTTTTAACATTTGGAAAACCTGGGCAATAAAAACGTTTGCCTCCAAAGACATCAGGAGGTGAATTTGGGGGTCATGAGTCATTAGGGGTAAAATGTAATGTTTCTAAATGTACTCCCACCAACCCTATGTGTATTTGCAAATTACTACATAGTATTGAGTAGTGTGTGTGTGTGTGAAATAAATGTACTTTTACTTTTCTAAAGAAAAGCACAGGCGGGACAAATATTTATTAAGGCTGTACAATTATTTATCGAGTGTTAATATTGCATGCTAGCAAATGGTGGTTACTAGCCACACTACTTTCTTGAGTAGATCTTGGACTGCTCTGCTTTGCTATCCTAAGAGAGTCAAGCACTACAATGGGATGTTAGGGTCCCAGTGATGGGTGAATGTGGACCCATTATGTGTTCAGGCCACACAACTAATGGCCCGTTTCCCCACACAGAATATATATTTCAAACAGAGTGATACACTGTCAGTGAAAGAATTTAGAAGAGGAATACGCCTCTTCTTTTAATGTCTAGAAATATTTATGTATTGCAGGTATGTGAGTGAGAACCTACTGTTAGTTGGAGGGGTTTCCGGCCAGTAAAGTATTGAGGGTACATGTCTAGTTTTGGAATTTTGCATTAAGTGTGTGTGTGAGATAGCATACTTCATTCCAAGAGAAAAGAAATTAGTTAAAACGGTGAGACATTTGGGATAATGTACCTCCTGCTCTACAATATAAAGATGTTGCAAGTAACGAGAAGTTCTGTCAACATTTATAGGAACTAGACCACAGGTCATAGATCTTCGAGATGGCTTACAATATCCTGTAAATGCATATTGGAGAGCATTTTATTACATATAATACATGGTCACACCATCACACTTCCCACACATCTCTTAAATCCCTGCTGTCTTGCTCCTCCATATTAAAGAGATAGTATGGTTACAGATATGAAGAAAAAAAGAATGTTCAGTAGTGTTATGTTAAACCCACCAATAGGCAACTAGTAATTTGCTGCACAAATATATTAGAATGAGTTTAATGTGAATTAGATTTAAAAAGTGCTGTAGCTCAATATATGATCTGATATTTCTGGCAAGGAAAATAAATATGCTGCTACAAAATCTCTCCTTTTGTTTAATCCCTGTTCAGTTTTTAGAAAATCAGATTCTACAAATTAAAAGTCAGTTCTTGCTTTCTTTGTTTAAATGCAGCTACAACAAAGCTATGGCCTGCATTTCACCTTGTCTGCTAGCAGTATCCAATATAATATGATATTACAATTCAGCTATAGTAAGTTATTATGGTTCAGAGTAACATCTGTTTAGTATTACAGAATACTAGAGACATCAAAACTCTGCCACAATAAGGAAGCTAGAGGCACACTTTTATACTGGGATTGCAGACTTCCATGAGGTTGAAGACTCCTTTGGTCACAGCAACGCATTATATAAACGTGGTAAATCAGCTGTTCCTAGCATGTAGCAGTTCATCTGTGTGAGTGAAAGCATAGCGGCTGTAAAGCATTGATTGATGCGCCATCTCAGAGCAACGTGCAGCATATAAAAGAAGGAGAGGTAGTAGTATACAAGGTACCAGTCAGGGAATAGTGAAACAAGCACCTTTAGAGTTTCCTTTAAAGCTAAAGTAGATTTCTATGAAAAAGTCTATGAGCAGTTGATTGCATAGAAGGAGCAGAGAGGGACTGTGGGAACACTTCAGGCCTGAGTTAGAGTTTGGGTAGAGGTTTTAAGGTGGATTGGGCCACCACAAATGCAGCTATAGAAAATCCACCACATTTAGGAAACCCATGCAGTAAAATACAACAAAATGCTGCTGGCAGAATACCTGCCAAATGTGGACGCTGGAAATGTATCCTGGGGAGGAGGGTGCGTGGAGGGTGAACCTGGTCAGTGCGCAAGTATTCTGTCTCCTTAAGATGAAGTGGGTATTTGTCAGCATTTTAGGTAAGCAATACTTCTCTTTCCAGGAAAATCCATCTATTCACCTGGCAGTCTTTTAGGGAAGGAGTATCCCCATAATTTTCCTGGCAATCTTTCAGGAAGTGATCTCAGCTCATTACTCTCCCTACATTGAAAGTAAGATCCTAAGATCCATGCCCCTCTCCCATCTGGAGGATTTAACTCCACATCTACAAGGAGACCTTGATAACTCTCTGCTAGGAGTATATCTACCACATGGCACACATAAATAGGGCACATATGCCTCCAGAGGGTTGTACAGGGAATCTGAAATTTTCTTTCTAAATTCTTCACACACCCCTCTGAGACCCTCTGTGTGACATAAGTGGAAGGTACCTGTCGTTCAAATGTCACAACAGCATCCTCCATGTGCCGCAAGCTCTCTTCCCTTCTCTTTTGTGCCTCCTCCACTTTCTTCACGGTCTGCCTCCTCCGCATCCATTTCAACGCGAGGAAGGTTGTAGCTGAGACACAGAGGAGGGCAAGTATTAGCCGAGGGTCCATCATGCCCTGGGGCAGCATCTGTTTCAAAATGTTGGGGATCATGGCTAATTCTTTCTGTTTCTTTCCAGCTCTTGTCCAGAGACTCTGTCCTTTTAAAATGATGAGATGGCTTTGGTACACAGCACTTATAGCAAAGTGCTGCAGAAAGTGTACAAACCAAACAAGGAGAGGGGGCCCAAAATAGCATGTGGGCGTTGCAGCATGCAAAACTTTCAAGGGATGGATTAATTGGCCAGTGAACATTTCTTCATTTCAATTTCAGAGCCAGACTTTTATTTAACCGCAGTGCTGTATCCTCAAATGACCTCTATTGAAGGAGGACTTGGACTGGCACTCCCACCTTTAGGTCAGAGATGTGATTAATAAAACTGTAGCTCTGTGCCAAATTTTGGCTGCTGAAGGCTTCTTAGCGCAGAAATGTTATTGCAGATTCCAATTTGAACCAAGTGCATTTAAGCGCAAATGTACAGAATCCATGTTTATGTCCAGATTCTTAAAAAAAGTATCCGGGCATATGACCAATGCCATACTTACCCAGGACTAGCTTATGAACTCAAATCTGCCCCACTCTACAGATAGTCTTGACCAGAAAGGTGCCGCAGGGCATTCATTATAGTGTCATGGCAGGCCATCCTGCTCTGAAGGGAGCCTCCATAGCCTGCAGCCTACCACAAAAATACTAGAGCGCCAGAATCAGGGCAGTCCAGACCCGCTCTTACCATGTAGTGATGCACGTGTTATTTTAATCACTGGGAAGACATGACCAGTGCCTACATCCATACATAAAGGCTAGGATCAACAGTCTCACAAAGCAACCATAGACAAAACCAGTAGGCCTGACTTTTATATAAGTGTTTAACCACATAAGCACACAACCTATAAGCATGATGAAACACATAATGCCCATAAATGTGGAAATCGTCCTAAAAACCTTGGGCCAGATTAATTAAGGTTTTGCGTCACCCTTGCATCGCGCAAAGGGGTCAAGGGCGATGCAAAACCCTAAATGAAATTTATCTAGCAATGCAAGGCCATCTTGCATGGCACTGAATGGCAAGAAAAATCTGGAGTAACGCAAGGCAGTACAGATCACTGCCTTGCGTTACTCTACCCCAGTGAGGCATTCCATGGGTGGAGCATGGGCCTTCCTACACATCCACCCATGGATTTTGGTGCATTCCTAGATTTACCATGAGAGGTAGACCTGTGAATGCATCAAAATGCTATGCCTCGCCAGGTGAGGCATAATGAGGAGAAATGTCTTTAATTCTCCTTGTCTTTTCCACTTTCTATGTGTGCTACATTCTGCAGCAGAGGCAGAGAGAAGAAAATGCCTCTGAGGATTGTTTTTGAGCAGGAAGGTGCATGCAGACACCCTTGCACCATGATGCACGGGTGTCTGCATTGGTGCTAGACTGCTAATTGTGCGTTCGTGCATGCAGAGGACAGGAATATGACATATCTTGATAGATATGGTGCATTCTTGCCCTCCCTCTTTCATGCAGTAAAGCGCAGCAAGGTGTCTTGCTGCATTGCGCTGCTTGAAAGTTTGATCAAAATGGCCCCTTGCCTTAAGGATCTGTTGACTTCCATATGACACTACTACACCCTGGACCTTCTTTGGATGTCACTTAGACCTGCTATGTAGTTTTTATAAAGTAACTCGAAAGGGTTCATTAATCATGAAGGTTAGACCTTGGACCCCAGGTGTGAATGGTCTGTTGAAGCGACCTTCCTTGTACAGACCACTTGTAATGAAAGCTACCCTGATCTTCATGAAAATAGACCCCAAGAAACACCTTATATTCCCCCTACACGATTTCATCAACATTAACGATGCATGCTGCTCTTTAACTGGTCTTTAAGGTTTGCATGTGTGTTCAAGCAGAATAAAGGTATGTGGATGCAAGGACATGCTGATAAGGATTTTCTCCTGGCCTCTTGGTTACATGAATGTTAGGTTGTTTGTGTAAAGCTTGGACAGTTCACATGATTGCATATTGGGAAGGAATGCTCAGCTGTGCTCAGCATTAGATAACGAGGCAAGCCGATCCCCAGTCCCATTCAAAACTTGAAACAAAGCAGCATGTGATAAAATCAAATCTTGGGAAACTAAGCATCTGTCCAGAGTACATGCCAGTTTGCTTCTAAAACTGACAGACTAACCAGCTCTAAAAACCAACATTGTTGAAGCAAATTTAACAAGTTAATATATTTCATTTATATGTCTATTAATTTGTTTAGCGTTAAAGCCTTTCCCTGTATCCAAATGCTGTCAGCCATAGTAATTGGCTGGTTATGAGCCGTTTCAACTGGAATCAATTTTGACATATGTGTATGGATATTATATAAATACATGTATTATTAACCCCAATCAGGAAGGATGTAGCATAGTGGTGTGTTAATTCACAGGTATCACATTTTACATATCTCAAGTTAACTCTTTACTGTACTCAGTACTATTTGTCTTCTTTGTCCTGCAACTTGAAACCTGAATTTAATTTATAACTGACAAAGCAAGAATGTAAATGTTCATTCCCGGCTGCCCACCAGAAAAACAGCGTTTGTTTGGTGATGCCCTTCACAGGGTGGTCTCTGGCCTAGATTACACACAAAGGGGCATGAGGTTGTGCATTTGACTGTGATCAAGAAGGAGAAAAGGCTGGGCCTCACCTGAAGGGTCTCCTTCACTTTGCATAAACAGCCTCTGCAGTCCCGCACCTCCACCTGCCCCACCATTTTACAAGGGGCAGTGCTTAAGGGCATTTAATAAGCAGCTCCTAGCTAACAAAGGGAGGCTTGACCCATTCACTTTCACCTCAGTGTGAAGATCTCCACCCTCCAGCCACAGGAATGCAGGCAATACACTTCTGTTGTCTGGGGAAGCTGTCCTTGCCTTCCAGTTCATCAGATGCTACCACAAGGGGCATCCAAAGGGTTCGCACTTTGCATTTCTATAATAAATGAAGTCAGCCAAACCTGGGGATGAATATCACACGACATCCACTCCAGCATTTGCAGAATCTCTTTATCATAATTGCATTATTTACCCATATATTTTATTACATTTCTATGATCTTGGGTTCACTGTTTCCTTTCAGGACAGCCTAAAACTCCTGATATTTCCAAGTATTTTACTTCATGTTTTGAACCCCTGAGCTGATCATGTGAACTTGCTCGAGTGGTGGTCTAGTGGTAGCATAGCAGTGGACAGACTGTTCGGCTGATTTTAGCGCCTATCGAAAGTACCCGATATATCACTATCTTCACATGCAAATTAGGCTATTTCTATATAGACTTTCGTATCGTCAAATTGCATGCTATCTCAAAAAGCATCCTTATGTTTCTGAATCCTGCATGAAAAACTGGCCTTCACTTAAAATGTCTGATTGCCATTCCTCCTTTTTTCTTTCAAATGCACATCTTCTTCCCTTCCAACCCTGGAATGCTTCCTCTCTCTCAGTACAACCTCTCTAAGTCACATCCATCGCTGCCTTAATGTCTTGTAGTGCATTACTGTAAATTGCCCCTAACTCATTTCAAAGGTTACTACCTCTCCTGTGTTTTAAAGTCATACTCCTGTGACCTAGCAATACTAAATCTCCTCTTGCTCATTTTTTAACCCCTCCAACTCAGATACCCACCTTCCCCCTGATGATCACACCAAACTCTTGTAAATTTTAATCTGCCATAAATAAGCTGGGATTAATAAATGGAATGGGTTGCTTCAGAGCTCAAGACTAATTACCAATATGTAAAAATTCTGGCTTCTGGAGCAGTGTGCTGACCAGCATACAGTGCTTCAACACCATGCTGTTCATATCGGTGAATGCAATGTCAATGTAAGGCATGATATATGTACGCATAAAAATGTCAATACCAGTAAATGCAATGTCAATGTATGCCATAATCCCTGCACGCACAGCAATTTCAATACCAGTAAAAGCGATGTTGATGTATGCTATGAGAAATGAACGCATAATAATAAGAATGTCTGTAAATATATCAATTACCTCCATTTCATATGTACACATAATACCAAACTCATATCGCTGCTGTCGAATTCACCAAAAATGACCTCCCCATCAACCCTGAGTCAGAGATACATGGTCAGACAGGCCCTGCGACCCACAATCAAGCCTACCGATTGATAAGTCACAGGTGGGGGTTACACTTAGCCCGAAGATAAAAATGCAAACAGGGAAAACCCTGATCGATCCTACAGATAAGCAGTTACACCACAAACAGTCCGGGGAGATTAGCCCTAATCAAACATGATTGGCTAAAGGCTCGGGTATCCAAAATACCACAAAGTCAGATGCCACATGCAGTTAGGAACATTCAGCTAATTAGAACACAGCATACACACACATGCAGTGATCACAAGCTACCCATGCTGGACATCTGGGCCCGACGAGGTCATAAGCCACCTGAGTCCCCCTTATCAGATGGTTATATTTATGGTTCATGACTAGGCTTGTATCTTTATGTTTTACAAGAACGTGTAATCATTTTAGTGTATCTCAAGAACTGTCTATATTCCCAAACTTCTCTACATTGAGACTGCCTTCAGACACAACTCTGTTGATGCTCTCCTGGCCACTGCGTTTAATTAAACCATCTTGTTACTGTTTTTCCAAACGCCTCTTGTCTTTTTGCAAGGTAAATTCATATCCAACCAACAATGCCATTGGTAGTAAGCACTATATGTACAGTGTCCTTCAGAGTTCCTTGAAGCCAAAATGTTTATATAGCCCAGGTTTTTCAGGATGTCAGGAGGAGTGCATATTGGCACAGCCCAGGGTACCAGGAGCTCAGCAACAGCACCTGGGGGCGAAGACTCTCTCCAGTACAGCTGGTAAACTTGGAAAGTAACAGAGACTTATGTGTCTATGGATCACAGATTAGGTATAATATGGAGCACTTCCTTTTAAACTGCCCCGCTTTCATTCAACTTAATTAGCAATGTGGCTCCTAGTGTTTATTGATGATGGCCTACAAGCTAGAATGGAGGTGTCTGACTTCCTGTTGAAATGGAAATAAAATACACAGAAGAGGTTTATCTAAGGTGTAAACTATTTTTAATAAATTTGAAATTATTATATACTTTTATAGTATCTGGTAAAAACTGTGTTAAATGTGTTTCCTGAATTCAATTGTAAAGTTTTGATGATCTTCAGTCTAAATAACAATTTTTCAGTTTTAAATTCATGGTGAGTGAAGCAGGGTAAACACCTTAATATCCCTAACCTCTAACTTCAGATTTCAGGAATTGCTATTTTTTCCTTCTTAAATGTACGCATGAGGCCTCCAACCACCAAAATGTTCCAACTTCCTGTGCCCGTGCCTGTGGCGAGCGAGCAGCCACCACCAGCATGAGTGCACAGCCCACAGGATGGGTTGGTGGAGGAAAGAGCTGCCTGCTCCCACAGCTGAAGGAGAGAGATTGCCAAGCAGGAGCTGCCCCAAACCTTGGTAGCACACAGGGGTGCACAAGGTGGGATGGGGCACCCGCCAGAATAAAAAAACAAAAAGGGAAAAAAGTTAGGCGTGCGGCCGCATAGATAAGAAAGGCAGTGGCAGAAGCCACCAACAAAGTATGCACACCCTCCCAAGAGAGCGACCATAATGCCCTGCGGGGATTGACATGGATGAAGCCATCTTGCTGTAGTGGTGGCCTTAGGATAATGGGAATACCACCAACAAGTGCCAGAGAGTGCAGGGGAGCTATAGAAGCCCCCAACTTCCCCAGGAGTCTCAAGGAACAACTCCAAAAAAGGTTTTCAAGGAGAAAACGATACCATTAGACCGGCCTAAGATTTTCAAGCACTCTCCAGGCTGGAGTTCCAGAACTACAGCTGGAAGTGCAGCACAGAGCTCTCTTGGGGTTAAGTTTATGGCGGCAGGTTCTGTAGCTTTAAGACGGTTAATGAAGATACAGAGACATGGTGGATGTTGTAAAATGCTTATTCAAAGATAGTTGTTAGAAGAATTTGAACAATGCTTTACTGAAAAGTGTTCTTCATGATGTTTTGGCAATGCTTTCTTTAAAAATATTATTCACCATGGGGCATATTATCAAGGACGGGCGATACATTATCGCCGCTTTTATCGGCAGGAAACTGCCTATAAAGCGGCGATAATGGGCTTGATAATATGCTCTATAGAATTCCTACCGAAGCCCATGTTAGATGTCTTCACATTCCTATCGAAGCCCATGTTAGATGTGAAGACATCTAACATGGGCTTCGATAGGAATTCTATAGAGCATATTATCAAGCCCATTATCGCAGCTTTATCGGCAGTTTCCTGCCGATAAAAGCGGCGATAATGTATCGCCCGTCCTTGATAATATGCCCCACGAGTTTAAGCAATGCTCTTTTCATAGATGTCAATGACAAATGGTTTATTTAAAGGGTTTTGAATGCTGACAGTTATTCATATTCCTGAGAGGCTACAATGTTTTCTTAATGATGATGTGAGCACCTTATTCCAATGCCTGGTTACTCATAATAAGTGCAGATGAGCACCTCATGCTTTACTATTAATATTGTGTGCACATGACTGGAATGCTTGACTATTCATAACAAGTGCAGAGGGATTATGGTTGCTAAAGTTAGTGATGAATTGAAATATTACCATGATGTGATTGTACTCTTCCACTGTGATAATATTGACCTGATATAAGCTGGTGCTCCCATATGAAGCTATCTGCCGTATTGCACTTGAAGGCGGTACTGTGAATTTTGGGGTCATTATCATTTAAGGGTTAAATGTAATGTTGCTAAAGGTATTCCCACCAGCCTTATGTATATAGATTTAAAGTACTGCATTGTATTGAGTAGTGTGTGTGTAATGCATGTACTTTTACTTTTCTAAAGAAAAGCACAGGCTGGACACTTATTTAATGAGTATTATTATTGGGTGCCAGCGAATGGTAATTACTTGCCCCCACTACTTCCTTGAGTAGGCCTGGACAGCTCTGCTTTGCTATTCTGAGAGATTCAAGTGGTTTAATGGGTGTTTGGTTTCCAGAAGTGGGTGAATGTGGACCCATTATGTGTGCAGGCCATACACCTAATGACCGGTTTACTCACTCACAATATATTTCAAACAGAGGAATGCTTCCACTGACAGTGATTTGATTTAGCGGAGATATACACCACTTCCTGTAATGTCTAGAAATGTCCATGCACAGCAGGTATGTGAGTGAAGACCTACTGTTAGTAGGAGAGGATTACAGTATGGAGTGTACAAGTCTAATTTTTGGAATGTTTCATTAAATGTCTGTGAGATAGCATACTTCATTCCAAGAGAGTACAACTGGGTTAAAATGGTGAGACATATGGGATAAAGTAACTCCTGATGTTTATTATGAAGAAATTACAAGTCATGAGGAGTACCATAAATATTTAGAGGAATGATACCACAAGCCAAGTTCATGTAAAAGGTCTTGGATCTTTGAGGTGGCTTGCAATATCCTTCAAATGCACATTGGAGAGCATTTTATTCCATATAATACATGGTCAAACCATCATCCTTCCGTTAAATCTCTTAAATCCCTATTGTCTTGCTCATTCGTATTTAAAGAGATAGTATGGTTGTAGACATGAAGAATAAAAATAATTATATGTAGTTCTATTTTAAACACACCAAAAGGCAGCAAGTAGTCTGTTGCACAAACATATTAGAATCATTTTAATATGAACTAGATTTAAAAAGTGCTGCAGCTCAATATGAGAACTGTTAATTATGTTTTGAAAAATCAGATCCTACAGATAAGAAGTCAGTATTTGCTTTATTTGTTTAAACTGCAGCTTCAAATAATCTCAGGACGATTCTTTCACTTTGGCTGCTGGCAGCATGCAGTATAATAGCACAATTCACCTATAGTAAATTATTAAAGTTGACAGTAACATCTTTTTATTATTACAGGTGACTATAAAATTCACAACTCTGCCGTAATAAAAACGTTAGAGGCGAGTTTTTATAGTAGGATTTCAGGCCTCCATGTGGTTGAAGACTCCTTTGGTTACTACAATGCCTTATATAAAGGTGATGAATCCGGTATTCCCAGCATGTAGCAGTTCATATGTGTGGGCAAATGCATTGTGGCTGTAAAGCACTGATTGATGCGCCATCTCAGGGCACTGTGCATCATTTGATAGGAGAAGAGGAAGAATGGTACAAGGTACCAGCAAGGAACAAGTGGAACAAACACATTTAGAATTTCCTTTGAAGCTAAAATAGATTATTTTCTGTCCAAAATAAATTATATGAGCAATTGATTACATAGAAGTGGCAGAGAGGGACCATGGAAACAACCCAGGCATGAGTTAGAGTCTGGGTAGAGGTGTCCAGATGGGTAGGCCACCACCAATGCAGCTATAGAAAATCCACCACTTCTAGGAAACCCATTCAGGAAAATCCAACAACTGTTGCTGGTGGAATACCTGCCAAATTTGGACACTAGAAATGTACCTTGGAGAGGAGGGAGCGTAGAGGGTGAACCTGGTCAGTGCCCACATAGTCTGTCTCCTGAAGATGAAGTGGATCTTTCTCACCATTTTAGGAAAGCAAAATCATCACTTTCCTGGCAGTCTTTTAGGAAAGTGATATCACCTTCCTTTACTTGGCAGTCTTTCAGGAAGTGATCTCAGCTCATCACTCTTCCTACATTGGAAGTAAGATCCACCCCACCTTGTCCCTCCATCTAGAGGAATGAACTTCACATCTACAAGCATACCCTGATGACTCTCTGCCAGGAGTATATCCACCAGATGGCGCACAATGAATAGGGCACATATGCCCCCAGAGGTTTGTACAGGGAATCTGACATTTTCTTTCTAAATTCTCCCTTATGCACACCCCTCCGAGACCCTCTGTGTGACGCAGATGGAAGGTACCTGTCGTTCAAATGTCAAAACAGCATCCTCCATGTGCCGCAAGCTCTCTTCCCTCTTCTTTTGTGCTTCCTCCACTTTCTTCACTGTCTGCCTCCTCCGCATCCATTTCAATGTGAGGAAGACTGTGGCTGAGCCACAGAGGAGGCCGGGTATCAGCCGAGGGTCCAACTCGCCTTGGGGCAGCATCTGCTTCAGGTTGACGGGTATCATGGCTGTTTCCTTCTGTTTCTTTCCCAATTCTGCTCAGTGACTCTGTCCTCTTCAGACAATCAGATAGCATTGGGTCACAGCACTATTGGCAGAGCGCTGCAGAAAGAGTACAGCGTAAACAAGGAGAAGGTGCCCAAAATAGCATGTGGGCTTTCAAGCATGCGACACTTTCCAGGGCTGGATTTATTGGCCAGCGAACTAGCTTCATTCCAAAGTCAGTGCCAGGCTTTATTTAACCACAGAGAGTCCTGTATCCTCAGATGACCCCCTTTTAAGGCCGTGTTGGATTGGTGCTCCCTCTTGTGGTCAGAGACGTGATTAATAAACCTGCAGCTTTGTATCACATTGTGGCTGCTGCAGGATTCTTAGCGCAGAACTGTTATTGCACATTGCAATGTGAACCAAGTGCACTTGAGTGTAAATGTTCAAAATCCACTTTTATATTCAAAATTTGGAGAAAAAAACTATCCTGGCATATGACCAATGCCATACTTACCCAGGACTAGGTTACAAACAAAACTCATTATTGGCAAAAACTTTTAAATCTGCCCCACTCTTCAGAAGGTCTTTACTAGAAAGGGGCCACAGGGGCATTTATTGTAGCGTCATGACAGCCCATCCTGCTCTGAAGGAAGTCCCCCTAATAAGCAGTCTACCACAAACATTCCAGAGTGGCAGAATCAAGGGAGTCCAGTCTTGCTCTTACCATGTATCTACCCGCACTTTATTTTAATCACTGGGAAAACATGACCAGTGCCTAAATCTATACATAATGGCTAGAATCAAGAGTCTCACAAAGCGGGCATAGAAAAACCCAGGAGGTCCGAAGTTTGTATAAGTGCTTAACCACAGGAGCACATGACCTAGGAGCATGACGAAACACAAAATGTCCACAAACGTGCATATTGTCTTAAAGACCTTAGGCCAAATTTATCAAGGTTTTGCATCACCCTTGCAGCACGCAAGGGCACTGCAAAACCTAGGTGAGACATCAAGCCACACAAGGCCACCTTGCATGTCCCTGCATGGCTTGATAAATCTGGAGTAACACAAGGTAGTGAAAATCAATGCCATGCGTTACTCTGCCCCAGGAGGCATTCCATGGGTGGATCTGGGGTGTTTCTATGCATCCATTCATGGATTTTGGGGCATTCCCAGATTTACCATGATTGGGATACATAGGAATGTGTCAAAATGCTATGCCTCGCAAGGCATACCTTCCTGCACAAAACAATCCTGCCTACTGCTCAACTTCAACAATTTTAGTTGTTTTGGTCTTGTTTTATTTATAAGAATATACTTTTTATAAAATATGGTGTATTTTTGTGGTGTTTTCACTGTGTTACTGTTTGATGTGTTGCACAAATACTTTACATATTGCCTCCCGAGTTAAGCCTGACTGCTCTGTACCAAGCTACCAGAAGGTGAGCACAGGTTAAATTATGGCCTATTTGTGACCTTCTCTGACTAGAATTGCGGTTCCTGCTTTGACGGAGGGCAGACCTCTGTCAACCAGAAACCCAATTTCTAACACCAGTTTTTTCAGGAAGTTAGACGGAGTACACATTGGCACAGCCCTGGGTCCCATGACCTCAGGAACAACACGTTGGGGCCAATACTTACACCTTCGGAGTTGGTAAACATGGAAATAACAAAGACCTATGTGTGTATGGATCATTGATTAGGTATAATATGGAGCATTTCCGTTTAAACTGCCCCCTCTTTCATTCACCTTGATTAGCTATGCTGTTTCTAGTGTTTGTTAAAGATGGCCTACAAGCTAGAATGGAGGTATTTGGCTTCCTATTGAAATGGGAACAAAATACAAAGCAGCGCTCATGTGGTACTGCCTATTTAAAGCGCACAATATATTTATAAAAACATTTGAAATTATGATTTGCTTTTGTAGTAGCCGTTATTAATTGTGTTAACTGCATTTTTTATTTTATTTTAAGTGGACAGTTTTCATGATATTTAGTCTAATAGCTATTTCTAAGTAAGTTTTAAACTTATGTTGAGTGGAGTAGAGTGAACACCCAAAGCCCCCTAATCTCTAACTTCCAATTCCAGGAACTGCTGCTATTTCCTTATCATATGTACTCAGTTTGTTTACCCGGAAGGTTAAATGCTGAGTATGAGCTGCACAGTTTCAAAACCCTGACCGTCACTGCACACATCTCAGCAAGGTGAACCAGAGAGATGGGGCTGGAACTTGTTACCCACAGGTTACATGCAGTTAGAAGGATGCGGCACTCTGTCCTCGGGTGTCCTACTTAGAAAGAACAGAGGGGCATATTACCAAGCAATAGCAATAATTATCGCTATTGCTTGGTTAGAGACAAAATGTTACCGCTGAGCTGCGGCGATTTTTACCGCAGCTAAACCTTGGTATTACCAAGGTTTATCGCAAATGCGATAAACATCCGCAATGCATGAATATCGCTGAAAAGTCAGCGATATTCATGCATTACCGAGCTAATGCTCTTAGCCATGTCATCCACCTCCCATTGGATAACATGGCAAAGAACTGCTCAGGGCAGGTGTTAGCTTTTGGAGATATTCGCGCTTAGCGCGAATATCTCCAAAAGTTGGTAATAGGAGATAGCGATGTTAGCGACTGTTTCCAGTCGCTAACATCTTGGCACGCCCACTTTGCATGTCATTAGTGATAAATATCACTGACATGCAAAGTGGGGCCCAAGATGGTCGCTATCTCCTACTAGCTGTCGCTAACTGGTGTTAGCGACAGCTGGGTAATAGGGAGATAATTTTATCTCCGCTTTCTTGGCTTTTAAAGCCAAAAAAGTGGAGATAAACCCCCTTGATAATATGCCCCAGAGCATCCCATGTGCATGATAAAGTAGACCATACAGGAGGCGCGGTAACAAGGGGAGCGTTCTTACTGTGAAGGAATTGTGACGTAGGTTGCATTCACATCTATACAGCCGGACAATAAGCCTGTGAGCACTGTTTTATGTACATTTTGGCATCAGGTCATAAACCCTTTTATCTACTCTCTGATACTTGAAACTGCACTCTGCAGGTTACACATAGATGTCTGCTGCAGTTTATTTAACTTCATGTGAAATTACCAGGATGGGCAGCTGTGTAGCAAGTGTAATATTTTTCCCCCAGAGTTCTCTTAAAACTGCCTCTGACCTGCAGATCACAAACAAATCTCTTTAGCACATGCACCACCGCCCTAGTTTGAATTTTAACACAACACAATTTATTTCTAAAGCACAGATTCACACCCTGGGGCACATTTGCGCTGAATAACTTGTATTTATTGTTACCCAATTCAATGGTAATCATGTTATCAACATTGGAAGGATAAAGACTGTGTGGGCCCACCAGGGTTTGAATCTGTGGCTATGTGTTCAAACAAAGGCTTCTGGACGGAATACATTAGTCCACTGAGATACCAGAGACAGCTTTTTTTGAATGACTGTAGTTCAGAGGTTGCTGCTTTTGTGTAATGAACTATGCCATCCAAAAAATAAACATGTTGCTATATACATCTCTTTTCTGCAAGTACCTGCTCAATGTGCTGAATGAGATCAGTAGAGCTGAGACGTTCATTTGTAATTTCTTTGTTCAAATACGTCTTCCTCTTTGACACATGGATATTTAAGTTTGGAATTAGCCAAGTCATTTTGTTTCCTGAAAAATGCTTAAGAATCTGTAAACAAACATGTAAACGGTGGCTTTCAGTCAGTCCACTTCATCGGTTGCTCGGTTGTAGTCTTATTCACTTTTTATTTTCTCACACCACAGCACAGGGCAGTGTATCAGACCACTTCAGCTATTGGTTTCCTCATGTGTGAGTGATGGCATTCTGCCCAAGCACAATGTTTCCACCCTCACAGAAACCACCCCCGTGCCAAGCAATTACCCTGTACATGGTATTGAGAGAGCACAAGTTTGAAAAATGTATAAGTGCACCATATTTACAAGCACGTAGTTAGTTAACATGTACTTTGCACCAGAGTGTTTATATTTAGAAGTGAAATACACAGAGTGTCTTATATTCAGTGGTGAAATGCATAGAATGTTTAAGTAGAGTAACAATAATCATAACTGTGTGAGACTAATGTAGAAATGTTTGGGATGAATATGAAAACCTCATGTTCTCATGTTAAAGGAATCATGTTAGAGTTGAATAGAGCTTTACAAAACCAGTATAATGTGTAGGCCTCATGGCAATTCACAGAAAATCTAAACGTGCTGCTAAAATAATGTGAGACAAGGTTGACGTGGTTCTTCCAAATGTATTATTGAACTTAGGGTTGAAGTATATGCTTTATAGATGTGTTATTTTAGAAACGTATGCTAGTTAAGAATGTTTGCTGTTTAAATCAAGTTAATGTTTTAAGAGTGCAAGGACCTGCTTCATGTAAATCAAGTAGGCCTGAACTGATAATGTCATATCGTTTGAACTACCATGTGCTCGTTAAGAAAGAAGTCGAGAGGTGTCCAGCACAGAGCTTGGAGTGTGTTTTATGACTCAAAGATATGGTGGAGTCTGGAATTTGAGGCCCACTGCAGGACGGACTGTATGCAGGTGCGAGGGTCTTAATCAGCTAGAATGAAAGGGGCTTTGTTCAGTGGCGCTTGGCGCAGGCCTGTAGGAGTTTCCAGGAATTTCAGGGGGTATCAGCGCACTGGAGAAGAAGCCTGGGAACCAAGGTCAACTATAACGAGGGTCTTCAAGAGTACCATCATGGAGTTTACCGCGCAAAGATGTACCACGTGAGGGGCGTCCCAAGGGGCGTTCCTATCGAAAATGTGATTTGGTATTAGGGAAAGCGACCCGGGAGGAGAGCAGAGCAGATGATTTTGGGAGCCTAAGGAAGCGGATGGGTAGGCAGATAGGCTGATCAGGAGAGACCCATTATCAGAGAAGAGACAAAGAGAAGTGCGTGATCTTCTTAGGAAGTCACCACGGCTGACACCTAGAGGGGTAAAAGATCTTGTTAAGTAGGGATGTCACTTAGTGTAGTGTAGGGATAGACTAACCTTAATTTTCTTTTCTGTAATGACTTTGAGGTTGCAACTTGTATCCATTTTGGCAACCCTTATGGTTTTCGAGCTTGTACTTATTATTCTGTTTTTCAGACTCAGACTATTCAAAAAGTTCATGTTCATAGTGATACCAATTTATCTTTTGAATCTCATTTTGAGAAGTTTGTATCTTCAGTTATCTTTGACTTTATATTAAATCTTTGAAACTTAAAATTTGGTCAGTGGTCATTTAGAGTGGTGTAAGTTCTTAAATTGATTGACTTATTGTAAGATTACCTTTTACTCAATGACAGGTACCAACGATTCAGTCGACATAGTTTGGGATTTGGTAAGGTAACTAGTAACCAGTAATCCCGCGTTAGCAGTTGGTAGCAGAGTGAGGATGGTTATCTTCTTGAGGAAGGTAATCTAGAGAGGTTAGTTTACCCCAAGGCCCCGCGACGTCGAGAGACGAGCAGCGGAAGAATCGTGTGCCGAAAGGTGCAGACGGTGTGAGAAAAGCAGCAGTATCGGAGAGTGAGTATACAAAGGGTCATGCGTGAACAGATTGCGGTGTTTTGTGTTGTATTTGTATTGTAATGTCTTGCGGAGTTGAATGCCTGTAGTGTGAATGAGAGAAGGTTGTGAGCGCGCGCAACCTGGTAAGCTGGTTACCTGGTAAACTCGTGAACTGGTGAAATCTTAAGTTCAGGCCAGAGCTTAAGTGGTTTTGGGTGTATCGAACATCCAGGGTAGTTGTCGACCATAGTACGGAGGTCACGAGGTACCATTGACCGCCGTGGATCCAAGGTAGGGGGAGTGTAAGAGTGAGTGTATGAGTAACGGACGCTGGTCGAAAGTTACTGTGTGTGAGTAACCTATCGGAGAAGGCGATTGTCTGGAAGTAAACGGAAAGACATTTCGCCAAGTTAAGGTGACAACTACAGAAAGACTGTGGGCGTACAGTCAAGAAAGGTGATCGCTTGGACGGAAGTAATCATTTTTCAGAGTATGAATGGGACGCGTGCATGACCGAGGAGACGAGCTGAGAAAGGAGGGGAACTGCTGCGACGGGGGACGGGTGACGTCGGCTAGAGCCGCGCTGTGATTGAGCGGTTGGTGTGACGTTAGCTAGAGCCGCGCTCTGGTTGGGTGGCTAGAGTGACGTCGGAGGAAAGTCGCGTACGGATAGGCCAGTTAGTGAGAACGGGGCTGAGATTGGTGGAATATCATCAGGAAGTAAACAACCGCGGAGAAAGAGCGAAATCATGAAGTGTTTTAAGTGTTTGAAAGGGATTTTTAAAAGAAAAAGAAGTGAACATTATTACGGGGAAGAGGCTCCGCCGGAGGGTACACCAGCTCATTATATGGCAACGAATGTTGGGCTGCATACGATATTATGGATTGGGGCTTGGAATAAGCTTACGGAAGGGAATGAGGAAATGCAGTTCCCGAGGTACGGGACGTTTAAGTTAGAGGTGTTACATCGGCTAAAAGCAACCATGTCCTCATTGAAACCCTCGCCCAGACCAACACAGTTTGAGGCCCTTAATGCATGGATTAGGGCTGCACACGACAGAAATTTGAACAGGCGTCAACAAAGACTGACGCGATCGGTAAGAGCAGTGCGAGATTCTAAATGGGATGAGGAAGCAAAGCGGTGGAGGGTACAGGTTATTGAGGTGGAGAAAATGTATCCGATGAGGGAGGTGGCAGGAGGAGGAGGAAACCTCATGGAAGAAGACGAGGAAAGCGAGTCGGAAGACAATCTGATAAACAGATTGTTAATGGATAGACCACCTCCGAGAGTTGAGGAAATTGAAGATAGAGGGCTCGCAAGGGAAGATGGGAATGCCATAGAGGGGTATACACCACTCCCTATATCGGAATGGACACCTATCAAAGGTGGGGAGACACCTCAACCTAGTACAATACAGAGAGTAGTGGGAAGGTTTGTGGTGCAGAAAACGCCAGCCACCGAAAGGGTTGAGTCCTTTGGATTGCCAGACGCTCTTCAAGTGCCTGTTACCATAGGACCTATAGTATCGATCTATAACCCAGAGAGAGACAGAGAGGAAGAACAGAGGCAATTGGATAGAGAAAGGATCGAGATGGAAAGGAGGAATAACGTGACAAATGCATGGAAGCAATTGCCAGGTTCGGTAACATGGAACACCCCATTAGATACATCTGTAGGTCCCAACACGGAACAGGGAGGTCTGAGAGGACCGATGGACCTAAGGGGACCACGGCCAAAGTCCTATACAGAATTAAGAGCTGATTTGAGGGAATGGGATGGGTCCGCAGTAACCCCGAGTAATAGGTCGAGAACGGAACCAGAATGGGAAAGCAGAGGTAACGGGACTGTATCTCATTGTGGGGCCAGCGAAAGCAGTCAGGGGCGGGAAGGCCGAGGTCCCGAGAATAGAGGGGATGCATGTCCTACAAATCAGAGAGAACAGCAGGAACAGAATACGAGGAGTATGGAGTGTGAGGAGGTGTCTCGCCTCACGCAAACAGAGGGAGACCAAAGAACGCAAGAGTACAGGGATAGGTTTAGGTGCACTCATCACTCACACGGACCGGGGGAAAATGTACAGCACTGGCAAAGAGGGAACAGTGAAAGGTCATGTCATACATCGAGTGATCGGAGGTCACAGATGCATGAGGAAGAAAGAGGGAGTAATGGAACATCTTGCCCTGCATCCCGTGAAACTAGCCAGGATGGGGAGAGAGAGGCTAGGAGGCATGAAGGAGTATTTCACCACCCACCCCGAGAAGATGGAAAGGCATGGGACCTAGAGAGATGGGAACAGGGGAGGACTCCCTATAACTCACCAATACCTAAACGTAGATCTCGGAGCTGGGATGGGAGAGATGCGGATGGAGGAGCTAAATTGAGTGTCTTGAAAGCTGAAATTAAGGCAAAAAGGCTTGATGTTACTAGTTTAAAATCAGATGTTGATGAGATAATAGATGGAACCCTGCCTTTGGAAAGGATAGAATTGTATGAACAGGATGAGTTATTGTTCATGGCAAAGGATATTACTAGGAAAGCTAGAGCGTTTCATGAGAAACTGACTGATTTGGCAGATAGATATGCCGTGGATTTATCTAGGACAAGGGCATTGCAGAGTAACCACAGATTACAGTACGCAGACCAAGACCTAGATGAGAAGAGGACTACTGGATTGAAAACTCACATAAGGGAGTTGATATCTGGGATAAGAGTGTGGAGAGAACTGGATAAATGGGAAGAAAGGTGGTCAAAAAAGGGCACGGTTAGGCGAAGTACAAATGTGATGACCCCTGAGGGAAGGGTAATGCAGATGGAGGCATTCCCTTTGCGAGAAATATCAAATGGAAATTATGTACATGTGCCCTGGAGTAGAGGAGACTTAGCTGCATTTACCAACTCATTTCCGAAGTTGAGGGACAATCCAGTAGAGTGGTATAAACAGGTAGAGAGGTTTGTCAAAATCTCGAAAGTACTGTGGATTGATTTGAACACGTTGTTTGACATCGTGGTCCCATCTGATTTGTGGACCCCGTGCAAGACTAGTGTTGAATGGCCAAATACTGAACCAGTGAGGGATGTTCGGACTAATGGACCGTCCGAGATTGTCATGCGAAAGTATGAAAGGGTAATAGCATGGCTGAAAGATAAGGTACCACCACAGGATATAGATTGGGTGAAAATAGACCGAACGAGGCAGGAACCCAAGGAGACAGTTCACGAGTTTTATGAAAGATTATTGAAAACATTCAAGCAATACAGTGGACTAGATGTAATGGATCCCAAAGATATAGGGCAGTTTGTGTCAAAGTTTGTCTTGGGGTTGAGACCTGATATTTGTTTGATGATACAGCAACATTTAATCTGTTGGCAGAACAAACCACTAGACGAGATTTTACGTTATGCGAGGTACTGCAGTGACGAGATAGATTCTAAAGCCAAGAATCTAAAGGAGAAATTGATGGTGGTGCAAATGCAGTCCGCTGGGAAGGGTGGCCAGCAGAAGCAGGGGATGGGACGAAAACCAAACGGTCAGAACAAAGATAATGAAGAAGGGCAGAGACCTAGGATAGACTTTGCCACTTTAAAGAAAACGACAAAGTGCCATCAGTGTCACCAGGTGGGGCATTGGCGACGCGAGTGTCCCTTTAACCCTGAAAATGGAGAGCTAGAAGTAGAAGAGCAGGTTCAAGAAGTCCCAACTCCAAAGGTGACAGTTCCAGGAGGCAAGGTGGCCAAAGGGGGGACTTCGGCCCCACGGGCCCAGTTCCCACAGCCACCGAAGGTAGCGACAGGGGGAAAGGTCTTTAAACAAATGCCTCTCTTCATCGAGGAAGAAAAGTGTTATTACATTGATCCATTGACAGGACAACGTGTGAGCAGTGAAGAGGACTGTACCCTCGGGGCAGTCCTAGAAGTGGATCAAAGAGGGCCATTTGTTGAGGCAGAAGTGGCAGGGTGTCCCACTACGTTCTTGGTGGATACTGGGGCTACTCGATCAACACTGAGATCGGCGGTGGTTCCAGACTTGCCGATGTCAGAGGAAACAATTCAGGTGGTAGGAGTCGCGAACAAAAGAATGACTAGTCCCTTGACAGAACCAGTGTCTGTGAAAATAGGAAATCATATGAACGAACATCAGTTTGTGGTTTGTGACTCGAGTCCGGTATGTCTGTTAGGAAGGGATTTGTTGTGCAAATTGAACTGCACCATATACTGCACCCCGCAAGGAGTGGAGGTACAGACTACCGACGATGATGCTACCTTTAAGGTGGCCAATTCAAAATCCTGTGTAGAACTATATCCTACTCTGACTGTAGAAGATCTTCCCCAAGATTTAAGAGATGCAGTGGCGTCAGAGGTATGGGATTTCACAGGAGAAGATATAGGATTGATTAAAGGGGTAGAACCGGTAAAAATTCTGGTAAAACCAAATGTTGAGTTTCCAAGAACGCCTCAATACAAATTGTCCCAGGAAACGATTGCGGGGATAAAACCTGTGATCGAGTCAATGATACAACAGGGAATACTGAAAGAAATCGTGGGTAGTCCTTGTAACTCCCCGATTATGGGTTTGCAGAAACCTAGCGGGAAATTCAGGATAGTGCAGGATTTACGAAAAATTAACAACATAGTCGTTTCATGTTGTCCCGTGGTACCGAATCCTTCAGTGATATTGTTTCAAATACCATGTCAAGCAGAATGGTTCACAGTGATAGATCTTTGCCAGGCTTTCTTTTCCATCCCATTGGATGAAGAGAGCAGGTATCTTTTTGCTTTTAAAATGGAAGATCGCGTTTTAACATGGTGTCGAATCCCACAAGGATTCACAGACAGCCCATCCATCTTCAACCAGTTGTTGAAGAAGAATCTCGAAAATCTAGTACTGCCGCAGAACTCGGTTCTGGTCCAGTACATAGATGACCTACTTGTTGCGTCAGAGACAGAGGAAGCCTGTAAAGCAGATTCAATTGCCTTACTGAACCATTTAGCCGAAAATGGACATAAGGTATCTCCGAGTAAGTTGCAGTACTGTCTGACGGAAGTACAGTATTTAGGGCACCGGTTAGAGAAAGGAAAACGTAAGGTGTCACCAGAGAGGATTGAGGCGATAATGAAGATGAATGCGCCCACGACACAGAGAGAAGTTAGAATGTTCCTAGGAATGGTGGGTTACTGCCGACAGTGGATAGTTAACTTTTCACTGAAAGCAAAGCCCTTACAGAAACTGACGCACAAGGAGGTGAGTGATCCGGTACCATGGGATGAAGAATGTCTGGTGGCGTTTTTACAGCTGAGAGACGATTTATGTCGTGCTCCGGCTCTGGGAATGCCCGATTATGAGAAATCCTTTTCACTCTATTGCTGTGAGAGAGAGGGATGTGCTTTGTCAGTCTTGGCACAGACCCACGGAAATGCCCGTAGACCAGTTGCATATTTTTCGGCTACATTAGATCCAGTAGCCGCAGCGTTGCCCGGATGTCTCAAATCCGTTGCTGCAACGGGTGTCAGCATTGAAAGGAGCGAGAGTATTGTGATGGGACATCCAGTGGTGGTGTATGTACCACATTCAGTTGAATTGCTAATGACCAGGACGAAGACGCAGCATCTGACCAATAGTAGGCTCACGCGCTACGAGCAAGTTATTCTTGCCGCGGAGAACGTGACCCTCAGGAGATGCTCTGTCTTGAATCCTGCTACTTTAATGCCATTACCTACTGTAATAGAAGGCGAAGGATGTGAAGACCACGATTGCCTTGATGTGACTGAACTATGCACGAAACCCAGACCAGATATTGTGGATGAGCCGTTGTCTGACCCCGATGAAATTTATTTTGTTGATGGCTCATGTTTAAGAGACGATACTGGTCGGTTGAGAGCAGCTTATGCTGTTTGTACCATTACTGGAGTTGTGGAAGCCGCTTGCCTGGAAGGAGTACATTCCGCACAGGTAGCAGAAATCATTGCCCTAACTCGTGCCTGCATAGCAGGAAACGGAAAGAGAGTCACCATATACACTGACAGCCAATATGGTTTCGGTGTGGTTCATGATTTCGGGCAGTTGTGGTCTCAGAGAGGTTACATGACCTCCTCTGGTTCGCCCATTCGAAACGGAGAATTTGTGAGGTTGTTATTAGAAGCATTACAAGGTCCAGTTGACATCGCAATAGTAAAGTGTGTAGCACATACTAAAAATACAGATTTTGTGTCACAAGGTAACAGATACGCTGATGAAGTCGCACGCTATTGTGCGGAACAAAATTATTCTTTCTCAAAGGTGGAAATAGAAGGTGCAGAAGAAAAGACTGAATTAAGCATGATGTTAGAAACTGTAGACACTTGGGAGGATTTAAGAATAATGCAGGAGAACGCACCTGAAACAGAGAAAAAGGCATGGGAAATAGCAGGTTGTGTGCGAAGCGAAATGGATTTTTGGGTTTCAGCAGATCGGAGGGCTGTGTTACCTGAAGAATTAGCTAATCCCATGGCGAGAGAAATACATGGTCCAGTACATCTAGGAAGGGATGCTATGATGAGAGTGTTTAGGCAAACTTGGTATTGCCCTAAATTTAGAATAGCAGCAGAATCAGTATGTAAGCGATGTGTTACCTGCCAACAACTGAACGTAGGCAAACGAACACCAGTCACACTGAGTCACATTGGGAGGTCGGGGGGGCCTTTCAATAGAATGCAACTAGATTTCATCGAAATGCCAAGAGTTAATCGCCTTCGGTATGTGTTGGTGATTGTATGCGTATTTTCCAGATGGGTTGAAGCGTACCCTACACGTAGGTGCGATACACTCACAGTGGCTAAATTGTTGCTCAGGGAGTTGATACCGCGCTTCGGGGTGCCTGCCTCTTTGGAATCTGACAGAGGAAAACATTTTAACAGCGAAATAGTGAAGATGTTGTGCTCCACACTGAATATCGATCAAAAGCTGCATTGTAGTTATCGACCAGAAGCTTCAGGAATTGTGGAACAAGTGAATGGCACATTGAAGAATAGATTGGCTAAAGTAGTGGCATCCACATCCTTGAGTTGGCCAGATGCTCTTCCTTTAGTGCTCATGAGCATGTGCAGCACACCTGACAGGAGGACAGGTCTCTCTCCCCACGAGATCCTGATGGGGAGGGCCATGAGACTTCCCACAGTTCCAACTACTGCCCTATTGAATATTACAGATGATCTGATCTTGGATTATTGTAAAGGACTGTCTGACGCCATCCATTCTGTGTCCCTTCAGGTGCATGCGGCTGAAGTTCCAGCATCGAGGAACCTGTGCCATGACCTGAACCCAGGGGACTGGGTGTTGGTTAAAAAACACGTCCGGAAGAACTGCCTAGATGTTCGCTGGCGTGGGCCCTTTCAGGTAATCCTGATAACGAACACCGCGGTGAAGTGCGGGGGGCTGCCAAATTGGATCCATGCATCCCATACTCGAAGAGTTCCAGCACCTCTAGAAGAAACAGCTCCTATCCCAGACGAAAGCCCGGAAGTGGAAGAAGGGTCGCAAGAAGGGATTGCAGCAGCTGAGGGAGTGTCGGAAGAAGTTGGGAACGCAACGGATTCAGAAGAAGAGCGAAGGCAGGACGGCAGTGAGACGGAAGACGCAACTGAAGGAGAGAGCAGAAGTGAATACGACTCAGACTCAGATCCGTATCAGAGCGACCAAGAACCAAGTGAGAGGACAAGGAATAGGAGAATAAGGCTTGGAGCTGCCACTTGGCCAGCAAGGAGAAGAAGGCTAAGTTTGAGGTCGGCCCAGGAAGAAACGCTTGCTCCTATATCCGAAGACTCAGACCCAGAAGAAGATATCCAGGATCAAGCCGAGGAGGGCCTTAGAAGATCAAGGAGGGTGCGAGTGCCTAGCAGAAGATACTCTACTCCCGACTGGACCTACCTCGTTGCAGATGTCTGGGGGGCACAGAACCGGGAGGATCCGGGAAGTGGACCTGGTCAGAACTAACCCGATCATCACAGTGCAAATAAGGTTTCTACTGCCAGGAGCGGAGACCGAAAGGTTGCTGACACTCAACATCGTTCATCCTCCTCTCCTGAGCGGAATAAGAAAATTGATTTTAGAGACAGTTGAGTTTCCAGTTTGCTGTTCACGATATCCAATATTGGAGGGAACTCTTCTTCGTTTGGAAATGCTTGAGCGAGTAGTAGAAATTCTAGGAGCGCTCATAGTTGTGGATTAATACCATATTGCGAATGTCTTCAAAGGGGCGCAGAACTGGAAAGGTGAAGAAAGTGATCCTGATTAGAACGGACCCCTTTGTAATTGTGGATGTAGAGCTGATAGTACCAGGAGTAGAAATTGAAAAAACGTTAACTCTCAATTTCGTCCGTCCACTTGTCCAGAGCGAAATAAGGAGAATAATCCTAGAAACAGTTGACTTTCCATGTTGTGGTACGAACTGCCCAGAACCTGAGGGAATGTTACTTCGGATGGACATTTATGAAGACGTAGTGTCCCTCCTTGAGCCATACATAACTTTAGATGAAAATAAGACTTTTGAAAAGGAATTGTAAACTTGTTGCAAGATAACCTAGCGCCGAGTGGAAGAAGAAAAGTGGTAGGGGTTTCCTTTTAGTGGATGGAGAAGGGCTAGGGTTGTCTAATTTCTACTGGACTTTGAACTGTTTTGCGGACATAAATTGTCAAGCTTCCAAGTGTTCAAAAGAGAGACATTGCGAGAGAGAAAGACTTTGTTCGAAAAAAAAAAAAAAAAGGAAGAAGTTGATGCAGGAGGAACATCCAGAACCACACTGTTTGAGAACATGGAGGCTGGCAACCCGAACCGCAGGGCAAAATGCATAGTTGGCACACTTTTAGGAGTAGTGATTTCTCTTATAGTTTTAGTGGTTACTGTCTCATACATAGTGGGACACGAGAGAGATGCAGCTGCAGTGAAGGAGGACAAGGGAGTGTCAACACCGAGAACTCCTATTGCTAATGATAAGGGAAACATCAATGATAAAGACAAAGCATTGTTAGATGCAGAAGTAAAAAGGTTACACATGGATGAGTCACAGGGAAATTACAGGTCAAATGCTTATGCTAAATTGCTTTATGAATACGTTGACGCCATGGAGGTGAAGAATTGCTACGTTTGTATGCAATTACCAGCTTCTGTGGAGGAGGGTATCAGATACCATCATCTTCCATTGACATATGGAATTACATGTAGTTTGTTGTTGAGCATATTCTATGGACGAGATGGATTTGAGTATTATTTCTCGAATTTCGACTCGACCTTGCCAGAGGTCCCGAATTTCAAGCATTTGAACAAGTGGGACTATTACAAAAGCGAAGACAGATTACACAAATGGTTTATTCCATGGAAAACGTTAGATACTTCACATGCTCGAAGAAACAATCTGACTTGTCAAGTATCAGAAGTTGAGAAAAAGTTTATAGGACAGGTAGATACTAGATACAGGAGGCAGAAGATTTTGAAGGCATCAGGACAATGGGAAACAGATTGGACCAAGGAGGAAAGGGCACATCAAAGAAAAGGTAGTATTAGTCCAATTGCTTTGGATAAGGAGAAACGGGGGAAATTGTGCATTCACAGGAGTTACTCCTATTATGAGAACTTTTATGTAGGTCAAGTCAATTGTGAACATGCCTTTCAACTGGAGTATTACTCTAAGGATTTTTTGAAGGGGATGCAAGCAATTCCAAATGTATATTTTGTATGTGGAAGAAATGCCTATGTGAAGTTACCAGATAATTGGTACGGATCCTGCTATCTGGCTGTTGTCTTCCCTAAAATATATCATGTTGAGAATTTAGAAACGACAAAGAAAGAAATACCAACTAGGTGGAAGAGAGGGCTGGGTGCAGCAGAAGTAGTTGGAGATGTACTCGGTGCTGCATTCCCTTTCTTAGGACTGATATTGAATGACATTAAGATCAGGAGGTTAGCTACAGTCGTAGATAGGCTATCTGCCAGTACTGCAAGATCATTGATGCTGATAGAAGGTGAGATGCAATCGATTAGGGCAATGGTTCTTCAGAACCGACTTGCTTTAGACGTCCTGTTAGCTAAAGAGGGAGGAGTCTGTAAGGCTTTGAAGGTCCAGGAGTGCTGCACTTACATTCCAGACAATTCAAAACCTCTAGAGAAGTATATACGAAACATCACTGCCATACACTACGAAATTGAGGATCTGACAAAGATAAACGTGTGGCAAAAAGTAGGTCATGGAATGGGTAAAGTTGGAGGTTGGTTTGCCAACTTAGGAAAGGGTATCGTTTGGTACATACTGAAACCCATCATCATAATTGTGATTTGTGTAATCACTTTGTGGGGATTGGTGCGTTTGTATCAATGTTACAGAGCAAATAGGTTGCAGAGAACTATGAGGAAACAGGAGGAAGAGTTGACAGCGATGCAGGACACTCAATACAAGAGTCTGAAAGCATTGGAGACAATGAAAAGAGGTGGCACTGCCACGACTTCACTTTGAAAGGTTCTACATTTTGTGATGGTGTCCTGATGGTGATGACCCCTGAAGGTCATCAAAGGGGGGATTGAGAGAGCACAAGTTTGAAAAATGTATAAGTGCACCATATTTACAAGCACGTAGTTAGTTAACATGTACTTTGCACCAGAGTGTTTATATTTAGAAGTGAAATACACAGAGTGTCTTATATTCAGTGGTGAAATGCATAGAATGTTTAAGTAGAGTAACAATAATCATAACTGTGTGAGACTAATGTAGAAATGTTTGGGATGAATATGAAAACCTCATGTTCTCATGTGAAAGGAATCATGTTAGAGTTGAATAGAGCTTTACAAAACCAGTATAATGTGTAGGCCTCATGGCAATTCACAGAAAATCTAAACGTGCTGCTAAAATAATGTGAGACAAGGTTGACGTGGTTCTTCCAAATGTATTATTGAACTTAGGGTTGAAGTATATGCTTTATAGATGTGTTATTTTAGAAACGTATGCTAGTTAAGAATGTTTGCTGTTTAAATCAAGTTAATGTTTTAAGAGTGCAAGGACCTGCTTCATGTAAATCAAGTAGGCCTGAACTGATAATGTCATATCGTTTGAACTACCATGTGCTCGTTAAGAAAGAAGTCGAGAGGTGTCCAGCACAGAGCTTGGAGTGTGTTTTATGACTCAAAGATATGGTGGAGTCTGGAATTTGAGGCCCACTGCAGGACGGACTGTATGCAGGTGCGAGGGTCTTAATCAGCTAGAATGAAAGGGGCTTTGTTCAGTGGCGCTTGGCGCAGGCCTGTAGGAGTTTCCAGGAATTTCAGGGGGTATCAGCGCACTGGAGAAGAAGCCTGGGAACCAAGGTCAACTATAACGAGGGTCTTCAAGAGTACCATCATGGAGTTTACCGCGCAAAGATGTACCACGTCAGGGGCGTCCCAAGGGGCGTTCCTATCGAAAATGTGATTTGGTATTAGGGAAAGCGACCCGGGAGGAGAGCAGAGCAGATGATTTTGGGAGCCTAAGGAATGTAAATGTAATGTAAATGTACAGGAATTTATATAGCGCAAATCACCGAGCGGTTTCTAAGCGCTTGCTTAGGGAACCCGTCCTGGTATTCCCCTGTGAGATAACCCCAGTAGGGTACCCGCAAGGTGAAAGCCAGGCATCCCGCCGCGAGGGGCCGTTGTGGAGATTAAGCAAGCTATTGCCCAGAGTCGCAGAGTGTGAACCCATGAATCGAGTAGGCACCGGAGCGAGAATTGTCGAGTCCATGGACATTTTAGGACTCAAGACCCCGCCGTGCCGGGAATTGAACCCTGGTCCCGGGCTGACCTCTGCTTCCAGGTCTGCCTCCTCTAACCAGTGAGCCACACTTCTCCACGGAAGCGGATGGGTAGGCAGATAGGCTGATCAGGGAGACCCATTATCAGAGAAGAGACAAAGAGAAGTGCGTGATCTTCTTAGGAAGTCACCACGGCTGACACCTAGAGGGGTAAAAGATCTTGTTAAGTAGGGATGTCACTTAGTGTAGTGTAGGGATAGACTAACCTTAATTTTCTTTTCTGTAATGACTTTGAGGTTGCAACTTGTATCCATTTTGGCAACCCTTATGGTTTTCGAGCTTGTACTTATTATTCTGTTTTTCAGACTCAGACTATTCAAAAAGTTCATGTTCATAGTGATACCAATTTATCTTTTGAATCTCATTTTGAGAAGTTTGTATCTTCAGTTATCTTTGACTTTATATTAAATCTTTGAAACTTAAAATTTGGTCAGTGGTCATTTAGAGTGGTGTAAGTTCTTAAATTGATTGACTTATTGTAAGATTACCTTTTACTCAATGACAGGTACCAACGATTCAGTCGACATAGTTTGGGATTTGGTAAGGTAACTAGTAACCAGTAATCCCGCGTTAGCAGTATCTACATGATATCTGCATATTGAGAAGTACTTTTTAGCTATTCGCAATCCAAATGGATTCCAAATTACATCACATTCTGTTTGGTACTAAGTAAAGCGAGTATGATTGCTCCATTTTCGTCACAATTATGCTGCTTTGATTGCTCACTCACTGGATTCGTGGAATTTCCTTTTTCCCCATTTTTGCTTACACTTTTTTAGTGCTTTTCACCTTGTGGCGTAGTTTGGTCATTTGCCTTGTTTTTCTGGTCGCCAGGTTTTAGGTCTCGCCTAGGCAGCGCATGCGCTGTCTCTCCGAGATATCAAGTAATCTATACGTTGGGTGAAACTCCTCCTATTGCCGGATAATATCTCCTGCCACTCGCCATTTGTTTAACACTGGCATACCTCTTGTAAAATGGGTTTTTACTGGCTGTTGATCTGATGCTGACTTCCGTGTTGCCCGGAAGCAGCAGCGCCTAACTACTGTTTTCGACCGCTATTGTGTTTGATGTGTGTTTGAGGGGAACTTTCTGTTATGTGTCCTTAATGCTTTTCAACCATGGCTGAGCCTTCTCACTCCCGCAGGGCAGCGTTAGCTGTACACACAGCTGTATATATTAATTGCTTAGCTGCTTTTAAAGGCCACCACCTTCCCTTATTCACAGTTATTTCCTGTAACTGCCTCAGGCATCCCACCGCTTATCAGTGCTTTTTTTATTTTGGCAGCACAGCACTCTGTAACTATAGCGGCCGCACGCCTATATTTTCCTTGTAACTAGCTCGTTATTTATTTATTTTATAGAAGCAGGGCACGCTTTAACTTTAGCGGCCGCACCCCGTCCGTTCTATTTTTTTTGGTAGTCAGCGCGGCAGCTTGCTCCTTATTGCCGTAGTGCACCTTTATTTTCCTTGCAACTTGCTCCTTTCAATCTTTATGCATTTTTTTTTTTTACAAGGCACAGCACGCTTTAATTTTTTTCCCTGCAGCATTGCAGTTTGCTCCTCATTTCCTTCCCGCACCATGGGCGCACGCTGAACTTCTCAGAGGTTTAACTTTTATAGAGACGAGTGATATGAATTACGAGAGTGCAGTAAGTAACTAATAAACCTTAAAATAGCGCTTCATGACTTACAAGCTATCATAATGAAAGTCTTTTGGTGACTCCGGGTGCTGAGAGTAGTGTTAGGAGCAGAACGTTTTCTATTAAGGTAGGAACTCTAACGAGCCTCTGTGCCGGTGTGTAAGCAGGCTCCTAGACAAACAGGACTGCTACAAAAGTAACGTGAAGGAACGAGAGACCGAGTGGTCTAATCCCAATTTATTTAACCCTGTGGCTGCGTTCGTCCTCTGGAGTGCGTGTGACATGGATCTTACTTCAGCGAAGGGCCGGGTGGCTCACTACATATCTTCCCCCTTTAGAATGTTACTCTGTCACTTGGATCAAAACCATAATTCTCAAACTTTTGCCAGCTTTACAAACTTGGCCTGGAGCCTCTGGCTTGACTTTGCCTCACTTGACTCACGTCATACCTTTGACTCAGAGGAACTTGTCGTACACCGGACTCTGGTAGAACTTCTGCCTGAGTGTGGCCTGCCCCTGAGGGTGCTAACTTGTGAGCAGGATGTATGACGTTACAACGCATACATTTACATCGCGGTACATTACATCGCGGTTTTTATAACGCAAGTCGTTGCAACGACTTGCGTTGGAGGGCGCTGGACTTAGGAGTAGTTGTTGGATAGTAAATTATACTATTCCTTGTCCTAGAGCGCCATCCAGCACAAGTTGTTGTAACGACTTGTGTTGTGAAAACCGTGATGTAATAGCATCACGATGTAACCCCCGAGTTGTAAACGATGTTTCCCTTGTGAGCAGGGTGGCGGCGACTGGTGATGTTTGGGTCCATTCTCATTTGTCAATCTCTAGGCAGAGGGAGGGCTCCTAGACAGCGTGTGCAAGTTAGGGTATGTTTTTTAAACATTGATGAATTGCGTTTCACTATTTATTTGTCCGCCCAGAATGTTATTGTTCCATCTACACAAATTACTGTCCATAGATCCTTCTCATAGAGACTGTAAAATTTCTACTCCAGGTGGCGAGCATTGACCAGAACATGATCACCCACATGCAGGTTGGCATGTGTTGCTTGTCTCCGCCTGTTCATTGGTTTTCTTAGTTTTTCTGCTGACAGTCACTGGTGTTTACCGAGTGGATTGCCACTTGGGGGACGCGGATGGTGTGCCTCGGCAGCCTACCAAATTACAGGGTCTCAAGAGCACTCTGAGTGCCGCATATTCTCAGAAAAAGCTATTGGCATTGTAAATGATAATGCCTTTTATTTATGTTTTAATTAGCAAAACAAATCAATAAAAGGCATTATCATTTACAATGCTAATAGCTTACACTCTCACAAATTCAACACCTATTGCATGTCAAATGCTTGTCATACATGGCTCCTGGTGTACACTAGTGGTGAACTGCCTGATGTTTATTTCCCACACGGCTGTTATCGAAAGCAGATACTGGTGCACGCTTGTATCATAGGCTGCACAGCACACATTCTGGCACTAGTTCCATTATTGCCTTTGTTCGTGCATGGATTCTGGTGCACGGTGGTGGCTCACGGCACACATTCTGGTGCTGGCTTCCTACGTAACAGGGGGCAGATTTACAAGCCCCCTGCACCTCTTTTACGCCACCGTTGTGTCACTTTTGTCTCCCAGATGCGTCACGTTGTAAAGCCCTGTGCCAGAAGGAGGCGACCCATCGCGGGGGGGTGGGGGTGTTCCAGCACAGGAACGCCTCCCAAAAGCGGCTGAGTGAAATCTACAATATTTCACCCAGTCACTTTTGGGCCCATGCTGCGTCAAAACCCTGCATCTGCTTGAAGCAGGTGTAAGGATTGGCGCAGCATTGTGGAGATAGGGCCCCCCAGAGCATTGCTGGAGCTGCGTCGCGCTTGCAACGCAACTCCAGCCATGCGCCGCTTTTTCGGCACTGATGCGTGATGCATCTGTACCGTTTTTGCCCCATGGTGCGCCGCTTTGTAAATGCGGCGCATCCAGGGTAGCGGAGCTGTGGCGCACAATAACTGGCGCATCCCTGCTGATATGCAGGGATGTGCCAGTTATTGTAAATCTGCCCCCTGGTTTTCATACAGAGATTCTGGTGCATGTTTGTGCCTCACACTGCACAGTACACTCTAACGCTTGTGGCACTGCACCTAGACATTCAGTGCTGTTGCCTTGCTCACTAGGGACCGCTAGGAGCAGCATGCTATACTGCACCAAGAAATACCATGCTGGTTCCTGGCTCTCTACGCAAGCATTTGAAATACACTAAGTCTCGCATTACTGAAAGTATGAGCTATTGGTGTTGCATTATTATTTGCAATGCCAGTACCTCAAACTATCAATAATGCAAGACCTATTGCTTTGCAAATGCTTGCTCCCTTTCTGCCAACAATGATTTTCTGAAGCAATTCTGCATGTCCAGTTTCAATCTTGCATCTGTCTTTGTTTCTGGCGATAGTAGGCTGTCACTACACTACACTGCCATCAAGAAAACCTACTCTTGACACTCATAGCTGAAGAAGGCTGACCCAATGCCCACTATATGTGTACTCTCCATTGACCTGGCCCAAAATTTGAATGACATTCAAAAAGGACACTGGCTGAAGAGGCTGCTTAAATCCACGTTTGTAGTATCATTACTTATTCAGTCCATTTTATTTTTCATTGAAAGAAGGCTTTCAAAAGCAAAAACGTCATTTTCATCAGATCTATAAATATCGCAGGCTTTGTGTGAACAAATTGATAGTGTGAACTTCCAAGGTGATAAAAGCATGGCTCTGTTCATGGCCAGGAAAAGAGGAAGTGAAAGGGGTAATTTTTGAAGTATTATCTGGTAACTGGCAATGACCTTGTGAGACTCTGTGATGAATTCTATTCTGGAAGAATTACGAGCTGGTACATTTGGTATGATAAGAAGCACTTTATTTATTGTTGAGGAAACTTGGACCTGTTGCTTCTTTTCATGACCTTCTTATGTTCATTTAAAATGATGGTTAGTATGTGTGTTTCAGGAATTGAGATTTTGAAGACTGAAAGAGGTTATTCTGCTATTAAGAAATCAAATCTTGTTCCAATAAATTTGTTATAGCTGAGTTATCTTTACCCTTTTAGAACAAACCTAATAGATTTATGAATATGTTTTCATAGCTTTCAAAATAATGCTGCTATAGTTTTCTACATGATTATTCTAGAATGATTCAGACACATAATGCTGTTATCAACAAAGTAACTGATGTGCAAATAAATGTTTCATTTTGTACTTTCCTCTATATCGTAACAATTCTGATGTGTTAATTGCTCTTTGAGTTATGTATTGTCTTTATCTTATTTCGCTATTATTTGCATGAAAATGTATATGTATGTTAATTTGTAATGGTATTTGTTTCTATAAGCATTCTCCCGAAATAAATAAAAAAAATGTGATTTATTAGTGAGACTAAGTCAAAGTGGCTGATTTATTTCACTGTTCTCAAAATACACTTCAGGCTGTGGAGTCCGATCTGAAAGAGGAATCAGGTGAATTCAGAAAAGGTAGTTTAAGAATTGCAGAAATGTAGTAACACTGTATATTTAAAGTTAATACATTTATTTTAAAAAGGAATGCTCTGTAGGGAGGTTAATTTAATTGGTTTTGTCCACATTGATTTAGAGGGAATTGTAATTTGTTTGTCAAAACTTGATTTATCCAGTGCCTACCTTAAAACTGAACAAGAAAGACATTTAAATACCATTCTGCAGTCTTGATATCAAAGAGTTTGAAAAATCCAAGAAAAGCTTATAGCACCGGTGCGCCGCAAGGGTGGGGCCGGTTTTGGGCCCTGGGGGCCGTTTTTGTTACAGGGCCGTTTCTGCAGCATAGTTGCAGAATCGGCCCTGTAACAAAATCGGCCGAAAACCGGCCCTGGCAAAGAGCTCGGTTGCACCCCCAGGGGGCCGGCCGAGCACTTTGCCAGGGCCGGTTTTGGTTCTCAGTCCGGCCCTGTTCCTAACTCAGGAGAGGGCCTGCCATTCTGCAATTCAAAAGTTGTATGCACCCAGACAGAGAAAGGCAGAGAGTTCGTTGGAGCTGAAATTAGCACTCCTGGGCGAAATACATAGTGTAATACCTTGAACCTTTGTTTTATACGTGGTTGCTGCCGTTTTTTACTACAGACCCAAGCCTCGCGGAACCCGCTTCACGGGTCCCGCTTCGTTCTGTGGATCGTTTGTCTGCCTCCTTTGGTTCCTGAAGGGGTGTGCGACAGGTAGCAGGGCTGCGAGCGTGGAACCGGGACTCACTCTCCCAGGAGTCCCGGTCATTCCACTGGCCGAGTCACCTGGCCCGCTCTCCCTGACCGCCCCGCCCCACCTCCATCCATTTGAAAAGGCGAGGAAACAGCTGCGTCGTGGGATACCTTGAACCTTTGTTTTATACGTGGTTGCTGCGGTTTTTTACTACAGACCCAAGCATCGCGGAACCCGCTTCGCGGGTCCCGCTTCGTTCTGTGGATCGTTTGTCTGCCTCCTGTGGTTCCTGAAGGGGTGTGCGACAGGTAGCAGGGCTGCGAGCGTGGAACCGGGACTCACTCTCCCAGGAGTCCCGGTCATTCCACTGGCCGAGTCACCTGGCCCGCTCTCCCTGACCGCCCCGCCCCACCTCCTTTCGGCCCTGACCCTACATATATGAGAGAGCAACGCTGCGCGGGAGCGGGCGGGAGCGCCCGGGGCTAAGCCCGGGCAAAGGGCGGGCCGTCTGTCGCCGCCTAGGGCCGGATACGGCCGGACCGGGCCCACCATCTAACACCTGAACCAGTGTAAGGAACAGGCTACTGACTAACGTGCCGGATAACGTGAGTTCATTGCCCTTTCTGTGATAAAATGGCAACAGCCAATTTGAATTCTTCGCTTCCTACGTCTGTCTCCATAAGCATATTGGGCCCCTTGGATAAATATTTTGCACGTGCTAAAAGGGATATAGACAAAGAAATAGAGATGGCAGAAAGGAGAGCAGAACGCCGCCTCTCTATAGAACTCCTAAAGCATAAGCCCTTGATACCCCTACGAACTGAGGTAAAGGGGCCATATCCAAATAATAACGCTACATCTGTAGGTGAGCCAGATAGGGATATATTTAATATTAATGACATCCCATTGATTTTTCAAGAAGGCCCCCTACAAATAAACGAAAATGAGATCATAAATGTAAGTAATACGATCCAGCCATCATTGGGAAATGAAGCCTTGATTGACTTAAACTCTCCCTTCATTGTGGATCACGATTTGCCACTCGCCCTTTCACACTCTTCCCCTGTATCTATTTGGCCGGTGGAGGAGGGCTCACAAGGGGAGGCGTGCTCACCTCAAACTGTTAAACTACTCGAAGGGAAAACACATAAAAAGAGAAGCTTCGAAGTGTGCCGCTCGCCACCAAGAAAAAAAAGGAGGAATACAAAAGGGAGAAAAAAGTCTTTTAACATAAAAACACCATCGCTAGTAAAGAATTCTCCGGTTAAAGCCAGCAAAGTCACTGTTAAGAAGGCAACAAGCAAATCGCAAACGGATTTGAATACGCCACTAGAAGATCAAACGCACAAAGGGATAATCGAGGACATCGAACGCCTCCTTAGATCCTACATGTTTCCCCTCTTAGAAAGAGTTAAAAAGCTGGGAGAGACTATGGACCGTATCTTAGCAGAAAGGACACCAAATGAAGCCACAGGGCAAAATAACTCCAAAGAAACCGGAGAAGTAAAGACACAATTAATAGTGACCCAAAGTAAAGCCCTCCCGGAAAAAGCTCCTGTGAATAGTAATATAAGATCTAGCCTAGCGGATACACAAGCAGTACAGGAGGGAAAAACCAAGACTATGACCATGAAGGTCCTCACAGCCCAAGATGAAAGTAGAAGAAATGCATCACTACAGAAGCGGGGTAAAATAAAACACAAGGGTAACGTTGACCTCCCCCCTGAGTCAATGAATTATGTCATCATTCTGACTGGGGTCCCTAGGGTACAAACAGGTAGCATAGAGTCAGATACCAGCCTAAAGAACAAGGTCATACATTGGTTAAAGATGAATAGACCGCTTCCACCACACTTAAATGGGGATATAGTGCCTGTGAGAAGATGTGACTGGGTGGGGGTGAGACCAAAAGATACAGAAGGTGACGTAATTATTATAAACTTCAGAGACCACCGAGTTGTCACCCACATCTCAGATTGGTATTCGGGAAGAAAGGAGGGGGGTGTATCTACTCGCAATTTGACCTAGTTTTACCCGCAAACAATGATGAAGCTGCACGCACAATCCTTAAAAGAGGGGCACCCCAACTTCTATGCTTTTGGTAAACATAAACCATACTATACCTCAGTAATACAAAGCTACAATGACCTCCTATTCCCCCCACTTCCCCCCATTCGTCAACATACTAATAGACATAACTTCCGTTTTGAACATAATCATCATTCCATTAACCCAAATCTCTATTGGAATGTTCCATTGCACAACCTCCTTGATCAATTCTCTGGTATAGATCAAAATGACTGACTTGATGATCCTACAAAGAACCCAAGCAGAAAGCCAGGGAGGATAAAGGAGGCTGTGCCCAAGTCCCCTATAATTAGACAGGCACCAGGGACCAGGCCAAATACAAACCAAGTTAATGAAACAGGGAAGATTCAAAATAACAAAGCTGGAATTCAGATTAGAGACGAGGAAAATATAAATATATCAGATGGGGTAAGAAGGAGGGATTAAAGGGAACAATTGCCTTTGAACATAATAACTAAAGATAGAAATATATCCAAAATAAAAAATATAACAATAAAAGCATGCCAAATAAGCGTAGTAACTTGGAATGTGTCTGGGATTGCCAACAAGGTGTCAGAAACATCATGGGGAGAGCTTGTAAAAGATATAGACATACTCTGCGTTCAGGAAACCTGGGCCTTAAAAGAAGTGCACATAAACGGTTTCAAGACATTCCATGTTCCCGCAGTGCCTTCCAGCCATGGTAGGCATAAAGGGGGATTATGCGTTTATGTGTCTAATCGCCTAAATACTTCCATCAGTGTAGGCACATCAATCTCACCTCATTTCCAAGTGGTTACTATACATCTAAATCGTAGGAATGTGTTAATAGTGGTCAACTTCTACAACAACATAGAGAAAGTCCTCTTTAGGGAAGAACTACTGAAAATATCAAAAGAAATGAGGGCGGTAAAACCCATACAAGGGAAGGATTTAATTTGGGTTTGGGTAGGGGACTTTAATGTAAATTTATGTACAGTGGAAACATGTGGCTATCAAGAATATGGTGTGGGTGATCAAGGGGATTGCAGCCACTTTCAACACCATATGAAAGGGGAAATCTTAAATGATATCATGGCCAAGTTTGATCTTGGTTTCGCAAATAGGTTATGTCACCCCAAGGTAGAGTTTACCCCCACTTTTTTGGCAAGGGGACTACATTCAACTATTGATTTTGTCATCCTGCCCAATAGATATGGCGGCCGGGTGATGAACTTTGAGACTCTTGTCTCTGGTTTGAGTGACCACCTACCAATAAAAATTCTTCTTGGTATAACGGGAATAAATACCCCATCCTTGATTGAGACTTTGGCTTGGACACAAAACCTGGCGGTTGCACGCCAAAACGGCATAGCATTAAAATGGAGTATGGTAGACCCCGGGAAAACCTCACAAAAAATTGTGAATGAAGTACTCCCGTCATTACTTATATGCTTACAGGACAATCCTAGAAAAGGTGAGATCCTGGAGGCATTCAGTAATATTACTAGGAGCATACAGAGAGTGCTGACTAGGACGAGTTCCAGGAAGAATATTGCTAACAAGGGATGGTTTGACAACCAATGCAGCAAGACACATAAAGCTCTTAAAATGGCCTTAAAAGAAACAGTAAGGGACCATGCCACGATTAAAATACTTAGGAAGGCATATAATTTAGCAAGAGTCCAAAGAAAAAAGGCCATTAAGGAAAAAGCATGGCGAGACCTAATGAACGCGGCGGAGAATAGTGACCCTAAGTTATTTTGGCAAGTAGTTAACTCGCCATTTATTAATAATAAAGCGCCTGCCAAAATGGAAAGTGCAATTGATGAGAATTCATGGGTTGAGTTTTTCTCAAAAGTATATTGTAATGCCCAGGAGGAGTCCCAAGCACAATGTAACTTCTACCCTATACCGCTAGAGTTTAATCTAGCGGAGGTCGTCACGGCTATAAAATCCACACAGAATAACAAAGCACCGGGGCCAGATGGGATCCCAAGCTATCTCTATAAATTAAATGTAGATCTTTGGGCGCCTGTCTGCCTACGTGTAATGGAGGCCTGTTGCAAAATAGGCTTCGTTAAAACATGGACGGAGTCATTAATCATCCCCATACATAAAAAGGGTGATAGGGATAGCCCATAAAATTACAGACCAATATCACTCTTAGATTCACTATCGAAAATTGCAGGAAGAGTGGTGTTGACCAAGTTGCAGGCTTGGGCAGAAGAAAATAATATTCTGACGCCAGTACAATATGGTTTCCGCCCAGGGATGGGCACAGTAGAGCAAGTCTTGAACCTTGTCCTATTACAGGGAAAATATACTAGAGCAAAAAAGGGTGGTTTTTACGCAGTCTTCGTCGACCTTTCGTCGGCGTTTGACTGCGTGATACATAATAAACTATGGGAAACTCTAGAAGAAATGAAGGTGGACCCAGCCATTGTCCTCTTTCTGAGACAGTTATATATGAATGCAACTGCTAAAGTAAGGTATGGGCTGAGCGGGGAATGCACTGGTTCTTTCCGCATACAGAGGGGGGTGAGGCAGGGATGTGTGCTCATTATATACTAACAGCTTGGAGAGGGAATTAGGAGCCAGCAACATTGATTGTCCTAAGGTTGGGAATAGACAAATCTGCTCCCTTCTGTATGCAGACGACGCTGTGCTGATGGCAAGAACAAAAGTTGGTGCCCAAAAAGCTCTAAAAAAATATGTAGACTATATGGGGGAAAGGGGCCTCATTTTTAACGCTAAAAAATCCTTTGTGATGGGATCCGGCAAAGGTGGGGCAAGATGCAAGCAACTCAGTGCGGCAGATTTTCACCTACAAGCCACAAAAACATTTTCCTACTTAGGAGTCACAATGGAGGCAAAAGGGGCGTGGGCCACCGAGGTGAAAAACCGATCCCTAGCATTTAAACGTTCAGTCGCGACCGTAAAGCATTTTGCTCGTAAATTAGGGAAAAAACAGCCAGAAATAATGCTGAGGATCTACATGGCTAAGTGTAGAAGTATCGCCCTGTATGGAGCGGGAATATGGGGATATCAGGATGTAACAGCTCTCCAAATTATCGAAAACGATTTTCTTCGATACCTTATGTCCCTCCCAAAAAGTATCTCAGTTTACAATTGTCATATGGAACTAGGTATGGTACACCTGGCAGACTTGATTAAAACGCAGCCAATTCTATTATGGAGGAGAATTTGGGTAACACCAGAACTGGCTCTAAATCGAGAAGTAATTAATGATGTCATGGCCCTGGACAATGCAAAAAGCATTAAATGGCTAGAGTATGTGAGGAAAGTTTTTGTGGATATTGAAAGGCCAGAATGGTATCACAAACCTGAGCTAATTGGGAAAATTCCCAAGAAATTTTTAAGAAACTTATGTTTGGAGCATTTTAATAATTTAAGGTTTGCGAGTGAAGTCAGTAAAAGAACTGTGATTGACCACCAACCACTACTGACATCGCACAAAATACAACCATACTTGACCATCGCGACCCTGGGGTTTGAACGTTTTGTTTTGTGTAGATTCAGGTTTAACATTTTCCACCACCTGGTCTCTTACCCGGATAAGAATGACTGGAATAGATCTCTAGCCCCCTGCCCATGTGACAATGTATCCATCCAGTCCACCTTCCATCTGGTACTACTATGCAATTTGTACAAGAAAGAGCGTACTAGATGGTTGAAACATTATTTGAGAAGGGGGGCATGGCGACACTGTAGGCTAGCTTACTTGCACCTCCAACAACTGGGAAATCCTTTTTGTATTAGGATTATGTCAACGTTTTTAAAAAGTGTGTTAAAACAACGGAATTTACTATGTATCCATGTTTAATCGGTTAACTACTTTAAACAATTTAATACTTTTTTTAAAAATTATTATGTGTATATTGTAATGTGAAATATGAAATGCTTTTATGATTTTTAAAGATGGAGAAAATCGAATAAAGCTTGAAATTGAATAGTGCAATGCAAATTTTACCAACATTAAAAATGCCAACTTGGATAAACCAAGCTTAACTAATATTAAAATAGGAGACATGTACTGGTTGAACATTCATTTTTTCTATTTTGTTCAAAGTGTTTTTCTAGCTACACTGCATTAGAAATTGAGCAGACAGCCATGGATCAATTGCTGATGGCGGTTCTGGATAATAATTACTACCATGGCATGTGAGCGAGACTGTGGTCACCTACTAGCTGAAAACAGCTATCCAGTATTTTTCACTGCAGTTCACATTGGTGTTCAGTTTATTTGTATGCATGTTTAATTTGATCAGTTAAGAGGGCTGAACCACAATAAGACAACGTTGCCAGTGTACCAAAATTATTTGCAAGAGTAAGCTATGTGAGAATGTAGATCATCAGGTTGACAAGTTGTTTATGTGGCCACTATCTAGGCAGAACAGGTGCTGAGGGGCCTCCTGTAGTGGCTCACCCAATCGATGTTGAACAGAGGGTTTTGTCTTCATCCTTCCCCAGTGGTGGTGATGTCCACAGATGCAAGCAATTGGGGTTGGGAAGCTTTTATCAGGGAATATAAAGCCCATGGAATATGGTCCAGAGAGGTCTCCTCGATCTTCCAACTGGAAGTAATTAGCATCCATTTAGAGGGGCCTTCTTCATTTATTTGCTTCTCATTCAGAATCAGCCTATTTGCTGGCAATCAGTTGGCGAGGTCATATGTACATCGTCAAGGGGAAATGGGTCCACCGGCACTTGTTTCCTTCCTTGGAGGATCTGTTTATTGGGGAGGAAAATCTCTATTCACTCAGTTTATATTACAGGAAAAGAGAATGGGACTAAGGACTCTCTGTCAGCAATTCCTTTCCTCAGTGGCACTGTGCCTCTGCCCTCTTCTCTTCCTTCAGATAACTGAGAGGTTCGGAGTTTTGACTGTATATTTCTTTGCCTCACAAGAAAACTCTCTACTTCCTTTATCATGCAGTGGAATTCCATCAGAGAAGGCCAAAGCGACCGATGTATCAGAGTCTCCTTTATGCATTTTCACCCTTCCAATTGATTCTGTAAGTGGTGTGAAAGATCCAGGATGACCATGCGGAAGTTCTTTTGGTGGGTCCATTTCGGATCTATCTTCCTTTCAGACTTCCCTTTCATACCATAGCTTCATTGAGACACCTCAACCTGGGGGTCTGGCATTTGAGAGGTTACCTTCATTTGTCAGGGTTGTTCGGCAGAGGTTGCAGAAACTATTCAAGCCTAGAAGATCGTCCACCCTCCAGTCCTATGTGTGTAGTATACTTGTAAAGCGCACAGCTGCCCCAGCAACGGGGCGTCCCGGCGCTGTATAACTCTGGGGAACCCGTCCTGGCTTTCCCTGTGGGATGGTCCCTGCTGGGAGTCCCCAAGGTGGAGCCAGGCATCCCCGGAATTGGTGGGGCCGTTGTGGAGATTAGGCAAGCTAATGCCCAGAGTTGCCGAGTGGGACCCCTGATTAGAGTAAGCACCGAAGCGAGAATTATCGAGTCCGCTGACCAAGGTCCACGACCCTGCCCTATAGTAACCAGTGGAAAGATTTTGCGGCATAGAGTCCTTCGTGAAATGTTTCTCCATGGGGCTTATTAGCAAGGAACAAGGAAAATTAACGCTAAGGGCGCTTAGCTTATAATTTTTTTTAACGCCCGCTATCGCTGGATAATATCGCCTGGTTATCGCATTATTAACAACGCTAACCTCCCAGGCGATAAAAAATCCAGCGATAGCGGTCTTTTGGTAGGTTATTGCCGGTAATGCAGCGATAAAATTACAACGATAGGGATATCCTTGTTGATAGCTCATGGTGGATTTAGCCATGTAATCCACCTCCCATTGGATTACATGGCTAAGTCTGAAAATTAGCAGACGTAAAAAAGCAGCGTTAACCGTGGTTAGCGCTGCTTTATTTGTCTCTAACAGGGTTAGCGTGAATCTTGATAATAGGAGAAATGTCGCTTAGCGACATTTCTCCTATTATTTTGCTCAGGAATGCCCACTTTGCATTTCATTAGAGATGCAAAGTGGAGCGTAGTGAAAAAGGGGGCTAACATGCGATTTTGCATATTAGCACCCTGTTGTTGATAGGGCGATATTTTTATCTCTGCTTCTTTGGCTTTTAAAGCCAAAAAAGCGAGATAAAGCCCTTGTTAATATGCCTCCATATTATTGTGATTCTCATAGAACCCTGGATGTTCTCAGAGATGGCATCATTTTAGTTTAATCAAAAACAACTTTGAGAAGTCAATGAGCAGTGAATTAAGCCCTTGGGGTTTAGACATGAATTCTATTGCCCCTTTGCTTTTTACAAAGTTTCTTTCTACGTCGTCCAGTAATGCACTCCTGGGTCCCTTCATGAGGCCCTCCTTTAGTCTTTCAGGCTTTTCAAAAGAAATCTGTTGAACCTCTCCTTACTACAGACTTCAAGGTTCTCTCCCACTGGGATTTATTCCCTCCTTAAGATTCTCTCCCAATATACACTTCCGCAGGTAATATTACCATGCAGCGATAGACTCACTCACAAGTGTACCAGCCTCTTATGATATAACCCAACATCTATTCCATATCCAATCATAATAAGAATCTCCACCTATCAGTTATGCTGTATATGTGAGCCTAACATCAGGTTTACATGTATGAAATCATTTCAAGCGACAATGATGTATTGTTCTTCAAACAAATGCTTAAAATCTTATAAAAAGGTTAAAAAAAATACTATAGACTTCTATTTCCTTTCAGCCAAGGTCTTATTTTTTCGTGGCCATTTGTTCAGGAAGGAAATAGGGTAAATTGGAACATTATTAGCTTCCTTCCCCTCTATGAAGTTTTTTCAGACAAAGTGGTCTTTTGACTCAGCCCATCTTTTCTTCAAGGTACCATCTAATTTCCACTGTTAAGAAGACCTTTTTAACTCTTTTTTCCTTTCCCTCAATCTATTGAGGAGTCCAATTTAAATATGTTAGAAGTGCAAAGAACTCTTCTGATTTATTTAGACAGAAGCACCTCTTTTCCCAAGACTGATACCCTTTTTGTTATATTTGGTCTTGGGGGGAAGAGGTCTGAAACCTTCAACTTCTACTTTTTCCAAATGGATTACTCTGAACCTTGGTGTTGGAAAGTCATCCTTTTGCCCTGTTCACGCCCATGTGTTTGGCTCTGGCAGCGGCAACAGACGCTGCGACGATCTCGACCTTCGTAGCGGCGGGAATATTCTCGCACTGTCTGGGATGCGCTCCGCAAGCGAGCGATGCGACACTTTTCAATTGCAAAAGTCTCTCAAGCTTAGTTTCATGCTTCCCTGCACAGGTACAACTTCCAGAGGTCCCACAACTGGGTCAAGCACTCTAGGAAGGACAGAACTCTCTCAGTAGAGTTCAGGGAAGCTGGGGGTGAAGTCCTTTTGTTCCTGGGACTTCAGAACAGGGAGCCAGCTCTTCTCAGGCCCTTGGAGATTCCTTCAAGACAGGGGACACAGCACAACAGCAAAGTCCTTCCCCTCTCCTTGGCAACAAAGCAACAGGTCAGTCCAGCAGAGCAACAGCAGGACAGTTTTCCTTCTTCAGTTTCAGCTTTCTCCTTGGCAGAGGTTCCTTCTTGATTCCAGGATGATCTAATTTTCTGTTTTCAGGGTTCCTGTACTTATACCCCTAAAGTCTTTGTTCTCTCTGTGCATGTGGGCCCTGAGCCCGGTCTGAACCAGTTCTGGGTGTTTCCTGAGTACTTTGTTTTGCTGGCTTCTGCTTTCCTTTCAGAGTGAGGGGCAGGGTCGTCAGCCGCCCAGCAGGAGGTGGAGCCAGCATTGTGGAAGGCAGGCACAGCCCTATTCAGGCCCAGGTGCTACCTCCTCCCACCACTCCAGTTGCAAATGCAGTCATTCAGCCTAGGGCTGACTCAGCCAGCCTCCTGGGGCATCCCCAGCCTCTGTCACTCTCAAACCAGACAGTCAATCCACAAACAGGCCAAGGCACACAGAAGGGTCAGACAAGAGAACAGCAACTTTCTAAAAGTGCTGTTCTCAAACACAGGATTTAAAAATAACCTTTCCTAAAAGATTTGTTATTAAATTCTGAGTTCAGGGATACTAGGGGGCAGATTTATGAGGCCCTTGCGCCTCTTTGCGCCGCAATTGCGTCACTTAATTTGACGCAATGGCGGCGCAAACAATGCGCCCTATTTACAACGTGACGCATCTAGGAGATGTGTCACGTTGGAAAGCCCTGCGCCATAAGGAGGCGTTCCTGCGTAGGGAGGGGGGCGTTCCTGAAAGTTGCTGAGTGAAATCTATCAGTCACTTTCTACGTCAATTCCTTACGCCTGCTTGAAGCAGGCGTAAGGGTGACGCACCATGCATTGTAGGGGTGGCCCCTGTGGATTGCAGGAGTCATTTCGCACTTGCGACATGACTCCAGCAATGTGCCGCCCGTACGCCGAAAGATGCGTCACGCATCTTCCCTGCCTTGCACCATGGGTGGCTGAGCTGTGGCGCACTGTGGCGCACATTAACTGGCGCATCCCTGGGGATGCGCCAGTTAACATAAATCTGCCCCGCTATACTTATGTCCTATCTTGTTCCTATGGGAAGAAATGCTGTTAACCACTGTAGCCGGCATCCCCCATGTTAATCTATGGAGCAAGATAGCCTTACAATAGTGAAAACGAAAATGGCTGCCATTCACTATCAGAGCATGTCACCTGCACTAGTACATGCTCTACCTTTTACATACACTGCACCCTGCCCAGGGGGGTACCTTGGGCCTTCCATAGGGGTGACTGATGCGCACAAAAAGGGAAGGGTTAGGCCTAGTCAGTGGGGACACTGACCAGGAGGACATGGCAGTTTCTAAACTGCACACAGGCACTGCAGTGGCAGGCCTTAGACACCATTTTAGAGCTACTCCTGTGGGTGGCACAATCAGTGCTGCAGGCCCACTAGTAGCATTTGTCATCACCAGCCAAGGCACACCCAGTGCACTTAACTAGGGACTTCTTGGTGATACAAATATGCCAATCATGTATATCCAATCATAGTAACAATTTACACAGAGAGCATATGCACTTTAGCACTGATCAGCAGTTGTAAAGTGCGCAGAGTCCTATTGCCAACAGCCACGGGTCAGGAAAAATAAGGGAGGAAGAAGCAAAAAGTTTGGGGATGACCCTGCAAGAAGGGCCAGTTCCAACAGAGGCACTTTACATCCATAGTAGATAATAGGGCCAGGGGGTGCAATCTCTCTATAAGTCCCTATTACATAGGTCTTGAAACGTTTTGATGCAGAGCCCCCCCCCCTGTTAAAATATTTTAAGCATAAGGACCCGCTCCTCACACAAATTTCCAAGCATAAACGTCCCCAATTTCCACAGCAAATATTTTTACGGTAGAGAAATAATATTAAACAATGTTTAGCAAACCAAGAATTTGTGGGTGCCTACGGTTCGGTGTCAGAGATTTACCACACAGTTCAAACAAAACGACTCCAAAAGGAATTACCCAAAAATACACAATGGTTCTTTATTTTTCATAAACAAAACATATTTTGACAAAACTTATCTGGATCATGACACCTTTCTGAACTAATGTGATGGGTGTGCCTGTTTTTCTCCAGAGAGACGGTCAATCTGTGGTTGCATCTCATTAGTACCAGTTTAACACCGAAATATAGTAATAAGCAACAAAAAGGTGACCAGCCCAGCTTTGCAATGGGCCTTCTACCTTGTGGCAACACGTGTCGCTGCTTTTTAGTAACTTGTGAACCGGTTGAACTATAAACAAAATTGTTTGTTTTGTTAAAACCAGCATATTGTGCAGCAGATGATGGATTATGTGGTAAATGCAGCAAATGTATAACGACCATCGGGCCGCCTTGTGCATTCTTAGGTCTGATCATAGACCCTTTTGACAAAGCCAGGCTTGGTTAATTAGACAAAGGATCTTGTCAAGAGCAGCCCAACACCGAACCAACTTTAGCCAAGATGGAATTGCAGCAGAGGTTGAAGGCCGCTATGCTGCTTACTGAGTTTACAGTTTACGCACATGCACTTTCTATTCGGATCTCCCCATCGCTATTCTTGTGGGGGCTTTATATTGGGCCTGTACCTACTTGTTATGCTGCTATTCATTTTTTTTTATTGCAACTCACGTATATTTTTATTGATGAATTGTATAATAGTTGTTATCATGATGTTTTCAGCAATCGTATCGCCTATGTGGATACAATAGTATATTTATATGGCTCGCTTGTGCATACCACTTTTTATCATGCTGTTGTATTCCATGTCTAATCTGTATGCTTTTTATATTATTGTCTTTTTTTCTACTGCTTTTATGACACTGGTTGTCAAAATAAAGCAATACAACAATAATTATGAAAAAATGGGAGCACCCGCACAATCACATAATGCCAGTGGCCCTCGGTATAATGGTTGAAATGCATTGGCTGCAATATTAGTGCAAGGAGAACCATACTAAATTTCATGGGATGCTGACTGCTTGGCTTTTACAGCTGCCTTGAACCGGAGGTTGCTGAACATCATTCATCATAATTAAAACATACCATTTACAATTGTTAATGATGATCAACCCTAAGGTCCAAGTAGGAGACTTTCTTTAATTCCAGGAGAGGAAGTGATCCCTTAATCTTTTTTCATACAGTTTTTCTAAAAAGGTTTTTATTTTTAACGTTATGAAAACAGATGCTTTTATTTTAGCAAAAACGGACTCCTGGTTATATTAGTATGCTGCTGTTGTTGACTTCAGCCATGTTGGGGGGGGGGGCTGGAGGGCCTTGAGCTTCTTAGCATGGGGACGCGGTCTAAGGTGTTGGAAAAAACAAAATATTCTGTATTTGTTTTAGGTCTCTCAGCGTCAGGTAGCTACATATAAAATAACGGGAAGATTAAATGAAAAAAATAAAGTACACTTGTTACTCAGTGCGAAATGCACTATTAGTTAATGCACTGCAAAGGTCTGTGTGTAACTAGAAAGCCACCGAATTAAATCTTGGTTACTGCAGTGGAGAATAGTGATTTGTTATTTTGCTACGAGGTCACATCCTGTGACAGAAAGCACTGTGAATATGGAAGTCATTATTTTATACTTGCATTGCACACAGTTTAAGATAAACTGCTACAAAATGCGCAAAACATTTTATGATAAAATTGTAGAGTTTAGTAATACCCAGACTGTACCTAATGCAATATTTTTACATAACTGTCCCATCAAATTCTCCTCAGGGATAGTAAGTGCTATGCAAATACAATCAAAATTAAAGGGACACACTAATTGTCATCTCCCATAAATTCCTTCAGGGCTAATGATCCGCTGATAAAAAGTTATCTACAGGAAAGTCAGGACAGGAAGTCGTAATGTGTCTGCCAGGTAAGTAACAGTTTACAGCAGCAATCTGTAATGCATATTACTGGGTGTTTGGGCACTTCTCTGGGTATGTGTTTGTGTCTCTTGTACTTCTAAGTTCCTACCTTTAAAACTCCAAAATTGGCTAATTCAGAAAACAAATTTACCACCTTGGGAAATGACAGGCCCTTGACTCTTGCTCGTGTTTTGTGGAAAAGGTTGCTTTATTTGGAAGCACAGAGAGCTCATAGAAAACAAGAACAAGAACCTTCAGTCCGGCCGCACATACTTGTTCTTTACAATTGCACTACCATTTGACTCTAACTCTCTCCTTTCTTTTACATCAAAACCCCCACATTTTACATAAATAAAACACTCCCATTCTTCCAACACATTTCACTACAATTTTTTTCCCAGCCTGCCCGCCCTAACCCAGGCTTTTTCTGTGTCTTGCTTGTTTCTCGCCTTCAACATCTCGTCACAGGTAATAAGCACTATGTAAATACAATTGTAACCAAAAGCACGCACTTCACATCTCAGTTGTTAACTTCTTGCACTACCACTACAAAAGAATACATCTTTGTCATCACAAAGCTTTCAGTCATTTGATCAATTAAAGCCAGTACTAGCTCCCAAGCATCTTTTGCAGATTAGCCTTTACATTTGCAGATTAACTCATAGCACATATTTGCATTTCTTTCAGGCAGGCAGACTGGTAGGAAACCTTGTTTAGCTGTCTGACTGGCTTTTGTTTCACAGGACAGGACACTCCCTGAATGACACTCCAGCTGATGCATTTTAACTATCTGAATTAACCGTTTGGAAACGGTTGTCTTTTTCTAGATTCTGGGCCCACGGAAGGCTGGGGAATGTGCACCCACCCTTCCCATGATCCACGCCCCCCTATGGTGTCACCCTCCACAGATTCAAAACCACTGTCCTAGTATATAATAGGGCATGGAGGTTTAGAGGCCCAACAGTTTTCCTGCAATTGCATGTTTGCTCTTCAGTGTGCTAGATGTCCTTTTAAAGGCAGTCCTGCCTTGCAGCCTGTCTTTAAAAGAAAATTCTCACAATTGGTATTTAACAGACCCAATACGTCTCTCGTACTTAATAGGGCTAGGGGGTTTCAAACGACCTATAACTTCCTAGTATATAACAGCGCATGGAAGTTTAGAAGCCAGTAGATTGTTTGCACTTGCATGTGTGAGTTGCTCAGTACCTGCTGTCATTATGAAGGCAACCTGTCTTTGCTGACTGTTTTTTTTTTTTTTTTTTTTTAAACCTTTATTGAGTTAATCAAAGTATGACAAGCGCAGGCCTACAACCACAGAGGCCGGCCGCAAACACAGGAATCAGATCAGGAGTCATGCACGTGTATACGACCAAGAGATAACTACAACACAGATACAGCATGTGATTGTATATGCCTCAACGCAGAAGGATATCAAAGGTTTAATTTTAAAGTTATAAAGAAGCAGGAGTGGCTGTACTATCGGTGGCATCACACCATAACATGAAGTTAAGAAGAGATGGAGGGGAGGTACCCCGCAGTGCAAACAAAACCAGGTGATGAGCAATATGAACCTTGGGCACACTATGCCCGCCGAGACTAACGAGGAATAAAAGACAATGTAATAGCAAGCGGTTAGCGAGCACACCCTCCCGAAAACCCACCCTCCGGAGACAGTAAGGTATAGGCAAGTATAGACGCCAAACAGAGAAAGAAAAAAGATAAGGAGAGACAACCAACCCCACTATAAGGGAGGAAAAACCCTACCCAACGAAAGAGGAAGAAAGAAAGGGGACCATAGAACAAAACAAACTAAAATAACAAACCCCCCCAACACCCGCCACCCTGCACCCCTGTAATGGCTACGGCCTACCCCACTAACAGCGTGCCTGTCGCCCCGGAACACCCCAAAGAAGGGAAATAAAGAAAGCGGAGGAGGAGAAGAACAAACATACTCCCGGCCCCCTACACCCCCCGCCATTAGCGACCTCCCCAAAACTTATTGTCCATTATTAAAAGCAAGTATTAAGCACCGATATGGGGAGGACCTCGACCAGAACCCCACCCGACTCCCAGTGAGATACACAGTACAATCCCGGCATAGATCACAAAGCGTAGCTAATCCCAAAAGTCAAAGACAACCATGACAGTTCGGTTCTTCACGATAAGCTACGTCGCCAAAGCCAGCAATCTCGCAGAAAGCAAAGCGTTCCAGATAGTACAAAGCAGTGGCATCGGATCTAAGGCAGGATACAAGATGAAGTCAGCCCTGACCAGTGCGATTCTTTATGAAAACCCATGCCACCCAAGCCACAGTATCTATGTGGTAATCGAAAAGTCCATAGCAGTTCGAAGCAGCTGAATCGGACCAAGGACAGGATACAAGATGGCGGCATCCACAGGACCAACGGGGAAAAATGAAGAAGATAAGCAGACCTCTCCGATGGTCACTAAAGAGCTGTTCTTGGAGATCAAAACCTTCGGCAACGATGTTTCGCCAAGCAGGAGTCATACCGGGAAAGCTAACTACGGTCGTAGGTGCAACATTCACGAGGCCAAAATCATCGACGTGAGCTGAGTCAGGCTGCCGCGCGGGAACCTCAGAACAGTAGGCCAAATCTTCCACTGGAACCACAGAATGCTGATCTTGTGTCGCAGCATCATCGTCCGGTCGCAAGCAGATATTTCCCAGCGTTTCTGACATTCGGTCATACGTGACTGTGAATTGGGAGTGGAGCGCCCCAATGGCGGCCATCACTGACCTCAACGATGGTGCGCCATCTGTCCTCTCCATCTCCCCCCAAAGAGACGAAGCAGGGCTCGAGCCCCAGACTCACTTTCGAGGCTCCAGGCACACACGAAGCCGACGGCAACAGCAGGCGCTCCCTCAGCTGGTGATCACGGCACCTTTGCCGACCGCGGGGGCCCCCCCTTCAACACCGCTGTCCCCAGCAGGGTCTCCGGGCGAGCGGTCCCCGACCGCGGCTCACGATGCACACCCTGTGTCACGAGACCGAGTCCTCAGTGCCAGCTGGTAACTGGATTGCAGCTCGGAGATGCAGAAAAAGATCCGAGTACGGAAGACTGGACAAAACACTGGTTCCACAGCCGCTGTTGATCAATTCCAGCCCGGATGGGCTAGAAATCGAGGTCCCGGCTTCAGCCCTAGAGTAGGCCGAAAATGGTACACGACATAACTCAACCACCCAGTATGTTAGGGAGTCCGGGATTGCACCACCGGTATCAGGCGAGCTTCATACACACGGGAGTCCGGCGTAGGTAAAGGATAAATGACAGGATATGCGAGCTGCCGGCAGAGGTCGACGGAGCCGGGAGCTTAAGCAGCCATCTTGGATCGTAGCGTAGCTCCTCCCTCGCTGACTGTTTTTAAAAGTAAATTGTTCGCAAACTCGACTTTGGTGGTATGGGCACTTTAAAAGTGATAGTATACCATAGTTTTTTAAGCACCCCCAAAGTCTCCCCTAGGTGCCCCAGGAGTTGGGGGTCATGTACCTATACACAGGGACCTTATAAAATATTTCTTGTATGCCCTGGTGAGGAAAAACTGCCACTTCATTGTTTTCCCCCTTGTAGATACTAGGCTAACATTGTAATATGTTATTTAGGTCTAACTATTGCTAGGAAATGAGTAAATATAATTCAAAGACCTACACGATTGGTGTTGATAAATCCAACAACCTGCAATTGTTGAATTTATCATAACTAGTACATAAGATACTTTAAAGAACTTTCTCTTCTGTAAGCCAAAATCCAGCCTTCTATTGGTCTCTGCTGATTGGTCAGCTTTAACAGGCTTAGCCAGGCTGCTTTGAGTACGTGATTAGTGGCCTGGCCTGAGCAGAGGCTATCTGATGGAGAGAAGTCTGCGGCTGGGGAAGATGGGTTCTGTGGAGGGGGCTGAATATATCATACACTGTAGAAAGAGCAGATCAGTAAGGAATGCCAGGCGTACCTAACACCACATCCTGTGCCCCCAGTAAGATGGCAGGCTTAGGACAAGAATTTTCAGAATTCAGAAGACGAAAGGTAATGGAAATGAGCCACACTGTGGGTTGGTTTAGCCAGCTGTTACTCCTCCGGAGAGAAATCATCCATGTTGGATTTTGGAAGTTCAGTGTTTTGTGGGACAAGAAGATGGCACAGTTTGGAGGAAGTTGACATGCATTTGGGTGGCACCCAGCATCTCACTTGACAGAGGTACACCACTACTTGTCACCCCAGAACACTGAATAAATATGCCCCAGAAACACTGAATATTATGTGAGAGCTGCATAGTCTCTCAGATCTGCTGCCTGGAACTACAAGGAGAAGAAGGACTGCCCTGCTGGAATTTGGATTTGCACCCAAAGGCCCAAACTAAAAAGTTCAAACCAGCACTTTTTATTATGTGTAAACAAAAAGCGTAATTTCCAAGCTGAAGTATCCCTTTTCATGTAAAAGATTTACATGTGTTTTGCAGAAGATGAATCTCAAATTTAAATGGCTCTACCATATTTCCCTTAATGACAATATTTATTATATTATTTTCTTTTTTATACCACTCAAGCATATATTATGTCACAACTTTCTATCCCCAACACTAATTTGAATGGGCCCGATTCACAGAAGGAATTTAAGACTCAATCCTAAATTTGCTACTATTTTGGTATTTACAGAATGCACTTACTACTTTTGGCATTCACAGAATGAACTTACTACTTTTGGTATTCACAGAAGTTAGGATTTTGTCTTAAGACAGACTTACGACAAACTTAAGACAGACTTAAGACAGACTTAAGACAAAATCCTAACTTCTATGAATACAAAAAGTAGTAAATTCATTCTGTGAATACCAAAAGTAGTAAGTGCATTCTGTGAATACCAAAATAGTAGTAAGTTTAGGATTGAGTCTTAAATTCATTCTGTGAATCGGGCCCAAAGTTACTTAATTTAATTCATTACTTGTTAAAGCATTCTCTGCAGTCATTATTTTATATTCCTCCAAGACATGGCTTTGTATACTTATCTTCATTGTCTATGGTATCAAATTAGATGCTTATAATTTCTTGCAGTATTCTTTAAATGGTGGCTGGTCTAGTTCATCAAACTACCCTCAAACAAGTGCATGGACATGAATGTTGCATATATAGGAATGCAGCACTTGAGAAATGTGTTGTAGAATTCTACATGAAATAAAAGACAGACTCTGTAATGCTCATATAAAGAAAGATATATTTACTATATGAGAACACATGGACAACTGTCAAGATAACCAAATGTCCAAATTGTAGAAGTTCAGCACATTCTTTTATTCCTCCAAACCACAAAAAGGCGCTTTGATACATGTCCAATTAAATCATAAGTACAATAGAATTTCTCGGCAACTATTAAACAATATATCACATGCCCGTCATCAGACGGCACAGGTTACTCAATTACTAGATATACAGCAATTCAGAAGAAGCTAATAGTGCGTGCCACCTGCATGATAAAGTGTGATGGTGCTCATCATACTATCCTGTCCAGATTAGAACAGTGGGGTTTTTCAAGCCTAAGCAATGCAGTAACCAATCAGAGGTAGACGCTGTGTCTCATCTATATATGGTTTGCTAACAGTGACTTGTTGCTGGGCTAGTATGCAATTGCAAGTCAGAGGGATTGTCTTTGAGTGCGCCTTACCTTGTGTTGCAGGGTAATCACTTCAGCACAGTGCATTAATTCACTAAGGGTCATGCATTTTGTTGTGCACATTCTACAGGCCTTATCGTCATTTAATATAATATAACGGTCAAGTGGCATACATAAAGACAATCAAAGAAAATGGATTCCACAGTGTAACTTGGTTCCACATACTTGAATGCATGCACCATACACCTATTTTTCATTGATACATTATACATTGATCAAAATGATCATTTCCTTATGAGTTTCAAATTATCCTTTCAGGAATGAAAAGGTATGACAAAACACCTCCATAATAGAAGACCGTAACCCTCAATAAAACTTTGAGAAGTTTAGATCTTTACAGAAGGAAGTAACACATCCGTAGAGTGATGGGTGTGGGTGTATGGTTCTGGTTTGTTTGCAAAGTGAGGTGCTGCTGGGTTGGCTTTCCAAGAGACATGAAGGTGGCAGTTTTCTTGACTATTCAGATATTTGCACATTTGTGTTTTTGTGTATGGCTGTGTGTGACTGTGAAAGAGCGTGCATGTTTGTGTCCGTGTGCATGTGCGTCCTCTAGGATCAATATTGGTGATACGATCAACCTCTGGACGATGTTGGATACTCACATGTATGTGTGTGTTCCTGTGAGCGTGTGTGTACTGTGTGTATGTTTTTGTATGCATGTGTGTGCTCAAGTTAGCCAGCACTATTGGGAATAGTACTAACTTCTGGATGTTGTTGGGTACACTAGTATGTGTGTTTCTGTGAGAGTGTGTGTGCATGCATGCAAGTGCAAGGAATGGTGAGATGTGTGTGAAGAAGTATAACTCAAATGTAGAATGAATAAAAGGTTTGTTTATTCATATATCAAGGAGAAAGGATCTCATCCACAGAAGACACAGGCAGGCAGCAACTGACACAGTCCTGGCCTCAAATGGAATCATAACATAACTACATCATGACATTCTAAGAATAACATTCTACAATCAGCAAGTACCACATACATAACACAGTGAAGGATACCACACACCTTCCCCTGAAACATAAAAAATTACTATTTTAAAATATAGTCATTAAGAGCTGCAGGAACACGGGTTAAACGTGTACTTCTCCTGACAGGAACCTCAGACTCGACATGAGCTTCCTTATTAATGAAATTGTTATTTGTTAAAGATTTTCCAGCAGAGCCTGTAAATAAAGTAACTCGATTCAAATTCCAAATCCTTCCATCATTTAGCTTAACAGCATTACGAAAGAGTTTAGTGACATAAAAGGGAGAAGAAAACTTTGACCCTGAAGATCTAAGTGGAAGTCGAATTCTCACCCGATCCCCAACACACACTTTAGTATGAGCAACTGCATGTCTGTTATCAAAGTTCTTCTTCCTCAGTTCAGACTTAACCTCTTGCTTCAATGAACTTAGGTCCTTGTTATGATTCACTGTTTCCACCCCTAAATTTCTCATCCAAGTTTGAAATATTGAAGTGTTTGGTGTTCGACCTCGGAAAAGCACAAAAGGAATCTCACCTGTGGTGGAATGTGGTGTAACTCTATATACCATTACTCTTTCCAACAGGTTATTTTTCCAATCCGAGCCCTGATCCTTAGAGATCTGAATAGATTCCTTAAGTACTCGGTTTTGGAAATGCCTTGGTGCCCTTGGTGAGCTAAGTGAAGAATTTTTTTTCTTATCAGAGAAGGTGTGATAAGTCTAGTGCCTCTCCACAGCAACCCATCCTTTAAGGATAATTTGTCCTTAACATTCCAGTACTTTTTAGAAGTAACACTCAAATTCTTAAGACATGGCCACCCTTTACTCATCAAATCACAAACTTCTTGTAACTCAGAGTCCGTACACATGGCGTCTCTCCAATCATTCTCTTGAACAATTCCTTCAACAATCTCACACACCTTGAGCTCATCTACCTCCCAAGAATCTTCAGAAGATATAGAAGTCTGGTCATCCTGTTCCACAACTAATCTAGAGAGACAATCAGCAACCTTATTATTTACACCCGGTAAATATCTCACATCAAATTCAAAATCTTGGAGAGCGATAACCCATTTACAAATACGTGAAGAAATGGCATCCAAACCTTTTTTATAAAAGACTTCCTTCAACGGTTTATGATCAGTGTGAACCACAAACGAATTACCCCACAGAAACTTTTTCAATTTCCTAATTGCCCAATAAATACAAAGAGCCTCCTTTTCAATCACAGAATATGACAATTCTGGGCCAATTAAAGATCTAGACAGAAACAAGATGGTAATCTCTTTCCCATCCCTCATCTGCTTGAGCACAGCTCCTAAACCTCGGGAACTAGCATCTGTGACCAAAATTGAATCATGACTTACATCAAAACTCTGTAAAGAAGGAGCTAGACTTAAATCTTGTTTAACAAGTTCATACTCCTTTTGACACACATGAGACCAAGAAAACTTTACTCCCTTCTTTAACAAAGCTCTCATGTTAGATGTTTTATTTGCAAAATGAGGGACAAACTTGTTATAATATTCCGCCATACCTAGAAAGGTAACCAACTCTTCTCTCGACTTTGGCGTAGGCAAACTGTGTATAGTTTTCACTAACTTATCCCTAGGTTTTACACCATCAGGAGTCAAACAGTGACCTAAATAGTCAATCTCAGTCAAATTAAATCTGCACTTATTTTCCCTCAAAGTCAATCCTCTGTCCTCAAAACGCTCCAGAACGGATCTAATTCTAAGATCATGTTCATTCTGTGATGAACCAAACACAAGTACATCATCTTGATAAATTTTAACGCCAGTAATACCCTTCAAAACATCCTCCATTATCCTCTGAAAAACAGAGGCTGCAGAGATTAAGCCAAAAGGTAAGCGAGTAAACTTATATGTGCCAAAGGGTGTGATAAAGGTTGTGAAACCCATGGACGTCTCATCAATTCTCACTTGATGGTATGCAGCCCTAAGGTCCAGTGTGGAGAACATGCAAGCATCCCCAAGTTGAGTTAACATGGTATTAATATTGGGAAGAGGGTATCTATCCGCCACAATTTCTCTATTGAGACCCCTAAGGTCAACACAAAAACGAATCTCACCTGAGGGTTTACGTGCTAAAACAACAGGCGAAACCCATTCACTTGCCTCAGATTTCACAATGATTCCATCACTCAAGAGTTTCTCTAACTCCAACCGCATAGGCTCCTGCATAGCTAAAGGAACACTACGCACTTTACATGCCACAGGAACTGCATCTGTCTTCAAGATAATGTTATGCACATAACCAGAAAGACAACCTAGTTTGTCACTAAAGACATTTTTAAATTGACCTCGCCAATCAGGATAAGATATTTCATTTTTACTCAGATTAGGGACCTTTTGTACCCCTACTACATTACAACCAGTAGTACATGTTGACACATCATTTAAGACAGCATTGTCCCCCCCAGAGTGAGATACTATGTCTCTTAGAACAATGCAGGGGTTCTCACCAGGAACTAAGGAGACATGTAAATCTGCCTGATGAAACCAACTTAGAATGCTGTCCCCCCTGCAGGAGATGTAAAAAAAAATGTCTTCTTCAAAATGAATACTGAAAGTTGTAAGGGAAGTCTTCATCCCGTCCTCGTCGCCAATGTGAAGAAGTATAACTCAAATGTAGAATGAATAAAAGGTTTCTTTATTCATATATCAAGGAGAAAGGATCTCATCCACAGAAGACACAGGCAGGCAGCAACTGACACAGTCCTGGCCTCAAATGGAATCATAACATAACTACATCATGACATTCTAAGAATAACATTCTACAATCAGCAAGTACCACATACATAACACAGTGAAGGATACCACAATGTGACCAGGTGCACTTGGGCATTCATAAACTGCAGTAATCGTACGTTCCCAAAATGTCACTCACTGACTGCCTTACGTCACTTCCCTTCACATGAATGAGGCCAGAACTGCTCGAAATGACGCCTTTGGTATCTGCCACAAGCATATCTTTCCAAGGGTAGACATCCTTCACTCAGCACATGCCTGAATATTGCACCGATGTGCACGCCGATCTAAAAAAGCTAATCATACATGAGCTCCAAAATGAATTTTCTTATCTATGAATGTGTGGTTTCAATGATTAATTCACAGTGAGGATCTATAAGGAGCAACTTCTTTTGCTATGGTGAGTCACTCGTTCCACCTCCTTCATGAGGCGGAGGCACAGCTCCTCTTGCCACGGTAGAGCCACACACTGCACAGCCACAGGGAGTCCAACTCCGCCTCTTGCCCCCTGCAGAGCAAATACAAAGATGGACATCAGTTTAGGAGAAGAGGCATTCAATATGTGAATCTTATCATTCAATGTGTCGCCAATGGTAACCACGTAGGCATGACGATAACACAGAAAGGAACAGATGTAATACCATTAAGGATGTATTCCTTACGTCAGCAGCTGCTATTCTTTGCTTGCCCTTTGGTAGTCCTTGCTATCCCCTGTCTCATGGCACCACAGGAGAACTACTTCCAGTTTTTTTTTACCCCTACCACAGGAAAGAGAGAGCAACTGAGGACCAAGTTTAGATATAATCTTAAATCCATTGCTAAATTAGGTTCAAACAAGTCCTGTGCACATGTAACCTTGAGTCAGTCTTTTAAAGGTTTTCAAAAGTAAAACAAGCAAAGCAACAATCAATTAAACAAGATGGACTCATAAAGATAGTTTCTTTCCAAAGAAATGTATTAAGCCTCCCATTCTGGAGGGGCAACAACAAGACAAAAAACTACCAGCTGGTAGGCTTAATACATTTCTTTTGAAAGAAACCATCTATATGAGTCCATCTTGTGTAATTGATTATTGTTTTGCTTGTTTTACTTTTGAAAACCTTTAAAAGACTGACTCAAGGTTACGTGTGCACAGGACTTGTTTGTACTCAATCGGGTGGGCCCTGAACACCCATCACAGAGGTTTTTGGTCTCCTCTGACCGTGTTGCACCGTTCTTATACTGTTATTTTGTTTTACATTTATCGCTACCAGCATAGGCGCCAACTTTTCTTGTACACTCCAAAACCCTACACGGAACCCACACCATTGCTAAATTAAGCAGGTCCTTCCTTGTGCTCCATGATATGCACATATAGCTAAACTTCTGTTTCTCTTTCAGATATACGTGTTGCACTCAATTTTTGCTGTGCCTGTTTTGCCTCAGGTTTTGAGCACCTCAAGGCACTAACTGGCACATGCATCAAACATGCCATTTGCGATTCCTTATTACCGAAAAATAAGGATTCGCTAATAAGGAAGCGTAAATGCCTATGCATGCAGGAATCGCTGAGAAAATAGCGATTCCTACAAATTCCTTAATTGCAAGTCGCAATTAAAGAGCCGCTCCCCATTCATTCCTATAGGCTTGCTGGCCCATAGGAATGAATGGGAGATTGCATGCGCAATTTACTAGTACCAACAGGTACTCACAATTTGCGCATGCCATTTCAAGGGTGCAAGGGTGTCAAAATGACACCCTGTTGCACCCCTGAAATTGTGATGTGCACCCAAGTTGCACACACACAAGGCCCAAGGGCATGTGTATGCGCAACATGAAAGTTTGAAAAATTCACTAAAGTGGATTTTTCAACGTATTTTGCAAATTACCATCAAGTTCAACTTCAGGATAGTTTGCGCCCCCTATTAACGAAATCGCTATTCTAAAGTGGTTCTTGCATTGCATTTAAGGAATCGCAAATTGCGATTCCTTAAATGCAATCACAATTTGAGAAATCGCAAATAATTGCGAATTATCAAATTGCGAGAGCCTTGATGCATTGCAAATGCCCTTTTTGAGGGCGCAAACAGACGATTTTTGCGAATCGCACCGTTTGTGCTCGCAAAAATGGTTGATGCATGTGCCTGCTAGTTCCCTCTCACTACACGCCTGGAGTGCTTCTGTATGGCTAACACTTCCCGCAAAGCAAAATCTAACTAGTGGCAAAAATTTGTTAATATGGGTCAGAAAAACTACTTAAATTATATGTGTCACATCTTCACTACACCCAAGGATTCTTGGTAAAGCAGTATAATATACCTCAATTCAAACAAGGTCTACTTCTAAATCAGTAATACATTAAGGGAACACCAGCTCCACACCCACACAATACCCCGAAAAAAGTGCAAAAATACATCAGTTTGAATTACAACACCGTATGAGGTTTGGGGTGATTTGATACCCATTGTAAATACTTCCTGTTAGACTTGGCATCTTTTGGCGTGTTTCACCGAGTTTTTGCTTTCTGTCCTCCCGGTTTTGACTCTGTTTTTGCTGGTATAACGTTTCTGAGCGCTTTTCGCACTGCTGATCAGTAGTAAAGCGATGGTGCTCCTGTGGTAAATTGTGTTATGATTGGATGTGCGACTCATTTGTCAGCCCCCTGTAACGGGCACTGCAAGTGCCGGGGCTTGTGAGTCCATCGCTGCTCATGGGCCTGCAGCACGGATTGTGCCACCCACGTACGTAGCCCGAAAAAGGTATAAGTGAATGAAGTTTAGTATGCTTGAACTCAGCGTCTAAAGATGCAGCCTTTAGCAAGGGTGTACTTTTCATTCTGAGTTCATAAAGGCCCCTTTTAGAAAGTGGGTATTATTTTGCTCGGTCATCCCGTGTGCCTCTGTTGGAAGGTGGATTGCCTGTCTGGTTTTTGGGATGACCGATGACTGGGGAGTGGGGTGGCTCCTGATAGCCTAGGTAGGTCAGGAAAGGGATCAACTGACCTGGGTTATGATGGGGGACGATGGAGGGAACCTCCTTGCACCTCAAAGGGCCTGGTCTGCCTCTGACAAAGCCGTCTCCACCTCCTGCCAGGAATTCACGCCAGAGACGGTCCAACTGGGTCAGGCCAAACACAGACACCCTCTGCCTGGAAGATCAAAGGATTTTTGGATACAAATGCTGGATCCCAGACCCCTGAACTTTAGAACTCATCTGGATCAAGAAGACTGCCAAGAAGAAGTGCCGGAGAAGCTGTGAAAGGAACGACTACTTTGCTGGGTGCTTTGCTGGGCTGACCTGCAGTAGCTGCTTCTGTCTTGGGCAGTGAAAGGCCTGGACTGGAATTTCTGCATCGGAATTGGTGAGACTCTCCAAGGGCTTGAGGTAGTGCTTGCCCCTGTTAACGAAGTCTCAGTAACAGCAAAGACTTCAGGTTCTTCGACCCGCAGCCCTGGGAACTGTGTGTTTTTTGCTGCAACCCAAAGAACGCCCCTTGACGACGTCTACGACGACCCTGCCCAACACGTGTCCTGAAGGCACCGCAGAGGGCAACGCCGCACCATGACCATGGTCCCACTGACGACACCTGCTGATGCCATCACCAAGCCGCTGCTCACACCGCGACCTGTGGACACCGCACTCTGCACCACCTTGCTTCACAGCGAAGCTTTGGAACTGCAGAGGGCACTACCACAATGCCGCACCGCAACCCTGGTCTCGCCAACAACGCCTGTAGATGCTGCCACAGAGCCGCTGATCGCACCCCGACCTGTGAGCACGCACTCTGCACCGCCTCGCTTCACGATGACGCCGTGGCCTTCCTGACGCCGCCGCTTCCCACCGAAATCAACACCGCTGCCTGCACTGTGGTTCAGGGGCACCGCTCGTGAGTTACACAACACCCTACCCGCATCCCACACCTCAGCCTTGGCCTACCGACGCTGGCGCCATCGACTCCAGCTCGTCAGCCGATGACAGCGCTTCAGCAATGACAACGCTGCTGCTTGCAAAGTGACCTGCTAGCACTGTGACAAGCACTGCCTCCATCTCACACCGTGACCCTGGTTTCACCGACGACGCCATCTGATGCCGCCACCGAGACGCTGCTCGCACTGCGACCTGGGGTCAGCTCACGCCACAACGCTGCGCTTCTCACTGCAGCACCCAACACCTGTTGGTGCCAGCGCTCCAAATCCCATCAGAAAGGAGCACGACTTGCAACGCGAGTGACTTCTATGGCTCCATCGCCCTGCATCTCTGATAGGTACTGTTTGCAGGTCTTCCCGATACCGTAGTTGGCCTGAGACACTGCGGTCAGCCAGAACTGTTTATGGATTTGTTGTTCACGATGCCGTCATAGCCCCGAACAGAGCTATCGACATTAAGGAACTTTTTTTAAAAGCATATTTTGATAAATGAAGATTTTGAAGTATAGTATTGTGGATTTTTATCGTATTTGGTCTTGTCTTAAGTATATAAAGATTGGATTTTTTTTTAACTGGTGTGGTGTCCTTTTGTAGTGCGTAAACTGTATTACTGTTGGTTATGTGCAAATGCTTTACACACTGCCTCTAAGATAAGCCTGACTGCTTGTGCCAGGCTACCAAGGGGGTAAGCAGGGGTTATTTTAGAAGTGTAGCTCCCTTATCCTGACTAGAGTGGTGGTTTCTGCCTTGCTTTGGCGCAAGTCTTAGCTAGCCAGAAATCCCATTTCTAACACTTCTCGATGCCAAGGGCGGGACATTAGTAAGGGAATATAAGGGATATATTTATTTGGAGGGCAAGCCCAATAGATGACGACTCCCAATCAGAAGGGGTAGGTGCCTTCGCTGATGTTAATTACGTTAATCATGGGGTGCTGTAATTCTGTGACATACATTTTCCCAGAGTTGCAGTAGATGATGCACTGGAAGTACAGTCCTACCTTGGAGGGCCAGGTCTTAGTGCCAAGGTACATCTCACAGAGATAGATTATGAAGTCAGCAACAGGCTCTCATCTTGTACACTATGTGCAATGAGGATTCAGATAAGAAAACATGTACAGTTTTAATTTGTCATCAGTCCCTCATTTTTGGCTTTGAAAATGTCAGACGGTAGGCTTAGCCCGGGCTTTTCCGGTCTTTGACGAACGCAGAAGGGCCTGTCCTTGGCCCAGGCATGGCCTTTGGGAGAATAGGAGTGCTTTTAAGCACTAGCAAGTGCCAGGTGCTGCAATCTCCTCCTGCTGCCTCAGAGGAGTCTGGGGGTTGAAGTCCAGTGGTGGCACCCTACAAACAGCGTCCCATGCTGTGGGAGAACAGGAAAAATGTTAAACGCTTGCAAGCGCCAAGTGCTTCAATCTCCTCCTGCTGCCCCAGAGGTGTCTGGGGGTTGAAGTCCAGTGGCCGCGCCCTACAAACAGTGCTCCATGCTGCAGGAGAACAGGAACAATTTTAAGCGCTTGCAAGCACCAAGTGCTTCAATCTCCTCCTGCTGCCCCAGAGGAGTCTGGGGGTTGAAATCCAGTGGCCAGGCCCTACAAACAGCGTCTCATGCCGCAGGAGAACTGGAAAAATGTTAAGCGCTTGCAAGCACCAAGTATTTCAATCTCTTCCTGCTGCCCCAGAGGTGTCTGGGGGTTGAAGTCCAGTGGTGGTTCCCTGCAAACAGTATCCTAAACCGTGGGAGAACAGGAGTGCTTTTAAGTGCTAATGAGCTCCAGGTGCTGTAATCTCCTCTTGCTGACCCGAGGAGTCTGGATATTGAGGTCTAATGGTGATGCCTTGTAGTATCCTCAAATTAGACAATCCCAGTGAGGATATATGCGACCACTGTGCCTTACCTAGGCCTGGTCGCCCCCACGCTCCTCCTGCTTCCTGCTCCTCACCGCCCGCTCCTGATTTTCGCCGCTGCCTGACTTCACTTCCCTGCAGGCGACCCAGCCGCCGCTGAGCCGCCCGCCCGCCTGCACCCGATTTTCCCGCCGCTGCCTCCCTGCGGCCCTGCCCCCCGCCAGCTGATTGGCTCACCCGCTCCCGCCACCCAGCTGACCCTCCCTCCCGGCTCCCTTCTTAAGGGGACCCTGCCTCCAACTCGGGAGCGACCACTGTGCCTTACCAGGCCTGGTCGCCCCCACGCTCCTCCTGCTTCCTGCTCCTCACCGCCTGCTCCTGATCTTCGCCGCTGCCTCACTTCACTTCCCGGCAGGCGACCTAGCCGCCGCTGAGCCGCCCGCCCGCCTGCACCCGATTTCCCCGCCGCTGCCTCCCTGCGGCCCCGCCCCCCGCCAGCTGATTGGCTCACCCACTCCCACCACCCAGCGGACCCTCCCTCCCGGCTCCCTTCTTATGACGCCCCCACGCACGTGCAGCGTTGACGCGCAGCGGGCGCGCCGATTGTGCGCCGAAGGCGTGCCAAACGCAAGCCCGTCTGCACCCGTCCTCGCCTGGACCGCACCCAGCGCCAGAACCCCTGGCCCCCGCAGATGCCAGCCCTCCCGCCGGACCTACGACTTCGCCACCCTCAACGCACTCAACACAGGCCGGATCACCGGATGCTACCGAGCCACCCCGCGACACACCCACGGACCCTTCTGCTGCCGATCCTGCAACTTCTCCTGCTTCCGGACCTGCACCGCACCCGCCAAGCCGAACACCAGCAGCAACCACCTCCAGTGCATCCTGCTCAACACCCACTCCGTCCACAGACACGCCGTGGAACTATGGAACCTGCTCGACACCACATCCCCAGACGTTGCCTTCCTCACGGAAACATGGATGAACGCCTCCTCAGTGCCCGACATCGCCATCGCCATCCCGGACGGATACAAGATCACCCGAAGGGACCGCATCAACCAGACAGGAGGAGGCATCGCCATCGTCCACAAGAACACCATCCGCATCACGACCAACTCCGACGATACCCTCACAGCCGCCGAACATCTTCACTTCCAGATACACACCGACCCCAAGACCACACTCAGAGGCACCCTCATCTACAGACCCCTGGGACCCCGCACACAATTCAGCGAAGACATCACAGACTTCATCAGCCCGCACGCCCTCGCCTCCTCCGACTACATCCTCCTAGGGGACCTCAACTTCCACCTGGAGAACAACAAGGACAGCAACACCACCACCCTGCTGGACAACCTCGCCAACCTCGGACTCAAGCAACTGGTGAACACCCCCACCCACTACGCCGGACACACGCTTGACCCCATCTTCTCCTCCAGCAAGGACGTCTCCTTCAGCCACTCCACCGGACTCCACTGGACAGACCACAGCTGCGTCCACTTCAGCTTCAGATGGACCACGACTCACCACCGCCCGCAACAGGTTCCCCGAAGGAGCTGGAACAAGATCACCTCCGACCAGCTCTCCACATCCCTGAACCTGAATCCCGCCAGCTCAACGGACCCCAACCAGGCAGCCAACAACCTCACACAGTGGATCACCAACTGCGCTGACGACCTTGCACCCCAGAAAAACCATCCCAGCAGACCCAGCAGCAAGAGGGTCTCCTGGTTCAACGACGATCTCAAGAACTCCAAGAAGAACTGCTGCACCCTCGAGAAAGCCTGGCGCAAAGACCCAACTACAGACAACATGACGGCCCTCAAGCACGCCACCCGCAAACACCACCAGCTGATCCACGCCACCAAGAAAACAGCATTCAAGGAACGACTAGACAACAACGCACACAACAGCAAAGAACTCTTCAACATCGTCAAAGAGCTCTCGAACCCCAGCGCCGGAACCAACGACATCACCCCCTCGCAAGAACTCTGCGACTCACTCGCCTCGTTCTTCCACAACAAGATCGCCGACATACACAACAGCTTCGGAACACAGACCACGCACCCAACCACCGAACCGACGCCACCCACCCCCACCCTCTGCGCCTGGACCCCGGTCAGCACCGAAGACACCATCCACACGATGAACACCATCCACTCCGGATCACCAACCGACCCATGCCCCCACCACGTCTTCAACAAGGCCGTCTCCGTCATCGCACCCCAACTCCGAGACGTCATCAACTGCTCCTTCAACACCGCAACCTTCCCGGAGAGCTGGAAGCACGCCGAGCTCAGCGCCCTCTTGAAGAAACCCACAGCGGACCCCACCGACCTCAAGAACTTCCGCCCCATCTCGCTCCTTCCGTTTCCTGCCAAAGTCATCGAGAAGACCGTCAACAGACAGCTTGCCGCCTTCCTCGAGATGAACGGATCCCTCGACCCCTCGCAGTCCGGCTTCCGAGCCAACCACAGCACCGAGACCGCCCTCATCGCAGCCACTGACGACATCTGAGCCCTGCTCGACAATGGGGAAACAGCCGCCCTCATCCTCCTGGACCTCTCCGCTGCGTTCGACACTGTCTGCCACCGCACCCTAGTACAACGCCTCAGCAACACCGGGATCCAAGAGAGAGCTCTGGAGTGGATCATCTCGTTCCTCGCCGGAAGAACCCAGAGAGTCCGCCTCCCCCCGTTCAGATCCGAGGCCACCGAAGTCATCTGCGGCGTACCACAAGGATCATCACTCAGCCCCACCCTCTTCAACATCTACATGAGCCCCCTCGCGGCCATCGCATGCCAATACAACCTCAACATCATCTCCTACGCCGACGACACTCAGCTGATCCTCTCCCTCACCAATGACCCAGCCACCGCCAGAACCAACCTACACGAAGGGATGAAAGAAGTAGCCGAGTGGATGAAGAACAGCAGCCTGAAACTCAACTCAGACAAGACGGAAGTCCTCATCCTGGGAACATCTTCCTCCACCTGGGACAACTCCTGGTGGCCCCCTGCCCTGGGCAGCGCACCCAAACCAACGGACCACGCACGCAACCTGGGCTTCATCCTGGACTCCTGCCTCTCGATGACCAGACAAGTCAACGCCGTCTCGTGCTCGTGCTTCAACATCCTACGCATGCTCCGGAAGCTCTTTCGATGGATCCCCACCGAAACCAGGAAGACGGTCACCCAGGCACTCGTCACCAGCCGACTGGACTACGGAAACACCCTCTACACCGGTACCACAGCCAAACTGCAGAAGAGACTCCAACACATCCAGAACGCCTCCGCACGACTCATCCTGGACATCCCCCGTCACAGCCACATCGCCGGACACCTGAGAGACCTGCACTGGCTCCCCGTCAACAAGAGAATCACGTTCCGACTCCTCACCCACGCCACAAGGCCCTCCACGACCTGGGCCCCAGGTACCTCAACAACCGCCTGACCTTCTACATTCCCACCCGCCAGCTTCGTTCGACCAGCCACGCCCTCGCAGCCGATCCCCGCATCCGAAGGATGACCATGGGAGGAAGATCCTTCTCCTACCTGGCAGCCAAGACGTGGAACTCTCTCCCCATCCACCTCCGTCAGACCCAAGACCACCTCTCCTTCAGGAAGCAACTCAAGACCTGGCTGTTCGAGCAGTAGCAGACCCCCTCCCCCCTAAAGCGCCTTGAGACCCTCCGGGTGAGTAGCGCGCTATATACATTTCTTGATTGATTGATTGATTGATTGATATATGAAGTTAAAAGGTGATCCTATGACTCAAATCAGTCATTCAATTGATCCGTATTCGTCTAAAATATGCTAATAATGAATGCCCACAAATTACATCTAATGCCGTCCAGGACAAAATTCTCATCTTCTCTTATTCTCCTCCCTTCACCAAACACGGTAGGCTGGACTTGATTGCAGATAGTCTCCAGCCGAAGAATGAAGCTTTATCAAGCTATTGTGATGTTAGAAGCCTGTGAATTTTCCTAGTCAGTGAGGTGAAGGAAACCAGATGCTGCTGTAGTAGCCTCTGTTCAGTTGACTAGTGTTCCTGCTCCCGTTCAAAGCAGAAGCTAGATTATGGGTGTTACTCAAATATAAGAAATTGAACACGAGACCCCAGCAAAGTTACACCGCAGCCAAAACACTTGTTCACAATTAATTCTGCCTGGCATGCTCAGCCCATGCTCTTATTCAAGGTTTAGCCAAGTTGATGCCCAATGTGTGAGTGGCATACCAGAGAGAAGCATCAAATAATATGCAGCTGCTTTCCCCGTTGCACTACTGGTGCTCAACCGCTAACTACCACTGATTCCTCTATCTCATCCTTCACCTGCAATCCACAGAACAAATTTCGGGTGTGAGATTGCTACTGCGGAACTACCCCAAAGCTTGCAACGGTACTCTAAATGTTGAAAAGTCTGTGATTGCTTTAATAGGGGGATCTCCAACAAGTAACTTGGGATCTACTGGTAGTTAACCTCAGCACTCTTGAAGTGTGTGAAGCCAACCCTAACTTGCTACTTGACAGTGGCCTCCAGTTCCTGCTTGTTCCAGCTTGATCCAGTTGCCAGTTTTTGACCAAGTGACACCTCCACTGCCAGCCTTTTTCTGCTCACCATTTGTCCCACCAGCAGAAGCACTGCCTACATCAGTACCTACTTAATACAGGCTGCAGTGCAACCACATTAGTAGGCACCTGGGCACCTAGCTTGACCCTGGCCAGTGGCCTTCAGTACCAAGACCTTCCATCCTGATTTAGTTGCCACCTTTTGCACAAGTGAATTGACACTACCGCTGCCCGGGTTTTCCTGCCCAGGGTTTTCCCATTCACCAATTTTCCCACCGACAGGAGCCCCACCCACCCAAGCACCTACTTATCAGATCAGGCCGCAGTGCATCTTCATTAGTAGGCACCTTGGCACTAACTTGCTAGTGGCCTCCAGTTTCTGCTTGTTCCAGCCTGATCCACTTGCCACCTTTTGACCAAGTGACAATGCCCTTGTTTTACCGCTCACCATTTTTCCCACCAACAAAAGCCCCAGTCACCCAAAGGCCTACTTAATGCAGTCCGCAACATGACCCTGTGCGCAGCGAGTGCACCAAATGCAAGCATGTCTGCTCCCTTCTGCCCCTGGAATGTGCCTAGCACTAGAAATCCTGGCCCCACAACCATCCAATGCAACACCACAACCACAGTAGCCATTGGAACCAACAAATGCCACCGCTACTCCTCCACCATCCTCCATGACCCTAATAAAACCTACCTGCAAACACGCTGCTGCTGCACATCCCCCAGCACCACAGTTGGACCTTTCGCCTGCACACATAGTGATTTCACCTGTGACACCTCAGAGACAGACACACCACTTTCAAATAACTTATGCTCACCACCACCCCACCAACTATCCACCATGCTCCTCAACATCCGATCCCTCGAGAATCCCTCTACCGAAATCTGGGACATAGTCAACAGCAACACACCGACATTCTCTTCCTGACGGAAACATGGCTCAACCCAGCCTCTTATTCGGACAACGCTTCAGCCATCCCACCCACCTACAAAATCATACACCAGGACTGAACACACAAACCAAGCGGAGGATTCAAAATCATCTACAAACAAACGATTGACTGCTCCAACTCCATGAACGCGGACACTAACTGCATGGAACATCTCTTCTTCAAGATGCAAATGGAATACGCCACTCTTTTGGGAACTCTCACCCACCATCACTTGGCCCCGAGTGTAATTCTGCAACTACATCACATACTTAATCTCTCCCCTCTCCATCCAATCAACCAACTGCATAGGACTCGCTCAGCTCGTCCAAAGACCAACCCACACAGCAGACCACACCCTCAACCCTATTTTCTCCACCCAAAACAAGAGCACCACCACCCACATGTCCTCACTCACATGGTCCAACCACTAAATCATACATCTGAATATACCTGCCCACCAAGTTACACCACCGGAAAAAACGAAAACCCTAACAAGACACTGGGGTACAGTAGCTGAAGAAAACTGGACCAAGACCCTACAGGAAGGCTCATCCAACCACACTGGGAACCCTAATATAAACACAAAGCTCTTCAATAAATGGCTCACTGACTGTGCCAACTGCACAGCTCCACCAGAAAGAAGACCTACAAAATGACCCAGTTGGTACAAGAATGACCTCAGGCCACTGCAAGCAACTTGAGAAAATATGGAGACCCCTCAAAAACACCACAGCGAGATATACATACAAAGCAACCCTCCACCTCTACCACCAACAACTATAAGCCACAAAGAAAAGGGCCCTAACTCTCAGACTTGAAGCCAGTTCCAACAATGGCAAGGAACTGTTCACTCTCTTCAAGGAATTCTCCAAACCCGCAGTTGCCAACAACAACATTATCCCTGCAACGATATCTCAAACTTCTTCAAACAAAAGATAGCCAGGATCTACACTTTTGACCCACAAAATACCTATAAGAACTCACCCACCCAGCCGGACACCTCCTTCATCACCAAACAGCAACTAAGCAATTTGAATCTCCTCTCTAATGAAGAACCTACCACCCTGATGAATACCATCCTCGGACTCATGCCCCCACTTCATATACACCCTTGGAAGAATCATCATCTCCTCCACACCCACCCCTATCATCAACACCTCCATGTCAAGGACACATTGAATAAACCAATAGTGGACCCCAACACCCTCAGCAGTTATAGACCGATCTTGCTCCTGCCTTTTCCTGCTAATGTCATGGAAGAAGCCATCAATACTCAACTGGCATATCACCTAGAACTCTATTAACTCCTAGACAGCTATTAATCAGGCTTTCACAGCAACCACAGCACACAGGCAGCCCTCATTGTAGTCACCAAAAACATCAGAAGTATCTGCGACCAAGGAGAAATGGCCCCACTCATCCTCCTTGACTTCTCTGCAGCTTTCGATATGGTCTTCCACAAATCAGAAAGCTTCAGCACTTGGGTATCCGCGGTACAGTCCCTCAAGGATCGTTGCTCAGTTCAACACTCAACGTCTACATGACATCCCTTTCGGACATCGCCAGAGCCCACAGCATCAACATAGTATCCTACACCCGCATAATAAAGTTCCTCCTACCCCTTATTAACACAACCAGCACAGCCAAAGCAAACTTCGCCAACTGTATGAGAAACGTGAATGCCTGAATAAACAAGAATTGTCTCCAGCTCAACACAGACAAACTGGAGTCCAAATCTTTGGCAACAATCACTCCCCCTGGGATACCTCTTGGTAACCCTCTGAACTTGTCCCCGACCCACCTCTGCTGACCATGTCATGAACCCCAGGATCATCATGGACACAAGCCTCTCTATGAACAAATACGTTAATGGTTTCCCCTCATCATGCTTCCACATCCTGCAAATGCTGCACAAGATTTTCAAAAGGATCCCACTGAATAACAGATGAATGGTCATCCAGGCTCTTATTACAAGTGCACTTGATCATGAAACCCTATACATCGGAATCCCAGCCCATGTCTTAGACCGACTCCAAACCACCCAGAACGTCACTGCCAAACTCATTCTGAACATCCCACGAAATAACCACATCTCTTCTTACCTCAGCAATTACCACGGGCTCCCAGTCCAGGAAAGATATAAGTTCAAGCTACTCACCCACGCCTACAAAGCCCTCCAACACACCAGTCGAGCTTACCTCCCCCACCACCTCAACTTATACCAACCCGTCAGACACCTCTGATCTGCATCCTAGGTAAGAGCACACCTCCCTCGTATCAAGAAGACCAGAAGCAGAGGAACTTCCTTCTCATACCTCACAGCTAAGACCTGGAATGACCTCCCGAAACACCTCAGAACCTCCCCCTCCATCATGGACTTCCAAAGCAACCTCATGACATGGCTCTTGCAAACAAAACAGGAATGATCTCCTCCTCGCCCCTCACACTTGCCCTACTCAGTGCCGGAATACCCTCACAGGGGATTAGCTGCAGTTTACAAATTAAGATAACATAACATCAGTGTTGGATTCCAACAGTCTGTGTATATTAAAGAAGGCATTACTGCTCATCTATAGACTCGTAGGGCCTGATTTAGATTTTGGAGTACAGATTTTACTCTGTCAGGGTGATAGAGTAAAATTCTCTGTCAACTTGACAGAGGAACCACACTCTGAATTTACAGAAGTCCGTTGGCCTAGTGGACATCTCTACCCATTTGCAGGAACTGCCGTCAGGGTGGTTCCTGCCAATGAATTGAATGTGTGCCATTCAGCTCCAACAACATGACTATGCAGCCCGACAAACTTTCAAAAAGTTGTTTTGTTTTCAAAACTAAATGCCAAAGCAGACTTTTCTTTTTGAAAATAAAAAAAACGAATGACTACCTCACTATGCAAGTTTACTCCCAAGTGGTGGGGACCATTTAAATGTTTTTACTTTCACTTATGGTCATATTTTGATGGTCCTATGTAAAAGTAAAAGTGAGTAATTTAACCAATTTTGACCTTTTGGCTGTCCACCCGATTTACAGTGGTAAATCGGGTGGACAGCCAAAAGGTCAAAACCCTGATGATTATCCTTACTCTGCCAGGCCATCAGAGGAATGTCAGTGACAGAGCTGGTGTACTCTCTGTTGCTGACTTATTAAAGGTCCACCCGACTCTTAATGAGGCAGACAGACCTTCAGTTTAGGAGAGAGGGTACTCTGTCCCCAATATTTTGTCAGTTGCAGGCATTTATTATTGTTAAGCTTTTTCCTTGCATTTCTGCTGGTATCCTTACCTGAAATGTTTGGGTGGCCACTAGTGAAATGCTAACCTGTGTCATCACTATTTTAAAGTGACAAAACTTGCTAGTATTTCAGGAGAACTGTCCTTGAGGCGAAGTATCTCTCTATACTAAAAAGACTGGAGATCTCAATCTATTTGTATCCTTTATCTTCAGAAGCTTTGAGCGAAGGCACCACATACTGCAATTGTGTCACTTTGAGCCCAGTTCACTATTTTTAGCACTGCACAGGTATTGTGGTAATACACTAGCAGAAAATGCACCTTGTGTAATACAGAAAACCCACATCATTCACCAGTACTTCTGGGTGCTGATGAGAGATACCCATGCGCTGTCTTTGACCCCTTCATACTGCCTTCCCTACCATTGATCTGAGCTCATGAAGACAGTTGTTCTAAGAATCTTCTTTACTTTCTTTATTTTCTCCCTACTTGCATGAACCCTAGGCTACACCTAGAAATTGTAGGATGTGCAGGAGTTAAGGGGTCATGCATAATTAGTGCAGACCACTGGAACTAATCGTTGGAGCCTTGGGTGTATTTGTTTTCATCAGACTTTGACCCAGAACAAAGAATGGCAACAACGAAGGAAGAAGAGAACGAGAGGCTAAGGGGGCAAATGGGGGATGCAGGAATGTAAAAGAACAGGCAAGAGTGAGATAAGGCGCTAGAAAGTGTAGGCAGATGTGTGAGGCAGGAGTTGGAATCAAAACTAAGCAAGCTTGGTATTTGCCAGCCCTGCTGTTGCTAAGCTCCTAAGAAAAACGTTCACCGCAGGAAATGTTTCGTTGACAAATTAAGCACTGCAATCCCACATGTTAGCACCCTCCCACAACTAGTGCGTCACCTTTGCTAATTCATGCTGCGCATCTGGGACAATGTACTCAAAACTTGCCCCGAAGCTGCCCTTCCATGCCACTCCATACGCTCATTTGCAAAGACAGGCACTATTGTGCAATTCTGCTCTTGGTATCAGTCATCATCTCTTGACCTCATGCACAATGAAGAGTCGTACACTTTACTGCTGTAAAGTGTGCAATGAATATGTTGCACAGCAAAACAGAAACAACGTACAAATCATCCACGGACCCTAACAGCTCAAACTTAAAAAATTTCAATTGCTAAATACTTAAAAAAACATAATTTTAATTCAGCAATGCATACATCTAAATCTACCGTATTCTTAATCTCTACAGATTTATGATGCCAGAGATCGCTGGAAAAAACAAACATGAGGCAGAGGAGCTCTTGATAGAGGTTTATTGTTCATATTTTCTGACAATCACATTGATTAACCTCAACAAACCTTGAGTCAGAAATATCCTTACAAAACAGACAATATACACTATACAGGATGAAGAAAATATAGAGCAGGAACTTGAGTATCTCGGGGTGAATCTATAGACAAGGAATGTTTCCCTGGAAATAGCTAGCCTGCAGCTAAGTGCATGGGGGATTTGGGAATTCAATTGAATGAATTAATAGCATGTGAGTTAGAGCCTTTCATGAAACACAAGCCATGATACTGTTTATTATTGATTTCTGAATTAGCCCTCTAGAAAGGAATCCGATTGAACTCGATATGAACTACGATATCTTTAGGTAATGACCACCCACGTGCACCTCAAATAGTTACTAACCTCTTTTAACAAGTTGTCCCAGTGGTCATTGTAGTGTCCCTTGTACTGCTTCAGCTGCTCTTCATCATCTTCAGTCACTACGGTTACAGGCACCACTCCAGCAGGGAAATTTAACAAGTTATATAGATGTGTAGTAGTACTGGCATCTAGAAAAATTAAAATGACACAAACTTGTATATAACTCAAGGGCAATATTCCAATTCGGAGATCATACATCACAGGATCCAGCACTACAGATGTGGGAAGTTATGTGTAAACAAAAAGCATTCCCCTGTTTAGGAAGTATTGAGTAATATATGGGGTACATTTTTATGAGCTCTTCAAAGATTGTAAAATGTATGAGTAACTCTAATTGTTCTCAGACTATGTGTCCCCTATGCTTATTGCAGGATAAACGCCTTAATGCAGTTCTTACTAAACTTTTTAAAATTACAACTCAATTTTTAGACCAACAAACCTTTGCGACCCACTAAGCTTTAATGGACTTGAGTTGGCCGACTTTTTAATGTAACTAAATCATTATGAGGTAGTGCATTTACAAGAAACATATTTTCCATTGAAATAGCAACTTAATTTGCACAAACATATAGGGGTATATTATCAAGGGGTTTTATCTCCGCTTTTTTGGCTTTAAAAGCCAAGAAAGCGGAGATAAAATTATCTCCCTATTACCAAGCTGTCGCTAACACCAGTTAGCGACAGCTAATAGGAGATAGTGACCATCATGGGCTCCACTTTGCATGTCAGTGATATTTATCACTAATGATATGCAAAGTGGGCGTGCCAAGATGTTAGCGACTGGAAACAGTCGCTAACATCGCTATCTCCCATTACCAACTTTTGGAGATATTTGCGCTAAGGGCGAATATCTCCAAAAGCTAACACCTGCCCTGAGCAGTTCTTAGCCATGTTATCCAATGGGAGGTGGATAACATGGCTAAGAGCATTTGCTCGATAATGCATGAATATCGCTGACTTTTCAGCGATATTCATGCATTGCGGGCGTTTTTTATCGCATTTGCGATAAACCTTGGTAATACCAAGGTTTATCTGCGATAAAAATCGCCGATGTGCGGCGATAATTTTTGTCTCTAAACAAGTTAGAGACAAAAATTATCGCTAGTTGTTGATAATATACCCCATAGTTTTACATATAAAACTATACTGCACCCAAATGGTAATGTGTGGAAATCAGGTTTCAGTGAATATTTACATTCACATCTCTGAATTACCCAAAAAATGTGCAGTTTTTGCTTCCCTAACTGGTAAATGCATACAGTTCATTTACAGGTATTTACATTGTTCTATGTTATAAAGAATTACATCCCTCAGCCTTTTCTTTCATACACTACCCCAGCAAGATTGTCACATAATTCATGTTACTTTTCTTTCCCTGCCTGCAAAGTGAGAGGAGTTTGTAAACACCAAACCACATGTTAAGAAAGAAGTAATTTGCCAGAAGACATAGGCTGACATTTGACCTATTTCTTTGAAGTACAGCAAATATGACAAGATAAATGCAGAATTTAAAAGTATCATTATTTATCTCGTGAACTTTCACAACCGACCCAAAATCGGCTTACGACCTACAAGTGGGTAGTGACCCACAGTTTTGGAAACACTGCCTTAACGTGTTGTGTGGATAGATGATACCACATCCTTCGGGCTAGCCAATCATTTTTCTTAGTTTCACTTTAGGAAGGCAGTATTTACAGAAGCTCCCCATCACAAATAGGACTTGATGTCTGTCTATGTGGCAACTATCTTCTGAGTATCATAAAAGCGGAAATTAAGGAAGAGTCCGATCACAGGGTTACCAACTAACAGAAATGATGGTTAATTTTACTTTTTTTTGGTGAATTTTTGAAAAGGTAACAAAAGATTCCAAACTACTTGCCCCCCAAAGATGCCCACTTATTAATAAAAAGTGATATATTTGGAATTACCAAACATCTTTCCCAGGACGCCTATGTTCAAAGCGGGACCCATAGCAGGGCAGAGCAAAACATCCAGATTAAGCTTTTTCCATTCATCCATAAACTCCTCACGATAAGCCTAGGAGAGGGGTCGAAAACAGGAAATATTTCACAATTAAAGAAGATATTTTTGGCTGTACATTTTGTATGGCAGAGAAAACAAAAAAGGTGATGGGTGAAATTTTAGAAGTACACTCTAGTAATTACTCTGTGCCGCATTACAGTTCATCCAATTTTGGTCCCTGTACCACTAGAGACAGGGACCGACCATGTGGTGATCAGTATGTATGCATGTATGTATGTTTGATTTTTGTAGTGGCACTTGAGTATGAGCAAAGTCCAGCATGAAATCAATAAGTGATAGAAGAGGAGTTTTGTGGACTGCTAAAACATTGTGATACTGCGTTCTTTAAAGAGCTTCACCTTCTACTCTTTCTTAAATTGGAGGAGTGTTGAGGTGGTTCTGGTGTATATTGGGATGTTAGAGCCCCACCATTGATAGAACGGTTCTGTCCAAAGGTAAGGACATGCCCCCTTACACGTGAGTACAAGTAACCACAGACATGTACAGTCTTATTAGCCTCATTCGTGAAGTGCAACAGTGAGTTATGCAATCCAAGCTGCGTAAACACAGTCCTGCTACACCAAAAATTGTGATGGGTTGAATGTTTGAATTAAACTCAGTCACTGGTAATGACTATGGACCTCAGGGCACTGCTTCAGCTTTTTATATAATGACCTTAGATGTGATCCAACATTTGTAAATAGAACTGTGCAAACTGTGAATGGATGGATATATTTACTTGAATTGTAGTCAGTATTTTTTCACCTTTTAGTAGGTAATATTTTGAAACTGTCAATTCAAGAAATCATTTTTGTATGTTATAGATAATGGTCGTTTGCATTACAGCAACATCACTGGTGCAGAGATTGTACAAACCATTGTTTCAGTAGCTTCAAGACCACAAAGATGCAAGGCTTAAAGATTATGGCAGTGATTGTCCAGGACAGAGCTGTACTTCTACGCCCACTGGAATATATGTGCTGAATTTCAGTGTTCTTAGACTGAAGTCTAAAAGATTTTGATATCTCTCAGATTTTATCTTTATGTATATGGCTGTACTGCTGTAGCTGGCTCGCTGACCAGGAGCAGTAAGACCAATATAGGTCTGTCTTTTTGCTTCATTCAAGTGGAGACCCATATACTCTACCCACATTTAGCCTTATTATCTACATTCATACCCCCATCTATATTCTTCTGTTCTATGATCAATCTTGGAGCCTACATGTGGAAAATGTACTCAAAGGAAAAGGGACAGAAAAGAGTAGAATGGCCATTTCTGGCTTTGGCCACTTTACAGCAACTCGATCCTTTTTCAAAAACACATGAGAGGGTAGGTTAGGTTGCCAGAGAGTGTTGGGAGGAGGCTCAGTTCACAGAATGCAGGCCCATGTGGGCAGGTGTCTGCACCAACCAAGGGATCTGGGGGCATATTATCAAGGACCGGTGTTAAAATTATCGCCGGTTTATCGGCAGGAAACTGCCGATAAAATGGCGATTATGGGCTTGATAATACGCCCTTGTTAATTACCATAGAAGCCCATGTTAACACAAGAACATGGGCTTCTATGGGAATTAACAAGGGCGTATTATCAAGCCCATTATCGCCGTTTTATCGGCAGTTTCCTGACGATAAAATGGCGATAATTTTAACACCGGTCCTTGATAATATGCCCCATTGTACCTTCCAGATAGTGAGAACATTTATGTCATTCAGAGTAGGAGTTAAACTGTGGGACATTACATTGGCCTTACATCAAGCTTATTGGGAATAAGAAGTCAAAGTCAAAGTTAATTTTATTCAATTAATTAAAACCATCAAAGTGCAAAAAACAAAACAAAACCACTCAAAACTACATATATTGAGATCATAAATGTAAACTCAATCAGTTTCCCCCAACTTATAACAAAAGTGACAGACATCAGATTTTTTAACAAAGGACAATTAAAACAATTATTACACTTCATGACATCTTACTATCTTCGGGGTCATTATCTACAAAAGGTTAAAAATACACTTCGAAGGATTGCACAACACTTCATGCATAAAAATTAAATGCTCCAGCCATCTATAGCATGGAAAATAAGAAAACAGCACTCCAGCACAAAATAATTTGGCCCGGCAATTAAATAAAAAAGTGAGATAAAATTTAGCCCATCTTGTTTTATCCAGTGTCATATGAAGAGAACATTAAAAATAAATAATTAAATAACATGACTTAAAACAGAGTTCACAGAATGGTTCAGTTGTAACCTATTCCTATGCCTGATTGCTCCCGTTAAAAAGCTTGCTACTCCAATCCACACCATAGGTGATGCTAGCATTTGCAAGTATGCCAGTGCCGGCCTAACTTGTTCAAAATGACAACCTTTGAGTAAAGGATAAATACATTTCCTGCGTAATTAATTATAATAAGGGCAGAAGATTTTTAAATGGAGGGTATTCTGTTCCGAGAAGTTATCACATGGGCAAGGATCTAGTGTTCCTTCTTTAAAGTACCCTTTCGGAAAAGTTAAGAGCCAGGGAACCATATTATGCCTAAATCTTATTAAAACAAACAGGTGGTATGGTTTGTTTATATAGGATAAATATGTTTGCAACTGTCTGCCCAGGCTCAGTGTGACAAAACTTCTCACCATAGGTTTTACCAATTCATTCCCCTCCCGTGATGACATACATCTATCCAAGAACTGCAGCTTAAAGTCCCTTATGGCTCATTTGTCCAATGCTGTGGGCTTCAGAAACAAGTCAGGACAACCAAGTATCTGGACCTTAATGTATCCAATCCATGGGATATCTAACACCTTATCTAAAGAGATGCGTCTTGGATGATCAGTTGGGTGAGATTTGACGGGGTTTGTGCATTAAAGGGGCAAACAATTTGTTGGCAATAAAACCTGCTTCTATCTCCTCATGTATGTTAAAAACTGGGGTGGATGCGGGGACCGATTACAATCGGCGCAAAAAAGCATTTTCGGCCCCCTGAATATCTCTGACATCTATGTATCCCCAGATGTCGCTCACATAAGTCGCCATGGGGAGACACTTGGCGTTATAAATCTTCATGAGTGCTGGGAGTGGCTTAGATCCAATTCTTTTTGCAAAGTCTACAATAGCCCCCGAAGCTCTAGCTAATACTTTCTTTTTGTGTGTGCGCTGCATGGACCATGATGACCTATCATCAAAAAGAACACCTAAGTATGGAAATGCGGGGAATTTTACTAGTTCTACATTCTTGCAATTGAATTTGGCCTTCATTGACCTGTTTGATCCTATTGACATAGCATGGGATGTTTTAAAATTAGTAATCAAGCCCAGGGGCTCCGTAAAATCTATAAAACAGTTTAAAAGTGTTTGCCGCCCCCTAGCCGTCCTCGTCACCAACACTGCATCATCGGCATACAGAAGTGCGGGAATCATTTTAGTGCCAGCTCTAGGGATGTCCTGCATTACAACAAGAGATCAGGTCGTCCCCTAGATTATTGATATAAAGTGTAAACAGCAAGGGTGCGAAAATGCACCCCTGCCGGACCCCTCTTTTAACTTCCCAAGACTCGGTTAGGCTGCCATCTTCATTAAAGCAGACTGCCGCTTTTGTATTTTCATGGATGGCGGCCAAAAAAGATATCAGGTCAGCGTCAGTCCCTATATCTTGGAGGGTCGCCCAAAGTTTTGATCTATTGACAAGGTCAAAAGCCGAGGTAGGTAGATAAAGGCCAGATGAAGGTCCCCGTGCTTAGCGACCGTATACTTCCCTATCACCAAATGGAGGTTGAGTCATTGGCCCAGCATGCCTTTTCCTTGCCTGAAACCGTATTGAAGGTCAGAAACTATGTTTGCTTGATCAAGCCACTCTGTAAGGCGTGCAAGGACCACTTTCCCCATAATTTTGGCCGCAGAGTAAAGAAGCGAGATGGACCTATAGCAGGCTGGATCGTTTCTAGCCCCCTTCTTGAAGATTGGTATAATGACCGTCTTGGCCCACGACAGGGGAAAACCAGACAGGGTGGTTGCATTAAAAACATGAGTTAAAATTTTAGCCCACAACTTAGGATCTGCTTTTTAGCGATCGTCCGGTACTCCGTCAGGACCTGGGGCGTTCTCCCCTGACGTTGATATAATCTCTTTAGTAAAGTCATCCGTTGTAAAAACTAAGGGATGTGAGACAAGATCACTACCTGCAAACCCTTCAGGTGTTGCAGTGAATAAATCACTGTACACTTTCCCAAAGTAATGAACCCAGCTATCGGCTGGAACTAAACAGTTGTTACTCGAGTTTGGTGATTCACCTAACACTGGGCTATTAACAGTAGACCAGAACCTGGAGCTATTTTTCAGGACACTAGCCTGAATAAGCTCCTCCCACGCCATCTCCCTCTGTTGTTTTTTCCACCTTTCTACAGCAAGTTTATATGCCCTCCTTGCATTCTTAACCCCTAAGACTACCCTGGGTTTTTGCATGAGTTCCTGAATGAGTTGATTATGAGCACTCATACAGGCTTCATCAAACCATTTCCTATGTTTTGGGGGCCTTAGTTTACGGTATACAATTAGGTTTGAGACAACCTGCTTTGTAATTCGATCAAAGGCATCAAGGACTGATAGTGGACGGGAGTCTTGATCTGAACAAATTCCAAACTCCTGTGCGCAGTCAATAATTAGTTTATTAATAAAGTTATCATTGGTCATCATTTCCCACCTTATTCTGCACGCTTGATCTATGGATGCAATTCTAGCATTGGTGAGTTGCACCATAAGCCTCTCTTTATTAACTAACAGCGCAAATATTAAGGTCCAATATCATTGGGTTGTGGTCACTAAAGTGATAGTTCATTGTACTTAATGTGCCTAATGACGACAACAGTGAAGATGAAACTAAAATATATTCAATCATACTTTGCCGACCTTGGCCAATGTATGTGGGTACAGGAAGTATGCTATTCGACTGTGCAGGGCAGATCAAGTTAAGGGTTGATAAAAGACTTTCTAAGAAGGACCCGGAAGGGGTATGTTCAAAATGAGTTAACCCGTCGGGACCATACTCCTCTTCCAATCTTACTAGACCATTGGTAGGGAAAACATGAATATTGAAATCACCCAGGACTAACATATTATAAGGAGTTGTAGAGCTGTCCGCAAACTTAATCAAAAAGGCAGTAAGAGCTCTTAAGTGATCTAACTCATCGATTCTAGTGAATGAGTTGTAAAGGGTTGGCAGGTTCTTCCCTTTCAATTCAACCACTAAAATATTAGGGGAACATGTATCTAGCAACCTTGCTTTATATAGCAATTTGAAGTTAAACATCAACAATAAGTCCCCCCAAGCTCACCCCCTACAGAATGGTATAGCGCATTTACAAATGGATATAAACCCATCCAGAAAATAGGTTTCATTAGCCTCCCATGTTTTCTGTAGTGCTATAATGTGGTGAGTTGCAAGAAAAAATTCCCAATTGACGTCACCCCTTTCGGCCCTTAGGCCAAAAATGTTCCATGATTGAAGTTTCACACTTCCGCCGTCAGTTAATGGTCGGGCTGGGCTAGGTTTTACAAAACCAGATGGAGGCGACTGGCAGTTCAAAGGGGGAGGTATAATTAAAATCGGTGAACTGACCGCGGAGGCATGTATTTCGTCATCAGATCTTCGCGGTTCTCTAAAGCCACATGTTGTGTTACTAACGGGTAGTCAATCTTGGGTATCTAATCCAGAGAGTGCCTGGAACTTATTTGAAAGAGGGATAGGGGGAACTATTTCCTTCAATGTTCTTAATGGTGGCTTATAGAAATATACCAGAGGCAAAGCCCAAATGGAGGTGGAAACCATAGGGCACGGGGCATGTGCCCTTAAAATCGTCTGGACAATCAAGGGATTTCGGAAGTTGACAATCACGCAATCCCCCTCGATATTTTTTAGCGACCGCCCCACCCACCCGACTCTACGTATCATAATGAAGTTATTGCTCATGGGTACCCTAAAGCCTTTATGTCTGGATAACCAATCTACGGTTTTATTGGGGCCAGAATTCAGATTGGTCTGGTCTGAGCGAGGGAACACCAGCCAGGACCAAAACATAAGGGCATGCAGCCGGTGGCAAATCTAAGACGTCCACCGAGGGCTTGGTGTTCACAGCATTCAACATAGTGGGATCATCTCTATGGTGATTACTGGGTTGCATGATGGATTTTGCCTGTGCCATAGGTAATGATGTCTAGGTGGGTTCTGTTAGTGTGGGTGAAAAGAATTCACCGGCCACCTGTCCCCTGACCTCCCATGGACAATTGTGGATGTCCCCCCGATCCAGATGGCAAACATAGTGTTCGTGACGTGGCAAGGAATGCATTGCCAGTAAGCTTTTTTCCTACACCGTGGGCCACATCCCTATTATGAACCCCCACAGAACCGATGCTCTCTGATAGCAACTGCGCCGCTTGTGCTTTAGGTCCCCCCCGGGCAGGGCAGTGACACCCACATGCCTCCATATTATCTTGAGCATTGTTCAATTTTAAAAGATGAGACAGTTTTTCTTCAATCTCCCCTAGTTTGCTTAAAAAAGGAGCTAAGAGAGCAGAAATAAGAGTCTCCAAGCGTTTCCAATGATCAGGGTCACCTCCATGCTCCACCAGGGTGGGGTAATCAGGGTTTGGAATTAAGGACGTGCCACCATTGGGTTTCGTGGAGTGATTCACGCATGTCCCTAAAGCTTGATGTTTAAGCTTTGCTTTGGCCTTATTTCTCGTTGCCACACCACCCCTTGTACGTATTGCCGGCGGTTCCCCGTTCCCTCCGTCACTATTAGCTCCTACCCAAGGCTTAGAGGAACATGCCGTGCTTTCCCTTTCCCTAACAGTTCTTTTAGATCTGGTAGCGGGAACACCTTGGGCTGCCCGAGACGTAATTGTAGTGTGAACGTGGGAAAGGACCGGGGATACAGGCAAGTCTAACTTCTCCTCCGTGGCAGTCACCTCCTGATCCCTAGGGAGACTCGTCCTTGTACTTTGGGTGAGTTCAGAGGTCTCTAAGTTGTCTGTCTCTATAGCCCCTGATTTAGAGGATAGGCCATCACTTGGTCCCCCAGCCGAGCTAGCATCTGATACGTCCAAACTTGCGGGGCACCCAGGGGAAATTTGACCAAAGATATATCCCCCAGAGATGATTGTTTTTGCCCTGCATACGACCCCAAAGAGAGCCTTTTTTCTGTAAGCTGTATTTTGTGCATTAAAACTGATTCTGCCCTTGTTAAAAACGCATCCATCGTTCCCACTACAACCTCCCTCCCACCCTCAGACCAGTAACCTTTTGTTTAGAGGTCATGGCCTAAAAGCAGAAATAACCTCAGGGTTAATTAAATTCCAGGGCTCAAAGAGTCTTAGCACAGCAAGTAAAAGGGGGGTGGCCCCGCCCGGCCTCCTTCGGCCTCTGACGGGCTCAGATGGGCCCGCCCTTGGTCTGGGCTTCGTCGGGGCTGCGTACCGGGCCGCGGTGGAAGAGGCTGTGCTAAGCGCATTGGCCCCGCCTCCCCCTCACTCACGGCAGCTGCGGGCTGGTGCGATGCACTCTGGGGGATGTGGTCCTCCCCAGAGTGTATGTGGAAAGATAAGAGGCGCTGTGGAGGGCGCTGTGATTGCAGCATAGCCCCTGGGACCCTCGTCCCATCAGGGGTTTCAAAGACGACAAATGCGGTGTTGCGGGCGTTTCCAGGCAGCAAACAGAGGTCAAGCAGGCAAGTGACAGAGTTATTTGGAATGTAATGATGGTTTTGTAGATCTGTTTCTGATATTTTTTGTCTGGATCCATGGTTCTCAATCACAGTCCCAATGAGAACCCTTCTAGAAAGTTTGATGATGTCTGCTTGGTTTTTGAGACATACTGTGACATAATTCACCAGACGTACTCTGTAAAGGTGATCTAGTAAATTTACCAAAGACATGCTACCAAAACCTTCTCAAGCAATTCACTATACTAACTTTTTTTTAAAACGTCTTTTTATTGAGTGTATCACTATACTAACTTGACATATACAGTTTACCTATAGCCTGTTTTGGTTGAATCACACAGTTTATGGCTCAAATCTAAAACTGGAAACACCTGAAGGGAAGTAGACAGTTCTACCAAAGATACTCACAACAGGATGATAGCTGGCCCTTATCAAACCATAACTAGTCTTAAAACAAAACTAGTTTTAAGTGAAAGGGAAGCCCAACCAGTACACTGAGGTATGGGTCCGATGAAGTGTGTGTATCGTGCCTACACATTTCAGCTGCTACCCTGAAATGGTGGGCAGACTACTAGCAGAAGATGTGAACTATCCCAGTGGGGGATTGGTTTACGTGTGATCTGTCAAAGGGATCTTTGACTGTTTTCATAAATCCTGCTGAGGTATCATAATTTGGATTCATTACTGAGGCTCAAAATAACTAAACATTGAATTAAATGCTACAACTCCACAGTAAACTATAACAGTCAAAAAGATGGAGAGTGGTATAGTTATTAATGGCTGAACATGACAAAATTACATTTTAAATCTTGTTGTCTTTTTTAGAGGTTTATGTTACAAAAACAAAAAATGTAAATACCTGTATGGCAGCGTGTTGAGCCCAAAGTTCCTTTGCAGATCTATTTGGGTTAGAAGGAATGTATGTTTTAGATCTTGGAAAACCACATTCAATAACTGCTGTTTACTTAAACATAACATTCCACATGTAATCCCAAAGCAACCTTGGGCTCTTGAGTTTTGAAAATCCAGCTTCAAAAACAAATATCAGAATCTGAAAGACATTGCATTCGATTATATAGGATACCGATAAGGTTTCCAGAACTTTCAAGTCACTGTTAAGTTTAAGAGTTGAAACAGACAAGAAAGTTAATGATGTTGAGAACTTCTGAAATGTTTAAAACTGAACATTTCAAGATGGATAAAGGTATTAAGATAACGGAAACGTAAACAGATGAAAGGGAGGACAAACAGCTAGTTATACTTCAAACTATGCATTTTGAGGATGAATCCTCTTCGCAAGGAGATAAGATTTAAATACTTTAAGTGAATACTGCTTATCAAGTAGTGGAACCCAATACTGATGTAGTGGGGTTTGGATACTTCAAGTTCACATACAAATTAGTGACTTAAAATCAAGTACAAATAAAGTCAAGAGAGGTAGCTGGGGATCAAGGTGCACACACTGAAGCATCAGTAAAGTCTATGGCTTATGAAAATCCATACAAAGCAGCAAACATATTGGATGCTCAAGAAGGAAGAGAAGCCACCAATTCCTCTTCTGATTGAGCTATTCTAAGTCATTACATAGAAGGTTCAGAGCACTGGCAAATAAGTCTACGTAGAGTTACTTTCTCATCAACTTCTTTAATTCTTTTTAAAACGGAGGTATGCATACTTCACTACCTCTAACGAGACATGTTTCGTCTGAGCAGCAAATACACATCAGATATCATCAGGGCTGAAAGTAAGAATAACCACATGATTTTAAATGTAATCTACAAGGCACAGGATCAGAGAGTCATCACCCAGGTCACTGTGGGCCCAATTTACAGAATGAACTTAAGACTCAATCCTAAACTTACTACTATTTTGGTATTCACAGAATGCACTTACTACTTTTGGTATTCACAGAAGTTAGGATTGTGTCTTAAATCTGTCTTAAGTCTGTCTTAAGACAAACTTAAGACAAAATCCTAACTTCTGTGAATACCAAAAGTAGTAACTTCATTCTGTGAATACCAAAATAGTAGTAAGTTTAGGATTGAGTCTTAAATTCATTCTGTGAATCGGGCCCTGAGACACTAATTACTGCATGTGCACGAGCATTAAAGATGAATTAACAGGAAAAGAAAAGTGTATCATACTGTGCCTAGGAGGCCTTCATTGTTTACGTTTTACTGCATAGAATCCTATTGAACTCCCAGCGTGCCAGAATTAAAGAAAATATTTTGTGAGACGTAACTGTAAATTATTCCCAGTGATAACTGTTTCATGTCAGGTGCTCACCTAATTACGTATTCTATTGACAGATATCCACCAATCATACCTAGATCAGTACTACAAATTTCAGTACCTACAACATGCTATGTAAATTTTCGAGCCTACCAATATCAGAGCTTGTGAGGTTGCTAACAACAAGCACTAAGGGCCTTATTTATGAAGGCCTTGCGACACTTTTGCGCCGCCGTTGCGTCACTTTTCGTAAACAATGTGACACATGGCACCCTATTTACAAAGTGATGCATCTAAGCAAATGCGTCACTTTGTAAAACCCTGCGCTACATTATACCTGCGTCAGGTATAATGTATGCAGGGTGTGCATTCCCCTGCAAGAAAGCCTTGTAGAAGTGTCACAGTGAAATCGCGACACTTCTAGGATGCCACTGCATCACAACATTTCGCCTGCCTCATGGCAGGTATAAGGGTGACGCAGTGCCATAAGCACAGGCCTATCCCATTCACTGCTGGAGTGCGTCATGCTTGCGACACAACTATAGCAATGCATGATTTTGCGCCAACAGATACGTCAGGATTCCTGACATGTGTTATTCCTTGCGATATGTTGCGCCGTACATTATATGCGGCTCATCCATCGTGTCGCAAGAAGGGTGCCGTGAACCTGTTGCATCGCTGTTTCATCGCAGCAATGCGACAGTTTTCATAAATGAGGCCCTAAGTATTAATATCATCTCTTACCTTATACTTTTGTCATACATACTTACGCATATTCCTCAGTATCATGTCACTTCTGATGCTATAAAAATCATTATACAATCAAATTAGTTACTACGCAAGACACCAGCATATAAAGTTATCAACAAGCTGATTATACCAGTGTAAATGTTACCTATCAAAAAGTACGCTCGTATATTAACGATTACGCATAAGACCATAAAGTCACTTCCATGCGTGCCTCACTTTGAAGTGAATTACATCTAATAATTTACCATACACCGCAGTACATGCGTCAATAGGGAAAAGTATGTCCTCATCACTAACCATATCATAACGATGCTCTCGTCTTGATAATAAGGCATATGCCCATAAGGCTACCTAAACTCCCTGCACGTGTCCCATTACTGATCAAACCAAAGATATTCCACCCCGTACATTGCAAAATCTTACAGTGAGAAGTACATCATATCTCACACACAACACTGCTGCCGCGCGTGCCTGGCTCTCTACACATACCTAATTTAAACATTAAGCCACAAGTGATGTGCTCCATATGTATGACAGAAAGACCTGGCGGTCAGCATCGCGATCACATTGTTGTATACAACACTGATGTCAAGCGTAACTCAAGGACTAGTGTGTACTCTCTCCATATCACACTTTAACAAAAATACAAGGAATTACAAGTCATCAAAACATAATACCGCCACATACCTAAAATCAAGTTCACCTCATAATATTAGCTAGTGTCAGAGCATTAGAACTGTCCTAATTCCAAAAAGAAAAATCGACTTTACACTCAAAATGTTTATGCATTATAAACCACAGTAGAGCTTAAATATTAAATGTTTAGATTTCTAGACTATTATTTTTTCCATCTTCTAGCCACAAGTGCAACTTTAAAGAAGGGATTCTGAATCAAGGAATGTTGTCCTGTTATTCCTCTCACTCCTCTTTAAGAGATTTTGGCGAATAACTTGTGGGAATCAGTGTTTCTTTGCTGATTTTTGAAAATGTCACGACAAAGTTGTCTGAGTGAAAATTAAAGCCTGGTGATGCTGTGTTATATAATGCAATGTTACACTGGTGTATGTCGCGCTGCAGCACCTGCAGCACATGCCGCATAATTTCCAGGCAGGGAGAGGGGTGCAACACATTGTTGATCCTTTAATAGTGTTTCTGCTACAAACATTGTTCTAGGACACAATGGGGTATATTCACAAGAACGTGTGATAACTCTTTCAAGAGTAGTGCAACGCAACTTTCAACATCACAGCCTATCGCAGGAAAATAACCCAATGTCAACTTGCAATTCACAACGCAGCGGTAGCATGCAATAGACACCAGATAACGCTGCAAATGTCTGTGTAAAAATCAACGCCAAGCCGCAAAAATGCGATATGCGTACGCTAAAAAACATTCAATTAGGCCAACCGCGGTACAAAAAGTAGCGAAAATCAGCCACAGGCCTGGAAATCCCACGTGTCTGGCGGGACAATGCACCATAAAAACTTCAGGAAAAATACACCAGAAACAAGCCGAAGCAAGTAGCAACATGGATGCACCCTGATCCAGCGCAGAGGCCAACTCGAACCCCACTAACCCTACAGACTTCCAGCAAGGAATAACGGGTCGGGGAAGGCCAAGGAGAAAAGGGAGAGGAAGACGGGGTGCAGACCGCAGGAAAACAAGACCAGCATCACGGAGGTGACAGAACACTCCCAGCAACTGACCAACTAGCAGACCACCTTGATTGCAGTGTTAGTGCTGAGGAGGCCAATCCAGGAGGCCAATAGGCTCCGGCATGAAGTGACTACCTAAACCAGGCACCAACCCGCTGCCAACAGGAAGGAAGCAACAGCGACAGGAGGTGGCAGTCCAGCGCCACCAGAGGAGCTGGAGGAAACCCAGGCCACAGTCATCAGTGTAGAGACGTTGCAAGGAGTAGAGAGGACGGACACAGCTCGAGAGGACGTGACACAACCTCAACAGGGAGTGCAACAAACAGGGACTGGGGTGACAGGGGAGATGGGCACAATGGCATATATGCACAACGAGGTGTAGCACACTGCACACCCACAATCACCCAGGAACATGTCCCAGATCCTCTTGGCACACTGCAGCACGCACACATAGCAAGAACAGCACACCCACATTGACGACAACATGGAACAATGCACAAAGCCGACACTGTAGTCCAAATGTACATTGTCCCGTAGAAGAATTCAGCACCCCCAAACAGTCACAATGTACATTGCCATACAGTCTGCATACAAACTAGCACACTGAACCAACATACATGTCAACACAAAGTCAACATGCACCTCCCCTTCACATCGCAGAGGGGCACACAAAACTTTCAGCAGAGCATAGAATACAACACATCAGTGATGCTGAAGAGGACCACCATACTGTCGACACCGACGCCCTACAACAGGCCATGGATATCTCACGCAACCCCCCACCAGGACCTGGCCAGCCAAGCTACTCAGGGAGGAACACCGAGCCTGCAACAGACCACACAGCAGGAAGCACCCGCAAGCACAGCTGGCTCACGACACTTTACTCACCCACACATGGCACCTCAATGCCATGTGTCAGCACGCCGAAAGGAGGTGGCCCAACAGGTGTGGGTGGGGGCCGAACCCATGGAATACGAACCAGGACACATACGTAGGTGTCTATCACCCCTTCAGGGCCCACCCACACCCCAATAAGGATACCCACACTGCCATAGAGACAGATGCAGATGCACATCCACAGGACAGAACCACGCCCAGGAGCACTCAAATAGCAGTCACACACCCATGTTGGCTATGCGTACGATGGCCCTGGCCACTCCCCTTACGAATTGAGTGGGTGACAACAAAGCTACATGTCCAAACTCCAACCTGCTGCCTGCGGTGACATGTCTGCATCCGATGTACACAGCACAATGTAATGTCGTAGGGCCCAGGGCCCTCATGCATACAACAAGACCACAGGGACACATGCAGATATCATGTTGAACTGGCTACGGGCAAGTGAGCCCAGCCCCTTTATTGGCAGGGGGACATGTACAGAGACACCTGTGCTGGATGTGTGTGGGGTGAATGTAAGCCATACCGCACGGAATGTCTGCTGCTGGTAAACACTTGAACATTGGACACCAGTGCAATGGAAACAGAAAGCACATGAATGACAGAGTCAACTGCTGAGCAACATGGAGTGAGCCGGAGAAAGTCCAGAGGACAGCCAACATGCAAACAGAAGTATCCGTGAGTTGCAAGGCACTGGGGTTGGCACACTAGAGATGAGCGCGCTCATGTGAAGAAAAAGTCTTGGATTGTGTCACTTCGATATGTTCCTGATGCGGATGAGGTGGGGTGTGTTAGACCTACATCATCTTCCCCATCAACGTCTCAGGGCCCCCACACTGTTTGGGGTGACATAGCTGCGCAACAGCTCCACAGCACATAACACAATCAGCAATGGACAATGGCCTGCGGTGCACTGAGTCACTGGCACCTGGAGTGCTGAGCAGGGTATCAGGCCGATGATGACATCCACGACAGGCCTGAGCCACTCCGTAAGTCTGTAAGGACCACCGTTTCAACCCTGGCAGATGGCAGTTGGAGGTGGTCCTTGCGGTGATGGCGTGTGCCTCCTGCAGTGATAAGATGTCCGTGCCGCTCTGGACTCGCTTTGGTGTGTGAGGCCTGGTGGGACGCATTTGGGCCCGGAGGCTGCGTACAACTCAAGGCCACAGAGAACTGGCATTGATGACCCCAAGGCCTACGCTTCAGGGGCCATCCAATGTCTCAGGAGAAGGGGTTCCGGACCTGACCAGCACAGAGTTAGTGGCCCAGGATGCACTGCGGCGGCACAGGCATCCAACCACGGGACGGTGATTTGCGGTGCAGTCAGGTGGGCCATGCGACCTGAGCGGGTCATCATCAATGTCCGAGGTGTATGTTTGCGGAGGGTTGAGGGGGACAGTGGAAGGTATACTCCAGGCCATGACGCCAAAAGGTTTGATTTTATCCGGAAGCAGTAAATGGAGGAGTGGAATGCGACAGCCTCGTTGTCACCACCAATTCGGTATCAGTTACATGAGGATTAAAACTGCCCCCTAGTCCATAGACTCAGATGCCACCAAAGTTCAACCAGAGAGTGTCCATGAATGTCGGGGAACAGACTTAGTGGCCCCGGGGCTGAGAGGGGATGCAGTCTGCAATGATGCCGGTACACTGATATGAACTTTGCCATTGCTAAATCATGACTCTGTGACCTACTGGACCACAGTGTAGGCCAGAGGCAGGGGTCAACATGGGCCATTCACTGAGTGTCGCCGGCATAGGTGGGCATGGCATAGGCCGGCCTGCATACTTCAGGTTCAGTGGCACCGCGTGTTCAGTCACCTCTGTGACTGTGACCCGGCTTTCATCTGATATGAGCCGCATCTTCCTCTTACTCCTCTCCGTGCGACAACTGGTGTGGACTCTGCCATTTGTGATTCGCGACTAGGTGCTGGATGTGAGACCTACTGGTCCACAGGGTAGTCCTGACCCCTCATCCACGTGTCGCCAGCTGGTGTTGAACAGGGTTTGTGGCAGCACGTGTCGCCGGCTGGCGTTGAACAGGGTTTGTGGCAGCACGTGTCGTCGGCTGTCGTTGAACAGGGTTTGTGTCAGCACGTGTCGCCGGCTGGGGTTGAACAGGGTTAGTGGCACAACGTGTCACAAGATGCCCATATGGAACTATGCCTCACTGATTGAGGGGGTCTGGTGCTGTGGCCGCTGGCCCGGATTTGGGGTCACTGCCATTCAGGAGCCAGGACACAGTTTCACATATGGGACGTACTGGTTCTCAGAGGACGCCGATAGAATATGTAAATGAGGAAGGAGTAATGTAGGCCAGTGTCAGGGGACCAGTGCTGCTCTGAGTGAGAGGCTGGCAGGGATCACGGGTCTCGGGCTTGGAGCTTACAAAGGCAAGTGGTGGGCCCTCCTTGACACACGCCAGTGTCGGCAGCTGATCAGTGTGACCTGGCTGTGCAGGGTTGGGCCTGACGAGTTTGTGGTCCAGCGGGCCGGTGTATGGCAGGTGCACAGGATCACAGGCAACTCCACTTACGAGAACGGCATCGGCCTCGTGACAGGGTGGGAGGCGCCGCCCTGGCAAAGACGTATGGCTTTCTGGAAGAGGACCACACCCGGGGCTATGTGCTTTTTATTCACACCCTCCATGCTGACCTGGCATATGCCGGGCCATCCCACTCTGTTCACGCTTACAGGGGGCATAAGAGGTGACATTTCTGTGAGGACCCCCACTGGCTGGGATGACTTGGTTGCGTCCACTGTCCACTACAATCCATACTCCAGAGGTGTATGTCGCTGTGGATATGGGTGTGTTCTGCATACTGAGGTCTGTCCAGCATATCGCCGCCACTCTTGGCATTGTGTACTTTCCCAATCATGGTTCTACTGCATCCTTCACAAATACCTGGTTGCCACCTCTCCCCACATTCAGCTATTTTGTGGCTGAGGTGCCATGGCATTGATTGGTCATGTTCACAGCTAGCCCAGGTCAACATTGTAAGTTTTTCTATAGTGTCTGGAGGGTGGGCATGTTGTTGTGCATGTTGGTTGTGATTTTGTGACATGTGCATTGCCAGAGTTGTGGATTGCATGGTTGTGGAGCTGAGGTGAGTGGGGTGTTAATTTTCCACTTGCCAAGGGGCTGTGCATTTCCCTTGGTGGCATCCTGTGAACGCTGGTTACTGATGGTCTGTTGAAAGGTGAAGGGATCCTGCACACTGGCTGTGTATTTGGAGGCGACATCGGTGACGGTCCCACGGTGTTCTGATGTTGTCTGCACATTGATGTGTGACGTGTGCTTCCTGTTGAGCTGATTGTGTGCTGTGTCACCTGGGTGCACAGGTGGGACATGTGTGCAGTGGATTGCCCCCAATTGTGGAAAAGTCAGCCCATAACACACCTGATGCCCAGGCTGCTGGCGCAGGACGCCTCTTAGTTCCCATCTTGAACAATTACAAAATAAAGAGACGGGCGCTGGAAGCAGGGAAACAAGAACAGAGTTTATTTCTAATGAGGAGAGCCTGTCACTTCGGACACTCGCATAGTGTCCTCAGGAGGTGCTCTCTCCTCCCTACCCACCACACCCACGCACACACCTTCTCATGAGGCTTCGTCTTTTATACACATGTTTATGATGCACAAACATTCCTTATTACAATAAAGACGTTGTGAAGTAGGAAAAGGCATGCTTGGAATCCCAGCTTCAGGCCTATTCCCATACCAGTTGCTCAAAAGTCATCCTCCCCTCCTGGGTGTAACAAGAGATTGTGATCTCTCAGCCGGACATTCCAACCGGACACGAGGGCAGGAGGGGATGATCAGGTCAAAGGTTGGGCAGGCGATAAGATCGGGCACGTTGGTTGGTGTATCACGGTTGTGTTATGCTGGGCAGGGAAAGGGGGGGGTGTACATCCACGAGGCTTGGTCTTAGGACTTGGGACCGGGTCGAAAGGCCAAGTGTAGCCGGGGGGGTTGTCAGCTGAGGGGAAGGGTGTTCTTGGGAGGAAATGGGGGGTGTGCGGGTCAAGCAGGAGTGCTACTTCTAGAGCAGGGTCACGCAGAGGGAGAGGGTCTCATGGCCGATGCATGAGCAGTGCGCGAGGGGAGGGGTGCCGAGGGTTTAACAAGCGGGCAGAGAGGCCATGGTGCCTAAAATGGCTGTCGTGTACGTGTGGGCATGGGTCTATGCTGGCGGGATAACACGGTCAGTGTTCAGCGATATCCGTTCTGCTTACAACAAGGGGTACTGTGAACACAAATGAACGCCGCTTATGTACATATACATTGTCATTTTCAACAGTCGCCGCTTTTTTACATAAGCTAGTTCAGTTCTATACAGTCGATACGATAGGCGGAAGGGGTACATGTGAATTTACATTTGTCGGGTTATTCATACAAGTCTAGAGATCGGTATAATACTTAGTCGGGGTCAATCAAGAAAAATTTTCCAAAACATTATAGAATCAAGTTCAGACTTTCTCTCCGGTGACATCAACATACAGTAAAAATGCTCTGATACCTTCGGGTCTTGTCAGTGCTATGCGAGACTTCTGGAAAACTAAATACATGAGTGACCGATGAAACATTTTTGAAAGCAACACAAAATGGTTGAGGGAGGAATTCAGTTCGATACAAGCAATTAGTGAAGGGGTGGGCAGAAAGTTCAGGAAGGGGGGTCTTTGTCACAGTGTCTTTTTAACAGAGTCCGTCTTCTTTCGTTGGCGCTGTTGAGCACCGGCGGTGGAGCTATAGGTCCAGCTCGGATTCATCCTTACGCGTTGCAGGGTGCGATCAGTCCTCTGCTGTTAGATCACAGTCCTCTTTCCTAACTGATCTGCGTGTCTTTCTTCTTCCGTGGCAAAACCTTATTCTATCTAAATGTTGCTCTTCTCTTCTGAGTCAAAAGTTATGCGAAAAGGGTGATGTTGTTGAATAATTGAGGGAAGAGAGGGCGGAGTGGGATCAAATCTTTGAGCACACCAAGGGACCAAAGGAGCAAAGGATGACGAGCAGGCAGGCCCACCAGTCGGGCTCAAAAGGGACGGGGACTTCAGGCACGAGTGGTTCAGCAAATCGAGGGCTTCAAGGCAGCCCTTCATTTCTTTATCTGCCGGGTTTGAGAGTGGTGCCTCGTCCCGCGTCTTGTTGCTCTGCGATTCCACCTTTGGTCGCGGTCACACGTGCTTCATGATCTGTGGCCAGGCTGTGCGGCACGTCCAGCTCCTCTCCTCCGGGGATTGTATCTTTGAATGGGTACAAAACAAGTTTTAGAAAACTGGCAGAAGAAGACATTTATACATCTCAATTCCGTCCCCAATCCTAAGTAGGTGGGGATAGGTTCATCGGTCACAGTCAGAAGTCATCACTTTTAGAGTCTATGTAAGAGGGCATTTCCACTGTATTCGTAAGCCTATTTGGCGTTCATTCGTGACGTACGTGGAGAGAAATTGGAATCCTATCAACAGTGTATTATATCAAACTCGAAATCGAGTCCTTAGGTAGAGACTCACCCTTTTTCTTTATAACCCAAGTACTGACAATCTTACATTTCCCTTCGGGGTCGGCTAACTCTTGCAAGCAGGGGGTTATCATCATGAGAGGGGGGCAGAAGTTACACATGTTTTTCTTGGGGAGTGACCGTTAATCAAGGCCAGCAATTACGCTTCGGGGATAGCTGATATGGAGCTGGGGTCAATCGGGAGAAGCGAGGACGCTTTGGACAGGAAGCTGGGGTCAATCGGGGGAAGCGAGGATGCTGTGGACATCCGCACCTAAGTGCAGAGGGGTGAGGTAATCTGGGCATTGGGAATTGCATTTCTAACAAACTGAAAAACAGAGGGCCATTTGACGTTATAGTCCCCCTATAAAAGGGCCAGGTTAGGGGACATCAGTCGTCTTACCTGTCCTTTCCTTCATTACCAACTCGGGTTCTATCGTTTTGCAGAAAGGAGAGGTAGTAATATGGCAAGTTACAATCATTTTAGTTCCTGTCAATTTTGCCGAACACCTTTGTGTTCGAAGAGACCCAATTAGGTTTGTGCCGGGGGGGCACAACGTTACCATACAAGGAAGGAGGGAACAGGGGGGAACCCTGAGAGAGAGAGAGAGAGAGAGAGAGAGAGAGAGAGAGAGAGAGAGAGAGAGAGAGAGAGAGAGAGAGAGAGAGTCCGCACTCTAAATGGCCCATTCGGTACACGTATGACATGGAGAGAGAGAGAGAGAGAGACGTGCACAATAATGGGCCATTCAGTGCGCACACAACACAGAACAGCAGGGGTTAAGTAATACGGAAACACAGGCAGGGGGATGACGTAGATCCATACATTTACGTACACACAAACTCAGGCGGGGGAGACAGTACATGTATTATTTACAAAAATCCAAGACAAAACATAGAACAGTTATTGGCCAAAAGGATCTCTTCCTGTGTGCTGCGCATCCTTAGCATCCCAAGCTCTTTTTACCTTTTTCTTCTCTTTTATCGTCGGATGCCTTTACTGGTGGCTTGGGTTGTACACACTTACGCCTTTGGCAACTGGTCAAGAGCTAACTTGATTGGGCTAATGAGTTTCCAGGCTGAGGCAACAGTGGGTGTCAGTTGGAAGAACAATGGGGTAGCTTTAAGTTTCATATCTATGAGGGTGCGAAAAGGATGTAGTAGATTTCAAACACTGGCAACATTCCTAGTCCTCCAAGCGGAGGGTACTTGGGTAAACCTCACCTCGGAATATTCCTTAAACTTTCCCTATTTAATTTAAACGTAGGATGCTTATTCATTAGAGCACGTCATTTTTGGTTGTATTATTCGGGGTGTCAAGCGAAGTCATATTTTGTAGTTTCCGCTTCAGGCTGTCCTCCCACGCGCTAAGTTCAGGGCATTGTTCGCTCATCGTGTGTAGGTACCATAATCAAACGCCTTTTTCCCATCTCTTCGTTCCGTTAGATCACCATTTTCTTTTTCGTATCTTAATCGGTGTTTCAATGTGACCTGCAGAAGGAGGGGAGAAGAAGGGGGGGGCGCGGGCAGCATTTAAAAACACATCAGCGCGCATAAACCCAAAAAAGCTTTTACTTACTACTTACTCGGCCTATCTCCACGGAACACAGTCCCTGCCAACTCGGCATTCAAGCCCAGATGGACCTTTTAGTGTGGGAGAAATGTTATCGGAAGCCTGTGGATAGCATAGGTCGCCCAAGTGTGGTATCACGGGTCGTATGCAGGGGGATCAGGTGGCACTCCTTCGGGGCGGCTTAGGGGCATTTTTAAAACAATTTTCCTGATACAAGTAGCATATAGAGTAAAGGCTAAATACCAGACCTTTAGCGGTTGCTTTAGGCCGTACAAAAATATGCAAATTACATACAACAAAAACCTGACCGTTCAAACTTGCAATATTTCTGTGTACCATACTTTTCAACCCTTAGCTAATCGAGCTGAGCCATTTCACCAGTAATTTAGCTATATCGGAAATAGTGGTCATTTATTCGAAACTTACCAATTTACGCGTGACAACTACGTTTGCTTTTTTTTTTTCAAAAAATCTTTAATAAAAATGTCGGTGCATAAATACGGGCCTACAACCTCGTGGGCCGGCCAGAACTGTACATGTGGGGATACTTATTAGTGGAAAACCCAATGGAGTCGGTGGTCGTTGATTTAATAATAAAAAGTGCGACAAGTGCAATAAAATCATATCGAAACTTCAGTGTGAGCAAGTATCATAAGTGTTGAAATTCGAACTTTCAATAATCATGATGCGCCACACTTAACAACAATTCATTGTCCGAATGTTCAATCAGCACCCATCTCACTTTAATTCATTGTCCGAACACATAATCAGTACCCATCCCATATCAATTCATTGTTTTTTTTAAAACTGTATACATGTTTCATGACACCAAGGTTGAGCAATCGGGGTACAACAAGGAGTTGAAAGTTTCATTTGTACCAGCGCCATTTTGGGTGCAGCCAGGCAGATCCAGGCATAGTCAAAATCTCTACCAACTCGTGGTTGGCCCAGAGCCTCCTTCGGCAGTCCAAAGTTCCGTTAAAGGGTAACAGAAAGGATCGGCAGTATGAACCATCAGTCAAAGGGGGGAGGGAGGCAACAATTTTTCCTACCGGGTCATACTGGGTTTTCACCGGAACTGATCTGAACTGTAGTCTGCAGGATTTTAGTCATTCGAATTGAGGCTGGCGTCAGCATGGGAGCGTCGTCGTCTCGCGGCTACATTTTCATCGTTCCGCGGGAAATCATGGCAGTCATTCCCCATCGGGGGTGTCTGCGGGGGTCGGGGCTCCCGTGGCCCCTATAGAATCTTCAAAGTCAAGGAGAACACTTATGATGTTGGGACTCGTTTCTTAATCAACAAGCAGTCGGGCCATCTCTTCACGCCGGGCCCGCTCCAGTAGGATCGTCCGCCATTTTACGAGTGGGCGAACCCATGTCGGGTGAGTGGAGCGTTGGGGGTGCCGCTGGGGGCCTCCACCTGGGGAGGTGGGAGAGGCTCGTTCGCGCCGCCTCTCCCTCCCAGCGCACCTCACGCCGTTCTTCTCGGCGCTAATATCCATGATGGCCGGACCAGGCGATGAGAGGGGGGGGGGGTCGGAGGCATAGGCAAGACATCCCCCCCCCGGTGGCCTGCAAGGCGCCGCTTCAGGGCCGAACGGGGAGCTCATACCAAGCTGTGGCTGGACCAGGAGATGCGAGGGGGGGGTCGATGGCATGGGCAAGACATCCCCCCCCCAGTGTTGTCGCAGCCATTATTGAAGAAGTGGGGACGCCCGGATCCCGTCGGCCTCGGCTCTTCTTCGGGCCCACCTTACTCGATGACCTCCGGCCGACGGCTGGCAGCAGGACCCGCCCTACACGTGCCGAAGATCTCGTCTTCCGGATGGGCGTAGCCGCGAACCTGTTGCACTTCGGGGGTTTCTAGAATGGGGGTAGGTATCTGTTGACTTGTATCTGTCTCATGTTACCGTTATTGGGGCGTGGCAGGCGGTGGGACAGACACGTTTGGAGCAGTGAGGGTGATGAAGCCTGGTTGCCTCGTGGCTGCCGTGATGTCAAGCTTGGCTTCTCTCACCATTTTTATGTTTCTTATTACGGGCTTATTTCTAACGTTTCTTATTTCTAGCGAAATCGTGTGTTTTATCGTCAGCTATTTCTAACGTTTTCTTATTTGTAGCGAAATCAAAAACTCATCAGTGGCCTACTGATTTTGCTTTCTTATTTCTTTCTTCCCTTTTTATTCCTATCGTGTTTATGCTAAAGTTTCTGTTAACAGGATACGGTGATTACTTCGTTATTGTTGCATATGTCCTTTTTATTAGGGGTGCCCTCTGGTTGAGCCAGATGACCTACCTCTAATAAATGGTCCGGGTGGAACTAGTTTACCAATCAGTGGGGAGTAGATAGGCCCGAGACATTACAACGGGGGACAAAGGTCCGCATTACCTACCCTTCACTACTCGCAAAGATTAGACAGAATGTTTCCTTTCTATGTTTATTTGCGAACAGACAATACCTCAAGAGAACTATTCCTTGAACAATAAATGTCCAGACAATCAATCAATCAATGGGGAGAAAAAACAGGCATGACGGATTACAACGGGGACAAATGTCTGCATTACCTATCCTTCACTATCTGCAAAAAAAGGGGGGCAGAATATTTTCTATTCTTCCCTGTTTGTAGACAGAGAATATCTCAAAGAGCAATAATCGATAAAAATCGATAACAAACAATCAGTGGGGAGAAAAATAGGCATGACGGATTACAATGGGGGACAAACGTCTGCATTACCTATCCTTTACTATTTGCAAAGAGAGGGGAACGTTCCTATTCATCGCTGTTTGCAGATAGAAAATGTCTCAAAGAGAACCAATACTTCAAGTACAATCAATCAATCAATCAATCAGATGGATAAAGCCATCCTACCAATCGGACGTAAAGACGTCCTATTTAATCTTACCCGGACCGGACCGTGTGGGCAATTCTTCGCCTTCCTTTTTCCAGCGCCCAATCGTTCTCTTTCTCCATGTTTTTACCGCAGCATTCCTGTGGGATTCCAGTCAGGACAGTAGGTCACTTGAGAGAGGTCCGTTCGGAATCGGTGAAGTTCATTCAATCGGCAGCCGGACGAGGGCCCTCTCAAGGCAGGTATACTCCAATCATTTAGATGTTCACCCCATCGTCTGGACCTCTCTTACCGGACCTTATGTCGCTGAAGGACCCCGCGTTGGGACGCCAATTGTGGAAAAGTCAGCCCATAACACACCTGATGCCCAGGCTGCTGGCGCAGGACGCCTCTTAGTTCCCATCTTGAACAATTACAAAATAAAGAGACGGGCGCTGGAAGCAGGGAAACAAGAACAGAGTTTATTTCTAATGAGGAGAGCCTGTCACTTCGGACACTCGCATAGTGTCCTCAGGAGGTGCTCTCTCCTCCCTACCCACCACACCCACGCACACACCTTCTCATGAGGCTTCGTCTTTTATACACATGTTTATGATGCACAAACATTCCTTATTACAATAAAGACGTTGTGAAGTAGGAAAAGGCATGCTTGGAATCCCAGCTTCAGGCCTATTCCCATACCAGTTGCTCAAAAGTCATCCTCCCCTCCTGGGTGTAACAAGAGATTGTGATCTCTCAGCCGGACATTCCTACCGGACACGAGGGCAGGAGGGGATGATCAGGTCAAAGGTTGGGCAGGCGATAAGATCGGGCACGTTGGTTGGTGTATCACGGTTGTGTTATGCTGGGCAGGGAAAGGGGGGGGGGGTGTACATCCACGAGGCTTGGTCTTAGGACTTGGGACCGGGTCAAAAGGCCAAGTGTAGCCGGGGGGGTTGTCAGCTGAGGGGAAGGGTGTTCTTGGGAGGAAATAGGGGGTGTGCGGGTCAAGCAGGAGTGCTACTTCTAGAGCAGGGTCACGCAGAGGGAGAGGGTCTCATGGCCGATGCATGAGCAGTGCGCGAGGGGAGGGGTGCCGAGGGTTTAACAAGCGGGCAGAGAGGCCATGGTGCCTAAAATGGCTGTCGTGTACGTGTGGGCATGGGTCTATGCTGGCGGGATAACACAGTCAGTGTTCAGCGATATCCGTTCTGCTTACAACAAGGGGTACTGTGAACACAAATGAACGCCGCTTATGTACATATACATTGTCATTTTCAACACAACACGTGCATGCATCCGGCTATGGCGTATGGTCTTGCTTGGTCTCCAACAGTTCCTGTGCATTGTGTTGGACGTATGCGGACTGGGGTGCCAGGGTGATGTATGTCCAGGACAGGTGTGGGGGACTTGGATGTGGCTGGCTGTGAGACTCCACCAACTCAGGCGGGTGTTGGTTGGGGCATGCCAGGGGCAAACAGGTGCAGCACAGCCAGCAGCTTAGTGTGGGGTGGTATGTTGGTTGTCTGCTGTGTTGGTGCCGCAGGCCTGTTAGGCGATGATGGCCAGGATGTGTATGATAGTTGTTCCTTTCAGCCTGTAGCAGACAGTGACATTTTCAGTTGTTAGGCCTGTGAACTATGTGCTTTTCCTGGGGGGCTGTTGTCTTTCTCTGCACTGCATCTGTGGCGGTCTGGGGGGAGGGTGCCTGGTGGGTGTTATGGCCCTCTTGGATGTCCGAGCTGCATGATGAGTGGCTCCATTGCATCAGTTGCCCTTCCGATGATGCCCTGGACTGGGCTCCCTTTTGTGGTGCAGGCTGCCGTGCGACTTTACACCAGGTCAGAGCAAGTGTTAATTTCCTGCTGTTAACGGGCCTTATCGCGTGTTTTGTGTTCTTATCGCAGATCTGGCTGGTCATTGTGAATGTTGAGGTGTGGTATTTTCGTGATTTTTTGGCACGGGAACGCCTACTGAGCATCTCATTAGCGATAGTTGTGGGGGTCCTCTGTGGCGATGTTTTTAGCGGCTGCTATTGCGGGTAAACTGGTGCTGTGGGCTGTTAGCACCAGCTTGTGAATAGGGAGGTAAACGTATAATGACTTTGGCTGTGAATAAGGGCAGCTAATTCAGTGATAGCTCCTTTTGAATATGCCCCTCAGGCATTTCTGTATTTAACTGTAGGTCATTGATGCTTGTCCAAGAGGATACTGCTGTAAAAACAATGCTTAAACGTATTCCTGGCCCCACCTGTTAATGACAATCTAGGGTCTGTGTACACAACAAGGAAAGTGTTCTGATTCTTTAAACCACTAATGCTCATTGGTTTGAGTTGTAAAGTGGATCTCAATATCTCAGCATGGGCCTCCATATTCAGGATAACGGGTGCAGATGTGAAAGTGGTAAGAAGGATGACAGAGTTTGTTAAACTATGGTATGAGAGAACCTCCCAGAATCATGCTTAAACATTTTTCCTCATTTCTAGATGTAGTCCAAAATCTTTAGATCCTCCCAAGCACTATGTCGCTTCAAGCCTGATGCCGCTTGACTTCATGGTGCTGCACCCTCAGTCAATTCCGTAAAGTTGCTTCAATCCCACGATGATCAACTATCCTGAAATTCTTGATCTGTAGTTGGTGGGATTGCAGAATATCTTCAGGCTCTTTGCACTCAGAAGGCATTCCCTAAGCGGCCTGCTTATGTCATTTTGGCTCGGTAAACTGATAGGCTTCTAGGATACAAGATAACAGCTGCTGGCTTTCTCTACGGACATGGAATCAAAACATAAAGTGAGGGTTCGATCAAGATCCCAGAAGAGCTGTCAAAGCAAGCAACGAGATCCCCTGAGGGAAGTTACATTCCACAGTTCATTAAAAGGCTGCAAAACCTTAGCTTTTTAGGTCTCGTATAGAGCAGCGCATGCGCGCTGCCTCTGCGAGGCATCAAGTAATCAGCATTACTACTGGAACTCCACCCATTGCATTTATCTTTGTTTTGTCACCTGCCATTGGTGGAATCTGGCATTGCTGTGCTTATCTTGCTGATTGTTGGCTTGTGGGCCAAAACGTCACTTCCTTTTTCTTCCCTTTCTAGAGGAAGCAGCATGGACCAACTACAGTTAACTTACACTGCTGGCTGTTATCTATTTAATTAGGGACTACTTTTTTTCTTTTCAGCTCTCATTTCCACATCTGGCAGCTTCTTGAACTTACCCGACCCTATTTATTTATTTACAGCCACCTCCTCGCAGCGTTTGTTATACTTGTTTGTCTCTCTCTACTCTCCTCCAAGATCTCTGTTTATTTATAATTAAGTGATACAGCCCACGTCCAGGCTGGAACCCTGTTCTCCAGCTCCTAAGTCGGCAGTGTTACATGTTGAGCCACGTCCTTGGTTCGATTTTCTGCACCCGTTTTTTCAGTCCCAGCCTTCGCCTTCTTTGCCCCCTCTCTCCCCCCATTAATTCCTGGAGCCTAAAGCAGGAGGCTTGTCTAGATGCCCGGAATGTCTGAAACGCGACACTATCTTCAGTCAGGGCATGTGTTTAAACAGGGTAAATTTATGAGCCAGAAAGTTAGCAGTGCATTTGACCTGTCCTGTACCTCTGTTAACAAGCTAAGCATACCTCAGTATTGCTGTGGAGCAAGGAGGCGAGACTTCCAGCATTTACAAACGTGAAATGAAGGGCACAGTGAAGTGTTTTATTTTATGTTCTTTGATGTACAATGTACGAAGCGGGGCTCTGGCCTAGCATCTCATGCTTCAATGGAAATGGTAATAGAAAACGTGCTACGGTTACAATAATTTTTTTAAGCCTTTTCCCACTCCAATGCTATTGAATACAAATTGTCATAGAGCCTGCAATCTACGTTTTCTTTGAATATTCCTTGTTAACAAAGTGAATTAATTCTGTTGATGAGGAGCTGAAATGAGAAGTTTGGGGGATTGTAGAGGCATCATTGGAATACGACCCCTGCGTTTTATCCCTGGTGACGGCTCTATTCTACAAAGCGGCCATGGTACTGGGCAGAGCTGTTATGATGTTGGAAAGAGTTTCCTGTTAAATGCTTTGTTTATGAATGTACCGTACCATGCCTGGCTGAGGACTCAGTGGCATATTACCAACAACTAGCGATAATTATCGCTATGTTGGTTTAGCGGCGATATTTTTATCGCCGAGCTGCGGCGATTTTTATCGCTTAGGAGCCTTGATATTATCAAGGTTTATCTCCTAAGCGATAAAAATCGGCCGAAATGCATGAATATCGCTGAAAAGTCAGCGATATTCATGCATTACCGAGCTAATGCTCTTAGCCATGTTATCCACCTACCATTGGATAACATGGCTAAGAACTGCTCAGGGGCAGGTGTTAGTTTTTGGAGATATTTGCGCTTAGCGCGAATATCTCCAAAAGTTGGTAATAGGAGATAGCGATGTTAGCGACTGTTTCCAGTCGCTAACATCTTGGCACGCCCACTTTGCATGTCATTAGTGATAAATATCACTGACATGCAAAGCGGGGGCCCAAGATGGTCGCTATCTCCTACTAGCTGTCGCTAACTGGTGTTAGAAACAGCTAGGTAATAGGGAGATAATTTTATCTCTGCTTTCTTGGCTTTTAAAGCCAAAAAAGCGGAGATAAACCCCCTTGATAATATGTCCCTCAATTCGTTCTCTCAGCCATTGAGTCTTTGGCTGTATCTCTTCCACCATGACTGACTCTGGCCTACTTTGCCCCTTACCTGCAACTACTACTTCGTCAGACCGGTCTCAAAAGTGCTGGAAATTGCTGTGGGGAGAAGCGCTCAATACACACTTGCTGATATGCACAGCTTGGACATTATGCTTATTTTGAATGCCATTTACTTTTTAAGACCGTGAGTAGTGCTGAGCGAGAACTTCGATTGTTATTGCTAGATATTGTGCTGTCATTTGGAGATCATATGAAGTGCTATTTTCGAATATTTTGGAGTGCTTTTCTTGAGCCCACGTGAGTTTGCGTGTGTGTGGGGGGGGGGTGTTATATGATGTTTCACGGCGTCTTTGTGTGTAGAAGAGAGTTATGATCAGCCCCCCTAAGCCATTCATCGTCATATCGTCCTGAGAGGTGTGTGTGGGCGTGGAAGGCCGTGGTATTGTGTGCAGTGTGATCCTTCGATGCTGGGTGAGTTCTGTTATCGCTTCCATTAGTGTAGTGTACAAGGTGCCGCTCTGAGGGGGAGGTGTGTGTGTGTGTGTGTGTGTGTGTGTGCGTGCGTGTGTGTGTGTGTGTCGGGGTAGAGAGAGAGGTACACATTGGGACTCCTTAAAGCTGAGTGTGTGTGTAATGTGTTAGTTACCCTCGGGTGACGCATACCACACCGCTCTGAGTTGTGAGTGTTCTACCCCTCAGAGGCCTCAGTGATATCACATCATGTCTCCAGCATTTGTCCTACTTGTAAATTTTGTCAGATTTGTGTAAGCACAACACTGGACATGTGCTCTGGGACCCGCTCCCCTGCACTCCACAATCCCTCTCGCACAGACATTGGCCCTCTGTTGTGGTGGATCTGCGCCACCTGCAAGGAAAGCAGTAATGCTGTCATGGTGGACAAAAAGCGCTTCCAAGTAGACCCGAGGAGCTTCAAGTAAATTTTTTTCAAATGTTATAAAGCGCTTCCTTTCGCCTTCGGGATACTTCAAAGAGGTACTGCAGGGAAGCAATGTCTATGAATGTCACTCCCATCAACGTTTACTGAGTAGGAAAGCGCTACTGGGCCATATAAATGGTATCAAGCGGTAGACAAGAGGATATAAAACAATCTGTTCATGTTTGCCATCCAAAGATGGTGGGTGTACCATTTGAGCCTAAACGAAATTTCGGCAATTAAATCCGTACCCTTATATTGTGCTCTAATTAAATAATGTATATATATTATTATTGTGGTCAACAACAAAAAACAAGCATTTGCAAAGCAATAGGTTTCGTATTTGCCAGAGTTTGAGCTAGCTATTGCATTGTAAATGACAATGCTTTTTATTTATGTGTTGTTTTTCAAAGTCGATAAATAAAATGACATTGTTATTTACAATGCCAATCACTTAAACTTATGCAAATACGAGACCTATTGCATTGTAAATGCTTGTTTATTGCCAGCAACCAAGCTGGAGTACAGCCCAAGACATCCCAACCCCCAAAGAAAGATGCACCTTGGACAATATGAGCAAGGTTGCCCACACAATATAGGTGTGAGCATTCACATCCATAAGAGGCTGCTTCAATCACTCCTCCCTATGGCCAATTTTAGGCTGAGTTATATTTCTTGCTGTTGGACGACGGGGATGAGGAAAATGTGGGAATAACCAATACAAATGTGTTTGTGGGTATTTCCTGACTTTTCATGACATTCCTATCACGGAATTGCCCCTCCCTTCAGAGAAGATGTACATACAGGAAAAAAGATGTGCAAGCAAATCTTTTACCTTGTTTATCCACGTTTTATGACATATGCACACTTACAGAGAATGCCACCTGCATGTGTAAATTAAGCTTGCAAGAGTAAATATGTTTGTGAATTGGGCCCGCTAAGATTACGCAGGTGGAGCAATGCATCCTTGCATATTAATCTGCAATTCTTGAATAGCATTGGGTGTAATTAAAATGGCACTTTTCATGTGATATAGAGAAATAGTGCCTACAACATACTTAATATGCACTTTCATTTTAGAACAAATGTTCGAAAACATTATTAGACATACTGACACAACACTATCAAGGGCCTTTCATGCAAGTGGTATTTTCATTTTTGGGTCTGGTTTCGCTGAACAGAAATTTAAGTGGACTTTGGCCCCCCAAAGCAGAATCTAACTCTCGCACCTCATGTTATTGGATCTTTTGGTGTATCATTCCGCTTACTATGGCGTACTTACATTGCATTGGACTATTATACATTCAAGAAGTAATGGAGTCATCGCACATTACATGATTTATCTCATAATGCATGCTATACGGAGGCAATCATTGTTCCTTTTTTACTGCAACAGGTTTTTATCACACTTTTGTGACACTGGATCTTTGCTCTCACGTATATATTCTAAAAAGAAATCAATCTTTATTTAATGCAGCAGGCATTTTCTGGAGCCTTACAACCGACTCAAGCTGGTCACAGTTTATTTGTTGCACTAATGTGCTTCATATGTTCTCAGGAATGGACATTGCGGCCTCGAGTCACCGCTGCTGCATCTCAACCTCAGCCTCGGGTGACATTTGCTCTTTCAAACACTGGTGTGTTCCCTCAGCTGCTGTGAGCCGTCTGACCCAGAGACAGTGCTCCTTCTGTTTACATTTACACGCCCCGGAATTCTCTTCTGTGAACTTTGAATAAAGATGTGATGGGAGTTAATGCTTCACTTATGAAGGAATCCTGCTTGCGTCATAGCTGCAAGCTATGGATACACATGAATTACAGGGAGCAGCTGTAGGTTAATTTGATTTTAACACGCGAGGTGTTTCCAACGTATGGATGATAAAAGGAGGAACAGCCCGTAAAGTCTATGCCCACATTGTAGGTTATCTGTGCAAAGTGCACTTTCTTCAAAATGGAGGCTTTCTGACAGAGAAGAGTCTTCCAGTCAGCACTTTGAAGAGGGCTCACAGCAGCAAGTGATGTTACACGAAACACCTCTCAAAAATAAGCTTTAACTGCTATTGTTATTGAAAGAGTAGGGTAAACTTGTACAATAAGTAGGAAATATACACTTTTCACATAAGATACAACCAGCTTTTCGTCATCTGCTTTATCTTCACCATGGGGTGAAGGAAGAAGAACTTTTCAAGCAATAAGCAACATTTATTAAAGGTGCCCAGCAACCACAGACGTGTCTCTCTGTGTTCAAGCCAGTTAGTGTGATGACAGAAGGGTTTTCAGTAAGCCTGCGTTAACTCCGCTCCACTCACAGAGTTTGTGGTATGTGTGCACTCTGCGCTACGCAGAGGAGCATGGGGTTTCTGACTTCTGCTTTCCCAGGCTCAAAGCAGAGTTTTTTTTCTGTTTGTGCTCGAGATCTGTTTTGGCGTTCGCAAGCCCCACAGAGATCTCGGGATGCTCGCAAGCTCACATGATACTTCGCGCTCATTTGCATGGCTACCGGCCACGACGGCGCCAGAGCAGTACCGATCGCAAACGCACCACTCAACCTGCTTTTGTGCTCATGAATCAGCTGAGCTTAACCGCTTCCGCGCTACCGCGTTTTCCCGCTGTGCGCTGGAATTTCAAAAATGGCTTGTTTATGACAAACCCAGCTCGTCATCCGCGTAGCGCAAGTAACGCCCATGACGAGCTGGCTTTGTCATTAGCGCGGAAGGGGTTAGAGAGGATTTTCTTCCCCAGCTAGCCGCTAGAGTTGTTTTTTTGCAGGAGAAGCCTTTTTTTACGAACAGGGAGGAAGTGCCCCAGAGACTCCAACCACCTGTTCCTGTCCAGCAGGCTCCTCCCAGTGCTTTGTCACTCTCCTGGTCGCTTTTCATGGATTTAGAGATGAAAGAATCACCCTCCTTGTCTGCTGAATATATACCATTAGATTTAAGGACTTTGGGGCATATTACCAAGGAATAGCGATATTTATTGCTAAATGCGCTTAGCGCATCTTTTTTTATCTCTGCCTATCACTGGATATGTTAGCGGAGAAAACATGCTATTAGCAAAGTTTTTCTCCATTGTGCTAAAATATCCAGCGATAGCGGCGAAATGCGTGAATCACGCTGAGAATACAGCGATATTCACGCATTAGCGACGAAATGCTCTTAGCCATGTTATCCACCTCCCATTGGATAACATGGCTAATAACTGGTCTGAGCAGGCGTTAGTTTTTAGAGATATTCGCGCTTAGCGCAAATATTTCCAACGCAACGCCTGCCTTGTTAATAGGCGATAGTGACGTTATCGACTGCTTTCAGTCGCTAACGGGTTGGGTACGCCCACTTTGCATGTCATTAGCGATAAACATCGCTGACATGCAAAGCAGGCCCCAAACCGCTCGCTATCGCCTAAAAGCTGTCCCTAACATCAGTTAGCGACAGCTTGCTAATAGAGCGATAGAGTTATCGCCGCTTAGCGGCCAAAAACGGCCGCTAATTCGGCGATAATTGCCTATCGCCCCCCTTGGTAATATGCCCCTTTATATTCTGAGATTTCAAGAGTAAGTTAAAAACTGTTGTATAAGGGTGTTGTTTTTTTTGTTGATTGGGATCGTTCAACAGGATTTATTTGTACTTTTATTTGACTTGTAAAAGGTATTGTATTGGGGGGCCTGCAGGTTCAGTAGAGGGCTAGTTTTTTTTTTTTCTTGTAATTTTTCCCCTTTTTTTGTAACGGAAAATGTTGCACAGTTTAGTACATTTTCTCCATGTCTTTTTAATAAATTTGCAATGTCCATTTAATTCACTATGTGGCCTAGTCTGCCAATGGGCCTTCCAGCCAGGATGCCCAGCGCTAGTCCTGGGTGCATGAAGCAACTGTTTCTGTTGAATTGAAACATCATTTAGGCCATGGATGGTTTTGGATTAAATTACAAAATGTGTTTTTGGAGGGTATTACATATTTTTTTCTCAAACAGTGTAAAGGTGTGGTAATATATTTGATGTCCTTGGAGGATGTGTGTAAAAATCTTCAGCCCAGTTAATTTTCGTTTTTGCATTGTAGAAATAAATTTTGTTTTCTCCTGTGTTACCATGCCTCCTTTTTTTGTCTGGCTAGTGTGTGAGTGTGTTTTGCATAGGCCACCTTTTGACTTTGTTCCCAATGACATGCGTCCAGGGGAAAACATTTTTGTATTATCAGTGTCAATAGACCTGTATGTGTTCTTTGTTTTTCATGCCTCCTGCTTGTTGTTTTAACATTGGTCTGGTGGCTATTTTGTGTAGACAACCAATGTGCTTTGCCATTCACCTACATGTCTACTTTGTTGTGGCCATGCCTCCTTGCTGGATGTTGTTATGAATATGTGGCTGGCAGGCATTTTGTGTAGCCAACCAGTGTGCATTTGGCATTGGCTTGCATGACTTCTTTGTTGTGGCCATGCCTCCTTCCTTATTTTTGTTGTGACCATGTGGCTAGCGGCCATTTTGTGTAGCCAGCCAGTGTGCTTTTGCCATAGGCCCACATGTCTTCTTTGTTGTGGCCATGCCTCCTTGCTCAGCACTCTTGTTTGATCATGTGGCACTGGCTGGCAGCCATTTTGTGTGTCCAGCCAGTGTGCCTTTGCCATAGGCTTGCATGATTGGATGAGATATTAGTTTAATAATATGCTTAAGGATCATTGTTGTATGTATATTAAGAATATAATTTTGATGAACAGTGCTATATATATATTACATGCATTTTTTGCAATCATTTTATTTATCTTTTTCATTTCAATTTTTTATTCGATATGTTTTTTCATTTCCCCTGTTTTAAAAAAACAATACTTATATTTTTTAAATAGAAATTGTTTGAATGTCATTTTTTATTTGTATTTTTAATTTTTTGTACATTTAAATTGTATTTTATTAATGTAAATTTTGTTTTTTAATTGTTTATTCAAATTTTTTTTTTTTTTTTAAATGTTGAATGTTTTTTTTCCATTTTGCTTCGGTTGAGCCATCATCCATCCATCCATCCATTTACCATAGACATACAGCCGCGCAGCAGCATTCATTTTTTTAGGTACCTAATGCCATTTTCTCCTGGACACCCTGGCTGCGGTGCATCACTCATTTTTGTAATGATGATTATTCCAATTCCCCCCCGATCACATTGCCTGCCAAAGGTGCAAACTGAGCTCCATTTCTTTTAAAGAGTACTATTCCATTTACCCATGCAGTGCCACAGATGTCTCCTTTAGGATATAGGGACATAAATGAAAGAGCTCTATCATTCTGTATATTGTGTGTCATTCTGATGGTGAATTAAATTTTATGGTCAGGTGGTATGGTTTGACTTTAAAGTGGTTAAGTAAACAACCACTCTAATTTTACATTTGTCTGTACTAATTCAAACTGCAAACAATGGCGCATTTCACACTAAGGGGCCAATTCCGATCTCGGTCGGAAGGGCACCGAATCGGGTTCGGCGTTAGCGGATCCGATTCGGAGGCTGAATTTCAGTTCGAGTTGTACACGCATCCGGATGTCAAAGTAAGATGCGAACAAGCGCAAAATCTCCGTCCTAATCGTTTCCTGGTCCGAACCGCTCCGTACGACTCGGTCACAAGCAAACCGTGGCGCGCAATGGAGACATTTCACGACTGAGCTAGCACAATGCTCGATTTGAACAGCCGGATTGAGTCAGAGCGTCCGGCTCTCAATAGCTCCCCGAGTTAGACTTCGGGGGTCAGCGTCGGACCCCCTGTTACCCGCAGCCTTATAACTCAGACACAGGGAAAGACCCCTGGGTCTCCCCAACACAGGCATGTACGGTGTGGATGGCACCGACACATACCCACTGTTGGGGGCGCACTTGTTCACAACGTACGCATTCAGTCAATTAGAGCCGATGTACGCTTCGTACGACCGGCTGCCATTGACTTCTATGGGAGTCCGATCGAACCAAGTCCGACAGCATACAGCTGCATCGTACTCGCTCGGTCGGACTGTAGGAGTCCATATCGGTCGGAAAACACCCCAGATCCGGCTCGGTCGGAGTGCTTTCCGACCCAGATCAGAATCGGCCCCCAAATGTTTTTTTTTGCCTGTTTGCTTTTAGGATTCAGAAAAGGGGGTGGTGATGAACAGAGTGTCTGAATTAAGCAGACCACTCTTACCCAGTCCAAAGATCAGGGCTTGATCCATCACCGTTATTTATCTCACTGCCCCATCCCAGCTCAGAACCTGGCTATATGCAAATTAGTCTGTCCCTGGCCCAGTGCATCATGGGAACAGGGCAGACAAAACTACCAAGCCAATTCTTCACCAGAAAGGAGACAAGCTACCGGGGACCGGTTTCTGGCATTTCAGCCTCTTCGGCCCGGCTTGCTTGAATCCTGATGGAGCAGTGAGAAAGGGACTCATGTCTGAGTATACCCTGCCACACCTATAGTGGCCAAAAACGATTCAGAAAAGGGGGTGGTGATGAACAGAGTGTCTGAATTAAGCAGACCACTCGGTGTTGGATCTAGCCCTGATCTCTTGACTGGGTGAGAGTACTCTGCTTAATTCAGAGACTCTGTCGATCACCACCCCTTGTTGTAAATAATTTTGTCCACCCTAAGCGTGGAAGGGTATGCTCAGATGTGAGTCCCTTGCTCATTGCACCATCAGGATACAAGCAAGCCGGGCCGAAGACGGCTGTAATGCCAGAAACCGGTCCCCGGAAGCTTGTTTCCTTCCCAGTGTAAGAATTGGCTTTTGTAGTCTGGTCTGCCCTGTTCCCATGATGCACTGGGCCAGGGACAGACTAATTTGCATACAGCCAGGTTCTGAAACTGGGATGGTGCAATGAGCTAAAAAACGGTGTTGGATCTAGCCCTGATCTCTTGACTGGGTGAGAGTACTCTGCTTAATTCAGAGACTCTGTCGATCACCACCCCTTGTTGTAAATAATTTTGTCCACCCTAAGCGTGGAAGGGTATGCTCAGATGTGAGTCCCTTGCTCATTGCACCATCAGGATACAAGCAAGCCGGGCCGAAGACGGCTGTAATGCCAGAAACCGGTCCCCGGAAGCTTGTTTCCTTCCCAGTGTAAGAATTGGCTTTTGTAGTCTGGTCTGCCCTGTTCCCATGATGCACTGGGCCAGGGACAGACTAATTTGCATACAGCCAGGTTCTGAAACTGGGATGGTGCAATGAGCTAAAAAACGGTGTTGGATCTAGCCCTGATCTCTTGACTGGGTGAGAGTACTCTGCTTAATTCAGAGACTCTGTCGATCACCACCCCTTGTTGTAAATAAAAATGTTTGCTTTTAGGGGCACAAAAGAAGAGGCATCACCCACAGTACTAAACAGAAGGCCTGTGCTGTCATATTTTTTATTTTATTTATTTTAGGAGTTTTATATAGCTCTGGCAAGACCCGAGAGGATCGGAGCGAATCACAACAAATTTTAAATACAAGAGTTACATAGTAAGACGGAGGTTCATATATTGGTTCGGAAGTCCCAGCATGCTGTGCCACATTGAGGAAGGGAGTCCTGCGATAACCTTGATAGGTGCACATTGTCATTGGGATGAGCCTCTTTCAGGGGCAAGGAGGAACGGGGAGTGGAAAAAGGTAGGTCTTAACGACAAAGTGTCATGTTGGTGTATAGTGCATGCTGGTTCACTTTGGCGTCAGTTCACGGTTCGGGAAGGCACAGTTGAGGAAGAGGACTTTCAGGAGTTTCTTGAATTTTACAAAGGAAGCGATTGTCCTGATATCCGCTGGGATGGAATTCCAGATTTTGGGAGTGCTCCCAGCAAAGGATTGAGTAGCTCTTTTTTGTTTGCGTGCCTTCATAGGGATGAGTAGTAGGGTTTTGGAGCTCCTGAGGTTAGGATAGTCAAGTTTCACTGTGTGAAGGGCTTTGTGCGTGAAGCAGGCGGTTCTGAAACTGACGCGTATTTCGACTGGGAGCCATTTTAGTTCTCTGAGTGCGGGAGAGATGTGATCATATTTCTTAACCCCGGTGACCATTCTGGCTGCTGAATTGAGAGTAGTTTTAAGGGGAGCTAGGTGGGATTTTGCTATGCCGTGAGGACTGCATTCCCATTGTCGAGTCTAGAGGGCACCAGTGATGGAGTGGCTCATTTGAGGTCCTTGAGCGGGATGAAGGGTTTTATTTTGTTGAGCAGCTTAAAATTGAGGAAGGCGCCCTTTACTGAGTTCTTAATGTGTTTGGACATGTCGAGTTTGGCATCTAGGGTGATTCCTAAAGATTATCCAGAGCTGGCTAGAGTAAGGGTGCCATCAAGTGCATCGATTGCTTTTAGCCATTCTACAATATGCGGGTTTTCTTCTTTGTTGATGATGGAGGATTTCTGTTTTATCTTGGTTGAGTTTTAGGGAGTTTATTGATAGCCATTGAAGAACTTCTCTTAGGGTGTCATTGAGTCTATGAATGTCATCTGCACCTACCCTTTCTTGGAGAGCCTTGATGAGTAGCTTGTGGTCAAACCATGTCAAAGGCTGCCAATAGGTCCAGGAGAATGAGTAGGCAGCATTGGTCAGTGTCAAGAGACTTGTGGATTTTGTACACTATGCTAAGGATTGCGGTTTCGGTGCTACAGCCTTATTTGAAGCACGATTAATGGGGGTCAAGAAGGCTGATGCTGTCCATGTGCTGAGTCAGTTGTAGGAGAAAGCACTTTTCAAGGATTTTGGATAGGAGGGGAAGATTTGATACGGGTCTGAAGTTGTTGAGGTCGTTGGTGTCGAGGCCTGGTTTCTTCAGTAGTGGTGTGACTTGGCCAAATTTGAGGCAGTCTGGTATGACACCGGTTCTCAGGAAGCTGTTAATGATCTTGCACCAGTATGGAGCTAGGGAGAGATTCAGGGGCATATTATCTAGATGTGTGTTATATAACGCACATCACACATTTCCATATCGCCGGCTATCGCCGGATTTTTTCGCCGTGTTAGCACGTAATTACTAATATGCAACACGTAGACGAAATTAAATATGGCAATAGTCGGCAATATGGAACATTAGCGCATAAAAACAAATGTTGTTTTCACGCGCTAATGTGTGCCTTGATAATATTGGGGGGGGGATTCAGCGTTATGATCCCCCCCTATGTTATCAATGCCTTAACACCTGGTCAGAGCAGGCGTTGGGAGACCTGCGATAAACAAGCTTATCGCAGGTCATCTTCTCCCAACGCCTGCCTTGGTAATAGGGTGTTCCCACCTCCAACCACATTTTACATGTGGTTGGACGTGGGAACGCCCACTTTGCATGTCATTAGCGATGTTTCTCGCTGACATGCAAAGTGGGCTTGAGGCAGGCGTTAGCATGCCCTTGTTAATAGGGCACTGGAAGTATCGCCGCTTTCGCGGCACAATTCGCCGAAAAAGCGGCGATACTTCAGCTTGCTAATATGCCCCTCAGTTTTTTATTTCAAAAGACAGAAGACCCTAGTATATCAGGATCCTAAAAAAAGGTAGGCATACACTAGATAGTACGTATGTCCTTTGTCCAGCCGGACAGGATTTTATTAGTTTAAATATTTTGTACTAGTTCATAGAATCAACACTTATGTACAAGTGGGCACGACCCGTGACCCACAGGAGACAAGACAAAACAAAAGAAAGTAGTTTGTGTAAAGGCGCAAAAGGCGGTCTGTACTAGTATTCAGTGTTACAGACTTGGTTTTGTTCTAACACACCATTGTAAATACCATTCTGTGACATTGTTAAATACATATGGTGCTCATAGGTCGACGACGTTTCGATGCCTCTTAGTGAGGTTCTTTAAGACAAACTTGCATTCTAAAATATATCGTTTTCCGGTTCGTTAAGCATGCAGCTGTAAGGCAAGTGTTTCAGACACTAGCATAACCACCATCCATAACGTAGTCACCCCAGACAAATGATTGCTGTTTTGCCACACAACGTACTAGTTTCCCACAAAAAGATTGTTTTAACTTTATTCATGCCTAGCATTCTAACGCAACCTTCATTTGTTTTTTCCTCTCTCCTTTTTCTCAAGTAATGTATATATGTAAATGTCATATAGGCTGAGTTCATATTGTTCTCAAGACAAACATGTCATTTCTTGTCCTGATGATGATGCCTGTATTTATGTAATGGCATCGAAACGTCGTCGACCTATGAGCACCATATGTATTTAACAATGTCACAGAATGGTATTTACAATGGTGTGTTAGAACAAAACCAAGTCTGTAACACTGAATACTAGTACAGAGCGCCTTGTGCGCCTTTACACAAACTACTTTCTTTTGTTTTGTCTTGTCTCCTGTGGGTCACGGGTCGTGCCCACTTGTACATAAGTGTTGATTCTATGAACTAGTACAAAATATTTAAACTAATAAAATCCTGTCCGGCTGGACAAAGGACATACGTACTATCTAGTGTATGCCTACCTTTTTTTAGGATCCTGATATACTAGGGTCTTCTGTCTTTTGAAATAAACTTCTGCCCAAGGACCCTAGTGCAATTCCTCTTGGGTTTCCCTTGTTTTTCATAACAACCTCAGTTTTTTAGTCCATTGGGAGGGTACAGGATCTAGGACATGAAATGCGGGTTTGGAGGTGGAGATCAGTTTGAGAATCTCTGCTTCAGGGATGGGTTGAAGGATTTCCACGTTTTTTGGGGTGCTTAAGTGTGCTGACTTCGGCCTCTGAGGCTAGGCTTTTGCAGGGGGGATTGAGGTTGATGTTGAGTGAGAGCTCAATCTTGGTGATTTTGTTGTGGAAGAAGTTGGCAAAGTTGTCGCACAGGTCTTTGGAGGCCTGCGCTGAGGTTGCAGAATGCTTGGAGGTTTGTTTGCTGATGATGTTAAAGAGTTCTTTAGGCCGGTTCTTTGCATTGTCCAGAGCGGTGTAGAAAAAGGTGGATTTTTCGTTGTTGATGTGTTTTTTGTAATTCCTTAGGACTGCTTTGAGTTGTTCGAGTAGGCGTGGGGAGGATTTGTTCCTCCATATTTCGTTCGGTAGCTCTTAGTTGCCTTCTTTCGGTATTGATGTCCTTGTTGAACCAGGATCTAGCTGGAATGTTCCAGTTCTTTTTCATTTTCAGGGGGGCTAATTGGTCCACGATGGACATCATAGTTGTGTTGTAGTGAGATGTGAGTTCCGTGGTAGAGAGATCACCTGTGGAGATAGGAAGAAGCAAGCTTAACCTTTCCTCTAGGTCGGTCAAGGTGATCTGAGTTAGATTTCTTATTCATATTGGGAGGTCTTGAGTGGGAGGTTGATATGTAGGATTGCTCCTTTGTTATGGGTTTCATCTGAGCAGTGTTGGGTAAGGTTGTTGCTGAGCAGCAGCTCGTTCAGGTTTTGGATTAGCGAGTTGCTATTTTCATTCCAGTGTAAATTGAGGTCACTCAGAATTCATTTATTAGCGTCTTGGAGAGCACAATGCACGATCAGGTCGGACAAGTGCTCAGAGAATGTGGTGGTGTTGCCAGGAGGATGGTATAGGAGATGGCAGTGTAGTGTTTTGTTGTCAGTTGTTTTAATGAGGGTGGTAAGGCATTCGAAAGAGTTATAGTTGAAGGTGCTGATTTCCGTCACAGACATGTTGTTGTTGTGAATGATTGCTATACCTCCGCCTCTTTGGTCTTTTTGATCTTTGCTGATGATTGCAAAGCCTGGGGGCACAAGAGTGTCCATGATTGTGAAACCTGTAATTTTTAACGAACTGTTTTGTGTGATTTTACGCTTTTAGAAGTGTGTCACTAATTTTTAAACTTACCGCTGGTGGGAAGCTTGATTTCTTTAGGGGGATACAGATATTGTTGGGTTGATTGTGATAACCCCTTGCAGTGTCCCGGTCCGTCCCCGTTCCGCCACGGCTTTTGTGTGCCGATTGAGCGGAGGGACGTGACTCCTCCCCCAGCTAGTATCACTTCCGGGCCATCCCCTACTTGAGGCGATGTGCTCCCGGCCGCGCAGCGGACGAGCGCAGCGGGCGCGACGACGGCGCGCCGAAGTCGCGCCTAAGTCCAGCCCGTCTGCGCCCGTCCGCGGCCGATCGCGGGCTAGGGCGAGAATCCCTGGTCGTAAGATCTATTGGGCTAGGGATCAACTAATTGGCCTCCGTCCTCACACGGCATCTCTGTGTATGCATGGCATGTCGAGTGACGAGAGGGAATGTCCTCATTGTGGTTTCCGTTACACCACCCTGTTGCGGGATACTGAGGAGCAAGTACTCTCCTGTGGTCTCCTTAACGTAAGTTCACTACGTAAACATAGACTTGATGTCTTTGAGTTGATTACAGATAAAAAGTTCGACCTACTGTTTCTTACGGAAACATGGTTAGACCAGTTTTCCGACTCGGACATTATCGAGGCCACGCCGGAGAACTACTCCTGGGTGAGGCAGGATAGGCCTGAAGGGGTGGGAGGGGGGATTGCCGTTATTTTCAGGAAAACACTGGGCTGTTGCCTAGAGCGTATGTTGATTGCGGAGAGTGAGGCGGGAGTTTTCACGATTCAAATCAACGGGGGCACGTCGATCAAAGGATGTCTGGTATATCGACCACCAGGGGCGTGTACAAAGTTCAGGGAGAGCCTGCTAGAAAATCTTATGGAGGTTACCCTACGTAGGGATAAATTCCTCCTATTGGGAGACCTGAACTTGCATCTAAACTGCCCAGAGGCTATAGGGGTCAAGGATTTCTGTCGGGATATGCTAGCTCTTCAATTGGAACTGAAGCTCTCAGGCCCCACGCACCGACAGGGACACCTCCTGGACCCGGTTTATGCGAACTGGGGAGGTGTGGAGGTGTCGGGAATAGAGCCTATCCCTTGGACAGACCACTCTCTGGTAGCTTTTTCCATACATAGCTTAAAAACCACCAAATCCACTCAGGCACCCCCTAATTATCTTAGGAGGAAGTGGGCTACATTCTCGGTGGAGGATTTTAATCAAGCCTTAAGTAGGGAGGGCCAGCCTGGGGGAGAAGACATAGAAATGGCGGTCTCTAACCTTAATCAGCGCATTACTGAAGCGCTTGACCAGACAGCCCCACTCTGCCGCACCTCCGCATGTGCCCGGAAAGAACGCTCAGCCCCATGGTTTAGTGGCGAGCTGAGGCAAACAAAGGCGGAATGTAGGCGAGCTGAAAGAGTCTGGAGGGTGTCTTATAACGATCAGGCTAGGGAATTGTTCTTGGAAAAGAGGCGCCTTCATCATAGGCTGATCAAAAAGTGTAAGGCAGCCTACTATGCAGGACAAATCTTGGGGGCGAAAAATTCGGCCAAAGAACTCTTCGGTATCTATAAGTCCTTGACTACTGTAAACTCATCTACAGATCCGGAGAGTTCCTCAACGGAGTCGTGTGACCGTATTGCCGAATATTTCTCTACTAAAGTCGAGAAGATCTACTCGACTTTTCCGAATCCGCCGACATGGGTTGACTTTGAGGCAGCATTGGTGGACATAGAGATGGCAGGGCACCTTACTAACTTTCGCACCCCCTCTTCTGAGGATTTAGTAGCGGTGTGTCGCTCTGTTAAATCAGGGTCCCCATGGGACCCGGTGTCACCTAAACGTCTGGCGGACAGTCTGGAAGTACTGGAGCCTTATGTGAGGCATGTCCTGGACATCTCCTTTGGATCGGGAAAGTTGCCTGAGGGGTGGAAACAGGCGGTGGTGCTCCCGCTCCGGAAGAAACCCCACATAGGTTTCGAGGTATTAGAAAATCTGAGGCCCATCTCACTCCTGCCTTTTCTGTCCAAAGTGGCGGAAAAGGTGGTTAATACCCAAATTATGAAGCATGTGGAAGAGACGGGATTGCTCCACGCGACGCAGTTTGGCTTTAGGCCACGCCACTCTACTGAGTCCGCCCTCCTTATGGCTACGGAACATCTGAGAGAGGGTGTGGATGCCGGCCAAACTATGGCTCTGATCCTGTTGGACCTCAGCGCGGCGTTCGACACTGTAGCACACAACATCTTGCTACAGTGTCTGAACAGAGGCGGCATTTCTGGCACCGCGCTGAGATGGATCCAGGACTTCCTTAAGGGGAGAAGCTTCCGAGTAAGGCAAGGAGACTGCTATTCCAAGGGGGTTCCCCTGGGCCAAGGCGTGCCTCAGGGCTCGTCATTGAGCCCGACCCTCTTTAATATGTATGTTGCGCCTGTTGCTTCAATTGTGGAGAGCCATGGGCTTCAATTGGTTTCGTACGCCGACGATACGCAGCTGGTGATCTCCCTATCGCACGCGCCCTGTCTTGCTGCCGATGGCTTCCGGTCGTGCATGAAAGAGCTTGCCGAGTGGATGGCTACCAACTGTTTGAAGCTTAATGGCGGCAAGACAGAGGTGCTGGTGGTGGGGAGAGCCCAGTCCGCTTGGTCGTCGGCATGGTGGCCACCCTGTCTAGGACCAACTCCAACCCCATGCCAAGAAGCACGAAACCTGGGGGTTTGGTTTGATGTGGGCCTAACTTTCGGCCCCCAGATCAACCGGGTGGTTGGAGTGTGTTTCGGGATTCTGAAGAAACTGAGAAAGGTCCTGGACTTACTCCCGATTGGTGCCCGTCAAACCCTGGTTCATGCTCTGGTGACAGCTAGGTCGGACTACGGGAACTTGCTGTACCTGGGGGCTCCAGAGAAAAGCATGGCACGCCTGCAAGTGCTGCAGAATGCGGCAGCCCGTTTGATTCTCAGGCTGCCCAGAAGGGCGCCTTCTAAGGCGGCCCTCCAGAAGTTACACTGGCTCCCGGTGAGGAGAAGAGTGGAATACAAAGCCCTCTGTACCTGTCACCGAATTTTGAATGGTAGGGCACCCGACCCGCTGAATAAACTGATTGAAGTGTATCAACCTGCACGAGCACTCAGATCCGCAGGGGGCGGTCTTCTGAGGATCCCCAGAGTTAAGAGAGCCCGCATGGGAGGTAGGTCCTTTAGATGCCTAGCGGCAAATAATTGGAATAAACTACCAGCGGACCTGCGCCTGGAACCGGAAGAAACGAGGTTCCGAGCGAAACTAAAAACATTCCTTTACACCAAATAAATTGTCTGCTCAGTTTTTGTGTTCCCTGCCTGCCGCCTCTCCCACTTTTAGCGCGTGGACACGCCGGTGTGCGTAACGCAGCGCTTTATAAATGTCCCTAATAATAATAATAATAATTGGTGGTGAGCAGTCATTGAGGTCTCGGTGATGAAGGCTATGTCGATCTTGTGGGTAAGGATGGATTCTGCTAGCTCTGTGGCATGTTTGGAGGCTGATCTGCAGTTTTTGAGCATGCAGTAGGTGGAGGGTGTCACTTTTCTTTGGTGCTTCTTCTTCAGCGGGGCCCTGGGATGTTGGTGAGGGAGGCTGGGGGCTTGGGGGTTTCGGGGATGATTTGTCTCTTCTGAATCCAGTGATCACCTGGGTCTTGGAATAAGGTGTGGCAGTAGCTGGGGTGTCATACGAAGAGGCAAGAGTTGCCGCTTCACTCGAGGACATAGCCTCGTTATTTCTTTTGGGTCTCTGTATCTGATTCGAGAGGAGGGTGGAGATCCGGCTGAGGCGGGTACCTTGGGAAGCCTTTGGTGTGCGGGTTTGGGTTGTGGGGGGAGGGTGGGGAACGTGGGTGGTCTTGAGGAGCATGGCGAGGTTAGTAAGGATAACATTAAAGCCCTAGATTATGGCTGCAAGCTGGGTTTCTAGCAGGGTGAGACGCTGTTCTGTCTCTACTGAGGTAGGGCTAGGGGGGATCTGGTCATCACTAGAGGGGGATGGCCTGGCTATGCTATGTTGCCGTCTGGCTGTTCTAGTGTTGCCCCTGAAGGTTTTGTGCAAGACCGTGGGTGTGGGGAGAAGGGGGTCATGCAGAGGCTTCCAAGTTCTTTTGTGTGTGGGTATAGGGAGGTTGTTTGGAGTCTTAAATAGAGTGTTGAGGTCGATTATAGTAGTATGGGTGAGGTTGTAGGTTTGGGGTGAAGTGAAGGTCGAATGGGGAAGGGGAGCCTTGTTTGTGGTGGCAGAGGTGAGGGTGGTTTCTTGTAGTGCGTAGCTGGTGTTGTTGATAGAGGGAGTGTGGATAGAGTGTGTGCTCATCTGGTGGGTCCGGTTGTTAGAGGAGAAGGGGTGGGTTGGGGGAGAGGTACGTGGGAGGTTGCTATTGTTGGCTTGGATCAAGACAGTGCCGTTTGCGTATATGGTCACAATGGTGTTTCCGCTCCGCTCGCTTCGGGCGGTTTAGGATTGCGATCGTCAGTTTGCAGCTGTGAGGCATGTTGGTAGTTTTGGAGATGAGTAGTTGAGAGCTGAGTATAGAGTTCAATTTTCTGGGTCTATCAGTGTGGAAGATGAGATCCATTTTTATCTGGCCTTTGGAGGAGCAGTGATATATGTCCGCAAAAAGTGATTCTGGGTGTTGCCTAATCAGTTTTGGTTTGAAGTTTTTTCTTGCTTTGGGTGAGAGGTTGGGGGGAAACTGATAGAGAAGGAGTTCGGGCTGTTACGTTTCTAGATAGTTCGGTGTGTGGGGGTCAGAGAAGGATGGCATGATAGCAGGCAAAGTCTGGGTTGTCAGGCCTGTATAGTGTGATGATCCGTGCATCGCCGCTGGGGTTTACACTGGAGTTTACCGGGAGTTACACCTGGGTGGCCATCTTAGGGGCAGACAATGAGGCACGAGGGGGGAAGCAGAAGGTAGGCAATGCTGTCAGGGTCCAGGTATTGATTGTTTATGGGTCTGGCGAACAAGGTAGGTAGTATGGCGGTCAGACCACTTCTTGTGTCGGTCAGGCGAACAAGGTAGGTCCTCCAATCTCTTCCGCTTGTGCAGCTTAGTGCAATTGCCAACAGCAACAGATGGACCAGACTCAACCTCTGCATTGTATTGGTTTCAATTGGCAGGGCTTAAGTCCAGTACAGCGGTGATTGTAAATGAGTTTGAACAAATGACAGCACCAATGATCATCCAATGGATGTTCCAGAAGTATACAAACACAAGATAAACTGGATGGAGAGTATTTTGTTTTACACAAGATACATTGACGACATCTTCCTAATATGGAAGGGCAGCTTAGAAGAACTTAACGCATACTTCCGTACCTAAATAACAATAGGAGGAATGTTAAGCTGACAATAAATAACTCTAAACAAGAAATTATGTTTCAAGACCTGAGACTATACATCAAAATTCAAAGAGTTCAGAGTGATCTTTTTAAAAAAACCACTGCATGCAACAGTGTGTTGCATGCATCTAGCTGTCATCCCAAATCAACGCTCACTGCAATACCATACGGCGAAATGGTGAGAACACGCCGCAACTGCAGTGAGGAACATAATTTTGAATCAAATATAAACAAACTCAGTAATGATTTCAAGAATAGAGGATATGATGAAAGATGTCTGAACAAGGCAGAAAATAAGATCAGGAAATGCAAAAGAAAGGATACTCTAGTACAACATAATAAGAAAGCCACTAAAGATAATCAAGGCCAGTGTGCGTTTATCATGGAATATGGGATTTATAGTAATCACATCTATAATATCCTAAGAAAGAATTGGCACTTACTAAAATCCGAAACTATGCCTTCTGATCTAGTATCCTCAAAACCCAAGGTTGTGTATCGAAAGGGATGCACCATAAAAAATCTACTGTGTCCTAGTTATGTAACCAGACCCAAACTGAAGCCGGTGACATGGTTTCCTGAAAAACCATGTGGCTTCTACACCTGTGGGACATGTTCAGTTTGTCAATTTGGCCAAAACAAAAAGAAAAACTTTAAGTACAATGGCCCGAAGGAATACCATATAAAAACATTTATTAACTGTAACACCACATATAAAGTATATGTTATCATTTGTGCTTGTAACAAGATCTATGTGGGAAGCAGCACCAGATGTCTTAAAGTACGGATACAAGAACATTCGAGGAATATCAGACATGGTGATGTGTCAAACCCAATAGTACAGCATATACTAGAGAGTCACCCGGAATGCCAGAACATCACCTTTCATGCGATCGATCAAATAAAGGATAATGTGATGGGTGGTGATAGGACCTTACATCTGAGGAAAACTGAATCCCTTTGGATTTGTAAACTTAGATGTGTGACCTCTGGCCTCAACATCAATAATGAGTTTCATCATTTTCTGTAAAGGCTTGATATACCTGGTCTCCCTGTCATGACAAATCACGACAGAGGGAGGTTATACATATCCTTTTTATATACTGCTTTCAGTAACAGCTTGTGGTGTGATCAATTGTGAATTAGAACTGTGCCCCACTAACAACATGAGAAATTGCTCGTGTATATGATCATAGTCCTTTTTTTCAATCATTGTCTCGCACGAGCATTCAAAAATAGCCCTTTTCTGAACCACGTAATAGAAATGTCAAATATACCTTTACAACAAGACTGCTTAGTATACTATTCTAAAAATGCTCTTAAAATGTTGAAATATACAGTTCGTGTGCAAAGGAGTATAATGTCTACAAAAAACTTTTTGTGGTTTTTGCAAATATGTCGATCGGAACATTGGGGCTTTTTCGGTTTTACGTTAACTTTATTTAATATCAAGGGGTTGGGAGTGGAAAAGAAAATAATAGACCAATTTGTCCTTGTTCGAACAACAAATTGCCCGCGTAAAGATGGCGGAGTCTTAATAACAATTTGTCCATCTTGAGTTAAAAAAAAAAGGTTTGCAAGTATACCTTAGAAACCAATGTTCAGAGCTTATCGATTATACGTAAAGCACTTTATCTAAAGTGTGCAATAAAATTCGACCAATGTCTTAAATAAAATCATATCGGAATTTTCTTTCGAAAAAAAAGATTTTGGTTCCTTTACTGCATCCGTAATACTAAAAATTACTTAATTAAAGTTAGAAGTTAAAATAACATACGGCAACAGCAAAAAGTTACTATAAATAGACTTCGCAACGTCTTGAACACGTTTATTATATATAGAATAGCCCCACTACAAGATGGCGCCCACTCTTCTCCTTACGGGACCTCTTTAAATGTTTTATATCCAAAAGAGCGCGCAAATCTCGTTAATTTAAAACCAATTAATTGAATTTATTGTCAATTAGTATCCGTATTTAAAGAGCAGGTTTCTAGCCACCTCACATGCACCTTGGCGAACCATGTGAAGCGGACACGATCGAGGACCTCTCTTGCGGGACCGGAACTACTGCATCTGGGTGAGTTGATAGAAAAAAAAAACCTTAATTCCCGTTACTAGTGTGTGGGACTTTCGCTTTTAGCTTAAAACAACATTATGCTTATAACATTGACTTGTCAATATTAAAATTATCTTCACTTTATAACCCCAGCCCAGTGCGCTTCTAGATGTGCCCTTATTACCCTTTTAGTATATATGGGCCATTTTGTTTGTATATTTTTTTTAAATTGGCAGGAGAGTGCATAATTCGACTTCTCCGTATAGAAGAAAAACAACTGTGTTTAGATTTTGTAATATTCGCTGCCCCTTTTTTCACTTGACATATTTTCTTTTAAATAAGTAATACCGTGGTGCAATTAATACGGGTATACTTATTTAATTATCATTGCAATAATACAACTTTGCATTCGGTAATTCATAAATCGGTTTAGTCTTTCGTCATGTTTGTTGACTGTAATTTCCGTTTAGGACATTGTGCTTATAAAATTATGAAATTCAAACCTTATAAATCCTCATTGGAGATGCAAATAATTACTGGCCTTGCAGATATACTTACAAAAATATATCTGAGAACAAAACATATTTGAATATCAATGTGTGACTGATTTTTAGAATCAATCATATATATGATAAAATTATTAATGACCGATATGGTTTTGCTCAAAATAGTAATATGCATTCAACCTTATTTATTTTTAGGATACTGCTCCTTATTAAAGACTTATTACCTGTTAAATACTATGTTGAATACATGAGGAAGTGCACTAAACTATGATCCAAAGTAAGTAAATCATAAACTAGATGTGTAGGTTAAACACCTTTAACATAGCCATATTTCAAACTAATTGTCAGTATATTTTCTTTACTCAATTTCACAGAATTAACAGTTGTGAACATACGAACGATTACCAAATTGAACACTCTATATTTACTTTTTAAAGTATGTGTTCTAATTGACCGTGTTGATGGATTTTTAATGTTATAATAGATGAAGTGGTTCCTCCCCCTTTTATATTTTTTCGTGAACATTTGTGTTGGTTATGGGTCCAATATTTAGGTAACAATAAATGATAATGAAATTGGATAAGATCATAAAAAGCCTGTCTTATAAAGAAAGAAATCTGGTAGTAATACAGACTAGCTTGATATTTTTGCAAAAGTCGATGTGTGCCTTTTTGTTTTTTTGTTTAAAACTATCATGTACAAGTTGTAAATAGTCTTTTTTATATGTACTTTTGTAGCCCTGAAGAAGTCCCAGGATGGGACGAAACGCGTTGGCGGTTTCAAAAGTGGTGCTTTCAAAAGTTTTCAAAGAATGAAAAATAAAGAATAAATTGAAAACGAACGTCGACTCGTCTATGGAACTAGATCCTTTTGAACTGTTTTTTATAAGTTGTGTATAAAGTGTGCCGGGCTATCATGTGTTTGTATATTGATGAATGCTAGGTTCTTTGATTCAGCTTCTAATTTAAGGAAGTATAGGGAATTGTGCTTCCAGCCCGTTGTTTGCACCTTTCTTTCATTAATACTGATAGGGACTTTAAGACTAGTGCGGGCCAATTATGCTTTGATTCCCAGTTCCTTGCCTTTGGATGTTCCAGAAGTATCTAGTTGATCCAAAAGAGATCTATATGGATTTAGACCCATTGATATTGGTATGGGAAGATGCACCCATGGCCAGAGCACAGCAGGCTGACAATAAAGTATCTGGCTTGTCCTGTAGCCAGAGTGTCTACTGAGCGTGAGTTCAGTGTGGCTGGTGCAGTTGTTACAGTGACAAGTGCCAGTCTTTTGATTCTCGAGGGGATATTCTCAAGAACGTGTGATAATCATCGTCAAAATCGGTTAACACAATCTTTCGTATCTCCGTCTATTGTGGGAAAATATCTCTGTGTTAACGTTCTATTCACAACACAGCGGTAACAAGCTATAGCTTCCCGATAACATGTCAAATGTCCGTGATAAAGTCACCGGGACGGTGATAAAAATCAAAACCAGAACGTGAAAAAAGTTGTGATGGCCTCAACCGCCATAAAAAAATCAGCAATAATCTACGCCAGGCCTGAAATTCACACACGTCAGGCAGGAAAAATCACTATAAAAGTAAAAAAAAAAACACAAACCAAACCAAAATAACTGCAAAGCACAATGGAGTTAGCCAGAGCATGTACAGAGAACAACTAGAACCCCACAAGCCCCACGGAGGACCAGCCAAGGTGAATGCAGTCGGAGTGCTGAGGAAGACAATGGAAGAGGCCAAGAGGCGCTGGAATGATGTGAAGAGCAAAAACCAAGCAGAAACCCGGCAACAACCAGAAGGCAGTAATGCAGACTGGAGGTAGGAGTTCAGTGCCACAGGAGGAGCTGGATGTGGTGGAGGAAATGGTGTCTACAGTCATCAGTGGGGAGATGGTGGCAGGAGTTGGGGGACCGGACAGGGGGAGATGGGCACAATGGCACACAGGCACAATTAAGTATAGCACAGTGCACACCCACAATGACATCTGGATCATGTCCCTGACTCCCTTGACACACTGCAGCACATCTAGAAACAGCAAGTAGGCCCTGTTGACTATGTGCCCAGAAGAGGCCCTTCCCACATACCACCAATTTCATAACGGTGTGTTTGTGAGTACACTGACAATGCAAGTGACACTGCATGATGAATAGCATTGCTGCAGTCAATATATCATGAAATGTTGCACGCCACAACACTGAGGTGGCTGAGTGTGCACCACATCTATAAAGGAGCAGGTCACACTCTGACACATCCACGCGCACAAACAACCCCTGATGTCAACAACACATCTGCGGACAAAGCATGCCCCAGACTCCCAACTCCCACCAAGAGCCCAATGTACCCAAGTCTGCAACATCTCAGCACTGTATAAGCACACAAGTCAAATGCAAACCACATGAAAGGTATAAGGGGCTGCAAAATCAGAGCTGCAGGGGCGACTCTCCCAAAATGCAGCACACACACATAACATTCAGAGCACATCAACATCGACAACAATATGGTACAAACCGCAACACATTCACAACAGAACAGAGGACGCATCTGGTGCAGCTTGTGTGTAGAAACTGGTCAATCACATTTGGCATAGCAGGGAAATGAGAGTTGATAATGTACAAGTACAAACACACATCCGTGATGTTGGCGAAATGTCCACTGTCCCACATCAAATAGGAAGTTGCTCCCAAACAGTCACAATGTAAACTGTCATGCAGTCTTTATGTAAACATGTACAATGCGCCAACATGTACTGCAACTCCCCTTCACACTTCACATTGCAGAGGGAGAATCAACACCTCCTGGAGAGCAGAACCAACAACTCTTCACTGATGATGAAGAGGACCTCCCCACCTTCGACACCGATTCCCTTCAACAGCTCATGGACAGCCTCGGTGCCCCACCTCCAGGAGGAGGGCAGCCCAGCCACATCAAGTAGACCCTACCCCCTGCACAGACCACACAGCAGGAAGCACCCACCACCACGGCTGCCTCCCAGGACCCCCAGAAATAACACATGGCTTTCCAAAGCTGTGTGTTAAGGTGCCAGGAAAAAATGGCAGAACAGGTGCGGGTGGGGTTCAACCTCATGGCGATGCCATACGTGGGTGTCTAAGTCCCATCAGGGACCACACACAGTCCCTAACAAACACCCAGAGTCTGCTCCATGCTCTCCAATGATCCATGGATGTCATTGCTGGAGTCCTGACTCTGAGACAAGAACAACTCTCTAGTCAGAGTGGCTTCAGCGATGCCAGTCGGGAATTGGGACACATGCGGAGGATCATGGAGAACATGGAGCGGATGCAGGCGGAAAGAGCAGCTGCCACAGCTGTACACCAGCGAGAGGTAGCTGGGTTCTTCCATGCCCTGCAGACCTTCATCAAGGCATTGCTGCCACAATACCTGGAACGGATGAATGCTGCTGCTACCACTCCATCCACATCTCCGCCTTTTGAAGTGTCAGTGCCACACACTGCGGCAGACATTCCACCTCCGGCCCCTGATATATCACTGCCACACAGTGATGCAGACAAAACAACACCACCCACATGTGAGGCACATGATACATCAGAAGACGAAGATGCAGAAGATTCTACCTCAGTGGTAAGAAGGACGCAGTAGCTTTCATCTCCGCCATATGGCCTGTTTCTGCTTGGCTCTGCCCTGTGCATCATCACCTTCCACTGTCCCACGAGACACTCTGCAACACTCACCTTGGACCTCAACATGGACTGCCATATTCTTGGTTACCAATGTCACAGCAATCAGACTGCGGACTGAACTCTTCCTCTTCCGATGAACTTGTCATTCCTTAAAGGACTCTGGCTGGCTCTCCATGGGGCAACAATGTAAAGTGGGGTTTGCATGGCCCTGTACTGCTCCAGCTTCAACACTCCAGTGAATGTGCATTAAATATTCAAATTCACACAGATGTGTCATGTATATGATCATTCAAGTGTGGAAGTATGGTCAGTGATTCCCCCCTATGTTCATGTTGCTCATGTTGTGGGACTTGAGTCACAGGGTGCAACATTACTGATGGCGGTCCGGGTGGCGCCAACGCTACAACAGAGACACACGCATTAGTTACTTCCTTGTCCAGCCCAGAACGGAACCACGCCCAGAGCCCCAGGTCATTGTTCACACCCCTGCACTGGACTGGCATACGCCAGGCCAGCCCACTCCGCTTACGCTTACAGGGGGGGATGACAACGCTACATGTCCCAGGTCTTCCCTGTAGCGATCTGCTGATCACAGGTCTAGTTGACAGCATGCCACAGCCACTCCCTGAGGGCTGGTTTACACTCACACCACACCCATCCAGCACAGACGTCACAGGTCATGTGACCCTGCCAATAAAAAGGGCTGGGCGCACGTGCTCGAGGCCATCACCACTATCTATCAGGGTGTGTCCGTGTGGTTATTATTTATGCATGAGGGCCTAGGGCCCTACCGCATCGCATTTCCCACTGCCCGAGGTGATATGATGGCGTCCGCACCACAAGACTCAATCATAAAGGGCCCATGACTTGCGGTGCACAGAGTTGGTGGCAGCCGAGGCACTTTGGCAGGCACGGGCCTCCCGCCACCTGGCAATGACTTGCGGTGCACAGAGTTGGTGGCAGCCGAGGGACTTTGGCCGGCACAGACCTACCACCACAAGACAGTGAGTGACTTGCGGTGCACTGAGTTAGTGGCAATGTACTCTTCCTAACAATAATGCTAATGCAGTCAAGTGGTTTTAATTCAGTTTTAGTCACTGCATTACCTCACTCCGCAGAGGGCGTTCAGCTCATTAGCAATCCGTGGAAACTAAAACAAAATAGATAGAAACACAAATAAATTAGTTCTGTCAAAAGATTATTAAAACTTAAAATAAAAGGTATCTGTTTTTGTTTACGATGTAATGTCACAAATAAAGATGGTCACACAGAAACTGATGTAAAAGCTGAGGATGAAAGACATCAAATACAGCTAGAGTACGTGATTCTCTCTGGGTTCTATGATGTACAAAATCCTATTCTTGATCGAGGACAGAAATAACAAAGTGAAAATAATGTGTTAAATTAGAATGCAAATGAAATAGCGCACAAACGAGCGTAAGTACGTCCCTGTAATGTTTGAAGAACTATGTGATATAAAACATGCAATGAACTTTGATTTATTGAATTGAGACAAAATGAGAAAATAAAAAAACACATCCAGAAAAATTGGAGAAATTTGAACTATATCTTTATTTTGGAGTCAGTCTATACAGACGAACCATTAAGGTGTGCTTACAATTACAGGGACGTACTTACGCTCGTTTGTGTGCTATTTCATTTATGTTCAATTGGTGTACCAGGCCGGTTGCACCACCTGAGTGAGCACCCAAAATCTATACACTGTTATCAACCTTCTTTACAAACCTCCATTCGTCAAATTGGGTTGTGCGCCTAGCCATTTTTTCAAAGTACTTAAATTAGAATGCAACGTAGAACAATTAATAATTAAACAAATTATTATAACATTTTGAAATATCTTATAAAGTATGGATTTGCTCTCCATGTTAGCACTGTAGCAAACTGACATTATGTCAGACCTCGGGAATGTGGGCACTAAGGGGCATATTATCAACACAGGCGATAAAATTATCGCTGCTTTTATCGGCAGAAAACTGCCGCTAAAGCCGCTTTTGCGGCAGTTTTCTGCCGATAAAAGCAGCGATAATTTTATCGCCTGTGTTGATAATATGCCCCTAAATGCTTCACAGTTTTTTGTCACAGCAAAGGAAGGGAGCTTCAAATTGATTTGCTTGTGGGTGCAGACATGGCACACTGATCTTCATGAATGGAGATTGATGATGCCTCTAGGGATGTGCAAATTAGTAATTACAAATACGCAGTGAAAGAAAATTGGGAACACTGAAAAAATCAGGCCTATGGGTTTTACACACAATTTCTAGATTTTATTACAATAACGCGATTATTAGTTGAAAACAACCAGGCTGCTCCCATCAGCACCCTCTGCCGTCCCATGGGCGGGCACAGCCCGCATCCGCCCTTTACTGACCATCACACCTTCCTATTCAGGATATCCTGCCTCAGGATCTAAATAGGCGCGACATAAATCATCAGGAAATTGCAGACGCAAAATGCACCCTCCCAAGGAACATTGGTAGGTGCCAGTGTAGGTACCAAGGACAGTCCAGTAGGGTGGTGCCTTTGATGGCTGTAGGTTTGTGCAAAAAGGCAGAAATATGTGTGCAGGTGAGTGGCGGAGTGGGCAGAGCAAGGGACAAGGAGGGCAGCTGCCATGTGATCCACTCCTCCTATTTTAAACTATGGATTGCTATACATTTACTCACAGTTTTAAAATTAACTGTGCATAGTTAGGAACCTTATGACTTTGTAGCCGTGCACACCCCTATCCTCTGATGTTTGCTTAAAGAGTGCATTAGAATGCTTCGCGTGTCACTTTCAACCAGTCCTGGGTGCTTAGTTAACAGGTCTCTGCATTCCAGGACTTGTTGCTATCACACATCTAAGTACCAACATGTAAGCCCTGCTGGCTAAAGAGGCAGGACATGCTCGAGTTACACCCTTGACACGGGGCCCCTTGGCACGTATACACACAGATGGACCAAACAAGTATACGTGGGTTGAGTTTAAAACATATAGAATAGCTATTCTAGAGGCAAAACATATTTTATGTTCCAGTGCAGTATCATGTTAGGGCCAGGCTCAAGTCTGGCGCATCCCCAGTGCTTTGACTCTCTGAAGATTTTCATTGACAGTATGTTTTCAAGACACCTGTTCACTGCAAGTGGCTTTTGTGGAAATGTAAAACACATATTCATAATTAAGACTCTGACCCCAGTTTCCTATTGAGCATTGTCTCAAGGTCCCCCTTGTTAGAATATTACTGCTTTAATTTGGCCTTACCTACAGTATCTAGTTATACCTTGCTGCTGTTAGAGGCATTTTCTTTGCCTGGTCAATACATACGTCACGCCCTCAGATGAAGCAAAATATGTAATGCCATTTCTTTCCTGCAGCTTTGACTTTGGCCATGCATCCGTGCTGCACGTTCACTGTATATTAGGGAGTGTGCGAAAAGCGGATGCAAGAACGATGGGGGACGGTAGTTACATCAAAGTAATTGCCCATTTACTCTCTGTCCCACCTCTTCCGTAGCATCCTGCAGAAGTGAAGTTGTTACTTGAATGTCTGGGATTTTCTTTACCGAAACATCCACATGTGGGCAGACCGGTCTGTAGTAAAATAGACTTTTGGGGGGAGGTTTTGCAGATGTTTATAAAGGTATGTAATCTTTGCTCTACTCCGCATGACACTTACCCTGCAATCTTTACAACTCAGTACTTTACTCCACAGGTAAAGGAGCTGGTAGAGGTAAAGGTTTGCCTTAGAATCATTTAAGTGTAAGTGACATTAGTCTGTGTGCTTCACGCATTTGAGCAGCAGCTTGAAGCTTGAAAAATAAATGATGCAAAGTCATCCTGTGCCCTAGGCACCCCATTTTTTACTGACTGGTACTGGTGGTAACTGACTCTGACTGTCCCTGGGCGCTACCTAACCAGGTCCAGGGGCAGTGCTATGCCACACTTAGAATACAGTGAAAACACCTCCATATATTAGGGGACACTATGGGTTAGGGAACCCTATGATTGGCATGACCTCTCCTATAAGGTCCCGCTACATAATAGGGAAGGGGGACCAAAACTACCTTTACACCCCTACTATGTAAAACGGCATGGCAGTTTGGAGGCCAGCAGCACTTTCTGCACTTGCATGTGTGCCCTGCTGAGGTCTGAGGTCAGTTTAAAAGCAGCCCTGTGTTGCTGGACTGCTTTTTACATGTAAATTCTGCTCAAACTCGACTTTGGTGTTTGAGGCACTTAAAAGTTAATAAACAACAATGTTTTTGCACATTAGGTACCCCCAGTGTCTTCCCTACGTGTCCCAGTGGTGGAGGGCCAGATACTTCGAAGGAGTACCCTTATAAAAGAGGTTTTACATGCCCTGTGGAGAGTGAAATGGGACATTTCACTTCCCTCAATGTACTAAAGTGCTCCCAAAATCGAATTTGAGCTAGAAGCACTATGGAGTGAGTGTGTGCAATATTATTACATATTCAGTACCCCTAAAGTCTCCCCTAGGTGGTCCTGGGGTGGGGGGTATCCTGTAGATATAGGCAGGGCCCCTATAAAAGCTGTTTTATAAGCCGAGGTATTGGAGAAATTGGCCAGTTCATTTTCCCCATGGCAGATCCCTAGTGACATAGGTTAACATGGCAAGAAGTTATTAATCAATAATTTCCGCCATGAAATATCGAAAAATATAATTCAAAGACTTACCAGAATGGTATTGATAAATCCACCAATATGCTATTGTTGAATTTATCCCAAAATGTACTGACAAGAAGTTATAAGACTTTCTTGTCTGTAAGACAAAATTCAGCCTTCCAGTAATCTGCCTGATTGGTCAGATTTAAGAGGATTAGCCAAACAACTGTTTTGATGAGGTGATGAGTAGCCCCTGGGATGAAAGAGCCATTCTGGAATGAGAGGTTTCTGCTGCGTATGAATGCCAGAGCAAGGGGGAGGGGTCGTAAACAATGATCTTCAAAAGAAGGAGGGAACAGGCAGATGAAACCAGTTTCATTTACACCCCTACCCTTTGAACCCATCCAGATGACAGGCTTAAGAAAGGAGTGTGCATATGCCAGGGGGAGGGAGTCTATGGAGATGAGCCATCCTGGTGGTTGGTTTTGCTAGCTCTTGCCTCTCTGCTGAAACTTGAGCCTTATTGAATTTTGGAGAAATTGTGCTTTCTGGGAGACCACTGTGACACGCTTTGGAGGGAATGGTCATGCTATAGGGTGTTGCCATGCACGCCATTAGGCAGGAGTCCCCTCCTGTGTGATCCCAGAGAACACTGAATAAGTGTCTCTCAGATCTGCTTCTTGAAACTTAAGTAAGAAGAAGGGTCCATGCTGAGAAGTTTGATTTGCACCAAACAGGCCCTGCACTCTGACTGTCAGCGCCTTCTGCGCAATCTGAAACTGCAGCCCTGTGGATCAAACCTGTTTCAAAAGAACTAAAGAGTGGACTCCCTGCAAGCTACAGGTTAACAGAGCTCACCTGGACCATCATCAGCAAGAATCCCTAGCCTGGAGTACTACCAGTGGATATGTCAGGGTTTTGTTCAATTGGATTGTGGAAACTGAAATCCCAAATTTTCAAGGACCATCTTGGAGTTTCCAGACCCTTGGTGTAAGTTTGGCTCTCTTTGGGAACCTCAAAGGAACTTAAGGAAGAAGTTCCAGAAGTTGGAAGAACTTTAGAGCACCTTTGAAAAAAGCTCTCGAAGTGGACCGACTTGACCTGGCTAGCCAAGCCGGCGTTCCTCAGCTACGAACCAGCCTGCCCTCCAGGTTCATCCCGCTGAAAAGCTCTGGAGGCCCGACTTCCAAAGTTTGACCGGTAGCTGGTCGAAACCCAAGCCGGCGAACTCTCACCGAATCCGGCCTGGTGAAGAGCATTGAGGGACCCTGGGAGAAAAAGCCCCGTAAAAATGTTTAAGTCCAAATGTAGAAAAGGAGACCAGGACCAACCACCAGAGTCAAGCAGCCCATCTTCAACTTCAAGCCGGCCTGGATCTCTGGTTTGTCCCACTGGAAAGCTCTGGAGGACTATCTTCCATAGGTTTGACCAAGAGCTCATCGCAAGGCAAGCCTGCGAGCCCTCACCTAATCAAGACTTGCTGAGAGCTTCAAGGCACCCCGGGAAGAAAAGCTCCCAAAAAGTTTCTATGTCAGAAGGTAAAAACTTTGACCGAGACCTACCACGAGGGGTATCCGTGCATGACTCCTTCGTGGTCGGCCTGAAACTTTGAATATGTCCCATTCTAGCTCGACCAGATGTCCCAATAGATGCTATAGGTTTCCATGTGCTATATAGTGCTAAATCTTTCAAAATGTATAACTCTGGTTACCTACATTGGATTATTTTTGTTTTGGTGTCATTTTAAAGATAACAATATTTCCTATTTTTATAAATTGGTGTTGGAATTTTTTTTATATGTTTTGTCTAAATTATTTACTGAATTGGTGTTTTGAAATTTTGATTTTAGATTGTTTGGTGGTAATTCCTGACGAAGGCACCTCGAGTGCAGAAAGGCGCGTCGAAGAAACCATCGCCATTACTATCGAAATGTTCATTTTCTTAATGATTTTATATATGCATCAAGGAAAGTTATTTACTGATGTTTTTTAAGCATAAATGTATTTATAAAGATGATTAAAATTGTGTTTTTTTTTAACATTTATTCTTTGAACTCATTCTCTACGTTGCATTTGTCATATATTGCCTGGGAACGCTGTTTTTCATTGTTTGCTTTACCCTGTCCCAGGAATTGATTCGATTCACAGGGGGTCTTTGATACTTACAATTTTTTTTAATGCTTCACATACATATCTCTGAAATTAAGCCTGCCTGCTGGCAGCCAAGCTACCAAGGGTTGAGCATGGGAATAATTGTCTTAGACCTATTCTGAGTCCTACACTGTGCAATAAGGCCACTAGGCCTTATTGCCAGTGGCCGATGCATTTTTGCTACTACTAATAACCTACTTTCCAACAATAACAAAATACAAGAACAATAATTTTGGAAAAATTGGCACAAGGCCCCTTCGTTTAGTAAATGGGACTCCATGTTCAAAGACCAATCAGTTCCTCCTAGGTGTTTGATGTATAGCATGCACTGATTTAGCAGTTTTATATAGTGCATACGTGACCCAAGGATATTGGAGCACTTTATATGAACAACAGTTGCATTACACAAGGTCACATTCATTGTTTAGGCACCTGGAGTTTAGTGATTTGCTCACAATTACAGGATGGTGAGGGGCATAAGAGGCATGTGCTGGCCAGTGCATCCCTGTGCTCGGCCCGTTCTCACCCCCAGCCCTTCAGGGACTTTAAACGCCTTCAGAGGGGCCCCCATTCCAACCAAGGCCAATTAATATTTGTGAGACATGGAAGAATTAGGGGCCTCTCATCACATTCTGCAGGGGGGGACATCATTTTACATTATTGCACTGCAAAGGGATGGGTAATGGTAAAGGGGGAGAGGTGATTTGTGGAGTTAAGGGGTGGGTAGTGGTAAAGGAATGTAAGGGTGATATTAGGGTTTCAAGGGTGGGGAGAGGTAAAGGGAGGTAATTGGTGATTTTAGGTTTGGGTTGATGTAAAGGGTTTGTTAGGAATCAGGGTGGGTGGGGTAAAGGGGGAAAAGTGAATTTTATGGTTTGGGGATGGGTAGAGGTAAAGCAGATAAGGGTGGATTTGGTATAAAGAAATGGGTTGAGGTGGAGAAGATAAAGGGTTAAGGGGTCGATAGAGGTAAAAGGAGGTTAGTGGGATAAAAAATATGGGGAGTGTGAGAGTCTGGATTTGTATATGGTGTTCTCTTATGTAGGTGTGGCACCCTGCAATAATCCAGACAACCCTTAGGGCAGGGTTCTTCAAACTGTGGGGCGCGACCCCCAGGGAGCCCGTGGAGTGGTGTGAAAGGTTCGCGCATTCACAGTCACACTTACACTTCTCCCCTGGCCTCCAGGGCTTCAGCCCCCCACTTCCCCCGTCCTGTGTCTCAGGGCTGCTACAGTGAAACTCGAGCTGCTGGGGGCTCGGCTGGGCAGCATGCTCGAGTTTTTCACAGGTCTTTAAAGACCATATTTACATGTCTTTGTAAACTGGTTACAGAGGTTTAATGTTTTTTATGGTTCCAGTACCACCTGGGCCCCCACTCTGCCTATTCCCTACATTTGTATTTTTACACTTACTGTTGTAGTGTGAGAATGCATTTAATGAAAAGGAATATAAAGTTGGGTTGCCAAAAGAAAAATGCCTGCTCTTGACACTAAATAGAGTTATAAATAAAAAAGTATGTATTAATTAGTTATGTGACTTTTCTGTCTTTGTTCTCTTTAATTTTCAGTCATGGATCATTGAGGCAGCCCTAGAACACAATTAAAAGTGACACAATTAAAAGTGCTTTCTATTTATATTTGCTGTTCTAAGTATTCACAGATAAGTGCTAAAAATACAGCTTTAGGTGACTGTTTATTTCTGGGCCATCAAAATAATGAGCTGGTAACCCTAATCATAAGACTGGAAGTTTGTTGCAGGATCAGCACATTATTTATTTCCTCCAGCCTCAATCCCTGATTGCCATTATAGCAATAGTTTAACTTATATCTGAAACCCTACACTTCAAGTTTCTGGGAATGCACCCTGCTTTCAGACAACTCACTTCTCATTCGCCTTCACTTTCACGCTCACCCTGCACTCCCAGCAATCATCATGCACTCCCAGCCATCACCATGCACTCCCAGCAATCGCCATACACTCACAGCGATCGCCATGCACTTACCGCGATCACAATGCACTCACACTGATCACCATGCACTCACACTGATAACCATGCACTCACACTGATCACAATGCACTCACACTGATCAGCATGCTCTCACACCATTCACCCGCTCACCCTGCACTCACAGTAATCACAATGCACTCACACTGATCACCGTGCACTCACACCATTCACCCTCTCACCCTGCACTCACAGTGATCACAATGCACTCACACTGATCACCGTGCACTCACACCATTCACCCGCTCACCCTGCACTCACACTGATCACAATGTACTCACACTGATCACCGTGCACTCACACCATTCACCCGCTCACCCTGCACTCACAGTAATCACTCTGCACTCACAATGATAACAATGCACTCATACTGATCACCATGCACTCACACCAATCACCATGCACTCACACCATTCACCCGCTCACCCTGCACTCACAGTGATCACAATGCACTCACACTGATCACCCGCTCACCCTGCACTCACAGTGATCACAAAGCACTCACACTGATCACCATGCACTCAAAACATTCACCCGCTCACCCTGCACTCACAGTGATCACACTGCACTCACACCATTCACCCGCTCACCCTGCACTCACAGTGATCACAATGCACTCACACTGATCACCATGCACTCACAACATTCACCCGCTCACCCTACTCTCACAGTGATCAATCTGCACTAAAAATGTGCTTGCATTGTTCACTCTGTTCACTCTGTACCTCACCCTGCAGTCACACGAGCACACTTCTCATCCTGCACTCATGTGACACTTCACTCACCTGTCCCCCCCTCACTGCTCAATCTGTAGCTCACTCAAACAAGGCCATCACTAACCATGCACTAATTCGTCCCACTTTGCACTTACAGCCAAACCCAAATTCATATGGTCACCTCACTCAACCTGTAGTCACTCCTTTTACCCTAATCTCACACTGTTGCATTGCTCTCCGTGCAGTCACATGGGCACTCTTGTCACCAACACAGTGCAGAAGGTTAAAGTACCTGGTACACAGAAGATGTACCATTCACATCACAGAACTGAGTGTGAGTAAACTGAGTATTTTGTCAGACAGGTGCTATAGAGAGAGAGATGAGGTGTATTGTTGGTAAGTGGTAGTGAGGGAATTTATGGAGAAGGTGGAAAGACTGTTGCATCGTGTGCGACCAGTACTAGGGCCAACCCTAGCTGGGAGTGTTAACCCCCCCACCATCCCCCCCCCGAAGTTCAGGTCTAGTGGATCCCCTGCGTCTGCCTATTATTATTTACATTTGTAGTGCACTACTGTTACCAAAAGGTGTCCTGCGGCTAATAACCATCTGCCTGCAATGTGAGAGCGGGATCCGGGGTTGGGAGAGGAGAGAAGAGAAGAGAGGGATGGAAGGAAGGGGTGAGAGGAAGGGGGCATGGGTAAACTGCTTAACTCTGCACAAGACCGCCAGGGTTTGAAGGGACCCTTGCTGCTCCCGGCCATGGCCAGGTGAGCTTCTAATGTGGCAGCATGCATTCCTGCGGAGTGGGAGGCCCTTCACAAAGGTTGACTAGACATCTTTCTGATGTTAACTACTGTATTTTGGTTATACACTGGTACTGATGGGGTGAAATCTTTCCTCAGTGTTACTGTGTTAAAAAAATTTCAAAATAATAAAGCAATCCTATCCCAAAATACGCAGCATCACAGAACATTATTTAAATTTTCTACTCACACAATTTAGTCAAGCCTGTCGCATAATTTGGTCCTCACCTGCCTCATAATTCCAGAAGCCCTGCCTACAGGTTTAGTATCTTGGAACTCCATGAAGGTCGTCTGCAGAGTGGGAACACAACTGCGTGCTCAATATTAGTCAATAGGTAAGCCACAGTTGCAATTTTGAAGTAGAAGGACCCTCCCCAGCGGACCCCGAAGAAACTCCATGGTAGATAAAAGGTTAGAGAGTCACCCCACGCGTGAATATCCCAGGAACCAGGATACCTACACCAGGGAAGCTGGGTGCCTGGGTGTGAGTGACATCGGAAACTGCGGTAGACCACAATGGAGGACTTCGGAAAAGATGCCACTGGTGAAGAAGGTGAAAGTTTCCGGTGGATTCAAGGTGAGAGGTACCTGCAAGCAAAATGGACAGAGTCAATTCCTCTCAGGAGTAAACAGGAGGCACGGAAGTTGAATACCCGCTGATGTTGGAGATGCAGGAGAGTTGACAGTGCCCCTGAATATACAGATGTACAGACCATGTAATGCAGAGGAGGACCAGAAGCCATGCACGAGCTGTCTCACGTTGGATGTCAAGAGCCAAGGGGTCAGTGTCTAGCAGGGGCCCCAACAAGCCTTGGTAACGGCAACCAATTTAGTTGAAGAGAAAGGTGCGGTGATGGGACCAGAAAGGTCCAAGTGACTCACCTTGAGCAGGTTAGTCAGAGCAGGCCCTGAGCAAGCAGGGAAGTCCACCGGAGCCAAAGAAGACCCTCAAGAGGACCCACGGGCTGAAGGCACAGGAGTCGCAAGAGGACCTCGAGCAGCTCACCAGAGGTTGCAGGCCCAAGGTGCAAAGGATGCGATGCAGGCGAAGATCTTGGCTGCAGGAGCTACTTGAGGTTGGAGCTTCTTGGAGCCAGAAGATCTCTGAAGGAGAGAGACAACAAGCATTTGCAACAGCAAATCGACGCGGTGCACAGGCTTTCTGTTCCAGCTGTTCCGACGAGGGATACTGGCCTCTTCGGTGTGAAGATAGTGCATGTCTTGAGGAGGTTGCAGAACCACCATCTGTGTTGCTGAGCCTTCCGGAGTCTGTGAGAGCCCAGCATCAGCAGACCAGTCAGCTGCGTTCCAGTGCCTGCAGATGCAGGGGAGTGACTCCTTCACTACAAGGGAGATTCCATCGGGTGTCTTGGATGTTCACAGGCCTTGTAAAGAACTTGTATGGAGCACCGGCACAGATGTTGCAGCCGACTTGCAGGCCGACAAGACCTAGAGCAGCAGAAGTATTCCCAGTTGCAGTCTGGGTTCCCATCGTGAAGTCCAGCAAGGTCCAGAGTGCCCAGGCGGTCAAAGTTGAAGTGGTATATGATCTGAATCTTGTCCCACAACGAATCTAGGGACTCACCCACAGGTAAACCCTTAAGTACCCTAAGAAAAGGTTTGGAACGATCCAGGGGTCCCTCCCAGAGGAGGGCCTCGACAGTGGGGAGGATACTCCCATGTCCTTTGTCCAGTTTTTCACCAGAGCGGGAGCCAACGGCTCCCAGAACTGGTTTGGACTGGGGTATGAAAGGAGGGCACCAAATGTGCCCTTCAAGCTGTCAGTAGCGCTGGCCAGCACCCACACCCTGTCCCAATACACTAAGTCCTGTCTGGGAGGTGTTCACAACTCCTTGTGACAGGATATATATTGTCCTGCCTTCCTCTGCTCGAGGTTTGCTCAGCAATGGGAGTACAGAATCGTGTTTCCGGTCGGCAGCTGCCATAGTTTTCTATCCAGGTCTAGAAGACTAGTACTGGAAGGACTGAGGGCCACCCAGGGGACCTTTACAGGTATGATGCCAACATGTTGGAACACAACAGCGTTCGTTACATCCACTTTAGAGCTGGTCATCACTTAATGGCCACTCTATGTATCTTAATGGCTGATACATTTACAACCCGGGAGAATGGACTCCAAAGGTTGTAGGGGTGCCCTGCTCATGCAGGGTCACCCTCACACTTATAACTGAGCTCCCTGCCTTCAGGATTGAAAGGCCTGCCTTAGGGGTGACTTATAGGTTTTAAGTGCAGTGAACGCAGATATAAGGAAACATATTACACCGGCTGCAATGGCAGGCCTGTAGTCACAATTTGAGTGGTCTCTCATGGGTGGCACAATACATGCTTCAGCCCATAGGAGCCCCCTGGTGTACTTATGCCCTGGGTACCTTAGTACCATATACTAGGCACTTATCAGGGTACTCCAGTATCCAATCTGGAGTGTACCTAAGTACTCTCCATGTCCAATTTAGGGAAGAAGTACAAAGACTGGGGTCCTGATTAGCAGGATCCCAGTCAGGCTAGTCAGTAAAACATGATATCACCAGCAAAAAGTGGGGGTGACCATGAAAGCAGACCTTACTTTCCTATAGGGATTATTAGGGGATAACACCCAAAACAGACTGCCCCCATAAAATGTATAGGGATTGGAGGGTAACTCCCCATAAAAGTGAGAAAAAAACTCCATACACAAACACACACAACACATGTATACATAATGTTTGTTTTTCCATGGAAAGAACATTTTTACGCTTGCTAATAACGTTGGCCTCGTTTACCGAATCTTCAAGAAACTTTAAAAAAAATAGTTCATCAACCTCAGCAACTCTTTGGAAAGTTTGGGGTGATCCATCAAGTGGGTGCCGAGTAAAAGGGGGGTCCCAAATCATAAAATCCCCATGTACTTTTAATAGACTTCTTTAGGCAAGGATATAGCAAAAACTGCTTAATGGAATTACACCTAATTAATCAGGAAGCTAGATCTTGGTCCACAGATTGTGCTCTTTGTGATTTGGTGTTTTTGAAAAATTAAGGGTAAAAAATTATTGTATATCTGGACAATTGGGCTTGTTAGAGTCTCCGAGATTCTCATGGGAGCGCCAATTTAAAAATAGAGTGTTCTGATTGGCTCAGGGAACTTTATTATCCTTGGCTATCTCGCTCCAACTGGAGTGAGACTCCAGTGAAAACGAGCGCTCTGATTGTATGCCAGCAACATGAGAAAAAGTTGGTTTAGTTGCACTGATCTTTTCTGACTTGGGCTTGTAAGTGCTCAGAAAGCACATAGAAAGTATCTAGGGGCAGATTTATGATAACTGGCGCATCCCCAGGGATGCGCCAGTTATTTTGCGCAGCTGCTCCGCCACCCATGGTGCGCCGCATTTACAATGCGGCGCACCATGGGGCAAAAACGGCACAGATGCGTGATGCATCTGTGCCGTAAAGGTGGCGCATTGCTGGAGTTGCGTCGCAAGCGCGACGCAGCTCCAGCAAGGCTCGGGGGTGCCCCATCTTTACAATGCTGTGTCAAGACCTACGCCTGCTTCAAGCAGGCGCAGGGTTTTGACGCAGCATTGGCCTGAAAGTGACTGAGTGAAATCTTATAGATTTCACTCAGCCACTTTTGCGAGGCGCACCTGCCCCGGAACGCCCACCCTGCGCCGGAACACCCACAAGTGGCGCAGGGCTTTACAACGTGACGCATCTGCCTAGATGCGTCACGTTGTAAATGGGTCGTAGGGATGCGCCACGTTTACGCCGCAGTTGCGTGACGCAAACGTGGCGCATTCCAAACATAAATCTGCCCCCTAGTGTTTAAAACCTCTTTTAAATGTGTTGCAGTTTATTAGAATTGTTTTAACTTGCTTCTGAAAATTTGCACATTTATTTAGCTTGTTTGTTCATCTGCCTAATTTTAAAAAGTCCTAAAATCTCTAAGTTGGGGGCTGTGAAATGAGCTCTGTTGCTATTACTTGCACCTTCTTTAAGGAGGGAGGAGTGGGTTTTCGATTTCTAGTAGCCGCTCCTGCCGCCATTATGAGACTGTTAGCAGTCTAGCCTTTTGAAAACGAAAGTAGATGCCTACACTCCATAAAAACTGGGCTGGTACACAGATGGCAGTTTAGTTGTGCTGATCCTTTCTGAGTTGGCCTTGTAAGCGCTCAGAAAGCACCTGGAAAGTACCCAGTGTTTAAAACTGATTTTAAATGTGTTGCACTTTGTTAGAAATTGGGTCTCTAGTTGGTAGAGGTAGGTACCTTTGTCTAAAAAGGGACCCTTCTTCCTAGCCAGGATAAGGGAGTTGCACTCCTAAAATAACCCCTGCTCGGTAGCTTGGCATGAGCAGTCAGGCATATTCTAGAGGCAGTGTGTAAAGCATTTGCACATAACCAACAGCAATACAGTGTAAGCACTACAAAAGGACACCACACCAGTTTAGAAAAATATCCAATATTTTTATATACTCAAGACAAGACCAAAAACGAAAAAAATCCACAATACAGTACTTAAAAATCTTCAGTTATCAAAATAACCTTGAAAAACATTTCCTTGAAGTTGATATATCCCTCTGGGGCCATCACGGCATAGTGAACAAACACATCCAAACAGTTCTGGCTGACCGCGGCATCGCTGGCCAGCTGCGGTGTGGAGAAGACTGGCAAAACAGTACCTTTCAGAAATGTAGGGGGTCAGTCACCTCTCATTGAGCTTCAGAGAGCACGGTGTCAGCAGGCATCGGTTTCGGAGGTCGTTGCAGGAGTTGTCGGGCCCTCGAAGTCACACACGTTGCAGATCAAAGTCCTCGCGGTTGAAGTCAGGAGTGCTGCCGTCGGCAGGTGTCGGGTGCTGCGGGGCGAAGTGCAGCGATGCGGCGTGCGTTGCTGTCAGATCACGGTGCGAGCAGCGGCTCGGTGGCAGCGTCAGATGGCATCATCTGTGAGACCAGGGTAGACGTGCGAAGTGATGCGGTGCTCGTCGCAGTGCTGGCAGGTCACGGTGCAGGCAGCGTCGTCATCGTTGCTGAAGTGCTGTCGTCAGCTGAAGAACTGGAGTCGATGGCACCGGCGTCAGTAGGCCAGGGCTGCGGTGCGGGATGAGGGCAGTGCGTCATGTAGCTTTACGAGTGGTGCCATCAAACCACGGTGCAAGCAGCGGTGATGATTTTGGCATGGAGCAGCGACATTGGGGATACCAAGGCGGCGTTATGAAGCAAGGCGGTGCGAGTGCGGTGCCCGCAGATCAAGGTGCGAGCAGCGACTCAGTGGCAGCATCAGCAGGCATCATCCGTGAGACCCGAGTCATGGTGCGGCGGTGACCTCTGCGGTGCTTTCAGGACACCGAGTCGGCACCGGCATCGGGTTACTTTTTCTTCTGTTGCAGCACAAAACACACAGCTCCCAGTGCTGTGGGCAGAAGAACTTGAAATATTTGCTGTTCCTGAGACTTCTTGAACAGGGGGCAAACTCTACCTCAAATCCTTGAAGAAACTCACAAAAGTAGATTACAGAAAGTTCAGTCCAGTCCTTTCACTTCCCAAGACAGAAGCAGCCACTGCATTCTAACACAGCAAAGCACTAAGCAAAGTGGTCGTTCCTCCTCACAACTTCTCCAGCTCTTCTTCTTGGCAGTCTAATTGGTCCAAAAGAGTTCAAAAGTTCAGGGCTTTGGGCCCCACTTTTTGTAGCCCAAAATCCTTTGTCCTTTCAGGCAGAGAGTGTTTGTTCCCAGCCAGAACCAGTTCCGCCCTCGTAGGGGTGGCTTCCTGACAGGAGGTGGAGACGGCATTGTCAGAGGCAGACCAGGCCCATTCAGGTGAAAGGAAATCTCCTCCCCCTACTCTAAATGCAGCCCAGGTCTATTCAGCCCTTTCCTGACCCACCTAGACTATCTGGAGCCACTGCCCCTTTCCAGCCCCTGTCATCCAAAACCCAGACAGTCAATCCACAACCTAGCAGAGACCTACTGGATGGCTGAGCAAGAAAACACCTACTTTCTAAAAGTGGTATTTTTAAACACAGAATGTAAAAATCACCTTCCCTAAAAGATGCGTCTTTAGATTCTGAGTTCAGGTATACTAAACTTTATTTTTCCATCTAGTTCCCAGGGCCAGTTATGTTTATAAGATGTTATAAACAAACTCTCAATTCTGTCCTATGGGAACAGCTAGCCTTGCAATAACAAAATTGGCAGTAATTCACTATCAGGACATGCCACACACACCAGGGCATGGCCTACCTTTCACCTACACTGCACCCTGCCCACAGGGGTACCTTGGGCCTACCTTAGGGGTGACTAACATGTAGAAAAGGGAAGGTTTAGGGCCTGGCAAGAACTTGCCAGGTCGACATGACAGTTACAAACTGCACGCAAACTCTGTGATGGCAGTCCAGAGTGACAGTTACAGGCTGCTTTTGTGGGTGGCACAATCCAGTGCTGCAGCCCACTAGTAGCATTTGATTTACAGGCCCTGGCATACTCTGTGCACTTTACTAGGGACTGACAAGTAAATCAAATATGCCAATCATGGAAACACCAATCCATAACACAATTTACAACAGGAGCACTTGCACTTGAACACTGAACAGGAGTGAGAAAGTGCGCAGAGACATTAAACCAGCAAAAACAGTATCAAAACCAAGAGGTCAGAAAGCAAAAAGACAGGGGAAACATGCCAAAAGATGTCAAGTCTAACATACTTTATTAGAAGTATTTTATCTTGCTTCTGAGACTTTGCACATTTGCACATTTTCATCATTGAATTTGTTCACCTGCCTAATTTAAAAAAGTTAAAAAATCTCTAAATTGGGAGGCTATGAAACGAGCTCTGTTGCTCTTATTTGCACCATTTTTGAAGAAAGAGGAGTGGGATTTCTCTTCCTAGTTGCTGCTCCGGACACCATTTGGAGCTGTTAGCGGTCTAGCTGTTTGAAATCAAATTAGATGCCTACAAGCCAGTTTGCACCTATCCACGCTCAGCCCTTGCTCAGAGCCAGCCATGCAGCCAGTTTTTCTGAGTTTGGTCAGCACTTTACATACTTCTCTGTGGAATTATTCTCCCTAAGGTGAGTGTTGTCCTGTAGAGGTATGTGTGATACCCTGGGTTCTGTCTTATACCCCATCTGTAATTGTTGCTCCTGTGCCCTGCCAGAGGTTACATACAGAGAGACATCTGCCTACTCGTAGTTCCCTGGGACCTACTTACAGGTTTGGGATATGGGCCGTGCTTGGTAATGTTCGCTCACTCCATAAAACGCCCTACACATTCCTGATTTACTCAGTGATGACAAAAAAGACGTACTCTTTCTTACACAAAAGGGGATGTCGGATAGTGATAGTTCAGCCCCTGATGTAGCATTAGCCATCCCCGCAGGTTGTTCGATGTCCCACTGTGATAGGTTAGGCAAAAGTGGGGTCAGTGTAGCAGTTGTCTGCCAACTATCTTTTCTCTGTGTTGCTTGTGGCACAAAAGACCTTCAGGGGACTGAATCAATTGGTTTTTGAATCACACTTTCTGCATAGAGATCCCTGGCTGAGGTTTTAGTATATTGTTCCCCCTGTCATGAAATATACTTTTTATCCTCCCTGGAGAAATTCATGTAAGTAAAGTAAAGTAAAGTCCACATTTGTAAAGCGCACAATCACCCGTAAGGGTCTCTAGGCGCTGGGGGGCCGTCGGGAAGATTAAGTGAGCTATTGCCCAGAGTCACATGGTGCTGGGCTAACCTGCCGCCGGAGCCGGGGATCGAACCGTGGTCCCCAGATTCCAGCGTCAGTCGCCCTGGCCGCGGCGCCACACCTCTTCCATGTCCAAATATATGCTAAAGCATTTCAATTTCACAGTTTTAGGGGACTTGAATATACATGTAGATTAAGCCTCAGCGTGCACGGTCACCTATTACTGGGACATGCAACAATTCGTGACCCAGCCCACCCATATAGCAGGCCGCATCTTGAACCCCATTTTCTCTCATGGCCAGGTTGCGGTTTTAGACATTAAAAAAAATGAGTGGTCTGACCATGCCTTCATACACTTCAAATGGAGGGTTGAACATGGGTCCTTGTGGATGTAAGACTAGTACCTCGCTGTCTTGCAGAAACTGGGCCACAGTCTCAACCTCAAAGTTTAGTCTTTCTCTGCATGAGCATGCTCCTCCCATGAGCAGAGATATTGACTGATGCTCTGCCGGTCAATGCCTAGCTTTTACAGAAAAGGGGGTGGTGATGAACAGAGTGTCTGAATTAAGCAGACCACTCTTACCCAGTCCAAAGATCAGGGCTTGATCCATCACCGTTATTTAGCTCACTGCCCCATCCCAGCTCAGAACCTGGCTATATGCAAATTAGTCTGTCCCTGGCCCAGTGCATCATGGGAACAGGGCAGACCAAACTACCAAGCCAATTCTTCACCAGAAAGGAGACAAGCTTCCGGGGACCGGTTTCTGGCATTTCAGCCGTCGTCGGCCCGGCTTGCTTTAATCCTGATGGAGCAGTGAGCAAGGGACTCATGTCTGAGTATACCCTGCCACACCTATAGTGCCAAAAACGATTCAGAAAAGGGGGTGGTGATGAACAGAGTGTCTGAATTAAGCAGACCACTCTTACCCAGTCCAAAGATCAGGGCTTGATCCATCACCGTTATTTAGCTCACTGCCCCATCCCAGCTCAGAACCTGGCTATATGCAAATTAGTCTGTCCCTGGCCCAGTGCATCATGGGAACAGGGCAGACCAAACTACCAAGCCAATTCTTCACCATAAAGGAGACAAGCTTCCGGAGACCGGTTTCTGGCATTTCAGCCGTCGTCGGCCCGGCTTGCTTGAATCCTGATGGAGCAGTGAGCAAGGGACTCATGTCTGAGTATACCCTGCCACACCTATAGTGGCCAAAAACGATTCAGAAAAGGGGGTGGTGATGAACAGAGTGTCTGAATTAAGCAGACCACTCTTACCCAGTCCAAAGATCAGGGCTTGATCCATCACCAGTATTTAGCTCACTGCCCCATCCCAGCTCAGAACCTGGCTATATGCAAATTAGTCTGTCCCTGGCCCAGTGCATCATGGGAACAGGGCATGGTGATGGATCAAGCCCTGATCTTTGGACTCGGTAAGAGTGGTCTGCTTAATTCAGACACTCTGTTCATCACCACCCCCTTTTCTGAATGATTTTGTCCACCATAAGCGTGAAAGGGTATACTCAGATGTGAGTCCTTTGCTCATTGCACCATCAGGATTCAAGCAAGCCGGGCCGACGATGGCTGAAATGCCAGAAACCAGTCCCCGGAAGCTTGTTTCCTTCCCAGTATAAGAATTGGCTTGGTAGTTTGGTTTGCCCTGTTCCCATCATGCACTGGGACAGGAACAGACTAATTTGCATGTAGCCAGGTTCTGAGCTGGGATGGTGCAGTGAGCTAAAAAACGGTGATGGATCAAGCCCTGATCTTTGGACTGGGTAGGAGTGGTCTGCTTAATTCAGACACTCTGTTCATCACCACCCCCTTTTCTGAATCATTTTGTCAACCATAAGCGTGGAAGGGTATACTCAGATGTGAGTCCCTTGCTCATTGCACCATCAGGATTCAAGCAAGCCGGGCCGACGACGGCTGAAATGCCAGAAACCGGTCCCCGGAAGCTTGTTTCCTTCCTAGTATAAGAATTGGCTTGGTAGTTTGGTTTGCCCTGTTCCCATCATGCACTGGGACAGGAACAGACTAATTTGCATGTAGTCAGGTTCTGAGCTGGGATGGTGCAGTGAGCTAAAAAACGGTGATGGATCAAGCCCTGATCTTTGGACTGGGTAAGAGTGGTCTGCTTAATTCAGACACTCTGTTCATCACCACCCCCTTTTCTGAATGATTTTGTCCACCATAAGCGTGAAAGGGTATACTCAGATGTGAGTCCTTTGCTCATTGCACCATCAGGATTCAAGCAAGCCGGGCCGATGATGGCTGAAATGCCAGAAACCAGTCCCCGGAAGCTTGTTTCCTTCCCAGTATAAGAATTGGCTTGGTAGTTTGGTTTGCCCTGTTCCCATCATGCACTGGGACAGGAACAGACTAATTTGCATGTAGCCAGGTTCTGAGCTGGGATGGTGCAGTGAGCTAAAAAACGGTGATGGATCAAGCCCTGATCTTTGGACTGGGTAGGAGTGGTCTGCTTAATTCAGACACTCTGTTCATCACCACCCCCTTTTCTGAATCATTTTGTCAACCATAAGCGTGGAAGGGTATACTCAGATGTGAGTCCCTTGCTCATTGCACCATCAGGATTCAAGCAAGCCGGGCCGACGACGGCTGAAATGCCAGAAACCGGTCCCCGGAAGCTTGTTTCCTTCCTAGTATAAGAATTGGCTTGGTAGTTTGGTTTGCCCTGTTCCCATCATGCACTGGGACAGGAACAGACTAATTTGCATGTAGTCAGGTTCTGAGCTGGGATGGTGCAGTGAGCTAAAAAACGGTGATGGATCAAGCCCTGATCTTTGGACTGGGTAAGAGTGGTCTGCTTAATTCAGACACTCTGTTCATCACCACCCCCTTTTCTGAATCATTTTGTCCACCATAAGCGTGGAAGGGTATACTCAGATGTGAGTCCCTTGCTCATTGCACCATCAGGATTCAAGCAAGCCGGGCCGACGACGGCTGAAATGCCAGAAACTGGTCCCCGGAAGCTTGTTTCCTTCCCAGTATAAGAATTGGCTTGGTAGTTTGGTTTGCCCTGTTCCCATCATGCACTGGGACAGGAACAGACTAATTTGCATGTAGCCAGGTTCTGAGCTGGGATGGTGCAGTGAGCTAAAAAACGGTGATGGATCAAGCCCTGATCTTTGGACTGGGTAAGAGTGGTCTGCTTAATTCAGACACTCTGTTCATCACCACCCCCTTTTCTGAATCATGTTGTCCACCATAAGCGTGGAAGGGTATACTCAGATGTGAGTCCCTTGCTCATTGCACCATCAGGATTCAAGCAAGCCGGGCCGACGACGGCGGAAATGCCAGAAACCGGTCCCCGGAAGCTTGTTTCCTTCCCAGTATAAGAATTGGCTTGGTAGTTTGGTTTGCCCTGTTCCCATCATGCACTGGGATAGGAACAGACTAATTTGCATGTAGCCAGGTTCTGAGCTGGGATGGTGCAGTGAGCTAAAAAACGGTGATGGATCAAGCCCTGATCTTTGGACTGGGTAAGAGTGGTCTGCTTAATTCAGACACTCTGTTCATCACAACCCCCTTTTCTGAATCATTTTGTCCACCATAAGCGTGGAAGGGTATACTCAGATGTGAGTCCCTTGCTCATTGCACCATCAGGATTCAAGCAAGCCGGGCCGAAGACGGCTGAAATGCCAGAAACCGGTCCCCGGAAGCTTGTTTCCTTCCCAGTATAAGAATTGGCTTGGTAGTTTGGTTTGCCCTGTTCCCATTATGCACTGGGACAGGAACAGACTAATTTGCATGTAGCCAGGTTCTGAGCTGGGATGGTGCAGTGAGCTAAAAAACAGTGATGGATCAAGCCCTGATCTTTGGACTGGGTAAGAGTGGTCTGCTTAATTCAGACACTCTGTTCATCACCACCCCCTTTTCTGAATCATTTTGTCCACCATAAGCGTGGAAGGGTATACTCAGATGTGAGTCCCTTGCTCATTGCACCATCAGGATTCAAGCAAGCCGGGCCGACGACGGCTGAAATGCCAGAAACCGGTCCCCGGAAGCTTGTTTCCTTCCCAGTATAAGAATTGGCTTGGTAGTTTGGTTTGCCCTGTTCCCATCATGCACTGGGACAGGAACAGACAAATTTGCATGTAGCCAGGTTCTGAGCTGGGATGGTGCAGTGAGCTAAAAAATGGTGATGGATCAAGCCCTGATCTTTGGACTGGGTAAGAGTGGTCTGCTTAATTCAGACACTCTGTTCATCACCACCCCCTTTTCTGAATCATTTTGTCCACCATAAGCGTGGAAGGGTATACTCAGATGTGAGTCCCTTGCTCATTGCACCATCAGGATTCAAGCAAGCCGGGCAGACGACGGCTGAAATGCCAGAAACCGGTCCCCGGAAGCTTGTTTCCTTCCCAGTATAAGAATTGGCTTGGTAGTTTGGTTTGCCCTGTTCCCATCATGCACTGGGACAGGAACAGACTAATTTGCATGTAGCCAGGTTCTGAGCTGGGATGGTGCAGTGAGCTAAAAAACGGTGATGGATCAAGCCCTGATCTTTGGACTGGGTAAGAGTGGTCTGCTTAATTCAGACACTCTGTTCATCACAACCCCCTTTTCTGAATCATTTTGTCCACCATAAGCGTGGAAGGGTATACTCAGATGTGAGTCCCTTGCTCATTGCACCATCAGGATTCAAGCAAGCCGGGCCGACGACGGCTGAAATGCCAGAAACCGGTCCCCGGAAGCTTGTTTCCTTCCCAGTATAAGAATTGGCTTGGTAGTTTGGTTTGCCCTGTTCCCATCATGCACTGGGACAGGAACAGACTAATTTGCATGTAGCCAGGTTCTGAGCTGGGATGGTGCAGTGAGCTAAAAAACGGTGATGGATCAAGCCCTGATCTTTGGACTGGGTAAGAGTGGTCTGCTTAATTCAGACACTCTGTTCATCACCACCCCCTTTTCTGAATCATGTTGTCCACCATAAGCGTGGAAGGGTATACTCAGATGTGAGTCCCTTGCTCATTGCACCATCAGGATTCAAGCAAGCCGGGCCGACGACGGCTGAAATGCCAGAAACCGGTCCCCGGAAGCTTGTTTCCTTCCCAGTATAAGAATTGGCTTGGTAGTTTGGTTTGCCCTGTTCCCATCATGCACTGGGATAGGAACAGACTAATTTGCATGTAGCCAGGTTCTGAGCTGGGATGGTGCAGTGAGCTAAAAAACGGTGATGGATCAAGCCCTGATCTTTGGACTGGGTAAGAGTGGTCTGCTTAATTCAGACACTCTGTTCATCACAACCCCCTTTTCTGAATCATTTTGTCCACCATAAGCGTGGAAGGGTATACTCAGATGTGAGTCCCTTGCTCATTGCACCATCAGGATTCAAGCAAGCCGGGCCGAAGACGGCTGAAATGCCAGAAACCGGTCCCCGGAAGCTTGTTTCCTTCCCAGTATAAGAATTGGCTTGGTAGTTTGGTTTGCCCTGTTCCCATTATGCACTGGGACAGGAACAGACTAATTTGCATGTAGCCAGGTTCTGAGCTGGGATGGTGCAGTGAGCTAAAAAACAGTGATGGATCAAGCCCTGATCTTTGGACTGGGTAAGAGTGGTCTGCTTAATTCAGACACTCTGTTCATCACCACCCCCTTTTCTGAATCATTTTGTCCACCATAAGCGTGGAAGGGTATACTCAGATGTGAGTCCCTTGCTCATTGCACCATCAGGATTCAAGCAAGCCGGGCCGACGACGGCTGAAATGCCAGAAACCGGTCCCCGGAAGCTTGTTTCCTTCCCAGTATAAGAATTGGCTTGGTAGTTTGGTTTGCCCTGTTCCCATCATGCACTGGGACAGGAACAGACTAATTTGCATGTAGCCAGGTTCTGAGCTGGGATGGTGCAGTGAGCTAAAAAATGGTGATGGATCAAGCCCTGATCTTTGGACTGGGTAAGAGTGGTCTGCTTAATTCAGACACTCTGTTCATCACCACCCCCTTTTCTGAATCATTTTGTCCACCATAAGCGTGGAAGGGTATACTCAGATGTGAGTCCCTTGCTCATTGCACCATCAGGATTCAAGCAAGCCGGGCAGACGACGGCTGAAATGCCAGAAACCGGTCCCCGGAAGCTTGTTTCCTTCCCAGTATAAGAATTGGCTTGGTAGTTTGGTTTGCCCTGTTCCCATCATGCACTGGGACAGGAACAGACTAATTTGCATGTAGCCAGGTTCTGAGCTGGGATGGTGCAGTGAGCTAAAAAACGGTGATGGATCAAGCCCTGATCTTTGGACTGGGTAAGAGTGGTCTGCTTAATTCAGACACTCTGTTCATCACAACCCCCTTTTCTGAATCATTTTGTCCACCATAAGCGTGGAAGGGTATACTCAGATGTGAGTCCCTTGCTCATTGCACCATCAGGATTCAAGCAAGCCGGGCCGACGACGGCTGAAATGCCAGAAACCGGTCCCCGGAAGCTTGTTTCCTTCCCAGTATAAGAATTGGCTTGGTAGTTTGGTTTGCCCTGTTCCCATCATGCACTGGGACAGGAACAGACTAATTTGCATGTAGCCAGGTTCTGAGCTGGGATGGTGCAGTGAGCTAAAAAACGGTGATGGATCAAGCCCTGATCTTTGGACTGGGTAAGAGTGGTCTGCTTAATTCAGACACTCTGTTCATCACCACCCCCTTTTCTGAATCATTTTGTCCACCATAAGTGTGGAAGGGTATACTCAGATGTGAGTCCCTTGCTCATTGCACCATCAGGATTCAAGCAAGCCGGGCCGACGACGGCTGAAATGCCAGAAACCGGTCCCCGGAATCTTGTTTCCTTCCCAGTATAAGAATTGGCTTGGTAGTTTGGTTTGCCCTGTTCCCATCATGCACTGGGACAGGAACAGACTAATTTGCATGTAGCCAGGTTCTGAGCTGGGATGGTGCAGTGAGCTAAAAAACGGTTATGGGTCAAGCCCTGATCTTTGGACTGGGTAAGAGTGGTCTGCTTAATTCAGACACTCTGTTCATCACCACCCCCTTTTCTGAATCATTAGCTTTTACAGACGGCTGATCTCATTGCCTCCATTAAGTCAAGAGCTGCTCCTGCTAGGGGAAAACTGTATTATGTTCCCTGGTTTAATGATGAGCTCAAAGAGCTACATAGACAATGTAAAAAACTGGAAAGAGGTTGGAGGAAATTCGGTCTTTCTCAGGACAAAATAATCTATATTAGTGCTTTAAACAACTACCACCACACAATCACGAAACCTCAAGAAGACTTCTTTACAGTCTAGATTGCGGACTCCCATATTTAACCAGATGAGGAATTTAAAATTGTTAAAATTTGTACCTACCCCGATGCTCTGCATAAGCAATTTTCTACTTCCCCTAAGTTGTGTACACAGCTATCTGACTTTTTTGATGCAAAAATCAAAGTCATTGTTGACTTATTGCGATTAGGCAACTCTGATCCTCCAGCAAATAGTGGATCAAATGACCTGCAGGAGACCACATCCATCTCTTTGGAGGAGTCTGCACATACCGTAGGAGGCTGCAAATCAAGTTTACCTGAGGATCCGTGTCCTCCCCATATACTTGCCTCCAAATGCGCAGCTTCTAAACAGGTCTATCCAGATGAAATGAAAATGGTACCCAGCTGTTGGAAACAGGCTAAATTGATCACTCTTCTAAAGAAGCCATCAGCTTATAAATACAACGTGTCCAGTTTTAAGCCAATCTCCTTGTTACTGGCCTTTGCAAGATCTTAGAAAAGCTAATCAACAACCAACTTTCTTGCTCTCTGGAGCAAAATGAGCTGCTACATCCCTCTCAATTGGACTGTCCACCCTGTTTTAGCACCAAAACTACCCTGCTGGAGGTTGCAGACACCATTAAGCTGGCGGTAGATCACAGGAAGCAGGTAGCCCTGCTTCTCCTTGATGTATCTGCAGATTTTGATACAGTTTCACACCCCATTCTTCTTCAGCGTCTAAAAGACATTGGTATATGTGGCTGAGTTAGTTTAGTTCCAGTCCTTTCTGTCAGGAAGAAGCCAATCAGAATGGAGGACTTCATCCGCCTCGGAACCTAAACCCATAGACTTTGGTGTGCCTCAGAGTTCGGCACTAAGCTCAACACTGTTCAAAGTTTATATGACTCCACTGGTGACACTTGTTTAATCCTATGGTGTGAAAATAGTGTCTTACGCTGACAACACTCAGAATCTTCTTACCCAAGGCAGAAATTGGCTCAATACTTTTAGTAAATGTAAGGCCTGCATTATGACAGATGCACTCTAGAACCTTAAAATGCAAGTCTAATAAAACTGAAATTCTGCAGTTCGATCTACCTCCTCCTAGTTGGATAACGAATGTTGGCTGAGTGTTGCATCGCTTCCACGTGCCCCTGCCACTGTGCCTCGTAATCTGAAGGTGCTGTTTCACAGTTCTGCTTCTTTCAGCCTCCTTGTGGCTGAGGTTGCAGGGTCATGGTTTGGACTTATGAAAGTTCTAAAGAAATTCCTCTATCTTCTCATACAGTCTTAGCAGAAAACAGTGATCCATATGATTGATTGTTGCTAGCAGGCATTACAAGACTCTGTGATTTAGAACCCTATCCTGAAGATGCTAAACAAAATGATATATTGGGGCAGGGTAGGGATACCCTGACCCCTAGGCCCCATGGGGGACGTCCCCCAGGGGCCAAAAAAGAAAAATAAATGTAATAAAATGCTGTGATCCTGCAAGACTCTCTCAGGATAGCAGAAAAAAACTGAAGTGGGAACTAGGCGGCATTTATTCATTATCAGCCCCGGCAAGCCCACCCCCGGGACGATTTCATTATTTATGGGAGGGGGCCACATGCGCATGTGGCTCTCCTCCCAATGTTTGGAGAGACCTCGGGGAGTCCACCCCAGGGTCGACATTCATTTTTATGGGCGTGGTTAATTGAATTCTAGTGGGAGGGGGGCCAAGCAGCCCCCCTTCTCGAGCCTCTAAAGGCCCCGAGAGCCCACCCTCTGGGCCGAAAATGGACAATATAGAGAGGGAGTCAACCCCCAGGGGTGATTCCTTTATCGGAGGGAGGCCACATTACCCCACCTATCGGAGCCAATAATGGCTCTGGAGGGATGTATGACGATACGACGCGTACTTTGACAACGCGTACCGTTACCACGCTAGTTTTACAACGCAAGTCGTTACAACGACTTGCGTTGAGGGGCGCTGGATAGTAAATAGTTTTATTTACTATTCCAACTCCAGTCCATGTGAACTCTAGGGAAGGAGTTGGATAGTAAATTAAACTATTTACTATCCTGGAGCGCCCCCCAGCGCAATTCGTCGTAACGACTTGCGTTGTAAAAGTAGCGTGGTAACAGTACCGCGTTGTTAAAGTTTCGTCGTAATGGATGTTCCCCGCTCTGGAGACCACATACCCCAGGGCTGGCTCATTGTCTATATTCTGGGATGCCCAATGCACTCACCTATTCTTGCAATGGGTCCCAGAAGATGGGATCCCTAAAGCTGAAATTGGCTCAGGGAGCAGGGCCCTGTGCCCTGCCCCCCCTTTAAAATGTGGCTGGGCCCCGGGGGAAGGGGTCACCAGGACCGAAATGAGCCCAAGGATGGGGGTCATGTGCCCCTCCTTGGGCTCATTACCATATTACCGGGTCCAGGGGGGAAGGTGGTGATGTACCCCCATCCCCAAAGAAGCACGCCGGACCACAGGGCCAAAATTGGTCCTCTCTCCTTTAATAAAAAACGGCCCAGGGGATGGGGTCCCTGGGCCAAGCCCTGCAGCCAAACCCCGCTGCCTATGTCCAAAGCCCTTGCATGGCAGGGGGTTGCATTTATGTATGGTAATTCATTATTACTTTATGTTAGAAAAAAACTAGAAATTCACTGAAAAAAATGAAGGTTAAAGTAACTTTATAGTTAGATACATTTGTCAGTGCTAACATTAACATTTTGAATTTTTTTTAAAAGCACAGAAATTCACCAGTCTAACTATACCTTGTGCCCCCGCCATGCACTGCTTATGACCTCACATATCAAATCACTCATGACACGTTCTATCACATTGTTTCGGACAACACTCATGACATCTCAAATGACTTCCTTGATGATATCATCCAAGCTTCATTTTGTAGCATATTGCTGTATGAATTCCTATTGCTGTACACATAGTATAGCTCACATTAACAATCAACCACATATATATGTGAAACCCTCACTGAGTTCAGTGTCCAATCTGTATACAACTGTTCCCATGCCAAAATAGTGAATGTCAATTCCTAAAATAATGCCAAAAAAGTGAATGTCAATTCCTAAACAAATGCCCTACTACGAACAGCTATTATCTGTATCATACCCCTGACCACACCGAGCATAGATTAAGAAATCAAGTTGATATCAGTACTGAGTACTGTAAACAGTGTTTCGTATATGGAGATACTTCATTTTATAACACCCTGTTTGCAAACAGTACAGCCCTCATGAGAGATACACCACTGTGTATTCAAAAGACTAGAGTAAGAACAGTGTACATTCTATGTAACAATTGTCAAAAAAGTCACAATTTCCCAAAAATAACCACGATCTGAAGGTACTAAAGATCATATTACCTGCACCCTTCATACTGTGGTTAAACCTTTACAGATACAAGCATGCATACATAGCTCAGTACCTCGTGCACATACTCTTTAATGTTAAGCATAAATTATCATGATGACACGATTCTCTCGAATAACTCAAGGATGCTTACAAAAGTTAGGGGCATATCAGCAACAACTGGCAATAATTATCGCCAAGCGTGCTAAGCGCTAGGATAATTATCGCTGGCTATCGCTGGATTTTATTGCAGAGATAGCACTCTATCAGCGACGCTTATCTCCAAAGCGATAACAATTCCAGAGTTAGCTGCCATATGTGCGGTTATCGCTGGAAATCCAGCAATAATCGCACAACTATTGGCGATACGTTGTTGATACGGCAGGGCAGACTTAGCCATTATATCCACCTTCCATTGGATATAATGGCTAAGTCAGATTGAAAGCAGGTGTAATAAAAGTAGCGATAAGCACTGTTAGCGCTACTTTTCTTATCGCCATACAAGTTAGCGGGAGGTTTGTTGATAGGAGAAATGTCGGTTAGCGACATTTCTCACGTTATTTTTGGGCAGAACGCTGACTCTGCATCTCATTAGAGATGCAAAGCTCGGCCTTGAGGGAAAGGGCGCCAAGGCAAGGATTCACACGATAGCGTGACCTTGCTGATAATGCGATAAAATTATCACCGCTTTTTCCCTGAAAACGGACGCTAAAGCGGCGATAATTTTATCGCGGCGCCTTGATGATATGCCCCTTAGTATCTACTATATAGAATTTTTCACCCGATGGAAACTTTTTTTACAGAACAAAAAGTTGCATGGAGCGTAATGAATACAAGTCAACTTTCGCTTACACACAGAGTTACTCTTGAATGCAAACATTTATAACATATACAATACCTCTACACAGCTATGATGCATTAGGAGCGCACATGTTTTCTCAACACTTTCACCCATTAGCTGCACCAAAGCTGTACACAATTACGTAGAAAAGTTATATACCGGTTAGTCGCCACTATGTAAACTGTAAAAAAAACTTGCACATTCCTTAGATGATGTCATCAGTTATGCCATCAATGATGTCATTTGAGATGTCATCATGTCATAAATGATGTCATAGAACATGTAATGAGTGCTGTCATATGTGAGGGCATAAGCAGTGCATGGCGGGGGCTCAAGATATAGTTAGCGCTGCTATCTAAATCTTATGAATTTCTGTGTTTTCTTAGTTCAAAACGTAATGTTGATGCTGACAAATTCACCTAACTATAATGTAACTTTAATCTAAAAAAATTTCAGTGAAAAAATATATATAAATCTTACCTACTGTCGGTCGTCAGTGAGTACTTATAGTTAGGACCTAGTTTCCATAGACAAAACGATTTTTGTTTTGCTAATAACTTTAGCGCTGTTTGATTAATCTTCACAAACTAGTGTGCCAATCACTGCTCTCTGGAAAGTTTCAGGGGGGAGAAAAAGGGGGATCCAAAAAAGTGCTTTACCTGTGCAGTTTCCCATAGGGATTTTGAGCCCTACTACAGCCCAAACTGCTAAACAGAATTACTCCAAATTTGACAAAAAGCTAGATCTTGGTCCAGAAAGAGTGCTTTTTGTAATTTGGTGCATATCCATTCAGTAGTTTGGAGTTATTAAAGGAAAAATAAATGAGTATATCTAGGGATACAAATCCTAAGTGGAGCCGAAAGATCTCAGGCTGAGATCTGATTGGCTGTCAGCAAGTCCACCAGGAAGTATTGGCAACAATCATGGAACTCAGAGGGGACACTTGTTTTGTATGTGCTTCTTGGGTGGGCCATGTCCCAGGGTGGATGAGTAATTCTAATGGGGGCACATGCGTCCCTCCTTCCCAGGCCAATTTCGGCACTGGGGACCCCATCCACCAGGGCCCAGCCACAAAGGAGAAGGGGTGGGGAGCCACATAGACCCTTTCCCAGTCTGACTTTGGCCCTTGGACCACCAACCCCTGGGGTCTGGTCATGAACATATAGGGGGAGAGGGGCCATGTAGTCCCTCCTCCCCGGGGCCCAGCAGTGCAATCAAAAAGGAGCCAGTAATGACCGGTTTTCCGACCGTCAACGAGTCGACCGGGCGGAAAAGGGGTATAATATGGTGGCGCTGTCTGCAAGACACCGACATCCATATTAAAATGCAGGCGGGGATGTGCCTTTCCATGGCAGCTGCATGGAAAGGCATGAGGTTCCTGAATATGAGGCCTGTTGCGGGCCCCCAGGGTGTTGGGAGGGTGGGGGTGCACATGGGGGATACCTATGGTACCCCCTGCATCTACATGCACATCGTGGCAGGCATCCCACGATATATAACTAACAACGAAGGAGTGACTAAAAAAATTTATAAAAAAGGTGTCTAAAGTGAAGTGGAACGTGGAAAAGATAAATACTTTTTTATATTACCCTCACTCACCCAACTATTGGGTGACGTGCTTCATCATTGGGTATTTTTCACCTGACAGGTAAAAGACCACCACTTTTGTCCATGACGTGAGGCAGACTTCGGTTTCACATCTCTATTACCTGGAAATCCCAGGTTTAACCGGTATTAAGAACCGTGAGTTGAGTAAGACTTGAAATAACGCTGAGGTTAGGGTGCACCTTACAGTGTGCATACCGCCCGGTGTTGAAATTGTTTTTGGTCCTGATGAAAGCTCGGCCGACTTGGCCCACAAGAGCAGAAACATGTCGACCTAATGATTAGGATAATTTGACTCAAAATTAAAGTCTGTATTGTCCTTCTCATCTCCCTTTTTATACAGATGCTCACATTGATCTTTATTAAAGTTTGGTTTGGGTCAGGGTCCGCACCTTTTTAATTTTATCACGTTCACTATTTTTTCACTGGTTTTTATTCAATCCAGCTCCACTGCAACTGCAGGTGTCGCAGCACACCAGACAGGTCTTTTACCTGTCAGGTGAAAAATACCCAATGATGAAGCATGTCACCCAATAGTTGGGTGAGTGAGGGTAATATAAAAAAGTATTTATCTTTTCCACGTTCCACTTCACTTTAGACACCTTTTTTATTAATTTTTTTAGTCACTCCTTCGTTGTTAGTTATATTTAGAATGGGGTACAGGAGTGTCCTTTGAGCCCTTTCTCTCTTGTTGTTGTTGTATAGGCATCCCACGATGCCTGCCACGATGTGCATGGAAATGCACAAGGTGCATCCACAGCATTGTGGCGAGCGGTGCTGTGAGCAGTGGCGGTGGCATCCTAATTGTCGGTGCGGGACCACCGCACCACTGGCGGCCAGTCCCAGCACCGCTAGGGTGGCAGGCAGATGAAAGTCCGCCCACCATCCTAATAGACCCCCAAGTCTGCTCCCAGACTTTTTTGATTTTTTTAAAAGCAATCCTGCTCATAAAAAAATACCTAAAGCGCGGGCTCCCACCCTTCGTTGCTAATTAGCCCCTGGGGGCCAAGTCCCAGGGGCATGATAAAAAAAGTGCGGGGGAGCCCAATCCCTCCACACTGCCCCAGGGACCACCACCCCCCCAAGGCAAAGCATGACTAATTGCAGGGGGCACATGGCCACTCACAGCCCCGGGGACTGCCACCCCCTGGGGCTTTATAGTATAATTTTGGGGGGCATCTAAGGCCCCCCTGAGCCAGGGGGACCACCAACCTCTGAGGCTCGACTTAATTGTAATTGAGGGGGGGGCACCCGGCCCCTTGCAGCCCCAGGGACCACCACCCCCCACAGCTTTAAAAAAAAAATACCCTGTGTTGGGGGCTCAATCCCCCCACACACCCTGGGGACCGCCACCTCCCCGAGGCTTTGTAAATTGTGGGAGGGGGGCCGCACAGCCCTCCTCCTGGAGCCTTGTCATGGCCCTGGGGACCTCCACCCCCCAGGGCTGGCTCCTGCAGTGTCCCGGGGTGCCCACCCCCGGGACACTGTAGTTTGCTATGGCAGGGCGGGAGACTCGCAGCTCCTGCCCTGCCATAGCAAACTTGGTTTGAATTTTGAAAGAGAGAGCAGGGAAACCTGCTCTCTTTCAAAATTCAAACCAAATTGCTTTTCCACACAGTGAGCTGCATATTAGCAGCTCCCCAGGTGTAAAAGCAATGCCGGCTCCCGAGGGACGCGGGGAGGCGGCGGGACCGGTGGGGGATTGGGGACCCCCACGGTCCCCAACGGAGAGGGCCAGCCCAGGGGGATGGGGTCCCCGGCCTCGAAGGGGAGGGGACGGGCCTGAGGTGAGGTGTGCAAACATGCCCCATGGTGCATTTTAAGTTGGGGAAATAATTCCCCCTGAATCCTAAGGGACCCTGGGGTAACTAGCCAACCAGGTGCTTCTAGTAAGTGCCACTGTGCTGCATTGCAGAGGGGTGGTCCCGGCTGCTACACTTTTTACACCGCTCTGCAACGCAGCTCTGTGGCGCTTACTGGAGGTACCTAGTGGACTAGTTGGACCATAGGGACCCTAAGGATTCAAGGGGACTTAATCTCCCAACTTAAAATGGCCACAGGGTGTGTTTACACAGTGGGGACGGGAGGGGACGGGGCCTGAGGTGATGTGTGCTAACACACCCTGTAGCGCGTTTTGAGTTCCAGTATGCGCCACTGTGCTGCGTTGCAGAGAGGTGGTCTGGGCCGTGCACCTTTTTACATCTCTCTGCAACGCGGCTCTGTTGCGCTTACTGGAGGTACTTAGTGGACTAGTTGGACCCTAGGGACCCTCTGGGTTCAAGGAGACTTAATCTTCCAACTTACAACGGCCACAGGGCGCGTTTACACAGTGGGGAAGGGAGGAGACAGGGCCTGAGGTAACGTGTGCAAACACATCCTGTGGCACGTTTTAAGAGGTAGTTTTAATCCCCCTGCCCTATTATATACTAGGGGCTTACAGAGGAGGTCATGCTAATCACAGGGATACCCCAACGCATAGTGTTCCCTAGTGTATGTAGGTCTTTTCACTGTATTCTAAGTGTCTTTTAACATAGGACTGGTTAGGCAGAGTCAGTTACCACTAGTACCCGTCTGAAAAAGTTGAGGGTACAGTATGATTTTGCAACAAGGCTTCTTTCTGCTCTTCTGTTTGTTCTTTCTGGATGCTTTCTTTCTTCCTGCACTTTTCTTCCTCTTTGTTGACTTCTGTTGCTTCTTTCTCATTTCTTTTTTTTATTTCTTTTCATTTTTTCTTCTTTCTTCATATGCCTTTGAAATTCACTGAAAAAACCATAGGTTTCAGGCAAGTTATAGTTGGGAATTAGCATTTTAAAAACCTTAGAAATTCACTGAAAAAACCATAGGTTTCAGGGTCGTTATAGTTAGCTGGACATTTCAATCATACAAAACCATTGAAATTCCCCTGTTATAGTTAGTTGAGATAACTATAACTTGTGCGCCCGTAATGCACTGCTGATGACGTCACATATTACATATTTCATGACATGGTCAGTGCCATCACTCATGACATCACTGATGACATCTCAAATGACACCACTGATGACATCATCCTTGTGATAGAGTGGCAGACCTCCTCTCACCCTAATATAACCTTTGATACACACATTCAAAAATAGAAACTAAAATTTTCAAAAAAATGGACATACCAATACCAGTTACAACAACCTTTTCAGTAATTCCAAGATCTACATACACATCCACTCATTCACTAACAGTCCTATATAGTCACTCATACATGTACTCACTCATCATATGTACTCATACACCTATACATCCTGTTACACACTGCCACACATTCATAGAGTTATATATACACATAGTCACTCATGCTAATAAAGAATCAAACATCCATTTACTTGCATATACAGTTATACACACACCACTGCACTTACTTCTACAGAAACGTACACATACTTACTCTCTTAAACAATCACTTATAGAAACACATACTTATTTATACAGGAACTCTTCCAATCTCTCACTCCCCCATATACTCACTTATATACACCAATACTCACATATACTAGTTTAAAACATATGTATTTACTCATAAAGACACTATTTAGACAGTCATTCACTCACTAACACACCCATACGCACACTCATCCATCCATACAGTCCTGCACACATACTGTCTTCAACACATACAAACAGTGAGTGACTCATTTATTCGTCTATGTGCTAAGTAATACCCCCCACCGAACCATACAGGCACTCATACTGATATTCACAAAACCAACTAATAACCCATATAGACACTCATGAAGCTACTCACCAACCCATGCAGCGACTTATACACAAAGTGAGAGACTGATACAGATATTTACATATTTAAACATTACTCGCTAACACATGTATTCATTAAGATACAATTAGTCAGTTATACAATCAATTTTACAAAAAAATATCCATTTAGACACTTTTTTACCCATTTATTCTTCCATCGACCTTGAGATATACATATATAACAAATATTTAATTTTCAGAAAGACACACATTCACTGGATGAAGTCATCCGTGATGTCGTCAGTGATGTCATTTGAGATGTCATGAGTGATATCACTGACCTTGTCATGAGTGATGTAATATGTGACGTCATCAGCAGTGCATAGCAGGCACATGAGTTATAGTTAGCTGAACTAACTATAACGAGGGAATTTCAATGGTTTTGTATTAGTGAAATGTCCAGCTAACTGTAACGCCCCTGAAACCTATGGTTTTTTCAGTGAATATACATTCATATATTACCTACTGGTGGCCGACACTGGGTAGCTATAGTTAGGACCTAATTTCCATAGGGAAAGTGCTTTTTAACTTGCTTATATCTCTGGCGCAGTTTGACGACTCTTCATGAAAGTTTCCATAAAAAAGTGTCTTCCCAATTCTAATTGTGCATGGAAAGTTTCAGGGTGCTTCAGCGAGCGGGAGCTGAGAAAAATGGGCGAGGGCTGGTCCAAAAAAATTGCGTTTTCCATGTCAATTCCCGTAAGGATTTTGAATATGATTACAGTCCAAATAGCTGAACAAAATTACACCAAATTCGGCAGAAAGCAAGCTCTTGGTTCAGAAAGAGCCCTTTTTTGTGATTTGGTGTAAATCCGTCCAGTAGGTTTTGAGATAATATAGGAAAAAGATATGTATATGTCTGGGTGGAGCCTAACCACATAGCTCATGGTGGGATCTGAATTGCTCTCAGCACTTCAAACAGGAAGTGCTGGCAGCTATCTTGGGAACAATATACATGATAGCCCCCCACTGAAATGCTTTGTAGTGAATGGCAGGTTTTGAGGATCACAAAAAGGAGAACGCACAAAGGATGATAACACATTTTAGTTGCAATATACATCATTTGTTGATGGCACCATATTAATTCTAGGAATTGTTGTGTGTTCTAAGTTGATTTTACCATGTGAAAAAGCCTTCTGCTGGGATTTCATGAATAATGTTTGTGAGAAAACTGCTTTCTCATAATTTTCCCATGGTTGTTACTCTAGGAACTAAAATGAGAGCATATTTTCTGTAAATTCACACTATCTTTCTCAGCTATATGAGAATAAAGTCTGACATTCTCAGTAAAACATGAACTTCCAACAGGAGCAGACTGTCAGTTAATTCCCTTGTGTCTTATTTATGACAAAAGTGTGGCACACCTGAAGCCAGCTTGATTGAATCAAACTGGTAAAACTTAAAACATTTAATTTAGAAAGGAACAACATGAGGGGGTTCATTTTCTCATCGAAATTATGGTTAGTCCTGTAGAATGAAAAAGTAGGACACATTTTAAGTGAGTTCTCAAATATCTTCCTCTTCAATTTCATTAAAACATTCTGACCTCAGACTAAAATATGCACTTTCAACACCAGCAGCAGACTGCCAGTAAACTCCCTGGTGATCAGCAGCTTTACTACCTAGAGTGCCAACATTCTGAATCTATGCCAAAAGTGTGGCACATCTGAATGCCATTTTGATGGAATCTAAATGGAAAACTGAAATTGTTTTCTGCTGAGGATACTGCAGTTATGAGGGAAATAGGGAGCTACATAACACGTCTCCCAAGATGGCCACCAAAGAAACAAATGTAGCACAAATATCACCCAAATGTAGCCAAAGTATAGCCCAATGACAGAAGTGTGCAAAACATGTCATTCTATTGTTAATTTGCAGTTTGATATAGTGCAAACTTGACAGAAAGGTATTGGAGTGCTTTACATGAGCATAAGTTACATTACACAAGGACACATTCATTTTGAGGTCTGGCAAACAAAGTAAAAAATAAAGAAAATTGGGCAGGGTAGGAATACCTTGACCCCCCAGATATGGCAAGGAGTGTCCAGCAGGTTAAAAATCTTTTTTTTTTATTTTGCTGAAAATTTGTGGATAGATCCACAGCATTTCTTTAAAAAAAAGACATGTGTCATTTTTCTAAAGCCCCCCAGTGGGCCAAATCACGGGGCATGAGGGTAATTAAGAAGCAGGACCATTTCTAGCATTTAGTGCCCCGGGGAGGTGGGGGTCCTTGGGGCTTTAGAAAAGACTAGGAGGGGGCCCATGAGCCCCTCTTCTTGATTACTGGCCACGGGGACACCACCTCCCTGGGGCACATACATTATTTAATAAACAAAGAATGCGAGGGAGACCCTACGGCCTCCTCCACGGCACTGGCACCGCCACCTCCCTCGGCAGTAATAATATGTGGGGGAGCCACTCGACTCCCCTGCGGTCCTGGGGATTGCCACCTCCCCGGGGCACTATAGTATACAAATGCAGGGGGCCACTCACTGTCCCGGGGACTGCCACTTCCTCAGGGCTATTAAAGATTGAAGTGCTATAGATTGAAGTGCGGGGCTCACTCGTCCTTGGGGGCCAGATACCCCTCCTGTTACCTCCACTAAGCCCCACACAGCAGGATTGCTAAGAGGTCTTTGAAAGCCTCGCCCCATTTCTCTACCACTCTGCAAACGCGTCTCCTGATGCACTACTGTTGGGGAATAAAGTCTTCTTGGATGCTGAGGGACCTTGGGGCAAAGAATCCCTCCTGGTACTTTCTGTAAGTCCGACACAAAGGGATTCCTGAGGACTGGTCAGAAGCCCTGCCCTGTTTCTCCACCACTCTGTAAATATCATTACTACTTAAAAAAACTGAAATTCACTGAAAAAAACAAAGGTTACAAGGACGCTATAGTAAGGCTCGGGTTTCACTTGTACAAAACAAGTGAAATTCAGCAGTTATAGTTAGCTGAGATAACTATAACTCATGCCCCACAATGCACTGCTTATAGCCTCACCTATTATATCACTCATGACATGGTCAGTGACATCATTGTTTGATATCTCAAATGACATCACTGATGACATCATCCACTCACACCCCAAAGAACCTTTCATGTACTCACTCCCACACAACCATTCACAAACCCGTTCACAGACCCAAACCACTTATACACCCACTAATTGATTTATGAGTCTACTCACACATCCCCTCACTTTCCATACAGTCACTCATACACCCACTCACTTACTAATAAAGCCACTGACATATCCACTCATTCACCCCTTCAGCTACTCACACACTGAGTCAGTCACCCATAGAGCTGCGTACACACCTACTCACTCACCCATACAGTCCATCACACAGCTACTTACTTACCCATACAGTTACACACATTCAGCTACTCATACATATACCAACACATAGGGCCCGATTCACAGAACTAACTTAAGACAAAATCCTAAACTTACTACAATTTTGGTATTCACAGAAGGCACTAACTCATTTTGGTATTCACAGAAGGCACTTACTCATTATGTTATTCACAGAAGTTAGGAGTCCTAACTTTAGGACTCCTAAATGCCTTCTGTGAATACTGAAAGACTTAAAGTTAGGATTTTTCCCCCTATAAGGATGATGGCTCCCGATATCCACATCCCCCTCCAAATGAATATCGAAGTCCCCACACAAAAATAAAGGGACTGGCCACTCTGCCAATTCAATACTTAAGTAATGTAGAACAGCCGGATCGTCCAGATTGGGTCCGTACACAGAGAATACTGTCACTGCGGAGCCATTAATGACCAATTCCAAAATGCCTTCAGTGAATACCAAAAGTCTTAAAGTTAGGATTTTTCTCAGTTTAGGAATAGTAAAGTTAGGACTCCTAAATTTAGGACTCCTAAACTGAGAAAAATCCTAACTTTAAGACTTTCGGTATTCACAGAAGGCATTTAGGAGTCCTACAGTTAGGACTCCTAACTTCTCTGAATACCATATTCACTCACCTATACAGTCACTGACACAAGCACACACTCATCCATTATAGAGACTCACATTCACTCACTCACCCATTTAGTCACTCATATACCCCATCACTCACCTGTACTGCCTTTCACATACCCAGTTACTCACCCATATACCACTGACACATCCACTCTCCCTTCCACACAGACATACACACACTCACTCACCCATACAGCCCCTTACATACACACAAACTCACTAACCCATAAAGCCACTGGCTCACCCACTCCCTCATCCATACAGTCAGTCACACACCTCCTCACCCACCCACACATACACTCAGACACCTCTACAGGTACTCAGACAACCCATCAATCACCCATACAGCCACTCACGTACCCACTCACACACCCATACAGCCACTTAGATACCAACTGATAGACTGAGACAAATATTCACATAACCAGTGACTCACCCATACATTCACTGGGATGCCTAATCACTCAATTATACAATCAGTGATGCACCAACTGAATCATCCATACATGCACTCATACACCCACTGATTACCCAATACACCTTCGTATAAATATTTAACACTCAAACTTTTAAAAACACTCACAATCACTGGATGATGTAATCAGTAATGTAATCAGTAATGTCATTTGAGATGTCATCAGTGATGTCATCATCAATGTCACTGACCATGTCATGAGTGATGTAATATCATAAGCAGTGCATAGCGGGGGCGCGATTTAGAGTTAGCTCAGTTAACTATTACTGATGAATTTTACGGGTTTTGTACGAGTGAAACCTGAGCCTAACTATAATGTCCTTGTAACCTTTGTCTTTTTTCAGTGAATATACACACCAGTTCCGCCATAAACGCGTTCCGGCCGTTACTGGCCTTGATCACCTGACAACGCTCATTGGATGGATCCCCCAATTTAAAGTGACAGTGCTCAATAGCCAAGATGAAAGGCATGAAAAACAGACTCTCATCATGTTCAATGCTTACATAAACGTATAAATAATAACAGCTTTAAATACGCAGATAGAACATTGTATTTTGTACCATAACAATTTTTTTCCATATCTTAAATTTAAAATTGACACAAGTTCAAGTCAACGTAAAGTGCCTAAGACTATAAATCTAATGTTCACAGCAGCATATATAGATGACATAATGTCATTATACCTTGTCGAAAAATAAATAAATAAATCTATATATATAAAGTGCAAGAAGGTGCAAATAGAGCTAGGGGTTTGACAATAAATCTTATTCAAACAGTTGATTCCCACAAATGCAGATTTAAATGTATAAATATTTTAAAACATATATAACTATAAATATAAATATAAATACACTTCAACTGTCTAAAATCAGATAAAATTGTTCCAATTTTTGCCTAATAAAAGTATCTAATTATCAAAAGACGATCAGAAGTTGCATATTTCATCCAGTTACCTGTGTAAGGTTTAAGATAACATGTAACCCTCCAAAATACCTTTATACACTATATCTCTAAAACCGGGGAAGCTAAAGTCAAGGTAAATAATGTGTGATACCTGTGATGCCTTGATGGTATCACCATAATAGAACCTGTCATATATGTATGTTTTGTGCGTGACTAGATTTATTCACAGGATCAAGGAAACTCTAACAATGGTAAAATTGTTAAAATTGTAATCCTGTCCCATCCTACAAGTATGTGTGCAGATCCTCACTCGTGTTGAGGCCCCCTGGACGCCCCGTGTCTAACTCCAGTATGTATCGAGTTTCCAAGTGTCTGAGCTTAGCTTCCCCGTTGCCACCTCTTTTTTGCGGCGGTATCACATCTATAACATAGTACTTCAGGTATTTAAGACTACTGTTATGCCATTCCTTAAAGTGTCTTGCAACAGGGTAGCTGGAATTGTTATTAACAATGGCCCTGGTGTGCTGCAAAATCCTCTTATGTGCAGCCAACTTGGCACTACCAACATATTGGAGATTGCAACTGCACTCAAGAATATATACTGCATAATTAGTTTTACAAGTCAAATGTTGATTGATCTCATGTGCTCGATTGTTAAAAGCTGTCTGATATGTTGTCTTATTCATGCCATACTGACAGGCTTTACAGTTAGAGCACTTGAAAAAAAACCTTTCTAGCTGTGAGCCACATCCCTGCATCCTGGTCCTCTGGGATACTCTTAACCTATGTGTTGCCCATTGATGCTGTTTTTCTGTATGTAATGGCAGGTTTCTTTGGAAGGAAACCTCCTATTACTGGATCCTCCAGCACTATAGGCCAATTACGTCTTATGATGACCCTCAGTTGTTTCTCCTGTCTCGCGTATGACATAATTAATCTAGGGGCATATTATCAAGGGATTTATCTCCGCTTTTTTGGCTTTAAAAGCCAAGAAAGCGGAGATAAAATTATCTCCCTATCAGCAACAGGGTGCTAACACACAAATTCGCATGTTAGCACCCTTTTTCTCTACGCTTCCCCTTGCATCTCTAATGAGATGCAAAGGGGGCGTTCCAGAGAAAAATAATAGGAGAAATGTTGTTAAGCGACATTTCTCCTATTATCAAGGATTTCGCTAACCCGGTTAGTGATAAAAAAAGCAGTGCTAACCGCGGTTAGCACTGCTTTTTTTACACCTGCTATTTTCCTGACTTAGCCATGATACCCTATGGAAGGTGGATATCATGGCTAAATTTGTGAACCCCTATCATCAAGGTAACTCCAAACTTCGAGAGATTATCGTTGGTTTTCCAGTGATAATCTCTCATTAAAATTCAGATTGACATCATTATTATTGATCTGGGCAATTAATTCATTCACACTTTGCTCAGTGCCCTGCCATACAATGAATAAGTTGTCAATAAATCTCAACCAAGATATTACTTTTTCATTATAAATATGCTCAAATTGTTTCTTGAGGACCAGCTCCTCCCACCTGCCCATGAACACACATGCATAACTGGGGGAGAAGCTGGCCCGCATAGCCACCCCCTGTATTTGCTGATACATTTGATTTTTATACAGAAACAGACTTTTTCTAGGCAGAACATCAACATATTAATCAACATTTTGTTGTACTGAGCATATTTCAACGGTCTATTTGCCAGGAAATATTCTACTGCCCTGATGCCATCATGATTCCTAATACATCTATATAGTGAGGACACATCCAAAGCTATCAGTAAATATCCAGCTTGCCAGTGTATGTTTTTAATCTTGCAAAGAAAGTCACTAGTATCCTGCACATAGGATTTCAAGTTTTTTACATTCTCCTGTAAAAAATAGTCAATGTATATCGACATGTTTTCAAGTGGCCCATCGCATGCTGCTATAATAGGCCTGCCTGGTGGCTTATCCATGCTCTTATGTACTTTGGAAATAAATTATATTACAGGAATAGTTGGTTGCTCCTTTTAAAAATATTTATACTCCTCTAAGTTCAATAAGGCTTTTCCATACCAATAATTTTGTAGTTAAACAATAAATAAGTCTATGTTTACTTGCTAAAATGCATATAGTCATCTCACAAAAGTAAAAACTGAAAAATAGCTAGCAGTGAGAGACATGAGGATTTTGGGGTCCTTCCTAACCTAGGGAGAGGACCAAGCAGATGCCTTGAACACAAAGAGCACATCAAGCTGAAATGATTTGGCGGTGGTCCCATCCTCCTAGGACCACCCCAAGCACAGGTATGGGCAAAAATACAAACCCAACCAAAGGCCCTGCAAAGCATTATGGGACAATATTCTAGAGTGCAGTGAATATTATAGTATCCAATATCAAAACACTCCACAAGGGAGAGGCTCTGGGCTCAGCTGAGAGCTAATACTATAATATTCACTAAACTCTAGAATCTCATCCCATAATGCTTTGCTGGGCCTTTGGTTGGCATTGTATTTTTGGCCCATAACTTTACTTGGGGCGGTCCTAGGAGGATGGGACCACCACTGAATCGTTCAGCATGATATGCTCTTTGTGTTCAAGGAATCGGCTTGCCCTTCCCCTAGGGAAGGGGTGACCCCAAAATCATCACCTCTTTCATTGCCTTATATTTTTCAAAGTTTACTTCTGTGAATTGGTTATATGCTTTTTTTAGCATGTAAAGGTAAAGTTGATTTACCAAAGGTTTGTGGGTACAGTAGATAACTAAATTGCATAGCTTAGTTGCCAAATCTCCACAACTGCCGCTAGTGCAGCAGAGTTTATTACCCAGGGTTAGAAATTACTATTGCTGATCAATTTCAGTATTTTTCTTTTAGTTTAAAATTTTACATTGGCACTCAAATTTCCACCTCAATAATGTCACTTCAAAGAATGATATATATATCCAGATAGACAGTGGGCTCACAGAAGTGCCCTTTAACTGCTGGTGCTGACATTTTTTAGGTAAACCATCACCCCAACAAATGTAATACATGCAAGTAATTAAAGTAGCACTTCCAAGAAATTGTACAGCTGTTTTGTATTTGCACTCATCAAAAGCCACTGATGCGTTTCGACTAATCCTCTTTCTCAAAGTGGCAATGTTCAAACTGATGAGTCGTCCTTTGCTGACTATTTATGGATTTCACAAAGAGGCCTTATGGGTGTTACAGTCTATAATTATTTACACTGAGTCACTTATTGAGCCCAACAAAGTTCTAAACATTTTCTCCTGTATAAGATATAATGCCTCTTCAACATTAGCAACATATTAGGCATTCCTAAGCCCGTTAAACTAGAAAGCCTTCCTTACGGGCCACATCGACATCTGAGTGACAATTACAGGATATACCCCCTCACTGCTGGAAACATATCCTTACCATGGTTAATTGAATAGCGTACTGAGATTCCATGCCTTCCAGGCAGTCGTCGTCTCCCAATGTAAGTACACATCGCAATGATTAGTATTGCACATAATTCTCTACTGATTAATATCTCTTTGCGTTCCTCAGCATGCCGGGCGCAGCTGCCAAAATTCAAATCCAGATGCAAAGTAGTCCCGCCGCAGTGTGTTCTATCTGCTTGTGCTGACGATATTTGAGGCAGACCTTCACCCCAACAAATGTAGTGCATCCAAAGAATTAATGTCGCACTCCCATGAAATGTAAAGCTGTTTTTATTAGCACTCATCAAAAACCACTGACAAGTTTTGACTAACCATTTTTCTCAACGTGGCAAAGTTCAAATTAATGAGTCCGTCTTTGCTGGCTGTTTATGGATTTCACTAACAGACATTCTGGGATTTAGGGCCATATGTATCATTCAAAATTGCGATTGCAAACACCTAAATTCACAGAATTTCGGCGTTTGAGATCGCAATTAGGCTTAATGGTATGTATAAAAGAAAAACAGCCTTGCAAAATAAGGAATCGCAAAATGTGCGATTCCTTATTTTGCGGCGATTCCTTAAATGGAATGTATGAGGCACCCAAGTTGTGCGTATATGGCATAAGGAATCGCAAATTACCATCAACTACAGGTTGGTGGTAATTCGTGATTTCATTAAAGAAATGCACATTTTTGCATTTTTCAGAGTGGCATGTGGTACAGACACATGCCCTTAGGGCATGTATGTGCGCCACATGTGCACCCATGCTCATTTCAGGTGTGCAACAGGGTGTCCTTTTGACACCCTGGCACACTTGAAATTGCATTCTCAATTTGCGATTCTCTAATTGAGAATCGCAAAATGAGAATGTCTTCCCATTCATTCCTATGGGCCTCTAGGCCCATAGGAATGTCCCATTCATTCCTATGGGCCTCTAGGCCCATAGGAATGAATGGGAAGGTAGTCCTTAATTGCGAATTGCAATTTGCAATTTGCAATTAAGGAATATGTAGGATTCACAACATTTATTGCAAATCCTACATACATAGCGTTTTGCGATTCTCAAATAGCGATTCTCAAAGATTCGCTATTTGAGAATCGCAAAACCTGACATTGATACATATGGCCCTTAGAGTCCATAATTGTTTACACAGAGTCAATTATTGCACCCAACAAAGTTCTAAACATTTTCTCCCGTGTAACGCATAATTGGGCATATTATCAAGAACGGCGTGAAAAATTATCGCCGGTTTAGTGTCAGAAAACTGCAGCTAAAGCGGCGATATTGGGCTTGATAATATGCCCTTGAGAATTCAAATAGAAGTCCATGTTCTGGTGTGATACAGAAAAGGGGGTGGTGATGAACAGAGTGTCTGAATTAAGCAGACCACTCTTACCCAGTCCAAAGATCAGGGCTTGATCCATCACCGTTATTTATCTCACTGCCCCATCCCAGCTCAGAACCTGGCTATATGCAAATTAGTCTGTCCCTGGCCCAGTGCATCATGGGAACAGGGCAGACCAAACTACCAAGCCAATTCTTCACCAGAAAGGAGACAAGCTACCGGGGACCGGTTTCTGGCATTTCAGCCTCTTCGGCCCGGCTTGCTTGAATCCTGATGGAGCAGTGAGAAAGGGACTCATGTCTGAGTATACCCTGCCACACCTATAGTGGCCAAAACGATACAGAAAAGGGGGTGGTGATGAACAGAGTGTCTGAATTAAGCAGACCACTCTTACCCAGTCCAAAGATCAGGGCTTGATCCATCACCGTTATTTATCTCACTGCCCCATCCCAGCTCAGAACCTGGCTATATGCAAATTAGTCTGTACCTGGCCCAGTGCATCATGGGAACAGGGCAGACCAAACTACCAAGCCAATTCTTCACCAGAAAGGAGACAAGCTACCGGGGACCGGTTTCTGGCATTTCAGCCTCTTCGGCCCGGCTTGCTTGAATCCTGATGGAGCAGTGAGAAAGGGACTCATGTCTGAGTATACCCTGCCACACCTATAGTGGCCAAAACGATACAGAAAAGGGGGTGGTGATGAACAGAGTGTCTGAATTAAGCAGACCACTCTTACCCAGTCCAAAGATCAGGGCTTGATCCATCACCGTTATTTATCTCACTGCCCCATCCCAGCTCAGAACCTGGCTATATGCAAATTAGTCTGTCCCTGGCCCAGTGCATCATGGGAACAGGGCAGACCAAACTACCAAGCCAATTCTTCACCAGAAAGGAGACAAGCTACCGGGGACCGGTTTCTGGCATTTCAGCCTCTTCGGCCCGGCTTGCTTGAATCCTGATGGAGCAGTGAGAAAGGGACTCATGTCTGAGTATACCCTGCCACACCTATAGTGGCCAAAACGATACAGATATGTTCTGGTGTGAGCATGGGCTTCTATTGGAATTCTCCAGGGCATATTATCAAGCCCATTATCGCCGCTTTAGCAGCAGTTTTCTGCCGCTAAACCGGCGATAGTTTTAACGCCGTTCTTGATAATATGCCTCAATGTCTCTTCAACAATAGCAATATATTAGGCACTCCTGGGCCCGTTATACTTGAACACCTTCCTGTTACAGGCTGCATCAGCATCTAAGTGACAATTACAGGGTATACACATATACGCATTATCTAATGGCGTTCGCCAGTGGGTAGTTATAGTTAGGACCTAGTTTCTATGGGGAAAACATGTATTGCTAATAACTTTGGCTCCATTTGATGAATCTACATAATTTTCAAAGCTAGTGTGCCAGTCAATTTATCTGCTGTGTATAAAGTTTTGGGCTGATTCGTGAAGTGGGAGCTGCCAAAAAAGGAGGGGTCTCAAAACAAGTTTTCCCCATGCAATATCCCTTAGGGAATTTAGACATGACTCCAGCCCGAACTGCTGACCGGAATTACACCAAATTTGGCAGAAAACTAGATCTTGGTCCAGATAGAGCTCTTTTTGTAATTCGGTGGAAATCTGTTGAACAGCATTTTTTATATATATTCAAAAGCAAATAAACATATCTTTTTACACATTTATATATAAAAACCGAAAATATATCTGTCAAAAATATATATACATACACACATGTATACCGATATATATGTCATCATCAAATCTTTTGTGTTAACAGACAATGTGCACTCTGAGGTTGCGATCGTAGTGCAATTAATTTATTAAAGGTCAGACAAACACCCTATGTGTTTCAGCTAAATGGGCTTGCTTATGGGTAGAGAGTAAACAACAGATTTCATATTACGCAAGTACAATAAGAAACACACATGACAGTCAACAAAACCTTAAACCCCATTATAATGGAAGGCAGATGGTGTTATATGAAAACTTCTGAGGGTCTTTAGTCCCTCTGTCTACTGGATGATTATTTCAGTGATGGAGCCAGATTAAGCTTTGTCTCTGATACACTTTAGGTCCACCGGCCTGTAAATGAGGGGAGCGGTTAGAAGGTTTCAACTGCAGTTGTGACGGAGTACCCTCTCTGCCAAACTCTAAATCTGGCCCTTTATAACTACTTTTTTTTGGCATAGTAAAAGCTATTTCTTTTGTGGTAATAGCTGAGCTAAAGCTTTCTTGAATTGTTGAAATGGTACATGAATCTGAGAGTGAAGTTTGCCCCTTTATTCTTTAGGTTCAGAGGTACACCATTGTGGCATCTGAAGCCAACACTTAAATTGACCTTATGGAACTTCCTGAATCATTAGCTGCATACCTTTTTGAAAAGTGGTCATAATCAAAGGAATTTCGGGGCATATTATCTACAGATGCCGATAAATATCGCTAACCGTGTCTAGCGCAGTTGTATTTATCGCAGACTATCACTGGATTTTATCGCCCGGTTAGCGCGTTATTAACAACGCTTATCACCAGGGTGATAAAAAAATCCAGCGATAGTGGCGTTTTTGGGGGATATTGCTGGAAATCCAGCAATATAACTACGGAAATCAGGAAATCCTTGCAGATACGGCATGGTGGACTTAGCCTGATGATCCACCTCCCATTCAGCGGATGGCCAAGTCAGGATTTTAGGAGGTGTTAGAATCTGGCCAAAAGTGCGCTTATAGTGACTTTTTACATCGTTAAGAGGTTGCGGGGCCGCATTGTTAATATTACAATGTTCAGTTCGCCACCTTTTCCATGATGTTTCCAGACGGAACACCTACTTTGCATCTCATTAGCGATGTATATTGCTGAGATGCGTAGCGTCACTGAAACGACTGCTAACATGTGCTAACGCATGTTAGCGCGGTATTGTTAATAGGGTGATAGCATTTTCGCCGCATTAGAGGCAAAATGTGCCGCTAAAGCGGCGATTAAGCCCTTGATAATATGCCCCTAAATTTGTCAGTGCTGAATTTACTTATAGGTTAACCTCAGTCAGTTCTGCATGGCATAGATTGATGGTGTTTGGACTAGGGGTCTCATGGTAAAAGGTGAACAAATGATGATGTGGCCAATTAATTTAGGGATTGTTTGTGCCCTATATCCAACCCAACATGAGATCTGTTCTGGATCATTTTATAAGAAATATCATTCTAAATCAATTTAAGTTTGTTACTAGTCAAAAATCTCGACTCATGTATACAGTCAAACAAATCTAATAGCTTACCAATGGTTTTAAGATGAAGGACAGGACCTTCTTTGTCCACCTTGGAAGCTTGTACACAGAAATCTGTGATTTCAAGTTTGTATCAATAATGTCTCCTTCACTGCGAGAAATAGTAGGAATGAAAAATCATTATAAATATGCCTTGTCTGGCAGGCTTGAAAGCTATACACTCATCACTGAATCTGCAATTTGTCAAGTTGTTAGTGAATTGAATTGATTCTTACATTTTCTGAGGAATTAACCACTAGCATCACCATACTTCACTCTCAGTTGTAATCCAGCCATGTCCCTGTTGTGGCAGAAAAACAACATACACAATGTATTCTAACATTACATTCAACAGCTCCAAGCTGCTAGCAGTTCCCTGTACGAGTCATGTAGCTTATAAGGATATGATTTGAGTTCTCCCTACACATTCAAAATGTTGTTGTATGGACTGGTGACAACATACCTACTTTAATTCAAGAGAAAGACAATCTACTAACTAATTTCATCATTGCCTCAAGCACAGCAGCCTAAAAGCATGGAGATACTGATTAAGCCCACTGGTCCATAAATACTAACATCTGTCTATACATCATTTATGAATATTTCCAGGGCCTGTTTCACAATTTTTCTGAGTGCTCCAAAACAATTGTTTCCCAATCTACATATGCCTGGACTCCATACCCTCCTGGCAATTTAATTTGGTCATTTCCATGGATGTATGCTATGGTTTAGAATGAGGGTAGTAATGCTGAATCACACATTTTTATGAATGCTTTTACTTATAAATTGTATTGACTCAGAAAAAGTATACCATGCCCAAAATGATATATTGTTTTGGGATTTAAAAAAAAAAAGATTTTGCATTTATTGGGATCCGCCTTTAAATTATCTACTTTGAAGAAATCCCCTGCTTTATTTTTCCACAGCAACAGAACTGTGAGAAGTTCCCTCCGTTTAATAACATATAGCTTGTTCATTTAGTAGTATGCTTTATTGCTAGTAATGTATAACACTTTGAAGGTTTAGGGTATTATGTTTTATTCTTAATAGTAAATTCTTTATGTAATATTTTATTTACTTTATAGAATATACATTATATTTTTAGATCATTTCATACAAATGTTATAATCATGCTTATTTATGTTTTATGTGTAAATGTAATAGCTGTGTGCTTATTATTTTTTATGTATTGCTTTTAACTTGTGTTGTAAGGGTATTTATGTTTTAGTTAATATATGTTTTAAAGTTGGAATTTTAACCTTGATGCAGAAATGTTTGTAATTAATGGTTTCAGATTTATTTGTGTCTTTTAATCAATTGTGTTCTATATCAATATTTGTTATGCTAATATTTTTTATGTTGATATTTAGATATTTGATTGACAATATTTTTTCTCTCTTTGGTTTTGCCATGTATATTTAAATGCATGTTCTGATATTTTGTTGTGGTATTATTGTGTTTTAAATAGGCTGCATTTATTATTGTATTTCAATATTTTCTGGTGAATATTGTGACATAGAATCCTTAGATGGAAGAGTTAAAATGACAAACAGAAAATGTATGTATTAGCAAGGTATAATAGGGGCTTTCTTAGCAGGGTGATTAAACAGAGGATGCAAGATAAGGCTAAATAGATTAGATATATTTTAAAACTATTCCTATAGAAAAGAAAACTTAGGAGTAAGAAAGGTTCCTGTACAACAAACAGTACTATTCACAATTCACAAATGCTGTTAATGCGAGAGCAGGGAGATACTGGCAGACAGAAATCAAGTATATTTGAAGCATCAAAGAGAGATTGCATTCATAAACAAGTGATGAGGAATTTCCTACCAAACATGCGCAGGTAGGCCAGACTAATTTGAACTTTATTTTGAATTTATTTTGATCGATTTATGATTCTATGTCAGGAGCGGAGGCTTCTGATTAGGCTGTCATTTTCTCCATTTATTGTACTGCAGCAGCCTTTAAAAGTGTAAACATTATAAACAAACTCCATTTCCCATGAACACCAGGGAAAATGGAAACAAAAAACGTCCCATCAGTAACTGTCCAATCCCGTGCCAGGACTCCTCATATCTTCCTGTGTTGGCACTCTATCCTTCTCTTTCTTCGCTGCTCCAGCAGCAGACAGATGAGTGCCTTTGTTTTCTATGCATTTCTGACTGAATTTTGATGTGTAATGTTATTGGTTAAAATGCGCAGTCTACCGCGTTACGGTTTTATTTGAGGTGACTGCGTGTGTTTTGCCGCGGGGGCGATATCCGTCACTTACGCGGTAGTGTTTCCTTGGGCTCTGTGCGCGGCCGGCCTCCCGCCGCTAGGGGACCGCGCGTACGGTGCTGCCGCTCTGAGGAGCTTGACCCCCCGTGAGGCGCGAGTCGTTGAGTGCGCTTCGTTGTACGTCGGACAAGCGGCTCAGAGGTCTCGGGTATCACGGGGGAAGACCGGCGGGTATAATTGGCAGCGCTACAGCTAAAAATACAATAATCAGAGCCCCTGCCTGGAGCCTGAACACCCGCGTCGCGCGGGTACGGTATTTGGTTTGATTTTGGGACCGGCCCAGGCAGGCTTTCTTCTTGCCTCATAACAGAGGCTGCTGGGTCCCAGTATCTTATTAACCTGACCTCGCTGCGGTGGGAGGATGCATATCTCTGGGCCTTGTCCCATAATTAACCCCTGAGTAGCTTAAAGCCTTGCTGTGGAGGCATAATGGAATATGCAGAATATTACGAGGAGGAGGAAGAGCAGCAGGTCATTTACTTACCGGTGGATGACCACTTCTGTCAGATAATGGATTCCTCCCTGTTGAAAGCAGTGACGAGGGTGGTGGCACCCCTAGAACAGAAACTTGACCAACTGCAAGCGCAGTGCCAACCCCTGGGGTAGGGACCAGCCCTTTCGGGACAAAAGGATCCTATTCCTTCGAGCCAAGTATCGCCGAGTACCACAGAACCCAAGAGGAAGCGTTCTTCGGATGCGGGGGTGGACTCTGATGCATTTTCGCGTTTGAAAAAGGCCTTTTTAGAAGCTAAGACCACGGATACCCCTTCGACCTCAAAGAAGGTTCAGACTGCGGATTTGAGGGGAGATCAAGATGATGCGGCCACAATCGACCCGGACGAGTCTCCCCAAACCTCGGATGGAGATGGGGATCCAGACCATTCGTGGCAAAGCCCCTCCCAACCCACCCAATTGTCTAGTTCCGACCCCAGTTCGGACATGCTCAACCCGGACGAGCTGCTCCACCCACGCTCTTCACACTGGGTTCCCGCTCCCAAAGTGGCAGCTTACATGGCGGCAAGGCTGCGTAAGCCCCTAGACCAGGAGGTGCGTAGCTGCCTTCGGGCCGAGGGCCCGTGCCCCTCCTTGGAGGGTAAAGTTACGGTTACCCCGGAAATTGACCCCAAGATGTCCACCTTCCTCACCAAATTTGTGAAAGACCCCAAAAAGGGCATAGACCGTTCTTGGAGGGCCTGCCAGGATAAGCTATTAGACACGGCAGGGCCGTTGGCGAAAATCTTGGACATGGCTGAGGATGCCAAAGCCTCGGGATCCCTGATTTCCCCGGAGACCCTTTCCGGTTGGGCGCAGAGGCCGATCATTTTTCTGGGGAATGCAAATGTAGCCTTCTCTACAGAAAGGAGGAGATCTATCCTCATTAAGATAGATCCGAAGTTGGGGGAACTGGCTACATCGGAAGCAGGTCCGATGGCGGAGGGGAACCTCTTTGGAGACCTGTTCGTCAAGGAACTGGGTAAATTCGTAAACACATTTAAATCCCTCGACAAGGCACAGACATCAGTGAAACGGATCTTCACCCCTCGTGTTTTTGGGGCAGCCAGCCGAGGAAGGGGGCGCTCGTCTGGCAGACCTTATACTAGAGGTTCCTTCAAACAAGGTGATTCCCATAGAGGTCAATACCAAGACCCCGACAAGTTCGGGAACTTCTACCAGACCAGAGGCTATCCCCGCCGCAGAGGTGGAAGAGGAAGAGGTGACGGCGGCTACCACAATAACAGAGGTGAGACTCCAGAATGTGAGGGGTCTGAAAGTTGGGGGCAGACTCAGATTTTTTCTTCAGCCATGGTCTTCACTTACCTCAGACATTTGGGTCTTACAGACCGTCGAAGGGTTTCACATAGAATACTCGGGACTCCCCAATCAGCCCGTTCGTCCCAGACCCATCGGCTTCACGCCCGACCAAGTCGCTCTGATAGACAAGGAGGTCGCGGACCTTCTCCTGAAAGGAGCCATTGTACAAACGTAGTTGCACCCGAGGGGTTTCATCAGCAACCTTTTTCTTGTAGTGAAACAGGATGGGGGCCATCGCCCGGTGATAAATCTCAAGGAATTCAATGGCTGGCTCATCTACCGCCATTTCAAGATGGAGGGGATCCATCTCCTGAGAGATCTCCTTCAGGAGGGGAACTGGATGGTCCGTTTGGACCTGAAAGACGCCTATCTCACGATTCCCATCTTCGCTCCCCACAGGCGTTTTCTTCAGTTTCAGTGGGGTCAGCGGACTTACGAGTTTGTCTCCCTCCCTTTTGGACTATCGTCCGCTCCGTGGTGCTTTACCAAGGTGCTCAAACCGGTAGTGGAGCGACTGCACACGGAGGGCATTCGTCTTATAATATATCTGGACGATATGCTCCTCCTGAGTCAGTGTCCCCGAACGTTGTTGGCTCACCTTCAAAGAGCGGTCAGCCTTTTGGAATCGTTGGTGTTCATAGTCAACCAGGTCAAGTCGGATCTCTTCCCGGCACGACGAATGCAGTTCCTGGGTTTTCTGATAGACTCAGTGGAAGCCACTTTGTCACGGCCTTCACGGAAATTGTCCAAGATCAGGCACGAGTTGAGACGTACTCTAGCGCGTCCGACGATCCTATTACGACACCTGGCCAGGGTGGTCGGTCTCTTGTCGTCTTCCATTCAGGCGATCTTTCCGGGGCCCCTTCATTACCGGGCCCTTCAACGCCTCAAGGCCATGCATCTTCGCAAAGGTCTGACCTACTCACAGGTCGTTCCCCTCACGGAAGAGGCGAGAACGGAGCTTCGATGGTGGATCGAACACATGGACGCTTGGAACGGGCGGGCCATCTTCGGTTCGAAACCGGACTTAGTAATAGAATCCGACGCCAGCGGCCTGGGATGGGGGCACGCTGCGGCGATGTCTCTACAGGCGGAGTCTGGTCATCTGCAGAAAAAGGCCTTCATATCAACTGCCTGGAGTTAATGGCAGGTTCTTTTGCAGTGAGATGTTGGACGAAAGACAAGATTCAGTGCTGTGTCATCTTGAAGATGGACAATGTGGCGGCAGTGCGCTACATCAATCATCTGGGAGGTACCAGGTCCAGGGCTTTGTCCGACCTGGCCCGGACCCTATGGGAGTACTGCCTATCCAACGAGATTTCCCTGCTGGCGGAACATCTTCCTGGCTCCGACAACCGAGTGGCGGATTGGTGGTCTCGTCACTGGAGGGACACCAGCCTATGGCAACTTCGCCCAGACGTGTTCGAGGCGGTCAGGGACAGGTGGGGTCCGTTTTCAGTGGACCTTTTTGCCTCACGACTGGACACCCAGCTGGAACGCTACTTCAGTTGGCGTCCGGACCCGGAAGCAGCGGCGACAGATGCATTTCTGCAGGACTGGGGCAAGGAGAGGGGTTATGCGTTTCCCCCCTTTGCGATGATCATGAGAGTGTCAACCCAGATGAGGAGACAGCAGGCGGATCTGGTGGTTATCACCCCGATTTGGAAATCGCAAGCCTGGTTTCCAGCTCTGATGGAACTTTCCTGGGATTTTCCAATCCCTCTACCCCGCGTTCCAGATCTCCTCAAGAATCCCCAAGGGGATCCTCACCACCTCCTCTCCACAGGCAACATGTGTCTGATGGCCTGGCGGGTTACAGGCAACGATGGCAAGTCCCGGGACTTTCGGAGGACCCTGCCGCATTGTTGGCCAAATCCTGGGCAGATAGCACCAACAAGAGATATCGATCCGCATGGTCTAGGTGGAGTGGTTGGTGTCTGCGATTACAGATTGATCCAATGGGGGCGGACATTGTCCACGTCCTTAACTTCTTAGCCTCCCTAGCGAAGGAAGGCCTGGCTTACAGGTCAATCAATACTTTTAGATCGGCCATTTCAGCAGGTCATGTCCCGCTGGACAATCACCCGATTGGGGAACATCCTCTGGTCTGCAAATTGCTGCGGGGGATTAGGTTACACGTTCCTCCGGAACCTCGCTACACAGTCTTGTGGGATGTCAATAAAGTTCTTAACTTGTTTCGGAGTTGGCCGTCCAATAAGTACCTGTCGAGAAAGCAGATTTCGGCTAAATTGGCAATGTTGCTATGTCTGATTTCATGTCGCAGGGTCTCGGATGTGAGAGCCTTAGACCTTACAGGTCGCATTTTGTCCCCGGATGGTGTGACCTTCCATATTTCCAGGCGTACCAAGAGTGATTCTCGATCTATCTCGTATCCTGCATTTCCAGATGTCCCAAAGTTATGTGTGGTGAGAACACTAAAGGCCTATGAAGTGACAACGATTGATATTCGCCCACAGGGTGTCAAACAGATCTTCATTGCTCTTACTAAACCACACGGGGCGGTTTCATCACCTACCATCGCGCGATGGGTGCGTTGGGTTATGCAGGAAGCCGGCATAGATATTTCCCAGTTTGGAGCCCATTCAGTGAGGGGGGCAATGGCATCTAAGGCCTTTTCCCTGGGGGCTCGTCTGGAAGACATTCTAAAAGCAGCAGACTGGTCTTCCGACTCCACCTTCAAAAGGTTCTACTTTAAGCCAGTTGTGTCTCTGGCCTCCGTGGTGGTTGACAAGCTTTGAACTAGCCTAATCAGAAGCCTCCGCTCCTGACATAGAATGGAAAATTTCCTAGCTAACGTACAGGAAAGTTTCAATTCTATTAAGGAGGCGGAGGCGAGGATTAGCCCACCCGTTTTCTTCATTCGAACCCTCCCAGAATTCGGAGTTGGGATGGTAAGTAAATCTTTTACGATGAGATGGTCACATATCTGCTGTTGCATGCTATAACCTTTGTGGTAATTACCTTGTCTGGTGCTGTTGATTGACTTGGACAAAGTTTACTTTTCGGTGGCTTAATGGGTTTCCTTGTGCCGTAGGTTCCGATACGGGCAAGCAGGAATAACGGACAAAGGACTGTGGCAGTGTCGCAGGAAGAAAGAGGAGGATAGAGTGCCAACACAGGAAGATATGAGGAGTCCTGGCACGGGATTGGACAGTTACTGATGGGACGATTTTTGTTTCCATTTTCCCTGGTGTTCATGGGAAATGGAGTTTGTTTATAATGTTTACACTTTTAAAGGCTGCTGGAGTACAATAAATGGAGAAAGTGACAGCCTAATCCTCGCCTCCGCCTCCTTAATAGAATTGAAACTTTCCTGTACGTTAGCTAGGACATTTTTCATTCCTGCCTAAAAGTGGGATGGCATTCCTTTTCTAAGGCAAGTTGTTAGAGGTCTTTTACTCTTTGAAGCTTTTGCAAGCCACATATCTAGTAACTCAGCTGAAAGGCAGTGAAGTGCTGTATTGGGTCAAAGTTAACCATGCAGTTAATGAGTAATTAGAAAAGTAGCGGTGTTCTGAGAGCATTTAAACTGTTACTGCTTTATGATGTGGTGTCCTTTAACAAGGTGTGTCTTAAACTCCGTCTTTCTCTAAGCCAGAGTTCAGGGCATTATCATGCTCAAATATAGAGTTCACTAAATCATAAACTATGACACTTATGCTGTGGTGGAAAATGGAGTGGGTTAAAGGAAGATTTTTCTGAACAGCTAATGAGTGAAAAATGCACTATTCACAATACTGTTTACATGGAATTGCAACCCCTGGGTTGGGTTACACAGACATCACCAAGGAAAGATTCTCCCACCCCTTCACTCGAAGTGGACACACTAGAGAGAGGTAGCTTAAATCCATGTGGTTAGGGTGCCCCTATTGTCAAGTCCAGAAATGAAGAATAAATAGCGCAGATGTATACTGCTCAGAAGATCACTGTCTGGAAAGGAAGAAGATAAGCCGTGCTTGACCCCTGGCTGCACCAAAAAGAGGATTGCACTCTAAAAAACTGCACCTACTCCATTTACAAAGCTCCACAAAGAAATGACTTTGCTTGCCTCCAAAAGGAAGGGAGTGGTTTCCCTGACCAGCAACAGGTACAAAGCTGGTACAAAAACACTGAAGAAGTCACCTGCAAAACCAAAGAGAGGATACCCCATCTAACCAACTGCAACTGCAGTTTTTTCTGGACGGCACAAGTGCATTGTGTGAGATTGAATCCTAGCCTTCAAGTGGCAACCCAGAGCCTCTGAGCCTTGGCCAGTGTTAGAAGACACTTATCACCCCTAAGGGAACCAAGAAAAATCAAGATTTATAAGCTTAGAAACTTTCTGCAAATGTTTGCAGAAAGGCTCCAGTAAAAGACCAGCTTTACATCAAGAGTGAAGGGGCATATTAACAAGGGTCATATGTCCGTTTTTTGGCTTTAAAAGCCAAAAAAGCAGAGATAATAATAACACCCTATTACCAATGTGGTGCTAAAATGCATTAGCGCATTTTAGCAGCCGTATTCCACACGCCTCACATTGCATCTCTAATGAGAGGCAAAGTAGGCATTCCCTGACAAAATTAAAAGGAAAATACCTCTAACTGTCCTTTGCCGTATTTACAAGACGGCCCAGGACACACGTAGCGTTACAAAAAGCTGCGCTAGCCGCGGTTATCGCCAGGAATTAATGTCAAAGAAAATCCTAACTTGCCTATATGTTACATGGGAGGTGGATTGTACGGCTCAATCCACATCTCCCTATTAACAAGGATTCCCCTTACGCTGCCGGTGTATCTCTGAATTCCCAGCGATAAACCGGTACTTCACGGCTATCGCCGGATTTCTGATCGCCATGGAGATATGCATTGATAATAATGCAATATCTCAGCGATTGAATCCAGCGATAGCCGGCGTTGTGCAAAGTCACACTAAGCAGGAAATGCGATAAATATCGCATTTCCTTGATAATATGCCCCGAAGTGCTGACATCGACTTGCCGGTCGGACTAACCGCACAGGTTCATCCCACTCAAAAGCTCCAGAGAACCAGCAAAGCTACTAAGTCTGAAGGTAAAAGAAAAGACCTACATGGAGAATCCGGCCACTTTTGACGGCGCTTCCCATAGCTGTGACCGCTGACTTTGCCCATTTCTAGGTCTACCTCACTGTTGACGTTAAGCACTCGACTCCCCCCGTTCACCAACCCACAGAGCTGCAGCAGGCCACTGTGGTCTGTGGATCCAACCAGCCTGGGGAGCCCATCAACGAAACAAAAGATGATTTCTAAAAAAAAAATCTATGTCCAAAGGTAAAACTTTGACCGGGCCCTACCCCACTCCCTAGCTAGCCTGCAGTCCATCATGGTTGGCCTGAAACTTAGACTTTATTCCAGTAGCACCCCTAGTGGTTGGGAGTGGCGCTGTGGGCTTTTGAGTGTTAAAAAGCACATTTTTAAAATGAAATCTTTAGAAATGTCCTATCTCCTTTTTTGTTGTTTTGTTGTCATTTTAATAATACAAATATTTCTTATTTTTATAAATTGGTGTTGAATTTCTATTGGTTTGTGTCTTTTACCTATTTAATGTGTTGGTGGTCTTAAATGCTTTACACATGCCTATATCCTAAGTCAAGCCTGACTGTTTGTTGTCAATCTACCAAGGGTTGAGCAAGGATTAATTTACTGAGACTTGACTGGACCTGTTAGTGATTGTGGTATTATTACTAGCTGAGAGTGAATAACCCCACCTACTAATAACCCACTTTCCTACATATGGCCACAAGGAGGCTGTGTCCACCTCCACATTTACTTCTACATGACGTCTTCTCACTACAACTGAAACCTAAAAGGACCCAGAGAAAGCAGACATAGTTATTCAGTTTCTAAAAATAGGGCTCATTACAACTGAGTGCAATGATGCTCATTTTACTCATCTCAGAAGGTTGAGCGGTGGTAATGATGCACACTAGATTCAGACCTGTGATCTGTAGCTAAAGATGTGTTCATTATCCACTGATCACTATGGCCATGCCCACAATGGGCCATTACATATGTTGATTTTCACAGATAAAGAAAGAAGGATAGTATGATCCTGTTGAAAGATAACTGAGATTCAGGGTGTAACACACTTACAATGCATCCAGTAATGTAGAGCCGCCATCTGCAAATATTCCCTTTATAAACAGTTCATTTGCCATGTAGTCAACCCGAGGAGGCGTACACTGTATGATCTGTAAGACAGTAGGGGCTACTTAAAGCAGGAATAATAGAATAATAATGGTCAATATAGTAGGAATACTAATATCAGTATTGATAACATAAATAATATAAGCATTAATATTAACATTATAATTAACAACACACATAATGAAAATGTCACGAAGTGCGCCTCCTGTGCCGTCTGTACACCTCATTCCTACAATGACCCTCTCCCTATAGGTGGTACTTAAACTGGTCTAATACTTAAGGACCCCCTAGACCTCCCTCCATCCACTAATACACAACTATGTTTTGAAAATAACTGATACTAATGATGACATAATTATTAATACAAGTAATATTACTGCTACACTATTAGTACTAATCTTAATACTTCTACTACTACTACCACTAATAATAATAATGGTTTGAAAAATAATAACATAAAATGATAAAACAAGTAATAATAAAACCATAGTTGGATATCCAAAGTTCAAGCATCTTTATATGTTTATGCTTCTGCATACTTGTCAGATTTGAACATCTAAAGAACTACCATATAATAAAGGATAAAAGCACTTGTACGGAGTCATCAGGATTCCTCTATTGGAGATGGAAACAAGGTCAAACCTTTGGTTGCACCTGAGAGCAAGTAGGCTGCTGTAAGCTGTATGGAGGACCACTATTGCACAGTCCTACAGAGGAGAAAGAAAGTTTAGGAGTGGCAGCTATGAAACCTAATTGTACCTAAGAAGCCAAGTGCAAAGGATGATGATTCGGAAGATTTTGATCAGGTGCCACCAGACTGGAATACCGAAACCATAGACTATCCTAACAAGTCAGTCTTTGACCCTTCCACCAGGTAGGGACAGGTGTCTTCTCCCATACTGCCACAGTCCTCATGGCAGACAGTGCCCTAAAGTGAGTGCTTAACCAGTGCTCAACTCATAAGGCAACATTTTCTTGTTAAAAAAACCCTTCCATGAATTGCAACTAAAAGATCAGTCTTCTGTCCACCTTAGTTTGTATGAAACACAGTTGATGTCACATAGGGTGTTAAAGAAGCAATGATGGAAACATGGGTGACAGGAAGTCCAGATTCACTCTTGAGAATGTTTGCCATGGTTAGGTTCACTGTCAAAAGAAATTGTACAACCAATGGACTGACTGACCTTGTTTTTTTTCTTTGAAGCACAGTATAGGACTGCTCAGTAAGTTAGCTAATAAGGTACTTCTATCAAACCGCCTAAAACTGGTCTGGCCAAAAGGATGTGTTATGGCAATTTCTGTATGTTATGTTATGTTAGAAATGTATACGTGCACGAATGCCAATGGTGTCTTGGCACTAAGCAATCAAGAAGCGAGCTGGAGCACTATTCAACGAACAACCAGGTCTTAATGGCTTTCCTGAAGGATGTCAAGGAGGGAAGATTTTTGATGGTAATAGGGAGGGTACTCCAGAACTTTGTAGCCCCCACCACAAAACTTCTACTGCCCCAGTTTGATTTAAAAAGTCTCTGAGAGAGTATCAATTTTGCCCCTTGTGATCAAAGGCATCTGTTTGGAGAGTGCCAGTGCAGTGACCGCTTCAAGAAATGAGGATCTGTGCTGCGTAGTGCCTTAGATGTAATGTACAGGGTCTTGAAATTAATACGACTTTTTACTGCCAGCCAATGCAGACTCTGAAGGTGCTTTCCCACTAACTGAAATTTGGGAATCCCTAGAAGGAGCCTAGCCGCCGCATTTTGGATCATCTGAAGCCTATGAAGTTGCTTCATGGTATACCGAGATATAGCCCATTGCAATAATCCAGATTGGAAAGGACGAAGGATGTAAACACATGTTACCTGCTTTTTGTTGGATCACTAAGTTAATCACTTTGAGTATAAAGAAGCTGGATGATGAAATGGCCTTGACGTGAGCTTCGAAGTCCAGTCTCTCATCTATCATTACTCCCAGATTTTTGCCTTTAGGGACCTGGATCAGTGCTGTTCCCAGTTCATCTGGCCACCAGATCTGGGACGAGGAGGTTGAGTAATTACCAAACAGTATTACCTCGGTCTTCCCTGAGTTCAACTTAAGGCAGTGTGATCTTATCCATGAGTTGACTGCTTTTGTGCAGTCTCTAAATCTTTTTACTGGCGGTTGGGTGTTTTTACAGATGGATACGACAATTTGGGTGTCATCTACGTAGGATGTCAGTGCCATCCCGAAGGATCATAATAATACTGCCAGTTCAGATACATATATATTAAAGAGCGTAGGACTCAAAGAGAAACCCTGTGGTACTCCACATAGGAGCGTGAAGGACGAAGAGGTGTAGTTGTCCAGGGCCACTGATAGAATCCTATCAGCTAATCTTAGTTTAGCATTTCCCAAACTGTGGGTCGTGGCTCCCTGTTGGGTCGCCAGCTGATTTCTAGTGGGTTGTGAAAGAGCAATAATTAAAGGTGACGTTTTATTTTATAATCATCTTGTCATATTTGCTGCGCTTCAAAGACAGAGGTCAAATGCCTGGCTGGACTTATTCTTTTCACGTGGAGATAGGTGTTTAATTTTCCTTCTCTAACTGCAAAGTGAGAGGAGTTTTTAAAGCATGCTATGTGACAATTTTGCTGGCATACGTTGAGTGTGAAAGGAAATATTGCAAAGCGCATGTTATTTTGGTAATTCACAGCACTTTGGAAGCATGTCTACCATTACATTAAAAAATCACCCCGCCCCTTGTTTGTTAAAGGAAGATGGGTCCTGAAAGTTTGTTGTTCGAAAAATTGGGTCATGGTTCTAAAATGTTTGTGAAGCACTATCCTATAGGGTTATACATTAAGAATTACCAGAGTGGCATCTGTGCATGCAGAATTGTACATACATTGAATCTTGAAGAAACCCTTCGGATATGAGTAAATAGGAATTCCTAAACGTTTTCCATGAATAGTCTTGGGACCTTCATGAAATCCAAACGTGTGCATGTCTGTACCCAAATGTAGTAGTATACTTACAAATGTAAATGTACCTACAGATACTTCAATAATTGTCTTATGATTCAAACTAAATGTACCATTTAACATTCATACTCAATGGGCAATGCTCTACATGCAAACTGCAGTAGCATGTTACATGAAGGGCATTACAGAGGCCACTAGACACTAGCAGTGAAAGATTGTGGTTATCACAATTGTGATACAATAACTCTAATTACAGTGGGACACTTTGACTAAGATATTTTTTCTCAAATACCTCTGTAGTCTTCTAAACATTTTTTGTCTTCATTTGTCTCAGATTTTTTTCAGTTCTCCAACTTTCTATACTTTATTGCCCTCTTGGATATCCAGTATAAAGCCTGTACTTTATATCTCCTATTTTGCATGAATTTTGAAGCAAGGACAATGAATGAAATTAGCAGAACATTGAAAAAAGTGATGAAAACCATACCAAAGACCTGGTATGCTTCTGAAGAATTTTTTTAAAAGAGAGGCTTGTAAGGAATGTTTTTGGTATAACCCCAGGCTTGCCCTTAGTTTTCTAATCTTGTGTAAATTTGCACTGCACCTGAAAGATCTCTGAAGACATATTTTCAGTTGAATCCTAAAATAACTCATTAGCTATCAAAGAGGTATAGTTAATTGGATTGTTTATCATATTATTGGAAAACAAAATGTACTGCACTTATCAATCACCTCCCCTACCACATAAAAACAACAATAACTCATCCTGTCTGTCATGCAAAAAGAGATTTTTAATTACTATAAGGTGGGACAGATTCTGTGGTTAATTTACCTCATTGGCAGCTTATTGCAGGAGATTTATGGACTCTAGAACAGCCATGTGGGGTCAGAGAAGCAAGGGACTTATTGATTGACAAAGTAATTCATTGGTTTCGCACTGTGTGTAAATGTCTTTCAATAGTACGCTCAAACATTGTGAATGTGATTTGCCACCAGATACCAGCCAATAGTTATGATTATGTTTGAAATCGCATTCAAGTCCCAGAGATTGAGGGAGGATTTAATAGCTTTAGAAGTTAGATCTTCTTGGACAGCTCCCACTAATGTCAAACTAAAGTATAAACTTCCTGTGACCAGGGTGTGTCTGTGTTTAGCAGTTACAACCCTAATGCTGGATCCTACGGAGGCTCACCTCCAGCTTGCAAATAATAGAGATTGATTTAAGGACGACATTTTCTCCCAAATTGCAGCTACTTTTTCTGTGACCCCCAATGGATGAGTGGAAAGTAGTCTCCTGGAACTATCCTTTGCTAAAATCCAAACTTGCAGACCTTGGTTCGGGGTCTTCCGTTGACTCTTTCGACATTTGCAATTTTTGAACAGACTTGATGTGTTGATCCAGTTTTCAGGCCAGGGTTTATGAATTATTACTTTGAGACAATTTCTTGTGTAAGGGGCAGACTGCAGGAAGTCTCAAAATTTGGATCAAAACTTTACTCAATTGCAGTGTCAAAAGGCTTTCTTTAAACTCAACTGATCTTCTAGGGTTGCTGATTTATGTTGCTAATAACATGTCTCTTTATATTTTTATTGTGTACAACAGTCCCCTTGGTCGTAACCAAGAGTCAGGTACTCTTACCAGTCGTGAGGAATTTGCCAATGGTATTTTGCATGGGGGTATGGGTATTTGTACTGTTTGACATCTCTGATTTGGACATGCTGAAGAGGAAGATAAAGCTTGGGGCATAACGCAGGCGGTTAGATTTGGTTCCGTTTGAAGAGGCAGTCGCACCAAGCTATCTAACTTTTGGAGCTCCCTCCTAATCGTGGCCTTAAGGCCTGTGTTGGCAGAAACCTGAGAAGTGAACTCCGCTCCATTCGCAGACTTTTCTGAGTTTTTCGCACTCCGTCCCTGAAGTTTATTCCTCACTCGCCAATGGTAAGTTGGTGAGCGATGGTGAGGAAAATGTAATGCTAGACCACTTCTCTGCAATATTTCTCAAAGCAGGCGGACGCTACCGCTTGCTTTGAGAAACCTACCTTTCACGTTGAAACTACCTCTCACGTAGAACTTTTACTCGAGCGGCAGAAAGAAGAAGCGCCCTCTTGCACTGTGCGAGATGCCATTCTCCCTGATTTTACAGCGCGGGACAAACACCCGGAATGAAAAAATCAGTGAGAACGGCACTCGGTAACCCACTTCCCTGCTCGGGGAACTCCACGTAGCTTGCTAGAGTTTTGTCGTCACTTCGCGGAGTTCCGCATAGCAGAACTCCCCGTATTCCGTCCAGGCTTAGATAGAATCACCTCTGATTTGGATGGCGTGCATATGTTCAAGAGATACAACCACTCCAGTAGAATTGGTCATATTTTGATTTTCTTGCATTTATTGTCATACATGTTAGATATGAAGATCCTCTCTATAAGTGATAATGACCATAATTCTCTTCAATTGACAATGAAACACTTCTTGTTAACTGAAAGTAACTTGCAGTACACTGGATACCAGAGGAAATCTTGCCTTGCTAATAATAAGCTATCCCTAAAGTTGTCCTTTATTTTTAGTGATCACAATAGTATTGCCAAAATATATTGCAACGTTGCAGGTTCAATCAAGCTGATGTTAAGTATCAAACTAGATAGAGATGGTGTAATGCAGTGTCTTAACCAGCATGATGATTTATTTGCCCACACAGGTCAATTCTTCTTTGGGAAATGTAATAGGCCACACAAAGGAAGATCTAAACATCCTTGATTTAATAAGCAGAGCAAACTTGCTATGGCAGCCTTAGTACAGACTATTAAATTAAATAACCAGGAGAAAATTGTTCAAGCCAGAAGGGAGTATAAAAGCCACCTTAGGTGTGCTAGATCTGATTGGGAGATGGATATCTGTTCACTGCGGGGGACAGCAAGTCTTTTGGGAATATGGTTGCACACAGGAGTAAATCGCTACAACCCATGTTGATTTCTTTCTCCAGCCTCATTTTGGGTCGAGGAAAATGAAGAGCTTTATTTTGATTCCACCATGGCATCTGGTAATACCTCTAATCTAGGACTAAATAACCCAGAGAACTGTCCTGTTGTCTTGAAGTATCACTTCAAGAGACCTGTGAGACCTTGGCAGACATTGTCCCTGCGAAAGCTCGGGAGGGAGGCATAGTGGATGACTTGCTTGCGGCAGAACCGACTACACATGGACCCTATTTAAATCGACTTAGCAAGTCAGTTTTGTGGGGTTTACCTCCCCCTATATCATGACAACCAGCTGAAATAGTTCCTAGGTTTAAAAATGGCAGTAGAGAAGACCCATGCATTTAAAGGCCCATCAGTTCGATAGATGGGATGCAAAAACTTTTCTGTTGCCAAATTTTGGGGAAACTTGCTGATTGGGCCCACGAGAATAACATTTTATCTGATCTGCAGGCTGGCTTCCGCCAGAAGATCACTATAATAGACCAGATGTTCCACTTCGGTAACTTATATTGGAAAACAGTACTATGTATGTAGTCTTTTTGGACCTGAAATCGACCTTTGACACTATTCCCATACATCATTTAAGGTCTGTATTGGGCAACGTGGGATTCCCTGATGAAATCTTATCAATTTTGATTAGGCTGCATCAGCTTAACTTTGCCTGAGTAAGGTGTGGTAGGAAAAGCAAGTTGACCGAAAATGTTAGAATTCAGAAAGGAACTCGCCAAGGATGTGGGCTGGCCCCTTTGCTTTTTATATTATATGAAATGACTTAGTGCACTATCTGGACTTTGCTGGAAATGATGCTCCAAAAAATGGGGGAGTTGTGTGCGGGCGATACGTTGCTTACATCTAAAACCCCGCCTGGACTTCAGGCCCTAGTGGACAGTTTTTTATCCTTTTGTGTTGTGAGAGGACTGGAACTGAATATAAAAAAATTGGAATTCATGTCATTTAATCCTTGCACTTCCAAAAGGTGCAGTAATTTGGCACAGAATGAATCTCTTGGGTAAGTAAAAGATTGTGATTATCTTGGAGTCAGATTGTCTAATATGCTTGCCTGATCCTCACAGATAGAGAACAGTGCACTAAAGTTACAGCAGCAAAGTAAGGCAATCTTAACGATGATAAAGAAGACCAGATCACTGTCCCCAGCAGTTGAGATTTACAATGCTAAAGCCAATGAATCTACCCTTTAAGGTGCAGAGCATTGGGGCAATGCTATGGTCTAGCACCTTTCTGTAACAGAAAATACATATATTAGGTCCCTGCTGAATCTTCTGCAAAGCACCCACTGCATACTGCAGTTTCAAGATGTGAGCATCTTTCCTATTGCTCTAGTTAGCAAATGTACAGCCTTACTATACTGGTACAGACTGTGTATTAATGACGAGCTGACTCCGTACAGACTTCCTCTTGTATAATTAATGCTCCCAATGTCTGTATGAAAATTCCCTGAATAAGAATTGTCAAAGATACGATCTTGAGGCTTGATCTGGCTTCCCTCTGGGTCTCTCCTGCTGCCCTTGTTCTTATCTCCAAATCTGTGGTAAAAGATAGACTTAAGGGGGCATATTATCAAGAGGGTTTATCTCCGCTTTTTTGGCTTTAAAAGCCAAGAAAGCGGAGATAAAATTATCTCCCTATTACCTAGCTGTCGCTAACACCAGTTAGCGACAGCTAGTAGGAGATAGCGACCATCTTGGGCCCCACTTTGCATGTCAGTGATATTTATCACTAATGACATGCAAAGTGGGCGTGACAAGATGTTAGCGACTGGAAACAGTCGCTAACATCGCTATCTCCTATTACCTACTGTTGGAGATATTCGCGCTAAGCGCGAATATCTCCAAAAGCTAATACCTGCCCTGAGCAGTTCTTAGCCATGTTATCCAATGGGAGGTGGATAACATGGCTAAGAGCATTAGCTCGATAATGCATGAATATCGCTGACTTTTCAGCGATATTCATGCTTTGCGGCGATTTTTATCGCTATTGCTTGGTAATATGCCCCAAAGTTTATTTGTGGGATGAGGCGTTAAGTAAATGTGACCCAAGCAGTCAGTGGGATAGATTCCTGGGGGCATATTACCAAGCAATAGCGATAATTATCGCTATTGCTTGGTTAGAGACAAAATTTTACCGCTGAGCTGCGGCGATTTTTATCGCAGATAAACCTTGGTATTACCAAGGTTTATCGCAAATGCGATAAAAAACGGCCGCAATGCATGAATATCGCTGAAAAGTCCGCGATATTCATGCATTACCGAGCTAATGCTCTTAGCCATGTTATCCACCTCCCATTGGATAACATGGCTAAGAACTGCTCAGGGCAGGTGTTAACTTTTGGAGATATTCGCGCTTAGCGCGAATATCTCCAAAAGTTGGTAATAGGAGATAGCGATGTTAGCGACTGTTTCCAGTCGCTAACATCTTGGCACGCCCACTTTGCATGTCATTAGTGATAAATATCACTGACATGCAAAGTGGGGCCCAAGATGGACGCTATCTCCTACTAGCTGTCGCTAACTGGTGTTAGCGACAGCTAGGTAATAGGGAGATAATTTTATCTCCGCTTTCTTGGCTTTTAAAGCCAAAAAAGCAGAGATAAACCCCCTTGATAATATGCCCGCTGGACTTTAATCTGATTCAATTTGTTGTGCCTTTTTTAGCAAGATCACTAGTCCTTTAGCCAAGCAGTTGCTTATAAGATTTGAAACTTTACACCACTTCTTTTTGTTTTTGTAACACTTATCTAACCTCTCGCAAGAAGTGGATTACACCTGTGTGGCTCACTGGGTGTTAGGCAAATTGAACACACTTTGAGAATAGTGAGATCTGATATGAATGAAATGACTTTGATACGTGTTTCTAAAGGGCACATTATCAAGGGGGTTTATCTCCGCTTTTTTGGCTTTAAAAGCCAAGAAAGCGGAGATAAAATTATCTCCCTATTACCAAGCTGTCGCTAACACCAGTTAGTGACAGCTAATAGGAGATAGCGACCATCTTGGGCCCCGCTTTGCATGTCAGTGATATTTATCACTAATGACATGCAAAGTGGGCGTGCCAAGATGTTAGTGACTGGAAACAGTCGCTAACATCGCTATCTCCTATTACCAACTTTTGGAGATATTCGCACTAAGCGCGAATATCTCCAAAAGCTAACACCTGCCCTGAGCAGTTCTTAGCCATGTTATCCAATGGGAGGTGGATAACATGGCTAAGAGCATTTGCTCGATAATGCATGAATATCGCTGACTTTTCAGCGATATTCATGCATTGCGGCCGTTTTTTATCGCATTTGCGATAAACCTTGCTAATAGCAAGGTTGATCTGCGATAAAAATCGCCGATTTGCTGCGATACTTTTTGTCTCTAAACAAGTTAGAGACAAAAGTTATCGCTAGTTGTTGGTAATATGCCCCTAAGTTTTTACTCTCTGCATGGATCATTCGCACGAATATCATTAGTGCTCGAATTTGATCCTTATTTTTGCACTAATTAACCTCTGTGATTTGCACTTTTGATAACTAGGCGTGTTTTGCATTTAATACTTTAGCATCTTATGAGTCCTGTGTGCTTTACTATTGTCGTTTTTGCAGCTCAAATCCTGAATAATTTTCTATTACACTATTGATCAATGATTCATGTTGTGTGATGTTTTAAAAGGGCTGATCCTCTGTAATATAATGTGTCTTTGCACTTATTGTACTTTGACATTTTATGTTATTCCTGTGCAGTATTATGGATGAGTAGGGTTTTTCGCATCTCAATTATTTTGTTTCTCCTGCAATTTATGCTAATCAAGTGCAGTCCCTCCTGGTGAATTTTATAATTGCTAATTGGGAATATATTGATTATTTGGCATAACTGTGTGAACTGTGTTTACTTTTTATTTTTATGGGGACTTTTGGCCCTTTTTGTGAGCCATTTTATTATAATGCGATTTTACTGTGATTGTAATACTATACAGTTGATTGTTTTAATGTGATTGATGTGTTTTTTAGGATCTTGAATCCGAAATAAACTATATTGATGATGATGATGACCACAGTGGCATGTGTGCATGCATAATTGTAATATATGTACAATTAAGCATGAAGCAACCCTTTGGATATGGGTACATAGGAATTTCTAAAAAAAATTCCAGGAGTAGTCTTGGGAACATTCATGAAATCCAAATATGTGCATGACTGTACCCAAATGTAGTAGTATACTTACAGATGTAGATTTGCAATTTTTTCAGAACCGGGCCCTGAAGACCTTAATTATGAGCCCTTTAAGCCCCCGTTGCTTCACTTTTTGAGACACTGCGGCGGCATAAAATATGTGCCACGCTGCGCCATAGTTACAAACTGACGAATCTAGGCAGATGTTTCACTTTGTGAACCCTTGCGCTACATTATACCTGCGACAGGTATAATGTATGAAGGGTGGGCGTTCTGGCGCAAAAAAGACTCTTTTAGGTGTTTGAGTGAAATCTATGCGATTTCACTGTGACACTTCTAGGACGCCACTGCGTCGAATCCTTACGCCTGCCTCACAGTGAAAGGACACACTGCTGGAATTGCGTCTTTCTGACACACCCCAGCAATGCCCCACTTTTGCGCCAACAGGTACATCAGGAATACCGATGGGTCTGTAAATCCTTGCGACATGAAGCACCGTAGAGTAAATACGGTGCATCCGTGGTGTCGTAAGGATGGCGGAGTGAAAAGTGTTAAATTGCTGTTTTCATGCAGCGATGCAACACTTTTCATAAATGAGGCCCTGAGTTTTAAAGCGCAAACAGATATTCCAATAATTGTCCTATTATTCAAACTAAACATACTGTTTGACTTTGTCATACTCAATAGGCACTGCTCTACATGCAAACTTCAATAGCATATTACATGAAGGCCATTACAGAGGCCACTAGCAGTGAAAGATTCCAGTTGTCACAATTTTGAGTACAGTAACTCTAATTACAATAGGACACTTTGATTCTGATGCATGTGTAGTCTTCTAAACATGTTTTCGTCTTTGTGAGTGCTGGAAAATGTCCTATAAATTAATCACTACTAAGGATAATCTGCCTTGGGCTTCAAAAATGAAAAATGGATTTTTAAACATGACAAGCAGACATTTGGTACTGATAACACGAGGCTTTAATTTTTAGTCAATAGGCTTTAACTAGATTTGTTTTCCTTTTAATAAATAATGTTCTTTTAAAGACACTGAAACATGAAAACATATATTTTGTAGTCTGACTTTAATGTCACTGGCTTAGATGTTGTCTTAACTGTAGAATGTGCTTTTATTAAACTCGCAATAGTTAAACGTGTGCAGAATTAGCGTGCAGTTTGTATTAAATTACAAATACATTTAATAGTGCATAACACAGTGAAAGCTTACTAAAATACTGCTTTGAAGAAATGCAGCTTGCTTGAAGAGCTGATCATGTTATCCACCTCCCATTGGATAACATGGCTAAGAACTGCTCAGGGCAGGTGTTAACTTTTGGAGATATTCGCGCTTAGCGCGAATATCTCCAAAAGTTGGTAATAGGAGATAGCGATGTTAGCGACTGTTTCCAGTCGCTAACATCTTGGCACGCCCACTTTGCATGTCATTAGTGATAAATATCACTGACATGCAAAGTGGGGCCCAAGATGGTCGCTATCTCCTACTAGCTGTCGCTAACTGGTGTTAGCGACAGCTAGGTAATAGGGAGATAATTTTATCTCCGCTTTCTTGGCTTTTAAAGCCAAAAAAGCGGAGATAAACCCCCTTGATAATATGCCCGCTGGACTTTAATCTGATTCAATTTGTTGTGCCTTTTTTGGCAAGATCACTAGTCCTTTAGCCAAGCAGTTGCTTATAAGATTTGAAACTTTACACCACTTCTTTTTGTTTTTGTAACACTTATCTAACCTCTCGCAAGAAGTGGATTACACCTGTGTGGCTCACTGGGTGTTAGGCAAATTTAACACACTTTGAGAATAATGAGATCTGATATGAATGAAATGATTTTGATAAGTGTTTCTAAGTTTTTACTCTCTGCATGGATCATTCGCAAGAATATCATTAGTGCTCGAATTTGATCCTTATTTTTGCACTAATTAACCTCTGTGATTTGCACTTTTGAAAACTAGGCGTGTTTTGCATTTAATACTTTAGCATCTTATGAGTCCTGTGTGCTTTACTATTGTCGTTTTTGCAGCTCAAATCCTGAATAATTTTCTATTACACTATTGATCAATGATTCATGTTGTGTGATGTTTTAAAAGGGCTGATCCTCTGTAATATAATGTGTCTTTGCACTTATTGTACTTTGACATTTTATGTTATTCCTGTGCAGTATTATGGATGAGTAGGGTTTTTCGCATCTCAATTATTTTGTTTCTCCTGCAATTTATGCTAATCAAGTGCAGTCCCTCCTGGTGAATTTTATAATTGCTAATTGGGAATATATTGATTATTTGACTAATGTATTAAGAATCAGAATTGACTAAACCTTTAATTAGAAAATAAAACACCTTCAAACTACTCCCAACTCACATTAGTGACTACATTTAAGATGTTTATAATGATGGAATAACTATTTTGATCAAAACACAGTGGCAAAAACTTATCACCTAAGAGTGGGAAATGGTGTGGTAAAGGGGCTTGGTCCTTTGAGTGATGATATTTGAAAGGTTGCACTGTATTCATTTAAATTTGAGCCACCATTTCAGCGCTATCATCTTCATTTTGTCTCAACTTTCTACACTTTATTGCCCTCTTGAACATCCAGCATAAAGCCAGTACTTTATATCTCAGATATTGCATGAATTTTCATACAGCTTGAAGCAAGGACAATGAAGAAAATTAGCAGAACATTGACAAAAGTATTGACCTGGTATGGTTCTTAAGAGTTGTCTGAAAAGGGAGGCTTGTAAGGAATGGTTTTGTTGTGACCCCGTCCTGTCCTTAGTTTTCTAATCTTGTATAAATTTGGCACTTGGGAGCTCTCTGAAGGTAAATTTTAAATTGAACACATCCTAAAAGAACTCATTAGCTTTCAAAAAGGTATACTTTTTACATTATTGGTAAACTAAAATGTACTACACTTATCAATAACCCCCACCACATAAAAACAGAAAGAACTCTGTAGTAGTGTGTTCATATTCATACATTCACATTCTCTTTCTCCTATTATGAGTCTCTCTATGTCAAGCTTATTATTACCTTTTCTTATGCAATGTTCTGTATTTCTTTGAATGTTCTGTATACCTTTGAATATTGCTATGTTCTGCTTCCAGAGAGCGTTTACCCTGAGAGATCAGTTTACTCTGATCTTTCAGACTTCATAGACACCTCCTGTTCGTGGGCTTCTGAAATAAATACTTGGGGGCATATTATCAAGGGGGTTTATCTCCGCTTTTTTGGCTTTAAAAACCAAGAAAGCGGAGATAAAATGATCTCCCTATTACCAAGCTGTCGCTAACACCAGTTAGCGACAGCTAGTAGGAGATAGCGACCTTCTTGGGCCCCACTTTGCATGTCAGTGATATTTATCACTAATGACATGCAAAGTGGGCGTGCCAAGATGTTAGCGACTGGAAACAGTCGCTAACATCGCTATCTCCTATTACCAACTTTTGGAGATATTCGCGCTAAGCGCGAATATCTCCAAAAGTTAACACCTGCCCCTGAGCAGTTCTTAGCCATGTTATCCAATGGGAGGTGGATAACATGGCTAAGAGCATTAGCTCGGTAATGCATGAATATCGCTGACTTTTCAGCGATATTCATGCATTGCGGGCGATTTTTATCGCATTTGCGATAAACCTTGGTAATACCAAGGTGTATTTGCGGTAAAAATCGCCACAGCTCAGCGGTAAATTTTTGTCTCTAACCAAGCAATAGCGATAATTATCGCTATTGCTTGGTAATATGCCCCTTGGTCTTTAACCTATAATGTTTGAAGCTTCCTACTTTCAACAAACTCCTCCTGTCTGTCATGCAAAAAGAGAATTTTGAATTAACATAATGTGACACAATATCTGTTAGTATGTGGTCAATTTACCTCATGACCTGCCTGCTGCAGGAGCTTTTTGGTCTCTAGAACAGCTCGTCTCATGCATGGAACTGGCATTGTATAGCCATCGGTGTCATAGTATCCAACTCGAAGGGGTGTGGAATTAGAGTACAACTGGGTGGAAAGAGAAACGAGTCAAACACTATATCTACAGTGTAATGCAAGTATAAGGCACATACAAATAATATTTTCTACCTACTTGAATTAATCCCATTTATCTAAAGTTTCATCAAGAGTACATCCTCATTGCAAATTAAAGAGAACTGTATGGCTAATGCTAGTGGCCATCTGCAGAGAAAATCTCATGAATGGACATTCAATACTCAATCATACATTTTAACTTCCAAGGTGGACTACTAACTCCTCCCCACTATTCAATACCTGGTGGGGCCTTGGTTTGTAAATCAGTTATATATCTTGATTCCAGTCTGCAAAGTCTCAAAATTGTGTAGGATGCACTCTTGATGAAACTTTAGATGAATGGGATTAATTCAATTAGGTAGGCCCATGAAAGTATAGGATTTCCTACTTCAGGGGATACACAGCTTAATTTTGCCAATACCCTGCATGATTGAGACATAATTCCACAAATATATGTTGGTTAAATATGAATGAAATACTTTAAATGTCTACAACATGTGATAGAATGAATTCACGAATCTAACACACTAATATGGCATCCATGAATAATATAAGCAGTATGCAGCACTTTCAATGACATCTTGTATATAATGTTGATATATTGTTGTATGTCACTGGTATCTTTTTTAAGAGTGGGCGTAAGTATCTCTGTCTTTAAATGCTAAAATGCATAGAGTCATTTCACAAAAGTGATACTGATAATTTAGCAAGCAGGGAGAGAGGTGATGATTTTGGGATCTTTCCTAACTTAAGGAGAGAACTGAGCAGATGCCTTGAAACAAAGAGCACATCTTTCTGAACGATTCAGTGATGGCCCCATCCTCTTAGGATCACCCGAAGCACAGTTATTATGGGCAAAAATACAATTCCACCCAAAGGCCCTGCAAAGCATTATGGGACAAGATTAGCAGTGGGCAGTGAATATTATAGTATCCAATATCAAAATAATTCCACAAAGAGCTGCAGTTCAACTTGTCGTTACAAGGTGTCCCTCAGGAGTCAAATACAAAAGCAATAAATTAAGCTGCAGTTCCACTAGTCGTTACTAGATGTCCCTCACGAGTCAAATGCAAAAGCATTGAAAATAATACATCAAGCTGCAGCTGCATTAATCATTACTAGATGTCCCTCACAAGTCAAATGCAAACGCATTGAAACCCTGAGCTGAGAGCTAATACTATAAATTCTACAAAGAGCTGACCTGCAGCTTCATGAAAGGGTTTCAATGCTTTTGTATGTGACTCGTGAGGACATCTAGTAATGACTAGTGGACCTGCAGCTTGATTCAATGCTTTTGCATTTGACTTGTGAGGGACACCTAGTAACGACAAGTCAGAGAGCCCTGAATGGCCTATGGCTTGGCTCTTGCCACTAACAGCTGTCAGTGACCTCTGTTGGTTGCTATCCCTGTGGGCAACGTTTTTCTAGTGTTGGGGACAAAAGTTAGACCCAAGGGGTGGAATGGGCCACACCACTTTGTTGGCCTTGGTGGTACTGTCTAACTACTGGGATGCATCTGTGACCAAATTAAAGTTAGGTGTGGCACAGATGGGGTCCACAGATGAGAATCTTTCTCCATTGGGTCAATTCAGTGGCCCCAAGCAGTAATGACAGAGGGATCCAACTTGGTTCAGAGAGGTGTAGAACTGGCAGGTGCCCCTGTAGTAGTGGGCCATTGTCCAGGTTCTATCGCCCTGAGCAGGTAAGTCCATTAATGAATTGATTAGTCTACCCTGGCTTTAGGCTGGAGGGGGTAGTGTTAGAAATGGCCCTATTTGCAGGTTACCCAAACCTTTTTGCCTCCTCTTCATCTGACCTTGGTGTGTTGACTTTAGGACTGTGAGCACTTTACCACTGCTAACAAGTGCTAAAGTGCATGTTCAATCTTTTCTAAATGTGTGTGTTGGTGTTCACCTTTTGCCCTATTTAATTTAGCTGTAAGTCCCTTGTAAGGCGGTTTACTATCTACATAGGGCCTGTAAGTTTAGTGCTACTAGTAGGCTGCAGCACTGATTGTGCCATCCACATTAGTAGCTTTTCAAACAAGTCTCAGAACTGCCACTGCAGTACCTGTGTGGGAAGTTTACTGTCACTTTGACTTGGCATTTAAAACATATTTGCCAAGGGTTAGACCTTGCACCATTGGCGTGGGTCTCCCTTCCATTTTTTGATGTTGCCTCTGATGTTTTTCCTTGTTTTAGATGCTTTTGGGCACTGTGCCACGGCTGTTCAGTGCCACAGTGCAAGTGCTCCCTATGGTAAATTGATGTATGGATTAGTGACTCCATGATTGGCTTGTTTGGTTTACTTGTCAAACCCTAGTACAATGCACTGCGTGTGCTCCAGGGCTTGTAAAACAAGTGCTGCTGGTGAGCTTGCAGCACTGTTTGTGCCACCCACCGGAGTAGCTTGTAAACTGTGTCTCAGGTCTGCCATTGCAGACCCTGTGTGCAGTCTGGTGCTGCCATGCTGACTGGGCAAGTGCGCCCACTTGCCAGTTCCTAACCCTTCCCTTTTATACATAATAGTTACCCCTAAGGAAGGCCCATAGGCTGGGTGCATTGTAGATAAAATGTAGGACATGCCCTGATGTGTGTGGCATGTCCTAATAGTGAATTACAGCCATTTTCGTTTTTCACTATCGCAGGGCTACCTGTTCCCCATAGGCCAGAATGGGCAGTTTGATTATTAAATCTTATAATCCTAACTGACTCTGGGAACTAGGTGGAAATTTGAGTTTAATATGCCTGAACTCAGATTGATAAAATACATCTTTTAGTGAAGTTGGTTTTAACATTCTGTGTTAGAAAATGCCACTTTTAGAAAGTAGATATTTTCTTGTCTAACTATCCAAGTCTGCATCTGCTAGGTTGTGTATTCCTTGTCTGGAGTTTGAGTGACAGGGGCTGGGGATTCCAGGTGACAGAGTGCGTCAGCACAGTGCTGAATAGAGAGATCTGCACTTAAATAGGAGGGAGAAGTTACACCTGGGACCTGAATAGGGCTGTGCCTGCTCTCCACAATGCTGGCTCCACCTCCTGTGGTGCGTCTGATGTCCCCGGCCTACATAGTCAAAGGAAAGAAGTAGTCTTGTCAACAAAGTGCTCCAAGACTGCCAGAACTGGTTTGGACTAGGCAAAGGCCTCTCTGCCTTCAGAGAACAAAGGGAAAATGAGTATAAATATTGGGACCCAGACCCAAGAACTTTAGATCACTTCTGGGAATCAAGTCGAACCTTTTCTGAGGAGATCAACCAGGAAGCTGAGACTACTCCTGTGCTGTGTGTTTGGGTGTTGGCCTGCAGTGCAGGCTTCATTGCCAAAGAAAGGAAAAAAAGACCGAGTGTGCTTTCTATCAACTTGAAGAAGAATCTCCAAGGGCTTGAACTAGAGCTTGCCTCCTGCCTGAAGTCTCAGGGATACAAGACGTCACCAACAGCTTCCCCCTGAATTTCCTTGCTAGGAATTGAAGTGCCTGCTGTAGTGCTGAGCCTTCTGAGAGACTGCGTGTTGCTGGGAGCGCGATCCAATGCCGAGAAGCGTGTCGCCGCCGCAGCAGCTGTCGTCGCATCGCCGAAGAAGCGAGCCGCCGCTGCCGCTGTCCTCATCCCATTTCCGAAGCACGGCGCATCACTGGAGAAGCGGGAGGCCATCACAAAGGTCGCCGTTGCATCACCAGAGAAGCACGTCTCAGGGCCTGTCGCGGCTCCAAAGATCATCGAGTCACCGCACAGCCGTTGGGCGTGCACGCATTGTATAAACGTTGTCGCATCGTAACCAAGAAGCCATTTTGTCGCATCGGACCGGAGAAAAGTATCGCATCAAGGTGCCATCTTGTTGCATCGTACCGAAGAGCAGTAAGAAACCGACGCATCACCTCCCCACACAGTAAGGAAGCGAACATTAACTCCCCTGCACAGCAGTAAGGAACCGACGCATCCACTCCACTGTGTGTAAGGAACCGACGCATCACCTTCCCTGCAACCCTTTTGTTTTCTTTGCGTTACGCATTCAAGGTACATTGAGAGTAAAGTGTCGCATTTACAACTTGAGAGAACTGAGCTATTTCATTACATTTTTAAGACTTTTTTTGAGTACAGAATTGTGGATTTTTGTCGTTTGTGTTAAGTCTATATAAAAATACGTATTTTTTAATACAATCTGGGCTTTGTTCATCTGTTGTGTTGTCACTGTGTTACTGTATGTGTTCACAAATGCTTTACACACTCCCTCTGAGATAAGCCTGCCTGCTCGTGCCAAGCTACCAAGGGGGTGAGCAGGGGTTATTTTAGGACTATAGCCCCTTACCCTGACTAGTCAGTCAGTCAAATTCACTTTATTTGGTTAATTAAAACCCTAAAAGTATACTACAAAAATACATTAAATATTAAATAAACATATTCATCACAATTTATCAAAAAAGACATAATTAATTCATTAATATACAGAATAAAAAGGGGGAAATTTCATACAAGTCCTGACACAAGATGCACATTATTAGCAGCACTTCATTTCTTCTTAATCCTGAGAGCCGCGGTTAAAAAACTAGCTATATTATATTTTCATGTATTATTTAACATTTGCAAATAAATGAAAGCCGGTCTTGCATGAGTAAAACCTTTGCCTTTTAAAATCGGTATTATAAAACGGTTACGGCCATCGCACGCCAGCACAACCTCAACATCATCTCTTACGCCGACGACACCCAGCTGATCCTCTCCCTCACCAACGACCCCGCCACCGCCAGAGCCAACCTACACGAAGGGATGAAAGACGTAGCCGAGTGGATGATGAACAGCCGCCTGACACTGAACGCTGACAAGACGGAAGTCCTCATCTTGGGATTGTCACCCTCCACCTGGGACGACTCCTGGTGGCCCCCTGCCCTGGGCAGCGCACCCAAACCAACGGACCACACACGAAACCTGGGCTTCATCCTGGACTCCTCCCTCTCCATGGCCAGACAAGTCAACGCCGTCCCCTCGTCATGCTTCAACATCCTGCGCATGCTACGCAAGATCTTCAGGTGGATCCCCACCGAGACTAGGAAGACGGTCACCCAGGCCCTCGTCACCAGCCGACTGGACTACGGCAACTCCCTCTACGCCGGAACCACTGCCAAACTCCAGAAGAGACTCCAGCGGATCCAGAACGCCTCAGCAAGACTCATCCTGGACATCCCCCGACACAACCACATCTCCGGACACCTGGGAGACCTGCACTGGCTCCCGATCAACAAGAGAATCACGTTCCGACTCCTCACCCACGCACACAAAGCCCTGCACAACCAAGGCCCAAGATACCTCAACAACCGCCTCAACTTCTACACTCCCACCCGCCAGCTCCGATCGACCAGCCACGCCCTCGCCGCCGTCCCCCGCATCCGAAGAGCCACCACGGGAGGAAGGTCCTTCTCCTACCTGGCCGCCAAGACGTGGAACTCCCTCCCCACCCACCTCCGCCTCACCCAGGACCACCTCGCCTTCAGGAAGCAGCTCAAGACCTGGCTGTTCGAGCAGTAGCGGACCCCCCTCCCCCAAGCGCCTTGAGACCCTCTGGGTGAGTAGCGCGCTATATAAATGCCTTGATTGATTGATTGAAATTATTCACAAAATAGAACAAAATGCAGAGAATCTAGGTAGAGAAATTGTCACAGGTACATAAATCTAAGTCCTCCAGCTTTTTCCATCCATTTGGCTCGGCAAAAAGCAAATGTAGTTGGTTTAACCTAAATCGAACCAATAGGAAGCGATGGTGCTGGTTAGACACAATGGTTAAGTATGGCTCAATCGTTAATGATGTACATATCAGCTGATGAGCCCGAACAGACAGTTTGCTTAACTCATTCTGCTCTCTATCACTTTGAGATACCTGAACATACATATTTTTAACCCACAATTTGTCGGCTTTTAACAATTTCTCCGGGGACCCAAAGAGCTCAGGTCTGCCTAAGCAAGATGCAGGCCTTTTGATATAATTTAGCCATGAGATGCTACTTGCCAAGTCAAGAGTTAAACAGTCACGAATGATAACACGGTTCATCTCCAGCTCCGGACTTGTCCAAATACTTATCCATTTGAGCAGAGGAGCCATTCCAATGGTGTCTGTTATATAACCTGTGCCCATTTCTTGATGAATAATATAGGTGGATGTCGATGACGGTACGGCTAGCAAAGTTCTTAGAAATTTATTTTCTACTATTTGCACGTTCCCGGCGTTTCTGTAGCCCCAACGTCCTGAACCATAGCTTGCAATGGCCAGACATTTAGCCCTGTACATATTTACCATAGCTTGTATGGGTTTAGAGCCCAATCTGCGAGCAAAATCTAAAACAGCAACAGTTGATCTTGCCATTAGATTTCTTTCGGCCTGCATTTGTGGGATCCAGGAACCCCTTTCCTCAAATAACACTCCCAAATATGAGAATGACGTTACCCATGTGAGATTATTTCCCTTACAATAGTGACTTTTACATTTCTTTGGCTTGGCCCCCATGATCATAATGTGGGACTTAGAGAAATTTACATCCAAGACCAAGGACTTCATGAATGAAGCAAAAGTGGTTAAAAGCTGCTGTAGGCTGTTCGCCGTTCTAGCTAGAGGAGCAGCGTCATCCGCATATAACAGGGCCGGAATTAATCTCTCTCCTATACGCAGGATATCAATACTAGCACCCGATAGAAACATTTCAAGATTGTTAATATATAAAGTGAATAACAGAGGGGCCAAAATACAGCCCTGTCTCACTCCTTTAGTTATACGGATGCTACGTGATAGGTTCCCTCTTTGATCAAATCGTACTGTGGTGCCCAGATGTTGATGCAGATCTGCCTGAAAATTTACGATATTTTCATCTAATCCTAATTTCAAGAGCAGATGCCAAAACTTGGACCTGTTCACTCGGTCAAAAGCCGAAGAAAGATCCATAAATGCTAAGTGTGCTCTTCTTCGCAATGACTGACTAGAAGCAAGGGTCCCTAGTTGTCAGAGGTACCTGCCTCTGCGAACTAGAGACCCCCACATCTAACACCAAGACTTAAACTTCCCTATTATTACAAGTTATCCCCTTAGGTTGGATTTAGATATCCCTAAGGGCAGGGTTCTATGGGCCCGATTCACAGAACTAACTTAAGACAGAATCCTAAACTTACTACTTTCGGTATTCACAGAAGTTAGGATTTTGTCTTAAATTTGTCTTAAGACAGACTTAAGACAGACTTAAGTTAGGATTTTGTCTTAAGTCTGTCTTAAGTATGTTTTAAGACAAACTTAAGACAAAATCCTAACTTCTGTGAATACCAAAAGTAGCATGTTTAGGATTTTGTCTTAAGTTAGTTCTGTGAATCGGCCCCAGTGTAAGTAAAAGGTAAGACATGTACTGTAATGTTTTGCATGCCCTGGTAATGACAAGCTACATTTGCTTATCACTACTGTGACGCCTACTCCTCTCATAGGTTAGCATTGGGAAGCAAATTCCTTAATACCCTTTTAAGTGGTAATTCCTGATCAGAGAAGAGTAGCTTATTCAGGTTTCATACATTTGGAATAGTGATAATATATCCTCCTGACTGAAGACGTTAGATTTGATATTACTGTTTTAGAAATGTCACCTTTAGAAAGTGTGCGTGTAACAAGAGGGAGAGAGAGGACTAGATAGCTAGTCCGAGTCCCCGAGGGTTTATATGTGATTAAACAAAGAGGACTAGCTTAAGTTGACCAAAGTGTTGCAGTACTCTAATTAGTTCTGTCACGGGCACCTTGTTGGTGTATTCATGAAGCCCTCACCCACCAACCTAGTTGGTGGCATGCTTCATCATCAGGCCCACCCAGTGACACCTAGTATGTCCCGGGTGTGCTACGACGCCTGATTACAGCGGAGCTGGTATATTGCTGAGAGTGCAGTGAGTGAGGTTGAGTGAGTTGTGATTTAAAACGGCTTGGTGGTGGTCCCAGTACCCGAGGGTAAATTACATTTTAATAACTGGGCCGCCACCAGCGGTTAAAAGTAAGGCTACAGGACGCGTGAGGGTGGCGAGTTACTGCCCCCTGCGTCCTTCAGATGGTCGACATGTTTCAGCCAGTGCCTTAGAGTATTCTTGCTTTCCTCAGGACCGTTTTTTAAAAAGGTGTAGTGAAATAAAACAGACTTAGTGTTGTGGTACAGACTATGTGATACACTCACTAAGGCGTTTTTCTATATGTGAGAGGGGGATTCCCTTCTCATGCATACGCTTTGGGTTATTAGCCAAGGCTTCCTGGAGGGAAGCGGTAAGGGGATGACCAGTCTTTCTGGTCAGTGCCTGCCTTGTACCTGTTGTCCCGCCGTCGTCCTCCTTTAGAAAGTGGTCATTTCTCTGTGCTTGCAATCATCAAGTGTCTTGTAAAGCGCGACTACTCACCCGTAAGGGTCTCAAATCGGGTGAACGGGGACTGCTGGTCTGTGTCAAAAGGCGATGTGGTTCAGTCAAGAGCCAGGTTTTGAGGTCCTTCCTGAATTGAGGCAGTGATGGTTTGCCTTCGGTGGAGAGGCAGTGTGTACCAGGTCTTTGCTGCAAGGTGGGAGAAGGATCTTCCTCTGGCCATGGTCTTGCAGATCCCTGGCCAGGGCCCGTTGGCCGTTACAGAAGTCTCTGGTGGGTGCCTGGAATCCGAGGCGGTGGTTAAGGTACGCAGCCCAAGTGTCAAGAAGGGCTTTTTAGGCTTGTGTGAGGCGCTTGAAGGTGATTCCTTTGTTGACTGGGAGCCAGTGGAGGTCCCTCAGGTGGCCGGTGATGGGGCTGTGGCAGAATATTTTGAGGCTGAGTCTGCCAGGGGTGTTCTGAATGTTTTGCAGTTTCATGAGGAGTTTCTAAGTGATGCCAGAGTACAGTGCTTTGCCATAATCTATTCTGCTGCTGATGAGTGTGTGGGTGACCGTCTTTCTGGAATGGGTGGGGATCCACTTGAAGATCTTTTGGAGCAGGCATAGCATGTGGAAGCAGGTTGATGAGTAGGCATTGATCTGGCAGTTCATGGTGAGCGAGGAGTCCAGGATGATGCTGAGGTGTCATGCGCAGTCTATGGAAGATGGGCGGTTCCAAGAGCTGCAGGCAACCATGAGCCGTCCCTGACGGTGGGGGTGGAGTCCAGGATGAGGACTTCAGCCTTCTCTGAGTTGAGCTAGAGGCAGCTGTTCTTCATTCAGGGGATGACAGCCTTCCTCCCGTCATGGAAGTTGTTCTTGACAACTACTGATTTATTGGTGAGGGAGAGGATTAGCTAGGTGTCGTCAGAGTAGGAGACAATGTTGAGTCACTGGTTCCTGAAAATGGCTGCGAGCAGGGCTATGTAGATGTTGAAGAGAGTAGGGCTCAGGGAAGAGCCCTGAGGCACTCCACAGCCCATCTCTGTTGGTTCAGAGTGACACAGTGGTAGTCTGACTCAGCCGGTGATAAAGGAGCAGATCCATTCCAGGGCTTTGTCATGGATGCCGGCGTACCTATGCATAGGAAGATGGCATCATAGAGGCCAAGAGGTCCAGGTGGATGAGGGCTGCAGTTTTGCCTCAGTCAAGGAGTGTTCAGATGTCATCTGCGGAGGCGAGGGGGGCAGTCTTGTTGCTGTGGTTGCTTCGCCAGCTAGATTGGTAAAGGTCCAGGATGTGGTTCACTTCTGCAGAGGGTTTCTTCAGCAAGGGGTTGATCTCTGCATGTTTCCAGTCTTCCATGAAGGTGGCAGAGTTGATGGAGCAGTTGATGGTGCAGCAGAGTTCAGGGGCGTTGGAGGTGCCGGCTCTGTTGAAGATGTGGTGCAGGCATGGGTCCAAGGGTGCTCTGGAGTGGATGTTCTTCATGATCTTGCAGGTGTCAGTGGTGTTGAGGGGAGTGCAGCAGAGTAGGGCCTGCTAGGGCCTGGTATCATTGGGTGCGTTGGTTGCGGGTAGGGTGAGAGGGTCCAAGGCCCGCACTCTGTCCTGCAGCTCCGCTGTGCTCTGCTCCCCGTTGTGCATCAGAACCCCACCAGTGTACGGGTCGAGACCGCTCTGTGCCTTGCGCCCAACATTGTGCCCCTGGTAATTGTGCTGTCCCCCCTTGTGGTAATCTCCTAATCTGTAGCATTGATATACTTACTATCCCCCCTGTTGTATTGCGCTTCTTGTAGCACTACTGTACTCGTCGTCCCCCCCTGTTCAAATTGCGCTTGTTTTCATTTTTGTTGCACTGTAAATCATTTTCCCACTGTTGTTGTTTTCCTTGTGTCTCCGTCTCCTTCGCGCCATTCCTGCTGCCGCCTTCCCACCCGTGAGTCCTCCCCCTGACTGCCCCGCTCCCGCCTCCCAGCTACACGTCCATTCCCCCTCCCCTCCAAAATGGCGGCTGCTGCAAGGTCGTGCAGCAGATGCACGCAGTCTAAGGCAAGCCCGCCTGCAGCCAACCGCTGCCAGCGCCAGGAACGTTATGTTATGTTATGTTAACAATGGTTTGTATAGCGCACTGACACCGGTTGGTTTCCTGGCGCCGTAGAGACAGAGAACAGTCAGAGTTGGAAGCCTGCGGATTTAGTAGTGAACTTGTTGGTAAAGCCAGGTCTTTAGGGATTTCCTGAATGACATGAGGTTGGGGCATAGCCGGATCTCAAGGGGGAGGGCATTCCACAGACGAGGTGCCAAATCTGCAGCCGCCCAAGCATTTACGTTTAAAGGATGGAATTTGTAGAAGGCATTGGTGAGCCGAGCGAAGGCTTCGGGACGAGGCATACTTTATAATGAGTTTTGTGATGAATTTAGGGCTTTTGCAGTAGAGTGCTTTAAAGATCATGCAACTGACTTTGAAGGTACAGCGTTGGGCGACCGGGAGCCAGTGAAGTGTTTTCAGAAGGGGGTGGCAGAATGCCATCTAGGCTGGTTTAAAATCAGTCTTGCTGCCTGATTCTGCACCATCTGAAGTCGTTTCAGAAGGAACTGGGGAAGGCCCAGTTATATCGAGTTGGCGTAGTCTATGTGAGAGCTCACGGTTGCGATCACCACCTGTATCAGGGCTTCGTGGGTCAGAAGGCGGCGAACCTTCCGGATTTTTCTCATTTGAAAGAGGCACTTAGAGACCACCTGGCCTACTTGCGTTTTAAGAGAGAGGTCGCTGTTTAAGGTGATGCCAAGCGTCTTTGCCGATGATGAAGGGATCGGAGCTTGACCCATTTCTGTTGGCCAATAATGTGGGCCCCAGTATTTAGCGCTGTCCCCAGTCAGGACCAGCTCGGTTTTTCCTGGGTTCAATTTCAAATGATTTTGGTTCATCCAAGCTTGGATGAACCTCATTGTAGATTGAAAGAAGGAGATGGGCGTGTCTGAGTTGTCAATTGTAAATAGGAGCTGTAGATCGTCCGCGTAATTCAGCACCGTTACCTGTTTGTCTCTAAGAGCTTGGATTAAAGGGAAGATGTAGAGGTTAAACAGGTGGGGTGACAGGGACAAGCCCTGGGGTACACCACATGTGATGGCTTGCTTGATGCCCGCTAAATTGCCCAGGTGAACTGCCTGGGAGCGGTCTACTAGAAAGGACTTCAGCCAGCCAGCTGCCGTGCCCCGGATGCCAGCCTGAGAGACATGGTCTATCAAGATGGTGTGCTGAATCTCTGGGACCCTGCCGATACGACTCCACCACCCTCCATGCACTCAACCCCGGAAGACACACCGACTGCCAAAGATGCACACCGAACACCACCATTTGACAGTTCTCCTGCAGACGTTCCTTCACCACCAACAGTGCCCCAACGACTGCCGAAGGTTCACCAGACGCCCGCAACACCGAAACCCTGACATGCATCCTCCCCAACATATGCTCCGTACACAGACACGCCGTAGAGATCTGGTACCTGATTGACGCCCTCTCTCCCGATTTTGCCTTCTTCAAGGAAACCTGGACCAACGCCACTGCCATCCCCGACGGATACAGAGAAAGGAACATTGCACACAAGGCCTCCCTCCGACTCTCCACCTCCAGTACAAGCACCCCCCACTCCAACACAAAACACCTCCATATCCAGACCAGCCCCAGGACCTCGCTACACAGCACCCTCACCTACAGATCGCCTGGACCTCGCACCCAGTCCACATCCACAATTGCCGACCTCGTCGCACCCCATGCCATCCCCTCTATGGACTACATCCTACTCGGAGATCTGAACTTCCACCTCGACAACCGCAGCGACCCTGACACCATCACCCTCTTTGACAACCTCTTCAACCTCGGACTGAAGCGGCTCATCACCATCCCACCCACAGAGCAGGACACACCCTCGACCCTATCTTCACAGGAAGGACAAACATCCACTTCAGCCACACCACGCAGCCCACCTGGACAGACCACCACTGCGTACTCTTCACCTCCACCACCACCAAGGCACCCAGACCTGCCCACGCCCGCCACAAAGGAACTCGAGCAAGATCACAGAGGAATCCCTCAACACCACCCTCCTCCTAGACCCCCCTGCGTCACGAAAGACACTAACTCCGCAGCCAAATAACTTCATTGCTGGATCTCCAGCTGCGCCGACAAGCTCACCCCCCTACACCACCTCTCCAAACTACGCCCCCTGAAGGCCACCAGGTTCACCATGAACTCCAAGAAGCCAGGCGTTCCTGCAGACGCCTCGAGAAAAACTGGCAAAACCGGAAAACCACGGAAGAAATGAACAACCACAGAAGCGCCCTGAAGGAATACCAGCAGCGCATAAGAGACACCAAGCGGACCTTCATCAAGAACAAGATCCACACTAATGCACCCAACGCTAAAGAACTTTTCAACGTCATACATCAATTCACCAAACCCTCCATCAAGCCACTGGCGTCACACCATCTCAGGAACTCTGCTCCTACTTCCATCCGAAAATCAAGGCCCTCTACGAAAACTTCAGACACCTCCGCCCTCGCCACCGCAGACAACAAGATGACCATCACAGCCTTGAACTCTGCCTCCGTTGAGCAAACCACGGCAACCATGATGAACACCCACTCTGATGACATCCGCATGCTACTTGACCAGGGCCACAGTGCGACCCCATCCTGCTAGACCTCTCTGCAGCCTTCAACACTGTCTCACATCGCACTCTCACAGCCAGACTTCACAATGCTGGGATACGAGGAACGGGCCTGAACTGGATCCAATCCTTCCTCTCCAGCAGAATCCAGAGGATCAGACTTCCTCTCTTCCTCTCCGAACCCACAGAGATCAACTGTGGAGTACCCCAAGGATCATTGTTCAGCCCCACGCTCTTCAACATTTACATGGCCCCCCTTCGCCGCCATCGTCAGCATATTATCATACGCCAACGACACCCAACTCATCCTCTCCCTCATGAAGAGCCCTGAAGACACCAGACTCTGCTTCAAGGAAGGAATGAAGAACGTCGCAGCTTGGAAGAAAAATAGCTGCCTGAAACTCAACTCGGAGAAGACTGAGGTCCTCATCCTCCGACCCTCCACCTCCGCCTGGGACAACACCTGGTGGCCTCCCGTCCTCGGCCATCCACCCACCCTCACAGACCACACACGTAACCTCAGCATCATCATTGACTTCTCCCTCAGTATGCCCTGCCAGATCAGCTCCGTCACCTCCACCTGTTTCAACTGCCATCGCATCCTCTGCAAGACCTTCAAATGGATACACCCCTGAATGCAGAAAGATTGTCACCCAAGCACTTAATCTCAGCAGACTAGACTACACAAGCTCCAAACCATCCAGAACACCGCAGCTAGACTCATGCCCGGGACCCTGCGGCACAAACACATGACCCAACACCTACAAGACCTCCACTGGATCCCTGTCGAGAAGAGAGTAACTTCCAAACTGCTCACCCACGCCTACAAATCCCTCTACATTAACGGACCCAAATACCTCAACGAGAGAGTATCCTTCCACGTACCCAAAAGGAACCTCCATTCCGCCGACCTCGCCTTTTCAGAGACCCCCTGAATTTGCAGAGAGAGAGCAGGCAGAAGAGTCTTCTCCCATGTCGCAGCCAAGGCCTGGTACGAGCACCTGGTTAACATCAGATGCTCCCCCACCCTGTACACTTTCAGGAAGAGCCTCAAGACTTGGCTCTTTGACTGAGCTGTATCTTCACTCCCCCATCCCCCCCAGTGCCTTGAGACCCTCATGGGTGACTAGCGCGCATTACGAATCCCTGAATGATTGATTGATTGAGTGTCTTGGGTATAGAGGCTATCGAAGCCGTCGTATATCTCCTTAATCATGCAGTGGAAGAAGGTGCTGAGGTTGTTGCAGAGGTCTCGGAAGGGTGTGTTGTCAGCTGTGTATGTGCTGGGTTTGGTGAATTCCATAAGCACAGTGACAGGGTGTTATCTGTTTAGTACATTGGCATTGATCCTTTCTTTTAGGGCCGCTTTCTTAGTTATTTTAATGAGGCGGTGGTGTGCAGGACAGCGGTTTTGAAGGCTGAGTGTTCTTTCAGGGTCTTGCTGCTCCTCCATCTCTTCTTGAGCTATCTACAGGTGCGTCTGGAATCATGGAGGGTGAGAGAGAACCAGCTGGCTCTCTTGGAGTGTCGCTTGCCTAGGGCTTTCTTCAGGGCGACCACTGTATCGGCGCAGTTGGAGATCCATCAGGGGAGATTGCGTGCTGAGGTATTAGCATCTGTGGATGTTGGTGGAGGGGTTTTCCTGAGGGAGGAGGTGAGCATTTAAATTATTCTTACACCAAGCTGCAGTTCCACTAGTCGTTACTAGATGTCCCTCTCGAGTCAAATGCAAAACCATTGAAACCCTTTCATCAAGAATTTGCGTTTGACTCGTGAGGGACATCTAGTAACCACCAGTTGAACTGCAGCTCTTTGTAGCATTATTTTGCTATTGGAGACTATATAATATTCACTTCCCACTGCTAATCTCATCCCATAATGCTTTACAGGGCCTTTGGTTGGGAATGTTTTTTTGCCAATAACTGTGCTTGGGGTGGTCCTAAGAGGATGGGACCACCACCAAATCGTTCAATAAGATGTGCTTTTTTGTTTTCAAGGCATCTGTTTGGTACTCCCCCTACGTTAGGGAGGATCCCAAAATCATCACCTCTCTCACTGCTTGCCAACTTTTTCATTTCACTTGTGTGAAAGTACTATATGTACTTTAGCATATAAAGATAGAGATACTTACTTTATCATAACTGGCACTGTGGAAGATGTAATTTACAATTATTTTGCCATTCTTTCACAGTGCAGACAAGTACACAGTGTCATCAGCTATGCTATGCAGACTACGTACTATGTAAAGCTACGTGCAGTGCTGCTACGCAAACTACGCCCAGGCTTAGTTTATGTTGTATAAAACAAGCTGTGTGTTTAAAAAGCTAGCTGTACACCTTGACAGCCTCCGACTCAGTCCACAGTGTATCCATGAGGAAGGTTGTCCTAACTCCAATGTACAATTTTATGCTATGGCCACAATTTATTAGGATCTTGAGCCAGCGCAAAGTGACGCTAAGTGGCACATTCTATCTCTGCATCACTTTCAGTCAACGGGGAGTTACTGCGATGTTACGTGGAGGATCAGCACAAACACCCATAGGTTTTGACACAAAGCCTGATCCACTAAATAGCAAGACTTGCTTTTGTATCAAAACACAACGCCTCCTTGAAGCAGACTGTAACAAGGAGAAAGGTTTTCATTTGTCAGAAATCACACACATTGGATATATGCTGAAATGCACAGCACACAGGTAGTGCTTGCTTCTATGCCTGTCTAGACATAGGCTTTGGTAGCCAAACCTAATACATAAGAATGTGCGGTACTTTCCCCCTTGTACAGTTCCCACAGCAAATTTCGTTGTGTGATAAATCAGTCATTATGCCACTACATTTTCCATTAAAGCGAGTGCAGCAGGAAAGGCACTAGGAACAGCCTGATGTTTCATGTTCTTTTTCTCAGAGGTAACTATTTCGTTTTACTATCACTGTGTTAACTGGAGCTGGACGCTATTCCCTCCCAGTGTTGAAGCTATTTCCATAACAGTATGTCCATCCAGTGTTTGTAAACCGCGAACAATTACCCGAAGGTGTCAAGGAGCTGGGGACACTCTGGAAGATTAAGCAAGCTATTGCCCAGAGTCACATGGTGCTGGTCTGATCTGCCACGGGTCCCAGGGATCGAACCGTGAGCCCCCGGTATCCAGAGGAGTCAGGCGCCCTGGCCGCTGCGCCATACCTCTTCCACTGGAAACCATTCATCAGGCCCCCACCACATGAACAACTGAGCACCTCATTTTGAACGAAGAGGGAAAACTGTAACAGCAGGCACAATTTAAGAAATGAAACACATATGAAAATGCAAGAAGAAAAAACAATGTATGCAATGCTAGGTAAGTGGATTGTAAACACAGAGATCGGGATGCTATCCTGAAGTATTGCTTCCCAAGTCTTCTAGGACTGTATTACTGAACCTTGCTCATGATGCATGTGGTGTAATTTTATGCAGATGTGAGGATTCCTATAGTGTTCATGCATTGCAAGTCAGATTCAGGCACACAGGCAAATAAGTGCTAGAATTGGCATTCAGTTAGGGCCCCATTTAGGGTATTTTTGGTGACATGGCATGGAGGCGCCCATGACACCTATAGTGAAGCATTCAATATAGGTACCATAACACTGAACCCCTAAAGGACCCATCTTCAATGGCACTTTCGGTGTGGCTACTCAGGCATAATCCATGTTTCAGGAGCCATGTTGTCAGCACAGTGTGACCCTGAAGGGTGCTGTGTTCAACTACACCTCCCCACCCTCCCTTCCATGGTAAGCTACTATTTCAGAGACACATGAAGCAAGAGCTTGAAACACTGCTCATCATTCTACTGCAGATAGCAGAATGTAACCCTGCCTCTGCTAAGTGCACCATTGACAGTGCACATTGATACAAACCTGGTCTGTGAACCAGGTTCAATTGTACATCCCTGATAACCAACCCTACGATATATATATATATATATATATATATATATATATATATATATATATATATATACATATATATATATATATATATATATATATATATATATATATATATATATATATATATATATATATATTTGTATTAAAAGAACAAATGTACATCAGAGTTTCTACAGATTTACTACCCTAGACTATACTGCACTTCATCTTATCAAGAACTATTGTTGGTACATTTAGGGTTGACTAACTTTAGAGAAAAGGCCCAAACTAGAATGAACTAGAGGTCCACAGTATATAGGTAGGTATATTGATTTTCTTACTTTCTCATTGAAGGGGATTGGAGGCACAGTATTGTCCAGGTGGAACATATCCTCGCACAGGAGAGCTTGCATACACAGTACCAGGCTATCCACATCCCTTGCCATTGGACCAATCATGAGTTGCACTAAGAATAAAGATCATAACAATAGTTACAATAATTAAGGAGATGCTGTATATAAGTCATAAGTGCGGTATTCAAATTAGTAGTAGCTGTGTTGGACCCGGCCTCGTGGCGTGGTCCTCATTGAGCCGTAGTAATCCCTCCTGACCCGTGCAGCCCCCCAGGGCCCTGATTCACCCGACCATTCCCTCCATAACCCACATCCCCGACACTGGGCTTTCCCGTCCTCTCCGTCCATTTTCCCTGGTACCCGAGGCCGATGCCCATGTCCCTGCACCTAAGATGGCCGCCCCAGCCCCAGCCCGACCTCGGCCTTCGGCGCCGTACCCGGCCAGGGGGTAGAGCGCTCCCCGTGAGCGAGAGAGGGAGGAGTAGCTCGATCACACCTCCCACCTCCCCTCGAGAGATGAGTTTCGATCACCCATCCGGCCTCCCTGAGGGCTGGCTCCAGGCCTGCTGCGTGTCTGGGATCCCTCCAGGCCCAACTTGAAAGGATGAAAGGAGCCGCCGAGGCGAACCCCCAACAACCGGCTCCCAGGTGCTAAGACCCCTGCCTGCGAGGGCTCCGGACATCAAAGGCGAGGAGTCCTTTATCAAGGGTTGCTCTGGACTGATGAAGTTAGTTGTATCCTGGACTACGTGAGCCCTGCTGACCTCGTCGCGGCTCCTACCGAGCAGAGAAGGACTTCTGCCCAAGACCACCTGAGCCCTGCTGATGCTGTCGCTGCTCCCTGGCAAACAGAGAAGGACTTCTGCCAAGACCACCTGAGCCCTGCTGACGCTGTCGCGGCTCCTACCTAGCAGAGAAGGACTTCTGCCAAGACCACCTGAGCCCTGCTGACGCTGTCGCGGCTCCCCTGCAACCGTGAGACTCCTGGGCCCTGCTGATTCGATCGCGGCTCCCTAAGACTATCCTGGTCCGGCTGGACGCAAGATCTCCCGTATCCCCCGGCTCGAGGGTTGAGAGCTGTGCGCCGGATACGCAACCGCAAGTGACTTTGAACCTTGAGACTGTCCCGCTACCCTACCCCTACAGAGACTCTTTGAGCCCTTGCTCGCCTGTACATAAGAATCTGCGGATCATAACGATCCATTTTACTTGAAGAGATAAAGAATACGTTCTCTTAAACCTACGGTGTGGTGTCCCTTTGTCGAGTGGTGCTAGCGCAGCGCGTACGATCCTAGAGTTGAGGTCCTCTCCCTGAGGATCTCCCGCCCGTGCTCGACTGCGTTCCTAGGAGAGGTGGGTCACCGGGTGGTCAGGTGCCGAGTCTGTCCTCCCCGGGGATCGCCCCTCTAACATTGGTGGCAAGCGACGGGATCCGAGTCCACAATCTAGAGATCGTACAGTCAGCGGCTGACGCACTACCGAACAAAGATGGCAGAAAAGAACACCAAGAGTACCACTGAAGCCGACGCGAGTACCGCTTTCCGTGCGGAACGGCTAGAAGAATACACACACAAAGAACTGAAAGAATTTTGCAAAGCACGAGGCATCGCTACCACAGGCCTGAATACGAAGGAAGACATGCAGCAAGCCCTACAAGCTTGGGTAGAGTCCGAGGGAAACCCTCCCCCGTCAAGAGGAGGGGCAGGGCAGCCGACCGAACTCGACCTCAGCCCAAGATTAGGCAGCAGCGCTCCGGTACGGAACAGCGCACCAGATGGGGGCCTCTCCCCAGACAAACTAGCAGACAGAGACCGAAACCGAAATCATGAACTTGAATTGGCGAAACTCAAAATCGAGTGCGAGTTAAAGCCAGCAGAGAAGAGGCTAGCAGTAGAGCAGCTACGAGTGCAAGGAGAGATAGAGGAGAAGAAACTCCAACGGTAACATGAAGACGAAAGACTCCAGCTGGAGCACGAGCGTGGCCTAAAGGAGATCGAGCTAAAGGCCCGGAGCGAAGAAAACCGAACCGCGGGGAACAGAGAAGCCGTTCCCCTAGTAGAAAAGTCCACATCCCCATGGATGTGGTGAGAGAATACAATAAGAACGATGACATCCAGCAATGGTTCAAGGCCTACGAAGTCGCCATGACCTCCCACCGAGTTCCACAGAAGGATTGGGGAGCTGGGTTGTGGGGTCGATTCCTGAGCGAGGGGAGAGACACCCTGCTCGATCTGCCGTCCTCTGTGCAGACCTCCTACGCCCACATGAAGGAGGCCCTCCTCACGAGATACGGACTCACCCCCCAAATGTATCGCCAGCGGTTCCGAGAGTGCAAGAAAATCCCTGACACCACGTGGGTGGAGTACGTGAACTTTTACAGTCGAACATTAGAAGGGTGGATCAAGGGCAGCCAAGTTACCACCTTCGAAGGACTTGTCGACCTCATTGCATGGGAACACTTGTCTGCAAACTGTTTTGTAGACCTACGCCAGCATTTTCTGGACAGCAAGCTTGCAGACCCAAGGAAGCTGGCCGTGGAGGCCGATCGCTGGGTGAACACCCGGGTCCCCCGGGGCCCCGTAGGAGATCACCCCCGAAGCAGTCAGGGATCTCCCCGCCAGAGGGGAGGGGGGAACCAAGGAAGACAGAGGGATTCCCAGTCAGGACCCCAGCATAGCCCCCCCCCCGAAACCAACCCCAGACCTTACCAGCACCCACTCCAGCCAATCCCGCTCCCTCGGGTAACCGTGGGCACCGGGTCATGATTTCCTGTTTCCGTTGCCTAAAGCCAGGGCACTACGCCAGTGACCCCCTGTGTCCCATGGCCCGAGACCCTCCACGACAGCTCCCCCAGCCGGACAGGTAGCCAACGTAGCCCTAGGGGAGGAAATGGAGGACACCGAAGAATGGGAACCTGCTGCCATGGCCCTTGTCTCCTTAGGAGACCGAGAGATGATTCCCGGGGCTCCCCTGCCCGACAATACCAAGAAATGCCGGAAACTGGTGACGGTGAACGGCCACCGAGTGGAGGCCCTTTGCGACACTGGGGCGAGTATCATCGGTGTCCTCAGCCACCTAGTCAGAGAAGATCAGATCATCCCGAATGTCCTGTGTCCCGTACTGTCCGCTGACAACACCAAGAGTGTATGTAGGATGGCCCTAGTCCCGTTCGAATGGGGGGGAGTGATAGGAAAATTACGAGTTGCTGTCCGAGCATCCCAACCTGTAGACTGCCTCCTCGGCAACGACCTCGAAAGTTCCCCCTGGAGACAGGTGGAGCGCAAGACCCACCTGGGCATGATGGGCCTACCCGAGTGGGTGTGCGCCACCACCCGATCCATGTCTGCTCGACTACCCCCCCCTCCGGGCCGTCGACGCCGAACTTCTCAGCCACAGCCCTGTAGAAGAAGATAGGGACGACCGAACTGAGCCCTCCGGTCTCTCCCCAGGAGGAGAACCCCCCACCGACAACGAACCCTTGCATCCCGATCCTGCACAGATCCCAGAGCTGGGAGATCTGCCCGAGTTGGCGCAGTGGCGTCACGAGGGGGGCCCCTCCCGAGAGGAGTTCTGCCGGGAGCAAGCCACTTGCCCTTCCCTGGTCGGACCACGGCGACAGGCCGCGGCCCAAGCTGCGTGCGACCAAACGGGAACCCATTCCGTGTATTGGGAGAATGACCTCCTATACAGTGAGCAAAAGTCTGCCGAGCTAGGGTCAGCCCGAGTGCTGGTGGTTCCCCTACGCTTCTGAGACTTCCTCCTGGGCCTGGCCCACGATGTACCCCTGGCGGGACACTTGGGCCAGGACAAGACCTATGACCGCCTAGTTACACACTTCTATTGGCCCAAGATGCGAGCGAATTTGGAAGCCCACTGCAAGTCCTGTCTCACGTGCCAAGCTAGTGGAAAAAGTGGAGGAACACGCAAGGCCCCCCTCCAACCTTTTCCTGTCGTCAGTACCCCCTTTGAGCGGGTCGGAATCGACATAGTGGGGCCCCTGGACCCTAGGACCGCCCATGGTCACCGATTCATTCTAGTCCTGGTGGATCACGCCACCCGATACCCCGAGGCCATTCCCCTCCGCACCATAACGGCCCCCGTGGTGGGCCGAGCGTTAATGGAGATCTTCTCCCGAGTGGGTTTTCCCCGCGAGGTCGTGAGCGACCGCGGCACAAACTTTATCTCCAAATACATGATGTCCCTGTGGAAACAATGCGGAGTGTCCTACAAATTCACCACCCCGTATCATCCCCAAGGAAATGGCCTAGTGGAACGGTTTAACCGGACACTGAAGGGGATGATCATGGGCCTAGAAGAGCCCCTCCGGCATAAGTGGGACGTCCTCCTCCCCTGCCTCATGTTCGCCTACCGGGAAGTCCCCCAGAAGTCCCTGGGGTTCAGCCCATTCGAGCTGCTGTACAGGCACCCCGTCCGGGGGGCCCCTCAGCCTGGTCAAGGAGGGATGGGAAACGGCCCCCGAGAACCACCTCCAGATGTGTTCTGATTCATCCTCACCCTCAGAAACCAGACACGGAAATTCCGAGCGCTGGCCGAAGCCAACCTCGAAGCAAGTCAGGAGGAGATGAAGCGCTGGTATGACCAGAATGCCACGCTGGTCGAGTTTCAACCGGGCCAGCAGGTCTGGGTGATGTCCCCGGTGAAACCCTGCGCCCTCCAAAACAAATGGACCGGCCCCTTTAAGGTGGTGGAGAGGAAAAGCCAAGTGACCTACTTGGTGGACGTCCAGTCCCCTCGGAACCCCCTTCGGGTTCTCCACGTGAACCGCCTCAAGCCTCACTTCGTACGGACGGAGTTGAGCTTGCTCTTAGCCACCGACGACGGAGCGGAAGAGGAAACGGAGCCTCTCCCTGACCTCCTGTGTGCCAAAGAGAAGGATGGCTCCGTAGACGGAGTGAGCCTCTCTCCCTCCCTCACTCCGCAGCAACGTGAAGACTGCCACCAGCTCTTGGGGCAGTTCCCAGATTTGTTCTCCTTGGTCCCCAACCTCACCGACTGGTGTGTCCACGATGTGGACACCGGAGACAGCCCGCCGGTGCGACACCGAGCCTACCGAGTGCCTGACCGAGTCCGGACCTGCATCCAGGCCGAGGTCTCGAAAATGCTCGCCCTAGGGGTGGTCGAGCCCTCCGACAGTCCCTGGGCCAGCCCAGTGGTACTGGTCCCGAAAGTCGCGGCCCCTGGTGCCGTCCCAGAACTTCGGTTTTGTGTGGACTACTGGGGGCTCAACGCAGTCACCCGAGCAGACGCCCACCCCATTCCCCGCGCAGATGAACTCATCGACCACCTGGGGTCTGCTCGCTACCTGAGTACCTTCGACCTGACCTGCGGCTACTGGCAAATTGCGCTCACAGAGGGAGCCAAGGAGCGGTCCGCCTTCTCCACCCCGGACGGACACTATCGCTTTCGAGTGATGCCGTTCGGGATGAAAAACGCCCCGGCCACCTTTCAGAGACTGGTGAACAGAGTCCTGGCCGGGCTCGAAGAGTTCAGCGCCGCATATCTGGACGATATTGCGGTGTTCAGTTCACAATGGGATTAACACCTCCGGCACCTCTGGAAGGTGTTGCTAGCCCTGCGCCAGGCAGGCTTGACGGTGAAAGCCAGCAAGTGCCAGATTGGGCAAGGGTCAGTGACCTACCTAGGCCACCAGGTCAGGAGCGGGCAGGTCGCCCCTCTCCAGCCAAAGATCGATGCCATCTTGGCCTGGGAACCCCCCATCACTCAAACCGAGGTCCGAGCCTTCCTGGGCCTCACCGGTTACTACCGGAGGTTTATAAAGAATTACGGCAGCATAGTGGGCCCCCTCACAGAGCTGACGTCCAAGAAGCAGCCCAAGCACGTGCACTGGACCCCCTCATGCCAAGAGGCGTTCGACGCCTTGAAGACAGCCGTGTGCTCTGCCCCCGTGCTCCAAGCCCCGGACTACTCCAAGGAGTTTGTGGTCCAAACCGACGCTTCCGAGCATGGCATCGGAGCTGTACTGTCCCAGTTCAGTGAGGAAGGCCTAGATCAGCCCGTAGCCTTCATCAGCAGAAGGTTACTGCCCCGAGAACAGAGGTGGAGCACCATCGAACGAGAAGCGTTCGCAGTAGTCTGGGCCCTCAAGAAACTCCGACCCTACCTGTTCGGAACCCACTTCCGAGTCTAAACAGATCATCGACCCTTACGGTGGCTCATGCAGATGAGAGGAGAAAACCCCAAACTACTACGATGGTCAATCTCCCTCCAGGGGATGGACTTCACAGTAGAACATCGCCCTGGTACTGACCACGCCAACGCTGACGGCCTCTCCAGGTTCTTCCGCCTCAGCGAAGAGAACCCCCAAGAGGATGGGTAGTTCTCCCCGACCTTCAGCTGGGGGGGACGCGTGTTGGACCCGGCCTCGTGGCGTGGTCCTCATTGACCCGTAGTGATCCCTCCTGACCCGTGCAGCCCCCCAGGGCCCTGATTCACCCGACCATTCCCTCCATGACCCACATCCCCGACACTGGGCTTTCCCATCCTCTCCCTCCATTTTCCCTGGTACCCGAGGCCGATGCCCATGTCCCTGCACCTAAGATGGCCACCCCGGCCCCAGCCCGACCTCGGCCTTCGGCACCGTACCCGGCCAGGGGGTAGATCGCTCCCCGTGAGCGAGAGAGGGAGGAGTAGCTCGATCACACCTCCCACCTCCCCTCGAGAGATGAGTTTTGATCACCCATCCGGCCTCCCTGAGGGCTGGCTCCAGGCCTGCTGCGTGTCTGGGATCCCTCCAGGCCCAACTTGAAAGGATGAAAGGAGCCGCCGAGGCGAACCCCCAACAACCGACTCCCAGGTGCTAAGACCCCTGCCTGCGAGGGCTCCGGACATCAAAGTCGAGGAGTCCTTTATCAAGGGTTGCTCTGGACTGATGAAGTTAGTTGTATCCTGGACTACGTGCGCCCTGCTGACCTCGTCGCGGCTCCTACCGAGCAGAGAAGGACTTCTGCCCAAGACCACCTGAGCCCTGCTGACGCTGTCGCGGCTCCCTGGCAACCTAAAGAACTACCTGAGCCCTGCTGACCTCGTCGCGGCTCCTACCGAGCAGAGAAGGACTTCTGCCCGAGACCACCTGAGCCCTGCTGACGCTGTCGCGGCTCCTACCTAGCAGAGAAGGACTTCTGCCAAGACCACCTGAGCCCTGCTGACGCTGTCGCGACTCCTACCTAGCAGAGAAGGACTTCTGCCAAGACCACCTGAGCCCTGCTGACGCCGTCGCGGCTCCCCTGCAACCCTGAGACTCCTGGGCCCTGCTGATTCGATCGCGGCTCCCTAAGACTATCCTGGTCCGGCTAGACGCAAGATCACCCGTATTCCCCGGCTCGAGGATTGAGAGCTGTGCGCCGGATAAGCAACCGCAAGTGACTTTGAACCTTGAGACTGTCCCGTACCCTACCCCTACCGAGACTCTTTGAGCCCTTGCTCGCCTGTACATAAGAATCTGCGGATCATAAAGATCCATTTTACTTGAAGAGATAAAGAATACGTTCTCTTAAACCTACGGTGTGCTGTCCCTTTGTCGAGTGGTGCTAGCGCAGCGCGTACGATCCTAGAGTTGAGGTCCTCTCCCTGAGGATCTCCCGCCCGTGCTTGGCTGCGTTCCTAGGAGAGGTGGGTCACCGGGTGGTCAGGTGCCGAGTCTGTCCTCCCCGGGGATCGCCCCTCTAACAAGCTGCAACATGCACTAATTGGTTTGCTGCCCAATTACTTATGATGATCCACTCAGACCTTTGCTCTCCCTACCTATGATTTGTCAAGACTCTGAGGGGCATATTACCAAGGGCCTTATCGCCGCTTTAGCGGGAATTTTTCCAGCTGAAGCGGCGATAATTTTATCACCCTATTACCTAGCTGTCGCTAACACCAGTTAGCGACAGCTAGTGGGAGATAGCGATCATCTTGGGGCCCACTTTGCATGTCAGCGATATTTATCGCTAATGACATGCAAAGTGGGCGTGCCAAGATGTTAGCGACTGGAAACAGTTGCTAACATCGCTATCTCCCATTACCTAGTTTTGGAAATAATCGCGCTAAGCGCGATTATCTCCAAAAGCTAACGCCTGCCCAGAGCAGTTCTTAGCCATGTTATCCAATGGTAGGTGGATAACATGGCTGAGAGCATTTGCTCAGTAATGCATGAATATCGCTGACTTTTCAGCGATATTAATGCATTTCGGTCGATTTTTACCGCTTTTGAGATAAACCTTGATAATATCAAGGTATCTCAGCGGTAAAAATCGTCGGAGCGCGGCGATATCATTTTAGCCGCTAACCATGCATAGCAATAATTATTGCTATTGCTTGGTAATATGCCGTTGAGTCTGTCTGGTGGTGGGCTGCCGGCTGCACCAGGGAACTGCCATTACCTAGCCATGGCGCGGCTGAGGGGCAATGAAATATGCTGAGCGGGACTGGCGCAGTCCCACCAAGCATATTACGAGTTCTTCCACCACCAGCCTTTTCATGGTGGTGAGCCCCCATGCCCTACACTGCCATGTTGTGCCCCACTGTCTGCTTGCACTCCCAGTTCCAACATGGACTTGCCTGTCCATGCTGTGCTGGAACAATTTTGCCATTCCCATTCTGGTGCTCTTTTTCAGTACACCACTGTGGGAAAGGCAAAAGGACCGTCTGCCTGCAAGAGTTGAATTAGGCAGGCGGTCCTTGCATGGCTTTGGCGGTGTTGTGCCAGCAGAGATCCATAGCTGCACTGCCAAAGTCGCAATAAGGCCCTTAGTTAGGACTACGACAATGATCAACTATGGCTTGCTTCAGATACATGTTATAACATGTCTGTTTTTTCCAGATGCGTCACGGATCGAGTCTTTGGGAGTGGCATGCTCTCATGTTTCCACATGATACAAATGATTTACTGAATGGTACATTCTCAGGATCTTACAATAAAGATACCTTATTGTGCCACGGAATCGTGAATATTGAACGGAGAAGCTTGTTTGACTAAGCAATGCCTTGTAGAAAAATATAGTTATGGGACCAAACGTGGAGGAAGGTTCCGGATGGCCTCCTAGAGTAACTCATTAATCATGACACTGTGGCAATAAGAATTAAGTGCGAGCCCGTATGGATCCACAAGACAGCGATACTAGATTTGAAGATGTCCAGCACTGGGCAGGATGAATGTGGTCATTCAATATCCAACTTTCATGTTAAGAATATCAAAGGAAACCTAATCTCCAGGGAAGAACCACATCTGGGAGAACCAGGTCAGAGTCAAGCTACATTAATCCTAAATAATCGATACCATGCTGGTAGGTTTGGTGGCACCATTGGATGCACCAACCTCCAAAAAGATATGGGGGTGCAGCATAATTCATGAAGTTGTAATGGCTTTCACAACATTGTTGATCTCTCAAAACTGTCAACTTAGAAGTCACAGCTTCTTCAAAAGGGAATTTTTAGGATGGTGTGTGCCGGATGTAAAAAGTTTATTTTTTCTGCTCAGGAGAAAACGTATGGCTGGGTTCCTCAACCAACATGCTTACTAAAAAACAAAAAAAAACAATTTTATCCCCAATTTTTGGGATGTTATAATCAGGAATACCCTTTTTGGAAGAAAATACATCATGAAGTCATCATGCTGACGTGCTGACTCTGCTTCCCCAGTGATAATGTAATTGGAAGTGTCAGCTCCGCTCTATCAATTGTAATGCAAGTTATTGTGAGAGTCTGAATGATAAACATAGTGATCCGAATATGTCTGTAGGTGCAATTTGGGAAAGTATGACCAGCAACCGGTTACTGGCTTTTTTTGACTGGCAGCTGTTTGCAGTGATTAGTTTCGCTGAGGCATTTACCAAGTGGGTCCCTCTCCAGTAAAGCAATAAGTAACCTAGAGAAGCCGACATGTTATTGAGCCATAGGCTTGGTGTGGCATTAGGATAGATGTCTTAAGTTGACTTGACCCTCTTCTACAATCCTCTTCCTTATTCTGAGCACACTGGAAAACTATGTTGTTTAAACCTTGGTCAAATGTGCTGTTAGCGACATAGTTTAAGTAAGGTCATCCATCATTGACCACCTATACATTGTAGATTACCATGGTTTGCCCAGATATATAAAATCAGATCCTCTACTAACTACTCAGGGGTACCTCCTCACAACATCATTAGGTCCCTACACCAAAGTCACTGCACTATGTTGACAACTAAATTCACTGCCATTTAATCAGGAAATGCAATATGAAATTTGAATTATGTTAATCTGTTTAAAATTAAGATAAAAAGGGACAAATATCTCACCTTTCCTCCTTAAACTATAGTATTTCATTTAGTAAAAAGAGAAATGTTTATTATACTTAGGGCTAAATATATGAAATGATATTTAAATTGATCAAAGATTATTGTTAATACTAGATTTTGGATTAAAATGATTAATTCATTTCAGTTAATGAAAACATTATAGTTAAGGATCAGAATTATTTATAGGTATAAGGACAAAATTTAAAATCAATAACTATAATAAAATACAATAAGTTAAAATAATGGAAAGATATTAAAAGGTTAGGCTTAATGTGAGGATAAGGATAAAGATGAATAATAATAAATGTAAATTCATTTATTAAAAATAAATAATGGTTAGTTTAGGCTTTGGATCAGGACTAGGATAAGGATACAACATTAAATAAATTAAATGGGATAAAAAAGTGAGTATAGGTATAAAGGTCACTTTTACAATAAATAACATTTAATTTACATTAAAAGCATTAGAATTACAATAATGAACAAAATGGCTAATAACAACAATAACACGAACTTACCAAAAATGAACGTGGAAGTGTGGTCCATGTAGTGTGGTTGAGTAGTGGTAAACATCATTAATAATTTCTGGACTCATGTAGTTATCATAAATGTAGTGATCACAATTTAACAGCTCTTATATGTAGTGGTTGTGGATGCAGTAGCATACAACCCTCCTCCACTGGGATTATCATTTGTCTTTCTACCAGCCCCAAATAGGGTACTGGATTGGATGCTCAGTAGAGGTGGCTGATCTGTTACTATTACAGTAGTGCCAACCCCAAGAAAAAACATAGGGGCATATTACCAACAACTAGCGATTATTATCGCTAAGTTGGCCTAGCGGGAGTTTTCCTATCGCTGCCCTTCACCTGTTTATATCGCAGAGATACCTTGCTATTAGCAAGGTTTATCTCTAAAACGAAAAAAACAGGCGAAATGCGTGAATATCGCTGTAAATACAGCGATATTCACACATTATCGTGACAATGCTCTTAGCCATGTTATCCACCTTGCATTGGATAACATGGCTAAGAACTGCTCTGGGCAGGCGTTAGATTTTGGAGATATTCACGCTAAGCGCGAATATTTCCAAAACTAAACCATTGTTGGTAATAGGAGATAGCGATATTAGTGACTGTTTACAGTCGATAACATCTTGGCACGCCCACTTTGCATGTCATTAGCGATAAATATCGCTGACATGCAAAGTGGGCCCCCAGATGCTCGCTATCGCCTACTAGCTGTCGCTAACTGATGTTAGCGACAGGTTGGTAATTGGGCGATAAAATTATCACCGCTTTAGCGGGAAAAAGTCCCGCTAATGCGGCGATAATGGCCCTTGGTAATATGTCCCATACTTTGGCAGTCTTTCATGGAAAGCAATGCGGGAGTCCATGAAATGCTGGGATAAAATCTTACAGCATTTAGCAAACACTTGTAATATGGGTCCTGACAATGCGGTTACAGTCCACTGAAAGGCTCTAGTTATGTTCGATGAAACTCCATAATACTAAAGGTTCCTCATAGAATTCCCATCACAGAGTTTTTCTCTTGAGGTGGGTCTTGCATTGGTAGAAAGAGCCCCACCAGCATGGATGCTTTCCTCTACCCTGTCAGACAGAGCATTCATTGCAGAAACTAAAGTATATGATCCCAGTGTCTTAAATCAAAAAGAATAGTCTTCAGTGGCTCAGAAATAAAGACTAAGGGGCATATTTACAAGGACAGGCACATCTATGCATATTAGCAGAGATGTGTCAGTGAAATTGTGTGATGGAAAAAAAGCCTTGCGCAACCATGGATGTGTCATATTTACAATGCGGCACACCGTGGCGGAAGGATAGACAGATGCGTGACGAATCTTTTGCTGGAAAGGCAGAACATTGCTGGAGTCGTGTCGCAAGCACGACGCAACTCCAGCAATGGTCAGGAATGGCTATTCCTATCATGCTGCGTCACTCCTTATGCCTGCTTCAAGCAGGCGCAAGGTTTTGACACAGTGGTGTCGCAGAAGTGATGTAGTGAAATCTTGTAGATTTCACTGCGTCACTTTTATGAGGCTTTCTCACATGGGAATGCCCGCCCAGCAAACATTACACCTGATGCAGGTATAATGTAGCATAGGGCTTTACAACGTGACGCATCTCCATAGATGCGTCAGTTTGTAAATATGTCGCAACGTGGTGAATTGTTTATGACACCGCTGCATCCTAGAAGTGACGCAACGGCGGTGTAAAGTTGTTGCTATGGGCTTGTAAATCTGCCCCTCTGAAGTCAAGACACCCCTGGTAATAAATAGAGTCAAATTCATGTTGTCAAAAAAAAAGTATAAGCAAGGATAATGTGTATGGGACTAGATGCAAAATGAATTTTCCTATTGGACTGATTCATGATAGAGCACTGAGCAAATAATACTATACCTGACGACAATCCATAAACAGGTGAACCAATTCCTTTTACACTGAGTAAAAAAGGGAAACATGTCAATTAGCATACATTAAATGGTAGTACCCAGAATAATAGATTTCTATTTTAAAGATAAATCTAGTTGTCATTACTGGTAAATCCTAATCAGATATATTTTACATCTGCAGGGCACCATAGAGATACTCTGCTGAATCTATCTTAAACAGCAAACACATCTTTATTAGAGCATAACCAAGTTAGTCATGTATTTAGATTTTTATTCAGTGCCACAACATGCCTGTTAAAAGTAGCTTGGCCCTCTGTTTTTGTTTGTGGAAATGGTAGATGTCAAGAAATCAAAAGCAATGCCCTGACATGATTAATTAGCATACTGATTAAATATATGGTTTTCCGCAAAATCTCCGACATTTGAAAAAAGAAAAGGATAGATGAATTTAAAGCAAAAATTAAAGCGGGCATTTGGAGTGCTGTTTTACAACAACCATTATAAAGAAGGAACATGGACCAAGATAATAAACCACTGCACTTTAATTTCACTTTATTCAGTTGCCTTTAGTCTTGGTGGATTTTTCACATGTAATTGTAAATTGGAATTGTATTTATATAGCTCTTAATATACCTGACGAGGCGTCAAATCGTTTTTCGACGAGTAGCACGCTACTCTAGAACCCTAAGGGATTAGTGGTGGATTAGTATGTGGAAGAAAGAGTATAGTATTAGTATACAGAAGTACGAGTTAATTTCAGTGGAGGACATGTGAGGCTGTTAGTTGAATTGAATAGAGTAATGGAAGGAAAGAAGAGGGAAGAAAATGTTCATTGGGAGAGCATAGTAGTATGTTGACATCTGGGATGAGTAAAGGAGATATGAAGAGCCTGTAGAAAGGTGTTAGGGAGAAAGAGAATCAGTTGAAAATTAGTTTTTGAATGAGTCAAAGGAGAGATAAGATGAGGGAGAATTCAGTAGGGTTGTTTGGGAGATTATAGTAGTAAATTGGTGTTTGGGGTGAACCAGGAGGTGTGGAGGAGGGAGAAGTCAAGTCAGGGTTATTTTGGAGATCATAGTAGTAGAAAGGGTTGGTGTGGGAGAGTGAAGATAGAGAATACATTGATAGAGGTGTAGGGTGATGGTGGGACAGAGTAAAGTTTTCTAAAGAGTATTTTTTTTCCTTGTACAATAGGAGTAAAATAATAAATATATAGATACACTGTTGCATAGTTAGGGAATATATGTGAAGCAAATATGATATATTGAGATTTGTATGTTTTGTTTTTGTGAATTAGTGAGAGGAGATATTGATATAGTGCTTTTTATGAACAATTGTATGTGCAGTACTGCTGGTGAGTGGTATTTGAAAAGTACAGGGGTGGTGATGTGTTTTGGAGACAAGTATGTGGTGGGTTGGAGGGGATGGACACAAGGTATGAGAGTTAGTGTTACATGTGATCACTGGAATAGGTAAAGTGTGTGGTGGAGTGCCATTTAAGGTTTGTATGGTTGTGTGTAATTGGTTAAAAAAGGCAAGTGTTTGTGGATTGGGTGATGGAAGGCTGAGTATAGGTTTTGTCATGATAAAAAGGGATCTTTTAAGAGCAAGTAGAGGATAGAGCTGGTGTTTTGTTTGAACAAGGAGTGTGAGTCTGGATGCACTGATGGTATGTATAATTGGCTTTGTGTTGTGTTGGTGATGTGTTAGTGGTATAGGACAGAGTTGTGTTTTGTGTGAGAATGTAGGTGTGATAGTGTTGCAGTTGGGGTAAAATTGTGTGTAGGTGTGGTTTGTGGGGGTTGGTAGTGGTTCAATGCACATTGAAATCTGAATGAGGTTTGTTTTTGGTGCATGAGTAGAATGCCTTTGCTGATATTGTGTTTGGATGTTTGCAGATGCAGAGGGCTTAAGGTGGTAGCTCATAAATGAAAATTGCCCAGCATCTCTGGCCCTAGGGTTGACCCAAACAGGCAACTGCCCTGGTCTACTCTGCCCTCAGCCTCGATGCCCTGAGCCCTATGCTTGAAATTGTCCTATTGGCAAATGGAACTCTAGCCCTAACCAAGCAGAACACTAACCCTAAACCCTAGAGCCAATGGGAGACCTTGCCCTATTAACCAATCACAACAATCCGGGCACTAGCAGCCAATCAAAGCCAAAGCCCTGATCCCCAAGTCCAATAGGAAACCCTAGTCCTAGTACCCAATCAGAACCCTCCCCCAAACAGCCTATGCAGCAGCCCCTCTGACAACAAGAACCACATACAATAGCTCTCAGCACTTGTGAACTACACAGCACCAAGCTTTTATTTGACATCTACAAAATGGTAACACCACATCTGTGCATTCTGAGCACACTCATAAGCATGAAATACATCAGACCGTAAGTTGAATAGTAGTAAAGTAATTACACTACTAGAGATTTGGGACCTGCCTGCTACTAACCCAAAGGTGTGAAAGATTAAGCAGATTTGGAAGATATCAGAATTAAATCTATGTGTTTTTGTTCAAGAATACATACTTTCCACCCATTGTTTGGGACCTTGGAAAGAAGGGAAGGAAAGGTAAGTAGAGAAAAGAGGCTTAAGGCAAATAAAATCACAGGGGAGGCAGGTATACACAATTGTGCATAGTAACACTTTATGTAGGAAAGTAAAACGGGATCCCAGTCAAAATTAGGCAATAGATTTTCTGGGTCAGTTCTCTTACATCATCTCTTTATCACAGATGGACCTGCCAACTTACACTGTACCTCCATGTTTCATGTGACATCAGCTCACTTCCTATGATCATCAGTTGAAGAGCTGATATTACATGGTGAAAAGAAGGTGAGCAGGAAATCAATACTTAGAGTAGGTGCTAGGATTGTTCTTAGCAGGTTAACACCCTTAGAAAAAAAAACTCTCCGTGGTCCCAGCCTCTCCATGACTTTTGAGAAAAGAACTCAAAGCACTGCCCTCTTCCAGCTTGACCACACCATACACATGAAAAAAATGTTTGAGGTTGGTAGGCCTGGTGAATTTATTTTTGTCAGTCTCATGTGGGCTAATTTTCAGTTTTGTGATAACTTTAAATCTGTTGGCAATTTATGAAAGGAGTGGTAATAACTCATTTGGAGGATTGTAGGGCTGATGGAGTTCTCCTGACAGAATGGCCACTGGCAGGGGTTATCACTGCCACCACAAATCACAGATTTACAGATAACATCCAACCCTAACTTAGCTGAGGAGGAATGCAAATAAATATGGTAGTTATGATCCTTTACAATCAACCATATAATTCTCTTACATGTACTAACCATTCATAGAAAGCTTTTTGATTTGACTATCATCATGCAGGGAGATCAACCATAGGGGCAGATGTGCTAAAGTTTTTTATCCCAAAAAGCCAGTCGTGTGCTAAATTGCATGCTTTGCAAAAATCCTATTCTAACTAAATAGGTATAAGTGGGGCTATTCACAAACGTAACACACTTGTGAGTAATATTCACATGTAATCTACTCTTACACTTCTGAGTAACGTTCTAACTTTTGGCCATTCACAAAATCCAAGTATAAAGTTACTCAAAAGTGCAGACTTAAACGTCTTCCGCCCCCCTCCTCCTGCCCCCAACCCACCCAAAAAAGGGTGTAGAGACAAATTTACGTCAGTCAGGTACTACAATGAAAGAAGAAACAGTAGTAAGTCCAGCCCCACACATGGCCAACCGCTGATATTGCAACATCCTCCTTTAGGGACAAAATGGAGTTAGGGAGTAAAAATAAAAAGTAAACCATCCATATAATTTAATGTTAAAAAATATAAAAATTAAACATTTATGAAAATGATCAAACAAAATTACCAGACTTCTTTGAATGTATAAATAAACTTTTTTACTTTTCCCTATACTTTGCCACAGGTAGACACCACAATCAAGGGGAGGATTTTTCTATGGTAAAGTATAGAGGAATTAAAAAAAAAACGTTATTAACCTCAATAGTTAATGAGAAAAAATGTTGTTATGTTAAATACTAAGATACTTTTATTTTATACATTTATTTAAATGTAGAACAAATGCTCCAGTACTATTAATGTTTGAATTATCCTTTCATTAATTTAGAAATATTAAATGTAATAAAAATTATTTTGGAGTTTACATTTAAAAATACTATTCCACGTGAAGTAATTGTTTTTTATCATGCATTAATAATTGTTTAAAGTGTTGTATTGAATTAATTACAAGTAATTTAATTACATTTCAACAGAAATGAATGGTATATTCATGTATAAATCCCAAAAGCTTTGTTAAAATATTTTATAATTAACTAATAAATATGTTTCATTATTAGATTTTTTTTTAAATTGATTATATTCATTTACATTTTTAACTATTACAAATAATTTAATTTAACATTATCCCCCATGAGGTTTTATTTTAAATGCCTATCACCATTATAGTTTATAGGATGGTGTTACAGCATCAGTAGTTGGCCGGAATTACTTGTTGAGGAGGAGTTGGGGTTATATATATCATTGGGATATAGTTATTAATATTAACCGCATATGGCGCCACAGAGAATGTTTAGCGGAACATATTAGGGATATTAGGGATCCAACATCTGTGGGGAATGATGTTTTCTGAGTTGATTGATGAAGATTGTGATTATGTAATGCGGATTCTGTAAAACCCAATAAAAATTGTTTAAAAAAAAAATCAGTAGTTGGCCGGAGTGGTGCTGGACCTATTCTGTCTCTGAGTTGGAGTAGTTCAAGTTTATTTTATTGTTTGATTAATAAAAATTGTTACAATCTTTGGGCCGGTTAAAAGTTACAAGTTTTGGAACAAAAAATAAATAAATAAATAAATATTCTGTCTCAGTTAAAAAGACAACACTGATCATATTTCATCCACTATAGTGTATTGTTAAGTTCATTAGCATGGTTTTTGTTAGTGTCCGTTCTGCCACAGCGGACTTCCTGCCTTGATCCAGTCTTTGTGCTAGACCGTAGGAGCCATTTGTCAGTTGAGTTTCTTGTAGCAGTTTTGTTACCTTGCTCATAAATTTAATTCCCCAACATGCCAAGATGGAGGAAGTGCCTCCTAGCCAGCTTGTTACTGCTTGCCGGCAAGTGCGGATCTTTAATGTAATAAAGATGGCCCGTAGGTGACGTCTTCATAAAGCTAGTAGAGCTGGACATGCACATAACAAATGCATCAAAGTTTCCTTCTGGTATCCACACATTCTGCAGTGGGTGCTTTCAATTTGATGTTTCCAAGAAGGCTTTAAATCCTTTGAATAGTGCATGCCCATTCGATAAGCCACAAAAGATTTCTTTAGATGTTGACTAAAATGTGAGGCTAAGTATCCCTGTGGTTTTTGATGGGTGTAAGAGTTGATTGATGTCCATGCGTTGCGCCGTTTCGTTAGAGATATTTCTAACAGACAATTCCTTTTTGCTGAACCGTTGGCAACTTTACAGAAGTACGCTTGGTCTATTTTTTTTCCATACTTCTTGTAGATCCAATGTAATCAAACAGGTGCTAAGGTAGCTTCCCCATAAGGTGGTATTGGGGGGGTTTTCCTTTGTAGTTTATTTCCTTCCAGCAGATATTGTCCATTGACTCGCTTGGGGCAGAGTGAATTTTATGACACAATTTTGCAAAAGTGGACATTGACCGGAATTTTTGGTTCTGTAAGCCAAATTCGAGGCGGACTTGTGCGGGAGCGGCTGAGTGCGGCAGATTAAACACTACTTTGTAGATTTTGTTTTGTAGGTTGTTTAAAATTGTTGCCTCCCCGCCTAGCCACATGGTTAACTCGTATGACAAAGTAGGTAAGATTTGTGATGTCATTACTTTTAATAGGTGAGTATAATTCGGGCTGGCCATTTTTTGTTGCAATTGCCTATACGCATAGATTAATGATTAGGCCTTCTCTTTTAGTACCAAAGAGTGCTTCTTTTTTGAATTACCTTGCCCAAGGGTCATCCCCAGATACTTGTATGAGTCCTGTTCTTCTAAGACTGAGTTGTTGATTGAACATTTAAATTTCAGTTTCTTCCCCTCCACTAGCCGGAGCACTTTTGTTTTTTCTTTGTTCAGTTCCAAATTTTCTTGTCCTAAATAAAATGATAACATATTTTTTAAGCGTTGCAGACCTATTGATGTTTTGCTTATAGTACTATATCGTCTGCATACTGCACAATTGGAACTGAAACATTGCCAAGTTTTGGGGCGTGACTCTCGATTTTTTCTAGGTTGCATCCAATGTCTGCTAAATATATGTTAAAAAGACTGGGGGCTAGGACACAGCCTTGTTTTAGGCCGTCCTGGGTCTCAATTTGTTTTGTTAGGCTGGTCCCGTTCCCTGGTTTTACCTTTGCCCATGTGTCGCTATACAGACCGATTATTGCGTTTAGTATTTTATCCGGCAGCCCCCATTTTCTTAACTTTCCCCATAGTCTTGACCTGCTTACGTGGTCAAAGGCTGCTTTTATGTCGACGAAACACCCATAAAGACGATGGCTCTTTTTTTTCTCGTTCTCCATTAGCAGTCCCAAGATGGTCAGGTTTGTGGTCATCCCCATCCCTTGTCTAAATCCAATTTGAAAACTAGGGATTATGTTATTGGATTTTGCCCAGTCTTACAGCTCTTCCAAGAGACATGAAGCATATAGCTTGGCTTCAACGTCAATTAAGGAAATCAGCCTGTAATTCCCTGGGTGTTTTCAATCCTCTTTCTTGTGAATTGTGTGAATGATGTTTCCTTTCCATGAAGCGGGTATGTTTCCCTTTGTAAAAATGTGATTAAATAACACTGTTAAGTGTTCAGCCCAAAACTCTTCGTTGGTTTTTAATACTGCAGTTGGGAGACCGTTTGGTCCAGGGGCCCCCTCTGCTTTGAGTTTTTGAATTAGCTTTTTTAAATGGGTGCGGGTAGTCAGAGTGTCTTAGTGGGAAACGTCTTTTTCGAGGTTTGTGTTTTCGTGCGTTCTTTCGCTAGCGCATTTGACTTTTAAGTGGTCACGTTCGGTATTAATTAATAAACCTCGATTATTTTCATTTCTATGTGGTTGCTTTTTTAAATAAAGGTTCTTCACATAGTCTCCCCAGGTCCTGTCCCCGATTCTGGGGTCCTGTTGCAGTACTACTCCTGGGTTTAGATCATTAATGATGCCACAAAAATCTCGGGAATTTGATTTTTTACTTGCAAATATCAGTTTTTCCCAGATCGATTCTTTATGTAGTGCCTTCGCCGTCCATAACTTTTTCTGGTATTTTTTTCTCATGCTTCTAATGATGTTATTGTTTAATTTGTTTCCCTGTGCGGCCAATCTTTATTGGATCTGTAACGCACTGGCTATTTTTATATTTTCAAGTCTTAATTCAGGGTTAAACCATGCTGTTGACTTGACTTCTCCGTCTCTTTTCGCCTCTGGCACAACCGAGTGCTTTTCCTTCAGGTCCTCTAATAAGTATTCCCAGTTGTTTACAGGGTCTCCGTGACCTAAGCTTCAGAGTTTAGTCACAAAATTACTAGCTGTGGACTGGATGTTCTTTGTTTCTCCTCCACTTTATTTTCCGGAGGTTAAATTTGTCTGGTTGTTGCAGTAGCGAGCATAATTCTTCATCACGGGGAACTGTGATGGCCATCCGTGTGATTTGGGGGAAATGGTCACTTTCTATGTGCTGCACTATTGAGTATTCCTCTATAGAGTTTATTATTCTTTCACTTACAATTGTAAAGTCTATAGTAGATTTAACCTTTCCACTCATGTAGGTGGGTACCAGCAAAGAGTGACCTTTTTTTTTACTGTTTAGGATTGTTAGGCCCATTGATTTTAGGTTACGCAGTGGAGCTTGTTTGGGCCCGTTTCCTACTCTTTTCTCCCTGTTGGGTCTACCCATATCGGCGCTCAGTAGATTACAATCGAAGTCTCCCGATATCATCAACGAGCTTAGTTTATTGTTTTTTTGCAGGGTTTTGATGAGTTTGGTTAGCAGTCCCATTTTTTCATCTTTTGCTTTGCGATCTGGGTGTATATAGATGTTTAATAATAGGAGCTGGTGCTGGGGCTTTATTTTGACTTTTGTGACTTGAAACCATTTTAGCTCGACGTCCAGTTCCTCTGATTCCCAGTTAAATATTTGTGACACAAAAGTTGATAGGCCGCCTCGTGGATGCCCATATTTAGACTGCCTCTCTGCTAGTATATGTAGTCGATAAAGCCTGGAATTCTGGGGTGGGTCGAGTTCCAGGTCTCTTGTAGGAGAATTATGTCTTGTTCATCAAAAAATTATTGGGTTTCGTGGTCCTGCTCCATGCTACTGAACCCGTGCACATTCCATGAGCATATTTTAATCATAGCCGGGTTTATTTCTTCCATGTGTGGGTCTTGTGTTTGTTCTCTAACTGAGGCATATGCGACATTTCTAGGAACTCTTTTTGCTTAACGCCAATGGGATCCATGACCAGTCTTGGTTGCTACAGTGGAGCCCAATTTTGAGTGTCTGGTTTTTAACATTGTTATTAGGTCCTGATGTTTTTCCCAGGGACGAGACCTGTGCTGCTCGTAAGCACGTTTTTAACTTGGGGCTTTGTGGTACTTCCTCCTTTAGGTGGACTGATCTATTAGAAAGAGGGTAGGGATATCTGGGGCACTTATGTTGCTTCAGGGTTATTCCCCAGCTCTCGAATGTTGCTTTATGGGCAAAGATTTTAACTGCGAGCTCCTTTGATATCCACTGCTTTAATGTCTTGTGAGGCTATTCTGTTTAATTCCGGGATTTCCTTGACCAGTTTTATAACATTTCCTCTATTTAGGATGTCCTGTCTACCCTTTGTTGCATATTCCGGAATAAAGGTCAGTACTGGTTCCATCTCGTCCAGATCTTTAATTTGATTTCCTTCCTGGTCCATTTGAGGATCTTTTGTTCTAACGGTCCAAGTGTTTGTGGTTATGACTTTTGCCTGACCTTTAGTTGCCACGTTACTCTTTTCCGTTAACTTCACGTTTCCCAATTCTGTATATTGAGTAATTTGCTCGTATTCTTGAGTAACACTCTTTAAGATGACGCTCCTGTCTCTACCGTTTGTGGTGATCTTGAGAGACGTTTGGTCTATTCCTAGCTGTACGGGTTTAGGTTCCCTATTTTGTTTGCTTTTTTTGTCGCCCAAAGGCCCGTTGTCCATTTTTCATAAACTCTCTTTTTTTTTCTCATGTAATGGGGCCGGGCTGACGTCTGTGTTGGCAGTTATGTCTTGGAGGGCTTGATTCATTTACGACTTCCTTTTTTCGAGATTTTTCTGCCAGTAGCCTTGGAAGCGCTGTTTGTTTTGCTGTCCTCTTCGGACTGTGGGATCCTGCTTGTTGTTGTTTGCTCAGCTTCGACCCCTCGGAAATTATTAATTCTCATTCGTGAGAAGATTCTACCGTTATCGAATTCTCAAACGAGTAGCTCACCCTTTCCGAGTATAATAGGTCCTGTCTACTGGTGGAGGTATTCGGCGTGACGTTATTCATTTTGAGCCCTTGACTTACGTTCTTTGTGAAAATAGGGAAGAGGTGTTCAGAGGCTACGGTTGGTTTGTTTTTTTGTTTGGGCCGTGCCTTCCTAGCTCTCTTCCTTTGTCTTTTTGTTAGTTTGTCTTGGTGCTCCAGTTGAGGGGTGGACGGTTGTTCGATTGTTTGTACCTCGTGGCTTTCTATTACGCCTTCTTCAGGCTCTTTATTTGTAGGGGGGTTGACTTTTTGGAAACCCTTGTTGCGTGTACTCCGATTTGTTTGGTGAGATAGGGCTTTTGGTGTTTCTTTGATAAGGTTTTTGTCTGGGTTTTCCCGGTCTCCCTTTGGCTCACATGAAGACTGAACTACTCCTAGGATGTCTTTTAAAATATCTAGGAGGGACGCAGGTTTTTCAATTATACTCCCTCATTCACAGTTGTTTTGTTTGACTTTGTTTGGGATTTGGTTTGTATTTCCTATGGTGCTTTTGTCTGTGTTTGTGATTTTGTCAGTGTTTCCCTTATTAACCAGTAAGGTCATTATTGTGTCTGCCTTAGAGCTTATGTTTGCTATATGCTCTGCAAAGATGTTTATTAGGTCTATTTGAACCTCCATTTTATCGGATTGGTAGTTAAGTGCTCTTATTGCCTGGTCCAGTGTGCTAATTAGGGCGTTCCCCCAATGTGTATTGGGTTGTGGCCTGCCTCCGTTCCCTAGAGGGTCGTCCGGGTGTTCAATCCTACTTGCTGATGAGATTGAAATGGGTGCCGACTGGTGGTCAGTGTTTACGTTACTTTCGTCACTTCTGGAATCACCAATCAAGATTCTGTGAACGCTGCCGCAGACCTCTAAATTGCGCGGTGTTGATGCCACTGGCCCCGGCCTGTGCTCCTTTGAAGTTGGGAGTGGCGTTGGGGTTTCCCCTAATTGAAGAGCCCTCTTTATTTTTGTTTTTGTGTTAGTTGTTTCAGTCGATTTTAGGACGCTTGATTCTAGAAGGGAATTTGCCCTGGCATCCTCCCCTTCTTGTCTCTGAGTTATCGGGCCGCCTAGTGCTCCCACTTTATTCACGTTAGGTAACTTGCCTTGATCTTTATTACTTTTGTTGTCTATAGATCCGGATTCGACAAAGATGTTTTCAAGCGACTCCTGTCCCAATGATGTCCTGAATAGGTATCTCTGATGGGGCTGTTGGTTTTATCTTGTCAGGCTGAATTGGGCTCGGGAGATTTATGGCCTCCTTTGTTGGTGCACAAATTGCTAAATCAGGGTATTTTAAGAAAAATAATTTGCTTATTTTTTGCTGCTGTTTTCCAGGTGTTGCGGCTGTTTTGGGTGTCTTCCTGGCTGCAGTAACTTTGGAATTGCAGTTTGTGAAGAGCAATGGGCATACTCTTTTGTGGGTGGGTGCATGTCTCTCTCTAAACACCTTCCTAGGCCACACTAATCCCCTCCTTACTCCTTCGTATTAAGGGTGCCCTTTTTTCTAGCCAATTCCTCTGGTCCCTCCCAAATTTACCAAAAAGTAGTAAACTGACATGTGTGTGGATCAAACACAAAACGATAGGAGAGGTGGAGAGGGATAGCTAAACTCGTAGGTTTGTCAATAGCTTTTTGTAGTACTTTAACAGTACTAGCGTAGTATTACTAAATGTTCTACAAAATGCAGTTTGTGAATTGGCCCGTAAGTAGCAATTGGTCTGTGACTCATCATGTCTACAGAGTTCTTCAGAAGGTAGAAGAGTGTCCCCCCTCTTTCATGCAACTTGCAGGCCTATGTATAAATGGATTTAGACAGTTGGAAATCATGGATAGAAAAGTGGAAGCTGACTTTTAGAAACATCTTGCACCATGTGAATGTCAGCTGCAAACAGGGGGGAACAGACAGAAGTTGATGGGGCAGATGCATACTGCCTCTTGATGTCTTTTCACATAGTGCCACATTTTTGGTCATTGCAGTCCCTGTCCCATTAATGCATTTTGACTGCAATGAAAGCATTTTGTGAATGCTATTGCTGGAATGGTGGTCTGCTGTCCCTCAAAGGATTCCAGCTCTGCAAGCATTCACAGCTCTTCGCGAGGAGCTGAAGAGGAAATCCTACCTCGTTAACATTAATAAGGAGTTGGTTCTTTAAACCTTTCTGAATGTGTTGGTTTGCACTGTGCTAGATTAGTACATGGGACACAGCACAAAACAGTGCAGTGAAAAACACAATGACTGGTTGGTAACCCGATCCTTGATACATCTGGGCCCAATCTGCTTTCACCTGTTTCCATTATGGTCATCTATTCCAAAGAAAATAGCAGAGCCTGCTTTAGAAGTTCTGTAGGTACGGTTCCTGAATTGTTAATCGAGGTTTCAGACTTTTAGCACAGAAATCTTTTGCAGCACTTTCAGTTTCAAAGCAAATTTTTGTGGCTATTACACTATAGGACGTAACCACACTGAGGCCCGAATTTATCATGTTTTCACGCCACACAGTAACCCACTTTGCTGCGCTGCGTGAAAGGGAATGGACAGGAAGGCACCATATTTACCATTATACGGTGCATTACTGTCCTCTCCTAGCCCTGGTGCACTTTTGGCTGCCTATCACCAATGCAGGCACACTTGGTCACGTGGCCTGCATTGAAGACAGGCTTGTTTTTGTGTAGGAAGGGGCACCTTCCTAGATAAAAACAATCCTAGGATGCATTCTCCTCTCCTTCTATGGGCCTAATTATGAGTCTGGTGGTCCGAGGAGTGAGGGACAATCATGCAAAAAGTTACCTTGGCTTCCCACTCAATATATATACACCATCAAAAATGGAACCGGAGGGGACCTCCTAGAATACCTAATAAGCAATACTGACTGGAAGGCACTCCTGTTTTTAACAGACTCTCACCCACATTCTAGCCATACACACTCTCACATGACACAGAAATACCACAAATTTTGGATACCAATGTTCAGTATTTTGTAACTGGGAACTTCCCTGCCTCTCGATTTTCAGAAGAGGCTCTTATTAGCTTCAGAGTTAGTTTTAGGAAGGCATACCCTGGCCTCATACTTTCGTCATAGGAAAAGCACCTATTGCGGTCCCCAAATATCGAATAAAAGGAGTGTACGGGACTGCACAGGTGCAACACCAGGGGTCTACCTGCATGTAACTACCTATGATACTAATTAAGAGCTTTTTCTGAACATTGAGACGCCAGGAAGTTCCCGGTTACAAAACACTGAAAGTCAGTATTCACGTTGTGACATTAATCTGTTATGCGAGTGTGTGCACAGCTAGAATGCATGTGTAGCATGGCTATGAGCCTCACCAATTAAGACAGCTACCGAATGGGACCCTGGTGGGCCTGATGAAAGCTAGATGACTTCAGTGACACATTAAAGCTGAAACATGTTGACCTTTAGACAAAAAGCCATTGAGCTTCACTTACAGCTCCTGCTGCAGTTTCTAATCTGCCAATGGTGTCCTAACATTAAACAGTGATAACCAGAGACTCACCAGTAGGCATCTGGAACCCCTTTCCGGGTCCTGACATTGAGATTTTCCAGTTACAGAAAAGTAATTGCCCCAAAAGAGGGGGCGAGCCCGTCCGGTATTTAACATTGTACCTGGAGAGGACTTGATGAGGTATATGTGGGCGAGAGTATGTTAAAAAATATTAGTGATTTCCCTTCATTATCGAATATTAGGCATTTTAGGAGGGTCTCTTTCTGTTTCATGGTCTTTGAAAAAAAAATCTACAATGAAGCAAGTGTCCTCTTTCAACATGGTAGAGCATTGATTTGCCCCAAAACAGGCTCCGTGCGCCGTACCGTCACCAATGTGCCAGAAGGCAAGATGCACAGGGATGGCAGCACTCTTCGAGGAGGGTCAAGATATCAAGCATATATTGTCACTTCCTGACTCATGTCGTCCTCCTATAATGCTAATTCAATAGCTGTCACCCAAGCAACAATGGCAACACCTAGTCACATCTTTCATTCTTAATTTGCATCTCTTTATCACAAAATTCACTATATTTCATTGCACATTTCTTTACCCTCTTTGGAGATGAGAATCAGACAGAAAAGTTCAGCAGAGAGTTCATGGGGACTGTGACGCAATATTTCTGCGCATAAAATGTGCATTGAACATAGCAGTATTATCTTTTGCTGTTTAATATTAACTTTGGGCTTTTTGATAAATAAATAAAAAAAATTCTAGAAAATTGAATCTGGGATGTTCATACAATGTTTAGATTTGATTGCATACCTCAGTCTCGCTAATGTCGGTTTTAACCCACACAGTCCACAGAAACTTGAAGGAACCCGAATGCTGCCAGCAATATCAGAGCCGAACCCTAGTATTGATCCCCCGCCTCCAATCAGAGCACCTTCCCCTCCGGTGGAGCCCCCTGGGGTCTTCTTGTGGTCCCGGGGGTTGACTGTTTGCCCGTTTATAGGGTTACTGCATTCAAAGCTGAGTAAAAGCATAAAAACACTTTATTTGAAGAACATTTGAAATACTTCAATTTCAAGGTTTTACAAATGCTATACTTTTAATTAGTGTATTTTTTTTATTTTTTATTTAGAAGTTTTCTATAGCACTATCAAGACCCGGAGGTAACAGAGCGCTTTACAGTAAAAGAATGACATAAAATCAACAGAGACATGACATATGAAAGGTATTAGCAGTCAACGAGTGTCAGAGTGAGCGGATTCCGTGTAGTCACATAGTTCAGGGGTTGCTTTCCTGCCGAATTATCCACAGCCAAGGGAGCGGATAAGGAACAAGGATTTGAGTTGGCTTTTGAATTCCACAAAAGACGGTATAGTTCTGATGTGCGGGGGGATGGAGTTCCAGATTTTGGGGTCGTTTCCCGTGAAAGAGCAGTCCGCTGTTCTTTTCTTTCTGGTTTTAGGTAGGATGAGCAGGAGGGAGTTAGAGCTTCTCAGATTCCTGGCTTGGCCTGCTTTTTTGAGTTTTGTTGCCAAGTATTCGGGTTTGCCGGTATGGAGGGCTTTGTGGGTTAGGCAGGCCGTTCTGAAGTTACTTCGCATTTCTACTGGGAGCCATTTGAGTTCTTTGAGTGCAGGGGAGATGTGATCAGATTTTTTGATGCCGGTGATCATTCTGGCTGCCGCATGTAATGTTGTTTTGATCGGTGCCAAGTTCGATTTAGGAATACCTGTTAGGAATACCTGTTAGGATTGCGTTCCCATAGTCCAGTCTTGACAGTACCAGAGATTTAGTTGCCAGTTTGAGATCCTTATTTGGGATGTAGGGTTTGATTTTGTTCAGAAGTTTGAGGTTAAAGAATGCACTTTTGCCCACGTTTTTGATGTGTTTTGTCATGTTTAGTTTGGAGTCTAAGATGATGCCCAGAGATTTAACAGAGTCTGCTAGAGTAAGATTCCCTTTGAGCGCATCGATTTCTTTTAGCCATTCGGTGATTTGCGGGTTGTCTTCCTTGTTCGAGATGAGGAGTGTCTCGGTCTTGTCTGGATTTAGTTTCAAGTGATTGTTTGTCAGCCATTCTTGGACATCATTCAGGACATCATTTAGTCTATGGATGTCATTGAGAGAGGAAGTTTCCAGATAGATTTGTGTATCGTCCGCATATAGGTGGAAGCGGATGTTGGCTTTCCTGAGTAGCTTGGATAGTGGTTCCATATAGATGTTAAAAAGCTGAGGAGAGAGCACCGATCCTTGGGGGATGCCCTTGTTGACTTGCTGGGCTTCGGAGGTGAAGTTCTTAATTTTTATTATTTGCGTTCGATTGTGTATAAATGAGGAGAACCATTTGAGAACTACCTCGCCGAGGCCAGCTCTTTCTTGAAGAGCCTTGATGAGGATTTTGTGGTCCACCGTATTAAATGCTGCAGAGAGGTCAAGGAGGATGAGAAGGCAACATTTGTCTGAGTCAAGAGATCCGTGGATATCATCTATGATGTTCAGCATCACTGTTTCTGTGCTGCAGCCTTGTCTAAAGCCGGACTGGAGGGGGTCTAGGAGATTGATGTTGTCCAGATGCTGAGTCAGTTGCAGAAGTACGCAGCGTTCAAGTGTTTTAGAGAGCAGAGGGAGGTTGGATATTGGTCTGAAATTGTTCAAGGCTGTTGAGTCAAGACCGGATTTTTTCAGCAGGGGGGCGACTTGCCCCATTTTTAGGCAATCAGGGACCACTCCATTTTTTAAGGAGCTGTTTATGATTTAGCCCCATATAGGTGCCAAAGCAAGCTTCATTTTCTTGATTAGAGAAGGAGGGATGGGGTCTGAGATATGTGCAGATGGTTTGGAGGACGAGATCAGCGAGATTATCTCTGCTTCTGGAACGGGGCGAAAGCTAAGCCAGGGGGTGATCGAAGAGCCGGGAGAGAGGGCCTGGGGTACAGCCGTGCTGGTCTTCTTAGGGTGTGATTTGTTGATGTCAAGTGATAGTTCAACTCTTGTGATCTTATCGTTGAAGAAGTGGGCGAAATTGTCGCATAGTTCTTTGGACACCTGTACAGATGAGGACAGTGGCTTGGAGGTTTGTTGTCTGATGATGCTGTAAAGCTCCTTCGGTCTGTTTTTGGCTTTGTCTAGTGCCTCGCGGAAGAAGCTGGATTTCTTGTTTTTGATGTGGTTGTTGTATTTCCTGCGAGCTGATTTCAGTTGGTCGCGAAGGATGGCGGTTGGGTTGTTTCTCCACTTTCTTTCTTTGGCTCTTAGGTTTCTCCTTTCTGCATTGAGGTCAGCGTTGAACCATGTTCTGGATGGGATTGCTCTGCTTCTTTTGAGCTTTAGTGGTGCTAGGTTGTCGAGTATGGACGCTAGCTAGAATTATAGCAGTCAGTGAGATCATTGGTGGAAAGGTGCGCTTTGTTGACCGGTAGAAGAGAGCTTAACTGACCTTCCAGGATATCCAGGGGTATTTGGGAGAGATTTCTCATCCATTTGGGGGGTCTTGAGGAGGTTTATGAGAGATAATGGGGTGATTAATATGAAATAGGATCATGTGGTGGTCTGACCAGTCGACGGGAAGGATGTGATTGACCGTGATTGATTTCTTTTGTGAAATGATGGCATCCAAAGTGGCTCCTTTGTAATGAGTCTCCTCAGTGCAGTGTTGTTTAAGGTTGTTATCATAGAGAGGCTGGATAACGATTGGATTAGAGGATTGTGTGTCTCGTTCCAGCGAAAATTTAGATCACCTAGAATTAGGTTATTGGAGTCGCCGAGTGCGTCTTGTGCTATCAGGTCAGATAGTTGTTCTCCAAAAGCTTTGTTTCTCCCAGGGGGGTGATAGAGTAGGTGGCACAGTAAAGAATCCTTATCTTTGGTCTTGATGATGGTGGATAAGCATTCAAAAGAATCGTAATCAAAAGAGGTGGTTTCCGAAATTTCAAGCTGTCCTTGTGGATGATAGCCACCCCTCCTCCACGGTGCTCTAACCTGTCTTTGGTAATGAGGGAGAAGCCAGGTGGTACCAGCAAATCTAAGCAGGGGGGAGATATCTTATTCAGCCAGGTCTCCGTGAGGAACGCAATGTCAATACCATGAGTGAGGATAGCTTCCGCTAGTTCCGTTGCGTGAAGTGAGGCCGATCTGCAGTTGATTAGTAAGCAATTGGTGAATTGCTCCTGATTACTGGCAGATTTATCTTTAGTCTCCCTAGGTATGGCAGTGAGGACCGGGTGTCTCTGAGGTTTGGTGCTGGGGAGGTCTTTCCGGTGACCTGTAATTACTTGGATTTTGGATTTGGGAGAATCTAAGGCGGGAGTGTCGCATGCAGCGGCTAGTAAGGCTGCTTCACTGTCTGACATAGGTGCTTCTGTTCTGAAAGGCCTTGAGGTTAGGAGTTTTGTGTCTGATAGAGTGTCTGATGGGTATGTCTGAAGGGTATGAGTCTTGGTCCTAGGGAAGGGGACTCCGGTTTTTGCGGTCTGTTGTGTAAACAAACAGGAGCAAAAACCCGTCAACCGTGTTGGGATTGGGGTCAGTTATGGTAGAAACAATGAGTATCCCAACTGGTATTATTCATAGGCAAGTATTAAGGATATGTATACACTATTATCCACAAGTAAACAAGGAGACTCTATTTGGTTGTAGCATATGCCCATGGCATCATTTATATAAACTATTTGAGGAAAGGTAGAGAAGGGAAAAGGAAATAATTTACAGTTATAACAGCACTGTAGTACATTAATAAATACAATTTTTTGCAACCCAAATTGCACGTGGTGCTCGTGGTTTGTGAGTGAAAAACCGGAATTAGCAACTCAGGTGACAATGTGAACAGCGTGGTCGGCGCGAGGTGGTAGGTGCTAAAGATATATACAGTGAACAATTAGTACAGTATGGTTCCGGATAACTTCAGCAGTACATATTGACTTGAATACAATTATGATGTTCGTGAACCATTCTGAGAAGAGTGACTATGGCTGCGCTGGTATGTCAACGACGTTTCGATCCCCATGACTCGGGATCATCATCAGGACTGGGTTGGGTTCATGTGCAGTACTCTGTGAGGAGGAGGATGGCTGAAAGGCAGCCGCAGCGTCGTCCTGTGTCAATCCGGCGGCTATGGATGCGCCGGGTGTGTGGAAGCTTGTAGGCGAAGTCAGTCCAAAGAGGGCAGTGCGTCGATCCAAAAAGTGATCGATCGTTCGGGATTAGATCTCCGGTAGGCGAGGAATCGGCGGAGTGCTTGAGTCACAGGACGACGCGCGGCTGCCTTTCAGCCATCCTCCTCCTCACAGAGGACTGCACATGAACCCAGCCAGTCCTGAGAAATTATATTTTGGGATTCGGTGTGACCTAAGGTATTATGCTAGCCCATATCTTGTCAACCAACAATAATAAAACTACTATTAGTATAAAGTTACTGTGTATTCCGATTCAGAAGGCATCTTTTCCAGTCTGAGATTATTTCTTTATCACACCCAACCTTCACTCAGAGTCTTGTTGACTCAGTTGAAGGCTGCAGACCACAATTTAGAAGATGCCTGCAATGAGTGTGCTTTAGCCTGGGGCGCAGTCTAGTTTTGATGTCCACGCTTTCCTTAGGTTCTTTTATGGAATCTGTAGATGTGATCCTGTCTAAGATTGTCTGTGGGACTGTTATGCTGTACTAGCTTGTGAGATGGCTGATGGTTGGAGCCCCTTATGTGGAATTAAGCCTTACACTGACTACTGCACTACTGATGGTTTGTGTCCTCCTTGGACTCACGTCGCAGACCCTACTCAGTAGAAAGGATCATTAAGAAAACCTCAAAGTTCTACTCTACAACGTACACTGAACTAAACCTCTGATAAAAATACTCGGAAGAGTTTTTGAACTTCTACATCCTCCCTTATATTTCAATTGGTCTACAATGGAAAGCACTAAAACACCACAATCCCAATAAAGTGTAGCATAAAATGGATAAACTTTGTTTCAAACAATTTGCTCACCTCTGCTGAGTATGAAAATGTGAGCACTGACTCATTCACTGTTTGTTCGTACTGCAAGGCGAGCTAATGGTACTCAAGGTGGAGTACAGTCTACCTCTGTAAAAACATAGGATAGAATATGTAAAGGGGGGAGGAATTCAGGGAAAGGAGGACCTATCCACTAACCGGTTCCCACTGCTCTTCAGCACATGGATTCCTCACTATCAGTTTTCTTGATGACCAGTTGACAATCATTTAAGCAAATGCATAAGTTCTTCACTTACTTGAACATGGATTGGGAGGCGTTGGTTTTCACAAATGGAATGGCTCCCTGTTTTTTCAAAACCTGCACTATTACGCTGTCTTGTAGCTCTGGAATGTTGAGATAACCTGCAAGACCACAGTTGGAGTCATGTCCCTGTAAAATAAAAATAAACATTTTCAGACCTTTGCAGAGAGAAGTGTTTTCTCATGCATGGTCCCTCAAATAGCACAAAAGTGAGTGACTTCAACCACCAGTCTCTCTGGACCTTGAGGCATGATTCACTTACAAGCGAGCAGCACAAAGAACACAAACCAACGAAACAAAAGACGGCCAGGGGAGCTTACATCACTTTCTGGTAGGTTTTGTCTCCTTTCTTCAGTTTAGGCTCTATGATTATTTGATGGCTAGTAATTGGTGAATGCCATGTGCACTAAATCACAACATGATTGTAATGGCCGCTAGCTAATGTTTCTTTAAGACCATTGCTTCTGTGAACTGCACCCTGATTTGGTACTTGAGCTGCTTAAAATTATATTTTTGGGAGTGTGCTCTTTTAAGACTGAACTACAGCTTTAGCACTGAGATGAGGGTAGCTGCACACCAAATTAACTAATTTTCTTGTTTGTATATATACAACTTTGTAAACTTACTCGATCTACTGAATAACCATGGAAAGTAGATTATATTTGGCTGAAATAATCATATATGCCTGATCTTCTCACACCTGATTAAAATCTTCAGTGGCATCATCGCTGAGCATCCTCTGTAGTGACAGATGCAGATCAGGGCAACACTTATTCATTATTTTTGGGTGCACCAGATGGAGTTAGCTGTGAGTAATTCCCACCTGCTTCTGCATCCTACTTTTTAGTGACTGATAACAGCATTTTTCTTGAAAAATTCTTAGATGTCTTTGCATCCTATTTCTAAGAGCTCAATGTAGGTTTTTACTAATGACGACATGAGAAGATGCATTTGTAACACATTATAAAGAATCAGGTAAGTAGAGGTGTAGGTTTATTTTATGAGGCTAATTATTATTTCATGAAAACTTTGTATTATCAAATATTCTGTTTCACCATCATGTTCCACATAAATCACCTTGAGTTTCCGTATGATGTATTCGTCTTTAATGATATTATTCTCACATTGTTATATGTACTGGCGTGTTTTTGTTGTCGCTTCTCTTTTGTCAGAAATATAGGGGCATATTATCAAGTAAGGGCGTTACATTATCGCCGCTTTTATCGGCAGGAACCACAAATCATCTCCACATGCCATTTCAAAATCATGTGCTTGATCCAGGAGGAGCTGGCTGAACAGCAGTTGACCCATGCTGACCACTGCCTCCGGCCTACACTGTGGTCAAGTTGGTCAAACATTTGGAACAGAGTCTTGATTTTTTCATGGCAGAGTTCATATCACAGTACGCAAGGAGAGAAGTAAGAGGAAGACGCGTTTCAGTCCAGAGGAAAAAAATGCCTGTTATGGAGGCGATAGAACACTACCAACAACTGCAATGATGCCACTAACTTTGTACATCGCAAGCCGACAACACGTGGCTGTGGGCCACTGCTGACCGCTGCCTCCGGCACACGTGCAGTCGAGTAGGTCACACAATTAGAACTGAGTCTTGATATCTTCATGGCAGTGATCATATCATTGTACCGGCCTCATTGCAGACTGCATCCCCTTGTAGCTCTTGTGCCACTGACTCTGGTTGAACGTTGGTGGCGTTTGAGTCTGTGGCCTGGGTGTTGTCTTCATCATCATGTAGCTGAAACTGACATGGTGGTTAAAAGGAGTATGTAGCATTCAACTCCGTCATTTGCCTGTTTTTGCTTGCTTCTGCCCTCTGCATCATGCCCTGGAAGGACACATTCCACTGTCCCCCATAACACTCTGCGAAATTCTCCTTGGACATCAACGAGGACCTGCTCAGCTCTCGTGGCCCTACCTCAGTGCATCGCAAGTCACTGTCCCGTGGCGGCGATGTGCCGGTGCCGGCCGCAGTGCATCCGGGGTCACTAACTCTGTGCAGCTCAAGTCATGGACCCTTGCTGTTTGAACTTTGAACTTCTGATTGTCTGATCACTGTTGTAGTTGTTGCCAGCACCAACCAACCCCGGAGGGGTGGCTCACACTACCCAACACCCATCCAGCACAGGCGTCACTGGACATGTGACCCTGGCAATGAGAGGTGCTGGGCGCATGTGCCCGTAGCCAGTTCCACAAACGATCTCAGTGTGTCTGTGTAGCCATTATGTACGCATGAGGGCCCCAGGCCATACCACATTACATTGTGCTGTGTACAGTGGGCGCAACCTTGTCACGTCAGACAGTGGGGTAAACCAGGGACATGTAGCTGTGTTGTACCCTCCTGTGAGTGTAAGCGAAGTGGACCTTCGTACAGCAGTACAGTGTAGGGGTGTCGTTCTTCAACATGTGGCTCTGGGCGTGGTTAAGTTTAGGCCTTGCCAAGGAAGTAACTAAAGCAGTTATCTCTGTTGTAGTGTCTGCGCCACCCGTCCCGCAATGGACAATGTTGCTATGTAGCATGCCCCTGGAGTGCGGGCTCGGCCAAGGGATAAATGAGGGAGCACAAACCCACTCGGGGTCAGGGATCAAACATGCCAACTGTTGTGTGTGGCGCGATTACCGCAGCATAAGCCAAAGGTTTACCCTCAACTGCATGGCGAGTTCAGCCAGGCATGAACTCTGCATCTGTGTCCGCCCTGTCCTTACATAGCAAAACCAAAGGGGATGATGGACGGAGTGTTGAACACTGCAAGCACTCACCCCAGTCAACTGATCTGGGTTTAATCCATCATCATTCTTAAGCTCAATCCGCCAATCCAGTTCAGACATGGCCATATGCAAATCAGTCTGACCCTGTGCCTCATGGGAACAGTCCAGCCCGAACAAACCATAGGCCTACACACACGTGGCCACCCACCTTCAGCACACAACATCACTGTGTCGTTGTGAGGCTTGCGGACATACGCAGACAGGCATGACACACTAGTAAATAGGCTTGGGGGAGGGAGGAGCAGCAGAGAGGCTACGTGATACACATTGATGCTGTTCATTTGCAACAAACAGTACTTGTCATACAGGAATCACTGAGTCACACATATTGCACACACCAATGAACCAGTGAGCCTGCCAACACATCATGCAGAATCAACTATTGACTCATGTCTCTCTGCACTGTCACAGGTGATCAATGATATGCATCTGCGCTTGGATGATGATACCCCTCTGAGCCCCGAACACACTGGCCCAGAGGCTGTACAATTTGGCCCACAAACGCACCAGGGGCATCGTGGAACGCAAATTTGGCATGTTGAAGTCACTGTCCAGGTGCCTGACATCACAGGTGGAAGCTCCTGTACAGCCCAGACTTCATATGCATGATGATTGTTACATGTTGTGTGTTGCACAACATATGTGTATGCAGCAATGCCCCATGGATACAAGTGCCAGATGTATTGACGATGATGAGGATGATGAGGCAGGTGGACCACACCCCACTGCAGCCGCAGCATGAATAGCCCGTAGGAACACCATCATTGACAATTTCTTCACATGAGCATGTCACATTGTGACAGTCCTTAACAATCATGGGACAGTACAAAATGACCACAGGCACTGCATGTGCAAATAAATGCATCCCAAGACACACTCCCTGAGTGCATGTCACTCATCTTTACAAGCATATCACTCAGACAAGTGTGAGTGCAACATGTAGTGCTAACAATTTTATAATTTGTTAGTGGATGGTGGGTGTGTCACCTCACTGCAGAGAGGTTGTTTAGGGTGTCACGTATTCGAACTGCCAGTTCTGTGTGTCACAGTTAGTACGGAATCCCACTCTTCGGCGTTTCACATGTGTCTGCTGCAATCTATAATTTCTCCCCTTCACCGTACAATTAGAACTTTGTGAGTCCAAAATGGAGCCTAACATGGTGAGCCCAGAAACCCGGGTCCTTCAGAGCATGCATTGCCTGATTCTGGGCCTGCTTACATACAACAGTTGCTCCTCTTTGTACCAGCAATAACTTGTGTGCAAAAGCATGGGGGAAATCACTGGGCTTCAATCAGAATAAAGCATGTGGTACCTCGTACAGGGAATAAATCAGAATTAAGCAAGGTGGTACCTCGTACAGGGAATACATCAGAATTAAGCAAGGTGGTACCTCGTATAGGCAATAAATAAATCAGAATTAAGCAAGGTGGTCCCTTGTACAGGGAATAAATCAGAATAAAGCATGTGGTACCTCGTACAGGGAATAAATCAGAATTAAGCAAGGTGGTACCTCGTACAGGGATACTACACCACTAAACTCATAATCAGGCTCTAAGAGGGATATTGCAAGAAGAACATAAATCACCTTGTAGCCATAGTGCTCCTTGATGCTGACTGGTACTCCATACAGAAGGCCTTTAGCTCTTTCTTTCTTCACCTCCTTCAGCTGCAACTCACACTCAGGAAGGAATTCTGTCAAGCAGTTGACTTGCTTGTGCACTTCCAGTGCCTGAAACATGAAAATAGATAGCCAAGGTTCGTATCATTTATTGGCTTGATACCTTCACCCCTTTTTTCACCACTGTGATTTATAAATTCACTCAGCACACCAGTGTTTCACGTAAAACACCATGAATAACCCAGAGCATTATGTAATCGGTGGGAACTGTCTGTCGCCAGTTATGTGACTCACCAAGTGCAATATCCTATTCATCCATATACTACTACACACTGTAAATCAGACAGCTGTGCCCTACCAACATGATGCATTTTTATTGGCAGCTTCCCAGTCCATACCTCATATCTGTGGAGGTATATATAACAGAACTATGCTTACCTATGGAAACTTACCTTCTTGTCCTCGATATTCTGGGCAGGATATTTGGACCCTGTGATATTATTTCTCTGATATTTTGTCTAAACCCTGGAGATTCATAGCTAGTATCTGAGACAACCTTATTTTCAGTTTCAACCCACATATCTCTACCTTGTCTTCCATTAACAGCTGTCTGCCAAGGTCCCAGAGTGCTAACAAAGAATCTGAGTGTGCCAATAGAAGCCCATGTTCTGGTGTTAACATGGGCTTCTATTGGAATCCTCTACAGCATATTATCAAGCCCATTATCACAGCTTTAAAGCGGCGATAATTTTAACGCCGCTCCTTGATAATATGCCCCTGTATTCTCTGGCATGTGCCTCCTGGGGCTCTGCTCTTCCTGGATTTCAGGACGGGGGGTGGTCCGATTGAATGTATAACATTAACACACTTTTTTATAATTCACTGTGTTCACATATGTGTAATAATCATATTTGTCTTACATTGCTCTGCCAGAGAACACTTCAGATTATCTCCTTTACCAACCCTTTTTTTTGTTTCTTGTACTTGCTGTGTAGGTTTATTAGGGTTCTGGAGGCAGAAGTGCTGTCTGCTTATTTTCCTTGCATACCTGGTCATGATAGTTTGCCAGGCCGCTTATGAGCGTTAACAGATGAGTCCTTTGCAGTCCTTACTCACACAATTGAAACATTTCAGAGAGAATTACATTTCTGCAGGGCATAGAGTGGAATTTTGATCAATAGATGAAATCATTTCCAAAGTTAAGTTTCCTTGACTCTTGAAACTATTGAAGCCATTCTATATGGTTCTACTTCAAATCGTATACACTGTAAAGGACGTCAACTTCAATTAATCCTACTTTTCATCTCCCTAGCAAACTTATACTGTATATTGGACCAGAAGAGAGGTTTTCGAGTAATGTCCTATTACTTACCAGTAATCTTCGTTAACCCGATTCGAAATCCTCCTCATCCTAGTCCTAACTTGTCAGGCGTTTCCATCTCCAACAGAGATTTCCACGTTAGAGATCATGGATCCCTTCATCTTAAAGCTGTCTTCTTTTTCTACGATAGATGTATAATGCCCAACCCCTCCCGATCATCCTCATGTAATATACCAAGTCTGAGAAAAAACTCACAGAGGTGTACACAAGGGCGAGAGGGATGTGGACTGGGATGAGGAGGATTCTGAATCAGGGTAATGAAGATTACGGTAAATAATAGGACATTACCCCCTCATCTCCACCTTCCTCGTCTCAGTCCTAACTTGTGAGGATATACTAATGCAAGAAGTGCACCGACACAAATTCGGATACAAATGCCTTTATTTAGAGTTTTATAGAGTGCAAACAAGACCCTTTCAGGAGTGTTTTACTAGAATAGCAATAGAAGGTATGTTACAAAACGGTAGGCAGTATACCAAAGTAACAAATGGTGAGAAACCAAACATATACACATACTGCCACGAATACAGACCTCCTGGTGATAGAACGGTGTGTAGATTTGCAGGAAAGAGCAGGAGAAATGACTCTGATCACTGTTAGATGTGCAAGAGTGTGGCAAAAGATTTTCCTCATTGAGAAAGGAATTTGTTCGCTAATAGAGTTTCTAGTTCTTTCCTGAAGATGAATGTGAAGGGGTTGAATCTGATCTCTGGTGGGAGAGAGTTCCAGATTTTTGGGCAAATTTCTGAGAAGGATCGGATGTAGGTTTTCTTTTTATAAACGTTTTGTGATTTGAGTAAAAGAGAGCTTGTGCTTCTGGAAGGTCTGTTTCCACCTGACAGGGTTAGTTTTTGGGGCATGCAAGAGGGGGTATTGTGATGCAGCACTTTATTGGTCATACATGCAATTTTTAAATGGATCTTGGCCTCATTGGGTAGACATTTCAGTGACTGGAGGTCGGGGTGATGTGTTCACTTTTTTATCCTGTGATGAGCCTGGCTGCAGCATTAAAAGTGGCCTTAAGCAGAGCAAGTGTGATTTTCGGGAGGCTCGCAAGACATAGAGGACAGTCCCCTAAGATGATCCACTGAGTTCCGAATCTCCATCACCCTCTGTGCAGGTAGCCAAGCAAACCCCTGTACTGCATTGAACAGTACTCCAATGAACAACTTGGTCTGGGTAGGTTCCAACTGGGATTTCGGAAAGTTGAAACGAACCTCCAACTCCTGCAGGGTTCAAAGCACCAGCTGGAGGTCTTCCTGGGCCTTTAAATAAGAAGGAGCAGATAAGAGCCAGTCATCAAGGTATGGAAAAATAGAAATACGTTGAAAGTGAAACATTGCCACCACTGGGGTCAATACATTGGTAAATACTCTTGGAGAGGTTGCCAGACTAAAGGGCAGGACCTGGAACTTAAAGTGTAGCCCTCCAACAGCCAACCCGAGATAGTTCTGACTTGTCGGATGAACGGGGACATGGAAGTATGCATTATAGACATCTAATATGACCAGGAAGTCGACTCAAGGCAACAAAGCAAGAATAGATTGGAATAAAATCATCTTGAAGTGTTCCACCACTAGCCCTTTGTTCAGGTTCTCCGACCATTGTGTTTTCGGAACAACGACAGCAGTGAATAAAACCCCTTGTTCATTAGTGAAGCAGACACCGGAATGATCGCCCCTTTCTCCAGAACAGAGTGAACCCCTTAAATCATGGTCTGTCATTTTGATTTGCCCCTTGGAAAAAGGGTATCAGGAACCGATCTAGAGGAGGGGCCCCCTGAAAGTCGATTTGATAGCCCTGATCGATAATCTGCAGGATGCATTTGTCGAAAATCATGACTCGTCAATGATGATAAAAATGATACAGGCATGCCCCCACACCATGATGGTCATTTAGACGGTTGTTCATTTCCAGACTGGAAGTTTTGTCTGGTTTTTCCTGCAAACACATCCACCTGACCTCAGGCCCGGCCTCTAAAGTGACGTCTGCCAGGTGGGGCCTGAGCTGGTTTCTTTTCAACAAAAGATCTTCTGTCCATAGACAACTGGAAAGGCTTCAAAACCTTGTTTTCTTCCACAGCCTTTTGTGCAAGCTCATCCAGTTCTGGAACAAAAAGCTTCTGATGGGAAAAGGAAATATTCATAATCAGGGTGTGTTAGCGAGCCTCCAGCTCCCATAACTTCAACCATGATAATCTCCAACCAGTAATTGAAGCCCCTGGCGAGGAAGAAGCTGTCCAAAGGCAACTGAACATAATATTGGACAAGAACTAGGATAGTAACTCCATATTTGCCAGGATTGGTTTGCTATCCCGTCAGACTGCATCACATCATGTAAAGTTTGAAAATCCTTGCCAAGTCGTGAGATGCATAGGCCATATATGTACTGCCCTTGTGGAAAAGTTGGCAGCTGTGTAGGACCGTTTAAGGCAAGCTTTAACCTTTTTAGCAACCACATCAGATAATCTGGAATCTTCTGAAGCCAAACTAGAAGTTGAGGCCAAGGCTGCCAAAATAGTGTTCACCTTAAGAGTCTGGGTAAACGATTCCTCAAAGTCCTGCAATATATAACATTTACTCAACAAACGAGGAATAGATTGCCTATCTGATCCTTCCACTCCTTGGACAGCATTGACTTGATTTCATCATGAAATAGCAAATCACTATTATCTACTGCAGTATACTGTGAAAAAAAACTTCCTCCAGCTGGGGTTTTTCACCAAATCCCAGTACCTCTCTTGTATGGGACATGAGATCTTTCATCTGAGAGCCTTGAATGTACTTGCCCTTAGGATCAGAGTGAAAGTCATCCTCAGCCACAATAAAATGTGGCTGTTTAGAGGCAGATGATTCCCCCACAGCAGAATCCAGTGCCTCCTTAATGAAAGCCTGCAGCTCAGAATGAGAAATCTGGAGCACTTCCTCCACCATGTACTCTGGAGGCGCATCCCATGATTATCCATGCTTGAGGGCTTACTCATAATGCCAGTGCAGTAAAATAAATGCGCTACTGCGCTATTCTTCTTTGAATAGTGTTACCAGGCAACAGAATCTCACTCCTGTGAGATTCTGGAGGTAAATAAAAACAAGTGCTGCCTCCCAGACCCGCGCTAGATCTGACACTTGATCCCAGCTTCACATACCAAATGTGAGGCTCTTCTTCGGCCTGGCAGCGCACACAGTGGCAAGATCGGAGCTCCCTATCCCAGGCCCAGCACAAAGACGGAGAGCAAGCCACTTGAAGTGCAGCACAGTCCGTCACGCCCATTGACAACAGTAAGATAATTAACGTGTTCCCAGCCAAGCTGGTTTACAATAAAATTGCGTTAATGTAGAAAACAATACAGTGTGGCTGTAAAAAAAAGGAGGAGAAAAAAACAGTAGAATGGACAGGGGGGGTGCTATCTACTTTATCATAGAGATAGAAGACATTTTAAGCTGAGGGGATCTTCGATTCCGAGCGTGGAAGTCTCTGTTGGAATTGGAAACACCTCACAAGTTAGGACTGAGACGAGGAGTATGGAGATGAGGGGGTAATGCCCAACACTTCTCAGAATTTCTTACCCATAGTCAATTACAATTTTAGGAGCTAGCCAAGAGAGTTCCATTCCTATCTGCTAAGACGTCTTGTGTTGGAAGTGGCACGTTCTGGTTGGTTGAGGCGAGGCCCTATAATGGCAGAACCTACCACTCCCATCAGGGGTGGCTGATTATACTCACCGCATAACCTGCACTCATCCTTGGGTAGCTCCGCACTGAGCAGTCAGGCTTATCACAGATGCAATGTGTAAAGCATTGTCATAGGGGAGAGGTGTGGCGCCACGGCCAGGGCGACTGACGCTGGATGCTGGGGATCATGGTTCGATCCCCGGCTCCGGTGGCAGGGGTCTGCCCAGCACCATGCGACTCTGGGCAATAGCTCGCTTAATCTTCCCAACGGCCCCCAGCGCCTTAAGACCCCTTCGGGGGTGATTCGTGCGCTATACAAGTACTGGATTTACAGCACTCTCACACAATAAATACACTGAGCATCACAAAAGAGCTGTCACACGTTGTGTATGTAAATAACGTTTATATTCAACACACACTTAAATTAACACAACATGAACATCATGTTTTTCTGGGCATATATCATATTCGGAAGTATCACTAACAGTACTAGTCTCAACTGTGTTAAAATGACATCAGTAATAGGCACACTTGAAAAACATCCGCTTGTAACCCCTCCCATCCCTCCAGTAGCCTTAAGTGGTGTGAAATGTTGTCATGACAAGGCCCACTCTAGCATTTGTTAATACTTAATACCACACAGTTATAGTGTGCACCCCAGATAACAACAATATCAGAAATGTGTACATACAGATAATTATAACACTTTTAAGCAGCACCGTGGGCCAAGGCCGCATGAGTAAAAATTAATGTCAAACGTAGTATTCTTTTGGCAAGGAATCAATGTGTAAAGTTGCACCACTGTGTGGTATGTAATCAAAAGAAGTCACTTCCACACACTCACTCAGCACCAATACGCAGTGCCACGGATATCAGCCAGGTCTATATGGAGCGCACTCGCACACACACACACACGCACACACACACACACACACATACACACACACACACACACACACACACACAAACACACACAAACACACACACACACAGAGCACCAGAAAGACAGTGCAGCTGGTATCTGGCAGGTCAGTTGATAATGCACATACAGACCCCATGGCCCAAGCCCTCCTCCAGCTTTAGGTCACCTCAACTACCCTACGCCTATGGGCTGAGATAAAGAAAACCTTCCGCCCTGATGTTAATCTGATCGCGGCCGTAGTCACACTTAGTCAGGGTCCCAGGAAAGAAGGTGGGGGTAGGTAATAGGGCTAATTAGGCAACTGTCGACAAATGGCGGTTTTGCCAGTACTCAGGAAGATCACCCAGGGTATATGCAGAAGCGGCTCGAGAACGATAGCCGTTCACTTAAAATGTTCCACACGGTGCCTTCTGGAACCAGCCTGGTTCTGTGAAGCACAAAGGCAGGGGGTCATACAGTCTCTTGACCCACTTCCGATCGCTCTCAGAAGCGTTCCTTAGCCCACTGAATTACTCTCACCACCCTGGTCTGGTTCAGGCAATGCTATCTGGCAACACCAGGTTGTTAGGCCGGGTGAGGAGAGGGTAGTTTGTCTGCCTCACTGAGAAGCATAAAATGAACAATCAATGAATGGGGGTTGAAGTAGGGGAGCCACTCAGAAGAAGGAGGCACTCCATCAAACGCATGTCATTCCAAGTAGCTTCCAGGCATTCCAGGCTCCCTGGAACACGAATCCGCTCTTCCGCACCTCCCCTGGAAATGAGGCACAATTTCCGGTGCCCTTTAATATGAGTCGTACCAGACAGTTCCGGTCACTGACAATGAAAAGTCACAAATTCAATACCTTCCTGGAAATGAGGTAGAACATCTGGTGCGCATTGATTTGAGTCACACCAGACAATTACGGTCGCACACAGCAAAGAGTTGCAAATTTAGTACCTCCCTGGGCATGAGGCACAATGTCTGGTGCGCATTGATCTGAATTGCACCAGACAATTCTGGCCACACACACACATGAAAGTTCAGCAGTGATGCATGAGGTAGAATGAGGCACTAGTGAGCGTACGCTCTCACCTCTGAGTGTTGCAACCTGTGAATTGGACCCCGCATGCAAGGGACATGCAGTCGGCATGTTGCACGAGAGTAATGCGGCAAGGTCGATGAAGATGGCCACACTGGGTTAGATGTGGGCAGTACTTTTGGGGTTTCGCACAAGGTAATCCAGCATCCAGGCACCATGCTTAGTTCCATGCTCACACCATGCTACCGGTAGCGATCCAGCAGATGATGTGGGCACTGAAGAGGGCACCACTGTCCAGGTGTCTCAGGTAGATGGTGTGGGTCCCTTTTAGGGGGTCCTTGATGTCCCTGAGACCTATGCAAGAGAACAGGTGGCAACACAACAAGCCCATGGAGAGCAAACTTCAGGGTGCCACACAGCAGCAGGTAGGGAGCCCAGGCCATCCACTATTCAGGAAGGGTGTATGGTCCCTTCCAATGTCAGTTATCCTTGTGCACAATAGATTCCTCTGGCAGTGTGCACCACACAGTTCCAGGATCTCTGGTTCCAAGTGTATCTCTTCCCTGCTGAACTATGGCACCAGTAGTTATACTGTTGTGTACCTTTAAAGTTGGGGATGGTTCAGAGAGTTTCCCTTTAACCCACGGATGACTTCCCTAAATTTCAATTATGTCTACCATTAGGCCATGGAATGCAGATCTTTAGTGGGGCCGTGATCAATCCTAAACTTACTACCATTTTGGTATTCACAGAAGGCACTTACTCATTTTGGTATTCACAGAAGGCACTTACTCATTTCGGTATTCACAGAAGTCATTTAGGAGTTCTAAAGTTAGGACTACTAACTTTACTACTCCTAAACTGAGAAAAATCCAAACTTTCGGTATTCACAGAAGGCACAGAAGGCATTTAGGAGTCCTAAAGTCCTAAGGACTCCTAAAGGCCTTCTGTGAATATTGAAAGTCTAAAAGTTGGATTTTATTAAGTTTAGGAGTAGTAAAGGTAGGACTCCTAACTTTAGGACTCCTAAATGCCTTCTGTGAATACCGAAAGTCTTAAAGTTAGGATTTTTCTTAGTTTAGGAGTAGTAAAGTTAGGGCTCCTAACTTTAGGACTCCTAAATGCCTTCTGTGAATACCGAAAGTCTTAAAGTTAGGATTTTTCTCAGTTTAGGAGTAGTAAAGTTAGAACTCCTAACTTTTAGGACTCCTAAATGCCTTATGTGAATACCGAAAGTCTTAAAGTTAGGATTTCTCTCAGTTTAGGAGTAGTAAAGTTAGGACTCCTAACTTTAGGACTCCTAAATGCCTTCCTTGAATACCGAAATGAGTAAGTGCCTTCTGTGAATACCAAATTGAGTAAGTGCCTTCTGTGAATACCAAAATGGCTGTAAGTTTAGGATTTTGTCTTAAGTTAGTTCTGTGAATCGGGCCCCAAGTGTCAAAACCTCACCCTCCAATCTCTCCAGCCAGGCCCTCAAATGGCAGAGATCTTTTGTTCCAGTTGCATGTCCAATGTTTATAGCTCCAGTATGGAATGGAGTCAAACTAAAAGGCAGACAAAGGATTTTAGAGCAGAGAAATGCCTACTTTGTAGAAGTGACATTTCTAAGCTATTAATGACAAATCCCTCTTGACCACAGGAGAGGGTTTGTCATCATGAATCCAACGACAGGAAACATTATGAGGCTGCTCCACTGTAAACCACTTTAGCAGCTTGAAGCAATTTCAACAATTCCCCCTTGTCAACCTATGAAAAGAGCAAACCTCACAGGTAGTAAAAACACACATGGGTATTCTTTACTACCTGGGCAGGAAACACACACGGGTACCTGCCCTGCCTTTCAACTACCACTTGCTTCACCCTTTTACGACTTACCCCAGGGGTGCCCTAGTGGTAGTGAAAGTTCCTTTTGGGATTAGCCAGTGGTTTAGAAAGGCCAACCTGGGCATAAGCGCAATTGCACACACACAACCCTGCAATGGCAAGCTTGATACATGTTTAAAAACCTCATGGGTGTAAGTGCGTACACACAGACCTGCAATGTCAGACTTGAGGCACGTGTAAAAACATCAGGTAAGCACCTCTTCCTAACGTGTGTAGGAATGCTGCATCCCACCATTAGCCAGTGCAGTACCTGCCCTGGGTATGTGATGTACCTTTTTACAGGGCACTCAGAGGTACAACACCTAAACCAATCACGTAAGCACCGCAGCCTAGCATAGGTAGGAAATGTGCATGCGCTTTCACATTGCATTACATTGGGAATGCGCCTAGAGTCCTAAGGACATTGAAAGAGAATTAGAAAAAATAAGGAGAAGAACAAGCTAAACGTTTTAGGGAAATCCTCTAAGAAGGGCTACGTCCAACATCCTGGTTTGCAATAGTAACACTTGTAGGGCTGGTGAGTAACCACACAAAGTCTATGCAATGGAACGCTCTATGAACCTCTTTAATAAGTAAATGGCATTACATGATGGCAAACTGGCTTAGTGAGCTGAATGCTTGCTGCTGAAAACATGCAAAGATTGGCAGGTCATGCGATTCATCCTAAAGGGTTTGCCTGGGATCCCCTGGGAGTTTTCCCCAAAATAGGGAGGTGTAGTGCAGGCATAGAATGCAACTCCTTGTTGGGGTCTGGCGTTCAACTCCAAAGGCATGTCTGTCTGCGTGGGTGTATGTGAGTGTGCGTCGATGTGTGTGAGTGTGTGTGTATTGGTCATGCTACACTCTGTATATCATGAGTGGTAACTCAAAGAGTTAGGCAATGCCCTTGTCATAGTTCATTTTTTCTTTAATTGGGCACACGGTCCCAGTTTAAACTGGACGTCTCAAATGAGAGTGCATATTGCAACAAACCGGAAAAAGTAACTTGGTGGTGCAAAGGGAGCCCGCACAAACAGTTCTGGAACTGAGACATTGAGCGCCTTGTGATACAAGTATGGTGGCGTCACCATCCTGGTGTCTATAAATCATGGCTGTATATCACAGTAGACAAATTAAACTAGTACTGGTTCCAGTACTCCGGTGACTCATAACATCAACACACACGTTTACATCTTGCAAAATAATAATTTCCTTTACCTTTCGAATATAGGCGTAAAGAGCAGTGTCTGGAGTGACTGAGCCTTCTTGAAGCGTTGCTGCTAGTTCTACAAGTGACATAGACACGATGACATCCATGTTGATTTTTCCATTCTGCTAGAGAATGACAATACTGTTAAACCTAACTCCAGCATCAATAACACTTTCTTATCTTTATCTTGCGTAAGTATTTTTCAGACTGAAACAACAATCGGCAAAACCAACATGTCTGGAATGCATTATCAGTTATAAGTGAGACCAATTGGCTTTGCCACTTCTGAGGTCAAAATTATGTATGCATACAACATGGAAAGTGAAAGGTATGGTTACCAAAGGTACTGACAGAGAGAAATATGGCAAGGGAGTACGAGCAAGGAGAGGTGCAGGCTGGGAGAGCTGTGGGCTCGGTGCATGCTGGAAGCAGTGCCAGGAAGGAGAGGTGCAGGCTGGGAGAGCTATGGATTATTGCATGCTGGAAGCAGTGTCAGGAAGGTGAGGTGCAGTCTGGGAGAGCTATGGATCAGTGCATGCTGGAAGCAGTGCCAGGAAGGAGAAGCAATGCAGCTGGGAGAGCTATGGGGTCAGTGCATGCTGGAAGCAGTGCCAGGAAGGAGAGATGCTGCAGCTAGGAGAGCTAGGAGCCAGAAGCAGTGCGAGCAAGGAGAGGTGCAGGCTGGGAGCGCCATGGGTTCAGTGCATGCTGAAGGCAGTGCCAGGAAGGAGAGGTGCAGGCTGGGAGAGCTATGGATTATTGCATGCTGGAAGCAGTGTCAGGAAGGTGAGGTGCAGGCTGGGAGAGCTGTGGGCTCGGTGCATGCTGGAAGCAGTGCCAGGAAGGAGAGGTGCAGGCTGGGAGAGCTGTGGGATCGGTGCATGCTGGAAGCAGTGCCAGGAAGGAGAGGTGCAGGCTGGGAGAGCTATGGATTATTGCATGCTGGAAGCAGTGTCAGGAAGGTGAGGTGCAGGCTGGGAGAGCTGTGGGCTCGGTGCTTGCTGGAAGCAGTGCCAGGAAGGAAAGGTGCTGCAGCTGGGAGAGCCATGGGTTCAGTGCATGCTGGAAGCAGTGCCAGGAAGGAGAGGTGCAGGCTGGGAGAGCCATGGGTTCAGTGCATGCTAGAAGTAGTGCCAGGAAGGGGAGGTGCAGGCTGGGAGAGCTGTGGGCTCGGTGCATGCTGGAAGCAGTGTCAGGAAGGAGAGGTGCAGGCTGGGAGAGCTATGGATCAGTGCATGCTGGAAGCAGTGTCAGGAAGGTGAGGTGCAGGCTGGGAGAGCTGTGGGCTCGGTGCATGCTGGAAGCAGTGCCAGGAAGGAGAGGTGCAGGCTGGGAGAGCTATGGATTATTGCATGCTGGAAGCAGTGTCAGGAAGGTGAGGTGCAGGCTGGGAGAGCTGTGGGCTCGGTGCATGCTGGAAGCAGTGCCAGGAAGGAGAGGTGCTGCAGCTGGGAGAGCCATGGGTTCAGTGCATGCTGGAAGCAGTGCCAGGAAGGAGAGGTGCAGGCTGGGAGAGCTATGGATTATTGCATGCTGGAAGCAGTGTCAGGAAGGTGAGGTGCAGGCTGGGAGAGCTATGGATCAGTGCATGCTGGAAGCAGTGCCAGGAAGGAGAAGCAATGCAGCTGGGAGAGCTATGGGGTCAGTGCATGCTGGAAGCAGTGCCAGGAAGGAGAGATGCTGCAGCTAGGAGAGCTAGGAGCCAGATGCAGTGCGAGCAAGGAGAGGTGCAGGCTGGGAGCGCCATGGGTTCAGTGCATGCTGAAGGCAGTGCCAGGAAGGAGAGGTGCAGGCTGGGAGAGCTATGGATTATTGCATGCTGGAAGCAGTGTCAGGAAGGTGAGGTGCAGGCTGGGAGAGCTGTGGGCTCGGTGCATGCTGGAAGCAGTGCCAGGAAGGAGAGGTGCAGGCTGGGAGAGCTATGGATTATTGCATGCTGGAAGCAGTGTCAGGAAGGTGAGGTGCAGGCTGGGAGAGCTGTGGGCTCGGTGCTTGCTGGAAGCAGTGCCAGGAAGGAGAGGTGCAGGCTGGGAGAGCTATGGATTATTGCATGCTGGAAGCAGTGTCAGGAAGGAGAGGTGCAGGCTGGGAGAGCCATGGGTTCAGTGCATGCTAGAAGTAGTGCCAGGAAAGGGAGGTGCAGGCTGGGAGAGCCATGGGTTCAGTGCATGCTGGAAGCAGTGCCAGGAAGGAGAGGTGCAGGCTGGGAGAGCCATGGGTTCAGTGCATGCTAGAAGTAGTGCCAGGAAAGGGAGGTGCAGGCTGGGAGAGCTGTGGGCTCGGTGCATGCTGGAAGCAGTGTCAGGAAGGAGAGGTGCAGGCTGGGAGAGCTATGGATCAGTGCATGCTGGAAGCAGTGTCAGGAAGGTGAGGTGCAGGCTGGGAGAGCTGTGGGCTCGGTGCATGCTGGAAGCAGTGCCAGGAAGGAGAGGTGCAGGCTGGGAGAGCTATGGATTATTGCATGCTGGAAGCAGTGTCAGGAAGGTGAGGTGCAGGCTGGGAGAGCTGTGGGCTCGGTGCATGCTGGAAGCAGTGCCAGGAAGGAGAGGTGGTGCAGCTGGGAGAGCCATGGGTTCAGTGCATGCTGGAAGCAGTGCCAGGAAGGAGAGGTGCAGGCTGGGAGAGCTATGGATTATTGCATGCTGGAAGCAGTGTCAGGAAGGTGAGGTGCAGGCTGGGAGAGCTATGGATCAGTGCATGCTGGAAGCAGTGCCAGGAAGGAGAAGCAATGCAGCTGGGAGAGCTATGGGGTCAGTGCATGCTGGAAGCAGTGCCAGGAAGGAGAGATGCTGCAGCTAGGAGAGCTAGGAGCCAGATGCAGTGCGAGCAAGGAGAGGTGCAGGCTGGGAGCGCCATGGGTTCAGTGCATGCTGAAGGCAGTGCCAGGAAGGAGAGGTGCAGGCTGGGAGAGCTATGGATTATTGCATGCTGGAAGCAGTGTCAGGAAGGTGAGGTGCAGGCTGGGAGAGCTGTGGGCTCGGTGCATGCTGGAAGCAGTGCCAGGAAGGAGAGGTGCAGGCTGGGAGAGCTATGGATTATTGCATGCTGGAAGCAGTGTCAGGAAGGTGAGGTGCAGGCTGGGAGAGCTGTGGGCTCGGTGCTTGCTGGAAGCAGTGCCAGGAAGGAGAGGTGCAGGCTGGGAGAGCTATGGATTATTGCATGCTGGAAGCAGTGTCAGGAAGGAGAGGTGCAGGCTGGGAGAGCCATGGGTTCAGTGCATGCTAGAAGTAGTGCCAGGAAAGGGAGGTGCAGGCTGGGAGAGCCATGGGTTCAGTGCATGCTGGAAGCAGTGCCAGGAAGGAGAGGTGCAGGCTGGGAGAGCCATGGGTTCAGTGCATGCTAGAAGTAGTGCCAGGAAAGGGAGGTGCAGGCTGGGAGAGCTGTGGGCTCGGTGCATGCTGGAAGCAGTGTCAGGAAGGAGAGGTGCAGGCTGGGAGAGCTATGGATCAGTGCATGCTGGAAGCAGTGTCAGGAAGGTGAGGTGCAGGCTGGGAGAGCTGTGGGCTCGGTGCATGCTGGAAGCAGTGCCAGGAAGGAGAGGTGCAGGCTGGGAGAGCTATGGATTATTGCATGCCGGAAGCAGTGTCAGGAAGGTGAGGTGCAGGCTGGGAGAGCTGTGGGCTCGGTGCATGCTGGAAGCAGTGCCAGGAAGGAGAGGTGCTGCAGCTGGGAGAGCCATGGGTTCAGTGCATGCTGGAAGCAGTGCCAGGAAGGAGAGGTGCAGGCTGGGAGAGCCATGGGTTCAGTGCATGCTAGAAGTAGTGCCAGGAAGGGGAGGTGCAGGCTGGGAGAGCTGTGGGCTCGGTGCATGCTGGAAGCAGTGTCAGGAAGGAGAGGTGCAGGCTGGGAGAGCTATGGATCAGTGCATGCTGGAAGCAGTGTCAGGAAGGTGAGGTGCAGGCTGGGAGAGCTATGGATTATTGCATGCTGGAAACAGTGCCAGGAAGGAGAGGTGCAGGCTAGGAGAGCCATGGGTTCAGTGCATGCTGGAAGCAGTGCCAGGAAGGAGAGGTGCCGGCTGGGAGAGCTATGGATCAGTGCATGCTGCTGAAAGAGAAGCAACGCAGCTGGGAGAGCTATGGGGTCAGTGCATGCTGGAAGCAGTGCCAGGAAGGAGAGGTGCAGGCTGGGAGAGCTATGGATCATTGCATGCTGGAAGCAGTGCCAGGAAGGTGAGGTGTAGGCTAGGAGAGCTGTGGGCTCAGTGCATGCTGGAAGGAGTGCCAGGAAGGAGAGGTGCAGGCTGGGAGAACTATGGATCAGTGCATGCTGGAAGCAGTGCCAGGAGGGTGAGGTGCAGGCTGGGAGAGCCATGGGTTCAGTGCATGCTGGAAGCAGTGCCAGGAAGGAGAGGTGCAGGCTGGGAGAGCTATGGATTATTGCATGCTGGAAGCAGTGTCAGGAAGGTGAGGTGCAGGCTGGGAGAGCTGTGGGCTCGGTGCATGCTGGAAGCAGTGCCAGGAAGGAGAGGTGCAGGCTGGGAGAGCTGTGGGCTCGGTGCATGCTGGAAGCAGTGCCAGGAAGGAGAGGTGCAGGCTGGGAGAGCTATGGATTATTGCATGCTGGAAGCAGTGTCAGGAAGGTGAGGTGAAGGCTGGGAGAGCTGTGGGCTCGGTGCTTGCTGGAAGCAGTGCCAGGAAGGAAAGGTGCTGCAGCTGGGAGAGCCATGGGTTCAGTGCATGCTGGAAGCAGTGCCAGGAAGGAGAGGTGCAGGCTGGGAGAGCCATGGGTTCAGTGCATGCTAGAAGTAGTGCCAGGAAGGGGAGGTGCAGGCTGGGAGAGCTGTGGGCTCGGTGCATGCTGGAAGCAGTGTCAGGAAGGAGAGGTGAAGGCTGGGAGAGCTATGGATCAGTGCATGCTGGAAGCAGTGTCAGGAAGGTGAGGTGCAGGCTGGGAGAGCTGTGGGCTCGGTGCATGCTGGAAGCAGTGCCAGGAAGGAGAGGTGCAGGCTGGGAGAGCTATGGATTATTGCATGCTGGAAGCAGTGTCAGGAAGGTGAGGTGCAGGCTGGGAGAGCTGTGGGCTCGGTGCATGCTGGAAGCAGTGCCAGGAAGGAGAGGTGCTGCAGCTGGGAGAGCCATGGGTTCAGTGCATGCTGGAAGCAGTGCCAGGAAGGAGAGGTGCAGGCTGGGAGAGCTATGGATTATTGCATGCTGGAAGCAGTGTCAGGAAGGTGAGGTGCAGGCTGGGAGAGCTATGGATCAGTGCATGCTGGAAGCAGTGCCAGGAAGGAGAAGCAATGCAGCTGGGAGAGCTATGGGGTCAGTGCATGCTGGAAGCAGTGCCAGGAAGGAGAGATGCTGCAGCTAGGAGAGCTAGGAGCCAGAAGCAGTGCGAGCAAGGAGAGGTGCAGGCTGGGAGCGCCATGGGTTCAGTGCATGCTGAAGGCAGTGCCAGGAAGGAGAGGTGCAGGCTGGGAGAGCTATGGATTAGTGCATGCTGGAAGCAGTGTCAGGAAGGTGAGGTGCAGGCTGGGAGAGCTGTGGGCTCGGTGCATGCTGGAAGCAGTGCCAGGAAGGAGAGGTGCAGGCTGGGAGAGCTATGGATTATTGCATGCTGGAAGCAGTGTCAGGAAGGTGAGGTGCAGGCTGGGAGAGCTGTGGGCTCGGTGCTTGCTGGAAGCAGTGCCAGGAAGGAGAGGTGCTGCAGCTGGGAGAGCCATGGGTTCAGTGCATGCTGGAAGCAGTGCCAGGAAGGAGAGGTGCAGGCTGGGAGAGCTGTGGTATATAAATAAATAATACCGGATCTAGGTTTTACTGGACATAGCAATAACAGATAGCTCAATAAATAAGAGTCAAGATTCGAGGTAGTAGGAGTTTGCAGGTTTAATACAGCATAAAGGACGGGAACAGGACAACCTGCACGGGAACAGGATGGCAGCGCTGCCGGGGGCTGGATCAGGATCGGCGTAACATTTAATAACAGTGCACAAATATATATACTAAAACAGTTACATTACAATGAATTACAGTAGGCGGAGCAGTGGGTGTGGTCAATAGCAGTCGCGAAAGATAAGGGTGAAAATGGGTGTAACAGGGGCGTATACATAGACATGTGATGTAAACGTAACAGAATATGTCATAAATGGGGCGGAAACATGGAGGGGGCTACCTAAGGAGCCGGGACCTCTAACCTAATGGTGCGCGCAAACTGACAATGACGTGTTACTAGGAGAAGCTGGGGGCTATGAACTCTGTGCTAGGAGCAGAGACTGAAGTCTGGAGAGTCAGGGCGACATGTACCTAAACAGTATCTAGTATCTGATGTTTGGAGAACATGTTGATAGAATCCAAAAGTTATCGGGGTAAAGGCTAACGGACTCCAAGACTGGAGCATGCATTATTCTACATGTAGTGCGTGATGAAGAATATTAAATGACCATTAAATGCAGTATTTCTCTTACATGGAGACGTAAAGGCTAGACAATGACGGAAACTATTGATGCGATTCAGTAGCTTAGGAATGCAGAGAAGGAGGGCTGGACTGATAACTAGAATCATAACATACTCTTGGCAGACTAACAGGCAGAGCCAGGCTGAGCCGGGCACTGTGAGGCAGGAAGTAAGTGAAGGGTCGAGGATACAGGTGGGGGCTGTATCGCTCCTCAGCGAGGGTACAGGAGACAGGAGCTGAATCTGGTGTCCAGGCCCTTTTGAGGCCTAGAAACGGGGACTTTACAATGAAATAACGTGCACACTGAGAAACGTGGCAACGTAACTTTACATAGGCCTAATACTCGTAGCTTTCACGAGAACTGGAAACTGGCATACTAGAGATGGACACAACTATAATTGCGTCTTTAATCGAACATGGGGAATACATATGCATATTAATCATGCACACATAACATAAGATGGAGGACACGTAGGGACACAGAACATGGCAAAATTTACTTTTCCACAGAGCCATGGGTTCAGTGCATGCTAGAAGTAGTGCCAGGAAGGGGAGGTGCAGGCTGGGAGAGCTGTGGGCTCGGTGCATGCTGGAAGCAGTGTCAGGAAGGAGAGGTGCAGGCTGGGAGAGCTATGGATCAGTGCATGCTGGAAGCAGTGTCAGGAAGGTGAGGTGCAGGCTGGGAGAGCTGTGGGCTCGGTGCATGCTGGAAGCAGTGCCAGGAAGGAGAGGTGCAGGCTGGGAGAGCTATGGATTATTGCATGCCGGAAGCAGTGTCAGGAAGGTGAGGTGCAGGCCGGGAGAGCTGTGGGCTCGGTGCATGCTGGAAGCAGTGCCAGGAAGGAGAGGTGCTGCAGCTGGGAGAGCCATGGGTTCAGTGCATGCTGGAAGCAGTGCCAGGAAGGAGAGGTGCAGGCTGGGAGAGCCATGGGTTCAGTGCATGCTAGAAGTAGTGCCAGGAAGGGGAGGTGCAGGCTGGGAGAGCTGTGGGCTCGGTGCATGCTGGAAGCAGTGTCAGGAAGGAGAGGTGCAGGCTGGGAGAGCTATGGATCAGTGCATGCTGGAAGCAGTGTCAGGAAGGTGAGGTGCAGGCTGGGAGAGCTATGGATTATTGCATGCTGGAAACAGTGCCAGGAAGGAGAGGTGCAGGCTGGGAGAACTATGGATCAGTGCATGCTGGAAGCAGTGCCAGGAGGGTGAGGTGCAGGCTGGGAGAGCCATGGGTTCAGTGCATGCTGGAAGCAGTGCCAGGAAGGAGAGGTGCAGGCTGGGAGAGCTATGGATTATTGCATGCTGGAAGCAGTGTCAGGAAGGTGAGGTACAGGCTGGGAGAGCTGTGGGCTCGGTGCATGCTGGAAGCAGTGCCAGGAAGGAGAGGTGCAGGCTGGGAGAGCCATAGGTTCAGTGCATGCTGGAAGTAGTGCCAGGAAGGGGAGGTGCAGGCTGGGAGAGCTGTGGGCTCGGTGCATGCTGGAAGCAGTGCCAGGAAGGAGAGGTGCAGGCTGGGAGAGCTATAGATTATTGCATGCTGGAAGCAGTGCCAGGAAGGTGAGGTGCAGGCTGGGAGAGCCATGGGTTCAGTGCATGCTGGAAGCAGTGCCAGGAAGGAGAGGTGCAGGCTGGGAGAGCCATGGGTTCAGTGCATGCTGGAAGCAGTGCCAGGAAGGTGAGGTGCAGGCTGGGAGAGCTGTGGGCTTAGTGCATGCTGGAAGCAGTGCCAGGAAGGAGAGGTGCAGGCTGGGAGAGCTATGGATCAGTGCATGCTGGAAGCATTGCCAGGAAGAGGAGGTGCAGGCTGGGAGAGCTGTGGGCTCGGTGCATGCTGGAAGCAGTGCCAGGAAGGAGAGGTGCAGGCTGGGAGAGCTGTGGGCTCGGTGCATGCTGGAAGCAGTGCCAGGAAAGAGAGGTGCAGGCTGGGAGGGCTATGGATCAGTGCATGCTGGAAGCAGTGCCAGGAAGGTGAGGTGCAGGCTGGGAGAGCCATGGGTTCAGTGCATGCTGGAAGCAGTGCCAGGAAGGAGAGGTGCAGGCTGGGAGAGCTATGGATTATTGCATGCTGGAAGCAGTGTCAGGAAGGTGAGGTGCAGGCTGGGAGAGCTGTGGGCTCGGTGCATGCTGGAAGCAGTGCCAGGAAGGTGAGGTGCAGGCTGGGAGAGCTATGGATCAGTGCATGCTGGAAGCAGTGTCAGGAAGGGGAGGTGCAGGCTGGGAGAGCTGTGGGCTCGGTGCATGCTGGAAGCAGTGCCAGGAAGGAGAGGTGCAGGCTGGGAGAGCTATGGATTATTGCATGCTGGAAGCAGTGTCAGGAAGGTGAGGTGCAGGCTGGGAGAGCTATGGATCAGTGCATGCTGGAAGCAGTGCCAGGAAGGAGAAGCAATGCAGCTGGGAGAGCTATGGGGTCAGTGCATGCTGGAAGCAGTGCCAGGAAGGAGAGATGCTGCAGCTAGGAGAGCTATGAGCTCAGTGCATGCCAGAAGCAGTGCGAGCAAGGAGAGGTGCAGGTTGGGAGCGCCATGGGTTCAGTGCATGCTGAAGGCAGTGCCAGGAAGGAGAGGTGCAGGCTGGGAGAGCTATGGATTATTGCATGCTGGAAGCAGTGCCAGGAAGGTGAGGTGCAGGCTGGGAGAGCCATGGGTTCAGTGCATGCTTGAAGCAGTGCCAGGAAGGAGAGGTGCAGGCTGAGAGAGCTATGGATTATTGCATGCTGGAAGCAGTGCCAGGAAGGTGAGGTGCAGGCTGGGAGAGCCATGGGTTCAGTGCATGCTGGAAGCAGTGCCAGGAAGGAGAGGTGCAGGCTGGGAGAGCCATGGGTTCAGTGCATGCTGGAAGCAGTGCCAGGAAGGTGAGGTGCAGGCTGGGAGAGCTGTGGGCTCAGTGCATGCTGGAAGCAGTGCCAGGAAGGAGAGGTGCAGGCTGGGAGAGCTATGGATCAGTGCATGCTGGAAGCAGTGCCAGGAAGGGGAGGTGCAGGCTGGGAGAGCTGTGGGCTCGGTGCATGCTGGAAGCAGTGCCAGGAAGGAGAGGTGCAGGCTGGGAGAGCTCTGGGCTCGGTGCATGCTGGAAGCAGTGCCAGGAAAGAGAGGTGCAGGTTGGGAGAGCTATGGATTATTGCATGCTGGAAGCAGTGTCATGAAGGTGAGGTGCAGGCTGGGAGAGCTGTGGGCTCGGTGCATGCTGGAAGCAGTGCCAGGAAGGAGAGGTGCAGGCTGGGAGAGCTATGGATTATTGCATGCTGGAAGCAGTGCCAGGAAGGTGAGGTGCAGGCTGGGAGAGCCATGGGTTCAGTGCATGCTGGAAGCAGTGCCAGGAAGGAGAGGTGCAGGTTGGGAGAGCTATGGATTATTGCATGCTGGAAGCAGTGTCAGGAAGGTGAGGTGCAGGCTGGGAGAGCTGTGGGCTCGGTGCATGCTGGAAGCAGTGCCAGGAAGGAGAGGTGCAGGCTGGGAGAGCTATGGATTATTGCATGCTGGAAGCAGTGTCAGGAAGGTGAGGTGCAGGCTGGGAGAGCTATGGATCAGTGCATGCTGGAAGCAGTGCCAGGAAGGAGAAGCAATGCAGCTGGGAGAGCTATGGGGTCAGTGCATGCTAGAAGCAGTGCCAGGAAGGAGAGATGCTGCAGCTAGGAGAGCTATGAGCTCAGTGCATGCCAGAAGCAGTGCGAGCAAGGAGAGGTGCAGGCTGGGAGCGCCATGGGTTCAGTGCATGCTGAAGGCAGTGCCAGGAAGGAGAGGTGCAGGCTGGGAGAGCTATGGATTATTGCATGCTGGAAGCAGTGCCAGGAAGGTGAGGTGCAGGCCTGGAGAGCCATGGGTTCAGTGCATGCTGGAAGCAGTGCCAGGAAGGAGAGGTGCAGGCTGGGAGAGCTATGGATTATTGCATGCTGGAAGCAGTGTCAGGAAGGTGAGGTACAGGCTGGGAGAGCTGTGGGCTCGGTGCATGCTGGAAGCAGTGCCAAGAAGGAGAGGTGCAGGCTGGGAGAGCTATGGATCAGTGCATGCTGGAAACAGTGCCAGGAAGGGGAGGTGCAGGCTGGGAGAGCTGTGGGCTCGGTGCATTTTGGAAGCAGTGCCAGGAAGGAAAGGTGCAGGCTGGGAGAGCTATGGATTATTGCATGCTGGAAGCAGTGTCAGGAAGGTGAGGTGCAGGCTGGGAGAGCTATGGATCAGTGCATGCTGGAAGCAGTGCCAGGAAGGAGAAGCAATGCAGCTGGGAGAGCTATGGGGTCAGTGCATGCTGGAAGCAGTGCCAGGAAGGAGAGGTGCAGGCTGGGAGAGCTGTGGGCTCGGTGCATGCTGGAAGCAGTGCCAGGAAGGAGAGGTGCAGGCTGGGAGAGCTATGGATTATTGCATGCTGGAAGCAGTGTCAGGAAGGTGAGGTGCAGGCTGGGAGAGCTATGGATCAGTGCATGCTGCTGAAAGCAGTGCCAGGAAGGAGAAGCAATGCAGCTGGGAGAGCTATGGGGTCAGTGCATGCTGGAAGCAGTGCCAGGAAGGAGAAGCAATGCAGCTGGGAGAGCCATGGGTTCAGTGCATGCTGGAAGCAGTGCCAGGAAGGTGAGGTGCAGGCTGGGAGAGCTGTGGGCTCGGTGCATGCTGGAAGCAGTGTCAGGAAGGAGAGGTGCAGGCTGGGAGAGCTATGGATCAGTGCATGCTGCTGAAAGCAGTGCCAGGAAGGAGAGGTGCACGCTGGGAGAGCTATGGATCATTGCATGCTGGAAGCAGTGCCAGGAAGGTGAGGTGCAGGATGGGAGAGCCATGGGTTCAGTGCATGCTGGAGGCAGTGCAAGGAAGGAGAGGTGCAGGCTTGGAGAGCCATGGGTTCAGTGCATGCTGGAAGTAGTGCCAGGAAGGAGAGGTGCAGGCTGGGAGAGCTATGGGTTCAGTGCATGCTGGAAGCAGTGCTAGGAAGGGGAGGTGCAGGCTGGGAGAGCTGTGGGCTCGGTGCATGCTGGAAGCAGTGCCAGGAAGGAGAGGTGCAGGCTAGTAGAGCTATGGATCATTGCATGCTGGAAGCAGTGCCAGGAAGGAGAGGTGCACGCTAGGAGAGCCATGTGTTCAGTGCATGCTGGAGGCAGTGCCAGAAAGGAGAGGTGCAGGCTGGGAGAGCCATGAGTTCAGTGCATGCTGGAAGCAGTGCCAGGAAGGAGAGGTGCAGGCTGGGAGAGCTATGGATCAGTGCATGCTGGAAGTAGTGCCAGGAAGGGGAGGTGCAGGCTGGAGAGCCATGGGTTCAGTGCATGCTGGAAGCAGTGCCAGGAAGGTGAGGTGCAGTTTGGGAGAGCAATGGATCAGTACATGCTGGAAGCAGTGCCAGGAAGTAGAGGCGCAGGCTGGGAGAGCCATGGGTTCAGTGCATGCTGGAAGCAGTGCCAGGAAGGAGAGGTGCAGGCTGGGAGAGCCATGGGTTCAGTGCATGCTGGAAGCAGTGCCAGGAAGGTGAGGTGCAGGCTGGGAGAGCTGTGGGCTCAGTGCATGCTGGAAGCAGTGCCAGGATGGAGAGGTGCAGGCTGGGAGAGCTATGGATCAGTGCATGCTGGAAGCAGTGCCAGGAAGGAGAGGTGCACGCTAGGAGAGCCATGTGTTCAGTGCATGCTGGAGGCAGTGCCAGAAAGGAGAGGTGCAGGCTGGGAGAGCCATGAGTTCAGTGCATGCTGGAAGCAGTGCCAGGAAGGAGAGGTGCAGGCTGGGAGAGCTATGGATCAGTGCATGCTGGAAGTAGTGCCAGGAAGGGGAGGTGCAGGCTGGAGAGCCATGGGTTCAGTGCATGCTGGAAGCAGTGCCAGGAAGGTGAGGTGCAGTTTGGGAGAGCAATGGATCAGTACATGCTGGAAGCAGTGCCAGGAAGTAGAGGCGCAGGCTGGGAGAGCCATGGGTTCAGTGCATGCTGGAAGCAGTGCCAGGAAGGAGAGGTGCAGGCTGGGAGAGCCATGGGTTCAGTGCATGCTGGAAGCAGTGCCAGGAAGGTGAGGTGCAGGCTGGGAGAGCTGTGGGCTCAGTGCATGCTGGAAGCAGTGCCAGGATGGAGAGGTGCAGGCTGGGAGAGCTATGGATCAGTGCATGCTGGAAGCAGTGCCAGGAAGGTGATGTGCAGGCTGGGATAGCCATGGGTTCAGTGCATGTTGGAAGCAGTGCCAGGAAGGAGAGGTGCAGGCTGGGAGAGCCATGGGTTCAGTGCATGGCATGCTGGAAGCAGTGCCAGGAAGGAGAGGTGCAGGCTGGGAGAGCCATGAGTTCAGTGCATCCTGGAAGCAGTGCCTGGAAGGAGAGGTGCAGGCTGGGAGAGCCATGGTTCAGTGCATGCTGGAAGTAGTGCCAGGAAGGAGAGGTGCAGGCTAGGAGAGCCATGGGTTTAGTGCATGCTGGAAGCAGTGCCAGGAAGGTGAGGTGCAGGCTGGGAGAGCCATGGGTTCAGTGCATGCTGGAAGCAGTGCCAGGAAGGGAAGGCGCAGGCTGGGATAGCTATGGATCAGTGCATGCTAGAAGTAGTGCCAGGAAGGAGAGGTGCAGGCTAGGAGAGCCATGGGTTTAGTGCATGCTGGAAGCAGTGCCAGGAAGGTGAGGTGTAGGCTAGGAGAGCTGTGGGCTCAGTGCATGCTGGAAGCAGTGCCAGGAAGGAGAGGTGCAGGCTGGGAGAGCTATGGATCAGTGCATGCTGGAAGCAGTGCCAGGAAGGTGAGGTGCAGGCTGGGAGAGCCATGGGTTCAGTGCATGCTGGAAACAGTGCCAGGAAGGAGAGGTGCAGGCTAGGAGAGCCATGGGTTCAGTGCATGCTGGAAGCAGTGCCAGGAAGGAGAGGTGCCGGCTGGGAGAGCTATGGATCAGTGCATGCTGCTGAAAGAGAAGCAACGCAGCTGGGAGAGCTATGGGGTCAGTGCATGCTGGAAGCAGTGCCAGGAAGGGAAGGCGCAGGGTGGGAGAGACAAGTAGAAATATGGGCAAAAAGAGGGGTTCAGACATGCAGATATGTGGAGAGCAAGAGCTGCAAGCAGGGAGCGGCCTAGCTGGACAGGAGTATGGTTAAGTGGATGAGAGATGTACTATCTCCTTGAGGTACAGGGTGGTAAAGATGAGGTAGTGAGGGGTATGGAGAGGAAGAGGTGCAAGCAGGGAGTAATGTAGACAGGGAGAAGTATGGATGACATGACAGAGATGCTGTCTACCAGAGGTACGAGGGAGGGAAAGATGCAGGCAGGGAGAGTTGCGGCTGGAAGAGGTGGGAGCAGGCAGAAGTTCAGGCTGCTTGGCATTAGTTATGGTGAAGCCCTCTTCGTTCAGACTAACAAACTTTTCTAGAAGTCAAATGTCGTTCAGAAGGGTAAACCAACAAGTTGATGCTGACTGGCCCTTTAGCGTCAACAGTGGCACCTTCAAAGGCTCTCCAGACAGAAATTTGGCAGTTTGGTGCCTGGCGGAGAACACTCTAACATCAGCCAAGGGTCCAGGACCTGGAGAGCATTACTCTGGGGTTAGGAAATACTCCACCATAGGACTACAATAAAGTTCAATGCAGGTCCAGTTGGTCAGCTAGGCAGTTGCAGGCTAAGGACTATGGAAGTTTGTTGTGACCCTCTAGCTCAACCAGGAGGTCAGCCAACTGACCCTTGGGGCACTTCTGGGGTCCTGAATTCAAGGGTATCAGTTTGAGTCTTCCTTTAGGTTTCAGACAGCAAAGCAGTGGTGCTTCATCTTGTAGTGCAGTTCCTATATTCCCAATAGGCTCTGCACATTGGATTAGTGTATCCTGTAGTTTAGACGTAGACTGAAGTCAACTAGGTCTCTACCGAATATACTAAACTTAATTGTGTGTGCCAGCTAGCTCAGAGGTCACTAGAAACTTTCTCGAATAAACAAGAAGGGATTAGTTTGTGACAACCGCTTAAACATGACAACTTTGTTCCCCAAGAATAAGAAATATATCTCTAGAGTCGCGGGAACAATAGATAGTTATTTCACTCAGTCAATCGTGCATGCTTCGTTACACTAGAGGTGCAGAGAAATAGAGAGACGGGCGTTTTCAATAAAAAGGGTATTTATTGAACAGTCTTCTTTCTCAAGCATAAGAAATAAACTGCTGCAATCGTAATACTTGCTGTAAAGTACAGAGCATATAATACGAAGAGTATTATAAAATAGTACTGTAAAAGCATGATATGGTTTCTAAGCCATAAGATACTTAAAATGCATAAAGTACATACAGTGATAAATAATGACTAAAAGTACTCAACTGGTGCTTTTACCATACGCCTACCCCGGTGTACCTAACCTAGGTCTAGTACAAGGGAAGAAGTAAGTAGGGTGTAGCCTAGTTTTAGTATTATTTGCCAAGAATCTATTCCAAGAATTCTCTTAGGGTCTAATCAGCTTCGTACCTTGGTTTTAAAATGTAGGAGGTCTTGTATCTCTCTCTCAGGACTCGATTTCCCAGCAACCCGCAAGGGTAGCCTGGAAACACTGGAGCTGGATTTCTCGGCAGGAGAAACTACAGCGTCTCTCAGTGCGTCAGCTGGAGGGTCGGCTTCCTTCGGCACTTGCTGCAGCAGGGCACGTAGGGCAAGTAGATAGTCAAACTGCTCCAAACCACTGTGCGTTTGTTTGGACAAGTGTGGGCATATTTATACATTGAAGGTGCCGAGTTTGACGTAAGATTGGACATAATAACGTCATCAGAGACTTAATTCTCTGAAAACTCCATGATTTCTTGGATAACTTAATATTCATGCAGGGGGAAGTCCCTGACTGCTGAAGGCGGGTTTTTCCAAGAAATCGTTGTAGATTTTCAGAACTAGTGGAAGTAGCCAAGCCGTATTAGGACTACTTGAGCTATGTCTTAATATGGTTGTGATTTCTATGCCTATATAAGGATACGGTATTTCATACCTATATAAGGGCATGGATTGGAAAAATTACACTAGGATCCAAAAACACTATACAACACCCACTCCACGTATTATGTCTAATATTACTAAATCTATAAGTATAATAACTAAAGCATGTGTCCATAATCCCACCCAAAATACATGAAATGCATTAAACATGGTTTATACACATACATGAGTATTCGTCTTGTACGCATTTTACAAGCAATTGCTGTCATTAACAAATGCTATCTAAATGACAGTTATGAAATGGCTTCAAATTTACAGAAGAAAAAGTTTGAGACCATTCCATAGCATAATATTTAAACAGTTAAAGTTTTTATGAAATAATGCCAAATATTTGTCTATAGGAAGTATCAAATGAATCTCTTGTTTTCTAAGAATAGTTCTACTTTAAGCAGATTACTTTGTGCCAAGTGAAAAGGGTCTAATCTGGGATGAAGAGAAAAAGTTTTCAAATGTAGATTGTAGAAACATGGGAGCCTCATTTATGAAAAGTGACGCATCGCTGCGTGAAAACAGCGATGCGTCACTTTTCACTACGCCCTCCTTGCACCACCAATGATGCGTCATATTTACAGTATGACGCATCATTGCACAAGGAGTTACTGATACGTCAGTATTTCTGACGTATCTGTAAGCGCAAAAGTGACGCATTGCTGGAGTGTGTCACAAAAGTGACGCAACTCCAGCAATCTGCCCTTTCACATGGGGAAAGCCCTATGTGAAAGGGCTTGCGTCAGTCTTACGCCTGCTGTGAGGCAGGCGCAAGATTTTGACGCAACAGCGTCCTAAAAGTGACGCAGTGAAATCTCATAGATTTCACTGCGTCACTATTACGAGGCTTTTTGCGGGTGAATGCCCCCTCTGCATACATTACATCTGGCGCAGGTATAATGTGGCGCAGGGGTTTACAAAGTGACGCATCTACCTAGATGCGTCACTTTGTAAATATGGTGCAACAAGGTAAATTTTTTACTCCGCTGGTGCGTCACTTTTTTTGACGCACCAGCGGCGTAAAAGTGACGCATGGGCTCATAAATAAGCCCCATAGAGTTCCCAAGTTAGAGGGTTTGTTTTGAAAAAAACAAAGGCCGAATTCAGAGTTCACTTTCAAAAGTTATTCTCGGTGTCGGGAGAAAACATCAAATTATTTAAGCTGGCAAAGAAACCGTCTACCATAGTTGGTGAAAGTGGAACTACTTCATCAAGTAGATCAAATGTGCATAGATGTGAAGCATCGCCGTCAGCGTCAGTCGCATTAGCAATGTTCGAAGTAGATGGTACCTGTGTGCCTGTTGTTCCACGTACCTTACCAAGAGCTGGATTTGCTGGTGAGATCTCAATGAATGCCGTCATCAGGATTGGCAGCCGTTGGGGGCAATACAATGCATGATTCGTTAACGGACCTAGCAAGGCGTCAACATCCGGTGCAGGCTGGGAGAGCTGTGGGCTCGGTGCATGCTGGAAGCAGTGCCAGGAAGGAGAGGTGCAATCTGGGAGAGCTATGGATTATTGCATGCTGGAAGCAGTGTCAGGAAGGTGAGGTGCAGGCTGGGAGAGCTATGGATCAGTGCATGCTGCTGAAAGCAGTGCCAGGAAGGAGAAGCAATGCAGCTGGGAGAGCTATGGGGTCAGTGCATGCTGGAAGCAGTGCCAGGAAGGAGAAGCAATGCAGCTGGGAGAGCCATGGGTTCAGTGCATGCTGGAAGCAGTGCCAGGAAGGTGAGGTGCAGACTGGGAGAGCTGTGGGCTCGGTGCATGCTGGAAGCAGTGTCAGGAAGGAGAGATGCAGGCTGGGAGAGCTATGGATCAGTGCATGATGCTGAAAGCAGTGCCAGGAAGGAGAAGCAATGCAGCTGGGAGAGCTATGGGGTGAGTGCATGCTGAAAGCAGTGCCAGGAAGGAGAGGTGCACGCTGGGAGAGCTATGGATCATTGCATGCTGGAAGCAGTGCCAGGAAGGTGAGGTGCAGGCTGGGAGAGCCATGGGTTCAGTGCATGCTGGAGGCAGTGCACGGAAGGAGAGGTGCAGGCTGGGAGAGCCATGGGTTCAGTGCATGATGGAAGTAGTGCCAGGAAGGAGAGGTGCAGGCTGGGAGAGCTATGGGTTCAGTGCATGCTGGAAGCAGTGCCAGGAAGGGGAGGTGCAGGCTGGGAGAGCTGTGGGCTTGGTGCATGCTGGAAGCAGTGCCAGGAAGGAGAGGTGCAGGCTAGGAGAGCTATGGATCATTGCATGCTGGAAGCAGTGCCAGGAAGGAGAGGTGCACGCTAGGAGAGCCATGGGTTCAGTGCATGCTGGAGGCAGTGCCAGAAAGGAGAGGTGCAGGCTGGGAGAGCCATGAGTTCAGTGCATGCTGGAAGTAGTGCCAGGAAGGAGAGGTGCAGGCTGGGAGAGCTATGGATCAGTGCATGCTGGAAGCAGTGCCAGGAAGGGGAGGTGCAGGCTGGAGAGCCATGGGTTCAGTGCATGCTGGAAGCAGTGCCAGGAAGGAGAGGTGCAGGCTGGGAGAGCTATGGATCAGTGCATGCTGGAAGCAGTGCCAGGAAGTAGAGGCGCAGGCTGGGAGAGCCATGGGTTCAGTGCATGCTGGAAGCAGTGCCAGGAAGGAGAGGTGCAGGCTGGGAGAGCCATGGGTTTAGTGCATGCTGGAAGCAGTGCCAGGAAGGTGAGGTGCAGGCTGGGAGAGCTGTGGGCTCAGTGCATGCTGGAAGCAGTGCCAGGATGGAGAGGTGCAGGCTGGGAGAGCTATGGATCAGTGCATGCTGGAAGCAGTGCCAGGAAGGTGATGTGCAGGCTGGGATAGCCATGGGTTCAGTGCATGTTGGAAGCAGTGCCAGGAAGGAGAGGTGCAGGCTGGGAGAGCCATGGGTTCAGTGCATGGCATGCTGGAAGCAGTGCCAGGAAGGAGAGGTGCAGGCTGGGAGAGCCATGAGTTCAGTGCATCCTGGAAGCAGTGCCTGGAAGGAGAGGTGCAGGCTGGGAGAGCCATGGTTCAGTGCATGCTGGAAGTAGTGCCAGGAAGGAGAGGTGCAGGCTAGGAGAGCCATGGGTTTAGTGCATGCTGGAAGCAGTGCCAGGAAGGTGAGGTGCAGGCTGGGAGAGCCATGGGTTCAGTGCATGCTGGAAGCAGTGCCAGGAAGGGAAGGCGCAGGCTGGGAGAGCTATGGATCAGTGCATGCTAGAAGTAGTGCCAGGAAGGAGAGGTGCAGGCTAGGAGAGCCATGGGTTTAGTGCATGCTGGAAGCAGTGCCAGGAAGGTGAGGTGTAGGCTAGGAGAGCTGTGGGCTCAGTGCATGCTGGAAGCAGTGCCAGGAAGGAGAGGTGCAGGCTGGGAGAGCTATGGATCAGTGCATGCTGGAAGCAGTGCCAGGAAGGTGAGGTGCAGGCTGGGAGAGCCATGGGTTCAGTGCATGCTGGAAACAGTGCCAGGAAGGAGAGGTGCAGGCTGGGAGAGCTATGGATCAGTGCATGCTGCTGAAAGCAGTGCCAGGAAGGAGAAGCAACGCAGCTGGGAGAGCTATGGGGTCAGTGCATGCTGGAAGCAGTGCCAGGAAGGGAAGGCGCAGGGTGGGAGAGACAAGTAGAAATATGGGCAAAAAGAGGGGTTCAGACATGCAGATATGTGGAGAGCAAGAGCTGCAAGCAGGGAGCGGCCTAGCTGGACAGGAGTATGGTTAAGTGGATGAGAGATGTACTATCTCCTTGAGGTACAGGGTGGGAAAGATGAGGTAGTGAGGGGTATGGAGAGGAAGAGGTGCAAGCAGGGAGTAATGTAGACAGGGAGAAGTATGGATGACATGACAGAGATGCTGTCTACCAGAGGTACGAGAGAGGGAAAGATGCAGGCAGGGAGAGTTGCGGCTGGAAGAGGTGGGAGCAGGCAGAAGTTCAGGCTGCTTGGCATTAGTTATGGTGAAGCCCTCTTCGTTCAGACTAACAAACTTTTCTAGAAGTCAAATGTCCTTCAGAAGGGTAAACCAACAAGTTGATGCTGACTGGCCCTTTAACGTCAACAGTGGCACCTTCAAAGGCTCTCCAGACAGAAAGTTGGCAGTTTGGTGCCTGGCGGAGAACACTCTAACATCAGCCAAGGGTCCAGGACCTGGAGAGCATTACTCTGGGGTTAGGACATACTCCACCATAGGACTACAATAAAGTTCAAGGCAGGTCCAGTTGGTCAGCTAGGCAGTTGTAGGATAAGGACTATGGAAGTTTGTTGTGACCCTCTAGCTCAACCAGGAGGTCAGCCAACTGACCCTTGGGGCACTTCTGGGGTCCTGGATTCAAGGGAAGCAGTTTGAGTCTTCCTTTAGGTTTCAGACAGCAAAGCAGTGGTCCTTCATCTTGTAGTGCAGTTCCTATATTCCCAATAGGCTCTGCACATTGGATTAGTGTATCCTGTAGTTTAGACGTAGACTGAAGTCAATTGGGTCTCTACCGAATATACTAAACCTAATTGTGTGTGCCAGCTAGCTCAGAGGTCACTAGAACCTTTCTCGAATAAACAAGAAGGGATTAGTTTGTGACAACCGCTTAAACATGACAACTTTGTTCCCCAAGAATAAGAAATATATCTCTAGATTCGCGGAAACAATAGATAGTTATTTCACTCAGTCAATCGTGCATGCTTCGTTACACTAGAGGTGCAGAGAAATAGAGAGACGGGCGTTTTCAATAAAAAGGGTATTTATTGAACAGTCTTCTTTCTCAAGCATAAGAAATAAACTGCTGCAATCGTAATACTTGCTGTAAAGTACAGAGCATATAATACGAAGAGTATTATAAAATAGTACTGTAAAAGCATGATATGGTTTCTAAGCCATAAGATACTTAAAATGCATAAAATACATACAGTGATAAATAATGACTAAATGTACTCAACTGGTACTTCTATAATACGCCTACCCCGGTGTACCTAACCTAGGTCTAGTACAAGGGAAGAAGTAAGTAGGGTGTAGCCTAGTTTTAGTATTATTTGCCAAGAATCTATTCCAAGAATTCTCTTAGGGTCTAATCAGCTTCGTACCTTGGTTTTAAAATGTAGGAGGTCTTGTATCTCTCTCTCAGGACTCGATTTCCCAGCAACCCGCAAGGGTAGCCTGGAAACACTGGAGCTGGATTTCTCGGCAGGAGAAACTACAGCGTCTCTCAGTGCGTCAGCTGGAGGGTCGGCTTCCTTCGGCACTTGCTGCAGCAGGGCACGTAGGGCAAGTAGATAGTCAAACTGCTCCAAACCACTGTGCGTTTGTTTGGACAAGTGTTGGCATATTTATACATTGAAGGTGCCGAGTTTGACGTAAGATTGGACATAATAACGTCATCAGAGACTTAATTCTCTGAAAACTCCATGATTTCTTGGATAACTTAATATTCATGCAGGGGGAAGTCCCTGACTGCTGAAGGCGGGTTTTTCCAAGAAATCGTTGTAGATTTTCAGAACTAGTGGAAGTAGCCAAGCCGTATTAGGACTACTTGAGCTATGTCTTAATATGGTTGTGATTTCTATGCCTATATAAGGATACGGTATTTCATACCTATATAAGGGCATGGATTGGAAAAATTACACTAGGATCCTAAAACACTATACAACACCCACTCCACGTATTATGTCTAATATTACTAAATCTATAAGTATAATAACTAAAGCATGTGTCCATAATCCCACCCAAAATACATGAAATGCATTAAACATGGTTTATACACATACATGAGTATTTGTCTTGTACGCATTTTACAAGCAATTGCTGTCATTAACAAATGCTATCTAAATGACAGTTATGAAATGGCTTCAAATGTACAGAAGAAAAAGTTTGAGACCATTCCATAGCATAATATTTAAACAGTTAAAGTTTTTATGAAATAATGCCAAATATTTGTCTATAGGAAGTATTCAATGAATCTCTTGTTTTCTAAGAATAGTTCTACTTTAAGCAGATTACTTTGTGCCAAGTGAAAAGGGTCTAATCTGGGATGAAGAGAAAAAGTTTTCAAATGTAGATTGTAGAAACATGCGGGCCTCATTTATGAAAAGTGACGCATCGCTGCGTGAAAACAGCGATGCGTCACTTTTCACTACGCCCTCCTTGCACCACCAATGATGCGTCATATTTACAGTATGACGCATCATTGCACAAGGAGTTACAGATATGTCAGTATTTCTGACGTATCTGTAAGCGCAAAAGTGACGCATTGCTGGAGTGTGTCACAAAAGTGACGCAACTCCAGCAATCTGCCCTTTCACATGGGGAAAGCCCCATGTGAAAGGGCTTGCGTCAGTCTTACGCCTGCTGTGAGGCAGGCACAAGATTTTGACGCAACAGCGTCCTAAAAGTGACGCAGTGAAATCTCATAGATTTCACTGCGTCACTATTACGAGGCTTTTTGCGGGTGAATGCCCCCTCTGCATACATTATACCTGGCGCAGGTATAATGTGGCACAGGGGTTTACAAAGTGACGCATCTACCTAGATGCGTCACTTTGTAAATATGGTGCAACAAGGTAACTTTTTTACTCCGCTGGTGCGTCACTTTTTTTGACGCACCAGCGGCGTAAAAGTGACGCATGGGCTCATAAATAAGCCCCATAGAGTTCCCAAGTTAGAGGGTTTGTTTTGAAAAAAACGAAGGCCGAATTCAGAGTTCACTTTCAAAAGTTATTCTCGGTGTCGGGAGAAAACATCAAATCATTTAAGCTGGCAAAGAAACCGTCTACCATAGTTGGTGAAAGTGGAACTACTTCATCAAGTAGATCAAATGTACATAGATGTGAAGCATCGCCATCAGCGTCAGTCGCATTAGCAATGTTCGATGTAGATGGTACCTGTGTGCCTGTTGTTCCACGTACCTTACCAAGAGCTGGATTTGCTGGTGAGATCTCAATGAATGCCGTCATCAGGATTGGCAGCCGTTGGGGGCAACACAATGCATGATTCGTTAACGGACCTAGCAAGGCGTCAACATCCGTTGGCAGTGCTGATGGAAGTGTAAGACAGATGTCTAACACGCATTCTTCTCCGCAAAGCAGGCATCATAGAACAGGTAAGATGCAATCTTGCCAGATTGGTCTGAATGAAAGGAACTAAATGGTATTCAGATCTCTTAAATGAGCCAAGAATCTGTGTAATTCTGTCACGATACTGCATGGCTAGGAGAGCTTGTTCCATGGTAGTCTGGGTATCGTTGGTGACTGGACTTGCCATATCGGAGCAGGAGAAATAAAAATAGAATTCCTGCTACGAGTCCCAAAATGAGAGGCAGACTGTCGAACACAGAGTGCACGAAATTTAGACAAATGCCGAGGACTGCTTCGAATGGTGTTAACAGTCCCGAAAAGATCGTCTTAAATACATGTGCAATGCCACTGGTATCAGACATGTTTAAGATTTGAACTAACATTTCTGCGAAATGTACTGGGCAGTTTGTTGATAATAATGCATGTATCTCTGCAGAAGTCCTTGCAATTTGCAGATCATACGTTTCTCTAGACGAGGTCAGTGGCACAGTTTTTCTAAAAGAATGGCTTTCATTCTGCTTAAAGTATCAATTCGTATAGAAGAGATATTCAGTGAAGGCCATAACGCCGTCTCCCTGTCTGTAGTACTCTTTGGATACAATACTTGCATACAACAAGTGACCCTGGCTGACACACTAACCAGACAGGCTCTTCCTCCCAACATGCCACAACAGCTGTGATCGTTGAGCATAACATAGCTCCCTTTGGAAAGCTGCCTAAAAATTGGTTCTATCACGGCCGCTGGAGTACCGTGCATGTGGCAAGAAAGGGTATTTAAAGAACCTTCACAGGCTCCATGTAAATTAATACCTTTACATAAAAGTGTACCGCTTAGTGAGTTTTTACAGTTCTTTGTACTAAGAAATACCTCCTTTCCCCCACTTCAACATTTGTGTGTATATGGTAAATTCCAGGTCGACTTAATGTATCCTTTACCCAACGTTTCATAAAGGCCTGCTGGTATGTGCTGTAGACAATACTGAAATTGGAAAATCGTCACTGGTATTGAGGTGGTGCCATGTATTATCCATTTAATGACAGGTTTCTCAGAAACTGTCAATGGTAATCTTTCCAGTTTTTTCAATGCTCAGCACTGTATAGTCTGCTCCTCTTTGTGCCAAAGAGATTTGTTTATCTGTAAGGTTAAGGACAGTAAATAATGATGTGGTATTGATTAGACGCCATGGCACATAGCCTGAACGGAGATTTTGCAACGTCCAGCCTAGTAGCATTATAGAACGCAATTGAGACTGGCCATGTTGTAACATTAGCAAATCTTGTTCTATTATGTCAATGGCAGATGATACAATGCTGTCCAAAGAATAAATTCTGGAGGACAGAATCGTTAACCCATTGTCCACTACAGAGAGTGCTTTCTCTAAATTAATAAGATCAATTTCTCGTACATTTTCTGCAGTTTCCATTTGCGTTATTTTCCAAGCTTTGTTGTACACAGCGTATATACTGGCGTATATGAAACATTTTTGTCGTTGTTTGCGAGGCCCGAGTAAGAAGTCTCGCAAGTCAATGCCTTCTTTAACCCCTTTGCTGCGGGGGTTATTCCCCCGCTGTGCTGGGGGGGGAAGGGGGCACGCAAAGCGCCCCCATGCTCATGACGAGCTTAGCTCATCATGAGCTACGGCGCTCCGGTGCTCATGACGAGCTGAGCTCGTCACAGGTGCATTGGCTCCCGTGGAACGCTCAGCACAGCGGTGGAATTCTCCCCGCACCTGAGCGTTCCACGGGCCATGACGAGCTGAGCTCGTCATGAGCACCGGAGCCCTCTGGCTCATGACGAGCTCAGCTCGTCATGAGCGTCGAAGGTGTTAAGTAAAGTCAAGTGTTGTTTAATTTCTGGGAGTGTGGATTTCTGTAGCCAATCAAGGCATTGTTTTCCTACACTGTATGTGGTGACTATCCCTGGATGTTGTCTCTGGGAGGACCTTGGATCAGGCCTGTTCATTTTGAACCCCTGTGTTTTGTTCAGGAATCTATCTTGACAGTTATTCGTGTCTATGGGCCAGATTAAGCATTGTTTCCAATCAGGATTGGTTCTGTTGTGTTTTAAAAACTGTTTCACGTCTACCTCCTCATCTGCAGTGTCATTACTGTCAGGTGTGGCCTTAGGTATGGAGGGTTTGTTTAAATCTTTTATCTTAGCTAAGCCAAGACATGATGTTTGTTGAACAGTGTCATTCAAAAATATGATTTGTTCTGGTATAATACAGGCTCTGAACAAGACTTCTGAACCCTGCACCTGCCATTCTTTTGTGCCCCAGACAGTTTTTGTCTCAATGTTGTCTTTCCAAAAGTTAAAACCTAATGTAGACAGTTGAGCATAAAAGCTTGCAGAATAATGTTTTTTAGTATTGGTCAACATGGTTTTCATTCCTGTCTTATTTATATATTTAAAATAAAATATTTCTGGATTTGTCACATTTAAAACCTGTAAAGTATGGAAATTTCTCATAAAATGTTTTAGAGCTGCCTTTTGGTGGCGTTAGACAATGTTCCCATTGATAATAAGAAAAAACATTTCTAGGATTTACAGATTTATGCAAATAATGGTGATCAAAATGATTATAACAATACAGTTCTTCATAAATTGTTGAACCTTCTAAGTGTTCATGTTTTTGAAATTTTGCTGACATTTCTAAGTCTAACATCATATTATTAACCGGTTCAAAGTCCCAATCATCTGAAAAGGTGCTTGATGAAACAAAATCACTTAAAGAAACCTTGAACTGGTGTGGAATTTTCAACAGTTCCACCGGGCCCAAAATGTCATAGTCAGTTGAGTCCCATGCTATACCACCAGGTATAGGAACAGCTCTGATGTTCACTGATGACAGGTCTCTTCGCTCATGATGAGATGATTTGTAAGGTTGCAGGAGTAAGTTGATGTTCTTACTTGCTGTGTCCATTGTACTGTATTTTCAATCTATCATTCGTCCCAAACTTAAAACCAGAATGAGCCAGATTAGTAGAAAAAGTACACCTAATCCCATCCAAAATTTAACCCATGGTGAAACCAGATATGTATTCTTAAGTTGATGAAAGAGTTCTGTTATTTTTTCTTTGAAAGTTTTATTAACTGACGTTGTTTCAGGTTCACTGGGATCCTCAGAAAAGTTATCGAAGTTGATAAAATAGCCAGAGGTAGTTCTGTCAATTGTTGGTATCACATCTGGATTCTTTGAAATCACTGGAGCTGTTTCCTCCGTTGTCATATTAGTAAAGTCAGATGCTAACTCATTGTAGACAGGAGTTTCTTGACAAACTGATATTTGGGTATCAAGAGGGACGAGTTCCATAGCTTTGTTGCTTAGTCCTTCTTTTCTCTCTGTAGGTTTATCAAAGGTGATAAGTCTTTCAGTTTGAACCTCTTGAATAGTACCCAGATTTGTCCGTCTGCTACTTCTGGGCCCACTACTTATTATCTGCCACATGATGTGGTTTTACCACGTCAGTTGATATTGTTCTGTTCTCCCTTTTACCAGCAAGCGGTGGTAGTAACACTGATCTTGTTCCATGAATTGCTAAGACAGGTACTGCTTTTCTATAAGAAGGCCCAAATTCCTTCTTCACCGCCATCTTTTCCCTGACTAGATCCTCAATCTTTGGTATCCAGACAGGTCTTGCTGGGGTGGCTTTTCTTCAGTGGTCGTCGGCTTTTGTGTTGTGTTACTCAGACTTCTTCTTGTTTCATTTAAGTCCTGTAAAACAGCCAAACAACCTTTGATATCAAAGGGTTTCTGTTCCACCACTGAAGTGTGACAATCAAGGTCCTGGATAAGCATTCTAGTACCAAATAATAATTCATATGGAGTGATTCCCCCCAGAGAATTTCTTGGCAGATTATTAAGACTTCTTTGGACACTATTTAGATGTTTTGCGGTTGGATTTCTGACTCGAACGTGCAGCACTAACATTTCCAACGGGAGCTTGGCTCTGTTTTGAGTTAAAAAGTACTTTCACTAAGCAAGGCGGAAGTTGCTGGTGGCGCTGTTGAGCAGTCGCTGAGCAGTCGTTCGAGGAGCAGTCGAGTAGTCGAGCCGTTGTGCGGTGGTGGCGGCCCATACCAGCAGAGCCAGCGGAGCCAGTGGAGCCATGACCCGAGACCCGAGAGCGGGAGCGGGAGCTGAGGAGAGCTGTGCCGTGCCGAAACCGACGGATCTGCGAGGGAGGTCCAGGTGACTCCATGCCCATGTGTCCACGCCTGAAGTAGAGGTAGAGCTGCAGTGATCGACGTGGGGTTCGGGGCTGGGGCGGAGTCAGGGCGTGCATCCACGAGCAGCACGCAAGAGAGAGAACTGTTTATTAAAATATATTAAAAGTCGGATCCATACGGCTGCGACAGTGAGAAGTATTGGCACATACCGAGGTATACACCGAGGTTCACACATCCATCACACACCTAGCAGGCGTCCACTGCTGGGAACAAGGCGCCAGTGGCTGTGAGAGGGGCGAGAGGAGAGGTGTGGGCAGCGAGGAGCCTGAAGCGGTGTTCTGCGTTTACCACTCATCCAGTTCTGCCACCTGCCAATCATCATAATCACCCAAATCATCGCGGCTCGTGGGGTTTCCGTGCATTTCCGCACACCGGTACCAACAGAGCCCACCAAACTGTAGCCGTAGCCCACCATACGGTCGCTGCTGCTGCCGCTGCTGCCGTCTTTTCTGCCCTTCCTTGGCTGCCGGCGGCGAAGTGAGGTGAGGTGAGGGGAGCACACCCACAATCTGTGGGGTTGTCAAACCCTCAACGCCGCACGCTACACCGAAAGTGAAAGTGAAACCAGTGAAGTCAAGGAGCTTACAGGGACGCCCACAAGGGTGAAGGGCATAGGGAAGAGCAAAGAAGGCAAAATCTACAGCAAAGTATCTGGTAAAACTTAGTAAATCACTTTTACTCAGCTTTTAACATTGCCAGCAGACACTTGACTTTCTCTCCCACCCTCTAGGCCCACCCTGTATACCTGAGATGAGATCACACAGGGTGAGGATATCAGGACCACAAAAGAAAAAGAAAAGTAGAGGGAAAACTGCGAAGACAACTTCGGAATCCGACCAGACATTAAACCTGTTGCTGAGCGACCCCGAAAACACAACAGACAGCAGGACTCAATACACCTTGAAGGGTCCTGACAGGATGGCTTGTAAATCTCTTAGTAACCAACCAAAGATAACATCAAAATTTGCCTTCCTAAAAGATGCTGGGTCAGCGGTCTTCTCAAGTAACATGAATATTACGGGCCTCCCAATCCCCCTGAGCCCCCTGGTGACCATCATCAAGGGCAGTTCTGGCGCAAATGGGGTGACTTGCACCCCCCAAAGCAGCCACTCGTCAGCTACTACTCCTGCCGCGCCTGTAGTGGCTGATTCAACTGAAGCCATGGGAAGTCCATTAATCAAGTCCACCTCAATCCAGCGAGTGCGTAGGCACAACTCTGCACCAACCTCTGCCGCCAGCCATAACGCTAAATACAATAAATTGGATCTCCAAATTGAACCAAATGGAGCTGAAATCAGTAATTTAGATGACTTCAACCAAATTCTACATGAAGTCAGCTGCAGCAACCCTTGCAGTCAAAATGGTGAATTTCCGAACCGTACCAAAAAGTTTAACCCCATGGACTCGAATACGGAAGGAGTGGTTACCTCTCTTGGGGACAGTGGAACAGTTTCGGACCAACATGAGCAACATAGAGTGAGAGTACCTGCCTCCACCGAAATCACAGAGGAAGCAGAGCAAGTTGAGAAAGAACTCTCTTATCTCGAGTCAGAGGAATGGGAAAAAATGCTGCATTCATACGGAAACACTATCCCTGGACACCCACAGTTATCACCTCCACCAAGGCAGGAGAAAAGCGAGGACCCCCCACAAGAGAAGGCATGGGCCACCGCCCTTGACATTCTTCAAAGGTCAGCTGACGCAATGTCCTATCAAGCAAATAAAATGGATATTCAAATTAGCCTTCTGAATACACTTGCTGTGTACGTAGTCAAAATTGACGATAAGATCTCAAATTTAAACAGCTTGATTAGACGGGCCCAAGAAGCGGCAGACCGCCCGCAACAAGGATGTGACTGTACACCAATAGTGGAGAAACTCAGCACACTCCCAGGGATAATGAAAAAGCTTGGTGCAAACCTAAAAGAAATTGCAAATGTAAAGCCCTTCCTTGGAAATGGCAGGGATGCCAATTTAGGAGACTCAAATGGAGATCCTCAAGTAAAAACAGCCACTAACTCAAGACCAAGAGGGGCAGAAGGGACCAACACCTCTCAATCCTACGATCCATCTGGGTACGCTTGCCAAATGAGCGAACAGCAAACATCTCCGACTACCAGTAGAGCAAACACTACCCTCCCCTCCTCAATCGAACAAGAGCTGAAAGATCCTGTGGGTAAGGGGAAAAGCCAAAGGAAGCGGAAAGGACGTAACAAAATGAGAAGGAGCAAACAAGACCTAAGCCTCTATCCGATGTTTAACACCGCCAGAGGTCCTGCAGTCACAGAGGGTGACGAGTCAACAAACCCTTTTGAGCCAATAATCATAATGGAAGAACAATAAAAGGAAGAGTGGCACTCCCGCAAATGAAAAGATTTCAGCGATGGCACCTCCTGGAAAAAAGGTGCACAGTGGGTCAAAAGTGCAAATTAGAACCACCCACATGGCTCCTTCAAATACACTTATCATGTAGAAGGATAATGTGCAGTGTCAAACCTTCAGCCACCCGATAAACCAACTTGGTGGCATTATGACCGCAGATCAGGCAACCACCGTAAGCCCTGGTAATAATCAACAGGGCTCAATCCCAGCGAGTGACAAATGCGCCGAGGGACAAGGAAAAAATGAAAGGTTCGACAGTGAGCAGAAGGAGGTACACTCTACGGGTCTTTCGACAAAATGAGTTCACATGCCTTGTGCGCAAACACCAGAGGCTACCTTAAGGCCGCTCAGAACATCGCCGAGTGGTGACTCCCTTTTCACTTTCTTTTACCCGGAATATAAGTCCAAAGGCAGACATGATGTTCTTAATCGTGGGAATATCAAAAAGTTGATTTATGCAACAGGACTGTCAAATGTAATAACCTCTGAAGACATCACTTCGATAGAATTTGTTGTACAGTGTCAAGGACACGCAAACGAAACTACAAAGGTCACCTGGAGCTCAGCAGAGGCAATGAACATCATTTTAGGGCAAGCTGGCACCTTTAAGCAATGGGGCATACAGATACAACCTGGCAGAGAAGTGGGTTACCGACACGTTTTGCAGGCAGGTAATGGTGAGGATTATAGTCGTGGGAAGAGGGGAGCGGTGTATTCAGTACTCAGGGACGCATGCAACAAAACCCCCACCATCAACCACAAACAAAGGATAACAAGAGGCGATGGGGTCTCACCAACCAGGGATCGGGAAGAGGTCGGCACATGGTCATGGTTGCCAGGCACGTTGAACACAACTCGACTTTTACGATGACAGCCCAACACGGAACACGGCCAAGAAAGGCCTCCTCTAAAGATCTGTTCATGGAACATTAACGGTCTAACAAAGAAATTGGAGGACAAATCCACAATTTCCTACTTTAGGGAATTTGAGATACTATTATTACAGGAGAAATGGCTCTTTGAACGGCAGCAAATAGAAGGCTTTAAAACTCATCACACTCCAGCACAAAAACTGAACCGCTCAGGAAGAGGGAGCGGCGGCCTAGCTATTTATATATCAACAAAAAATGCAGTCGCCTCCTGGGACCTTTTAGGTTCATCACATTGCCTCCAGTGTGTGGGAATCTCTTATACTTCTAGTAAAGGCCAGCGTTGGACTCTGATTCTAATGAATGTCTACGTTCGCCCAAACTCAGCATCAAGGGAATCCTTCGCAGAAGAAGTGACTGCGACAGTACTAAGAGTGAAAACAGGCCCTCTCAATCCAGAAATACTTCTATCTGGTCACTTTAACATTTGGCTAATGTCAGACTTACAAAAAACCGAGGTCACTGAATCACACGATAGCATCTAGGAGATACCACCGCAGGACCGGCCAGGATGGCACAAGGACGACTCGAAGGGACGTTCCCTGCAAGGCAACCTTGAAAATCTGGGCCTTAGAGCCCTTAATGGGCGCTTTCCCTTAGACAAGCCTCCTCGCTTCTCTTACCTATCAAAAAATGGCGCCTCATTAATTGACTACACCTTTGCCAGCCTCCCACTCCTTCATCAAATGACAGGTTATTGTCTTGGGAGGAGAACAGAAAGGGACCATTGCCCCCAAGAAATATCACTGAGGACCAGTCTCATTCAACACGAAGAAGTAAGGGGATTGCCATCCGAGAGCTACACAATCAACCTAAAACTAATTAAATGCTCTTTCAGTAACTTTCAACAAGTAGCAACAGAGGCCAAACAAATTAGCGAGCGCTACAGTAAGTGCACGGACGATAAAATCACCAACTGGTCAACATTTGTAATCGAACTTACCGACAGATATGCGAAACCGACAAAGTATGCAATTTTGGCTGGGCAAAAGCAGATGCCCTGCTCAAATTCTGCGATACAATCCGCAACAAGAACTATGAATCGGACATGGGGGGGCTAAAAACAGATCCAACGGATCCTACAAAAATAACAAAAAGCCAAAAGAGAGCAACGCAGAACACAATGGATTTCGTTCTGGGCTAGACTACAGCAAGATATCAAAACAAATAATTCCGCCAGGTTTTGGCGAACCATCAATAGTATATCAGGGCACGCACCTAAAGTTGCCTCTTCTTGCATATTGGAGTCAGAGTGGGTTGATTTCCTTAATCTTCACTTCAACGATCGTAAAGCAAAAATTTCCCCTTTGAAGACAATGCTGTACAAAAAGTGGTTGGTCGGGCACTTGATTTGAACATCATTAATCCCTCAATGAAGGAACTCTTTAATGACGATCAAAAAATAGAATTACCAAATGAGTGCTTTTCGACTCGGAGCAGCAAAGAACTAGTAACAGTCCAGGAGCTAGAAATTGAAAAGTTGATAAAAAAGGGTCGGAAGGACGGGGCTCCAGGTCCAGGCAGAATCCCTCAAGCTTTGTTTAAGGAAGATGTATCCTTCTGGGCAGTGAAACTATGCTCTTTATTTAATTCTATTCTGCAGAACAACATCATACCGCCCTCTTGGCGGGGATCAATCCTCGCACCAATTTTCAAAGAGGGGGACAAAAAATCCCCTGGGAACCGCCTCATTGCACTCATCGACAACGATGCAAAGTACTTTGCAGGAGTATTGCTCAACTTACTCAGGGCATGGGCGGAAGACAACTCTATCATTCCTCCAAATCAAACTGGTTTCTCAAGCAACACCGGCACCTCGGTCAACCTCATGACCCTCTCCTGCCTGATTGATGAGGCGAAGTTCAGATCCTGCCCACTCTACATGGGATTCATTGACTTTCAAGCGGCCTTCGACAATGTGAATAGAGCCAAGCTCTGGCAGAAGCTGTCTAGACTCAACATTCTCAAGAGCCATACAACTTCTACATCAGGATACATGGGTCAGGATCAAGATCGGGGACAGCTCAAGATTATCACGCCCAATCCCGACGACAAAAGGTCTAAAACAGGGCTGTGTCCTGGCCCGACACTTTTTAACTTATTCCTATCCGACCTTCCTGAAGCTCTAAACAGGGTTAATTCACATGCTCCCAAAGTAACCGGTCTCTTGTTGTCAAACTTACTATACGCTGACGACGTGGTTCTTCTTAGTAAAACAAAGATCGGCATGCAAAGGCTCCTGGACACTACCTCCGATTACTCTAACAAGAACGAACTACAGATCAACAACAAGAAGACTAAAATCTTGGCGGTTCGTCCAGGGAAAGCTAAGAAATTGTCTTGGACCCTGAACAAGGCAAGTATTGTTGAATCTAAGTGCCACAAGTACCTTGGAGTTATTTTTGACAACAATGACAAATACAAATCTCATTTAGAAGAACAAAAAAGGAAGGGTGCAGCACTTGCCTTTGCAATTGGATCAATTCACAAGAAACTACAAGGCCCAACTTTTGCACCTACATTACAGGTCGCTCAGGCAAAAATCATTCCCACACTAACCTACGGTAGCGAAGTCCTAAAAGGATTGGACAGTGGTCAATTGGACAAAATTATTACAAAGATCTACAGAATAGTGTTCAAGCTACCAATGCAAACACCACCGGCACAAATTAGGTTGGAACTGGGAATTTGCCATCAACCACTCTCTAGAGCCATGACTTTTCTTGTGTGCTGTCACAAACTGAGGTCATCTAAGGAAGGCAGCTTAGCACACCACCTTTGGGCCAGTCTCGAAACGAACTCATGGCGAGCAGGGAACGATTATTGGAAAAAAGTCTTAACAACCCTATGCCTAAATGAACTTTGGAGCATGCACGTAAGACAAAAGGAATTCAAATGGCTAGCGAAACTAAGCACAAAAAAGCTGTCAATAGTGGAAGACAAGGCTCGCCTAGCAAAAAGAAGTCATGGGTGGTTGACCCTGTAATCCTATGCCCTGTTGATCCCACAGCAGTACCTAACCGTATCCTTTACTACACGAACAAAACTAAAGTTCCTAAAATTGAGACTGGGCGTCATTAATTTGTTGGTTCATCTCCCAAAATGGAAAAGAGATCATGGACAAGAACTTTGTCAACTCTGTGGGAATCACAAAGAAGACATTACGCACATCAAATGTCTTTGTCCAAAATTGCTGAATGAAAGACGATCCCTCCTGAAGCATCTTTGGAACACAAAAATGATCAGATCGCGTAGAGCAGCAGTTTTGGCCTGCTTTGATCCCAGGAACACCAAATTAAACTGTGCATTAGTAAGGTTCATGGATCACGCAGCAAAAAAACTCTGTGAGGGGCCTAAAGTCTGTGATCCTTCGCTGGCATAATGTTCTGGCAAACCCCATTGGTCGTCCCTTCCCACATTGGACTCAATTCAGACTTCTTTTTAAATGTATCTTATATAAATTTAAAAATTCTGTACTTGCAATGATTTACTTTTTAATCAAGCAATAAAGTTCTTATATATAGAGATGTTTTGCCCACCCGTCACCCGAACCTAATACCCTAGCTGTTATAGATTGCTTTATGTCCCTCAGGATGGAAGGGACTCGAAAACCACCATGCAACGCCCAAGCTGGTCATGGCCTCCTTGTAAGCTCGAGAGCTAAATGCAGGACCCTGGTCAGAATGCAGCGTGCCGATTGCGTATGTGCCGATAAAGACTCGCAAATCTTTTATAAAAGTTTTAGCATCAGCCGAGCGCTGGGGCCACATCCAAATGAATCTTGTCTTAATATTTGTGGGACCGCGTGCGTCTATGGCGACGTCTGCGTGTAGAAAGCCTGGTGCTGTCTAACAATGGTGTCTGGACTGGGCTGGCTATACTGTAGTCAGGTACCTGGTGGTTTTCGAAGCTATGATCTTTGTAACAAGTGTCACAGTTAATTACGACTTTGTAAACTTCGATGCTCATTCCCGGCCACCAGTACATCTCTTCTAATTCTATTAGAGATTCTAAGATCCCTCGATGTCTCAGACCCTCTCCCATATGTGCTTCGTGTACCAAAGCACCTCTCTGGTTCCTGTTTGGGATTACTCTGTCTCCCACTCCAGGGATTCGAGCAAAAGGAAGGAAGTTTGCATCAATTATGTATGTATTACTGAATGGATAGTTTACAGGTAACACTGCATAGCAATCTTCCATTGAGGCTTTGACTGCTAGCATTGTTTCACCGTCTAATTTCGTTTTTGAATGAGTGATTGCAGCTACGGAAGCCATTTGCCCAGCTGCCTTCACGGCTTCGTCAGCCAATGAATTCCCTGCAACGTGAACGCCATCACGCTGATGACTCAGTGTATGATACACGTGAGTCTTTTGTAGTTCTTTTTGCAAAAGAACTACTTGTTCCCATAGCGGTTTTTACTTAATTGTCCCACCTTTAGCGTCTTTAAAACCATTTTGAACCCAGTTCTGCAGATGTTCACTATAAGATTGGACGCAGTAATATGAATCACACACTATCAGTGTGGGGAATTCGCAATCAGTATTTTCAAGCGCCATCTTGAAAGCCTGTAGCTCAGCTCGCTGAGGTGTACAGTCTCCGAGTGATTGAGTTTTAGTGACCATAGGTCTAAATTTACCTTCGCGCCAGCGACCTTTAACAATCGCGCATGCAGCACTATAGACTTGTTTACCCACAATTGCGGGTTGTGCTGATCCGTCTGTATATATTATACAGCCGTAATGTTCAAGTGGCAGAATTTCAGTCGGCAGAGGACATTCTAATACGTATTATAGAAATTCTTGTGTCTTCAAGTTTGGGTCAAAAACGTATTCAACGTCTGTTGCAGCAAGAGAATTAACCCATTGTATCCATCCCGGATGTAAAGCTTTAGCATTTGGAATGCTTGCCTTTGTCACTGCCTCTAAGGCAGGTACAGGTGTAACGATTTGTATGCATTTACACTGTGCCAGGGCTCTTTCTTTTGCTACTGCAGTCTGAACTGCTGTCAGTATCTTTTCTGTTGAAGTGAATTTCATTTCAGCATGTGTGTACAAGTGTGACTTGTTTGCTATTGGTACCGTTTCACCTTCGTTAAAGGTTAGGTATGTGAATCCGCATCTCCTTGGAATGATTCGGATCACTAGGTTGCGCACGTTGTCGCGTGTTTGTATCTGTGTTTTTGCTAACATGTCTGTTTGCACTGAACGCAACATTTCTGTGTGGTTTTGTTTCCAATTTGTAGGTTTGAAATCAGGTTTGATTAGTTCGTAGAGAGGTTTAACCCTTTCTGCGTAATTTAGAACATAAGTTCTCCCAAAATTCAGGAAACCTAGCGTTTTTGGAGGTTGGAGCAGCGCACAATTCTCTAAAAAGTTTGCTGCCAGGCTTTTGCCTTCACTTGATAACTCGTATCCCAAAAATAGGACGTTGAGGTGGGCAAATCGTGATTTCTTAAAATTGAATTTGTACCCTTCAGAGGCGAACCCAAGTATTATGGTGTTCACTCTTTTCAAGTGCACATCCAAATCATCATCTGTAAGATAGATGTCATCGACATAGGACAATGCCTCATCATCGTACATTTGTAGTAACTCCGTTACTCTGGCTGAAAATAACCCTGGACTATTCTTGAATCCCCGGGGGAGACGGCAAAATTGTCGCTGTGCCCCTATTATTGAGAAAGCAGTCAAATACCTGCTTTCAGGTGCAATGTTTTGACAAAAGAAACCATTTGAGATATCTAATGTAGTTTTATATTTTTTGCGCACGATGTTATTCATCAGTGCTGCACTATGTGCGTTTTGTACTTCAAACGTTTTGCAACAAAAGTTTACATGTCTGTAATCCAAAACTAGACAATATGAATTGTCTGGTTTGGAGACAGGAAACGAAGGATTGTTCATTGATGAGGTGCTTGTTTCAATCACCCCTTGGTATTCAACTTGATTTAAAATCTCCCTGACCTGTTTTTTTGCTTCCTGTTTTACAGGATATTGCCTTTGCATTGTTGGTTGAGTTTTCAACTGAATTTTATGGTGAGAGGAATCCTCATCATATCCTACATGATTTTTGTATAGTGCTGGGGCCTGGGCTACAGCCCATTTCCTAGCATATGTGTATTTTTTATTAATTGGAATATGATTTGAGAAGGCTGGCATAATTATATCTTCGCCATGTGGGCACTCCCTGACAAATTCAGGTGCCAGTCTTATTCAGCTAGTAGGATGTCATAACCCTTAGAGAGCTTCTCCCAAAAGAGTGCTCTGATTTTTCTGGTTTGTCACCCTCCATCCGGAGTGTTACTTCATATAACTTATGTGGTACACTAACCCTGGTATCTGCAGTTTCAACTTGGATGCTTTCATTCAAGTCCACTGTCTCCAGATGATCATTCAGGATCTTGCGAGCTATGGTTACCTCTGCTGCGCTGTCTAGCATTGTTTGGGCCCACTCCCCGTTCTTGAGTTGTGTCCTCAAGATCCTCGGCATGTCTGATCTTTAGACTTGCTACCTTCTTTTTTGGAAATTGGCTTTTCTTATTTTTTGGAACGTGCTGTTCGTCTTTGGACTTCACTCCTTCTTTTTGTTCTGAACGTCCTCTTTTAGTTTTTGGCGGATCGCCACTGATGCTGCTTCACCTTTTATGTTAGCTAATAGTATAGGCAAGACCTGTTTGAAATCTTTCAGGTTTTCTCATATTATCCCCAGTTCTAAGGTTGTACCTTTTTTCGGAGGGCTCCTGCTGAGGAGACCTTTCTCTGGACTGGGAACGCTTCTCTTTAGGAAGTGTCTGTTTAGTGCTTTTCCACTTCTTTTTAGGAGTAGTGAGATTATTTTTAATAAAAACTTTTTCAGGATTTTCAGTTATTTGGTGTTTTAATGGTTTCCCACCCAAACTATCTCTACCTAGTTCTTTATAGGATTTTTCTATAATTCAGGCAAGCTCATTCGGTTGCTCAGTAATATCTATTTCTTTTAGTTTTTGGCGGATCGCCACTGATGCTGCTTCACCTTTTATGTTGGCTAATAGTATAGCCAAGACCTGTTTGAAATCTTTCAGTAATTTCATACCCAGATTTAAGGCCGTTTCTGGACTGTGTTAATATTGAATCTGTGTTAGAACGTCTGGTATTACCGCCATAGATGGGACACCATGTGTTTTTGTGTAGATTGAAGCAAAGACTGTACCCCAAGTGTCGCAGTCCTCTACGTGTGGTGCAATCCCCATTGGTAAACAGATTGTCAGAATCCTGTGTTTCTCATGAGGTGTACTATCAGGGAATACTGCCTCTATTTGAGTAATTTTTTGTGCTAACCAGAACGGAATTTGTTCTCGTTTTGCGGGCAATTTACCAATGACTGACTGTATAGTCTGTGGTGTAATTTTGTTTGTATTCCCCTGGTGAGGGGTGTGCTGTGGAATTCTTACAGCTGGTTGGACTGTTAAAGTCTGCATGACATATTGAACCTGTGTATTATAATCAGCTGTTTTAGCTGAGCTACCAATTCAGGAGCTGTCATTGTTTCAATGTCAGGATGTGGTGTATAGCTGGCTAGTACCGGCCATGTTGCTCCTGGTCTACCTAGTGGACCGAGCCTGGTAACATGTTTTTGATGTGGTAGGGCGCCTTTAAACCAGAGCTGATGCGCTTGGTAAGTTAGTGGAATTTCAACGTCCTCGAAAGGAACGTATTCCGCTGGAAGTTCCTCTTCTTTGTAGTAGTGGAACATATTTGCTGTTGGATTTGTTGTGGAAAGATAATTCATGAATAGAATACCTCTGTCTGCCGATATTCATGTGCCTCAATGACAAATATAACTCTACCACCTCTGGGTGATAGACCATTTTCTATAAGTTTTATAGCTATGGTTTTCCTTAAGTTTTCTGGGATGATTGTAGCATCGAATGTCTGACAAAATATCGATAACACAAATATCGATATACAAAAATATCGGAACAAAAATATCGAAGTCAAAAGTATAGGAATCCTATCCCTAACAAGGTAAGTACAAATATATCGGAAAAAAAATATAGAATGACAAAAATATAGTTTTTTGTAAAATATCGTTTTTTTAAATTAAATAAAAATCTAATATTAACAAAATAATACTTATAAATGTAATAAACATATTTAAAAATGTACTATAATATTAAAATTAATACATAATGTAATACAAATTAATATTAATAAATATATAATACATAATATATTTTTCATTAATATTAACTCTAAATTAATTATTTTCATAACTTATAAAAAAATAAAAATATAATAAATTACTAATACATTTATATAAATAAAATAATCACATAAATAACAATTAATAACAACATAATACTAATAAAAAAGCTAAATACATTTTAGATAGTGTATGAGTAAAAATTACTATTCCCACTCCAGAGAGTGCAACAGTAGGGAAAGTGTTGGATAGCGTAGGGGTAACAATTACTATTCCAACTCCAGAGAGTGCAACAGTAGGGAAAGTGTTGGATAGCGTAGAGGTAACAATTACTATTCCCACTCCAGAGAGTGCAACAGTAGGGAAAGTGTTGGATAGCGTAGGGGTAACAATTACTATTCCAACTCCAGAGAGTGCAACAGTAGGGAAAGTGTTGGATAGCGTAGGGGTAACAATTACTATTCCAACTCCAGATAGTGCAACAGTAGGGAAAGTGTTGGATAGCGTAGGATTAAACATTACTATTCCAACTCCAGAGAGTGCAACAGTAGGGAAAGTGTTGGATAGCGTAGGGGTAACAATTACTATTCCAACTCCAGAGAGTGCAACAGTAGGGAAAGTGTTGGATAGCGTAGGGGTAACAATTACTATTCCAACTCCAGAGAGTGCAACAGTAGGGAAGGCGTTGGATAGCGTAGGATTAAAAATTACTATTCCAACTCCAGAGAGTGCAACAGTAGGGAAAGTGTTGGATAGCGTAGGGGTAACAATTACTATTCCAACTCCAGAGAGTGCAACAGTTGGGAAAGTGTTGGATAGTGTAGGGGTAACAATTACTATTCCAACTCCAGAGAGTGCATCAGTAGGGAAAGTGTTGGATAGCGTAGGATTAAAAATTACTATTCCAACTCCAGAGAGTGCAACAGTAGGGAAAGTGTTGGATAGCGTAGGGGTAACAATTACTATTCCAACTCCAGAGAGTGCAACAGTAGGGAAAGTGTTGGATAGCGTAGGGGTAACAAATACTATTCCAACTCCAGAGAGTGCAACAGTAGGGAAAGTGTTGGATAGCGTAGGGGTAACAATTACTATTCCAACTCCAGAGAGTGCAACAGTAGGGAAAGTGTTGGATAGCATAGGGGTAACAATTACTATTCCAACTCCAGAGAGTGCAATAGTTGGGAAAGTGTTGGATAGCGTAGGGGTAACAATTACTATTCCAACTCCAGAGAGTGCAACAGTAGGGAAAGTGTTGGATAGCGTAGGGGTAACAAATACTATTCCAACTCCAGAGAGTGCAACAGTAGGGAAAATGTTGGATAGCGTAGGGGTAACAATTACTATTCCAACTCCAGAGAGTGCAACAGTAGGGAAAGTGTTGGATAGCGTAGGGGTAACAATTACTATTCCAACTCCAGAGAGTGCAACAGTAGGGAAAGTGTTGGATAGTGTAGGGGTAACAATTACTATTCCCACTCCAGAGAGTGCAACAGTAGGGAAAGTGTTGGATAGCGTAGGGGTTGAAATAACATACTTATAAAAAATAATTAATTATTACTTAATTACATTAAAATTAGTTCCCACCATATTCCCCTATCAACACACAACCCACAACAGAACACATTTATCAATTAATGAATTATTTAAAATTAATTACCAATTAATTATAATTATTTACCAATTAATAACAATTAATGTATGCTTCCTACTAATTAATAATTAATTCTACATAATTAAATTACTTCCCACCCTATTCCCCTATAAACCCATAACCCGCTACAGAACATATTTATCAATTAATCAATTAATTAAAATTAATTAAAAAGAATTCTCAATTAATTAATTAATAATTCCTACTAATTAATAATTAATTTAACATAATTAAATTACTTCCCACCCTATTCCCCTATAAACCCATAACCCGCTACAGAACATATTTATCAATTAATCAATTAATTAGTATTAATTACAAATAATTCTCAATTAATTAATTAATAATTCCTACTAATTAATAATTAATTTAACATAATTAAATTACTTCCAACCCTGTTCCCCTATTAACCCATAACCCGCTACAGATCATATTTATCAATTATTCTATTAATTATAAATATTTAAAAATTATTCTCAATTAATTAATTTATAATTCCTACTAATTAATAATTAATTTAACATAATTAAATTACTTCCCACCCTAGTCCCCTATAAACCCACAACCCGCTACAGTACTAAAAGACAACATTTAATTAAATTACATTAAAAATAAATTATTAAACATAATAAATACAATATAATATACACAAAATTTATTTAAAAATCGATATTAGTAACATCGAAATTATTTACTTCGATATTACTGACATCGATATTTAAAACTTCGATATTACTAATATCGATATTAAGAGTGTCGATATTACTTACCTTCTATATTATGTCCCTTCGATATTTAAACTTCGATATAATTGTATATCGAAATTTAAAACTCGATATTTTGTCTGTGTACCGTAGCATCATCGTCTTCTTCTTTAAACCTTGTAACCTCTACACCCGGCTGGGTTGCATTTACTGCAGCTCCACCGGTTGCGTTATTGTCGCCCGTTATCCAGCATTGTTTAATGAAAGTTTGCAGAGCAAGTTTCCAAGGAAACAAAGATTAGGTGCACAATATTTTGGAACACTGTATCCTTCAACGTTGAACAAACTAAAAACTAAAAACTAAAAACTAACTAGGATTTTTCCGTCCTACTCAGTTAAAACCGATATTTTAGCCTTTAACCCACTCCAGACGTCTATTGGAGTACTTTACGGGAAAAAGGGGTCTGTGTGAAAAGCACGACTGAGTTACTCTAGTATCTAGTGTTAAATTATCGCCTTACCAAACGTTGGGCGCCATGTAGTGTAGTTCCTATATTCCCAATAGGCTCTGCGCATTGGAATAGTGTAGACGTAGGACTGAAGTCAACTATGTCTCTACCGAATATACTAAACTTAATTGTGTGTGTGCCAGCTAGCTCAGAGGTCACTAGAATCTTTCTTGAATAAACAAGAAGGGATTAGTTTCTGACATCCGCTTAAAACATGACAACTTTGTTCCCCAAGAATAAGAAATATATCTCTAGAGTCGCGGAAACAATAGATAGTTATTTCACTCAGTCAATCGTGCATGCTTCCTTTCACCAGAGGTGCAGAGAAATAGAGAGACGGGCGTTTTCAATAAAAAGGGTATTTATCTTTCTCAAGCATAAGAAATGAACTGCTGCAATCGTAATACATGCTGTAAAGTACAGAGCCTATAATACGAAGAGTATTATAAAATAATACTGTTAAAGCATGATATGGTTTCTGAGCCATAAGATACCTAAAATGCATAAAATACATACAGTGATGAATAATGACTAAAAGTACTCAACTGGTGCTTCTAAAATACGCCTACCCCGGTGTACCTAAACTAGGTCTAGTACAAGGGAAGAAGTAAGTATGGTGTAGCCTAGTTTTAGTATTATTTGCCAAGAATCTATTCCAAGAATTCTCTTAGGGTCTAATCAGCTCCGTACCTTGGTTTTAGAATGTAGGAGGTCTTGTATCTCTCTCTCAGGACTCGATTTCCCAGCATGTGAATCCTGGAAACACTGGAGCTGGATTTCTCGGCAGGAGAAAATACAGCGTCTCTCAGTGCATCAGCTGGAGGGTCGGCTTCCTTCGGCACCTGCTGCACCAGGGCGCATCGGACAAGTAGGTAGTCAAACTGCTCCAAACCACCGTGTGTTTGTTTGGACAAGTGTGGACATATTTATACCTTGAAGGTGCCGAGTTTGACGTAAGATTGGACATAATGTCATCAGAGACTTAAATCTCTGAAAACTCCATGATTTCTTGGATAACTTAATATTCATGCAGGGGGAAGTCCCTGACTGCTAAAGGCAGGTTTTTCCAAGAAATCGTTGTAGATTTTCGGAACTAGTGGAAGTAGCTAAGCCGTATTAGGACTACTTGAGCTATGTCTTAATATGGTTGTGATTTCTATGCCTATATAAGGATACGGTATTTCATACCTATATAAGGGCATGAATCGGGAAAATTACACTAGGGTCCTAAAACGCTATACAACAATCTGATCTTCACAGAGCTTTCTGAGAAGGGTAGTGGGGTTGCCCTAATTATGCCCAGTGCCAGCCTGTAGGCGTGTTTGGAGGAAACTTGTTGCCACTCCCTAACCAATGGAGTAAATGTTCCTGGGATGACCCTATCCACTTTTGTAGCACTTCCTGTGCATTGTACCCTAAGCTATCCCACAGTACCCATCTCATTAGAGTGGAGCAATTCAACTGTCAGGTGACACTACATACTGACAGAATGGCCCTTTTGGCTGAGGTAGAAAAATGACAACTTAATAAAAGCATAATTTCTAAAATAATGATATAAAACCCGACAGCATTGATATAGTGAACATTTACTTTTGGGGGGGGGGGGTTTTCGCTGCCATGACATGTAAAACATTAAGGGCCAGATGTAGGTAATTCCTATTTACCGACTCCTAAATACCGACTCATACCGTATCGGTATTTAAGAGTCGGTAAATAGGAAGGAGGCAGATGTAGGTAAAAAATTACTGATTCTGTAACAGTCGGTATTTACCGAATCTGTAAATACCGAATCGGTATTTCACATTGATTCCTATGGGCCTTGAAGCCCATAGGAATCAATGTGAAATACCGAATCGGTATTTACAGATTCGGTAAATACCGAATCCTGCAAAGGTGCAGGGGGTGTCACTTTGACACCCTCTAGCACCCCAAGTACAGGCATGTGTGCCATGTGGCACACATACATGCCCTTAGGGCATGTATGTGTGCCACATGGCATAGGTGTACATGCACAGATGTGCATGTACACTGGAAATAAGAAATCCTAAGGCCTGTGGCACTGCAAACTGTGCCACCTACATATGGATTTACAGAATCAGTATATTTACCGATTCGGAAAAATACCGAAGTGGTAAATTTACTGAATCGGTAAATATACCGATTCTGTAAATTCCGACCCACCTACATGTCAAAAGCCAAATACCGGTCGGTAACGGCCGAAATCGACCGTTACCGACCGGTATTTGGCTACCTACATCTGGCCCTAAATATACATGTTCTACTTTTTAAATAACATGCAACTTCCCAGGGTTTTTGCAACTGCCAATTTGAAATGGCAGTTTAAAACGGAATACCCAGTCTGCAGGGGCAGTCTTAGAGACATGTTTAACAGTGCTTCGTTAGTGGGTGGCCTAGGCACAATGAATGTTGCAGCTCACTAGTACCATTTATTGTAAGGCTCTGGGTACATGTATTACCATATACTAGTGATTTAAATGTAAACTAAATAACCCAATCAGGTGTATACCAATTTTGCAATGTTTAATAGGAAGAACATAAGCTCTTTACCACTGGTTATCAGGAGTAAAATGAGACATATAGTCAACAAAAATGGTTTCATCAAAAGAAGATACAAATCTGGGGTTTCTCTGCAGAAAGGGTACATTTTCAACAAACTTCTTTGTGGGCAAAAGGTGAAATGATGTGATGTGTGCCCATGCCTGAGCGCACGTGTGATAGCTGTGCATGTGAGACTACTCTCACACCCAGCCTAGTAACTGGACACAGTTAGCCTGGCGCACAGGGGAATCTACAGGATTGGATATTGACCTGGGGCAGCCTTATAATGTTAGTGTACACTAAGAGGGAAAGCCGCTGCGATTTACTGTTTTGTCTGTAGTGACACTTTATTATACACCCGGGGTAAAACTGCCTTTAGAGTGCGGTTTCACTTCCTCTTGGCCTACAGAAACCAGTGACATATCAACATTGATAGTAACTAGTGTGGGAAAATCAAATCTACAAGTTCCAAAAAGTTATCTGTATCACTTATGGGTCTTTCTAAATTCTCATATTTCTCTACCTTCCCACACAAAGGGAGTATTTAACAGTGCTACACTCAGCTCCTTAGGAGGCCAAGTATGAAGCTGAAGGATCTGCATCAATCAATCCAGTGTTGCATTGTACCAAGGATGGGCCTGGCTAAGCCTACTAAACAAAGGAGGGAGCCTAGATCTCTGGAGCCCACACAGGAGGGGGCTCCCCTTCGAAGAGTTAGTGAGAAAACCCCTGGCAGGGATATCTGTGAGAGACGAAGCTGAAGCCCCCAGATAAGATATGACTAGTGACTCCTGGATTATGCCATTTCGAACTGTCCCAGCAGGCTATGCAGGATGGTTGAGACAGGTGTGGAAAGGTGACTTGACACCTTAGGAATAGTCAGGTGTGCCTAGCTTCTGGAACCTGTCACTTCCCCTTAAAACCTCTTGCACAAGGTGGGAGAATCTCTCTTGCTTGGTGTTTATCTGCACTCTGCTGCTCGATCCTTAGTCCGCCATGGACAACTGGAAGGAGGAACCCCCTGATTCCCAGAAAGGACTAAGATCTTTGCTCAGTTGATCGCAGAACCCATGGGTCTCCCCATGGGCCAGACCAGTTGGGGGAAAGCCCTGGACCTTTGCGCCCAGAGACGAAAACCAGGAGGAAGGCTGGTGAAGGGAGAACCAGGTCTCTGTGAATTACACCGCTTTGGAGGTGGGTAGGTCTGTTGTACCTGCTCTTACTGGCTAGAGCTCTCCACCAGGAGTAAAATGAGCCCAGGATCATCCACATCGACCCTCCAAGGCCCGAGTTACGTCATCTTGAATATCGTTGACGTTTGACCCTTTTAAGACAACGAAGCACATGGGGCTCTGCTGCCTTTCCAAGAATAACTTCTGGGGTGGGCCAATCCCAGGGTCAGCATAGGATATTTTATTTCTTTTCCAAAGAAGTGGTTTGTGGGGCCCAGACTTTTCATTAGAGTAGTGATCCCATCCCCAGGCCGTATAATCTGTGAAGGGGGCTGGTACCCCATCCCTGCCCCATGAATGCCAACAGGAAGGGGTAAGCGCTATCACACCCCCAGTAGCAGTGGGCCTGCTCTGCTTCCCTCTGCCACGTCTAAGGGGAGCAGGCATCCAAAGGAGATCCCTGCCTGCAGGAGCCAGCAGGGAAAGAGAATCTTCCAACTCCTGCGGCCGCACATGTCAATGTGGGCTTTGTGGGAGCCAGCAGAGCAGCGAGGGGTGTTGTCCCTCGGCTGCCCACAACAATGGGAGTCATGGAAGTCCCTGGTCGGGACCAGGCACCCACACAAATGGAGGAAAAGCTGTGCGACATGCAGGGAGGCTGAATGGCAAAGAAAAGGCAGTGGCTCTCCATGGTGCAGCAGACGAGCCGCTCACAATGTATTCACAACTCCGGCTGGAGCACCCCATAATGCTTTGCAGGGCGAGTGCATATTTTTCTACTCATGGTGGCCCTAGGAAGGCAGGGGCTCCACCAACAAAATAAAGGAAGTAGGGTGCCTATAGGAGTGCATCAGCTAACCCGTAAGAGTTTCTACAAAGAGACAGGGCCTACATGTGCCGTGTCATCAGATCCTGGACCTTTCACGGATTTCCATTACATTTTTCAAAAGGACTTCCAAGGCTGAAGCTTCTGCTCTCCAGCTGGGAGTGCAGTACTTTCTAGGGGCTTCTTCTATGGTTGTATTCATTGTGGCCTAAAGTTGTGGAAAGAAGGTACAGATTGTGCATCACCCTCTAGGGGCTAAGTCTGTGCTTACACATTATGTGATCAATAAGTGATGCCCTCTTGGGGCTGTTTTATGACTACATTTTCCTAGCAGGAATGTATACAACAAGCACACAGACGCATATGATGTTAATTTCTAAAAGCTTTACTTATATAATAATTTTGACAGTGATTACTGATCAAAATGAATACACTTTGTTACCATTATTTAGAGCATTTACCGATGAATGTCACTGAAGTATCCGCATCAGCGGGCCTCTGGCGTGTCCTGCGTCCTCTGTGCTGCAGTCCGCTGTCCTCCATTGCCCCTATTTCAGGCAAGGACCAAGTAAGGGAATGCTGTGCATCATGCATCAGCCCTTAAGAGGAAGGTTGAGTTCTTTGAATATCTACGAGGCATATTTCAGTGGAGACTGACAGATTGGTGTTATCCCCATGTTATACCTTGGGCTGTATTGTAGGTCAGTCAGTCTCTTTGACAAAGAGCAGAGAACACTTCAAAGGAGGTAGCATCCACAACCCAAATTTCAAAGGCTCAGGCACTAAATCACAGTTTTCCTTTGATTTTGACTGTAAATATGGGAGCATGAGTCCCACCTTTTGTTCAACAGCACCATTCTACAGGAGAGAATATCACCATGACTTCAAGCTGCTGTACCCAGTACTAGGGACTGTTCTGCTAGTTTCTTACTGAATGCAGGGTCATCATCCAGGAAGTCAAGACAACTTGCCCTGAGCCTGTAGCACCAGCTTTCTGCTTGCCTGACAAGAGTTGTGGACCTATGGGGAGGAGGAGAGCACCTAGAAGGAGTGAGACCCAGTGGGGATCCTGCCAAGAGGATACCAGTGAGGAAAGTGTCTGACCTGCTGCACAGATGAAATCAGTGACCCTGTGTGCCAGGATGTGGCCAGCATGAAGTTGCCCTTGTGCATATCCTGTAAGCAATCCCCACATGCCAAGTGGGGGCCACAGTGAAGTAAGGGCCATCACCCTTGTGAGGAAGAAATTGTCGAGCTCCCTGTGCCAGGAGGGAGCCACCATAGACGCAAGGCTATTGTTCAGGATCATCGTGCCTCAGTTCGCTAAGATGGGCCCCGGTTGTTCAACATTTGTTGGCTGTCTACAGGTTGGGTAAGAGCACATGGGGACTTGCGTGAACGTAGAGTGTAGCGCTGGCCAAAGTCATACTTTGCTGTGTGGGGACTAGTGTGAGCTGCATCTGAATGTCACATCCAGTATCAAATGGGGAATAAGCAGGCTCACTAGAAAGGGATGAAAGTACTAAGTGATACCACGCAGGATGATGGTAGCACAGCAACCTTAAAAGTCTGAGTATGTTATTTAGTGTGTCGGTTCTATGCTTTGTGCAATCAAATTGAAATACTTTTTTTTTAATAAAAGTATTTGGCTTCACAATCATCTTATTACCTGTACTGTATGTACTTTGAGTCTAGAGTCTGTGTATGCCTCACATCTACCTCGCCCTGAACAGCTTTGTACTGCTTTACTGGCGCTACCACTGAGAGTCAAGTGCTGAAAAGGGGTAGTACTTGATCCAGTTAATCAGGGACCATAGTAGGTCAGGCTCGGGGACATAAAGAGTGAAAGGTTTCAACCCCCACAGTTCGGATGAGTAACTCCTGTTTGCCCTGTTGCCCTCTGAAAGGGTTTGTAACAAATGCAGGCTGCATTACTGCTTGGGGGCTGATTCTGTTGTCGGACGGACCCGAGTCCGTCCGACATCTGTTTGGAACTGGGACCGAACGATCTCCTGTCGTTGGTTCCAGCCCAGGAATTAGGATGTGACCAAACCCTGTTCGGTTGCAATCCTATTCTTTACAAAGGGAGCATGCATCCTGAACGGAATGCATGCTCTCACTGTAAAGACTAGAGGTGCAGTTCATCCCTGCACCCAGTGGCAGGCATCTCAAGGTGTCTGCTACAGGGCACAGAGATCAAGAAGGGGGCACCATAGGAGCCCCTTAGGCTGCCATTCGGTGTCCTTGCACCCATGAGGGCCCTGCTGGGGGCCCCCAAAGACAGATTCCCAATGCCTTTCAGTGTCAGAAAGCTGCCACAGAAAGGCAGTGGGAATCTGCCATCATAATCCTTCGACCGGAAAGAGCCGGCCGAGGGATATCTGCAGGTTTTCCCAATGGTGGACGGGCTTTCCAATCCCGTCGGAGGCCATTCAGAAAACCAATTTGGATTCCCTTCCTACCGACCCCATCGAAATGGGTTGGTTGGAAAGGAATCTGACCAGCCAATTACAATGTGGGCTGAAGGGCTCTGACCGACGGTCTGAGCCATTCCAGCCCGCATCAGGCCCTTTGTCTAAACTTTCCTCAACTTGACCTAGAGTCTTACCTCTAAATTAAATATAAGTATATCGAATGTGCTGTAGGACTACATAGAAAACAAAGGATTAGGTCCTGGTTAACTGACAGGACAGAAATAGTGGGTGCAAAATGAGCATCATATTTTGCCAACCTGCATTTATGTGATATGGCCTATGTAATAACAATTTATTTCACAAAATGTTCACTGTGGGGGGCGCCAAATGATTACTAATTAGGCTGTCTCCTGTTTATGACCCCCTGTGATTGACTACGAATACAGGGGTGGAGACCTGCAAGGAATATTTATTTATTTATTTATTTATTTATGCAATTTTATATAGCGCGGACTTTACCCGAAGGTGTCAGAGCGCTTCACAGAAGGATCAATAATGATATACAGGAACAAAATACAAATGCAAACAATAAGTTACATGGATCAAAAGTGACACTAGTGAGCAACCAAAATACATGAGGTAGCAATCGGTGCATTACAGGAGAAAAAAGTGAAAAGGGTGCAGGTTACAAAAATGTACAAAATACAAGTAGAAGTATAATACTGCAATAAAAGGCAGACACTCCATCACAAGAACAAACGTTACGTAGGCAATGGAGGCACTTGTGCAAGTATCTAAAACAAACAAATGTGTGAGGTAGCAAACAGTGTGTTACAAAACAAATATCAGCTGACCATCCATGTGTGCCTTTCCAAGCAAGCACTTCTTTTAAAGTAGCCCTTATACCCTAAAGGTACTGGTGCGGCTTAAATAAAATCCCATTCAGGAAGACATAGCAGGTAACAGGGATGAATGTGATGCTACCTCCTTTGAGGTGTCTGTAACCTTTTAACCATTGATATATCTCGTAGGATTTGAATTAGGATGGGGAAACCCATGTCACGCCCCCTTCAAATTGCCATGGAATGACATGTAAAATCCATTAAGCAATTTGAAAAAGCTTTTCCGAATTTCAAAACGGGTGGAACAATAATAAATGTCATTTTGCAGTTGCAGAGCCTTTGATTTTGGGAATCGCAGTATTGCGGCAGCAAAATCGTTCATACATAAAGAACTTTTTATGGTCGGATTTTCCTTTTGCAAACACGGCCTACTTCATTATTATGCACAAGGCAGGTCACAAATTACTACCCACTTCGATTGTCACAGGCATGACGGCCTGCAGGAGTTCGCAGACTATGATTGATTTTAAATAAAGCAATCTTTTTGTTTTTTTCAATGTAGTCCATTTCCCTAAAAGTTAAAGAAATATTTTCTAGGAATAATCAGTAATCCCAAGGCCCACTGCCTTTTCCTAAAAAACGTTTTTGTCAACTATCTGAAAGGGGAAGGGTTCCTCTGAGGATCTCTTCCCATTTGCGAATGGCTAACCATCAATTTTGAATTGGAGGTTAAGTATTAGTTTTTGCGACCGGGATTCGGTATTTGGAAGGTATGCCCTTAATATGGACTACTGCCTGCTCCTAATAAACTTTTATGTCATTTAAAACATTTTTTGTAAATGCATCTAAAATGAGGTGCATTAAAAAAGATTGCTTTATTTAAAATGAAGCACAGGAATGGTGGTCATCTTACCCCATTAGGCCACCCTGTGAATGTAGCCAATCGTAGTTAATCGCAATTTGCGACCTACTGAATGCATATTAAGGTCGATTTGCAATTCACTACAGATCTGTATTTTGTGAACCAACCTATTAATACATAGGTTCGCTAAATTCCAGTGAATTTGGTAGAAACTGGTCCATAAATTGTGACTATTTCTAACCAATCCACGTTTGTACATTCCATTTAGGAAATCACAAATTGTGACTCGTTATTTGTCACTATTTACGATTTCTTAAATTGACTGATTGTACATGAGGGCCTACTAAAATGATCATATTCTGCTACGGCCTCCCACAGTGCATTGCTTTGAATATTAAAAACATTTGTTTTAAATAGTGCACCTCGTGGTTTGTACTTACCATGTTAACTTTCTTACAGCCAAGAAAAAAGTGGAAAACATTTTTTATATTAAAATAGGTCAAATGAGGTGCCTATGCAAAAAACCTAGCACTTGCTCCCAGTACCCACTTTGGTTCTATAAACATTTACCCTTGATAGCTTTTACTAACTAAAAGACTGTTACATAATAAAGCAAACACGGCATATTGATTAGATACACAGGTATGAAATAAAATGAAAGCACGTGCGTTGGCTCGTGTGCAAACACACAAAGAAAAAAGGGAGCAGAACAGTCGCAGAAGGCAAAATGTAGATTAATTTGTGCCAAGGGCAGAGTTAACAAATGTGGGTGCAGGGCAAGGTCAGTGGGAGATGGAGCATTGCCAGGAGATGGTCCAAACAGCAAAAGCAAGAAGTGACAAATAATAGTGCTGGCAAACTGTGCAGATAAGAGTGAGCTCTCTGATCTGTACTGCAGGATGGTAAAACAGGTGAAGCACAGTGAGCAATAGGTTCACTGGAGGGATGCAATGGATACTGAGTATATTAGGGAAGCTGAGCCACAGAATGAGGCAGTGACTGGATGATAGTGACAGTGGCAAATGGAGGAAGAAAGTGTTTGAACGTATTTTTCTTTTTTTCAGTTTGCATCATTTCCTCAAAGAATGACAATATAAAGCCACTTTTTCTCTGAATTTATATCTGTTGGTCTGTGGTGACTACATAAGGAAAGTGACCAAAGACCAATAATTTCTTAAACAGTTTATTGAGGGCCTACTTGAGAGGCTGATGGACAAGGGGCCAGCAGCGATTTCGTCACGAGGGTGGGAGAGCGTCGGCCCCCACCTGCTGCAAGCCACTCATGGAAAAAATAAAATGGCAATGAAAAGATTTAATTGCCATTTTAGTGTTCCGATGTGCGCACTGCATGAGCCAGCCTGCCCCAAGCCCTGAGACATACGGGGTGTGTCCTCTGCTGCCAATGGACAGAAACAGTAGCTGACTGGAGGCCCCAAAGTGTGCTTGACACTTTGGCCGGCTATGTGGAAACCAAGCACAGGGCTACAGGCAGGGCCGGACTGGCCATAGCGGGCACTGGGCAATCCCCTGGTACGCCGGTTTTGGGCCCCTGGGGGCCATTTTTGTTACAGGGCCGTTTTTGCAGCATAGCTGCAAAATCGGCCCTGTGTACCAAAATTGCCCGAAAACCGGCCCCGGCAAAGAGCTCGGCGGCACCTCTAACTCCCCCAAGTGGGGAGGGGGGCCAGCGGAGCACTTTGCCAGGGCCGGTTGTGGTTCCCAGTCCGGCCCTGGCTACAGGGCCTGAAGGAGCATCCAGCTATCCCGCTCCATCCAATCCAGGTGCTACTCTCATGCTGGTCAACAGCATGAGCACAGCGTCTGGATTGGTTAGGAGTGCTTAACTGTAGATTCAGACGTGGAACAACGAGGAGGATCTGCAGCTGTGGGTAAGTACCATTTATTTTATTTATTTCAAATGTTATTCTAGTATTATTTTTTTACTTTTGGAGGGAGTGGTTGATTTATTTTAGGCTTTTGGAGGGAGGGGGTATTTTATTTTGGACTTTTGGAGGGAGGGGTGTTTTACTTTGGGATTTTGGATGGAAGGGATGTTATATTCTGCTTTTTTGGGAAGTGGGGCTGTACCTTTCGTCCCTGTATGGTGCTCTGTCATAGGTCTTGACATTCAATCTCCATTTGGCAGCGCATGGAGGATGACCAGTTCATTCTGTCATTGCTAATCGGCCACAGCCCATAAAATGGCAGCCGTAGTGCAAACATGCTCAGCAGGGGGAGTGCCTCTATGCCTATCTTTACCCTGAAGCACCCAGCAGCAAGCCTTGCAGAGTCTCCAACCTGAAAAAAGAGTACAATAGCCTCCTCTGGTGAGTCCCTAATCTCCTGTTTTCTGCCACTTTATACTCATAGTGCCCGATTCACAGAATTAACTTAAGACAAAATCCTAAACTTACTACTTTTGGTATTCACAGAATGCACTTACTACTTTTGGTATTCACAGAATGCACTTACTACTTTTGGTATTCACAGAATGGATTTACGACTACTAACTTTACGTCTGCACTCAGGCCGTAAATTCCGGCCCGGAGGTGGAGCTTGCAGCCCGGAGGTGGAACTTCCGGCTTGGAGGTGGAGCTTCGGGCCCGGAGGCGGAGCTTCCGGCTCTGAGGTGGGGATTTAGCCATGGCTGAAATCTCCGCCTCTGGGCTGGAAGCTCCGCCTCCGGGCCAGAAGCTCTGCCTCCAACCCGGAAGCTCCGCCTCCAACCCAGAAGCTCCACCTCTGGGCTGGAAGCTCCGCCTCCGGGCCGGAATTTACGGGCCGAGTGCAGACGTAAGGTTAGTAGTCGTTAAATCCATTCTGTGAATACCAAAATTAGTAAGTACATTCTGTGAACACCAAAAGTAGTAAGTTTAGGATTTTGTCTTAAGTTAGTTCTGTGAATCGGGCCCTTAGCCTGGAGGGCAAACATCCGCTTCAAAGGGAAAACCTGCTTCTTTGTACATCGCTTTGTAAATTAAAAACTTATCACAGCAACATATTAAGCACTGTGTAATGCCCACTCTGTGGTGACAAAACCGTACATTAATTAGTACCTTAATTGCCAATGATGACATTAATAATTAATTTTCTTACTGAACCTTGGGTTCTGAAGAATGCAACCCTGTACTAGAGAATATGGTACCTCAGGATTCGAAAATAGATCAATATGATCACCAAAACAGACATAGTGGGGTTATAGCCTTAATATTTTACAAAGCTGATGTCCATTCAATGGGGCTGAAACACTAGTGTTAAGTATTGAAACCAACAATTACCCCCTTGGGGTGTGTCTAAACTTCTGAAAGACAACCCAAAGTCCCAAAAGAATATTTTAACTGGTAAGAAGAATTAATATTTCATGCACCATCATTATGTACTGAAACTATCGTACTTTGTGACTCTAACCTATGGGCTGAAAGCAAAGAAAATGTCACTAGAACCAAGGCACTTAATCCCATGAGTCTGCTTGGTGACTCACAGCTACTCAATGTTCAGGAATAAAGCTGGTCATTGGCTAGATTTAATTTTTTTGTGCAGCTAAATGATTTACATTCCTAGAAACTATTATTCTGGACAGATGATCTGATTACATTTACCATGACAACAACATATTTGGGGGCTGAGGACCACAGGTTCTCCCACATCTCTATCCAGTAATACAACTGGAACCAAGTCACTCCAAAAACCTTTAGAAAAAACATTCATGATGGCAGCCACTCAAAGAGGAAATATTGTACCACTCACTGATTTTAACAATAAGGACGGCAAAGTTAATTCACTCCTTACTATAGCTTTACGCTGAATCACTACACTTGACACTCAGAGAATAAAAGCCTAATGTTATTCCTGCCCATGGCACTCACCGGATTTTAAGAAAGAAAATGACATTTGAGAAAAAGCTGGAAGGAAAATGTAGGAAATTGTATAAACCTGTAGACGAACTGGAATACACTTACCAAATGAGAAAATATAATTATCTTGTCAGAAGGACAAAACACTTTTAGTCCCAGCAGGTTTACTCGGACAAAAGTACCCCACAAGAACTCTTTGAAAAGTTAAAATAAGTGAGCAGCCCTAACTCTATGAAGAATATTATTCGCATGACTCAAAAATGTGTAAACCTTACAGTTTCATACTTCCATGAGAGAGTAACATTTAACTATTATTACGTTCATAATGCACATCATCATGTTATTACCAGCAGAAGAAACTCCACGAATTTCTAAAACTGCTATTACATGTCCACTTTGGAAAACGCCCTCCCTTAATCCAGAGGACCCGGTGATCCACCCCACTGTAAACATCTGAATAAACAACATATCTTCAAACCTTTATTCAGGACAAACATATTCTGCACTTAAATCAGGCGGGTTTTAGATCCGGATTTTGTACTGAACCGGTTCCATTTTGGTCATAGACAATCTCAGCTTTTTAACCAAGGGGAGGAGGTTCTGAAGCTGGAAGTTTCTCTGGTATAAGCTCTCCCCCTTCTATTTAATTTTACATTCACCCTCTTGCAACACTTGTAGAGAGCTTAAGCGTGACTGTTTACCTTTGTGGTGCTGATGGCACACAAATTCAAATAAGCCGATGAGATGATCCAGAAAATCCACTCACAGAAATATTCCACTCCCTGAAGGCTATGAACAAATGCTTGCACCAAAAGTATCTCAAATTGAACACCTTAAAATCAGACAAATTGCTTACACAAAGCAAAATAAACATATGGTATACTTCCCTATAGCTCCCCTACATGGGTGAATGAATGAATCCAAATTTCCCAATTGTGCAAATCGAGTCTCAATCAGCTTTGAGCCCTTTACAAAAAATGGCCTTTCCTCTGTTTTCCCACTGACTTACTGCATCTAATGTCTTTATTCAATCAAGAATAAATGTATGGCAATTTAGCTTATCGTAGTGTTCCAAAAAGCATACAGGCCACCTTAAAAAAATTCAGAACACCTTATCAGGATAAACCTGCAGTTAAAAAACATTTACTCTGTTTGCAGGCACCTAGGTCAGTGCCATTGGCTTCCTGTGGAACAACGCATGCTTTTCAACAAACATCTCTTATAAGGAGGGTAAAATTTCAAATAAAAAATTCAAGATATATCATCCCAGTCAGAACCTAAGATCAGGGTCCCAACCATCTTGTAAATCCCCTCAGTGAAGTACTGCAAATGGGCAGCAACAGCCTTCTGGGTGCAAGGCACACAACTATGGAACAGCCTCCTCATAGAAATACACACCAAGCTGCCGTTTTTCCAGTTAAGAAAATCCACCTTTTTCAGTGTCAAGAGACTCTACTCAGAGTGTTTGTAGCACTTTAAAAATAATCTTAAATAGATCGATAGAGCAAGGTTTTAATCTCTATCAGAGATCCACAGATGACACAGCTCTTCTAGCCTTAGGATTTAGCTACCTTCAATGCATAAAAATGCCTTCTTCTCTTACACTGGATTTGATTATTTACAATGAACTGCTAATGAGTTTGAGGCCACTTATTACCAGTGATGTATAAAAATATATGTTTTTTCATCCCAGGATCTAACTTCCTACTAGTTACCCAAATGCAAAAGATTCTCTAACCACAGGGAAATACCAATAATGTTTTTTCCAACACTGGGGTCAATTCTCAACTGTAACCTGTAAAAGAAAGGTTCACCATTCCACAGTTTAAATTACTAGTAATAATCTTGAGGTAAAGGTTCTGTAATGCAGGTTTATTTTAAGGTTTCCAGGAACACTAGCACATCAATACCCACTATTTCCTCTAGCCCTTAAGGGGCAATCTGTCATTCCTCCCACCAGGTCTTGGCCTTGCATCCATTGGTCGTAAGGACAACAATAACCCACTTATTTCGAAAGTCTGTTCTGGGCCTGGAAGTTGCAGAAAATTATAACCCAATTCCTAATACTTCTTTTTCTAGTGAACTTTACGGAAACAATAATTATGACCATGTTCCAAGTCACTTAAAATCTGTCTTCTGAACCTCTTTCTAAATCTCACTCAGGCTGACAAGATGGCCGAGAGAAGAGCAAGTGGTACAGAAACTATCAGGGTCCCTGCTGATTCACATTCCTTGTTGGAGCTTTGGTCCTGCTCAAACAATTTGTCAACAGTCACCACCGTCAACCATATCATTTTGGTCACAGGGCTGAAGGAAATTTTCCTTAGCAGCTCTGGACTGAAATGGGTCTTTCTGCCTGGCAGAACTCAGTGTGTTTCCTCTTTTACTTTCACTCTGTGTAACCAAAAATATCTGGTTATGACTCTAAGGTATCATCCGTCTTCCTCATGTTTCCATCATCTGTTTATACATATGTGGAATCTTGTAATGTAATTGATCACACAAGTGAGCCCTGCCGTCAGAAAGGTAAGGTTTATTCAAGATCAATGTCTCCCTGCAGAAGGATAGCTGCTCCTTCTTTGCCAGCCAGTATTCATCTGCTTTCTTGGAACACTACTATCACAGGAATGTGGGACCCGAGATGAGTCTATGTTCCACATTCCTAACGTGATAGATGTGGACGATGGTAGAAACCAAGTACAACACATCTCCTCTCATTACCACAACCAAACAACAATTATTTACAGAACAAAACACAATAAAAAAATAGAATAACAAAGTAAAAATCACAAGAAAAAGACACACACATTATCATTGAAATTTGTTGCAGTTGGAATAAACAATGAAAAGTTCCAGGAGTTATTGGTGAGAAGCAAGGGAGGTATTTTAACAAAATCATCCAAATACCTTGGTGGACAGCGGGTTCTGATACTCCTCATCCTTTCACCAACAGCAATAATGAGCCCAACATTGACATCAGTATCACCACTGTCATGGAAAGACATCCTCCTATTTGCACTCACACGTGAAAGAGGGGTTAAGTCATCATCCATCATTAACATAAAGGCACTGTTGGATGGAGACACTTTCTGATTTACTTTGACATCACACTTCCCTCCCTTTTGGTACAATGCAACACACAAATAGTTCAATCTCTCACCATTCTCTAACACCACTCTAAATGGCCCTGTGAACTTGTATAAGCCAGTCCCACTCCTGCCAGACCTAATTTACACCCAATCATCTACTAAAGAGATGGGAAGGAGTGACTTACCTCCACACACCATGGGTCTATCACCTGAACACTGTACTCTTTCCTTGATCAAAGTGGGACTTATTTTGTTCCAGACAACCGTCCATGCAATCGTCCATGCATAACTTTTAAAGGTGTTTTATCAATCACTCCCTGTACACTTGAGCTGGACGCCCACAACATTTCTGAAACCACTGCACTCACATCTCTTCCTCTAGCTAGCACCATCTAAATAGTACCCTCGACCAATCGATTTGCCCTGCCAAACCATTCAAATCCCCTGGGAGTTATAAAGTGAAGTGCAACTGTGCCGATTCCCAGAATCCTCCAGAAATGTACACATTTCCTGAGACGTCAACTATGTGCCATTATCGGTAATACCTACAGAAGATATACCTTCTTCACACCAAACCTCTCTCTACACTTTCACAATCGCCTTGATGGTGATTTCCCTCATGAACCTCACAATCAACCATTAGGAACACACGCCAATCAACACTATAGCAAATCTCAAATCAACACATAGTTCTTGCACGGGATCAATACAATCTAAACATGCAGTGTGCCAAGGTCGCCCAGGATCAACTATATGTCCTAAATAAACCCGAGGCCCTACTTTTTGAGGCTTCTCACTCTCTTTGCACACAATACATCTCTCTTACCACAAATCAACTTATGTGTCCATTCCAGGCTACCACCAATCCACTCTCAATCTCTTCTTCATTCTGGTTTGGCTTAAATACCCTTCATGCATTATCTCAATAAGTTTGCTTCTCAAAAATCTGAGGAGGAATACACCGCTCACCCTTCCTCACTTAAGCATCCTCATGTACTGAAAATTCATCCAGAACGTTCAAGTAAGGCCTGACATAGAGAGACACAGTACTCCCTTGCAATACCAAACGTTTCACCTCGCACAAGATGAGATCTGACTCCATTTCGTTCAGCCAATCTTGTTTTGTGATGGCTGGCGCCCCTACCACATTCAGCACATCATGAACAGAAGCAACAACTCCTTCACTTACTTTTTTTAGTATGGAAGTAAGTGACTGGCATTTCCCTTTGTTCAGAGATGTGATAAATAAACCTATATCTCTGTGCCACGTTTTGGCTGCTTTTTAGTGAAGACCTGTTATTGCAGATTGCAATTTCACCCAGGTGCATTTGAGCGTCAATGTTCAGAATCCATGTTTATGTCAGGTTTCTTAAAAAATGTATCCTGGCATACGACCATTGACATCCTTAGGCCTTGGTTACAAATAAAAATCAGCCCAGGTCTTGACTAGAAAAGGGATGTGGGAACATTCAGTCTAGTGTCATGGCAGCTCATCCTGCTCTGAAGGGAGCCCCTTTTCAGCCTTTTCGTGAAAATACAGTCCAGTCCAGTCTTGATCTTACCATGTAGAGACCCACACAGTATTTTAATGACTGGGAAAAGCTGACCAGTACCTACATCCATACATAAAGGATAGAATCAACAGTCTCACAGAACAAGCATAGATAAAGCCAATAGGTCTGACATTTGTATAAATGTATAACTTCAGAAGCACACGCCCTACGAGCATGCCGAAACGCATAGGGGCATATTATCAAGGGATTTATGTCCGCTTTTTTGGCTTTAAAAGCCAAGAAAGCGGAGATAAAATTATCTCCCTATCAGCAACAGGGTGCTAACACGCAAATTCGCATGTTAGCACCCTTTTTCTCTACGCTTCCCCTTACATCTCTAATGAGATGCAAAGGGGGCGTTCCAGAGAAAAATAATAGGAGAAGTGTTGTTAAGCGACATTTCTCCTATTATCAAGGATTTCGCTAACCCTGTTAGTGATAAAAAAAGCAGCGCTAACCGCGGTTAGCACTGCTTTTTTTACACCTGGTATTTTCCTGACTTAGCCATGATATCCTATGGAAGGTGGATATCATGGCTAAGTTTGTGAGCCCCTATCATCAAGCTAACGCCAAACTTCGAGAGATTATCGTTGGTTTTCCAGCGATAATCTCTCATTTGGCAGTTAGCGCGAGGATTTTTATCACTTCTGAGTTAAACCTTGCTAATAGCAAGTTATCTCTGCGATAATTTCCGGCGATGCTTAGCGTTAAAAAATTCGTTGCTAAGCATCGTTAGCGATAAATATCGCTAATCGTTGGTAATATGCCCCATAATGTCCATAAATGTGCATATCGACATCAAGACTTTGGGCCAGATTCATCAAGGTTCTGCATCATCCTTTCACCACGCAAGGGGGCGCAAGGGCGATGCAAAACCTAAGTGAGATTTATCAAGCCACACCTGGTTCAGAATGGTTTGATAAATCTGAAGTAATGCAAGGCAGTGTAAATTTGTGCCTTGTGTTACTCTGCCCCACAGAGGCATTCAATGGGTGGAGCATGGGTGTTCCACGTATCCCCCCCTGGATTTTGGCGCATTCCATTATTTACCATGAGTGGTAGACCTAAGAGTGTGTCAAAATGCTGCTCCTCCCAATGTGAGGCAAAACTAGACTAAATATCTGTATTTCTACTGATTTCTTGCTCTTTCTATATGTACTGCATTCTGAAGCACATGCAGTGAGAGAAAAATGCCCATGAGGATTGTTTTGGTGCAGGGAGGTGGCCCTTCCTGCTCAAAAACAATTCTGCCTACAACGCAGGCACCCTTACACCATGACACAAGTGTGCCTACATTGGCGGTAGGCTGCTAATAATGCACCAGTGCAGGCAGACAGGAAGGCACCCTGCCCTCCCTCTTTCATGCACCGCAGAGCAACAAGGCTGCGTTGGTATACACCGAGACAGGTTTTACTGGTTCCCAAAGCACCAGAGAAAAATACACCATTAACAGGTGTACTTACATATCACCCCAAAGCAAATAGAGTTAAAAAAGTGATTTAAAAAAATTGGAAACTGATTGAACATCTAGGAATTCCCAAGCCACTCTTTGCTTTTAAAAAACGAAAAAACGTTCGTCAGCAATTGGTGAGAGCAGTCAGAAAATCTGAACCCCCACAAAAAGACCTAAGAGGGTTACTGAAGTTACCTCCAGTAGTAGGACATTATCGATGTCAGAATCGATCTAAGACTCAAAAGAGTTAGATTTAAATGGCCAGATACACTACCAGAAAACCTTTTCGAACTGCAACTCAAAAAATACAGTGTCCATGGAATAAGTTTTATAAAGGCCAGATGACACAAACCATAAAAAAACGAACTTTGCAACACAAATCACGGGTAAAATGCAAAGTACAAGGGGCGAGCTTGTACATCATTTTCAAACTTTGAATCATACAGAAAATGATATGGAATGGACAGATTTATGTGTGTTGGGGAACGCAAATACAGATGACGTAGAAACCAAATTGAATCGATTAGAAGCTAGACTAATTGAAAAATATCACACTGCGTCAACTGGCCTCAATGATAGAGATGAAATTTGGGCTCTTTTACAATGATTCTATCTGAATTTATTTGGATATGACATTTTCAAACTGTATAATGGTGACACCTTTTATTTATATCATCTGATAGACATATTAAGATTGTAAGGAGTGGTGGCATAATTTTGGGTTATAAGTTATTAATATACATTGTATATTTTTTATACAATGGGTTTTAGATACATGTATATAGACAAGAGAAATAGATAAGGTGAAAGGAGCACCATGACCTTGCCTCTTTGATAGGTTGTAATTAGTTTAGAAAGATGATAATATAAATTGACAGAACTTTCTTTAGGTAACTTTATGAGCACGTGCGGTAATTTGGGGATAGGTGTATTATTTTATTAATTTGTAATTTTTAGTTTCTCAAATTCAGGGAGATTCGTAACCCGTTTTTGTTGTATTATTAGGCGGCACCTTAGTTGGTAAGTGCTCGCACTAGTCCGCCTTCTACTGCAGTGTTTGACTGCAGGAAGGGTGTTCATTAGTCCGTTGTTACACTGCGAGGTCCAGAATGTATCCGCTTCTGTATCACGTGATAGCTTAAACGTTGGTGGAGTTGAATGGCGTTAGATCCAGAGGCAAATGAGATAACCTGAAGCAAGGTAGGATTCGTTCTTGCACGTTCATTTAGATGTTGTACCTGAAAAGAGAGTGTGGCCACTCGGTATTAAAGATATGTCGCCTTTTGCGGGGAGAACGGTGAAATCTTTTTGACCAGCAGACTGTTTGGAAATTAGAAAAAATGCAGTAATAGTATTTCATTACTTTACGTACTAGGTAAGTTGTGCCGTCAAGTGAACCCCTTTTTACAACTGAGGTTTTAAAAGAAGATTACAGTGAAATTCTATGGCAGGACGGAGGCTCCGATTATGCTTTCTCTATTTCTTTACTGAGAAAAACAGCAGCCAATCAGTATACAGTAAAGATGAAACTACAATACCCATGAGTACTCTGATAGTATAAATAGGGTCACAGAGGTCATAACTTCCTCTTTCTTTGCTGCTTCGCAGCCAGTTAAGTACATTAGATATATTACTCACTGTTTGACTGTCTTGCTTACATGGTGTGTTTGCCCACGCTTTGTGCGCTTCTTGGTTTACTTTGCGCATGCTTGGTTAATTAGCGGCTTTGTGCGCTTCTTTGGTTTTCTTTGCGCATGCTTGCTTAATTAGCGGCGCGTTCAGTGCTTTGTTCCCGCGGTCTTCCGCGGCTGTGTGTCTTCGGTCTTTGTTTGAGAGCGCGTGTGTTCGCCTCTCTTCTAGACGCGCGGTGTCGCGTCTTTGTTTACAGTGGAGCGGGAGGTTGAGAAGGGCTGGAGAGACGTGTGTCGCGCGTCCCTCCTATCGGCTGGCTGCTGTCGTGCATGCGCATCAGCGTTTGTTTTGGTCTGCTCAGCGCATTCCTGTGGCGTTTGTCGTTGCCGCTTGAGCCCTGTGAGGCCCCTGTTGTATTCTAAATTGCTTGGGTTGTAAAATTCACCCATAGGCTCTGCCTAGAGTGGTTCCATTGTGTTTTTAGTGCAAGCCCTCCCTCCACTTTGATTGTTTGTATCCTGCGTGTCAGGTCTATTGTCTTGCTTGCATTAGGGGTTCCACTCCCCCAACTTTGGCTTTGTTCTTTCAATACTTTGGACTTCGGTCATTTTTAAAAATAGTGGGCACTGCTGTTTCATTTTAGGAAATGGCTGATTATTATGATGAGGAGGGGTACGACTACTATGATGAGGAGGAACCCTCTGCTTCCATGGATGACTTCATGGGTCAAGCTTTGTTTCAGGCGATTGCGCCTTTGAAGAAACACTTGTCTGACTATGCTGCCCAGCAGGGATGGCTGCCTCCTTCCTCTGGACGCAGTGGGAAGTCGCCCAAAAATCCACATCGCTCAGACTTTGTTAAGTTGGCGAGGTCTATGTCTTCAGCGCCAAGAGCTACGAAGCGCTCTGCTCCTCCTCGTGACTCTCCTTCTTCAGCTCCAGATGACGGTACATCTTCTTCATCCTCTTCTGAACCGGCGAAGCCTCCTCCTTCCAAAAAATCTAGAAAGGAGCATTTCGTGGATGCCCCTGCAGTCCCTCAAGTATTGACTTTTGATCCAACGGATATAGTGCATCCGAATTCTTCTTCCTGGTTGCCCTCTCAGGAGGTTGCCGATTATGTTCAGGAGCATATCCGCACCCCTTTTGAGAAGGAGGTGCGAGCGCGTTTGCGATCTGAGTGCCCTCGTCCTGATCTATCTAACAAGTTGGCCCTCACTCCTGAGGTGGATCCGACTATGATTACTTACATGAAGAAATATGGAAAGGATCCTACTAAGGGTTTGGATCGTTCTTGGCGCTCGTGTCAGGACAAGCTTTTGGATCTGTTGGGACCACTCACTAAAATTCTGGATATTGCCTATCGAGCCAAGGAATCCGGTGCGTTGATTGACCCGGACGAGCTGGTTGGGTGGTCCCAACGCGCCGTTTGCATTCTTGGCAATGCGAATTGCGCTCTTTCCTTGGAACGACGCCGTTCTATCCTCATGAAACTGGACCCCAGGTTGACCGATCTGGCTTCCTCTGAATCGGGCCCGCAGGCTCAGGGCTTGCTTTTCGGGGCTCCTTTCTCAAGGAGTTGACGAAGTTCGTTTCCACCTTCAGTGGGCTGGATAAGGCCCAAGCCAATCTCCGTCGAGCTTTTCGTCCACTTTTTGGCAGGGCAGGACGAAGGGGGCGTTCGTCCGGCCGTGGAGCTGAGCAGGCCTCGTAGCGAGGCAATTAGTCCCAGCGTGGAAACCAGACCTATTCCAGCAACAAATCTTCTTTTTATCCTTCCAAAAAGGGCAGAGGCAATTACGGAAAAGGTGGTTACAACGGTAACCAGGGAGGACGTCCAGATTCCGCCTCAGGTGAGCTTGATTCTCGCTTCAGATATGGTTCTGGGGGGCAGACTGCAATTTTTCCTCCACAATTGGCAATTGATCTCCAAAGATGCCTGGGTGCTGGAAACGGTGCAGGGGTTCAAGATCGAGTTTTACTCTCGCCCTCTCCAGCATCTTCGGCCGCGCCCTCTTGTTTTTTCCCTACAAGATCAAGAGGTTATCTCCGCAGAGATCGCCTCTCTTCTGTCAAAAGGGGCCATTGCGCCCACGACTCCTCATCCCAGAGGTTACGTCAGCAATATTTTTCTGGTTCAGAAAAAAGGGGGCGGGTCTCGTTTGGTCCTCAATTTAAAGGATTTCAACGGCGGGGAGGTCTACCGCCATTTCAAAATGGAAGGCCTTCATCTTTTGCGAGACTTGCTGCAAGAGGGCGACTGGATGGTGCCTCTAGATCTCAAAGACGCTTATCTCTCAGTGCCAATATTTGCCCCTCATCGTCGTTATCTTCAATTTCAATGGATGGGAACCTGGTACGAGTACAAGGTTCTTCCGTTCGGTCTTTCTTCGGCTCCGTGGTGCTTCACGAAGCTTCTCCGTCCTGTGATGGAATCTCTGAGGTCTCGCGGGGTTTGTCTGATTGTTTATTTGGACGATGTCCTTCTTTAGGCGCAGTGTCCCATCCTTCTCTGTTCTCATTTGCAATGGTCCGTCGATCTGTTACAATCTTTGGGTTTCCTGGTGAATCCTCAAAAGTCCGACTTTATTCCATCTCAGTCGATGGATTTCCTGGGCTTTCAGGTAGACTCTGTCTCTTGCCAACTCCTTCTTCCCGGACAGAAAATCAGGGCTATCAAGAGGGATTTGCGTCTCCTTCTTGCCAAACAGACTGTTTCCTTGTGATCGGTGGCCCGCGTTGTGGGTCTCCTGTCCTCCTCCATTCAGGCGATATTTCCGGGTCCTCTGCACTATCGGGCGCTTCAACGCCTCAAGATCCGGCATCTGCAGAAGGGTCTGCGATATTCAGATCATGTTCCCCTCTCGGAGGATGCTCGCTCGGAGATGTTGTGGTGGCTGGACCACATGGAATCTTGGAATGGCCGCGCGCTGTTCGGGAGGACTCCCGATGTTGTGATCGAGTCCGATGCCAGCCTTTGGGGTTGGGGAGCCCGTTGCGGTTCCGTGTCTCGACGGGGGGTCGTTGGTCGCAGGAGGAGCTGTCCTTACATATCAATTGGTCTGGAACTTCTAGCAGGTTCCTTTGCTATTCGGTGCCTTTCCCCTCAACAAACGAATTGCTGCATTCTTCTCAGGATGGACAACATTTCGGCAGTTCGTTATGTGAACAAACTGGGGGGGACCAAGTCCAAGATTCTTTCAGAGATTGCGAAGGATTTTTGGCATCTGTGTCTGCAACACAAGATCACAGTTATTGCAGAATACCTGCCGGGTTCCTGCAATCTGATTGCGGACTGGAATTCTCGTCATCTTCGCAACTTCAGCGATTGGAGGCTTCATCCTCGGGTCTTTCGACACTTGATTCGCATCTGGGGACTTGTCAGTTGGATCTGTTCGCATCTCGTCTGAACGCCCAGCTTCCCCTATTCTTCAGCTGGCGCCCAGATCCGGAAGCCCTGGCGACGGATGCTTTTCTCCAGCCTTGGCCTCCGTCTCTGTGCTATGCATTTCCCCCTTTCATGATGATTCCCCGGGTTCTTGCCCGGGTACGTCAGTTCTCATCGGAACTCATTCTGATCACCCCTCTGTGGAGGGCCCAGGCGTGGTTTCCAGTTCTTCTGGAGATGAGTTGCTCGACGCCGTTCCTCCTTCCACACCTGTGGAACCTTTTGTTGGATCCTCTGCACAATCCTCACCCTCTGGTTTTGTCAGATCAATTACTGTTGGTGGCTTGGAGGATTTCGGGGGACGCTGGCAAGTCCCAGGGCTATCGGGAGAATCTTCCCGATTTATCAATGAAGCTTGGGCTCCCAACACACGCAAGCGTTATGCGTCCAGTTGGAAACGCTGGTGTGCTTGGTGCGCACAACGGTCGGTGGATCCCGTTTCAGCGGATATCGCTTTGATTAGTAATTTTCTGGCTTCTTTAGCCTCTTCGGGGCTGGCTTATAGAACTGTGAACAATTTCCGTTCTGCCATTTCGGCAGGTCATGTTCCGATTGATGGCAAACCTGCGGGAGAACATCCCTTGATTTCTAAATTACTTAAAGGCATTAGGATGGTAAAACCTCCGTGTCCTAAGTACGTTGCCTTATGGGATGTGTCTGTGGTTTTGAGGTTTCTGTCGTCTTGGCCCTCCAATTCGTTCTTGACCCGTAAGCAGCTTTCTGCAAAACTGACTATGCTTCTATGTTTGCTTTCATGCAAACGGGTTTCTGATGTGCGAGCTTTGGATCTTGCAGGTTGCACTTTTTCTCCTGAGGGTGTCACTTTTGTTATTTCTAGACGGACGAAGTGTAATACCTCCTCTGTGTCTTATCCCTCGTTTCCCCACAATCCTCAATTGTGTGTAGTTCAGTGTCTCAAGGATTACGAGGTAAGCACTGCATCTTTACGCCATGATTTACAAAGGCAACTTCTTATTGCTTTACAGAAGCCTTTCAAGCCTGTGACTCCTGCTACTCTGGCACGTTGGGTTCGTTGGCTCATGCAGGAGGCGGGTATTGATGTTGGCCTGTTTGGTGCTCACTCCGCTAGTGGAGCTATGGCTTCGAAGGCTTTTTCACTGGGTGCTAGCCTTCATGACATCATGAAGGCTGCGGATTGGTCATCTGAGTCTGTGTTCAAGACCTTTTATTTTAAACCAATTGTTGATGTTGCTTCTGTTGTGGTGGCTGAGCTTTAAACAAGCATAATCGGAGCCTCCGTCCTGCCATGAGATTGAAAATTTGCTAACATTCGTGCCAAGAATTTTCGATTCTATTAAGGACAGGAGGCGAGGATTATCCCACCCTTGCTATTCTAAATGTATATGCATTACACTGTTGTTCTGCTCTGACTTAAATATGTCTCTATTTTGGGATGTTATACAATGTTTCCCGCCCTCTCTTGAATTTTTGCCTTTGTTCAGTTTGGGTGTCGGTATTACGACTTTGTTTCACGTTTCAGGTTCCGACCTCAAGTGAGATCTGGCTCCGGCGTCTGCGACTGCTACTGTGGCTCGTCCCTCTGGTCCTTGGATTTGCCTGTTTGATTGCCTTGTGGATGTCCTGCGGCCGGATGTTCTTCATGGATCCTTGGTTTTTCCTTCTACGTTTTTGACTTTATGACTTACCTGTATTGACAAAGAAAGAGGAAGTTATGACCTCTGTGACCCTATTTATACTATCAGAGTACTCATGGGTATTGTAGTTTCTTCTTTACTGTATACTGATTGGCTGCTGTTTTTCTCAGTAAAGAAATAGAGAAAGCATAATCCTCGCCTCCTGTCCTTAATAGAATCGAAAATTCTTGGCACGAATGTTAGCAAATTTTCAATTGGTCATCATTTGTTGTTTGCTTTCAGCTGTCCACAGCTCTTGGAAGTATAGACACCTACACATTCGCGCCATGTTTAGAACAGGCAATAAAAGACATTGCGGTAATTAATTTACTATACCTCTTTATTTAAAATGAGCTGAATTTTAGACTGGTTCGCCTTAACTATATAAATAAATTTAAAAAAACTGCAGCTGGCGAATTCTATTTATTTTCTCTCACAGCACTTTTCTGGATGAGGAACCTCACTTGGGAGAAATATGTCGTTTTTTTTAATATATCACGTGGGTGTTTTTTAGTTATAATATGCCTAACCACTCCGAGGAATTGGTAGCGAAATGTGATTATTGTTCCTACATTATTGGTACAGAACTGTTGAACCAATAGTCCTTATTGTGTATACATAAACATGATTCTTTTGACTTTATAGACAGATCCTTGTAAGCCCCAGTCCTGATGAGGCCCGTAAATTACAGGGCTGAAACGCGTCGACATTTGTTTTGAAGACACCATCAAAGAATTGAGAACATTCAAATTGAATTAGAAGGAGTACATAAATAACAGAGGTTTTAATAATATACCTCCCGGGCTCCAATATTTTTGGGTGATCTCGTTTCAAAGGAATGCCTTTTATAATTTTTTAAAGCATCCTTCTTTTGAAAAATAAGGACTACGATACATAAAGGTCCAAAATATATGTTAGTTTGTCAACAATGTAAATAGAGTGTATATATATATTTGTGTTTGTATTGAGTATATTTGTTGTGTATAAATATATATATATATATATATGTATTTGTTGTGTATATATATATATATATATATATATATGTTGTATGTCGTCCTCAGCTTTTGAACAGCTCAGCATGTACTGCCGAAGGAAGATGCGAGACCCAGTTCTCGGTGTTTTTTAGATCTTTATTGTGAACCCAAACACCAGTTTGCCACGACGCGTTTCGGCCAAAGCCTTGATCATATATATATATATATATATATATATATATATATATATATATATATATATATATATATATATATATATGTTTTGAAAAAGAAGAAAAATGTATGTATATTAATTTTTTAAGAAAATGGCTAAAATAAATAAAATAGCTTGTTTTTGTAACTATCACTGGGTTGCCTTTGGTTGCAGATAAATATAAGACACAGATTATTTCCATATGATTAAATCAGGGCAGGAAGGGATTATTCATTGATCTCTATCCATTAATTGATTGATTATTTCCTAGGCATCATTCGCTTTATTGAACTATGTATGTTACCCAGATGCCATAGGGTTACTTGGGTTGCCACCTTTTGTAATGAGTCCTATCTCTGATTACGGCACGCTTCAAATATAATCAATGGCATCATTCCTGAGGTTTAAATTTGGAATACACTGCAGTTTTCCTGATTCTGCTTAGATGGCACCCATTACACATGGTAAAATGGTGTCTTCTTTTGCCGTGTCAAAGAGTTGTCTGTTAGCAGTGCTCCCTGAAGCTATTTGGAATCTGGGTAATCCACCACTTCAAACTTGGGGCACACGAATATGTCAAAACGGAAAAATAAAATGTAAGGTGGTCTTCATCACCATTCTTAAGAGGGACCTGATAGTGGACACTCTGAGCACATACTACTTACGGTAAAGGAATGATGGTGATTGTGGGATGGGAGAATGCGCTTCCATGTATGACCAAGGAAGTGAGATAGGCAATATTGAAATATTCACAACATTTAGTTGAACATGAAGATTCTGTATATCTCACTAGCAGCCCGTCCCGGCGTTGTCCGGGTATGAATTGCTGCCGGCCAGTAGTATATTGTTTTATAGGATTTCGTTTTGATAGCATTTCTTATCTGTGACAGGCCTGTGAAACGCTCCGATTCACAGTGCACTGCTGATGCACTTAAGAGTGCGCGCTCAGTAGTGTGTGAACTCGAGTTTCCCTACTTTATTTTTCCTTGCAATATTATATAGAGCGAACTCGACAACATGGCATGAGCACAATTTACATTACAGATGAACACATTCATTTGTGGTAGGCACGGAGAGACAAAGCGATATGCCTGGAATCACAGGATGTTGATCTGATGCCGAGATTTGGACGTAGCTCCCCAGCTCTAAAGTTCGCAATTCTAGAACTTGTGGCGGGAGGTGGGTCTAAAAGTGTATGTCAGTGCTGGCCATCAATGAGAGAGACCTGTGCATTTTTCAAATCGGTGGTGAAAAAATATGAGTATGTTGCTGGAGATGTGGGCCGCCGTGCCACCAATGTACTTACCGGGGGAGGGTAAACACCCATTATTCCGCAACTTTCTTTCCGCATACCATCACTCAGCATACTTTCATTACGAAAGTACCATGACTCCGCAATGCCATTATAACGCATGGCATTACATTTTATATGCTTTTACCACGCATACATTTACAACGAAATTCGTTGTAAATGCATGAATGGTAAAAGCATGGTTTTTTTAAATGTTTGGATAAGGTAAGTATGGGTATAGGGGTATATGTTTTGGGGTACTGGGGTATATGTTTTGGGGTGTTTGGATATTTTAAGGGTTCAGATATAGTTTTGTGTTATGGGGTACAGGGGTAGTTTTAGGGTTTAGGGATAGGTATGGGTTTTGGGGTACAGGGGTATTTTTAGGGTTCAGGGCTAGGTTTGTGTTTTGGGGTATAGGGGTATTTTTAGGGTTCAGGGGTAGGCTTGGGTTTTGGGGTACAGGGGTATTTTAAGGGTTCAGGGCTAGGTTTGGGTTTTGGGGTACAGGGGTATTTTTAGAGTTTAGGGATAGGTTTGGGTTTTGGGGTACAGGGTATATTTATAGAGTTAAGATGGGTTAGTGTTTAAGGGTGTTGGGGTATTTTAAGGAGTAAGGGTGGGTTATGATTATGGGGTGCAGGGGTATTTAAAGGGAGCAGGGTGGACACCAGGAGCTGGAATATACAGAACCTGGGAAGAAAAAACAATGAAGTATTGGGCACAACGCTTGCTTTATTTTCCCATAATCCCGTGCCTTGCACACACCCATGCCCCGAGCACACGCCCACAGCACACGATATGAGACATGGCATGAAGGGCGGGACGTACCACACGCCCCCAGCGTTTGTCACGCCCCCAGCACACGCCCACAGCACAACGCAGACACGCCCACAAGGGACTACTTTGCTGGAACGGTTCTTTTACCTTTTAAATGTATATGGTGGTCGTCTGCATAGCCTATGTCCTTCTGCTGCAACTGCCCTTTCCAACGCTGTATTGGGTGTTGTGATTGGTGCTGTGGTTCCTGAGATTACCCGCCTCAAAGGTTTGGGCTCTCTCTTTATTATATTAAGTATAGATTGATGACATTACTGGGAATTCTGTGCTTACCATATGCTCAGTTGGTTCCTTAGGATGGCATAATTGAACCACGCCCTATTACTCTGAAGTCTGTATATACATCTTTGTTCTTTCTCGTGGAATCTTTCAGTAGCCCACGTTTGCGGGGTTAGTTTCTCAATTTAGGACCAGCACATATCTTTGTCACTGTGAATATTTTCCAAGTAATTTTAGTGTGGTAGGTTTAGTGGATTTTCTCTAGCACCAAATGGTGCTCCTGAGTTGGCTTATCCTGACTTTGATTTTTCTTAAGGTCATTCCAATATAGGAGAGACCACAAGGGCATTAGATTACATACACCACATTGCAACTGTTGCAGATGTTCTGAGCTCTCTGGGGCACATGCATCAAGGTAGGCTTTTGCGATTCCTTAATTGCGATTATTAAGGAATTGCAATTATGGAATCGCAAAAGCCTATGCATGTAGGAATCGCTATAAAATAGAAATTCCTAAACATTCCTTTATTGTGACTCGCAAATTGTGAATCACAATTAAGGAATGGCTTCCCATTCATTCCTATGGGCCTACAGGCCCATAGGAATGAATAGGAAGTGCATGCGCAATTTGCGAGTACCCAATAGGCACTCACAATTTGCGCATGCAATTTCAAGTGTGCAAGGGTACCAAAAGGACACCCTGTTGCACCCCTGAAATATGCATGTGTGCAGATCTTGCACACCCATGCCACAGGGCGTGTGTGTGTAACATGTAACTTTGAAAAATGCACTTCAGTGCATTTTTGCAAAGTTTTTGCAAATTACCATCAAGTTCAAATCGATGGTAATTTGCGACCCCTATTAGGGAAATCGCTATTTGCAATTGCATCATGCATTGCATTTAGGGAGTCACAATTTGCGATTCCCTAAATGCAATTGCAATTCAAGTAATCCCTATTTTAGCAATTACTTAAATTGTGATTTTTGCATTTGTGATGATGCATCCCAAATGCAAAAATACAGGTAGCAAAGGGGCAGATTCTGAGAATCTGCCCATTTGCGACCAGTTTTTCTTTTGATGCATGTGGCCCTCTGTTCCCAATGCATGGGAAGACCTTGGTCCAGTGTTTCTGAGTGTGTTGTTAGGAGGCACAAGAAGCAGTTGCCACAGGGATAGTGGCCTAATACTGGAGGACGGTTCCATAGTGTCTTCTGTATTTCTGTAGTCTTTTTCCATGTTTTTGTGTGGACTAGCCTATTCCTAATACTCTTATAAGATTTTAAGAAGGAAGCAGTGACCCTGACTCAAAAGCTCCTGCGTAAACAATACCCTGAAAAGATAATCACAAAGGCATGAAAGTGAGCACAGAACATTCCAAGAAATTATCTTTTAGAATCCAACAGAAGGCAAAACACTGAGGCTTTGATATTCATTAGTACTTAAAACACTGCATCCAATAATGCCAAAAAGATTGTTAATAAGCACTGACGTATCTTTATGTCTAATCAACCAACCTTTACTCAACCTCTTTTCTCTTTCAAGAGTATTAGGGACAGTGAAACACTTTTGCTCTGTATACAAATGTGTTTTCTTGTTTATATATCTCTACCTACAGATACCATTAGATCGGCAAGTATTTACTGCCCTTGCATGCCGTAAAATAAGTGCCTGAAGACGGCTGGAATGCCAGAAACCGGTCCTCGGAAGCTTGTTTCCGGTCCAGGAAAGGCATTGCTTGGCAGTTCGGGCTGGACTGTTCCCATGAGGCACAGGGTCAGACTGATTTGCATATGGCCATGTCTGAACTGGGGTGGCAGAGTGGGCTAAAGAACGGTGATGGATTAAACCCAGATCTTTTGACTGGGTGTGAGTGTTTGATTGGTTCAGATGCTCCGTCCATCTACACCCCCTTTTGTACCGTAAAATAAGTGCCTGCCACAAGGAAAATGTAGTCACCGGATGTCCCCGGGGAAGTATCAGTAAAACAAACTTGCGCTGACAAATGGCCTGGACCTTCTGTGGCTATCAGTGTAGGGCAGAAACATGTTACTACGAGGATCACAGGAACATTGTATACTACATGCCCCGCCTATATCTTTTTTTTAATAATTTGCCATGCACCCCGCTAGTAAAGGGATACCTTGGGAGTGAATGAGGGATATTTATATGAATTTACAAATTAAATAAATAATCAATTTTCCCTCCGCATCATCCCTCGAAATGCCCCCTAACCCGGCCCCACCGCTGTTACCTGCACGGACCGCGGCTGGCCCACCCTGACTTTTAGGGGTCAGGGTGAACCAGGTGATGAAGCATGCCACTACTGGAGTGGGTAGGGTTTATATACAAAAAAGGATACATTTTCCTTTTTCCTGCCTCGTGCAGAGGTGGCATCTAGTCATGAAGTGCACCGCATCTCTCTTGAGGGATACCCTTAAGTTATTGGTAGTTTGAGATCAGGGAGAAGGTATCCTTTTCTTACTTTGGTTCTCATAAATATCTCCTTTCCCTCACTGTAGGTTAGGTTCCTGACCTCCCTTACCAATGTTGTAAAGCTATAGAAAATCCACCACATCTAGGAAACCCATGCAGGAAAATCCATCAAATGCTGCTGGCAGAGTACCTGCCAAATGTGGACACTAGAAATGTAGGTTGGAGAGGAGGGAGCATGGAGGGTGAACCTGGTCAGTGCCCACGTATTCTGTCTTGATGAAGTCAGTCTTAAGCAATAGTTCTGTTTCAAGAAAAATCCATCATTTACCTGGCATTCTGGTAGGGAAGGAATATCACCATCATTTACCTGGCAGTCCTTCAGGAGGTGAACTCACCTCATTACTCTCCCTACATTGGAAGGCAGATTCCCACAACCCCAAGGGAATTAACTCCACATCTACAAGTGGACCCTGACAACTCTCTGCCAGGAGTGTATTCACCACATTCCAGACAATAATTAGGGTACATATTTCTCCAGAGGATTGTACAGGGAAGCTGAAATTTTCTTGCAAAATTCTCCCTTATGCACACCCCTCTGAGACCCTCTGCGTGACACAGGTGGAAAGTACCTGTCGTTCAAATGTCAGAACAGCATCCTCCATGTGCCGCAAGCTCTCTTCTCTTCTCTTTTGTGCTTCCTCCACTTTCTTCACTGTCTGCCTCCTACGCATCCATTTCAATGTGAGGAAGACTGTGGCTGAGCCGCAAAGGAGGCCGGGTATCAGCCGAGGATCCAACTCTTCCTGGGGCAGCATCTGTTTCAGGTTAACTAGGATCATGTCTGCTTCCTTCTGTTTCTTCCCCTATTCCACTCAGTGACTCTGTCCTTTGCAGAAAATTAAATAATGCTGGGTCCCAGCACTATTAGCTAAAGCGCTGCAGAGTACAACTGAAACAAGGTGAAGGGAATCAAGATAGCACGTGGGCTGGATTTATTGGCCAGGGAACATTGCTTTATCCAAAAGTCAGTGCCAGGCTTCATTTAACCACGGAGAGTGCTGTATCCTCAGATGACCCCCTTTTTAAGAGGTCTGATTGGCACTCCCCCTTGTGGTCAGAGACTTGATAAATAAACCTGTAGCTCTGTGCTACATTTGACCGGTGAGGGCTTCTAAGCGCAGAACTGCTATTGCAGATTGCAGTTTGTACCGTGTGCATTTGAGCATAAATATTCAAAATCCAGTTTATGTGCAGTTTATAAAAATGTATCTAGCATATGGCCAATGCTATACTTACCCAGAATTAGCCGGTTACAAAGTAAACTCAGTCCTGGCAAAAACGTTCAAATCTGCCACACTCTGCAAGAGGTCTTGACTAGAAACGGGCCGCGGGGGCATTCTTTGTAGTGTCATGGCAGCCCACCCTGTCCTGAAGGGAGCTCCTTTGCAGCCAACAGCAAAAATACAAAAGTGGCAGATTCAGGGCAGTCAGTCCTGCTCTTACCATGTAGAAACCCACCCTTTATTTTAATCACTGGGAAGACGTGACCAGTGCCTACATACATACATATAGGCTAGAATCAACAGTCTCACAAAGCAAGAATAGACAAAGCCAATAGGTCTGACTTTTGTATAAATTTATAACCACAGAAGCAAACAACCTACAAGCATGATGAAACACATAGAGCCCGATTCACAGAAATAACTTAAGACAAAATCCTAAACTTACTACCATTTTGGTATTCACAGAAGGCACTTACTCATTTTGGTATTCACAGAAGTCAGGAGTCTTAACTTTAGGGCTCCTAAATGCCTTCTGTGAATACCGAAAGTCTTAAAGTTAGGATTTTTCTCAATTAAGTAGTAGTAAAGCTAGGACTCCTAACTTTAGGACTCCTAAACGCCTTCTGTGAATACCGAAAGTCTTAAAATTAGGGTTTTTCTCAATTTAGTAGTAGTAATGTTAGGACTCCTAACTTTAGAACTCCTAAAAGCCTTCTGTGAATATCGAAAGTCTTAAAATTAGGATTTTTCTCAATTTAGTAAATGAGTAAGTGTCTTCTGTGAATAACAAAATGAGTAAGTGTCTTCTGTGAATACGAATATGGTAGTAAGTTTAGGATTTTGACCTAAGTTAGTTCTGTGAATCGGGCCCATAATGCCCACAAATGGCCATCTATACTAATATAATAAAGAGAGAGCCCAAACCTTTGAGGCGGGTAATCTCAGGAACCACAGCACCAATCACAACATCCAATACAGCGTTGGAATGGGCAGTTGCAGCAGAAGGACATAGGCTATGCAGACGCCCACCATATACATTTAAAAGGTAAAAGAACCGTGCCAGCAAAGTAGTCCCTTGTGGGCGTGTCTGCGTTGTGCTGTGGGCGTGTGCTGGGGGCGTGACAAACGCTGGGGGCGTGTGGTACGTCCCGCCCTTTGTTCCCAGGTTCTGTACATTCCAGCTCCGGGTGTCCACCCTGCTCCCTTCAAATACCCCTGCACCACATAATCATAACCCACCCTTACTCCTTAAAATACCCCAACACCCTTAAACACTAACCCATCTTAACCCTATAAATATACCCTGTACCCCAAAACCCAAACCTATCCCTAAACCCTAAAAATACCCCTCTACCCCAAAACCGAAACCTAGCCCTGAACCCTTAAAATACCCCTGTACCCCAAAACCCAAACCTACCCCTGAACCATACAAATACCCCTATACCCCAAAACCCAAACCTAGCCCTGAACCCTAAAAATACCCTGTACCCCAAAACCCATACCTATCCCTAAACCCTAAAACTACCCCTGTACCCCATAACCCAAAACTATATCTGAACCCTTAACATACCCAAACACCCCAAAACATATACCCCAGTACCCCAAAACATATACCCCTATACCCATACTTACCTTATCCAAACATTTAAAAAAAACCATGCTTTTACCATTCATGCATTTACAACGAATTTCGTAGTAAATGTATGCCTGGTAAAAGCATATAAAATGTAATGCCATGCGTTATAATGGCATTGCGGAGTCATGGTATTTTCGTAATGAAAGTATGCGGAGTGATGGTATGCGGAAAGAAAGTTGCGGAATAATGGGTGTCTACCCTCCCCAGGTAAGTACATTGGTGGCACGGCGGCCCACATCTCCAGCAACATACTCATATTTTTTCATCACCGATTTGAAAAATGCACAGGTCTCTCTCATTGATGGCCAGCACCGACATACACTTTTAGACCCACCTCCCGCCAAAAGTTCTAGAATTGCGAACTTTAGAGCTGGGGAGCTACGTTCGAATCTCGGCATCAGCTCAACATCCTGTGATTCCAGGCAAATCGCTTTTATCTCCCGTGCCTACCACAAATGAATGTGTTCTTCTGTAATGTAAATTGTGCTCATGCCATGTTGTCGAGTTCGCGCTATATAATATTGCAAGGAAAAATAAAGTAGGGAAACTCGAGTTCACCCACTACTGAACGCGCACTCTTAAGTGCATCAGCAGTGCACTGTGAATCGGAGCGTTTAACAGGCCTGTCACAGATAAGAAATGCTATCCAAACGAAATCCTACAAAACAATATACTACTGGCCGGCAGCAATTCATACCCGGACAACGTCAGGACGGGCTGCTAGTATTCTCCTAAAGACCTTCGGGCAGATTTATCAAGGTTTTGCGTTGCCCTTGCACCATGCACGGGAGCGCAATGGCGACGCAAAACCTAAGAGAGATCTAGTAAGCCACGCAAGGCCACCTTGCATTGCCCTGTACTGCTTGATAAATCTGGTGTAACGCAAGGCAGCGCAAATCTCTACCTGGCATTACTCTAACCCAGGTAGACGTTCCATGGGCAGAGAGTGGGTGTTCCCAGGCATCCCACCATGTATTTTGGTGCCTTCCCAGATTTACCATGAGTGGTAGACCTGGAAATGTATCAAAATGCTCAAAGTGAGGCACAACAAGGAGAAATGACTTTATTTCTCCTTGCTTTTTCTGTGCAGGAATGTGCATGCAAGTACCCTATCACCGTGATGGTGATAGGCTACTAATTGTGTGTCGGCGCAGGTATACTAGAGGAAAGCCCCATATCTTGATAGATATAGCGCATTCTTGCTCTCACACAGTGCAGCAAAGTGTCTTACTGAATTGCGCTGCTTGAAAGTTTGGTAAATATGGCCCCTTGTGTTAAGGATCTGTTGACTTACATATGACACTACTACCGCCTGAACTTTCTTTGGATGTCCTTTAGACCTGCTATGTAGGTTTTTCAAAGGTTCATTAATCATGAGGGATAGATGTTTGGTCTGTTGGAGCGACCTTGCTTGTCCAGACCACTTGTAATGAAAGCTATCCCGATCTTCTTGGAAATAGACCCCAAGAAAGCCCTTATATTCCCCCTACATGATGCCATCAACATTATTGAGACACGCTGCTCTTTAACTGATCATTAAGGTTTGAATGTGTATTTCAGCAGAATAAGGGTACGTTGCACATCCTGATAAAGATGTTATAACATCCCAGCCTCTTGGTTATCAGACTGTTAAGTTGCTTGTGTACCCCTACTATATATTATATGCTTGGATTATGGAAAGGAACTCTCATCTGTGCTCAGCATTAGATAACGAGACTAGCCAATTCCCAGTCCCATTCAAAATATGAAGCAAAGCAGCGTGTGATAAAATCAAATCTCGGGGAACTATTCGTATGTCCAGAGTACATACCAGTTTGCATCTAGAATGGGCAGACTAACCAGCTACAAAAACCAACATGTTGGAAGCACAAGTTAATATTATTTTATGTACATGTCTATTAATTTGTAGAGAGGAGTTAAAGCCCTTGCGTGTATCCAAGTGGTCAGATCCAGTAATTGACCGATTATGAATGGCTTCAACCGGAATACATTTTGACATATGTGTTTGTGGACAGTATATAAAGGCATGCTTTATTAACCCTTCACCAGGCAAGATGTAGCATTGTGGTGTTTTATTTCACAGGTATCACATTTTACACATATTGTGTTACTCTTTACTGTCCTCTGTACTATTTTTCCTCTTTGTCCTGCAACTTGAAACATAAATTTAATTTATAACGGACTGTACCAGCATGTAAATGTCCATTCCCAGCTGCCCGCCAGAAACAGCCTTTGTGTGGTGATACCCCTCATGGGGTGGTCTCCAGCCTGGACAAAGGGACGTGAGGTTTTGTATTTGATTGTGATCAAGAAGGAGAAAAGGCTGGGCCTCACCTAAAGGGTCTCCTTCACATTGCATAAACAGCCTCCCCAGGCCTATTCATCCACTTGCCCCACCATTTGTGAAAGGGCAATGCTCTAGGACATTTAAGAAGCAGTCCCTTGCTAACAAAGGGAGCCTTTCCACCATCACCATGACCCTCACCTCAGTGTCAAGGTCTCCACCCTCCAGCTACAGGAATGCACGTAATACACGTCTGCTGTCTCTGGAAGCTGTCCGTGCCCTCCATCCCCTAACCTGCTACAACAGGGACCATCCAAAGGGATCACATGTTGCCTGTATGATAAATACTGTCAGCCAACCCCAAGGATGAACATCACATGACATCCACTCCAGCATTTGTAGAATCTCCTTATCAATAATTGCAATACTTACCCATATATTTTATCACATTGCTATGTGTCATCTGTGGATTCAGGATTCTATTCTTGTTGTTAGTTTTTCTCTGTCTTTCTCTTACCATTGTGCGTTTTTTTTGTCCATTTGAGGTTTTTCCTTCTTCTTCTCTGTGTTAGTGTCAGGTCGTTGTTCTGTGGTTTTTGTGTTGTGCTTTGACTTTTATGCTTTCCTGGCCAGCAAGGATGTCTTGAGGTAGTCATTGGTGCCTTCTCTTAATTTTCTGTTTCTTGTTCCTTGTAAAACATTTGTGACCTCTGAGAGAATGCCCTCTGTGTAGAGCAAGTAGCACGAGGGTCAGTTACCATATCGTCGCCAATAAAATGTGGTGTTATGAAGTCCAGACGTGTAGTGGACGTTCAGTGGATTTATTGAAGTAGATTGCAGAACAATGAGTTAAGTCCAGTACAAACCCCACCAGGAGCAACCGGCATGCTGTTCAGCACTTCTCAACTGTCACTTCTGACTACCAACATTCTGTAATACATCATCCTTGGAACATTCCACTGGCAGAGCATGAGGTGACATGAATAACATTAAAGCCAGGATACTACAGCTGCCTTAATGTCTAGTACTGCACTTCTGTAAAGTGCCCACAACTCATTTCAAAGATCGCAACCTCTCTTGCTTTTGAAAGTCATACTCCTGCAACCCAGCAATATCAAATCACCACTTTTGATGTATTCCTATAGGTTCTGAATCGATCCCCCTATTCCTGACCCTATTCTGGTTAAACAAACCAACAAGTTAACTAGCAGTCAGCCCATGAGGCAGAAAACCCCCATGATGCAGATACCGTTATCTGACGCAGTCACACTACGGCACAGGAACGTGTTATCTGATTAGGTCATAACGCTTGCGATCTAATTAGACAAGCGATATTCCTCCAGCCCCTGATAAGGCATACGGAGTTCTCATAACAAATCAAACCTATGACAACCTGGGCAAAACCCTGCGGCCATTGTTTTGATTTCACCGAGAACTTCAGTAAAAGAATGTGCTAACGAGCAAGTCGTATGACATCCTTATTGACGTATCTATGTCCATCCTTACGTCAATCTCGGCACCTTAAAGGTATAAATATTACCGATATTGCCCTATGCAAACACACGCGTGGTGACGAGACGGAGCAGCCATACTTGCCGAAGCGAAGAGCAGAGCAGACCCGCTGGCGCAGCCCCGCCTTCCTGACGCGCTGAGAGAAGCTGCTTTCTCCTGCCGAGAAATCCAGCACCGGCGTTTCTAGGTAGCCCTCGCAGGCAGCCTGGAATATCGAGACCAGAGACGAGAGATACCATCCCTCATTCAACCTAGATTCCAGGTACAGAACTGAATAACCCCTCACAGAGAATTCTTTAGTTATTCACTTGGCAAAAACAAACTTAACTTAAACTGTAACTTTCTATTCCCGCCCACGTATTAGGCTTAGGTCAGGTACACGGGGTAGGCGTATTTAGAAACACCAGTTGAGTACGTTTAGTCAAATGTATATGTGTATGTAATATATTTTATTCATTTTAAACATCTTATGGCTTAGAAACCATATCAATGTTTTTAGAGTATTATTTTATACTATTGCTTTTAATGTATGCACTTTACTTAACTATAAGTATTGCAATAATATCGATCCATTTCTCTTGTATGAGAAAAGAGACTGATCAATAAATAACACCTTTTTATTGAACACGCCCGTCTCTTCCTTTTCTCTACAATCTGATGAGACTAAGAATGCACGTACTGACTGAGTAATATAAATTGCCTTTTGTTCACACGACTCTCGAGATATACTCTTGATTAGGGGAGAGCAAAGTTGTCATGTTCTATGGTTGTCAGAAACTAAATCCCTTCTTGTCTAATCAGGGAAGTTAAGTCCTCCTTGAACATTCGAGAAAGTTTCTAGTGAACTCTGAGCTAAGCTGGCAAACCCAAAACTTTAAGTCTAGTATCGACAGTAGTAGACCTAGTTAACGTCTGGTCTAGGCCTTTACTGCTGTAGGTATTATTCCAATGCGCAGAGCCTATTGGGATGATAGGAACTACACTACATGGCGCCCAACGCGTTTGGAAAGGGCGATAAAACTAACGTAAGACATTTAGAGTAACTCAGTCGTGCTTTCTCATTCAGACCCCTTTTCCCAAATACTCCAAAGACGTCTGGAGTGGGTGAAAGGTTATATCCGCCAGACCTCGCAGGAGGGAACTCCTATGTATGGTTCTTGGTACAAGTCAACGTTGAAGGATACACGGTTCCAAAATATTGTGCATCTAATCTTTGTTTCCATAAGAAACCTGATCTGCAAACAAAAGAAAAAAAACTTTTGGACAGTAAAATGTCAGACAATGAGGATGAAAGAGAGGCAGTTAGATTAGCAACTGAACTCGCAGCAGTTGATGCTACCATGCAGGCAGCAGACGAGGATATAATACTCATCCCGGTCATTAAAAGGAAATCTATAACCATAAAACTTATAGAAAATGGACTGACACCTAGAGGTGGTACAGTCATATTCGTAATTGAGGCACACGAATATCGGCAGACAGAGGTATACTATTCATGGATAAATTTTCCAGCAGCAAATCCTGTAACAAAGTACTTCCACTATTACAAAATAGAGGAACCTCCTGAAACGTACACTCCTTTCGAGGAGGTGGAAGTACCACTCAAATTTCAAGAGCATTTGCTCTTATTTGATGGCGCCCTAAAACACAATAATCACATCACCAGGCTCGGTCCTTTAGGTAGACCAGGAGCAACGTGGCCGGTCCTAGCCGGATACACACCACATCCAGACATCGACGGGATGTCTGCACCAAACCTTTTAACACAGCTAAAACAACTAATAAAAATACACAGACAATTAGTCCAATATGTGATGCGGACTTCAACAATTCAGCCAGCGATTAAACTCCCACAGCTGACCCCTCACCAGGGGAACACAAATAAAATTACACCACAGAACATCCAGTCCTGCCTAGGTAAAGTACCGGCTAAACGGGAACAAATACCATTATGGCTAGCGCAGAAAATCACCCAAATAGAGGCGGTGTTTCCAGACACCACCCCGCTAGAAAAGCACAGGATTCTGACTATCTGTCTTCCAATGGGAATCGCACCACACATTGAGGACTGTGACACTTGGGGTACAGTCTTTGCTTCCATCTACACAAAAACGCACGGTGTTCCATCCATTTCAGTAATACCAGATGTGCTAAAACAAATTCAAGATGAATATGGTCCTGAACCCGCTTTAACTCTTGGTATGAAATTACTAAAAGACTTCAAGCAGGTCTCGGCTATACTATTAGCCAACATAAAAGGAGAAGCAGCAAACGTGGCGATCCGCCAGAGGTTAAAAGAGACAGATATAGCAGACCAACCAGCTGAAATTGCCAGAATCATAGAAAAATCCTATGAGGAACTAGGTAGAGATAGTTTAGGTGGAATACCAGTAAAACCGCAACTAATTGAAAGTCCTGAAAAAATATTTTTTAATAATAATTCTACATCACCAAAAAAGAACTGGGATGGAAACAAACAATCCAATCCTAAAGAAAAGAAATTCCAGTCCCGAGGAAGGTCTCCTAGGCGAAGAGAAAAATCTCCGAACCAAAGACACAGGTCACCTCAGAGTGACCCCTCTGGGAAAAGATATAACCTTGGAAATAGGGATAATATTAAAAAGCCTGATAGATATCAAGACATTGATACACGTCCCTCTCAATCTTTTCAGACTTCCTCGCAGAAATCGGAAAGAAGAGGACGATCAGAACAAAGAGAAGAGCACACCAAGTCCAAAGACAAGGAACCTGCTCAGCTAAAAAAGAAATTACAATTTCCAAAAAAGAAGGTAGCCAGTATCAAGGTAGTTAACAATGCCGAGAATACTGAGGACACAACTGAAAAACGTAGAATGGGCTCAGACAATGCTAGACAGCGCAGCAGAAGTGAGCATAGCTCGCAAAGTCCTTATGAATCATCTGGAGACAGTGGACACGAATGAATATCTTCAAGTGGAAACTGCGGACACCAGAGTTAGAAAACCTCACAAAATATACGAAATAACATTGCGTATAGAGGGAGATCAGACTAGGAAAATAAGGGGACTATTTTGGGATAATCTCTCCAAGGGCTATGATATCCTTCTAGGTGAAAAAGACTGGCCACCAGAGTTTGTCAGGGAGTGCCCTCATGGCGAAGAAGTAATTATGCCTGCCTTCTCAAATCATATCCCAATTCATAAAAAATACACACTTGCCAGAAAGTGGGCAGTAGCTCTAGCTCCTGCTTTATATAAAAATCACGTGGGATGGGATGAGGACTCTCCTCCTCACAAAATCCAGTTAAAATCACAACCAACTGCACAAAGGCAGTACCCAATTAAGCAAGAAGCTAAAAAACAGGTAAATGAAATACTAGATCCGCTAGAATACCAGGGGGTGATTGAAACTTGCACCTCACAAATGAACAACCCTTTGTTTCCGGTCTCCAAACAAGACAATTCATATCGTCTAGTTTTGGATTACCGACACCTTAACACATGTTGCAAAACTTTTGCAGTGCAAAACTCACATAGTGCTGCACTAATGAATAACATAGTGCGCAAAAAATACAAAACAACATTAGACATCTCTAATGGATTCTTTTGTCAAAACATAGCACCAGAGAGCAGATATTTAACTGCATTCTCAATAAATGGCACTCAAAAACAATTCTGTCGGTTAGCCCAGGGGTACAAAAACAGCCCGGGAGTATTCTCAGCGAGAGTAACAGAATTACTACAACTATATGATGATGAAGCATTATCTTATGTCGATGACATTTACTTAACAGATGATGACTTGGAGACTCACTTGAAAAGAGTGAACACCATAATACTTGGGTTCGCTGCAGAGGGTTACAAATTCAACTTTAAAAAATCCAGAATTGCCCATCTGACAGTCCTGTTCTTAGGATATGAATTATCAAGTGAAGGCAAAAGCCTGGCCGACAATTTCCTAGAGAAATGTGCCATAATCCAAGCACCTAGAACACTAAAAAACCTACAGTCGATTCTAGGCTTCCTAAATTTCGGAAGAACATACATTGCAAATTACGCAGAAAGGGTCAAACCCCTTTATGATCTGATAAAACCAGATTTTAAAAGATCCAATTGGACTCAAATACACACAGAAATTTTGAGATCCCTACAAACAGACATGCTAATTAAAACAAAATTAGAAACACGTGATAACACACGCAATCTTGTGATTCGAGTCATCCCAGGGAGATGCGGATTCACATACCTGACCTCTAATGAGGGAGAAAAGGTACCAATTGCATTCAAATCACACTTGTACACAGAAGCTGAACAGAAATTCAGCAACAAAGAAAAAATTGTTCATGCAGTTCAAACCGCAATAGCTAGAGAAAAAGATCAAGCTGACGGTAGACATATCACAGTCAGAACAGCAGAATCAGCCTTTGAGGCACTAACAACACCGTGTAATTTACCAACAACAACATTGAATCCGGAATGGATACAATGGGTGAATTCAATCACAACGGACAAAGTATACTATTACTTTGATCCAGAACTAGAAGAATTAAAAAATCTAGAATATGAAAAAACATATCCTCTGCCAATCGACATTCTGCCTTTACGACATTACGCCTGTGTAATTTATACAGACGGGCATGCTCAACCCCCCGTTTGGGGCGAACAGGCATACAACCCCACATGTGGGATTACAAAAGAAGTGTGGCGCGGAGGTAAACTAAAACCTCTATTAACAAAAACACACTCAGTAGAAACTAATTCAGAACAACAAACTGAAATATTAGCTTTGAAAATGGAGCTAGATAATGCGGATCGCAAATTCCCGACACTTATAGTGTCAGATTCATATTACTGCGTCGAATCATATAACAAGGATTTGCAGACATGGATTCGAAACGGTTACAAAGATGACACAGATGCACCAATAAAGCAGAAACTGCTCTGGGAACAAATAGCTCTTTTACAAAAAGAACTACCAAAGACTCACGTGACACACTCACTGAGTCATCAGCGTGATGGCGTTCACGCTGCAGGGAATTCATTGGCTGAAACAGCCACAGCGGCAGCCACTAAATCGGCTCCCGTAGTTCGAAAAAAGCGTACATTAAAATACATTGACGGTGAAACAGTGCTGGCAGTGAAAACGTCATCAAAAGGCGACTGCTCAGCGTTACCGATCAACTATCCACTCAATTATACATACATAATCGATGCAAACTCCGTCCCTTTTGCTCGAATCCCTGGAGTGGGGGATAGGGTGATTCCAAACATGGACAGGAGAAACTTGTTAATCGCAGACGCACATATGGGCGAGGGTCTCAGACACCTCAAACTAAAAGATTCTCTGGAAGAATTACAATCACGTTACTGGTGGCCAGGCATGAGCCTGCGTCACACCATGTTTGTAAAAAACTGCCCAAACTGCAACAGAGATCGCAGTGGGGAGAAAAACAGTTTAATACCTCGTCGGTTTACTCCAGGAAAAATCAGGAGTAAAAAGGAAGGGTTGCGATTAACATATACAGGCTAGTTCCACTTATAATGTAGATCACCAGCACTCGGCTGATGTCTGGACTGTTATACAAAGATTTGCGAGTCTAAATGGCATATACGCTAAGAGCATGCTACGTTTGACCATTGTCTTCACTCTAGCCCAACAGCCTGAGGGGAAACATGACCAAATGAGCATAGCCCAGCGGGAATCTTCTCACTTCCTTCCTGAGGGTACGGGATGGTGTAAAGAAAAAACCAAGGCATAAAGCAATCTATAGCGGAAAGGATATTAGGTTCGGGAGCTGGGTGGGTCAAACATCTAATAAGTGTCCAACGTAGTCTAAATAACTTGCCAAGAAATTCTCTGAAGGGATTCAGTGCGTACGAATTATTATTTGGAACTAGGATGTTGATCTCTGACATTGATAGTCAGACTTCAGTGGTGAAAGAAAAAAGCTTTGATATCAAAGACCGTTTGGCTATTTTGCAGGACTTAAACAAAACAAGAAAAGACCTGAGCAACATAAAGTTGAAACAACAGCCAACAACCACTGAAGAACCACCACCTGTCCCAGCAAGACCTGTCTGGATTCCAAAAGTCGGGGATCTAGTCAGGGAAAAGATCGCGGTAAAGAAGGAATTTGGGCCTTCTTACAGAAAAGCAGTTCCTGTCTTGTCTGTCAACGGGACAAGATCAGTTGTACTACCGCCACTTGCTGGAAAAAAGGAGAACCGAGTTGTATCCATCGACCTGGTAAAACCACAACATGTGGCCGATAACAAACAGTAGGCCAAGTGGACTCCCAATAAGTAGCAGAACACCAAGGTTTGCTACCAGTACAGAGGTCCTAACGAAGAGGCTCATCACATTCGAAACGCCTACAGAAGAACAACAAGGACTATGCAACAATGCAATAGAACTCAGACCTCTGAAAACCCAAATAAAAACATTTAGCAGAGACACACCAATCTATAATGAAGTACCAAGGGAAAATGCAAGAAACAGAAATCCTGAACCAATTGGAACAATTGACAGAACTGCATCCGGCTACTTCATAAACTTCGATGATTCCTCTGAAGGCTTCAGTGAATCAAAGACACAGCCATCATCAAAAACCTTTAAAGATAAAGCTAAAGAACTTTTGAAACAACTGAAAGAAACATATCTGATTTCCCCATGGATTGAATTTTGGGTGGGTTTTGGTGCATTTATCCTCATACTTTGGCTCATCATGATACTAACTTTGGGACGCTTCATTGAGGGAAAATATGCAAAAATGGACACAGCAAGTCAGAAAATCAACTTGATCCTCAAACCACACACATCTTCACACATCGAGAAAAGAGAACTTTCTTCAGTCAACTTCACAGCCAATCCGATACCGGGTGGGGTAGCCTGGGACAACACTGACTATGAAATTTATGGTCCGGTCGAAATCCTGAAATATCCACACCAAATTAAGATCTCCTTGAGTGAATTTGCAAAACCAAGCTCATTTGCTGATGATTGGGACTTCGAAAGCATTAATAATATGATGTCTGACTTAGTAATGTCTGCTAAATTTACCAAACATGATTATTTGCAGGGTTCTACAAATTATGATAGTATGTACTGTTATAACCACTATGGTAACCATTTTTTACATAGATCTGCACAACCTAGAAATGTTTTAAATTATAATCAATGGGAACATTGTGCAACCCCTCCAAAAGGAAGCTCAAGGACCTTCTATGACAAATATTCATACTTTTCAGGTTTTAACACAAGTAATGCTAAAACATTCTATTTTAAATTGTCAAACAAGACAGGGTCAAAGACCATGATAACCAACACAAAATTGATATATTCAGACTCATTTTTTGAACAAATGAATACTTTTGGTTTTGATTATTGGGACAAAAATGTTGAATTGAAAAGTGTTTGGGGTACAAAAGAATGGCAAGTGCAGGGTATAGAATCTTTGTTTAGAGCCTGCATGATCCCAGAACAAATGATATTTTTAAATGACACTGTTCAACAAACTACCTGTCTTGGCCTAGCCAAAATCAAAGACTTAAATAAACCGTCTATTCCAAAGCCAACAATGCTCAGCAATAGCTCTACAGATGAAGAGATAGACGTAAATTATGTATTAAACAAAAACAGAACACATCCTGATTGGAAACAATGGTTGATCTGGCCCACAGATACTAATAACTGTCAAGACAGATTCCTGAACAAAACACAGGGGTTCAAAATGACCAGGCCAGACCCTAGATATCCCCAAAGACATCACCCAGGGATAATAACAACCTACAGTGTGGGCAAATTATGCCTTCAGTGGCTACAAACTTCCACACTGGCAGAAATTAAACAACACCTAACTTTACTTACTGATGGTGCTGACTTGCGTGATTTCATTATGGGACCGCGCAAACAGCGCCAAAAACGTTTCATAGCAGCCTCTGTATATGCAGCATACAATGAGGCCTGGAAGGTTACTCAAATTGAAACAGCAGAGAGAATACGGGAAATTGACCGTATTAATTTGGAAAAATCACTTTCTGTAGTGGACAATGGGTTAATGACTCTGTCCTCCAGAATTTTTTCTTTGGACAGCATTGTGTCTTCAGCAATCGACATATTGTCGCAAGACTTACTGTTATTACAACACGGTCAGTCACAATTGCGCTCTATTGTACAGCTTGGCTGGACGTTACAAAATCTACGTTCAGGCTATGTGCCTTGGCGTTTAATCAACACAACGTCACTATTCCAAATCTTTAACCTTACTGATAGACAAATCAGTATGGCACAAAAGGGTGCTGATTATACAATCTTGAGCATTGAAAAACTCGAAAGATTACCAGTGACAATGTCAGAACGACCTGTCAGTGAATGGATACTACATGGGATAATAAATATTCCAATCTCAACCTTCAGGTTTCAATACTGCCAAAAATATATACAGGCTGGCATGTACGAGAAATTGGGAAAGGGGTACCTTAAAACAACATGGAACCTGCCCTATTCACATGCATGTGTCAGTAATAAAGGACAGAAAGTGTTTCTTAGTGGCAACAATTGTGCGATGTCACTAAGTGGCATACTTCTGTGTAACGGAATTAGTTTGCATGGAGCCTGTGAAGGGAATTCATACAACCTTTCATGTCACCAGCAAGGCACACCTGCAACAGAAATAGAACCATTCTTTCAAAGACTCTACAATGGGAGTTACATTCTAATTGTAGATCGCAGATGTTGTAGTCTTATGCCCGGGACTCCTTATCTAGTAACTACGACTGCGAAGGTCAAGTGCTGTGGACGCTCATTGTTCCCCAGCTCCTTTCCAGACAGGGAGGCAAGGGCATGGCCCAATTTGAAAATTACTTCTATTCGAATAGATACTTTAAGCAGAATGAAAACAGTGCTTCTTCAGACGCCTACAAGGCTCACGTCATCAAAAGAAACGTATGATCTACAAGTCGCAAGGACGACTGCAGAGATACATTCATTGTTATCAACTAATTCCCCCATACATTTCGCGGAAATTCTGAACGAAATCTTAAATATTTCTGATACCAATGGGGTCTCAAAGGTATTTAAGACAGTATTTTCGATGGCATTAACACCATTCAAAGCCATACTGGGTATTTTTCCAGATTTCGTCCATTCGATTTTTGGCGGACTTCCCCTGATCTTGGGACTAATTGCAGGAATCCTATTCTTAGTCCTTATTTTTCGTTATGGCAACCCATGTCACAGACAAAACTCTTGCGACAAGGGAAGAAACAATCCTAGCCATTGGATACCGGGACCGGATATCAAAAATCCTGGGACTCTCCCGGCTTAGAGACCTGAACATGACTTGGTTTCTATCATTTCGACCAATGTGGCAAAGATGTGTTTTACCTGTATTAGGGTGTCTGCTATGCGGAGAAGAATGCGTGTTAGACACCTGTCTGACGCTACAATCGGATGCGCCAATGGATGCAGAAACATTGTTGAGCCCGATCAAGGTTCATGCTTTGTGCTGCCCTCAAAGGCTACCAATCCTGATGACGGCATTCGTGGAAGCTTCACCACTACGATTGATGGGTAGTGAAGTTCAAGATGAAAGCAGCATCGATCAGGTACGACCTTCTGTCAGCAATGCGAATCAGAATGTCAATGGAGACAATCATGCGCACGAATGCATGATTACACCTATATCCGAGTTAGTGGAACTTTCCCAGGAAGCTGTTGACAGTTTTTTCGAAAGCCTAAATGATATGATGTTCTCGCCAGAACAGAAATAGAGACTTTTGAACAAGCTCGCACACAGCGTTCCCTGAATTCGGCCTTCAACTTTAAAAATAAAGTCACATGAACAATTTTCCCTCCAGTTCACGGACAGCAATTTTTCAGCAGCCCCAGAATATTTTTGCATATTTTTCGGGACACTATCTTCTGCTTAAAGTAAGAACTATTCTTAGAGAACTAAGGTTTCTAAATTTTAGATAGCTTATAGACATTAGCTGCCCGCTGGTATGTTCATTGTTATTATATTCTGTGATGAAATGGTCTCGAACTTTTCTTCTGTATTAAGAGCCATTTCATGTGTAATTCTCATATACAAAATAGCAATTATGTATACAAATGCGATTACTTTGGCATTTTTCTACAGCTTGAGTGCATACAATACATATGACTGCAATTTTTCCGTATATTTGAAAATTTCAAAATGCATTTATGTATTTTGGGGTGGTAAGGTATACACTATACTCTATAGTATGTTGTACTATGTTATACTATGCATAGATTAGTAAATATGACCATAGTTAGCATGGAGTGGGTGTGATGTATTCCTATAGGTTCTGAATCGATCCCCCTATTCCTGACCCTATTCTGGTTAAACAAACCAACAAGTTAACTAGCAGTCAGCCCATGAGGCAGAAAACCCCCATGATGCAGATACCGTTATCTGACGCAGTCACACTACGGCACAGGAACGTGTTATCTGATTAGGTCATAACGCTTGCGATCTAATTAGACAAGCGATATTCCTCCAGCCCCTGATAAGGCATACGGAGTTCTCATAACAAATCAAACCTATGACAACCTGGGCAAAACCCTGCGGCCATTGTTTTGATTTCACCGAGAACTTCAGTAAAAGAATGTGCTAACGAGCAAGTCGTATGACATCCTTATTGACGTATCTATGTCCATCCTTACGTCAATCTCGGCACCTTAAAGGTATAAATATTACCGATATTGCCCGATGCAAACACACGCGTGGTGACGAGACGGAGCAGCCATACTTGCCGAAGCGAAGAGCAGAGCAGACCCCGCTGGCGCAGCCCCGCCTTCCTGACGCGCTGAGAGAAGCTGCTTTCTCCTGCCGAGAAATCCAGCACCGGCGTTTCTAGGTAGCCCTCGCAGGCAGCCTGGAATATCGAGACCAGAGACGAGAGATACCATCCCTCATTCAACCTAGATTCCAGGTACAGAACTGAATAACCCCTCACAGAGAATTCTTTAGTTATTCACTTGGCAAAAACAAACTTAACTTAAACTGTAACTTTCTATTCCCGCCCACGTATTAGGCTTAGGTCAGGTACACGTGGTAGGCGTATTTAGAAACACCAGTTGAGTACGTTTAGTCAAATGTATATGTGTATGTAATATATTTTATTCATTTTAAACATCTTATGGCTTAGAAACCATATCAATGTTTTTACAGTATTATTTTATACTATTGCTTTTAATGTATGCACTTTACTTAACTATAAGTATTGCAATAATATCGATCCATTTCTCTTGTATGAGAAAAGAGACTGATCAATAAATAACACCTTTTTATTGAACACGCCCGTCTCTTCCTTTTCTCTACAATCTGATGAGACTAAGAATGCACGTACTGACTGAGTAAAATAAATTGCCTTTTGTTCACACGACTCTCGAGATATACTCTTGATTAGGGGAGAGCAAAGTTGTCATGTTCTATGGTTGTCAGAAACTAAATCCCTTCTTGTCTAATCAGGGAAGTTAAGTCCTCCTTGAACATTCGAGAAAGTTTCTAGTGAACTCTGAGCTAAGCTGGCAAACCCAAAACTTTAAGTCTAGTATCGACAGTAGTAGACCTAGTTAACGTCTGGTCTAGGCCTTTACTGCTGTAGGTATTATTCCAATGCGCAGAGCCTATTGGGATGATAGGAACTACACTACACACTAACTCATCTTTTAACCCCTTCAATTCACATACCCCGCCTTCCCACTAAAAAATAGCAATTCCTGGAATCGGAAGACAGAGGATAGGGACATTTAGGTGTTTTCCCTGTTTCACTCAACATGAATTTAAAACGTACTTAGAAATGGGTATTTAGACTAAAGATCATCAAAACTTTCAATTAAAATCAGAAAACACATTTAAGACAGTTAATACCAGCTACTATGAAAGTATATAATTTAAAATCTATTAAACATATTTTGCGCTTTAAATAGGCAGTCCCAAATGACCTCTGCTGTGTATTGAGTCTCCATTTCAATAGGAAGTGAAACACCTCCATTCTAGCTTGATGAGGGCATCATCAATAAACACTAGGAGCAGTATAGCTAATTAAGGCGGAGGAAAAAGGGGGTAGTTTAAAAGTAAGTGCTCCATATTATAGCTGATCTGTGATCCACAGGCACATAGGTTTCTGTTCTTTTCCAAGTTTACCAGCTCCGCTGGTGTTGGTCTTGGCCCCTACGTGCTGTTCATGAGGTCCTGGGACCCCTGGGCTGTGCCAATGTGTACTCCTCCAGACATCCTGAAAAACCTGGTATATATACATTTTTGGGCTTTAAAGAACTTTAGAGGACCGGACAAATCTGTCAAGTTGAACCAGCCAAGGTATGGTGCAGGTGCGCTCAAGATTTAGGTATCTTGTACTCTACAATTTTCAACAGCAGCAATCCATTTCAGAGGGGCCTTGTGCAGAAGGTATCCAGTCTTGTGGTACCTTTATTGGCTATAGCCTTCAGCCCTTTTCTGCTGGAGGAATCAGAGCTCCTAAAGTATCTGGCCGGCTAGAAGATTTCCCTGGGAGCAAATTTAGAATTATCCCACTCTGAGCTTTTCCAGCCTTAGCAAATGTCTTTACTGTGACCTCACCCAAGGTCTATCTTATATTGTGAAGCCTGTCTTAGATGCAGTTTGCTGCTTTCTCCAGTTGATGAACGTTCACTTTTGGAAAAAAGACTAATTTCCAGGGTAAAACCTCTGAACGGGTTGAACCTGGATGGTGCATCTCACATGAACGTCATCACTGTTGGCCTCAAATTAAGTCTCAGTACCAGTCTACCCCAACCAGTTGACCTCAGGTGGCATTAAGTGCTTTTTGGTGCTGTTTCATTTAAAATTTAAAAATTCATATCTTAAGTTCCCCTTATTGGAATTGTGTCAATTTCGTGTCATTTTGTTCATTAAATTATTCAATTTTGTAATAATTTGAAGTGGTACTTTTAATATGTCGTGATTACATCTTTCTACCTGGTTTGGAACTTTTAAATGCTTGATACATTTTCTCAAGTTAAGCCTCTATGCTCTGTGGCATCGCTATAAGGGTCAAAGCTCAGATTTTAATTATTTAAACTTTTACTGGGCCTAACAAGTACCATTATTACTTGTGTTGGACTCCCATCCACACAAACTAATAATCCACTTTCTTACAGACATCATCTATTGCTCCACAGGGTATATGAGGTTGTGCTCTCCTGCTCTGTATTGCATATACTTATGATATGCATAATTTTTGGTTAGTGTGCACCTGTGCTTATATATTTTTTTCCTGTGTCCAGGGGCATCTGATTGTGTATTAGACTTTGTGAAAATGGGTTTCACTGTACGATTAGCAGTTACTACCAATGACATGGTCTTGCAGCACTATATGCAGGTCAGCACGCTGTTCCAGAACTCAATGATAGTAGTTAGCCCAGATTTCTTAGATATTGGGATAAGTCTTGCGCTCTCAAGCAACACACTCCATGTATTCATTACCATTTCTTTGTGGCAGATTAAAATTAATAGGAGTTTGAAGGGATATCTTCCTGTACAAAAACAATAATTTGACTTTTCCTGATTCTATTTTTACATTACATTTTCCTCCTTCTATTTCTGCTGCAGAATGCAAAGAGAATAGGAGAAATAAAGGTATTACTCCTTGTTGGGCCACTTTAACGCTCCCCAGGGGGAAGCATTAGAATCAACTCACTCCCAGGTGTATGAAACTGTCGTAATTCTGGTAATACGACAGAATCCACGGATTTTGCGTGGGAACACCCACGGCAACACCCATGGAACGCCCCTTTCACGCAGAGTAATGAGTGAAAGGGCCATATTGACAAGGCCATAAAAAGCCACGCACGGTGGCCTTGGAAAATCTCTCTGCAATATGCGCCACCAAAGCATTAACAAAAGTAACGCTCCGGTGGCACAACACCCTTGTAAATATGCCCCTACATTTTGTAAAGTTACATTAAATGAGTGTGAGATAACATATTTCATTCCAAGAGAGGAAAACTGAGTTAAAATGATGAGACAAATGGGATAATGTACCTCCTGCTGTACATTATAAAGATATTGCAAGTTATGAGGAGTTCTGTGAACATTTAGAGGGATAAGACCACAGCCCAAGTTCATGTAGAAGGTCTTGGATCTTTGAGGTGGCTTGCAATATCCTTTATATGTACATTGGAGAGCATTCTATTCCATATAATACATGGTCACACCATCATGCTCCTTCGTACTAAACAGATAGTATGGTTGCAGACATGAAGAAACAAAGAATGATATGAAGTGCTATATTAAACACACCAAAATCTAGCTAGTAATTTGTTGCACAAATATATTAGAATCAGTTTAATGTGAATTAGATTTAAAAAGTTCTGTAGAACAACATGAGATGTAATAGATCTCATCAGGAAAAAGAATATATATTTTGCCGCAAAATCTCTCCTTTTGGTTTAACCCTGTCCGTTTTTTAGAAAATCTGATCATACAAATAAAAAGTCAGTTCTTGCTTTCTTTGTTTAAATTGCAGCTACAAATACGCTCTGTGACCTGCCTTACACCTTGGCTGCTGGCAGTGGGCATTATGATATCACAATTCAGCTATAGTAAGTTATTAATGATGACAGTTACACCTTTATATTATTACAGTTGATTCATAAAGTCACAACTCTACCATAATAAGAACGCTGGAGGCAGGTTTTTTATACTGGGAGTGTAGGCCTCCATGTGGTTGAAGACTTCTTTAGTCACTGCAATGATTTACATAAATTGGGCAATTAGCTATTCCCAGCACGTAGCAGTTCATATGTGTGGGTGAATGCAGAGTGGCTGTAAAGCACTGATTGATGCGCTATCTCAGAGCACCGTACAGCATTCAAAAGGAGGAGAGGAAGTATGATACAAGGTACCAGCCAGGAACAAGTGGGACAAGCACATTAAGGGGCCAATTCCGATCTCGGTCGGAAGGGCTCCGAATCGGGTTCGGGATTAGCGGGTCGGATTCGGTGGCTGAATTTCCGTCCGGTTCGTACACGGGTCCGGAAGACGAAGTACGATGTGAACAAGCGCGAAATCTCCGGCCGAATCGTTTCCGGGTCCAAACCGCTCCATACGTCTCGACCGTAAGCTAACCGTGGCGTGCAATGGAGGCAATTTCCGACCGAGGCAGTACGATGCGCAATTCGGACAGCCGGATCGAGTTGGAGCTTCCAGCTCGCAATAGCTCCCGGAGCTTGTCTTTGGGGGTCCGCATCGGACCCCCTGGGACTCACAGCCTTACGACTCGGACACAGGGGGAGACCCATGGGTCTCCCCAACACAGGCATGTATGGTGCGGATGGCACTGACGCGTACACATTGTAGGGGGCGCACCTGTCCGAACGTACCCATTCAGTCAATGGGAGACCATGTACGCGTTGTACGACCGGCTCCCATTGACTTCAATGGGAGTCTGACCGAAACGAGTCCAACAGCATACAGCCGCATCGTACTCGCTCGGACGGACTCCAGGAGTCCGGATCGGTCGGAAAACACCCCGGATCCAGCTTGGTCAGAGTGATTTCTGACCCAGATCGGAATCGGCCCCTTAGAGTTTCCTTTAAAGCGAAAGCAGATTATTTCTGTCTATAATTCTATGAGCAGTTGATTCTCTAGAAGGGCTACAGAGGAACTGTGTGAACACTTCAAGCCTAAGTTAGAGTTTGGGCAGAGGTGATGAGGTGTATATGGCCACCACTGATGCAACTACAGAAAATCCACCAGATCTAGGAAACCCATGCAGGAAAATCCAACAAATGCTGCTGGTGGAATACCGGCCAAACGTGGACACTAGAAAAGTACCCTGGTGAGGATGGAGGGTGAACCTGGTCTCCTTAAGATGAAGTGGGTCTTTTGCAGCATTTTAGGAAAGCAATACTTGTCTTTCCAGAAAAATCATTCATTTGTCTGGCAGTCTTTCAGAAAGTGATCTCGGCTCATTACTCTCCCTAGATGGGAAGTAAGATGCTCCCCCACCCGTCTGGAGAAATTAACTCCACATCTACAAAGAGACCCTAATAACTTTCTGCCAGGAATATAGCTACTACATGGCACACAATAAATAGAGCACATATGCCTCCAGAGGATTGTACAGGGAATCTGAAATTTTCTCTCTGAATTCTCCCTTACACACACCCCTCTGGTACCTGTTGTTCAAATGTCAGAACAGCATCCTCCATGTGCCGCAAACTCTCTTCCCTCTTCTTTTGTGCTTCCTCCACTTTCTTCACTGTCTGTCTCCTCCGGACCCATTTCAAAGCAAGGAAGACTGTGGCTGAGCCACAGAGGAGGCCAGGTATCAGCCGACCGTCTAACTCGCCCTGGGGCAGCTTCAGGTTGACAGGGATCATGGCTGCTTCCTTCCGTTTCTTTCCTGATTCCGTTCAGTGACTCTGTCCTCTTCAGACAATCGGATAGCATTGGGACAGAGCACTATTAGCAAAGCACTGCAGAAAGAGTACAACGTAAAAAAGAGAAGGTGACCAAAATAGTTCATGGGCTGTGAAGCATGCAATACTTTCCAGGGCTGGATTTATTGGCCAGAGAACATTGCTACATTCCAAAATCAGTGCCAGGCTTTATTTAACCACAGAGAGTTCTGTATCCTCAGATGACCCCCTTTTAAGGTGGTCTTGGACTGGCACTTCCCCTCTAGGTCAGCTATGTGATTGATAAAACTGTAGCTCTGTGCCACGTTTTGGATGCTGCTGGCTTCTTAGCACAGAACTGTTACTGCAGATTGCAATTTGAACCTAGTGCATTTGAGTATAAGTATTCAGAATCAACTTTTATGTCCAATTTCGTAAAAATGTATCATGGCATACAACCAATGCCATACTTACCCAGTACTAGGTTACAAGCTAAAATAGGCCCTGGCAAAAGCCCCACTCTACCGGAGGTCTTGACTGGAAAAAAGCCGTGGGGACATTCATTGTAGTGTCATGGCATCCCATCCTGCTCTGAAGGGAGCCTCTTAGTCTGCAGCCTACCACGAACATACAAGAGTGGCAGAATCAGGGCAGTCCAGTCCAACGCCTACCATGTAGAGACCTAAATCAAATCAAATCAAACAATCACTTGTAGAGCATGCCACATACCCATGAGGGTCTCAAGGCACTGGGGAGGGGAAAGAGGGGGGGGCTGCAGCTACTCGAAAAGCCAGGTCTTGAGAAGTAGTCTGAAGGCCAGCAGGTCCTGGGTCTGTCGTAGGCCGCTAGGGAGGGTGTTCCAGGTCTTGGCGGTGAGGTAGGAGAAGGATCTGCCGCCGGCGGTGGCTTTCCGGATGCGTGGAACTGTGGCGAGGGCGAGGTTGGCTGAGCAGAGGCTGCGGGTGGGGGTGTAGAAGCTGAGTCGACCGTTGAGGTATGCTGGTCAGGCATTGTGTAGGGCATGGGGTGCGTGGGTGAGGAGTTTGAAGGTGATCCTCTGGTCGACAGGGAGCCAGTGCAGGTCTCTCAGGTGGGGTGTGATGTGGTTGCATTGGGGGACGTCGAGGACCAGTCGTGCCGAGGCATTCTGGATGCGTTGGAGCCGTCTCAGGAGCTTGGTTGTTGTCCCTGTGTAGAGGGTGTTCCCGTAGTCCAGTCTGCTGGTGACGAGGGCCTGGGTGACGGGTTTTCTCGTGTCGGAGGGGATCCATTTGAAGATCCTGCGGAGTATTTGGAGGGTGTTGAAGCAGGAAGAAGAGACGGCGTTGACCTGCTTGGTCATGGTGAGGGCAGAGTCAAGGATGATCCACAGGTTACGTGCGTGGCCGGTGGGTTCTGGGGCTGTTCCTAGCGATGTTGGCCACCAGGAGTCGTCCCAGGCTGAGGGAGTGGAGCCGAGGATGAGGACCTCCGTCTTGTCTGAGTTCAGCTTCAGTCTGCTGTCCTTCATCCATTCGGCGATGGCCTTCATTCCTCTGTGGAGGTTGGTTTTGGCGGTGTGGGGGTCTTTGGTGAGGGAGATGATCAGCTGGGTGTCGTCGGCATAGGAGATGATGTTGAGGCTGTGCTGTCGGGCGACTTGGGTGAGTGGTGCTATGTAGATATTGAACAGCGTCGGGCTCAGGGATGATCCCTGTGGAACGCCGCAGATAATCTCGGTGGTCTTGGAGCGGAAGGGTGGGAGGCGGATGCTCTGGAATCTGCCGGAGAGGAAGGATGTGGTCCAGGCCAGGGCCTTCTCTTGGATTCCGGCGTCGTGGAGGCGTGCTGTTAGGGTGCGGTGGCAGCCTGTGTCGAAGGCGGCGGATAGGTCCAGAAGGATGAGGGCGGCTGTTTCACCTTTGTCCATAAGGATCCTGATGTCGTCGGTGGCGGCGATGAGGGCGGTCTCGGTGCTGTGGTTGCTGCGGAAGCCGGACTGGGAAGGGTCCAGGATGTTGTTGTTTTCGAGGTAGCGGGTCAGCTGTCTGTTGACGATCTTTTCCGTGACTTTCACGGGGAAAGGGAGCAGGGAGACGTGCCAGAAGTTCTTGAGGTCTTTGGGGTCCGCCTTGGGTTTCTTCAGTAGAGCGTTGATCTCTGCGTGCTTCCAGCTCTCTGGAAAGGTTGCTGTCTCGAAGTAGATGTTGATTGTCTTCCGGAGATGAGGTGCGATGGCTGTGCTGGCTTTGTTGAAGACGTGGTGTGGGCATCGGTCAGATGGGGATCCGGAGCGGATGGAGTTCATGGTCTTGATGGTCTCTTCGTCACTGACGTTGGACCAGGCGGTCAGGTGGCTGATGCGGGTGGCGGTCACAGGAGTGGTGGTCTCGGCGGCGGAGGTGAGGGTGGTAGTGTTGAAGCTGTCGTGGATGTCGGTGATCTTGCTGTGAAAGAAGGTGGCCAGTGAGTCGCACCGGTCTTGCGATGGGGGAATGTCGTTGGTGTTGGAGCTGGGGTTGGAGAATTCTTTTATGATGCTGAAGAGCTCTTTGCTGTTGTGTGTGTTGCTGTCTAGGCGGTTCTTGAAGGCAGTCCTCTTGGTGGTCCTGATGAGTTGGTGGTGTCTGCGGGTGGCGCTCTTGTGGGCTGTGTAGCTGTCTGGTGTTCGGTCGCGGAGCCAGCTCTTCTTCAGCTTCCGGCAGGCGCGCTTGGAGGTCTGGAGGTCTTCGGTGAACCATGTGGCTTTCTTGTTGGTGTGGTTGGCGGCGGGTGTCCTGAGTGGGACGAGGGTGTCGGCGCAGTCATTGATCCACTGTTTGAGGTTGATGGCGGCGATGTTGGGGTCGGTGGGGTCAGCGAGTGGTCTCAAGGCAAGGGTGGTGGTCAGTTGGTCCTCGGTGACCTTGCCCCTTCAGCGCGTGGCATCTGTTGGGTGCGGTGGTGTGTGGTGGGTTTCCTAAAGGAGAAGTGCATGCATCTATGGTCGGTCCAATGGGGTTTGGTGGTGTGCTTGAAGGAGACGTGGGGACTTGCGGAGAAGATGGGGTCCAGTGTGTGTCCAGCGGCATGGGTGGGAGTAGTCACGAGCTGTTTGAGTCCGAGGTTGGCGAGGTTGTCGATCAGGGCGGCAATTCCTGATATTTTAATCACAGGAAAACAAGACCAGTGCTTACATCCATACATAAAGTCTAGAATCAACAGTCTCACAAACCAAATGTAGACAAAGTCAGTAGGTTTGACTTTTGTATAATTCTATAACCCCAGAAGCACACAACCTACGAGCATGACGGAACACATAATGTCCATAAATGTGCATATCATCTTAAAGACCTTGGGCCAGATTAATCAAGGTTTTGTGTTGCCCTTGCACCATGCAAGGGGAGACAAGGGGGACTCAAAACCTAATTGAAATTTATCACGTCATGCAAGGCCACCTTGGTTGGCCCTGCATGGCTTAATAAATCTGGAGTAGCGGAAGGTAGTGAAATCGCTGCCTTGCGTTACTTTTCCCCAGGTTGGAGTGTGAGATTTTCCACGCATCCACCCAAGGATTTTGGCGCATTTCCAGATTTAACATGAGTGATAGAGCTGTAAATGCGTCAAAATGCTACACCACCCAAGGTGAGGCACAATGAGGGGATATATCTTTATTTCCCCTTGTTTTTCCCCTTTCCATGTGCCAAAAAAAAAGAGGAAAATGGCACTGAGGATTGTTTTTATGCAGGAAGGAGTCCTTTCCCGCACAAAAAAAATCCCGCCTACAAACGCAGGCTCCCTTGCACCATGATGCAATTGTGTCTATGTTGGTGCAAGGCTGCTAATTGTGCACCAGTGCAGACAGGAATGCACCGGCCCTCCCTCTTTCCTCAGAGCATGAACGAGGGAGCAGCAAGTGATTAAATCAAATCTTTAGAAACTAAGCATATGTCCAGAGTACATGCCAGTTTGTCTCTAATATGGGGTGTATAACAAGCTCTAAAAACCAACAAGTTGGAAGCATGTTTAACAAGTCAATATTATTTACATGTCTTTTTATTTGTAGAGCTCAAACATTTGTGTGTATCCAAGCTCTATCAACCTTAGTAATTGACCGGTTATGAATGTTTTCAACTAGAAACAATTTTGGTGTTTATGGATAGTATATAAATATGTGCTTTATTAACCCTCCATCAGGCAGAATGTAGCATTGTTTTGTTTCACTGGTATCACATTTTACACATCTTGTGTTGACTCTTTACTGTACTCTATACTATTTTCCTATTTGTCCTGCCACTTGAAACCCTAACTTAATTCATAACTAACAAAGCAACCCCGCCTGTACCAGAATGTAAATGTCCATTCCCAGCTGCCCTACTGACACAGATTGGGTGGCGATACCGCTCATAGGTGGTCTCACATCTGGTGCACACACAAAGTAGTGTGACTTTTTGCATTTGACGGTGATCAAGAAGGACAGAAGGCGGGCCTCAAGTGAAGGGTTCCCTTCACTTCACACAAACAACGTTTGCAGTCCCGCCTTCTCACCTGCTGCTCCACTTGCCTAGGGGCAATGCTCTAGGACGTTGACAAAGCAGCCCCTTGATAACAAAGGGAGGTCTTTTCACCATCATCATCACCTCAGTGTCAGCGCCTCCTCCCTCCAGCCACAGTAATACAGGCAATATACTTCTGCTGTCTGGGGAAGTTGCCTTTGCACTCCATCCTTTACCCTGCTACAACAAGGGGCATCGGAAGGGATCACACTTTGGGAGATATTATCAAGAAGTGGAGATCATTATCGCTAACCGTCGTTAGCGTGACTTTTTTTATCGCCGTCTACCGCAGCAAATTATTGCTGTGTTAGCGGCGTATTAACAACATGCCGCTAACAGGCGATAGTTTCTCTTACCAGCTGAAATGTACGGCGATAAAATTAGCAGGACGGCAATGAAAATACTCACACTAACATTAAAAAAGTGGTGATGATAAGCCCATTAGCAATAAAAAAAAATGCACATTAGGCAGCCCAGCATGAGTGATTTTTCCCTCTAACCTAAAAAATAGCCTCCCATTGAAAAGATGCCCAAATAAAAGTTTAATGCAGATTGGAGCAGCCAGGGCCAAGTGCAGCGCACATCAACAACCCCCTCAAGCCACCCAACAACCAGGATGACCAGGATGAGAGCCTGGTTGCCCCGCTGGACCTGCGTCTTGAGCCTGGATGGCTCCCTGGACCTGCGTCTGGAGCTGCATGCCTCCCTGGACCTGTGCCTGGATGCCCTGCTGGACCTGTTTCTTGAGCCTGGATGCCTCCTTGGACCTGCGTCTGGAGCCTGGATGCCTCGCTGAACCTGCGTCTTGCGCCTGGATGCGTCCTTGGACTTGCATCTGGAGCCTGGATGCCCCGCTGGACCTGCGTCTGGAGCCTCGATGCCTCGCTGGACCTGTGTCTTGAGTCTGGATGTCTCCTTGAACCTGCGTCTGGAGCCTGGATGCCCCGCTGGACCTGCGTCTGGAGCCTGGATGCCTCACTGGACCTGCGTCTGGAGTGGGATGTGTAGTAGCTGTGGAGTCGATGAGCCGATGCAGGAGACATTGATGCACAACGATTGCCAGTACCTGGTGGTGAAGTCTGGCAGGTCACAAGCCACGCAGCTGATCTGTGTGAGAAGACCGCCTTGTGACTCTTGGAGCAGTTAATGTTAGAGGCGCTCCAGCGCACCAACTTAGTGAGGTCTGCATCGCAAACTACAATCCACCACTACACCGAGGTGCATGGAGGAGGTTACCAATGGTGTGTGCCGTCTCCCTGCATCACAGGCCGGATGATGTTGGGCTGGCCGTACGCTGTGGAGGCTAAGGCCCCTGTGCTACAGTGAATTTGTTTGGTGTGAGCGCTGCACCTTCACGGCTAAGGGGACCCTGTTGCATCAACTGCATTGGGAGGTCCACCACTAGGCGGCGACTGCTGTACCCAGCCGAGTGAAATCACACCTGGCTGAGGCGCCTGCTGGCTGAGTCACAGATTTGGAGACAGTGCAGTGGATTGCGCCATTGTGTCAATGTCCATGTAAGGAGAAGCTGAGATGTGTAGCGCAATAGGGCCGGAGGGTTAAGTCGTTCATGCCTAACACACATAGATGACACACCCCCAGTGGTGGCTCTTCCACTATGGCGGAAGAGCATTGCCCACCCGCCTCAAGCAGTGCAAAAGAGGAAAAATGATCACATGATGATAACTCAATCAAGGAATCAATCAGGGAATTTGTAAGCGCGCTACTCACCCGTGAGGGTATCAAGGTGCTGAGGGGGGTTGGGGCGCAGAACTGTTAGCTGAAGAGCCAGGTTTTGAGGGTATTCCTGAAGGTGCTCAGGGAGGGGGCACATCTGATGTCTGCCGGCAGCTCATTCCAGGTCTTGACTGCAATGTGGGAGAAGGATCTGCCACCTGCTCTGGCTCTGTGGATGTGCGGGGTTTCGGCCAGTGGGAGTTTGGAAGATCGGATGTCTCTTTTGGGTACATGGAAGTTGATTCTTTTGTTGAGGTATTTGAGTTCATTGTTGTGTAGGACTTTGTCGGCGTGAGTGAGGATTTTAAAGGTGACTCTTTTCTCCAAGGGGAGCCAATGGAGTCTTCGTAGGTGTTGGCTGATGTGTTCGTGCCGGGGCATGCCGAGGATGAGTCTGGCGGCGGTGTTCTGTAATGTCTGGAGTTTGCAGAGTAGGGTCTTGTAAATGCCGGCATCGTATGCGTTTCATTAGTCCAGTCTGCCGGTGACGAGTGCATGGGTGACTGTCTTCCTTAACTCCCGGGGGTCTCTGTTTGAAGGTCTTGCGGATGATGCAGAGGGTGTTGAAGCAGCTGGAGGTGACGGTGTAGACCTGTCAGTTCATGGTGGGGGAATGAGTCGAGTACGATGCCGAGGTTTTTGGCGTGGTCCGAGGGGGTAGGTGGACTTCCGAGGGCAGCGGACACCAGTTGTTGTCTCATGCTGAAAGGGTGGTTCCAAATACGAGGACAATTGTCTTCTCGGCGTTGAGCTACAGGCAGCTGTTGGTTATCCAGACTTCAACGTCTGCATTCCTTTCTGGAAGTTGAGTCTGGCGGTGGTGGGGTCTTTGGTAAGGGAGAGGATGAGCTGGGTCTCATCAAAGTAGGATACGATGTTGATGCCGTGTTGTCAGATGATGGCAGCGAGGGGGGCCATGTAGATGTTGAAGAGGGTCGGGCTCAGAGTGGGACTCCACAGGTGATTTACGTGGGATTGGAGAGGAAGGGTGGCAGTCTACTCCTTTGGATTCTTGCGGTGAGGAATGATCGGATCCAGTCTAGGTCTGTTCATTGTATGCCGGCGTCGTGTAGTCTGGCGACTAGTATGTGGTGGAAGACGGTGTTGAAGGCCGCTGAAAGGTTGACTAGGATGAGGGCTGCGGAACGGCCTTGGTCCAGGAGGGTGCGGATGTCGTCTTTGGCGGCGAGTACAGCAATCTCGGTGCTGCGGTAGATGTGAGGAGCGCAGGGGTCGGTGGGGGCCCCTGAGTGGATGCCTTTCATGGTTGAGGCGGTGTGTCGGGGCAACAGGGCCGGCTGTGGTGACTGGTGGATGGTCGGCGAAGTTGTTGTAGAGTTTTTTGATCTTGAAGTGGAAATAGGTTCCACACTTATCGCAGAGGTCTTGAAACAGGGTGATGTCTGTGGCTTTGCTGCATGGGTTGGGGAATTTATGAATGACCTTGATGAGTTGCTTATAGTTGGTGGAGTTGTTGAGGATTTGGTTGTGGTAGTCCGTCATGGCGTACGTGTAGGTGGTGTAGATTTCAGGTGTCTTGGTGTTTCTCCAGTTCTTCTCCAGGCATCTGCAGGTGTGTCTTGCTTCTTGCAGATCGGTGGTGAACCAAGTGGCTTACCTGGGGCGCTGTTTGTCGGACTTGCGTAGCGGGGCAAGCTTGTATGCACAGTTGGAGATCGATGTGTCGAGTTCTCTGGCTGTGACGCTGGCGTCAGATGTATTGAAGGCCGGGGTGGTGGTTAAGATCTGGTGGCAGTGTAGGCAGGAGAACTGGCTGTGGGTCGTGTTTGACGAGGCCTGTTGTAAGTCTCTGAGTTTTCCGTGGTTGAGTGCATGGAGGGTGGCTGAGCTGTAGCAGTAGCTGGCTCGAGATCCAGGGTTCCTGGCGCTGGTTGCGGTCAGGTCACCGACGGATGCAGACGGGCCTGGATTAGGTGCGCCTTCTGCGAGCCAGCGGTGCACAGCATCGGCCATTTAGGATGGGGGAGGAACGATCAGCTGGGAGGCAGCAATGGGCGAGGACAGGGGTGCAGGGCTACAGAGGCAGCAGCGGAAGGAAGCGAGAAACGCGGGCTCAGAGAAGCCAAAAAAACAGATCACAAGTTAAAAACAAGGGATAACTAACTGATGTAATCATGCTATGTATCCTAAGGGGGTAGGAAGGTGGGTAGGAGAGCTCCAAACACAGAGCAGGGCATGGGCCACTCAAGTGCGCAATGACTGTTTGGTCAGCTCACCCAGGCCGTCCAAAGCAGTCATGCGCACTTCCCTGTTTGCAATGCAGGCTGCATTACAGTCTGCATGGAGAACATGGCCACCCCTCAAGCCCCTGGCTGCATGACTTGTCCTGTTGCTGATTACTAATCCCACTGCTGCATCGCAGCGTTGTGATTGACTCAGGGGAGGGAGCATGGCTGCCTACTTCCTTTTCATGGAAGCAGACACAGGAGAGCAGGAGCTAAAAAGACACGGGACACAGCTTTGAGGTAAGACTTCCCTCAATACATTTTTAGCAACACACGCTCCCACACACATCCCCGCGTCTACGCACCATCCAGTGTTATTTCCAGTGTTTACCACCTCACTGCTGTCCAGGACATCCTGCACTTCTCAATGGTGGCCGCTGTGTGCCCATGCACAGCGGGCGTAACACTCGTGTGCCAAAGGCGTATACGTAGTTGCGACGCATTCCATCACCTCTCATTCCATTCCAATGCATACTAATACTAGGCACATTGCAACAGTAGAGTGGGCGTTGCATAGCAGAGACATAAAGATCACTGTTCCCACTTCAGTGAGTGCAACCCAAAACTAACCTTTGCACCACAAACCCAACCGTGAACCCTGGAATTCCTTTTTTGAGCCCCAATACACACACAAAAATCATATTTGAGACCAATGCACAAGCCATTTCTCATATTTTACCCCAACAAACACCCCATTTATCATATTTTACCCCCAAAAACACTCCCTTTTCACATTTTACCTCAACAAACACCCCGTTTTTCATATTTTACTCCAACAAACACCTGATTTTTCATATTTTACCCCAAGAAAAACTTACATTTTCACATTTTACCCCAAAACCCTTACACACCTGAGAAACTTTAAATTACCCCTTTACTGACCTCACAATGCGTGGTGATCAAATGCGATGTTAAGGCATCCGTGTTGTCGGAGTTGCGTTGTTAACGATGTACTGCCTGCGTTGTAATGGTCTTCTCCCCTGCGAAAGGCAACCCATAGGCTATGCCGTTTGCGTCCGTCTGCCGCTAGACCTCGCTCCGCACCGAGGAGCATTGCTCTTGGACACTCCACCGCTACGACGCCAGCGCCCTCCTCACTATCAACCCTGGACGCCACCTAGCCTGCCAGGAACAACCACTGGTCCATGCCAAACATCGCTTTCGCCATCACTGATGGCTGCAGTATCACCTGCAAGGAGCACCCTGACCATCAAGGAGGAAGCAATGCCGTCACCTACAGAGGCACACTCTGACTGACAATGCACTCTAATGTGCCAAGGGTGACCATGGACCATGTCAACTCCCTGACCCGGACCAAGCCCAAGAAGATCTTCTGCGGTACCTTCATGTGGATGGCTCATGGGCCATGGCCCCCCATTCTCAAATACCATTGTGGACCTCATTGCACCCCAGGGTCTCCCATCCACTGACGACATCCAACTCGGTGAACTCAAGTTCCACCTGGACAACCCTAGTGACCAGAGCACCACCCCTTACTGGAGAGGGTCACCGACATCAGACGCAAGCAGAGAGTCAACTCAACAGGCCACATAGCAGGACACACGGTCGAGCATGTCACTTCCATCAGCGTGTACTTCAATTACAGCCACAACACCGGACCCTCCTGGGCTGACCATCATTGGTAACATCACATCTTCACCTTGCCCACCGGACGCCACCGCCATCATCACACCCCCTCGCAGCTGGATCAAGGCCAGCGAAGAACATCTTGTGAACTACCTCCGCACCAACACTCCACCAATGCTCCCAAACGATGACACCGCAGTGCGCAACCAGCACCGACTGATCTCCATCAGCGCAGACATTCAGGCACCTCTCATGAAATGCGTCAGTACCTTCGCCTGCCTGATGGCAGGCATGAGGGGTAGGCAGTGCCACAGGGATAGGCTGGTCCCATGCATTGCTGGAGTTGCGTCATGGTTGTGACACGACTGCAGCAATGTGTGACTTTAGCGCAGGCAGATACGTCAAGATTCCTGACGTATCTTTCATTATTTGCGTCATGGAGCACTGTCCAGTGATTACAGCGCATCCATACTGTCGCAAGAAAGGCGTAGTGAGAGGTGCTTGTCGCAGGGCAGCAACACTTTTCATGACTGTGGCACAGGAATGTGCACTATCTTATTGATTTTATTTATTTATTTATTTATTTATGCATTTTTATATAGCGCAGACTTTACCCGAAGGTGTCAGAGCGCTTCACAAAAGGAACAGAAATGGAACATAATGAGAAACATTACAAAAGCATACGTTACGTTACATAAAGTAATAGTGACATTTGTGATCAAACAATATACATGAGGTATTAAAAAATTGTGAACAACCAAAAATACATGAGGTAGTAAAGGTAATAATGACAATTGTAAGCAAACAGAATACATGAGGTAGTAAAAATTGTGAGCAACCAAAAATACATGAGGTAGTAAAGGTAATAGTGACAATTGTGAGTAAACAGAATACATGAGGTAGTGAAAATTGTGAGCAGCCAAACATACATGAGGTATTAAAAAGTGCACAGGTGGAAAAAGTGACAAGTGTGCAGTTACAAGAGAGAACAAAGTATAATTTAAGGTATAATACTGCAAAAGGTGCTAGACACTCAGGCACACGAACAAGCGTTATGTAGGCAAGGTGGCACTTGTGCAAGTATCAAAGATAAAAACATGTGAGAGGTAGCAAACCGTGTGTTACAAGGGCAAAGTGGTGTGTGCATGTTACACAAGGGCACCAAACACAAGTACATGGAAAATACTCCAAAGAGGCAGACACTCCAACCCCAGGAATACCCTGGGAAGGCACTTCCATGGGCATGGAAAATATCAGTAGTGGGAAGTCTTCCTCCAAATAACAAGAGGACGTGAATTACTTTTGGAGGTGTGAGGTTGATTGTGTGCATTCCAGCACTGTAGTTTTGTCGCAGGGCAGCTTTGCAACATTGATTGCAGCGCTGGCCAGCGCCAAACCCTGCAGAGATATGGGCCCAAGTTTTATCACAATTTTTAAGTCCAGCTATTTTCTGGTCTTAAGTAAATGGCTCTAACTGCAGTTAGAGCCAGTTTTTTGGCTCTTCAGAATTTCAAGGAGCACCTTGATAATATGGAGTAGTGGTGTTTGCATGTCTTTTTTGCACGGGAACGCCTACTTTGCATGTCATTAGCGATAAATATCGCTAACATGCTTTGAGATAAAAAATGGGCTGCTATCGCTAAAAAACTCATGCTAAGACCTGTTAGCTGCAGCTTGCTAATAGGGCGGCAAAAAAGGGCAGCTAAAGCGGCGATAGGCCCTTGATAATATGCCCCCTTGTATTTATAATAAATACTGTCAGCCAAACCCACGGATGAATATCACACAACATCCACACCAGCATTTGCAGAATCTCCTTATTAATAATTGCATTATTTACACACTTATTTTATCACATTGCTATGATCATAAGGTTACTTTTGGCTTTCAAGACAGCCTAAAACTCTGGATATTTCCCTGTAATTTACTTTATGTTTTGAAGCCCTGAGCTGACTAGGTGACGCTCCTTGAGCAGTGGTCTAGTGGTAGCCTAGCAGTGGACAGACTGTTCAGCTGGTTTTAGTGCCTATCAAAGTATCTGATTTATCACCACCTTCACATGCAAATTATGCTGTTTCTATCTAGACTCTTGTATCATCAAATTGCAGGCTATCTCAAAAAGCATCCTTATCTTTCTAAATCCTGCATGAAAAACCGACCATCACTTGAAACATCTGATTGCCACTGCTTCCTTTTTAGGGCTCGGACTCCTTCCCAGTGAAACTGGGAGGAGTTTCGAGAACTAATGTTAAAGGAGAAAAAAAGAAGTATCTCCTAGGGCCTTGGAGAGAGAAATTCCACACATTCCTTAGCGTTTTCTGTCATCTGGTCAGTGATTCGTCTTCCTTGTGTTTTCGTTTTAATAGGCTTGAAGTGATAGGGTAAATGTAGTTTTGTTCCGCCATTTTGGGCATATTTCGTGCGTGCTCGCGCAAAGAAGTACATAAATTATAATTAGGAGCTGTCAGGGTGCCTCCGTTAGTGAATACAGATGGCCGGGCGCGTTCACAATTCTGCAGCGCTCAGCGCGCAGCTTCCTTGTTTTGTTAGGCACGGTGAGATTAAGTGATTTGCTCGTGACGCAAGGCCTATAGTTACCGTGTCTGCTTTCCAGGAGGACAGCACTGGCCGCGCGCGGCGATCTGTTAAGGTCACGCGCACGAGAACGCGCTCGCGGCCAGTGCTGTCCTCCTCGAAAGCTGCCTCCCTTCCCCGTGCAGGGCGGGCCGCCGCGCTGCCTGCGGCGACCCGGAAGCATTGCCGGCCAAACCGGAAAGTCGGAGCCAGATTGCTGGATACCGACCGCCTTTTAACTGCACGCCCGCTTTCATTTTCACCATTGAGGGTTTTATTATTTTTATTTAGAGGGCGCACACCTTTTCGTGGGAGAGCAGGCCAGTCGCTGTTGCACTCCTCTGCTTCTCCTGCTATCTGTAATATGGTGCCCCTGGTATCCGTCCTCCTCTCAAGCAATGGGGCCAGCGCACCTTCCTGCGGCTCATCTGCCGCCTCGCCGCAGCACCGCCCCGCCTTCACTCTCCCCAGGGTGTCTCCTCAGCCCAGCCGGCCGATATTAAGGCCCGCGCACACATGCCAGTGTAGAGTGTGCATTCTAGTTTATGCACGTCACGTCTGACGTGACGTGCGGCGGCCATGTTGGCGCGCTGCGCGCGCATCCCGGATTGCGCGCCGGGGACAACGAGAGAACGGCAGCGCCGGCCGGCGCTCCTCCATTTAGCGTGTAATTTAATAATTAAATAAATCCCCATTACTGGAACCCAAAGAAGTGGTCTGCCTGTTATTAACCAGCAACATTACAGTGGCGACGAGGTCGGGAGGCTCCAGCTGACCACCCACGTGGAAGAAAAAAAAAAAAAAAAAAAAACACAAGGACACCCACGTGGACAGCAGCAGGGTAGGAACCCCACACACTATACAACAGGGAGCTGAGCCGCCCCACACAGCCCACACTGCAGAAGGGTCATGGGAAGGCACAGCTGAGCCACCGCACGAGTGGAGGAGCGTGGCAGTGCCACAGACAACTGAGAGGCGGCGAAAAGGCCGGATAGGCTGCAGCACGCCCCACAGGAGACAGCCCACGGTGCATCCCTTACCACCACGCCGGGCCCTGGAGGTGCTGCGCTGGCTACCAAACAAGAGGAGGCGGGGACTAGCACTGAAAGTCCCCTGGAAGACACCACCACAGAGGTGAAGGACAGCACCCCAGGGAGTCCCACCAGCAAGGACGTCAAATCGACAGCGACCAGGGAGGTGAGGATGAGCACGCCAGCAGGCTATGCAATTGCACCGGTACAATTCCTGCCGAAACCAGGGGACCCCCTGATGAAGTGGGAGGACTGGAAAGAATATATCGACAATTTCATAGGGGTCTTGGAGGACGAAAATGAAGAATCGTTCACCCCCCAAAGGAAGAAACGGATCCTATTACTGAACCTGGGCCCGGAGGGTCTCAGGATTTACAAGAGCCTGGTACCCAAAAAGAGGGACGATGCAGACAAGGATGTATATGCACACGCATTGGAAGATCTGGACGAACGTTACCGCCCCACCATATGTGTATCAGTGGACAGGTTTAACTTCCAGCAGAGAAGACAACGCCCGGGAGAAAACATCGAGGAATATGTAGCGGCCTTGAGGAAGCTAGCGGCCCCGTGCAAATACGCATTGTGGGAAGACGTATTCATAAAGGACCAAATCGTGATGCATACCACTAGCACAAATGTCCAGGACAAGTTATGGGCAAGCGGCGACACCACACTCAAAGACGTAATGGTCATTGTAAAAAGGGCGGAACTCGCACGGAGATGTGCCGATGCGACAAAGAAAGACATAGCCCCCCCAACGATGGTGAACAGGATCCAAGAGGGAGACCACCGGAAAGACCAGAGAGACAAAGAGCCGATGGCAAGAGGAACCAACAGATGGCAAGGGAAACAAGCAAGCAAGGAAGGCAAGAAATCGTGCTACAGGTGCGGCAGTTGGTCCCACGACGCACGTGATCGGAGATGTCCTGCGTTCAGAGCTAAGTGCCTACACTGCGGCATCTTGGGCCACTACGAGAAGGTGTGTAGGAAGAAAAATCCCAAGGGAATGGTGAAAAGCATAGACCAAGGCGAAGAAGACCTAGAGGTGATCACAGTCTTATGTATATACGACCAAGTACTAAGCGTAGAAGGGAAGAAATCCACAAAACCCATTCTGGACATGTCTATGGGAGGAATCACCATCACGGTAGTGGCAGACACCGGATCTCCTTTCACCATTGTCCAGCGAGCAGTGTGGGAAGAAATGTTCAGACCCAAGTTGGGCCCAGAGCTGGAGAAACTAGACATTCGGCCGGTCACTTACAACGGCGACCGCATTCCAATGATGGGGTTCCGGCGCTTGTTGTTTGAATTCAGAGGCCGATCAGCGTGGTGCAAGCTATATATAGCGGAGAAAGGACCTTCCGTCCTGGGATGGCTGGACCAGGGTGACTTGGGGATAAAGCTGGACCCAGGTGGAAAAGAACAAATACTACTCGCAGACCAAGAGGAATGGCCGGACTTGAACAAGTGGAAGGAGAGCTACCCAAAGGTGTTTGGAGGCACGGTGGGACGGATGGAAAAGTTCCAACACAAGATCGTGCTCAAGGAAGGGGCCATACCGGTAGCTCACAAGGTGAGAAATGTGCCGATTGCGGTACGAGAGGCGGTCCAGAAGGAGCTTCAGGAGTTGGAAAAGAAGGGGATAATAGAACCGATAACCTGTGCGGAATGGTTGGCGCCCCTGGTGGTCGTGATGAAGCCCAATGGGAAGGTCCGGCTCTGCGTGGACCTGAGAGAACTGAATAAAAATATCGTGGTGGAGAAGTTCCCTCTCCCCAGAATTGAAGAAATGTTGGCCAAGACCAGAGGAGTTAGGTGGTACTCCACTATCGATTTGACATCGGCCTATCACCAAATAGCACTCCACCCGGACAGCAAAAGTCTCACCTCTTTCATCACCCCGTTTGGTTGCTACCAGTTCTGTCGCATGCCGTTCGGGCTGGCCTCGGCGGCTGCGGTTTTCCAGAAGATGATGCACCAACTATTCAGAGACTGCAAAGACGTCCAGTATTTCCAGGACGACATCCTGGTGATGGGCCGAGACAAGCAGGATCATGACCGAAGGCTGGAACACGTGCTACAGACGCTGGAAACAAAAGGCCTCACAGCGGAGTGGGCGAAGTGTCGGTTGGGACTACAGTCGGTAACGTACCTAGGACATGAGATCGGTCAACAGGGCGTTACACCCAAGATGGAAAATGTAAAGGCCATCGCCGATGCTCCACCACCCAAAAGCAAGGAAGAGGTCAGGTCATTCCTGGGGATGGCGGAGTATTACAGCAAGTTTGTGGTCCACTTCGCCTCAAAGACCCACAACTTGAGGTTACTGACCAGGGAAAGCACCGTGTTCCAATGGACACCGGAAGCACAAGCTGAATTTGAAACGATCAAAAGGGATGTAGTAGGAGCTGTTCCCCTCCAGGGCTACGATCCACAAGGCACCACGGTACTGACGACGGATGCCAGCGACAAGGGCCTGGGCGCCGTGCTCATGCAAGACAGAGGAAGAGGAGAAATGGAGACCATCAGTTTTGCGTCCAGGGCACTGACGGATACAGAGAGAAAATACAGCGTGATTGAGAAGGAGATGCTGGCGGTCGTGTGGGCCATGGAGAGGTTCAGGCAATTTCTGTGGGGGACACAATTTTTACTCAAAACAGATCACAAGCCATTGGTGAAGGTGCTGACATCGAGTGGACACGCCAGCGCCACTCCCCGAATAGCCAAGATGTCACTAAAGTTACTCGAGTTTAGGTACGACGTGGAGTACCTTCCCGGAAACCGGAACCGAGTGGCGGATTTCCTGAGCAGGGCGGCCGCCATGGAACCAGGAAAGGAAGACCCGACAAGCAAAGGAGAGTTGGTAGCCCTTACAGAGGACCAAGAAAGGTTGATAAGCTTACAAGAATGGTCAGAGTCCTATGAGGAAGACACGGACATGCAAGAAGTAAAAGAGAACATTGTCCAAGGATGGCCTGAGAAAAGGAATGTGAAGGCGAGCCTCAAACCGTATTTTGAAGTCAGAGAGGAACTGTCAGTAGGGGACAAGGGGGTGTTCATCTACAGAGGAGACAAGGTGATTCCCCCCAGGAACCTCACCCCGAAACTGCTGGATCTGCTACATGAAGGTCACCTAGGCATAGGAAAACTCAAAGCAAGGGCAAAGCAAAACTACTGGTGGCCAGGCATGGACATAAAGGCTGAGAGGCATGTCAGGGAATGTCCACAATGTCAAAGAGCAGATAAGACCTTAAAGCCCTTGAGACCAGCAATAGGGAGGTTTGACCCTCCCGCTAATCCTTGGGAAGAACTATCGATAGACATTTTGGGTCCCGTCCTAGACGACCAAGGCACGCAGAAGTATGTGTGCGTACTCATGGATCGATATTCAAAGTGGCCGGAGGTGAAAATAGATGAGTCCATGGACACAGAAAACATCATAAAGTTCCTGTCAGAGACCTTCACCCGGGAAGGAATACCCAAATCGATCTTAAGTGACAATGGGCCCCAGTTCACGTCGGAAAGGTGGAGCAAGTTCATGCAAAGGAATGGCATCACTGTCAAGCACACGGCGATCTACCATCCGGCCGGTAACGGCCTAGTGGAGAGGTTTAACCGGGTAGTGATGGGAGCCATCCAAGCCGCCATATCCAGTGGACAGAGTTGGGAAAAGGCGTTAGAGAACATGGTGTGGGCGTACAGAATAACCCCCACTGGCACGGGGTACAGCCCATTCCAAATATTGAGGGGACGTGAACCCTTCACCCATGACAACAGGATCTGGAAGGAAAAGGTCGTCACCAGTGAATGGTCCCCTGCAGTGGTGCGGGCCAACCTGGAAAGAGCACAGACAATTTACAGTGACCACTACAATAAACGGAGGAATGTCAAAAGTACAGGATTGGAGAAAGGAGAGTGGGTGAGAGTAAAGTTGGCCACTCTACAGAAGAAGGGAGACAGCAAGTACAGCAAGCCCATGCAAGTTGTGGAGGTGTACGATCGAGCTGCCTTGTTGAGCGATGGAAATGTGTGGTCCCAGGACCGGATGGCTAGGTGCAATAAGGTTTTGGGCTGGGAGCAACATGGAAATGAATGGGAAGACATGGAAGATGCGAACGTGGAGAAGAGACAAGATACCAGCGAGCAGCAAGACGGAGTAAGAGGAGAATTGGATAGAGAAGAGGAAGAAGAGAATGGAAGTAGAGGTATGGAAATGGACAGGTTTGAGAGAAGCATGAGTGAAGAGGGAGCTGTGAGAGAAGGAGCAGAGAGCCAAGAGGAGAGGAGCCAAGAGACTGTGGAGAACCCGGTAAGGGTTACAAGAAGTGGGAGGCCGGTGGTGAGGCCCTCCAGATTTCGAGATTTCGAGTTGGACACTGGACTGTAAGTGACTCAGTTAAAGTTTGATAAAAAGGGGAGATATGTAGAGTGTGCATTCTAGTTTATGCACGTCACGTCTGACGTGACGTGCGGCGGCCATGTTGGCGCGCTGCGCGCGCATCCCGGATTGCGCGCCGGGGACAACGAGAGAACGGCAGCGCCGGCCGGCGCTCCTCCATTTAGCGTGTAATTTAATAATTAAATAAATCCCCATTACTGGAACCCAAAGAAGTGGTCTGCCTGTTATTAACCAGCAACATTACAGCCAGTCCACAGGTTTTCAGGCGGTGCTGCAGTATGCTGCTCCCGCCACCTCGCCAGTAACTTTGCCAGCCCCGGGGCTCCTAATCTTACCGCCACAGATGCCCGCCGCCTCCACGTCACCAGACAAGGACTCCAGTGCCCTCCTACTTCTAGGCGATCCACCGCAGCGTCACAGTCGTCTCTCCGGCTGCGGGTCCCACAGCCGACAGGAACGTCTTGCAGCACCTCCTCAGTCTGCAACGGGGTCCGCTCTCTCGGTGCAAGAGCCAGCGGGTCTCATAAATCGGAAGGCAAGCAGCGTACCAGCAATTCCCCGCACGTCTTCCAGCAACGAAGCTCAGCACAGCCCCGCCTCCATGTTTTGCTCCGAGAACTCAGGGGGGGGGGGCGAAGGCGATTTTCTCCGGCAATCCAGCATATAGCCGCGATGTAACTAGCTGATCCTAACCCCGCTGCGTCCTGACTTTCATCAAAGGTCAGTTTGAGTTTTTAGAATTGCTTGCCACTTGTTTTATTGTATATCGTACTTCAGTACTGAGCTGCTCTACAAGCCCTCTGGGTATAGGTTTTGATTTTTATAGAACAAAATACGTGCTGCAATAGTGATGTCGTCCAGGGGTGTCTTCTCCTACTACCCTCTAGCCCCAAGTTTCCAGGAGCGTGTATATGTTCCGAGTTTCGTCTCGATCTAATCGCTGGAGGTGAGGAGCTTCATAGTATCACTAGTCGCCTCTGGATTTGTAAACCGGCATGCGTGCAGTGGGTCCTAATATCTCTTGGCCTCGACCTGTGGGCAGTAGTTCTGCATATATCAATATCTGTTCTTGCCATAGGAGGAGATCTCCGATCCAAACTTCACATTTGGGCGCCCTCCCTCCGTCCCACCTGCATTCTGCACCCCACCCTCCGCTTAGCTAATAAAAGGCTCAGTGCCGTGAATCTTTGGCATGCCGAGGGTATATCTGCCGTGTAGCCCATGAGTGCAACTACAGGAGTTTGTGTGATATCTGTCATGATCATGTGCAGAGTGAGAGTGACAGCAGAGTGAGAGTGACAGCAGAGTGAGAGTGATAGCAGAGTAAGAGTGACTGCAGAGTGACAGCAGAGTGAGAGTGGCTGCAGAGTGACAGCAGAGTGAGAGTGACTGCAGAGTGACAGCAGAGTGAGAGTGACAGCAGAGTGAGAGTGACAGCATGAGTGAGAGTGACAGCATGAGTGAGTGTGACTGCAGAGTGAGTGTGACTGCAGAGTGAGTGTGACTGCATGAGTGAGTGTGACTGCATGAGTGAGAGTGACTGCATGAGTGAGAGTGACTGCATGAGTGAGAGTGACTGCATGAGTGCGAGTGACTGCAGAGTGAGTGTGACTGCATGAGTGAGAGTGACTGCATGAGTGAGAGTGACTGCATGAGTGAGAGTGACTCAGCAGTGTGAGTGTTCCAGAGAGAGCAGTGTATGCTTGTGCGCTTACACTGTGTGTGTGAGCGTGCAGGTTGAACATTGTGTGAGTGTGTAGGGTGAGCAGTGTGTGAGTGTGCAGGGTGAACATTATGTGAGTTTGTAGGGTGAGCAGTGTGTGAGTGTGTAGGGTGAGCAGTGTGTGAGTGCGTAGGGTGAGCAGTATGAGAGTGTGTAGGGTGAGCAGTGTGTGTGTGTAGAGTGAGCAGTGTGTGAGTGTGCAGGGTGAACATTGTGTTAGTGTGCTGGGTGGACAGTGAGTGAGTGTGCAGGGTGAGCAGTGTGTGAGTGTGCAGGGTGAACATTGTGTGAGTGTGTAGGGTGAGCAGTGTGTGAGTGTGTAGGGGCAGTGTGTGAGTGTGCAGGGTACGAAAACTCGAACTAAGTCCACCACACACACACACACACATAAGACCACACACATAAGATCACACACACCCACACACACACCACACACACACACACACACACTCACACCACACTCTCACCACCACACACTCACCACCACACACTCACCATTACACACTCACCACCACACACGCAATCACACACACAACCACACACACACACCACCAGCCGTCAGTGCATGCTTTCACCGGGCACAAACACCACCAGCCGTCAGTGCACGCTTTCACCGGGCACAAACACCACCAGCTGTCAGTGCACGCTTTCACCAGGCGGAAACACCACCAGTTGTCAGTGCAGGCTTCCACCAGGCACACACCACCAGACGTCAGTGCACGCTTTCACCAAACACACACACACCACCAGCCATCAGTGCACACTTTCACCATGCACACACAACACCACCCGTCAGTGCACGCTTTCACCAGGCACATACACCACCAGCCAGCAGTGCACGCTTCCACCAGGCACACACACCACCAGCCATCAGTGCACAATTTCTACAGGCACACACACCACCAGCCATCAGTCCACACATCAATTGTAAACGCATCCACAATTAACTATTGTAGCAATCGCAGTATGGTGCAATTTACTTTTAAACTTATTCATCTAAAGTGCAGCATTCCACCATTGCTACAATTCCAATCCAACCCACATAATTCCACTACACACCACATGCATACACTCCATAACACATTGCTAAAAGACATTGCCATTTACAATGCCTTTAGCTCTAACTCAAATAAATCCGAGACCTATTGCATTTCCAATGCTTGTTTTCTTTGAAATACACATATTCTTCCCTTCCACCCTGGAATGCCTCCTCTGAACACAACCTCTCTAAGTCACGTGCATCTCTGCCTGTCTAGTAGTGCATTTCTGTAAATTGCTCAAAACTCATTTCAAAGCTCACTCTCTCTCTTTTTTTTTTTAAGTCATACTCCTGTGACTTAGCAATACTAAATCTCCTCTAGCTGATCTATTAACTCCTCCAAATCACAAACCCCACCTTCCCGCTAATGATCACACCAAACTCCTATTTATTTAATCTGCCACAAAGAACCTGAAATGAATATATGGAATTGGTAGCTTGCATGCACAAGTCTAATCCTAATACTTGAAACAACTAGGCTAACCCCTATCATTGGGTTCTGAAGCCGAGTGCTGACCAGTGTATAGTGCTTCAAAGTCATGTCATTGGTTGTAGGCACTACATGTACAGTGACACCCATTTACACAAAATCAAATACGCATTCAGATGCCCCTGGACACAGACAAAAAACATGAATAGGCATCAGTGCACACTAACCAACCAAAAATGCATTTAAAAGTTCCAAACCAGTTACAAAGTCAAAAACGCGACACAATAAAAATTCCCCTCCAATTTATAAAAAATAGAATAATTTAAGGAACAAATGACACCAAAACGACACAAATCCAATAAGGAGAAAAGGAGATAACGATTGTTTAATTTTAAATGAAAACAGCAACAAAAAGCACTAACCGCCATTTCCTTGGGCCATGCATCTCTTCCACAATCCATGTAAGTCAGTATGAGGAAAAGGTGAGTATCACCGAACCTGGGGGCATATTAACATGGGCTTTATCTCCTCTATGTTGGCTTTAAAAGCCAAAGAAGCGGAGATAAAAATATCGCCCTATCAACAACAGGGTGCTAACATGCAAAATCGCATGTTAGCACCCTTTTTCACTACGCTTCCCTTTGCATCTCACATGAGATGCAAAGTGGGCGTTCCAGAGCAAAATATTAGGAGAAATGTCGCTAAGTGACATTTCTCCTATTATAAAGCTTCACGCTAAGCCTGTTAGAGACAAAAAAAGTAGCGCTAACCACGGTTAATGCTGCTTTTTTACGTCTGCTAATTTTCAGACTTAGCCATGTAAAGCAATGGGAGGTGGATTACCTGGCTAAATCCACCATGGGCAATGGATATCCCTATCCTTGTAGTTTTATCGCTGCATTACCAGCGATAACGTCCCAAATGCCGCTATCGCCGGACTTTTTTATCGCCTAGGTGGTTAGCGTTGTTAATAACGCAATAACCAGGCAATATTATCCAACGATAGCAGGCGTTAAAAAAATTAACGCTAAGCGCCCTTAGCGTTAATTTTCCCTGTTCCTTGTTAATATGCCCCCTGCTAGATTGTGTGTGAGACGTCATTCAGCTTGTACATTGCGTGTATCAATCGCTATTGTCACATGCGCCACTACTACTACAGTACAGCTGATGCAGGTACTAACCACGGCAGAAGTAATAACAGCATTATTAACACTAATAAAGATAATAATAATAACAATATTAATAATTTTAACTTTCACGGTGCAACAAGCTGTCCGAATACTTTTAATTTGTATCTGTTTTGATTAATTCTGTGTATTATCATGACATATGCATAATGTGGGGAAAGGCTGTATACCTCTCTCAGAGCACACTTTGTGCACACAGCCTGGTGGGACAGTTGCTCACCCTATGCTGGTTTTTCATACCCCAGCGTCCTCTCCTCCATTTCAGTATGCCCCTATCAGCAGTTTGTCTTATGTTTTTTTTAGATCGAGCGTGGGCAGCACATGCTCTCGAGTCATGGAGTATCTGTTCTGGGAACTTTCAGCATGCCTATTGATTCCTTACTGTGCCTTCTAAAATGTCTTGTTTTTCGGAGGTCAAGCCTTACAATTTGGCCCTCCATCTGCTCAGTTGTCCCCCCACCCATGCTACTGGCCCTCTTACATATCTAATTTCGCGTCAGGAAATTTACTTTTGTTTCAGGCACTATTTTTTGCATTGGTTTTGGGCATAACACCAGCGCACGGGCCTTCACTCATTCTGGGACAGACTTATAAGCCTTGTGCGCCACTTTTGCGCTGCCATTGTGTAACTTTTGTGACGCAGCGGCGTCATAAACAATGCACCACGTTGTGGCCCATTTACAACTTGCTGCATCTAGGAAGATGCATTACGTTGTAAAGCCCTGCGCCACATTATACCTGCGTCAGGTATACTTTATGCAGGGTGGGCATTCCCATGCAGGAAAGACTTGTTGAAGTGACACTGCGCCACTTCTAGGATGCCACTGCGTGAAAACCTTACGCCTGTTTGGAGCATGCATAAGGAGTGATGCAGCACAATAAGTGTAGGCCTCCCCATGCATTGCTGGAGTTGTATCATGCATGCGACAACTCCAGCAATGCGTGACTTTTGCGCCAACAGATGCGTCAGAATTTCTGACGCATCTTTTAATCCTTGCGCCATGGTGCGTTGCATTGTAAATACGACACATCCATGGTGGCGCAAGGGGTTTGCACGCAGATGCAGGGAAACTGACGCACCTCTGCATTAACACAGAGATGTGTCAGTTTCTTGTAAATGTGCTCTATGTTCCAATGTGTCATCACTTTTGCATTCTTAGGAGTGTTTTCGTTTTGTTTTCGGATTTCTCACAAATCTTTAGTAAGACTTGCGGGTCTGACACAAGAATCCTATCACCCTAACGCTATTTAAAAAAGATCTGTAATCTATGGAATATGTGACACATTTTTACCAAGTGCAGGGTGTGACACCTTGTTGAGAGTTGTGGGGTTAATCCAGACGATTGGCAGTCTCTGAAATTGAAGCTTCTTCCACCAGGTCTAGAGGTATTTTCTGATTGTAGTGACTGGAAGAATAAATGTTTTCTTCATGCTGGAGTGATGTCTTCATTTGCACGAGCTGGGAGGTTTATACAAAAGCTATTCAGAATTTTGTGGAATATCAGACTGTCACCAAAAAGAAAACAAGCATTTGCAATGCAATATGTCTTGCATTAATTAAACTTTAACCTATTGGCATTGCAAATAATAATGGAGCGCCAAGAGCTCAAACTTTCAGTAATGCAAGACCTATTGCATTGCAAATGCTTGTTTTCTTGTGTGTTGGTGAACCTAAAGGAAAGGCGTGTAGACTCATGCTCACTCTACACCCCTAGCTCACGGCATGCTCCTCATGGGTGGTTGGATGGGGGTAGGGGCGCATCTGGCTGCCCATTGCTCACCCTATAAAAGCGCATAGGGTGACAGCTGGAAACTGCTGTCAGGGGGGCTTCCCTTTCCTTCCACCCCTACCCTGGCACCCGTGACATGTTCCAGACTGCATGAGCATGAGGACCAAAGTGCTCTTTCCCTTTTTTATGTTTAATGCCAGACCGTTTGTATGTCCAGCATCCAGTAAGGTTTCATATAGAAGTGTATCTAGGTCAAAGGAGGTGACCAGGACTGGGACAGAGAGAGCTACCAGAGCCCCTGCAAAAGGCCTGGGGTTTCATGTAGGGGTGGAAAAAGTAAAAAGGCCTTTCCCACCTCTAAAGGAGACCTAGCAATCCAACTGAGGGTGAAAGTCATACAAAGGCTTGGCGATCTGAAAGGATTCACCTTTTTAGTTGTAGCTAGAACATGATATTTGGTGTTGCTTTTCATTATACATTTTATTTTCAGCTTTTTTAATGAATTCAAACCTATCATGGTAGAGCACATGGAACTAAAGAGGGCAAGCTGCACGTCTACTAGCCCCCTCCCGGTGCCTGGAGACAGCAATTTGAACGTGTGCAAGTATTACCCCCTCAACTCGGAGAAAGGCACAGTGACAGAAGGGGCCAGCACTGCGTATGCATGCCCACACCTCCCTCTTCCAGAAGAGATGCCCCTTCCCATCTCAAGTGTCTGCAGATATCACCACTGACTGGCACATAGCACCAATGGAGTGGACATGGCCAGCCACGAGTGCACATGTGTCCACTTAACTCCATTTCACTCCTTAGCCCCAACAGAACACTTTAACACCTTTCACATATAGCTACGCTTGATAGCATTTCAGAAACTAGAGCAGCTGTTTCAGCTGTGTCCTCACCATGAGCTAATCACTGTAAGATGACAGACAGACAGATTAGACACATGCATGAGGAGGCTCCCTCAAGAGCCAATGAGCACTTCGGAAATCTAAGAGGGGCCACTATGATTTGCTTATTTTCTCCCAGCTGTCCAATCCTAGGTCGCCTTACACAATAGCAATACCATTAACTCAGACACCTCTTACAGTATGTTCAGCTGTGGCATTGGTTGGTATGCAATTCAGAAGAACTAAAATTAATGACAAACGACATCCAAAGATCAGCAACGCAGATGCGTCTGAATTCTAGGGGTCAGCGCTGGTAAACTCTGCTATGCAGCAGTAGACAGAGTTTTTGGTGAACCCTATGCTCCAAGCGGAGCTCTGAGTGGCAAAACTCTGCGAACTCCACCAGCAGAGCAGAGTATATCGCTAACACCTAGCTGAAAGTTATAGCCAAAGAAGGTTCCATGAGGCTGGATATCTTCTGTCATAAGCCAACTATTTGGATCCTAGGTGATTTCAATGGGGCGGTGATGCTAGTTCCTGAATCTCCTCAAGACTTGACCTTGGTGTACAGAAGGAGACACTGCTCCATGGGCAAATGCAAGAGGGAAACGGGTTGGGATGAAAACAGATCATGTGGAGTCAAAAGATGCTGTGCCTCATCTATTGAACCACAACACTTCAGCAGGCATTCACACCAATCTGATGTATGGCACCGGCAGAAATGTTATCTATAAACAAACAAATAATAAGGCTTTAGTCTAGTATTGGCTATATCCTTTAAGGCATCACCTCACAAAAGCTTTTTATATCTCAACCACCCTTTAGTTTTGTTGGCAGTTGTTTTTAGATTGTCTATAGAGGTTTCCCTACCAAAGTTTTGAAACTGTAATATGATTCAGCATCAAACCCACACGCTAATTTGGATGGGGTTCGCTTCACCCAAGTCCTTTCTGGCAGAGCCCTGCCAACAGAAAGTACAAGATGAACAAAAGCACTGGTTACCTTGTCTGCAAGCACAATGTTGCGACTGAGCTCAACGCATTGCGAAATCAAATCAGTTAATGCGTCTCTCTTTTTCTTCTTGTTTTTCCATCCAGGTGAGGTCAAAGTGTAAGGAACAAGGGAGCTGGCAAGACAGAGTCCTGGAAGCCTGGAAACATGTAAGTGGAAGGCGAAGAGGCTAAGAGAAGGGGAGGAGTGTGGACGGTCTTCAAAAGATTCTTTCATGGAACGTTCATAAAGGTCACATTCTAATTGTTTGTAACAAGGAACAGGTGTAGATAATTAACGTGATGAGTCTGATGAGATAATTAACGTGATGAGGTGCTTTAGAATGGTCACAAAGGTCACGTTCTAATTGCTTATAACAAGGAACAGGTGCAGATGATTAATTTAATGAGGCTCTCTTCTAGAAGGTGTTTTAGAATTTTCACAAAGGTTGCATTGTAATTGCTGATAGCAAGGAAAAGGTGAAGGGGATACATTTGATGAGGTCTGTCTTCCGGTAGGTTCAAGTTGAGGTAATTTATGCCTTTTTTTATGCTTATTCTGATTGATTTTTTGGATCTTTCCGTGGCGTCTGAAACCTGACCTTGCATATGCATGATAAAACATTTGTAAAGGTTGCTAAGCCTTTTCAAACAAACCGGGGAACATCAGCAGCAGCTAGCTATTACCAAAAGCATGCAAGATGAACAAAAGTCAGTGTACAAGACGTTTGTTCATCCATACGTGTTGTGAGGAATGATAGGAGTCATACCGGTATATTTTGATAGTCAAGAGAGGTGAGCTGTGGCAGGAATCCTGACGTTTGCTCCATGAGGTCCCTCTATAATGGATTCCTTATGTTGAACATTTCTGAGTGGGAGAAACCTGAACATTCATCACACCCACAACATACCTTGTTTGGTTCAACTTGTCAAGTTTATTCCAGTCCTCTTGAGGTCTTTGAGACCAATTCGTTTTTATATCTCAGGCGTTAGACATGGCTTCCTCTCTATGGTTTTCCCTGGCTTTTTGCCTTCAGTCCTCCTGTTTTCACTGTTTTTTCTGACTTAATTTTCGAGGCTTTAGGAATCTAAGCACTTTACTACTGCTAACCAATGCTAAAGTGTATGGGATCTTTGCTTAAAACATGGTAACATTGGCTTGTCAATAATTGCCATGTTTAATGTGCTGAAAAGTCCCTAGTACATGTGCCCAGGGCCTATAAATGTAATGCTAATGGTGGGCTTGCAGCACTGATTGTAACACCCACTTAAGTAGCACTTTAATAATGGTTCAGGCCTGTTTTTAACTTCCAAGTCGACCTGGCATGTTACCCAATTTACCAGGCCCAAACCTTCCTATTATTACATATAGGTAACCCCTAAGGTAGATCATGGCAGCCCATAGGCAGGGTGCAGTGTATTCTAAACATAGGACATGTTATTTTGAGTTTTACATGTCCTGGTAGTGAAATACTCTTAAAACCGTTTTCCACTACTGAAAGCCCTATCTCTCCCATAGGATAACATTGGGATTATCTTATTTCAGTTTATAAGTGAACTTTCCAAGTGGGCAGATATGGGATCCCAAAATGTGGTGTCTCTGGAATCACAATTTAAAAACACAACGTATGGTGAAGTTGGATGTTAAATTGCAATTCCGAAAATGCCACTTTTAGACAGTTGGATATTTTCTTACTTAACCCATTTGGTGCCTTCTGCCTGTCTCTGAATATACATTTGGGGTGCTTGACATCTAGCTTTGTGCATTCCATCTAGACCGCTTACGTACGACCCATGGGCCATGTACATTCTGAGCCATCCTGGGCAGGAGGGAAGGGATGAGCTGACACATACACCTGAAAGGGCTGCGTCCTGTCCCCACACAAAGGGCTGCATCACCCCCTGAAAGAAAGTCTGGAGCCAGGGTAGAAATGGCAGGGTCTTGTGCACTTCAAAGGCATCTCTTTGAGGTCTCCCTAACTTCAAACCTCTGACACCACCAACTCAGATCACTTCTGGAACTAAGGACATTCTATAAGGAAAAAGGACTGCTGTGATGCTGGAGGTACTGCCACTTTGCTGAACTGCTTTGTTGTATTGGCCTGCTGCCTCTTGCCAGGGACTGAAAGGAACTGGACCTGCATCTCTACATGCCAAAACCTAAGTATCACCAAGGACTTGTTGGCTTGCCTCCTGGTTCTGAAGTCCCAGGGATATCAAAAACTTCACTCCAATCTTCAAACGGCACCTGGACTTTACTTGCTGCAAGTCGTGCTCAGCCAAGTGGTGCCAACCCAGACCAGGGCCCTTGGAAGTGAGTATAAAATCCTGCAACTGGCAAAACCCTTGCATCAATGCCATTGTGCTGATCAGAACCAACACATCTCCTGCTACGAGATTAGGATCGATTAATCACCGCTGTTGTAGGGACTAGATCTGCTCACCGCACTCAGAACTGCAACAGCGCTTTCAGAACTAATGCTACAGAACCGATACATCGCCTCTACAGCGTGGAAAAACCTGGTGCATCGCAATCGGAACGGGCGCACTTCAGAACCAGTGCTTTGCTCATAGAACCGTAGCATTGCCTCAGTTGCTTGGAGAAACCAGACGCAGCACCCCAACTGGGTGGGGATCCCCGACACATCACTTGGCTGCACTCCACACCTTCTGCGACACAAACTAAGGTACTCTTGTTCAGTGAGCCTAGGTGGGTTGCTATATCTGGCCTGTGCTCCATCGCGGTCGGCGTGAGCTCTTCACTTTGTCCCGGTCCGGGGGACCAATAAACTTGTTAAGTGCTACTTGCTTCTAAGTGCAATTTTTGCATTTTAATCAACTAAAATTCATATGTCGACTTCTACTAATTGGTTTTTTTTTGTTTTGGTCTTGTTGTATTTTTAAAATTATACTTTATGTTTCTAATCTGGTGTGGAATGTTTTGTGGTGTTTTCACTGTTTTACTGTTTGATGTGTTGCACAAATACTTTACACATTGACTCCTGAGTTAAACATGACTGCACTGTGCCAAACTATCATAGGGTGAGCATAGGTTAAATTAAGGTGTGTTTGTGACCCACCCCGACTAGAATTGTGGATCCTGCTTAAACAGATTGCAGATAACCATGGGCTATGAACTCCGCTCCGCCAGCAGAGATTTAGTAACTCGCATTTCATTGAAAACATGGAATCAGACTCCGCTTCATAGTGGAGTTAGCTACTACACCCACATCCCCTTGATAAAACAACTTTACCTTTACATACTAAAAAGCATATAACAAATTCACAAAAGTGAACTTTGAAAAATACCTGGCAATGAGAGGGGTGATGATTTTGGGGTCACCCCTAACCTAGGGAGAGGGCAAGCAGATGCCTGAACGATTCGATGGTGGTCCCATCCTCCTAGGACCACCCCAAGCAAAGTTATGGGCAAAAACACAATGCCAACCAAAGGCCCAGCAAAGCATAATGGGGCTAGATTCTAGAGTTTAGTGCATAGAATGAACCCTGCCCTTCATATTTATTCAAGAAGACGCCACCGTTTTGTGCCATACCTCTACTCAACTGGAGTACTTTCTACTAGATAATCAGTAAGTGCTACCTCGTTGGGTAGATGTATAGTGCTTTTACTACACTACAGCTGCCTAAAGTGCCAGAGAGTTGTCTACAGCGACCAGGTGTGTGTTACTATGCAATTGCGCCGAAGGGCGCAGGGGTCCCTTGAGTGAGCTGTCCATCATAGTGGGTAAATGGCGGGAAGACGGTGCACACCGCGAGTGTGTGGGCGGGGCCAAACGGACGGGGCTTCCATGCGAGTGCACATGCCTCTTGTGTGTATAAAAGGTCATAGACCGATCAGAGCAGCAGATGAAGATACAGAAGCTCCTGGCCACAGGAACAGCACGAGGATTGCGCTCGTGAAAGTCAAGGATGCAAAGGCCTCTGTCCAGCATCACAGCTGATTTTCGATGGTATATTTGGGAAGAAGGCACATCTTCCTGGCCTGTTGTAACTATTTTACGATGGCGCCGGCAAGCTGCCAGCGCCATCCTAAAATAGTTACTAAATTAGCTTTAACAGGAAGCTCTAATAGATAAAATAAAGCAGGTGCTCGAGCACCTGCTTTATTTTATCTATTAGAGCTTCCTGTTGAAGCTAACTTAGTAACTATTTTAGGATGGCGCTGGCAGCTTGCCGGCGCCATCGTAAAATAGTTACAACAGGCCAGCAAGGCTTGAACTTTTGCCCCCGGAATCCACCGCTCGCGGATTTGCGAATTCGCGGTAAATTCGCGGGAGTTCGCGGATCGCGAATTTACCGAAAATTCGCAAAATCCGCGAGCGTAACGTATTTTCCGCCCATGCTTACAGAAAACCTGCTTCTGAAACTTCAATGGTCAGAGAGAGGGATAGCCCTGAGGGAGACACCCGGAACCTACAGGGGAGAATGTGGCTGAACTGGGGAAGCTTCCTGAGCTGGCCAACTGGCAGCAGGAAGGGGGTCCTGTCAGGCAGGAATCCTGCAAGGTGCAGAAGAAATGCCCTACTCTTGTGTGTCTTTGGCAGCAGACTGAGACCCAGGCAGCAGATGACGCCTCTGGAAAACACCTGAATTATTGGAAGAATAGTCTCCTATATAGTGAACCTAAGGCTCAACCTGTGTGTTGCTGGTAACCCAGTGCTTCAGGGACTTCCTGCTGGGGCTTGCTCAGGATGTGCCACTAGTAGGTCGTTTGGGGCAAGGCAAAACCTTTGACAAGCTTGCTACCCACTTTTATTGGCCTCTAACAAGGAAAGCCTCAGATGTGTTCTGTCAGTTATGTCCTACCTGCCAACCGAGTCGCAAGTCAGGATGGAAGTTAAAGGCCCCCCTGCAAATTTTTCCTGCCATTAGCACCCCCTTTGAAAGAGACGGAATTGACACTATGGGGTCTCTGGAGCCCAAGACAGCCATGGGTAACAGATGAATTCTAGTCTTGGTGGGCCATGCCACCCAGTACTTGGTAGCTATCCCTCTGAGGACTGTGACTGTGCCTGCCAGGGTCAGGGCGTTGATGGGGAGCTTTACCCATTTGTATTTCCCCAGGAAGACGGTTTCTGACCGGGGTACAAACTTCATGTCTGGGTACATGAAGGCCATGTGGGAGGAGTGTGGGGTAACGTACAAGTTCTCAACTCCTTACCACCCACAAACCAATGGGTTTGGATGAAAGGTTCAACTGAACCCTAGAATGTATGATTAAGGGGCTACAAGAAACCATGAAGCATAAGTGGGATGTCCTCCTGCCATGTCTTTCGTTTACCGACAGGGAGGTACCACAGAAGAGGATTGGCTTCAGCCCCTTTGAAATTCTGTACAGGCAGCCTGCGAGAGGACCTCTCAGTTTGGTCAAGGAAGGCTGGGAGTAAGCTCTCAAGAAGCCACTCCAGAATGTAGTTAGCTACAGGCAGCATGCTTCTAGAAACACACAGGAGAATCTGGAACCCAGCCAAGAGGACATGAAATGTTGGAATGACCAGAATACCACTCTGGTTGAGTTTCAGCGTGCCCAAAATGTGTGGGTGATGAAGCCCGTTGAGCCCAGGGCTCTTCAAAATGTCTGATCTGGACATTATGAGGTGAAGGAGTGCAAGAGAGATGTCACCTACTTGCTGGACCTAAACGTTCCCAGGAACCCTTCAAGGGTGCTACATGGCATTTAACTCAAGCCCCACTTCAAGATGCCTGAGTTTACCATGTTCTTGGTCACTTATGATGGAATGGAAGAGGAGAGTGAACCTCTCCTGACCTCCTTTCTTAAAAAGGAGCAGAATGAGTGAGTAGAGGGTATCAGCCTCTCCCTTACACTGACCCTAGATCAATAGAGAGACTGTCACCAGTTGCTGGGACAGTTTACATCTCTGCTCTCACTTACCCCTGGGATCACTACACGGTGTACCCATGATGTTGATAATGGGGAGGGCATGCCTGTGGAACATAATTTACAGTGTATATGACACAGTGAAAGCCGGCATCAAAGAGAAGGTCTACATGAAGTTGGCATTAGGGGTTAATTAGCCCTCAAACAGACCTTGGTCCGGCCCAGGGTTGTTGGTACCCAAGGCTGCCAAGTTCCCCAGCACATTTGACTGAACGTCTGGTACTTTCAGATTGCCTTAGCCGAGCGGGCTAAAGACTGTTCTGCATTCTCAACCCCAGAAGGGCACTTCCAGTTTCGGGTCATGCCCTTCAGGGTAAAGAGCCCTCCTGCCACCTTCCTGAGGTTGAACTTCAGTACCACCTACCTAGACAACATTGTGGTCTTCAGTTCTAGCTGAGGGGACCAACTGTGCCAGCTCTACGAAGTGCTTTAGGCTCTGCAGTGAGTGCCATATAGGGCAGGGTTCAGTGGTCTACTCGGGGCACCAAGTAGGAGGTGACAAGGTGCAGCCCCTACTGGCCAAACTCTTATCCATTCTGACTTGGGAAGCCCCCAAGACCCAAATAGAGGTGAGAGCCTTCTTAGGCCCCACTGGTTATTACAGGAGATTCATCAAGGGATATGGTACCATTGTTAGCCCCTTGACAGAGCTGCATTCCAAGAAGCAGCCACATCAGGTGATCTGGTCAGAGGTGTGCTAGAAAGCTATTGACACCCTGAAGGTGGCCATGTGCACAGCACCTGTGCTCAAGGCCCCTCACATCTAACAAGAATTAATTGTACAGAGAGACGCCTTAGAGCATGGCATAGGGGCCCTGCTCTCACAGGTGAAGGAGGATGGCCTGGGTCAACCTCTAGCCTTCCTCAGGAGGAGGTTACTTCCCAGGGAACAGAGGTGTAGCACAATAGAGAATGAAGCATTTGCTGCAGTCTAGGAGCTGAAGAAGCTAAAGCCATACCTGTTTGGTACCAACTTCTGAGTACAGACAGACCACAGGCCCCTCAGGTGGTTAATGCAAATAAGGGGTGAGAATACTAAACTGTTGAGGTGATCAATCTCCCTTCAGAGAATGGACTTTATTGTGATACACCGTCCTGGCACCAACCACCCCCCTATGCTGGTGGTCTCTCCAGGTTCTTCCGCCTTAGGGAAAACTCCCAAGGGGTCGGATAGCTCTCCCCCACTTAGCGCTAGGGAGCAACACATGTTAGACCTGGTATCCTTGGCGTGGTTTCCCCTGACCTTTTTCCTTCAGACCTCCTGTCTTTACTGTTTTTGCTGGCTTTAGGAATCTGAGCACTTTACCACTGCTAACCAGATATAAAGTGCATGTGCTCTTTACTTAAAACATGGTAACATTGACTTGCCCACAATTGGCATATTTAATTTACTTCTAAGTCCCTGGTACTGATAAAGATCAATTTACAATGGTCAGGCGATTTCAGTAGTTGTTTCCTAAGTTAAATTTGCCCGGCGTAAAACGCCTCTAATACCATACGAAGTTATTCAATAAAGAGGCAGGCGCTGGAGACTGGAAGACAGGAAACAAGTTTTATTCCGACGGAGTAGAACACGTCAGATCGGACAACAAGGTATCGTCTCGAGGTGCTCTCTCAACCTCTCTGAGACCTGGTCTTTTATACACTGGTTTAAGACATGTGAACGTCCTTTATTACAACAGGGACATTGTAGAGCATGAGAATGACATCAGAACGATACCCCCGACACCCCCCAGTTCCAGCCCATTCCAACACATGACAACAGTAGAGACCCTTTCCCCTCATATGATTGGGAGGGGCTATCACGCAGCTGAGTGTTCTGCCGATCTCTTTGGAATGTGTGCGCCTGATCGAATCTCCGGGGGTGGGGATGTCATGATCAATAGTGGCCTCTTTCAGGAGAGGCGAGTGCATACGGTAATGGGCAATAAACTGTATCCTCAGGCTAAGGGATGACCAGCAGTCAGTGCTGACGTTCAGGCTCAGAGGAAGGGGTCATCAAAGGAGGGGTATTCATGGACGGAAAGGAGGTGTTGGTCAGGCGCGGGGTGCGATTCCCTGGGACAGAGTCATGGGAGGGGAGGGTTCATGACTTGTGCATGCGAGTGCGGGGGCAGCCAGGGTGCGCGGGGAAGGCTTGCATGTTCAGGGAAGTGTGCTGACGGGCGATCGTGAACAGGGAGACCATGGTACCTAAAATGGCTGTCGTGTATGCTCGTACGTGGGTCTGCAAGATGGCGTAGATGTTGTTCAATACACGAACTAAAATTCCACAGTCCTCCCTTTAACATGTCTCGCCAGCTTGTCAGTTCGGATCGATCCCCATGAGACCACGTACCTCTACCTCGTATAGGGGACTCATGTGCTCAGGTTTACAGTTCAAAGTCTTCGGGCACAGACAGTTGGAAATGAGTGCACATAAAGATGGTAAACATTGAATACCTAAACAACACCCACATAGTATCATGATTGGTATTAGTAAAAACGTGAACAGTCTCCATCCCCAGTTCTTTAAAGTGTCCCAGAACCAGCCTCCAAGCGACCATCCTTCCTGTTCCTGGTGAACCTCCGAGGACAGTCTGTGGAGGTGTTCGATTGCTTTGTAGACTGAAGGTGAGTTATCTGGTACGTAGGTGCAACAGCTGGAGCCGATGATACGGCATGCACCTCCACGGTCGGCCAGAACCACATCTAGAACAAGACGGTTTTGAAGAGCCACCAGGCGGACTGCCTGAAGTTCAGCCGTGTTGTTGGCGAGGATGCCAGCGGTGATATTAATGGTTGTTTCTAATGCCTGAGTTAGGTGTCGGATTGCGCGGCTATTGGCCATTGGTCCCCACAGAGGAACAAGTCCCTTTGCTGCATCCAGGAACTGTGCTCCGGTGGAGTCGGCTTGTTCAACATCTCCAGCGCGCTTTTGCCGGTGGTGGTTGGCTGGAGCCACATACGTGGGAGGAAGAATGAAGGCGATGTAGCACGTACCCTTCCAGCCTTTTGGGAGCCACGTGTAAGCTTTGGTGCCACAAACAAAGTACATATTCGGGGAAGCAACAAAGGAGGGGGGGTCAGCTGAGACCAATGTTTTGGTGATGCGGCAAGAACTGTGACCCACCAGCTGCGTCCCTTGTCCTTCGAGGCATACGAGTCCTGTGACATTGATGACAGACAGGGCTGCAGTCAGGGTGGCAGCCGTTTGTTTCCGCAGGTGGGAGAAGGTGGATCTGGCTGGATTGTGGAGCACCTGCATTTCAACCCTTTCTTTGGCAGGGATGTTCGTAAGGAAGGTTGAACCTGAAATTGCGGGACAAAAGGGCTTTCCTGTGTTGTTCAGCCAGAACCCATAGTAGAAGTGCGACACTGTCTGACCAGAAGCGGCGTTGTCCTTGTGGCTTTCTTGCATGAGGATCAACCAGGCGAGGCAAGAGCCGTGGACTGAGAAAGGTGAAGGAATAAAGGGGATGGAGTGTCCGGTAGCATGTGGGAGCAACCCACAGATCCAGCAGTTTGTGGCATTTGCAGCAAGGTTGTGCTGGTGCAACAGTTGTACAAAGGAATTGTTCCAGAATTCCCTACGCCTTTCTCGAAGCTGAGGTGAAAGGGTGATCAGGTGGTGCTCTTTCACGGTGGTTGGCTGGACAGTGGTTGGCAACATTTGGCGAGCGGGTGTGCTTTCCTCCAGGATCCAGAAGGAAGTCATGAGGAGGAGGCAAAAGAGGAAGACAATGAAGAAGGCGATTGTCTTTGATTTGTGCAAATTGTCAGTCTTTGGGTTCCTGTAGTGGGTATTTCCTGTTGCTTCCGACGTCTTCTTATCTGGCGCTTCCATCATCTTCTTATCTGGCGCTTCCATCATCTTCATTTTCAAGGTGCTCGGTAGTGGGCAGAACCACAGACTTAGTTTAGCTTCTCTTCAGGTAACCCTTGGTTGCTTTGGGTCACCGTTCTGAGATTTTTAACTTAGTCAGTGGCCTACTTAGCCGAAGCTCCCTCCTTTCGACGCAGGAAATACCCTTCTCGAGATGGCACAGTGGGATCAGAGTGTTTTGCAAGTTCAAGTGCCTCGGTATCAGGATAGCAGTTCAGTGATGGTCGGTCTTTGTTCAGGAGCTCTTCCTGGGTGCTGATGTTGTCTGTCGTGGCCAGGGTCGAGGAAATCTTCTTGCAGTGGTGCGCATGCAGCCAGTTCTTTTTCCCCTCCACTCGAAGAGCCGTCCGAGTGGTGATCAGTACTTGCCAGGGGCCCGTCCACCGGGGTTCCAGACTCTTCGCTCGTTGAAAGTTCCGGATCAAGATATAGTCTCCCGGTTGGATATTGTGACCGGGACCCCTGGAAGTATCGGGGATGGCCTGCTGCACCTGTTGATGAATGACAGACAATGTCTTGGTTAACTTGTACAAATAATCTGACAGCAGGACGTCGGGGACGTCATGAATGGAGGTTGGTTTGGGGGCAGTCCAGAGGTTCATAGGCCGTACAAACACAACTTCGTAGGGGGTCAAGTGATGCTTAGTGGGGGTGGAGCGCATCGATAGCAATGCCAGTGGAAGGGCATCTGGCCACTTGAGTCCTGTGGTGGCCACTATTTTTGACAGTTTCAGTTTCAGTGTAGCGTTGTGTCGTTCAACCAGGCCAGCGGATTGGGGGTGGAAGACCGCATGGAACCTTTGTTTGACCCCCAACCCCTTCAGGATAAGTTGGATAACTTCAGCTATGAAGTGGGGGCCATTGTCGCTCCATAAAATTCGACAAAGGCCGTAGCGAGGGAAAAACTCCTTCAGTAGTACTTTGGCAGTAGTCATGGCAGTGTTATCACGGGTCGGATAGGCTTCCACCCATTTGCTGAAGGCACATACAATGACTAATACGTACTTCAAGCCTTGGCACCTCTCTAATTGGATGTAATCCATCTGGAGGACCTCAAAGGGATGGTCGGGGATCCCAAACCCTCCCCGGGGTACCACAGTTCCTTTCCCGGGGTTGTGTTGTAAGCAGATAAGGCACTGTTGGACTAGGCGTTTGGCTGAGTCGGGGATCTTGCCGTTGTGCCAGACTTTGGAAATGAGTTCGATCATGGGGGCAGAACCTATGTGTGCAGGGGAATGTGCCATTGTCAGTATGGGGATCAAGTATGCATCAGGCAGCAACCATTTGCTTGTGTCCTTTGTCCGCCAGCAGCCTTCATCGTCCCTTAGACCCACCCGTGCCCACTCAGTCAGTTCGTGTGGTGTGCTGGTCGATTGGATATCCCTGATCGTTTCCCTAGCGTTGGTCCATTTTTCTGCTTGTGACCTGGTCACATACATGCGTGTCGTGGCCCTATTCTCAGCTGTGGTTCGGGCAGTGATGTCGGCTAGTGCGTTTCCCTGTCCAACTAAATCTGTCACCTTCTTGTGTGCCTGACATTTGATCACTGCTAATCGTGTGGGGAGAAGGACTGCTTCAATCAGGGCGGAGACTAAATCTCCGTGAAGGATGGGTGTACCATGGGACGTCAGGAATCCCCTTTCCCTCCACAGGATCCCAAAATGATGAACTACCCCGAAGGCGTACTGGCTGTCCGTGTAAATGTTCGCCGTGGTTCCTGCTGCTATGATACATGCTCGTGTGAGGGCAATTAGTTCTGCTGCCTGTGCGGATCGTTGTGTGATGCAAGCAGTTTCAACTATTGTTCGAGCAGTCGTTACCGCATAGGCAGCAGAAGTGGTGCCGTCTGGGATTTTGATGCAAGAGCCATCTACCCATAGTTCTCCGTCAGGATCTGTGAAAGCAATGTCTCGGAGGTCAATTCTACTCCTAGTCTGCTCGTCTGTAAGAGTCACGCAGTCGTGTATAGGGGGCACATCGGGGTCGTTTTCGGGCAAGGGTAACAGTGTAGCAGGATTTAATGTCGTGCATCTCTTCAGAGTGATGTGGGGCGCAAGCAAAGTCAATTCGTATCCTGTCAGTCGTGCACTAGTCAGATGTTGAGTCCTTGTCTGGTTCAAAAGTGTGTCAACTGCATGGGGTACTAATACTGTGAGAGAGTTCGAAAGTACAATTCCCTCACTCTGTCGGATAGAGACAGCAGCAGCGGCTACTGCTCGAAGGCAGGCTGGTAGAGCTCTGGCGACTGGATCAAGAGTGGCAGAGAAGTAGGCACAAGGGCGCTGTTTGGTGCCGTTGGGCTGGGTTAGAACGGACAATGCGCATCCCTCCCTTTCGTGAGTGTAGAGGGAGAAGGGCTTGGAGTAATCTGGTGTTCCTAGAACGGGTGCCGAGCAAAGGGCATCTCGCAACTCCTTAAAGGATGCTTGGCATTTGGGGGTCCACGGGAGTGGGAACGGAACATCTTTGGCCAACAGGGAAAGTAGGGGTTTTATAATGAGACTGAAATTTGGTAGCCATTGTCGGCAGAAAGAAGTAAGGCCTACTAATGAACGGACTTGCTTCTGTGTTTTTGGAATAGGGGTGTCTAGGATGGTTTGGATTCGGTCGGGTGTAAGTTTTCTCCCTTCTTTGGACAGGAGATGACCTAGGTATGTTACTTGGGACTGACAGAACTGCAGTTTCTTTTTGGAGACTTTGTGGCCATTCTCCGCGAGAAAGTGCAAGAGTTGGATAGTGGCTGTGATTGCAAGTGGAGTGGTGTCGGCCGCCAAAAGGATATCATCGACATATTGGATCAACACCACTCCATCTGGTAGCTGGACGGCGTCCAACTGCCTTTTTAGGGCCTGGCTGTAAATGCTGGGACTTTCAGTGTAGCCCTGGGGGGCTCTACAAAATCGGTATGAACGGTTTTTTAAAGTGAAGCCGAAGAGATAACGGCTGTCTGGATGGATGGGGATAGAGAAAAATGCATTTTTAAGATCTATAACGGTGAAGGTGGTGGCAGTGGACGGGATGAGGGTCAGAATGGTGGCGATGTCTGAGACTACGGGGTACTGTGGCACCACCACTTTGTTGACTTCTCGCAGGTCGATGATGAAGTGGTACGCTTTCTCATCCCCCTCACCTTGCTTCTTAACAATGGGTAGGATAGGACTATTGCAGACATTACTAACCACTTCCTCTACCACTCCTGCATTTACCAAGGACTGAATAATCGCTACCATGCCTTCTCGCCTTCGGGCGATATCCGGTACTGTGGGAGTTTCGGGAGTATTGCATCTGGTCGAACAGTTATGTGTACAGGATCGATCATCATTCGTCCTACATCCGAGTCGTTTCTGGCCCACAGGTGCAGGGGTAGCGAATCGAGCAAGGATAGGTCAGCATCTGTTAAAGTGTACATATGTCGTGCGGGGTAGGGTCCGGACATGTTCGGGTTGTCGTACAGGATAACTCGGACTCCTTCCGGGGAACACCTAATAGTAGCTCGGAAATGTTTCAGTAAATCAATACCCATAATAGCGTCAGGGGAGTTGGAGGAGAGCAGAAACGTCGTGTCAGTAGGATTGTTTCCTAGGTCAAAGGAGATAGGTACAGACAGGGGATTAGTGGAGGGCGTCCCATCGAAACCTATCGAGGTAATGTGTGAGCCAGACAAGGGTGCCCTTGGAATCAGTCGTTTTGATAACACACTACGTGTCGCTCCAGTGTCTACCAAAAATGGAGACTTTGTACCCAGGACCTTAGCAGTGACATAAGGACCTTGCTGGTCAACACAGAGCTCGACTGGATCCCTCCCTTGCCCCTGGCAGTCCTATGCAGAGTCGTGATCATTGTAGCCATCGGACTGTTGGCACTGATTCTGTCGGGGGCGGTCAAATGTGTTTGGTCTACCAGATCCGTCATTGGTGGTGTCGTGGGTCTGTCCTCGTCCCTGCCCTCCAGTTTTGGGGCCATTTGCCATGTCCCTTGTCTCTTTATTTTTAATCAGTTCTCGAAGGGCTAGGCATTGAGACTTCCAATGTCCAAATTCTTTACAAAATGCGCATTGGTTCTCATCAAGGTCGGTTCGTGGAGCGCCAGGGGTGGGGTTGCGGTCTCTAGGGGTCGAATTCCTAGGGGCATTTGACTGGTAGTTTCCCCTATACCGTTCCCTCCCTGTGGTCACTCCCTGTAGTTGTGCAATCATTACTCGTTCCTTTAGGTCCTTTTTCTTCTTCTCAGTTGCCCTTTCGTTCTCGTTCTTTTGGTGTTCGTAATACTGAGCCATCTGAAGGATAGCTGCAGGTTTAGAGGCTCCCCAACTACTTTCGCTAGTCTGTAACTTTTGGGAGACCTCTTGCGATAGCCCCTTTACGTAGTTCTGCACGAATAGGTGTTGTCCGGTTGCAGTGGTCATGTCTTGGCCACTGTAGTCGGAGAACACTGTTTCAAATCGTGAGAAGTATTCTGATACGTCCTCCTGAGGTTTCTGGCGGCAGGCCGTGACTATCGACCAGTCTACCTTCTTTTCTGGGATCAACGTTTTTAGTTTCTGCACTATTTTGTCGGGGAGTTCCAATATGTCTTTTACAGGTTTCTTTCCGGGCTCTCGCTGCCTATCTAGTTCATCGAGTTTTGTCCAGGTGTGTCCGAACAGATCTGTGTGGTCGGCTCTCCGGATTTGCTTCCACACATCAGCCGGCAGACACAACCCGAAAAACAAATCCATGTCTGCTAGAGTCATTATGGTTGAGCCCAAGGCTGTGCCTAATTCGGTATAGAATGCTGTAGGGTTCTTTCTTAAATCGGGCAGGGTTTGTCTAAAAGTTAAAATATCTTGCCGATCCCATGGTTGGTAAACCCAGTTGTACACAACCCTCCCTTTGGCATCTGCATGGTTGATATCATCGTTTGTTCCCTGACCTCTTGGGGGAACCCAATAGGGGGCGGCTTCTCTGATAGGCATCATGGTGTTGGCTGTTTCTAATGAGGGCTCAATCGTCTCAGGGACTGTGATCTTGACCTCTGGTTTCTGTTCCGCGAGGTGGCGGAAGACCTCAAGCGTTTGCATGAAGAGGTCCGTCACATCACTTTCAGCCCCATCTCCGACATCAACCCTTCTATATAGAGCCGTCACTTTAGCAGGACCCTTAGTCTGGTACCTATCCTCATACGCGTTCAGGGTGTGGTAGCTGAACCGTAAAATAAAATGCCGTCTGTGACTACCGGCATGCGAGTTGTGCATATTCATCGTATATTCTTCGCTCTCCTTTCGTTCTACCAGGGTTTTTGCTATTTGGTTGATTCCATCCCGCTCATCTTTGCTCAACCTGTTTGGTCTGGCTGTTAGATGCCTGCTGATCTCATGCTCATCTGCTGTTGTTACCAACGCGGTTGGTGCGAAGGCCGTAAGAGCCGGGGCACTAGCGCTAGGGTTACTCACACCTGCATTTTGAACTGGTGAGTGTTGTGCTAGAGGTTGGCTGGGAGCATAAGGAGGAGGCATGTAGATAATTGGAGGACCGAGCAGTAACTCGTCATTTGCTCGCCGTTTGGAGGGAATCTCCGGGTAGAGCGCAGCGGTGGTCCTGACAGGGCATTGACCTGTCAGTCCTGATTCTTGCGTTTGTTTAACTTTCTCTCTTCTTCTTATTTCTTCATCTAGTTCTTTTGCGGCTAGATGGGCTGCTTTTCGTAATTCTTTCACTGTTTTTACTTCCTCTCTTTTCCTGCGATGGTCTGCTTCTTTGCGCCACATGCCAATACTAACGAGCATAGTGGGCGTTACCTTATTTATTTTTACAGCTGCTTCTAGTGTTTTTATTTTATTTTCATCAAAAGAACCTATCAGTGGCCACTGGTTTTTAGGATCCCTTTTTGTATATTTATGCCATAACTTACTATAAGCTATAGCGACTAGTCCTTGCTTAGTAAACATGTCCTTATTAGGGGTGCCCTCCAGTGGAGCTGGATGGTTCATCTCTAATAAGCGGTCCGGGTTGACCCAACTATGAGCCAATGGGGAGAAGATAGGCATGACGGATTACAATGGGGGGCAAAAGCCTGCACTACCTATCTTTTCACTATTTGCAAAGACTGGACAGAATATTCTATTCTACGCTGTTTGCAAACAGAGAATACCTCCAGAAAGAACCAATTCCAAACAGTCAATGTTTGGGCAAACAATCAATCAATGAGGAACGAAATAGGTACGACGTGTTAAAGGTTTGCGTTACCTACCCTTCACTCTCTGCAAAGGGAGAGAGAATATTCCTATTCTTCCCCGTTTGCAGGCAGAGAAGATTCCTAAGAGAACCAACTTCGAACAATTCAATGCTCGATTCAATCAATCAATCAATGGGGAGAAAAAATAGGCACGACGTGTTAAAGTTTTGCGTTGCCTACCCTTCACTATCTACAAAGACTAAACAGAGTATGGCGATTCTGTGTTTGTTTGCAAATAGAGAATCTCCCAGAAGCAATCAATAGGTAATACTAGTATTTTCAAACAATCAATCAATCAATTTCGCAATTTGTCGTGTGTCACGACCTTACCCGGACCGCATGGACAGTTTCTCGTCTTCCGCTTCCAGCGCCTGATCGTCCTCTATTCTCTGTTGCTATCGCGGCACTCCTGGTGGTTCCCAGTCAGGACCGTAGATCACTCGGGAGAGGTCTGCTCGGAATCAGTGAAGTTCAGATGATCGGCTGTCAGACGAGGGTCTATCGGACAGGAGCTCTTCCGATCGGTGCAGTCGTTCACTCTGTCGTCGGGACCTCTCCCACTGGATCCACGTGTCGCTGATGGGCCCCGCGTTTGGGACGCCAATTGATAAAGATCAATTTACAATGGTCAGGCGATTTCAGTAGTTGTTTCCTAAGTTAAATTTGCCCGGCGTAAAACGCCTCTAATACCATACGAAGTTATTCAATAAAGAGGCAGGCGCTGGAGACTGGAAGACAGGAAACAAGTTTTATTCCGACGGAGTAGAACACGTCAGATCGGACAACAAGGTATCGTCTCGAGGTGCTCTCTCAACCTCTCTGAGACCTGGTCTTTTATACACTGGTTTAAGACATGTGAACGTCCTTTATTACAACAGGGACATTGTAGAGCATGAGAATGACATCAGAACGATACCCCCGACACCCCCCAGTTCCAGCCCATTCCAACTTGTGACAACAGTAGAGACCCTTTCCCCTCATATGATTGGGAGGGGCTATCACGCAGCTGAGTGTTCTGCCGATCTCTTTGGAATGTGTGCGCCTGATCGAATCTCCGGGGGTGGGGATGTCATGATCAATAGTGGCCTCTTTCAGGAGAGGCGAGTGCATACGGTAATGGGCAATAAACTGTATCCTCAGGCTAAGGGATGACCAGCAGTCAGTGCTGACGTTCAGGCTCAGAGGAAGGGGTCATCAAAGGAGGGGTATTCATGGACGGAAAGGAGGTGTTGGTCAGGCGCGGGGTGCGATTCCCTGGGACAGAGTCATGGGAGGGGAGGGTTCATGACTTGTGCATGCGAGTGCGGGGGCAGCCAGGGTGCGCGGGGAAGGCTTGCATGTTCAGGGAAGTGTGCTGACGGGCGATCGTGAACAGGGAGACCATGGTACCTAAAATGGCTGTCGTGTATGCTCGTACGTGGGTCTGCAAGATGGCGTAGATGATGTTCAATACACGAACTAAAATTCCACAGTCCTCCCTTTAACATGTCTCGCCAGCTTGTCAGTTCGGATCGATCCCCATGAGACCACGTACCTCTACCTCGTATAGGGGACTCATGTGCTCAGGTTTACAGTTCAAAGTCTTCGGGCACATACAGTTGGAAATGAGTGCACATAAAGATGGTAAACATTGAATACCTAAACAACACCCACATAGTATCATGATTGGTATTAGTAAAAACGTGAACAGTCTCCATCCCCAGTTCTTTAAAGTGTCCCAGAACCAGCCTCCAAGCGACCATCCTTCCTGTTCCTGGTGAACCTCCGAGGACAGTCTGTGGAGGTGTTCGATTGCTTTGTAGACTGAAGGTGAGTTATCTGGTACGTAGGTGCAACAGCTGGAGCCGATGATATGGCATGCACCTCCACGGTCGGCCAGAACCACATCTAGAACAAGACGGTTTGGAAGAGCCACCAGGCGGACTGCCTGAAGTTCAGCCGTGTTGTTGGCGAGGATGCCAGCGGTGATATTAATGGTTGTTTCTAATGCCTGAGTTAGGTGTCGGATTGCGCGGCTATTGGCCATTGGTCCCCACAGAGGAACAAGTCCCTTTGCTGCATCCAGGAACTGTGCTCCGGTGGAGTCGGCTTGTTCAACATCTCCAGCGCGCTTTTGCCGGTGGTGGTTGGCTGGAGCCACATACGTGGGAGGAAGAATGAAGGCGATGTAGCACGTACCCTTCCAGCCTTTTGGGAGCCACGTGTAAGCTTTGGTGCCACAAACAAAGTACATATTCGGGGAAGCAACAAAGGAGGGGGGGTCAGCTGAGACCAATGTTTTGGTGATGCGGCAAGAACTGTGACCCACCAGCTGCGTCCCTTGTCCTTCGAGGCATACGAGTCCTGTGACATTGATGACAGACAGGGCTGCAGTCAGGGTGGCAGCCGTTTGTTTCCGCAGGTGGGAGAAGGTGGATCTGGCTGGATTGTGGAGCACCTGCATTTCAACCCTTTCTTTGGCAGGGATGTTCGTAAGGAAGGTTGAACCTGAAATTGCGGGACAAAAGGGCTTTCCTGTGTTGTTCAGCCAGAACCCATAGTAGAAGTGCGACACTGTCTGACCAGAAGCGGCGTTGTCCTTGTGGCTTTCTTGCATGAGGATCAACCAGGCGAGGCAAGAGCCGTGAACTGAGAAAGGTGAAGGAATAAAGGGGATGGAGTGTCCGGTAGCATGTGGGAGCAACCCACAGATCCAGCAGTTTGTGGCATTTGCAGCAAGGTTGTGCTGGTGCAACAGTTGTACAAAGGAATTGTTCCAGAATTCCCTACGCCTTTCTCGAAGCTGAGGTGAAAGGGTGATCAGGTGGTGCTCTTTCACGGTGGTTGGCTGGACAGTGGTTGGCAACATTTGGCGAGCGGGTGTGCTTTCCTCCAGGATCCAGAAGGAAGTCATGAGGAGGAGGCAAAAGAGGAAGACAATGAAGAAGGCGATTGTCTTTGATTTGTGCAAATTGTCGGTCTTTGGGTTCCTGTAGTGGGTATTTCCTGTTGCTTCCGACGTCTTCTTATCTGGCGCTTCCATCATCTTCTTATCTGGCGCTTCCATCATCTTCATTTTCAAGGTGCTCGGTAGTGGGCAGAACCACAGACTTAGTTTAGCTTCTCTTCAGGTAACCCTTGGTTGCTTTGGGTCACCGTTCTGAGATTTTTAACTTAGTCAGTGGCCTACTTAGCCGAAGCTCCCTCCTTTCGACGCAGGAAATACCCTTCTCGAGATGGCACAGTGGGATCAGAGTGTTTTGCAAGTTCAAGTGCCTCGGTATCAGGATAGCAGTTCAGTGATGGTCGGTCTTTGTTCAGGAGCTCTTCCTGGGTGCTGATGTTGTCTGTCGTGGCCAGGGTCGAGGAAATCTTCTTGCAGTGGTGCGCATGCAGCCAGTTCTTTTTCCCCTCCACTCGAAGAGCCGTCCGAGTGGTGATCAGTACTTGCCAGGGGCCCGTCCACCGGGGTTCCAGACTCTTCGCTCGTTGAAAGTTCCGGATCAAGATATAGTCTCCCGGTTGGATATTGTGACCGGGACCCCTGGAAGTATCGGGGATGGCCTGCTGCACCTGTTGATAAATGACAGACAATGTCTTGGTTAACTTGTACAAATAATCTGACAGCAGGACGTCGGGGACGTCATGAATGGAGGTTGGTTTGGGGGCAGTCCAGAGGTTCATAGGCCGTCCAAACACAACTTCGTAGGGGGTCAAGTGATGCTTAGTGGGGGTGGAGCGCATCGATAGCAATGCCAGTGGAAGGGCATCTGGCCACTTGAGTCCTGTGGTGGCCACTATTTTTGACAGTTTCAGTTTCAGTGTAGCGTTGTGTCGTTCAACCAGGCCAGCGGATTGGGGGTGGAAGACCGCATGGAACCTTTGTTTGACCCCCAACCCCTTCAGGATAAGTTGGATAACTTCAGCTATGAAGTGGGGGCCATTGTCGCTCCATAAAATTCGACAAAGGCCGTAGCGAGGGAAAAACTCCTTCAGTAGTACTTTGGCAGTAGTCATGGCAGTGTTATCACGGGTCGGATAGGCTTCCACCCATTTGCTGAAGGCACATACAATGACTAATACGTACTTCAAGACTTGGCACCTCTCTAATTGGATGTAATCCATCTGGAGGACCTCAAAGGGATGGTCGGGGATCCCAAACCCTCCTCGGGGTACCACAGTTCCTTTCCCGGGGTTGTGTTGTAAGCAGATAAGGCACTGTTGGACTAGGCGTTTGGCTGAGTCGGGGATCTTGCCGTTGTGCCAGACTTTGGAAATGAGTTCGATCATGGGGGCAGAACCTATGTGTGCAGGGGAATGTGCCATTGTCAGTATGGGGATCAAGTATGCATCAGGCAGCAACCATTTGCTTGTGTCCTTTGTCCGCCAGCAGCCTTCATCGTCCCTTAGACCCACCCGTGCCCACTCAGTCAGTTCGTGTGGTGTGCTGGTCGATTGGATATCCCTGATCGTTTCCCTAGCGTTGGTCCATTTTTCTGCTTGTGACCTGGTCACATACATGCGTGTCGTGGCCCTATTCTCAGCTGTGGTTCGGGCAGTGATGTCGGCTAGTGCGTTTCCCTGTCCAACTAAATCTGTCACCTTCTTGTGTGCCTGACATTTGATCACTGCTAATCGTGTGGGGAGAAGGACTGCTTCAATCAGGGCGGAGACTAAATCTCCGTGAAGGATGGGTGTACCATGGGACGTCAGGAATCCCCTTTCCCTCCACAGGATCCCAAAATGATGAACTACCCCGAAGGCGTACTGGCTGTCCGTGTAAATGTTCGCCAAGGTTCCTGCTGCTATGATACATGCTCGTGTGAGGGCAATTAGTTCTGCTGCCTGTGCGGATCGTTGTGTGATGCAAGCAGTTTCAACTATTGTTCGAGCAGTCGTTACCGCATAGGCAGCAGAAGTGGTGCCGTCTGGGATTTTGATGCAAGAGCCATCTACCCATAGTTCTCCGTCAGGATCTGTGAAAGCAATGTCTCGGAGGTCAATTCTACTCCTAGTCTGCTCGTCTGTAAGAGTCACGCAGTCGTGTATAGGGGGCACATCGGGGTCGTTTTCGGGCAAGGGTAACAGTGTAGCAGGATTTAATGTCGTGCATCTCTTCAGAGTGATGTGGGGCGCAAGCAAAGTCAATTCGTATCCTGTCAGTCGTGCACTAGTCAGATGTTGAGTCCTTGTCTGGTTCAAAAGTGTGTCAACTGCATGGGGTACTAATACTGTGAGAGAGTTCGAAAGTACAATTCCCTCACTCTGTCGGATAGAGACAGCAGCAGCGGCTACTGCTCGAAGGCAGGCTGGTAGAGCTCTGGCGACTGGATCAAGAGTGGCAGAGAAGTAGGCACAAGGGCGCTGTTTGGTGCCGATGGGCTGGGTTAGAACGGACAATGCGCATCCCTCCCTTTCGTGAGTGTAGAGGGAGAAGGGCTTGGAGTAATCTGGTGTTCCTAGAACGGGTGCCGAGCAAAGGGCATCTCGCAACTCCTTAAAGGATGCTTGGCATTTGGGGGTCCACGGGAGTGGGAACGGAACATCTTTGGCCAACAGGGAAAGTAGGGGTTTTATAATGAGACTGAAATTTGGTAGCCATTGTCGGCAGAAAGAAGTAAGGCCTACTAATGAACGGACTTGCTTCTGTGTTTTTGGAATAGGGGTGTCTAGGATGGTTTGGATTCGGTCGGGTGTAAGTTTTCTCCCTTCTTTGGACAGGAGATGACCTAGGTATGTTACTTGGGACTGACAGAACTGCAGTTTCTTTTTGGAGACTTTGTGGCCATTCTCCGCGAGAAAGTGCAAGAGTTGGATAGTGGCTGTGATTGCAAGTGGAGTGGTGTCGGCCGCCAAAAGGATATCATCGACATATTGGATCAACACCACTCCATCTGGTAGCTGGACGGCGTCCAGCTGCCTTTTTAGGGCCTGGCTGTAAATGCTGGGACTTTCAGTGTAGCCCTGGGGGGCTCTACAAAATCGGTATGAACGGTTTTTTAAAGTGAAGCCGAAGAGATAACGGCTGTCTGGATGGATGGGGATAGAGAAAAATGCATTTTTAAGATCTATAACGGTGAAGGTGGTGGCAGTGGACGGGATGAGGGTCAGAATGGTGGCGATGTCTGAGACTACGGGGTACTGTGGCACCACCACTTTGTTGACTTCTCGCAGGTCGATGATGAAGCGGTACGCTTTCTCATCCCCCTCACCTTGCTTCTTAACAATGGGTAGGATAGGACTATTGCAGACATTACTAACCACTTCCTCTACCACTCCTGCATTTACCAAGGACTGAATAATCGCTACCATGCCTTCTCGCCTTCGGGCGATATCCGGTACTGTGGGAGTTTCGGGAGTATTGCATCTGGTCGAACAGTTATGTGTACAGGATCGATCATCATTCGTCCTACATCCGAGTCGTTTCTGGCCCACAGGTGCAGGGGTAGCGAATCGAGCAAGGATAGGTCAGCATCTGTTAAAGTGTACATATGTCGTGCGGGGTAGGGTCCGGACATGTTCGGGTTGTCGTACAGGATAACTCGGACTCCTTCCGGGGAACACCTAATAGTAGCTCGGAAATGTTTCAGTAAATCAATACCCATAATAGCGTCAGGGGAGTTGGAGGAGAGCAGAAACGTCGTGTCAGTAGGATTGTTTCCTAGGTCAAAGGAGATAGGTACAGACAGGGGATTAGTGGAGGGCGTCCCATCGAAACCTATCGAGGTAATGTGTGAGCCAGACAAGGGTGCCCTTGGAATCAGTCGTTTTGATAACACACTACGTGTCGCTCCAGTGTCTACCAAAAATGGAGACTTTGTACCCAGGACCTTAGCAGTGACATAAGGACCTTGCTGGTCAACACAGAGCTCGACTGGATCCCTCCCTTGCCCCTGGCAGTCCTATGCAGAGTCGTGATCATTGTAGCCATCGGACTGTTGGCACTGATTCTGTCGGGGGCGGTCAAATGTGTTTGGTCTACCAGATCGGTCATTGGTGGTGTCGTGGGTCTGTCCTCGTCCCTGCCCTCCAGTTTTGGGGCCATTTGCCATGTCCCTTGTCTCTTTATTTTTAATCAGTTCCCGAAGGGCTAGGCATTGAGACTTCCAATGTCCAAATTCTTTACAAAATGCGCATTGGTTCTCATCAAGGTCGGTTCGTGGAGCGCCAGGGGTGGGGTTGCGGTCTCTAGGGGTCGAATTCCTAGGGGCATTTGACTGGTAGTTTCCCCTATACCGTTCCCTCCCTGTGGTCACTCCCTGTAGTTGTGCAATCATTACTCGTTCCTTTAGGTCCTTTTTCTTCTTCTCAGTTGCCCTTTCGTTCTCGTTCTTTTGGTGTTCGTAATACTGAGCCATCTGAAGGATAGCTGCAGGTTTAGAGGCTCCCCAACTACTTTCGCTAGTCTGTAACTTTTGGGAGACCTCTTGCGATAGCCCCTTTACGTAGTTCTGCACGAATAGGTGTTGTCCGGTTGCAGTGGTCATGTCTTGGCCACTGTAGTCGGAGAACACTGTTTCAAATCGTGAGAAGTATTCTGATACGTCCTCCTGAGGTTTCTGGCGGCAGGCCGTGACTATCGACCAGTCTACCTTCTTTTCTGGGATCAACGTTTTTAGTTTCTGCACTATTTTGTCGGGGAGTTCCAATATGTCTTTTACAGGTTTCTTTCCGGGCTCTCGCTGCCTATCTAGTTCATCGAGTTTTGTCCAGGTGTGTCCGAACAGATCTGTGTGGTCGGCTCTCCGGATTTGCTTCCACACATCAGCCGGCAGACACAACCCGAAAAACAAATCCATGTCTGCTAGAGTCATTATGGTTGAGCCCAAGGCTGTGCCTAATTCGGTATAGAATGCTGTAGGGTTCTTTCTTAAATCGGGCAGGGTTTGTCTAAAAGTTAAAATATCTTGCCGATCCCATGGTTGGTAAACCCAGTTGTACACAACCCTCCCTTTGGCATCTGCATGGTTGATATCATCGTTTGTTCCCTGACCACTTGGGGGAACCCAATAGGGGGCGGCTTCTCTGATAGGCATCATGGTGTTGGCTGTTTCTAATGAGGGCTCAATCGTCTCAGGGACTGTGATCTTGACCTCTGGTTTCTGTTCCGCGAGGTGGCGGAAGACCTCAAGCGTTTGCATGAAGAGGTCCGTCACATCACTTTCAGCCCCATCTCCGACATCAACCCTTCTATATAGAGCCGTCACTTTAGCAGGACCCTTAGTCTGGTACCTATCCTCATACGCGTTCAGGGTGTGGTAGCTGAACCGTAAAATAAAATGCCGTCTGTGACTACCGGCATGCGAGTTGTGCATATTCATCGTATATTCTTCGCTCTCCTTTCGTTCTACCAGGGTTTTTGCTATTTGGTCGATTCCATCCCGCTCATCTTTGCTCAACCTGTTTGGTCTGGCTGTTAGATGCCTGCTGATCTCATGCTCATCTGCTGTTGTTACCAACGCGGTTGGTGCGAAGGCCGTAAGAGCCGGGGCACTAGCGCTAGGGTTACTCACACCTGCATTTTGAACTGGTGAGTGTTGTGCTAGAGGTTGGCTGGGAGCATAAGGAGGAGGCATGTAGATAATTGGAGGACCGAGCAGTAACTCGTCATTTGCTCGCCGTTTGGAGGGAATCTCCGGGTAGAGCGCAGCGGTGGTCCTGACAGGGCATTGACCTGTCAGTCCTGATTCTTGCGTTTGTTTAACTTTCTCTCTTCTTCTTATTTCTTCATCTAGTTCTTTTGCGGCTAGATGGGCTGCTTTTCGTAATTCTTTCACTGTTTTTACTTCCTCTCTTTTCCTGCGATGGTCTGCTTCTTTGCGCCACATGCCAATACTAACGAGCATAGTGGGCGTTACCTTATTTATTTTTACAGCTGCTTCTAGTGTTTTTATTTTATTTTCATCAAAAGAACCTATCAGTGGCCACTGGTTTTTAGGATCCCTTTTTGTATATTTATGCCATAACTTACTATACGCTATAGCGACTAGTCCTTGCTTAGTAAACATGTCCTTATTAGGGGTGCCCTCCAGTGGAGCTGGATGGTTCATCTCTAATAAGCGGTCCGGGTTGACCCAACTATGAGCCAATGAGGAGAAGATAGGCATGACGGATTACAATGGGGGGCAAAAGCCTGCACTACCTATCTTTTCACTATTTGCAAAGACTGGACAGAATATTCTATTCTACGCTGTTTGCAAACAGAGAATACCTCCAGAAAGAACCAATTCCAAACAGTCAATGTTTGGGCAAACAATCAATCAATGAGGAACGAAATAGGTACGACGTGTTAAAGGTTTGCGTTACCTACCCTTCACTCTCTGCAAAGGGAGAGAGAATATTCCTATTCTTCCCCGTTTGCAGGCAGAGAAGATTCCTAAGAGAACCAACTTCGAACAATTCAATGCTCGATTCAATCAATCAATCAATGGGGAGAAAAAATAGGCACGACGTGTTAAAGTTTTGCGTTGCCTACCCTTCACTATCTACAAAGACTAAACAGAGTATGGCGATTCTGTGTTTGTTTGCAAATAGAGAATCTCCCAGAAGCAATCAATAGGTAATACTAGTATTTTCAAACAATCAATCAATCAATTTCGCAATTTGTCGTGTGTCACGACCTTACCCGGACCGCATGGACAGTTTCTCGTCTTCCGCTTCCAGCGCCCAATCGTCCTCTATTCTCTGTTGCTATCGCGGCACTCCTGGTGGTTCCCAGTCAGGACCGTAGATCACTCGGGAGAGGTCTGCTCGGAATCAGTGAAGTTCAGATGATCGGCTGTCAGACGAGGGTCTATCGGACAGGAGCTCTTCCGATCGTTGCAGTCGTTCACTCTGTCGTCCGGACCTCTCCCACTGGATCCACGTGTCGCTGATGGGCCCCGCGTTTGGGACGCCAATTGATAAAGATCAATTTACAATGGTCAGGCGATTTCAGTAGTTGTTTCCTAAGTTAAATTTGCCCGGCGTAAAACGCCTCTAATACCATACGAAGTTATTCAATAAAGAGGCAGGCGCTGGAGACTGGAAGACAGGAAACAAGTTTTATTCCGACGGAGTAGAACACGTCAGATCGGACAACAAGGTATCGTCTCGAGGTGCTCTCTCAACCTCTCTGAGACCTGGTCTTTTATACACTGGTTTAAGACATGTGAACGTCCTTTATTACAACAGGGACATTGTAGAGCATGAGAATGACATCAGAACGATACCCCCGACACCCCCCAGTTCCAGCCCATTCCAACACATGACAACAGTAGAGACCCTTTCCCCTCATATGATTGGGAGGGGCTATCACGCAGCTGAGTGTTCTGCCGATCTCTTTGGAATGTGTGCGCCTGATCGAATCTCCGGGGGTGGGGATGTCATGATCAATAGTGGCCTCTTTCAGGAGAGGCGAGTGCATACGGTAATGGGCAATAAACTGTATCCTCAGGCTAAGGGATGACCAGCAGTCAGTGCTGACGTTCAGGCTCAGAGGAAGGGGTCATCAAAGGAGGGGTATTCATGGACGGAAAGGAGGTGTTGGTCAGGCGCGGGGTGCGATTCCCTGGGACAGAGTCATGGGAGGGGAGGGTTCATGACTTGTGCATGCGAGTGCGGGTGCAGCCAGGGTGCGCGGGGAAGGCTTGCATGGTCAGGGAAGTGTGCTGACGGGCGATCGTGAACAGGGAGACCATGGTACCTAAAATGGCTGTCGTGTATGCTCGTACGTGGGTCTGCAAGATGGCGTAGATGATGTTCAATACACAAACTAAAATTCCACAGTACAGTGCACTATATGTGTCCAGGGCCTCTAAATTGAATGCCTCTAGTGGGCCTGAAGCAGTGATTTTGTCACCCAATTAAGTAGCACTTTAAAAATGTCTCAGGCCTGCCACTGCAGAGCCTGTATGTGCATTTTAAACTGCCATGTCGATCTGGCATATTAACCTACTTGCCAGGCCCAACTCTTCCTTTTTATTACATATAGGCCACCCCTAAGGTAAGCCCTAGGCAGCCCATGTGCAGTGTGCAGGTTTATTTAAAACTTAAGACATGTTCTTTTAAGCATTACATGTCCAGGTAGTGAAATACTCTTAAATTCTTTGTTACCTACTCCAAGGCCTATCTCTCCAATAGGATAACATTGGGATTGCCTTATTACAGTGTATTGGTGTAATTTCCATCAAGAGATAGGATACCCACATTTGATATCTTTGGAATCACAAATTAAAAATGTATGGCGAAGTTGGATTTTAAATTGCAATTCTAAAAATGCCACTTTTAGAAAGTCTAAAGTATACAAAAGTGATGGATGGAATTCTTGAATTAATCTCAGCCACTGGTAATTACTCGTGCTGCATCCCTGTCCGTCGTTATTTTGCATACCATGCCACCTCAGTTTGGACCCAGCTGTATGTAAATCAGCCTTCACCCTCCTCCAATAGGACCAGTCCAGCTCATACTGCCAAGGCAAGTCCTCCCTGAACAGAACACAAGCAATCCAGGACAAGTTTCATCCTTGTTATGGGTTTATCAGCTGGATATAGCTTGATTCCAGCGACATAGTGTACAACAGACTCACATCTGGGCATGCCCGTCAACCTTAGCGTGAAATATTAAAGCATACAAAAGTGATGGATGGAATGCTTGAATTAATCTCAGACACTGGTAATTACTCGGGCTGCATCCCAATCCATCGTTATGTTGCACATCATGCCACCTTAGTTTAGATACAGATATACGCAAACCAGTGTTGGCCCTGCTCCAATAGGAAAAGTCAGGCCCGAACTTCCAAGCCACTGTCTCCTTGAGCTGGAAAATACAAGCAATCCAGGACCAGTTTTGCCCTTGTTATGGGTTCATCAACCGGATATAGCTTCGTTCCAGTGACACAGTGTGCACTGAACCCACAACTGGGCATGCCCGTTGGGCTGGATTGTTCCCATGAGGGTCAACTTAAACCATTTAGTGCGTTCTGCTTGTCTCTGAATACACGTTTGGGATGGGTGAGCGCTGGCTTTGTGCATTCCCTCTAAACATCCAGAGACAAAGGGAGCTTAGGGGAGACTGATGGGCTAGGCAGGATGGAAGGGAGGAGTTGACACTTAAATCTGAAAGGGCTGCATCCTGCCCCCACAAAAAGGGCTGCATATCCCCCCGCAGTGAGTCTGGAGCCAGGGGAGGAAAGGCAGGGTCTTGTGCACTTCAAAGGCATCTCTTTGAAATCTCCCCCACTTCAAAGACCCAAATAGGTATAAGGACTGGACCTCTGACACCACCAACTCAGAACACTTCTGGAAATATAAACATTCTACTTGGAACAAGGACTGCTGTGCTGCTGGAGGAACTGCCATTTTGCTGAACTGCTTTGTTTTGTAGGCCTACTGCCTATTGCCTGGGTGTTTGAAGGACTGGACCTGCATCTCTACATCCCAGAATCTAAGTATCTCCAAGGGCTTGTTAGGTTACCTCCTGTTTCTAAAGTCTCAGGGATATGAAAGATTTCACTTCAATCTATAAACAGCACCTGGGCTTTGCTTGCTGCTAGTCTTGCTCTTCCAAGTGATGCCAATCCAGTTCAGTCCAGTTGAAAGTGATTATAACGTGCTGTACCAGCTAGAACACTCACAACTATGTTGTTGCCCTGCTGTTGCAGGGACCAGGTCGGCCCATCACACCCAGGAGTTAGACCGCTACATAGCACTGAGACAGCCTTGGTAGCGGTCACTAACCATATTATTGGTTCCCTAGATGCCAATATACCATCTGTGCTAGTGCTACTTGACTTGTCACCAGCGTTTGATACGGTGTCGCATCTCAAGTTAATTTATAGGTTACAAGTGATTGCCATTCATGGGACAGAGCTATATTGCCAGGGCTTATTTCCTGTCCAATAGAACACAGGCTGTCACTGATAGCTCTTTTAATTCATGCATTATGATGCTAGATAAGGGGGTGCCCCAGGGCTCTTGCCTTAGCCCTCTACTTTTCAACATATGTTGCACCATTTGCCTACATTATAAGATCAATTGGGTTCGAAATAATTTTGTACGCAGACAACGCAGAGTTTATAAACTCCTTTGATAAAGATTTAACCAAAGCAAGACACAGCTTTTTAGCTGGGATGACAGCAACGGCTACCAGAATGACAGAAAATGCGGAAAAAACAGAGATTATGCTATTTGGCAAAGCCCAACAACAGTGGACTGCTGATTGGTGGGCTGCGGAACTCGGTATTGCACCTACACCGAAGTGGGTGGTTAAAAATTTGGAAGTCTGCTTTGACCAACCTCTTACTGTGAAGAGCAGATGATGTGTGCATCAGGCTCCTGTTTCCAAATCATGCACTTACTGCAAAGAGCCTTGCCTTTCCTTCCACTCACAGCAAGGTAAACGGTGGTTCAGGCTCTTGTGATAAGCCGTTTGGATTATTGCAACATTTTGTTGGCTTCTGCAAATGAGATATTATTGTCATAATTACAAGTTGTACAGAATACCTCTGAACACCTCTTTTGCACATTGCCAGCAGGGGCTGCTTCTGCTCCCTTTCTACATAACTTGCATTGGCTTCCCGTTCGGAAGTGAATATTTTTTAAATGTGTTACCTTACACATAAAGCCCTGACTGAGTTGGTCCCTGGTACTTAGCAACAAAGCTTAGGCACTATCACCCCGAGACTGCTGAGATTGAGTGATAAGGCATTGTTAATCATTCCTTGTGTCAAAAACACATGCTCAGGAGGCAGGTCGTGTTCCTATCTGGTTCCTTATTACTGGAACAAATTGCCACACCATATTCAAATCTGGTCAGATCACCAGGAAAGCACTTAAGACAATTTTGTTCTGATCTAGCTGCTGATAATCCCTTGTCTCTCGGTTGCGCCGAGATACCCCTCAGGGTGATTAGAGCATGTTATAAATTAAAATAACATAACACTTGGAACTACCTCATTACCTCCAAAACCAATGCTTTGGAACTAATCCATTGCTCCCTCTGCATGGAGAAGATCGACGAATCGCTTCTACATGGTGGAGAAACCCAACGCATCGCACTCAGAACCACCGCACTTCAGAACCAACACGTCACTCACGGAATTGACTCAGCACAACAGTTGCATGGGAATCACTGAGGTATCACTGCTGCACCCTGCATCTTCAGCGACACAAACAAAGGACTAAAGTACTCTTTAGTGGGCCCAGGTGCGTCCCTATATCATCTCGTGCTCTGTTTTGCGGTCAGCCTTAAGTCTTGACCAATGAACTCTTAAGACACTACTTGCCTCTAAGCACTATTTTTGCATTTATTCTTTACAAATTCACATCTTGACCTGTACTCATTAGATTTTTGTCACTATGGTCTTGTTTTATTAAAAAAGTTAGAGTTATTTTTGTGGTGTTTTCACTGTGTTACTGTTTGATGTGTTACACAAATACTTTACAAATTGCCTCCTGAGTGAATTCTGACTACTACGTACCAATCTACCAATGGGTGAGCACAGGTTAATTTATGGTGTGTTTGTGACCTACCCCGACTAGGATTGTGGTTCCTGCTTGGACCAAGTGCAGACCTCTGCATTCTGAAACCCTATTTCTAACACCAGGCTTTTCGGGATGATAGGAAGAGTACAGCACAGCCCAGGGTCCCATGACCACAGGAGCACCACTCAGGGGCCAAAACACTCCAAGAGAGTTGATAAAATGGAAAATACCAAACACCAATGTATCTGTGGATCATGGATTAGGTATATTATGGAGCACTTCCTTTTAAACTGCTCCCTCTTTCTTTCAACTTATTAGCTATACTGTTCCTAGTGTTAATTGATGATTGCCTACAAGCTAGAATGGAGGTGTTTAGCTTCCTATTGAAATGGGAACAAAATACAAAGCAGCGCTCATGTGGGACTGCCTATTTAAAGCGCACAATATGTTTAATAAAACAGACATTTGAAATTATGATATGCTTTTGTAGTAGCTGTTATTAACTGTATACATGTGTTTTCTGAATTTAATTGTAAAGTCTTGATGATCTTAAGTCTAAATTACTATTTCTAAGTAAGTTTTAAATTTATGTTGAGTGGAGTAGAGCAAACACAAAGTCCCTTAATCTCTAACTGCCAATGCCAGGAACTACTGCTATTTCTTATCATATGTACTCATTTTGTTTACCCGGAAGGTTAAATACCAAGTCTGAGCTGCAGTTTCAAGCCCCTGACCCTCACTGCACACATCTCAGCAAGGTGAACCAGAGAGCTAGTCACTGGGACTGGAACTTGTTACCCACAGGTTACATGCAGTTAGAAGGATGTGGCACTCTGTACTGAGTGTCCTACTTCAAAGAGAGCAGCCGCCTGCATGATAAAGCAGACCATGTAGGAGACATGCTAACAAAACTGAGCTTTCTTGCTATGAAGGAAGCGATACATGTAGCATTCACATCTCTCCAGCAGTCACATGGGACACTTGGCACTGTAGTCATACAAAGGTTTGTGGCAGGTCATAAACCCTTTAATCTACTAACTGGTACTTGAAAATAGAATTTTCAGGTCACACAGATATCTGCTGCAGTCCTATGCACTTCTCACACTGGATCACCAGAAAAGGGACCAGTAGCCTGAAGTTCACACATCTGTATGGCAAGTGTATTAACCCTCCAAGTTCTCGTAATCATATAGCTATAGTATAGAGAGTTTCACACAATTTCACAAAAATTGTGCCAAACAGCAGGAAAACTAAGGGGCATATTATCAACAAAAGGCGATACATTATCGCCGCTTTTATCGGCAGAAAAATGCCAATAAAACGGCAATAATGGGCTTGATATTATGCTCTTGAGAATTCCCATAGAAGCCCATGTTCTGGTGTGAACATGGGCTTTTATGGGAATTCTCAAGGGCATATTATCAACCCCATTATCGCCGTTTTATCTGCAGTTTTCTGCCGATAAAAGCATCAAAGATGTATCGCCTTTTGTTGATAATATGCCCCTTTATTGTATGGTACCTTGCCTGAAATTGTAACATATAGACTTGCCTTGTATTCCATAGTTCAACTAGATATCAGAATTTGCAGCTTCCACAAGATATTTTTCTGATTGAGCCACAGGCTGGAGTGGGGATAGTAAAATTTAAGCCTCCGGAATCAAACAATTTCCATACTATTGCATAGACTAGAGTGAGAATACTAAATGTTACCCTTCCAGTTTCCAGCGCTTTCCCTACTGTTGCAGAGACTGGAGTGGGAACAGTAAATTTTAGGACTCCGTAGTGTAACGCTTTCCTTACTGTTGCACAGACTGGAGTGGGAATAGTACATTTTACCCCTCGTATGTCTAACACTTTTCCTACAGTTGCACTAACAGACAGGATGGGTAACATTTACTATCCTCACTCCAGGGTCCAGTGCGTTCCCTACTGTTGCACTTACTGGAGTTAGAATAGTAAATTGTACCCCTCCAGTGTCCAGCGCTTTCCCTACTGTTGCCCAGACTGGAGTGAGATCAGTACATTTTACGATGACTCCAGAGTCCAATGCTTTCCCTACTGTTGTTTAAACTGTAGTGGGAATTGTAAATGTTATCCCTCCTGAGTCCATTGGGAGCTCCCGGCTGGGGATTGCCTTTTGGCTTTTGCCCCCGGGAGTCTGCACCCGCCCTGGACCTCTCTTGCTTTTATGGGCTTTCCTTGCCTCGCGGTCCCTCTGTTTTACCCTCTGGCCATGCCGATTACCAACGGAGTGTGTTTTCTTGACAGCGGAGCTGACTGCTACCTTGTCGTACCTCTCAGCCGGGCACAAAGACAACAGTGCAGCCCTCGCTGCACAACAGTTGATTGGACAAGACCTGGAGTTGGTTTCGGTGGCCACATGCTTTGGGGCATTTTCCGGAGCCGTTTGACATCGGTTGTGTGGGGCGGTGATCGAGTGGAACATCCTTGAGATGCTCTCACTGAGCACAAGATGGAGGAGTGATCATCTGTGGAGCTTGCTGCAAACCGGAGCTCCGGATTCACTCCTAGGGCACAGATTTCGACCAGAGTTCAACACGAGACTCAACGGGGCATGCACCATACAAGGCACTCTGCTATTTCGGTTTATCTGAGCCCTGTATGTTTCAGAGGCTCGCTCCAGTTTTCAACTCAGCCTGACCCTAAAATAGCGACTGCTCAAAACGTGATGGACTTAAAAGGCTGATGATCAACAACAGTGCAGGCTGCATTGCCGTCGAAACAGATAGGGGCCTAATTTCCATTCCGAGTGCCCGTTGCCGGATGTTTATGGCTACCTCTCTTCTCTTCCCTAAGATATAGTTTTCTGCCTCTTTTATACAGTTTGGTCTTTGCTCCGGTGAGCATTGCTTTTATAAGATGGCTCCCTTTGAGAAGTGTGGGGAGTGCTTTTCCCTCACTTACTGGTCTACGCGTTGGAATCCTATGGTCCTTAGCAACTGTCTCAGCTGTGGTACCTGTTTTTGTAGGATATGATCTGTCTATATGATATACAATATCATCTTTATTCCGGCGAGCTTTGCTTGTAAGGCCTGACCCTAAGAGCATGCAGCATGCTGCGTCCCCCACCACCATCCGGCCTTCTACCCCTATGGACATCTCCACCTCGACCTCGGGGATCCCTCCAGACCCAAGACCACCACCCTTGAGTGCAACACCACCTAAACACCTGGCTGAACGATGGCAAGAATTTCTTGCTTTGTAAATATGTAATATACAATTGTCCAAGCCTAATCGCTGTTAAAATGTAATCCTGAGTGAATGTGCAATTTGTATACATATAACTCTAACCACTAGTATATGTAGCAGATCTTTTTACTTACAACATTCCTATGTGATTTTAGAGTTTATCTGTTTGTATCTCTTGCTTGAGAGACTTTTCAACTTGTACATTTGCAATTTTGTCTGTTTGTATCTCTTATGTAACTCAAGTAATCCAAAGTCCTTATGTAATGCAACTGCGTCTTTTGTAAAGCGCTCTGACACCTTCTGGTAATGTTCGTGCTATATAAAATCGCATTATATAAATAAATACATAAAAAGAGTCCAACACTTTCCCTACTGTTGCAAAGACGGGTGAGGTCAAATTTACTATCCCCACTCCAAAGTCCAACACTTTCATTATTGTTGCACATACTGGAGTAGAAATAGTAAATTTTAGCCCTCGGGTGTCCAATGCTTTCCTCAACTGTTGCAAGACTGGAGTGGCAATGGTCAATTTTACCCCTCCTGAATCCAACGCTTTCCCTACTGTTGTACCTACTAGAGTGGGAATAGTAAATTTGACCTCTCCTTAGTCAAATGCTTTCCCTACTGTTGTATGGATTTGAGTGGGAATAGTTTATTTATTATTGCTAGAGTTTAATGGTTTTGTTAAAATGGTTTAAATATATATTATTATTACGTGCTTGTGAATTAAATTTTATATTTTTTACATGTATACATTTATATAATTTTTAAGATAGTTTTAGTAAAAACCTATTTTTGTTTATGGTTTACTCGTTATTTGTATTTAAATTAGCGATATTTTAAATATTTTGTTGTTTATTTGTTAGATGTTTTTGTATCTATGTATTACCTACTGGCGGTTGCCAGTAGGTAGTTATAGTTAGGACCTATTTTCCATAGGAAATTTGCAACATTCTATTCGCAATAACTTTGGCGCCGGATGAGGAATCTTCACCAAACTTTCAATACTCGTGGCCCGCTCTGGTCCGCTCCTATCTTGAAAGTTTCAAGGTGATTCGGCAAGCGGGGGCCGAGAAAAAAGGGGGTCCCAAAACGTGTTTTCCCCATGCAATTTCCCATAGCAAACTTTAGACACGGCTTCAGCCCAAACTGCTGAACGGAATTACACCAAATTTGGCAAAAAGGTAGCCTTTAGTTCAGAAAGATCCCTTTTTGTTAAATGGTGTAAATCCGTTCAGTAGTTCCTGAGAAATTCAAAATGAAAAAAGTTTAGATATCTATGGCCATGCAGGACCCACGCACCCTCCTGGTCACAAGCTTTATGGTAATTGACTGTCAACACTCCAAACCAGTAAGTGTTGGCAGCCATCTTGTACCTCGGTAGAACCAAGGCACAAGAAATCAGTGAAACAAATGCGTAAAACGAGAAAAGGGAGCAGGGTAGAAAAACCCTGACCCCCTAGGCCTACTTAGGGGGTCCCAAAAAAGAATTTTTGTTTTTAAAAATCAGCACAATCCGCCCAGGGTGCGCGGATCCGGCCGAATCCCGGGGGCAATATGTGTATTGGGATGGGGCACAAAGGGCCCCCCCAGCACCAGGGACCGCCACCCCCCAGGGCTTTATAAAAAATGTGTGCGGGGCCTCATAGCCCCCCCAGCCCCAGGTACCGCCACCCCCATGGGGCTAAGAAAATAAATGGGTGGGAGGGCTCAAAGACCCCCCCAAACCCCGGAGACCACCAACCCCAGGGGCTTTTTTTTTTAAATGAATAAATAACCTGTGTGTGGTCTTTGAGCCCCCCCACATGCCCTGGGGACTGCCACCTCCCCGGTGCTCTAAATATTAAAATTGGGGGTCCGTGACAGACCACAAGCCCCGGGGACTACCACCCCTAGGACTTTTCAAATATGGGGAGGGGGGCCACGCAGCCCCCCTCCTGGAGCCCTGTCATGGCTCTGGGGACCAAAACCCCCCAGGGCTGGCTCCTGCAGTGTCCCAGGGTGCATACCACAGGAGGTGGAGCCAGCATTGTAGAGGGAATGCCCAGCCCTATTCAGGTCCCAGGTGCAACTCCTCCCTCCCATCTAGATGCATATCTCTCTATTTGCCACCGGGCTGCCCCAGCCTGTCTCCTGGAATCCCCCGGCCCTGGCACTCACAACTCCAGACAAGGAATACACAACCTAGTAGAGGCAGGCCTGGATAGTTAGGCAAGAAAATACCTACTTTCTAAAAGTGGTATTTTCAAAAACAGAATAATAAAACCAACTTTACTAAAAGATGTATTTTATCATTCTGAGTTCAGGCATACTAAATTCGAATTTCTACCAGGTTCCCTGAGTCAGTTAGGATTATAAGAATGTAATAATCTAACTGCCCATTCTGGCCTATGCAAACAGGTAGCCTTCAATAGTGAAAAACAAAAATGGCTGTAATTCACTATTAGAACATGCTACACACATCAGAGCATGTCCTACCTTACACTTACAACGCACCCTGCCCTTGGGCCTACAATAGGGGTGTCTAATATGAAGCCAAGGGAAGGTTTAGGGACTGGCAAGTGGGTGTACTTGGCCAAGTCGAGATGGCAGTGCTAGACTGCACACAGGCCTTGCAATGGCAGGCCTGAGACACACTTTACAAGCTGCTTCTGTGGGTGGCACAACGAGTGCTGCAAGCCCACCAGCAGCATTTGATTTACAAGTCCTGGGCACACATGGTGCACTGTACTAGGGGCTGACAGATAAATCAAATAACTCAATCATGGAATAACCAATTAGTACATCAATTTAACATATGGAGCACGTGCACTGTGGCACTGATTAGCAGTGGCACAGTGCTCAATGCATAAAACCAGCAAAAACATATCAAAACAGAGGAGGCAGTCCATCAAAATGGAAGGGAGACTCACACCAATGATGCCAGGTCTAACACGTGTCCCCTCCAACTGAAATGTGGGGAGAACTACCCTTCCCCTTGGGAGTTCTCTTCAATAAGGTGGAAAAATCTGGACAGACCATCAGCGTTGGCGTATTCTGTACCAGGACGGTGTTCCACCGTAAAGTCCGCACCCTGTTGGGAAATGGACCACTTTTTTAAGCCTTGATCCTCCAACCGATGGAATTCCTCTATGGTTTTCTTAACAAATATATCTATCGCTGCAAATTGAATACCTTACGGAATAAATTTAGATTTGGTCCTCAATCCACAGGGAAGGGTCTTTACCTGTGCCAGGGGCTATGATGAACTTCCCAAACAGAGACAGACATGTGGGGCTGCACCGCCAGGGGAGCTTAGATCAGCAAATTATAGTAGCTCCAGTATATCATCTAAAGAAGAGCCAGCCGCCCCAGGTGCAGTGGGAGGAGTTCCTGCAAAAAGCTCTTCTTTTTGCAAGGAACTGATGAGAATAAAAAAAGGTCGGATAAAAATCCCCACCGAACCAGAAGGGGGCGGAAACACCTGAAGTATAAGGATGGGCACCAGAAGCCAGAACAAGATCAGGAACTAGATCAGGACACAGAGTCAAGAGGAGAATTAGAGGTTATCAATCTTTCAGACAGAAATCTTAGTGTACATGAATTGTCAGCATTGAAGAAGGGCCTTTCATTTTGTCCTACTAATGTGTGTGATTATACTAGTTTGGATATTGATTTATTTAAATTTTCCAGAAATCTCAAATTGAAAAGTTTCTTTTCTATGTTGGATAAAAATGTACAAGACAAATTGCAGAATAAAAGTTCGGAGATGACTATTGCTGATTTGCATAATTTTCATTTATTAATGTCACTGTCAGAGGAGGCAGAACTAGACATGGACGAGGTAGCAGACTTATGTGATGTAACTACTGATTATTCATGTACTAGTGGATTGAGGACGAATCTAAATTTATTCCGCAAGGTATTCAATTTGCAGTGATAGACATATTTGTTAAGAAAACCATGGAGGAATTCCATCGGTTGGAGGATCAAGGCTTAAAAAATGTGAATCTTAAGGGTAATTTGTCTCATTTGGAAAGGTTAGCTTTACAGGATTTGAGGAACGATAATACAATAGTAATCAGTGAGGCAGACAAGGGGGGGCAACATCGTGGTTATGTATAAGACCAAGAATGTTCAAGAAATTCAAAGACAGTTAAGCGACTCTAGTTGATAAGTTAAAATACTAGGGAATCTGATTAAGGATGTAACAAGACGGATTTCAGAGGGCCTTTTTACATGGAAAGAGGAGGGTTTGATTGATGAGGCAGAGTATAAATACCTGAATGTGACTCATCCCACCTCCCCTTTTATTTACACGTTACCCAAAATACATGAATCTAAACTGGACCCCCCGGGGAGACCAATAGTGTCTAGCATTGGGAGCTCCACTGAACATTTGTCGGAATTTGTGGTTGGCTTTTTGAAACCATTAGTGGTGAATCTTCCGTCTTATGTCCGTGATACTATGAACGTTTTGAACAAATTACATGACTTTAAATGGGAAGAAGGGATGTTATTGGTCACTCTAGATGCAGTGGGATTATTTACCTGTATTAACAACAACAGGGGTGAAGAGGCATTGAATCACTTTTTAAGCAGTCGGAGAGCAAGTTTGCGGCATCACTCAAAAATGCTGGTTGATATGAGTAATTTAATTTTGACTAACAATTACTTTTTATTTTAGGATAAATGGTACCACCAGGTGAAAGGCACCGCGGTGGGCTCCAGGTTTGCTCCCTCTTACGCCAACCTTTTTATGGGTTGGTTAGAGAGGGAGCATGCCTTGGGCCGAGGAGCCTCAGATTGGACAGATCTGGTCCTATTTTGGGTATGGTTCATTGATGATATTTTAATGATTTGGATAGGCTCTGTGACAGAACTATTGGAGTATTTCATTTTCTAAATTTGATTGATTTCAATGTAAGATTTACCATTAACTATAGTACCAAACAAATTGAATACTTGGATGTGGAACTAGTGGTTGAAGGTGATAGGATCTTCAGTAAACTATTTAGGAAAAGCACAGCTACCAATTCTATACTACGGGCTGACAGTTTCCACCCCTCTGCTGTGATCTCAGGGATTCCATATGGTGAAATGGTCCGGGTACGTAGAAACTGCAGCCGTGATTGTGATTTTAGTGATGAACTGGATAACCTCCAGAATAGATTTAACAGAAGGGGTTACAGGATTAGTAATCTTGTGAAAGCCAAGGAGAGGGTTTTGAAAATCAAGAGAGAGTCTACTTTGGTTCAAAAGATTAGACCAGAATCAAGTAGAAGGAGAACAATTATCACTACTTATTGTGCTCAGAAAGATCAAATTATGAAAGCACTAGGTAAAAACTGGAACTTACTAAAGGAGGTACCTGGTTTGCTAGAGCTTGTAGGCGATAAACCAGTGGTGACTTATAAAAGGAGCGCGACAATCAAAGAGAAAGTTTCAAGAAACTATGTTCGTCCAGATAGTCCGGCAACTTTGAATTGGTTACCACCACCTCCGAAAGGTTTCTATGTCTGTGGTTCATGCAACGTGTGCGCTTTAGGTGTGAATAAGATCAAAAACTTTATGTACAATAGTTGTAAACATTATTGGATTAATGAATTCATCAACTGTAACAGTGTGGGAGTCATTTATGCCATTATTTGAGGATGTGCAAAGGTATACATTGGTAGCACCAAGAGGAGCCTGAAAACTAGGATTCAGGAGCATAGACGAACTGTAGCCAATCAAGACATGAGGTCACCATTATTTGCACATATGGAGACACATCATAATGCACAAAAAGAGTTCAGATTCCATGGTATCCAGAAGGTGAACCAAAATATCAGAGGTGGAGATTGGGATCCCAGGATTAGGCAAGCAGAGGCCAGGTGGATCTGTAAATGTAGAACGGTGACTAAGGGCTTGAACATTGATTCGGAATTGCATTATTTTTTGGTATAATCAATTCTGTTTGGACAGTCACACAGGGAATTCAGTATACTACTTCTTTTTCAGCTTATTCAATATGGTTGGTGGGTTCAGAGGTTCTCTTATTGGCAGTGACATAGACCAGTGCATTACATTGAGTTTATGATGAGTGTATGAGGCAATTATATTGTGTTTGGTGTTGGGTGGTCGTCAGACTTGTGGATCTGGTTTGTATTTAGGTGAAAATGCAGTTGGATGAGTAGAGTATGAGGAGCAATTGAGACCGAACAAGGGGGTTGAACGTTTGAAGAAGCAAGCAATCATAAGTGAGAGCATAAAATGTGAGTTACGGTTGAATGTGGATTTACCAGTCATTCTTGAGTGGGACAACTCTACGCTCATGAGTGTGAATTGGGGACCGAGAGGTCAATATAATGCAGGATGTGAGAAATTTGGTTGCACAAGAGCATTACGGGGAAGAGTTAGCTTAGTTGAGTATTGCGTGGGAAGGAATACAAAATATGGGCGATGTACTCTCGCATGATAGGTTGAATACATAATAAGACATGTCTCGTATGGGCTGTTGACGTTGAAGGAACTTTTACCGTTTCCAAATTGAAAGGGCCTGGTTGCACTTTGTAACTAGGAGTGCAGGAATTGGTCTTGAACATTACTGGGTTCTACCAGATAGGACGCGCGCTTATAAGATATAAAGGGACACTATATTACACACTTAGTATAGAATAAAATTTGGAAATATGATGCGGAGGGGCGTTTGGCACAAAAATTGTATAAACAATAAGGGGCAGATTTACAAGCCCCTTGCGCCACGTTTATGCCGCTGTTGCGTCACGCAAGGCGGCGTAAATGTGGCGCATCCCTACGAGGCATTTACAACGTGACGCATCTATGGAGATGCGTCACGGTGTAAGGCCCTGCGCCACATGAAACCTGCATCAGGTTTCATGTAGGCGTTCCGGTTCGGGGGCGGCGTTCTGTCGCAGGAATGCCCCTGAAAAGTGACTCAGTGAAATCTACAAGATTTCACTGAGTCACTTTCCCAACGCTGATGCGTCAAAACCCTGCGCCTGCTTGAAGCAGGCGTAAGGCCTGACGCACCATATTAAAGATAGGGCAAGTTGGAAAAGTGCTGGAGTTGCGTGCCGCACGCAACACAACTTCAGCACTGCGCCAACTTTACGCCCAAGACGCGACACACATCTGTTCATTCCTGCGCCATGGTGCGCCGCCATGGGTGGCGCAAGGATGAACTTGCATGCCGTATCTTTCCTGGCGCATCTCTGCCGATTTGCAGAGATGCGTCAGGCAACGTAAATCTGCCTCGCAGTGTGGACCAGAGAGGGAACTGGGGTTTTAAGTTTATAGACAGGAAGTCACGTAACCAGCCAGATGCTGAATAGGTGGCGGACGTGATGGGAAGCTCGCTGGTTATACGCAGTGGGCATGGTTATAGATCAGCAGAAGGCAGGCCTTGACTTTCATGATTGGTGAACGGGTACTTTAAAAGGACAGGTAGACGATCTATCCTCGCATTCCGGATTTATCGGGCCGGGAGCGAGAAGCAAGTCGCAGATTTCGAAACTGTGATACCGTAAGAGATAGAAGGAGTACGGATAGGGATACTCTGATTTGGATTGAGCTATACTGGATAGTAGGGTATTGAAAGCACTTTTCAGCTTTCTGTTGCAGTCAGATATTGTTGGAATAGAAGGACTTGGAGCTTTTGAACGATTGAGGAATACTGCGGGTGTTGCAGGTTGGAATTGACCGCAAGTGAGACGGGAGCGAAGAAATCGCTTGAATTGGATATCTTCATTGGTAAGAGAGAGGATGATGACTGGTGATGGGGGGACCTTTGTAGTAGAGCTATCCGTGGTATGCTGTTTTTTCAAATATTTTTCACTAATTGTCTCTTCCAGCTGGGGAAATGTGTGGATGGAAGGAATTGGAATAATTGGAGAATTATTGAAAACCGTTGGGGTTGTACTCTGGAAGGTTACTACTAGTTGGTTGGAATAAGTGAGTAAGGTTGCAAACTATTTTTAATTGGGTTTATTTTTATCGAGGGAGAACACCCCAAAGCTTTTAATGAGCACTTGACTTCTTGAATGAGATCTAGGCAAATAACTAGGGCGTTAGAAAACAGAGTAAATGGAAGCGTATGCCTACTGGGGAGATTAGTTTAGCACCACGGTTTAGGGAATGTTCTGTGTCTGACAGATATGTCACTTTTACTGATCGTTATTACATTTCTGGAAACCTTTACAATAGGGTGCTCGAGGTAAAATGTACAACCTTTTTTTGTTTATATAGATTGAGGTGCATACTGGACTGGGTCATCTTCAAGGAATTTGTGGATATTGGAGGATTTATTTGAGATTTTGAAAAACGGTGATTTTTGATGAAGGTGAACTAAGGATTTTGGTACCTTCTTCCTGATTGATTGCAGGTCGTTAGTGCTTCTTGATTGGATCTCAGTAGGAATTGTGACAAGATGACAATGGATCTTGGGAAATGAGACAATTAATTATGAACGACTGTGCGACTTATTGTTAATTTTGGTTGTCTTTCTAACTTGTCCAATTTCTCAACGCTATATCATGATTAATGTGTTCAATGACGTATGTGGTGTTCTGAAATTATTTGTTACATTGTTCAATAGGCAGAGTGGTATCTGTTTTATATTTTTTGTTTAAAATATCGTCAATATGAATGCATGTTATATGGACTCTCTGTGAAATTAAGAGTTAAGAATGTACTAATATGTACTACTATATGGTGATCGTATATTCTTTTTCTTGTTTACAGCCCTGATAATGTCCCAGAGGCGGACGAAACGCGTCGGCTGTTAACTTTGTATTAAAACAAATATAGAGCTGACTGACAACATATGGTTTGAATAAAGAAAACGAATCATACAACATTCGCCTGGAAGATTGTTTTTGCAACTGATTGTATAAAAGCAAATGTGATATTTGAATCATAACAATTCATTTTGTATTATCACGCTCCTCCTTCATTTTGATTCATGTAGTAGAAATAGGGGTTATTGACGATGCCCCTCTAGGAAGTTGAGCGTGACTATTTAGCCTGAATTATTGAGTATGAGATTTTGTGTGATAGCTCTCTAGTGCACAAAGCAGTAGACCCTACATCGTCTAGTCTTATAGTATTTGCCTTTCTAAGTGAGGCTTTAGGCGGTTAACATGCAGGCCCCGCAAAGGGGTTCCTGGGAGACCGCAAGTTCACCAGATACGTAACTGCACTCTTGCCTTCCACCACCTCATATGGACCGGTCCACCTGTCCTGGAGTGCACAAGGCTCCATCAGAGTGTCATTCTGATCATACCACTGCTTCATTTCTTCCTGGCTGGCTTCCAGATTCGCCTGTGCGAAATCTCTGACACACAGAGTCTGGTTCCTGAAGGCCAGCATGTATATACATCCTGGGGAGGTTTCCTGGGAGATTGCTCCCCGCCTTCCTTGACCAAACTCAAAGGTCCGCTTACTGGGTGACCATACAAAAGCTCAAAGGGGCTGAACCTAGAGACTTTTGTGGCACCTCTCGGTAGGCAAACAGAAGGCATGGCAAGAGGACGTCCCACTTACGCTTCATTGGTTTCTCAAGACCCATGATCATGTCTTTGAGGGTCCGGTTGAATCTTTCAACCAGCCCATTACCTTGGGGGTGGTAAGGAGTGGTGAACTTGTATGTAGCCCCACACTCCTTCCACAGAGCCTTAATATAATTATAAATTAAGTTTGTATCACGGTCAGGCACCACTTCTCTGGGGAACCCCACACGGGAGAAGATCCCATCAGTGCACGTCCCACCACGGGGGCCGTCACTGTCCTGAGCGGAATGGCTTCCAGGTACCGGGTAGCATGGTCCACCAAGACCAGGATAAACCTGTTGCCCATGGCTATCTTGGGGTCCAGTGGCCCCACAATGTCAATGCCCACGCGTTCAATAGGGGTACTGACTACAGGGAAAGGATGGAGAGGGGCCTTGTGCCTCCTTCCACTTTTCCCACTTACCTGGCAAGTTTGACAGGTCCTACAATGAGCTCTTCCGCATCTGGGGCCAATAAAAGTGGGAGACAAGCATTTCAATGGTCTTGTTCAGCCCCAGATGACCAGCTAAAGGAACATCATGAGCCAAACCCAGTAGGAAGGCTCTGAAGCGCTGCAGTACCACCAGCACATGGGCTGACCCATGCTCAGCAACCTTAGGCTCGCTATACAGGTGACCGTTCTCCCAGTAGATCCAATGTGATCCAGACTGATCACCTGCTGCCTGGTTAGTGGCCTGTTGCCTCAAACCCACAAGAGAAGGTCACTTCTGCTGCTCTTCACAAAATTCCTCCCTGGAGGGACCCCCTTCTTGTTGCCAATGGGTCAGCTCAGTTAGGTTCCCCAGTTCAGAAACTTGCTCCCTTGTAGGTTCCAGGGCATCCCCCTCAAGGTCTGCCTCCTCCTGGACCATTGGAACAATGGGGGCTGGTTTTCCACGCCCCCTACCTCTTCTCTTTAAGGCAGGTCCCTGGACCATACTTTCAGACTCCAGGGTCTCTTGAACACCCTTAGCTGCCATAGACCAAGTGGTCACACATGCCCACTCAGGCAGACCCAACATCTCTAAATGTGCCTTCCTCTCCACCTTAGCCCAAGGGGAGCTTTAAAAATCATTGCCTAACAGACAATCAACAGGCATGGATGGCCTCACAGCTACTTGAAGAGTACCAGAGACCCCCCGCCCACTAAAAGGGAACTTGAGTCACCTTGCAATGGCTCTCTGTGTTGTCAGCGGCAACAACTGAGAAGAATGCATGAGGGACTACCTGCTCTTCAGACACCAGGTGACACTTGACAGCTGTCACACTTGCTCATGTGTCTGTCAGAGCCTTCACTCTATGGCCATTGATGGTCACCCACTACCTTTATTCTTTAGTGTTATCAGGCAGCTGAGTTCTAGGGACCATCTCAAAGTCTCCTAATGAGACAAGGGATATTTCTGTGTGACCCCACCCACCTTGAGCACCCATCTCCTCCCCACCTAGGGCTACACTGGCCATCTGACGGGGTGGTGCACGAGGTGGCACATACTGACCCTTTTGGGGACACTGGGGATCATACCAACGGTGTCCCACCTGCTTACAATGAAAGCAGGTAACAGGCCCACTCTGAACAGGTTTACCTGTCGGGGGTCCTGACTTCTTCTCAGGGGGAGGCTGGGAACCTTTACCTTGGTTCCCTTGGGAATTGCTTTGGGGACCTTTTTGGAACTCCCTCTGTTTACTCTTGTCCCCCCACTCTTCTGCTGGGAACGCTGCCCACCTTGGGCGGAGTCTCCCACAAGACCCTTGTGGACCCTGGTACTGACCCAGCGGTCCACCTCTTCAGCAAGCTTTCTAGGGTTAGTCAACTTGCTATCAATAAGGTGCTGGCGAAGCACTGGAAAACAATTAGCAGACAAGTGCTCCCTAGCAATCAAATCATAGATTGCTTGAAAATTATCAACATTGCTACCCCTCACCCAACCATCCAAAGTTCTGCAAAGGAAAGACACATATTCTACCCAAGTGGTTCCCTCCAGTTTCTTACATTTCCTATACCTCTGTCTATGGAGCTCTGGAGTTAACCCATACCTTGTCATCAGTGCTTCTTTCATGTGGGCATAAGACATCCTATGATCACTGGGCAAGTCTAACAAAGTACCCCTACCTTCAGTTAAAAAGCGACCCCACAACCCCGCTCCCCAATCCTTCTCAGGGACCCAGTGGGCCGACACTGCTATCTCATAGGCTGCAAACCACTGCCCAACATATTGACCTTTGTGGAAGTCTTTGATGACATCCTTGGGAATATGTACCCTGCCTTCTGAAGACACAGATGGTGCGCTACCACCAGAGGGATTGAATTCTAAGCCCATGGCCTTGATTTCTAACTCCCTCAACATCCTCTCTTGCTCCTTTCTCATTCTCTCTCTTTCCAAAGACAACCTGTTATTCTCTGTTTCCCTCTGGCTCTCCATCTTAAGCTTAGCCAACACCAGCTTGAGTGCCCTATTTCTCTCCCTGTCTTCCAGCTCTCTGGGGGACAGGTCTTCAGAAGAGATACTGCTCCCAGGTGGGGACGGCACCCCTCCCCTGGCTGGAAACACTGGCCTATCAATTTGCCCATCTGCATCCCCAACTGGCTCCACTACAAGGTCAGGGACATTTCTCTTGCTTCTACCCAGGCCCTCAGCGCCTTTTGGTAGTCTTCCCTTTTAGAAATGCCTGGTGTAGCAACTTTCAATTTCCTGCAGGGATACTTGAGCTGTTACACAGTGTAGGTTTCCAGCCTCTCTTCCTCAAAATCAAGATCCATAGATGCAACGGATGCTGGTTTACTCATGGTAATAAGAATTGGGAGTTTTCAGGAAAAACTAACATTCCAAGGAAAAAGTAGTGTACACCAATCACTGTATATGAAACACAAATGCAAAGTCAAAATCCTCACCGCTGACCACCAATGTTAGATCTGGGGGTCTCTAGTTGGCAAGGGTATTCACCTTAGTCCAAATAGGGACCCTTACTTGTAAGTCAGGATAAGGGGATTACACTCCTTAATAACCCCTGCTCACCCCCTTGGTAGCTTGGCACGAGCAGACAGGCTTATGTCAGAGGCAATGTGTTAAGCATTTTTGAATATACACTAATACAGTGAAAACACTATAGATGGACACAATACAGGTTTTATAAAAAGAAGTTTTCTTTATATACACTTAAACACAAGATCACAAATGACAAAAATCCACAATACTACACTTAAGATTCCTTAAAAGATGATTAAAGTTGCTTAGTTCAAGTGGATGGCAACTGCGACAAAGAACTCAACAAAGTACCTGGATGCGTAACACAAAGTAAACAAAAGGCTCGCAAAAGGGGAGGTGCGTCGGTTCCGTGATCCGGGGGAGATGATGCGTCGTGCCTCAATGCTTGCGCAGAGTAGGGGATGCGTCGTGATCTTACCGCTGCGGAGGTGATGCGTAGATTCTCGGCCTGCGGGCCCGTTGCGGTGCGCAAGATGGCGCTTGGATGCGGCGATGCGATGACGATGACGCCCTGGCAGCCTTGCAACGACTCTGTACTTTGGAGCCACGACAGGCCCTGCAACACGCTTCTCCGGTGATGCGATGGCAACTCTCACGATGGCGAAACGCTTCTCTGGTGATGCGACACCAGGCAGCTTCGATGAACACACTCTTTCAGGGAGATGCGGCGAAGGCTCGCTTCTCTGGCGATGTGATGATTTCAGCTGCAGCGGCGACACGCTTCTTCTCGATGCGTCGCGCTTCCAGCTCCCAGCGGCACGCAAGCGTCTGGAGTCAGAATTCCCAGCAAGGAAATTCAGTTGGGAGCTGGAGGTGAAGTCTTTTGTCCCTGAGACTTCAGCAGGAGGCAAGCACTGTTCAAGCCCTTGGAGAAAATTCATTAGATGAAAGTCCTTACAAAGTTCCTTCTCCTTTCCCTTGGCAATAAAGCAACCACTGCAGGCCAACCCAGCAAACAGCACACTGGCAGAGGGGCAGTACAACTCCTGCAGCTTCCTTGGTTCTTCTCCTTGGCAGAAAGGTTTCTTGTCCAGAAGTGATCTAATTTCTTGGGATCAGGGTCCCAATATTTATACCCCAACATCCTTTGTTCTCTGAAGGCAGAGAGGCCTCTGCTTGGTCCAAACCATTTCCTGAGCACTTTGTTTACATGACTCTCCTCTTCCTTTCACTGTGCAGGGCAGAGACATCAGCCACCCCACAGGAGGTGAAGTAAGTAAACTTTCTTTATTCGGAATTTCAGAATTAGAAATCCATAAAAGCAATGTTAATACATACATTTTTTCGTTTAAAAATTGTGAGCATGAAGTTTTACAGTGCAATTTAGCATACAAAGATTGTTTTCACAGTTCATTTTAAGTATACTAATTGATAGATATTACTTTACAAATTTTTCCTATGTCTAAATATGCATTTCAAAAAGTTAAGAACATGGTAGCAAGTAATTTCTGTGTCTAAGAACTGTAGACACAGCATGGCAGGACGACACTGTTTAAAACCCCAAGATTTTAACAAAGACATTAACCACAATTTACCATGTTCATTATAATATTTACAGAACATGACTACATGTAGGGTGGATTGTGCTGACTTTTCCTCACATGGACAGAGGGGTAAGGTCGAGTCCCAAGCATTCATTACAGGGAAAGCTACTAACCTATGAAATAGGTTTAATCTGAATCTCGTCAGAAGAAAACGATCGAAAATACTTATTTCAAGGTTTAGATAGAGCTGGATAGTGAAAGTGGTCTGGACCATTATGGCGTGATGGACAGAGGGTTTGCCTGCTTCAGAGAGGAGCCTCAGGTTTTCCAAGTGTCCTAGGGCCAGATCTTTTAGCTCTTTCTTAGAAATTTCACTGATCTTTTCTGGAGTGGAGTAATAAATCTCCAATCCTAGATCAGTGAAAAAATTCTTGATATAAGCGAGCCATTTAATTTTTTGGGAGTGGTCTAATGTCATGGCATCTGCCACTATCCTCTTAGTTAATGCATTTTTTTCCGAGGTCCAGATGCGCCGCCATAGGAGCAGTGGTTGAATTCTTGCCAGATCCTCAACATATGGCGCGCCTAGTTCAGCGTGGCACGGCGTATGTTGAGGATCGCTTTGGGGCCATCAGGAGAAACCTAAAAAATGCATTTTCTGCAATCTGTAGCGCAGAGACATCTGTATGGCCCAAGACGCCAGCCCCATACAGTGCTGTTGACTGGCATTTGGCTCTGTAGATTTGTAATAGTTCCAGGGGTGGTCGTTTGCCCAGTTTTTGCGAAAAAGACACAAGGGCTGCTATGGCTCTCTTAAAACAATGTTTCCTGGCCTCGACTGCCACTTTCCAGGACAGTTTGTCATCTATCGTGATGCCCAGGTAACAATAGTCAGATGTAAATTCTATTTTATGATTTTTTTTCACTAAGTTTTTAGGCTGCTTCCTCCCTGTACCTGCCGTCATTACAAAGGTCTTCGTCACATTTATATGGAGATCAAGACTACCCATAAAAGAAGAATATCTACAAAGTACCTTCTGAAGTTCGCGAGGAGTCCGTGCCAGCAGGACGGCATCGTCCGCATAGAGTAGAGCAGGAGGTGAAGCCAGCACAGGGGAGGGAAGATAAAGCTCTGGAGCATTCTGTTGACATGATTCCTCCTTTCCTCTCACAGTGCAGGGCAGAGACATCAGACATGCCACAGGAGATGGAGCCAGCATTGTAGAGGGAAGGCCCATCCCTATTCAGGTCCCAGGTGCAACTCCTCCCTCCCATCTAGATGCAGATCTCTCTATTCACCACCGGGCTGCCCCAGCCTGTCTCCTGGAATCCCCCAGCCCTGTCACTCACAAACCCAGACAAGGACTACACAACCTAGCAGAGGCAGACTTGGATAGTTAGGCAAGAAAATACCTACTTTCTATAAGTGGTATTTTCAAACACAGAATATTAAAACCAACTTTATCAAACAATGTATTTTATCATTCTGAGTTCAGGTATACTAAATTTGAATGTCTACCATGTTCCCTGAGTCAGTTAGGCCTATAAGAATGTAATAATCTAACTGCCCATTCTGGCCTTTGAGAACAGGTAGCCATCAATAGTGAAAAACAAAAATTGCTGTAATTCACTATTAGAACATGCTACACACATCAGAGCATGTCCTACCTTATACTTACAATGCCCCTTGCCCTTGGGTCTACCATAGGGGTGTCTAATATGAAGCAAAGGGCAGGTTTAGGGACTGGCAAGTGGGTGCACTTGGCCAAGACGTCATGGCAGTTCTAGACTGCACACAGGCCTTGCAATGGCATGCCTGAGACACACTTTACAAGCTGCTTCTGTGGGTGGCACAACCAGTGCTGCAAGCCCCCCAGCAGCATTTGATTTACAAGCCCTGGGCACACATGGTGCACTGTACTAGGGGCTGACAGAAAAATCAAATAACCCAATCATGGATTAACCAATTAGTACATCAATTGAAAATAGGGAGCACTTGCACTGTGGCACTGATTAGCAGTGGCACAGTGCCCAAAGCATAAAACCAGCAAAAACATATCGAAACTAAGGAGGCAATCCGTCAAAATGGAAGGGAGACTCACGCCAATGATGCCAGGTCTAACAGGCTATAATAATGTCAAAAAAACATTAGGAATGTTAAGAATAATTAACTTGGCCGAGAGCATGGGTCTGTCGATGCATTCAAAGACTGGAGAAAAGTCAACAAGTTATTATTTGACATTTTATCTTCTTTATTCTTGCCCCTGTCCTGCTCTGGCCAATCACACTCTTCAGCTCTATGCTTCACGATTCCTTCTTAACTCACTGCATCCTGTTGCTTTGACCCTTGAAGCTTTATTCCCACTACATGACAGACCACATGTTACACTTAGGCCATGTTTATGACGGAAAAGTCTGTCCGTGTGCACTCCCCTGTTTGCACAGGAGGCAGAATTATGAGCTGTGCAGACATCATCACATGCTGGAATTAGTCCATACGATTAAGTCTGCACTTCCTGTTAGAATTGTACATGTTCAACATGCTGGACTGTAATAGGAGGAAAGGGCGCAGTAATTACCGGGTCATGGACATTTCGGTGCAGTAAATACCAAACTTTGCATGTTCTTCCCCATTACTAGTGAAAACTTGGAACAGGTTCTTTTAATCACACCGAGAAATTCTGAACACCGAAGGCACTTGCACTCAGGACCTAAGCATCCTAACTGCACATGGCCTTCTTCAAGCTGCCTCTCTCTATTACTCTCTTTTTAATATCATCTGTCTCTCTGTAATGTTCTCATATTCTCTTGTGCTGTCAACTTTCCCCTCTTGTTTGTGTGTCACTGTCCTACCTCTGCTATATTTCTGTCTCTCGTTCTCACTCTCGCACATAAACGCTACATACAGATACAGGCCAATGTGTCTGTGTGTTTCTGTGTATGTAGCGTCCCTGCATTTTCTTCTGCAATTTTTTTCTGTTGCTCCCTTTTACCCACTTTTGGTGTAAGTCTATTTTTTCATATTCACAAACTACAGAGGAGATTTACAAACATTTTGTGCTGGGTTAGCACCACAAAAGTGACGCTAACCAGTGCAAAAAGATTTTTTTTGCTATTTACTTTCCAGCCCAAGACTTGTTTTGCACTAGAGAGCACCCTTAAAGTAGCACAAAGCAGCGAGAAGCACTGCTTTGCGTTACATGGGTGGGACATGGTCCTTCTCATGCAACCATGGAGCCAGAAAGTAAAGGTAAGTACTTTACTGAAAGCACAACCTGGCGTCCGACCACCTCAACGTGGAGTGTTGTCAACCTCACATTCTAGAAGAAAGAACGAACGGAGCTTGGAAACTCCAAACAAGGTAAGAGTATTAAGTATGTGTAAGCATCACATTAACATTAACAACATCACTTCACATCCTCTTGCCTTAATATACAATAAAGAAAATGCAGAAGAAAAAGAAACAGAAAAGAAGAACAAGAAAGGAAAAGAAGAGAAGAAAAGCACACAATTTAAGATCTAACAGTATCTTGAAGATAAACAGGAGTCAAGATCTAACATAATCCTGAAGATAAACAGGAGGTCTCAGTTCCTAACTGGCAACTCAACATCAGAAGAGTTAGACAAACCCTCCTGATCTTCCTCCCTAATACCTTGGGAAGAAGAAGAAGAAAACAAATCATTGGAACATGAAAGATATCTCACCACTCTGGGCTGAGCATCATGCCCACAAACCTTATCTGGCATATACATTACTCCAGAACAACTGCCTTCATCTGTGGCACCCCTGGAAACAAAACCACCTTTTTGGTACAAAGCCACTCTGCATAAATTCCAATGTTCTCCTCCTTCAATGACAACAAAATACCTTCCCACACTGACAACACGGAAAGGTCCTTTAAACTTAGTGAGACCACCCCATATCATTCCAGACTTCAATTTGACCTAATCGCCAACTGAGATTCTGGAGAGAGAAACATCAAAAACGGGTTCCTCACCAAAAGATACCCAATTGTTGAGCCAAGATGGGACAAGGCGTGAACCATGAAGACGCCCACTCATAACAAAGAAAGGAGACTTCAAGTTAACACTGTGAGGAGTGGTACAATAAGCCCACAACATGTCTTGGACAAGACGCTTGCAAGCCAAACCATTAACTAGGGCAAGTTGTATAGTACCTTTAATATGTCTGTTCGACCTTTCTACAATACCATTCCCCATGGGATTGTAAACAGAAGTACATGAATGCCTCACACCACACTTATCCAGAAAATAACCCATCTCTCCAGAAGTGAGTTGAGTCCCATTGTCAGTAAGTAAAACTTGCGGAATACCCTCACGCAAAAACAAAGTCTCCAACACGACAATCCTAGACATTGAGGTAATTTCTTTCAAAAATTCAAGAGGCAGCCACCTCAAATGCACATCTACAATAACAGCTGCAAACCTCATGTCTAAAGGTAACTCAGAAAGAGGACCAATAAAATCAATGCAAATAGTAGGCCACGGTTCCCCAGGATCCTCAATGTGACCCATCAAACTCTGAGAACCAACTTTCAATCTCTTCTCACTCTCTTTACAGAGAGTTCAATCAACCACCCAGTGTCTAATATGGTCATCCACCAGAATTCCTGTTTGATACGTCTGATGGTCATACTTTGGCCCAAGTGACCCTCATGCGCAAGTTTAAAAATATGCAACCTGAGATCCGCAGGAGGCACAAATCTCTCATAATGACATCTTTACCACTCAGACAATTCATCCAACAATTTCCAATACGGTCTCACAGGTGTTGAGACCATACTCTCACGAGGTGAACCATTCTTGATAAGCACAATAACATCTTGCAAAACAGAATCATTGATCATGGCTTCGGACAACTGTGACTTAGAGAAAGAACCCAAACTGCATTCACATACATCAGAAACAAAGGCAACAGCTTCCTCACATTCCAGTTTCTTGACCACTTCCTTGTCCACTGTTTCCCAATTAAGTGACATGTGTGACAAGCAATCAGCTTGTAAGTTTCTCCAGCCATGAATAAATTCAACATCATAAAGGTACTCCTGTAACCTCCCGGCAAATCTGGCAAGTCACGCTGTTTCTTTCCCAGCACCCCCTGCCAACAGAATGTTCATTAAAGGCTTGTGATCAGTTCTTAGTACAAACCTAGAACCCCACAAATATACCCTGAAATACTCCACTTCCCATGCTGTAGCAAGAGCCTCTTGCGCTATCACTGAATAATTCCTTTCAGCTTGGGTAAGGGTCCTCGATGCAAATGCAATTGTTCTCTCATTACCTCTCTGAAGTTGGGAAAGTACCACACCTATACCAATCAAACTAACCTCAACTGTTAGAAACAATATACAAGAAACACTGAAAGGCGCAAGAATGCCAGCATTGCAAAATTGCTCCTTTATTTTTGAAAAGGCCTTAGACTCATCACTGCCCCAATCAAATTTGCAACCTATACGAAGATGTTTCCTCAAAGGTTCCGAAAAATCAGCAAATCCCCACACAAATGTAGCATAGTACTCTACCAGTCCCAGAAACTACCTGAGTTGGTCTCTTGGCGACGGGGGGCTTCTTATGACTTCCAACAAATTCTTTTTAGGAGAAATGCACCACTGGAGATTGAATACCCCAAGTAATCAACTTGATTGGTGAGAATATTAATTTTTTCTTTATTGACTTGGAGACCCTGTTGTTCAAGCTTCCACAAAACCTGTCTAAGAGATGCATTGTGTTCTTGAATGGTTTTGCCTGAAACCAAAATGTTGTCTTGGAAATAAACAATACCAGACAGGCCTTTGAGCATATTCAACATCATTCTTTGGAAGACACTCGCAGCCGAAGCTAGCCGAAAGGGCATACGAGTGAACTGAAAGATGCCTTCCGTTGTGATGAATGCTGTAAGAGATCAATTTTGGAAAAGTACTTACCACCCCAACAGACTGCAACAACTCATTAATATTAGGCAGTGGGAATGCGCCAGTAACAATATCTCTATTTAAGGACCTGAGATCAATGCAGAAACGGAATCGACCATCTGATTTAAGCGTCAAAACTACCGGAGAAATCCAAGAGGATGCCTCTACAGGTTCAATGACTCCAGATTTCAACAAATCATCCAACAGATCTTTGAGACCCTGCCTCACAGATAGAGGAACTTTCCTCAACTTGTGTTGTACCAGGGACGCATCAGGCTTAAGAATGATTTTGTGCTGATATCCTTTGACACAACCAAGCCTATCCTCGAACACTCTGTGAGAATCTCTAAGAATGTCATGAACTTGTATGTCATCTGATACAACCATTATTTGGTTTGGAGCTCTGGGATTAATGACAATATGAAGATCATATTGGTGCATCCAACATTGTGGGGCCCTCCTTAGCCTCATAGACTTTGCCCAGGGTGGTATGTGAGCCAAAATAGATTTGACCAGACATGTAGCCCAGACCGTCTATAGATTGACCCTGATAGCCAACTGGGTTGATATCCTTGTCCAACAAAGAGACATTCTCCCAAGTAGATCGAAACAAAGACTCAGGGATGATTGTGAACATTGAACCTGAATCCACCATCAAGGTTACATCTTTTCCACAAACATTAAATACAGCAGTAGGTCTATTCAATCTAGGAGAGTCTTGAGTAACTACCAGCACAGTTTGATCACACATCTCCCCCACGACTAAGACTTTATATGCAGTTGTCTTGGCATCATTACTCAGTTGAGCAACATTCACTTTGAACTTAGACTTTTCAGAGCTATCAGACTGCCTACACATCCTAGAGTAGTGTCCTTTCCTCCCACACTTATGGTAAGTCTGATCAAAAGCAAAACATTTCTTAAAATCAGCTAAATGATAATGACCGCCACAACGCAAACACTCAATCTTAGACTTTGATGTGGTCCCAGAAACATTGGTAGATTTAAAGCTTTTTTTGAACCAGCATTAACATCAAAACAATCATCTTTTGATTCAACCTCTGCTACTCCTTGTGATAGTTTATCCTTCTGACTCAATTATTTTATGCTTTTTTGAGATTCTTCAATGACTTTGGCTATATGAACAGCTTCTTTCAAAGAAGGATCTTTAGCGGCCCACAACCTTTCTTGTATCTTCCTGTCGCGACATTGAATAATTAACTGGTCACGAGTTAGCTCTTCTGTCATGATGCCAAAACGACACTTAACAGAAATTTCACGTGACCTAGAAACAAAGTCATCAATACTTTCTCCTTCCAGTTGCGGTTGAGTATAACACTTATATCTCACCAAAACCAAATTGGTTTCCTTGGAAAATCTTGTTTCAAGTCTCTTAATAGCCTCTTTAAATACATCGTCCATAGGTTGTCCATTGGGTCCCATAGCCACCGGTAAATATTGAAATACCCGTTGTCCTTCATTACCTAATGCACTCAATAACAATGCTTTTTTTCTGTCAGGGTAAAAATTGTTACCATCCATAGCTACAATGTAATTATGTAACATTTCAATCCAATCTTCCCAAATTATAGGTGGGGAACCTGGTTGGGGAAGAAACATTGGCGGAAAAATTACATTAGAGGAATTAGTAGCCATGTCCTAATCAGTAAAAGTGACAAAAGGACGAATAATAGGGGGCCCGATTCACAGAATGAATTTAAGACTCAATCCTAAATTTACTACTATTTTGGTATTCACAGAATGAACTTACTACTTTTGGTATTCACAGAAGTTAGGATTTTGTCTTAAGTTTGTTTTAAGACAGACTTAAGACAAACTTAAGACAGCTTAAGACAAACTCCTAACTTCTGTGAATACCAAAAGTAGTAAATTCATTCTGTGAATACCAAAATAGTAGTAAGTTTAGGATTGAGTCTTAAGTTCATTCTGTGAATCGGGCCCATAGTGTATAACACTTAACTGAAATAAGGCAACTGTAAATATAATAATGAAGAATGAGGTGTAAAGATAAGCATAAATACAATCAAGTAAGATGGGAAAATCACTGTAGATAAGTCTGTGTAAGGTGTGCAGGTCACCGTAGGTAACTGCACTTGGCAAACAAGGAAAACAAACACAAGAATGGGCCACTAGATGTCACTAAAGCTCAGTATAAAAAGCTTAAAAGAACAAGAAAAACAGTAGTGCATTCCAACGAATCCTTAATGATATAAACAATACCGTATTTGTAGCTAGCTGAAGACAGATCCAACGATTAACAGTTGTTTGGCAGTCAGATGGACTTATTATAGAAGAAATAAAGATCGATATAAAGAAGAAAAAAACCCACAAAGAATATGGCAGCAATGTACGTAGAGTTGCGTGCGTTGCACACCAGACGTTATGAGATATGGATGCATTCCAGTGAGGTATGAGAAGACGTCACAGGCAGCACGTCACACTGAATCTTGCGCGCGCCTGAAAGGTCGCGAACAGGCCAAAATCTCGGAAGAAGATAAAAGTACCTCAAAATACAGCAAAACCGACGGTGATGTACATGAGCAGTAGAAACGTTTTCCGAAGGGTTGCAAAGACAGGTCAAAGCGAAGGATGAAGGAATCAGGTGGAAGCGTCACCAGGTTGTGCTTGGAAATCACAGGAATCACACTCCAAGATCACAGGGACCTCAAGATCGTCGCCAAAATTGTTGTGATGCAAACTTGGAGAAGAAGACACGGAGCCAGCAAGTAAATGTAAGTACTTTACTGAAAGCACAACCTGGGGTCTGACCACCTCAATGAGACAGCTGCAACTGTCAGTCTTCGAGTGCCACCAGCCTCACATTCTAGAAGAAAGATCGAACGGAGCTTGGAAACTCCAAACAAGGTAAGATCTAATAAGTATGTGTAAGCATCACATTAATATTAACAACATCACATCAGTGTGCTGCACTGTTCAGCTCGCATACAAAGTGGGAAAAGCTTTGCATCATGTGTAGACATAGTAGTTTGTACAGGAAGGGCAACCGTCCTGTACAAAACATATGCTAGACTCATGCACACACCCTAGAGCTATGACGCTAAGGTGTGTGCCTGGCATACAGCAGCTGAAATCAGCACCGGTGCAAAAACAACAGTTGATGGACAGAATGTAAAACAATGTCATACATTCACCCCAATACAGAGATCTGGGCCAAAATCCATCGCTTTTTTGCTCACCATGCCATTTCAGTTTGTACTTAGCCACATGCCCAGATCTCTATACTGGGGTGAAAGTATGACATTGTTCTGCATTCTGTCCATCAATTGCTCTTTTTGCATTTGTCACCCAGAGTGGGACGGGTATCTCAGACGCGAGTCCCGTGCTCTCCATGCCACTGGAGTCAAGCTATCCTGGCTAATGAGGTCTGAAAGCCCGAAACCGGTCCTAGGATCCTTGTTTCCAGTCCAGGGAGGACCTGGCCTGGCAGTTCGGGCTGGACTGTTCCCATTGGGTGCAGGGTCAAGACTGATTTGCATATGGCTGGGTCCAAACTGGAATGGCATGGTGAGCAAAAAAGCGGTTGGATTTAGGCCCAGATCTCTGTACTGGGGTGAATGTATGACATGTGCGACACGCTGCCGCACTTCCAAAGCACAGGAATGCAACATATTTACAATAATATGTCGTATTCCTCTGCTCTCCCCAGCGCTGGCGCACAAACAGCTGCCAGGTGCCAGCGCAGACACCCTTGCACCATGGTTCAAGGATCCCTGTATCATGGGTAGATTGTTTCTGTGCAGGAAGAGGCATCTTCCTGCACAAAAACAATCACTACAGGCATTTTCCTCTTTCAATGCGTGCTGTTGAATGCAGCACGCATTTAAATAGGAAAAAACAAGGAAAAAAGAAAACATTTCTCCTTGTTGCTCCCCTGGGAGGCGTCGCATTCAGACGCATTTCCAGATTTACAATTCCTCGTAAATCTGGAAATGTGTCTCGTTCCATGGGTGTTGCATGGGAACACCCACAGCAACACCCATGGAATGCCCCTTTCACACAAAGTGCTGCATGTAAAGGGGCCATATTTACAAGGATAGGAAAAGCCACGCAGGGTGATTTTTCCTGTCCTTGTAAATATGGAGCAGTAAAATACGGCACCAGTAGGTCACAATACGTGACGTACTGGTGGCTCAGGGGGCTTGTAAATCTGCCCCAAAATGTTGCAACTTTGCTCCTTTTTTCCTGCCACTCACTCAGCAAACATCCGACAAGCTGTAGACATGCAATAGCTGGTCTTTATTTAGTCATATCTCACAGACACGGAATGGATGGTTGAGGTGCCCCCTCCAGTGCCTGAGGCCCCCTGCAGCTCATGGCCTGTGGTGTCCTGCATTACACCTGGTATGTCATCCCCAGCCATGTAGCTAGGTACAAGATCTTTGGGAATATTGACTTTGTAATGACCCCTACTGGGTACCTCAGTACTGCTGTTTTAAAACAAGGATTCAGGCCTACCCCGTGAAGCCTGTGTGCAGAAGCATAAAAACATGCTGTCAACCCTTCAAAATTACCATTTAAACATATGACAGGGTCGAAACTGTCTCTCTCCCCTAATATTACTGGATCCTGACTGTCTAGCAATGCCTTGTACAAAAATGAGAAGCTGTCCCAGGTACCCTCAAGTCAAAAGAGGTACCGATAAGGCTATCCTTTGGTTGCCAAATGTTCATGTCCTCTCACAGATAGCTAATCCCAGCTAAGTGGTCAGCAGTTAACACCGGTTAGCCATTCCTGGGCTCAGAGGTAGGCTATTGTCCTCTAATCTAGAGACTGTGGGGCATATTATCAATTATGAGCGTTACATTATCTCCGCTTTTATCGGCAGGAAACTGCCGATAAAGCGGCGATAATGGGCATGATAATATGCTCTATGAATTCCAATCGAAGCCCATGTTAGATGTCTTTGCAGATGTAAAGACATCTAACATGGGCTTCGATTGGAATTCATAGAGCATATTATCAAGCCCATTATCGCCGCTTTATCGGCAGTTTCCGGCCGATAAAAGCGGCGATAATGTAACGCCCATTCTTGATAATTTGCCCCTGTATCTCTTCTAGCCAAGGATATGTATTTTAGCTCTAGAGACGTTATGAGTGGCAGAACTGCTTTTAAGCTAGTTCAAACTCAGGCAGTCTAAAGGACATTTTTACACTGTTACTACTTAAAAAAAATTGATTGGACCAATAAATCATATTTGGAATATTAAGACGGAAATATCTTTGAAGCCTTTTTCTCATCTGTTCCAAAGTGGAGATTGTAAATAAAGATTTTAATCCTTTCTAGGCATGCTCAAGGAAAAGTCTAGGCAAGCCTAACCAGTGAATTATCTTTTGGACTTTATTTCAGTGTGAGAGCATGCCAACCCCAATATGTGGTGTGCTCTCCACATATTGGGGTTGGCATTATGTGGAGAGCACCCCCCTAGTGGGCTTACAAAGCTACTTAATTGGTGTCCTATGAATATTTCAAAACCAGGTGTGTCCTACATGACAAAGGCACTTCTTATTATCACGTGTCACTACAGTAGATTTAAATTGCTGCTGTGTAATATCCTGGTGGTGCTACTGGAAGACATATGTGTTTCCTATATGTGTATGGTTTAAATATACACTGCAGCCTACATATGACCTATAACATCCACGCTATATGTTTATTGTCTATGACATCTACAATGGTCGTACTGGCCGGTTAAATATGCTAATTGGGTGAAATTAATTTTACCAATACAATTTTAGAACCACAGCACATGTGCTACGGCACTGATTAGCAGTGTCACAGTGCACATAGTCCTAATACAAGTAAAGATCAGGTCCAGAAAACGGTGACAAATCGGTGTGATATGAGGAAAAGGTGAATGTTTTACAAGTTTACAGTTTTGTTTTGGAACTGAAGGCATCAAATGGGTGAGACATCAATCAGTTGAGGGTTATCATACACACCAGCCTCCTCAATTCACCTTGTGGGGCGCCCACAGAATAATCCATCTTAAATTTTTATTATTTTTTAAAACTATTTCAAGATTGCTGCCCATTCACGCACATACATGCGTGCTGGACACCGTTTATGAAATTTGTTATATTATGAAAAAATCCCAGTCAAAAATAGCCCCAACAGATGCAACCACAAACACAGTGACCATCTTGCAATGGGGTATCATGAAATATAACACATTCAAAGATGGGTGCTCTTCGACCTGACATCATTGGTGTGGTATTCCCTCTGGCATTTTGCTTTCACTCCCTGATTTTTTGTTGAACTTGTTTGTGTTGGTATTAGGACTCTGTGCACCTTATCCTTGCTAGCCAGCAGTATAGTGTCTGTGCTCTCTCCCTTAAACATGGTAACATTGGTATACACCTAATTGGCACATTTAATTTACTTTAAGTCCTTAGTATATAGTGCTACATATGTCCAGGGTCTGTAAATTAAATGCTTTTAGTGGGTTGCAGCACACAATGTGCCACCCACTTAAGTAGCACTGCAAAACAGGTCTCAGGCCTGCCACTGCAGCCTGTAGTGCAGTTTAAAATTTCCATTTTGATCTAGAAAAATAAATCTTTCACCTTGCAGAAATCTTCCTTTTCAATACTTATAATTCACCCCTAAGGTAGGGCCTGACTGTTCATAGGTCAGGGGCCATGATATTTAACAAGTAAGACATGTATACTTAAGAATTTCAGGCCCTTACAGAGAAAAACCTCTAAAATAGTTTGTGCAAAGGCTATATCTCTCATAAACTAACACAGATATAGTGTACTTCTGCAGCTGATTTGTATGGCAATTTAAAATCCTCTTTAATGGTAAAGTCAGATTGTAACTTACTATTCTGAAAACACCACTTTTAGAAAGCTATTATCTGTCTAAAACAAATGTGCCTTTCTCCCAGTGTCACATGACTATAATACTCTCCTGTGGTGTCATATGTATTTGTTCCAGACATGGGGACAAAGGGGCATTGTCTGAGGGTGTGGACGAGCAGATTGGCCTGGGGATTTGTCCCTTTCTGAGCTTTAAAAGGTAGCAGGAGGACTGTTCCCATCCCTTTTCTGACTTATGAAGGCTGCCTGCCCTACCACTGAGAAATACAGCTCACACTTAGGCCTCCTGCTTTTGGCCTACTAGGCAGATTGGAGCCACACCCAGGAAAAGGGAACGTTTTGACAAAGGGAGTACCCCCCACCCACAGGCTGGCATTGGCTACAAGATTGTCACTCTCAGAACCACGCATTGGAAAACTCCTGGATCTGTGGAAGACTCAGAAGAAGGCCTGCCCTGCTGTCTGAGGAAGGAAGACCGGCCCTCTTTGCCATGAACCCAAGATCTCCAGACGTGACTCTAAGGGTCAGTAACCTGTTGTCTTGTTCGCGTCACAGATACACAGTACGCTTCCAGAGGGCTTCCCTGCAACTTTATAGCTGTACCTGCCTAAGCCCTGCTGCTGGCCTCTGCTGGAGTGAGGCCAGATACTAAGGAAGTGCCCCACTAGGTCCCTGATCTTTGGCTAGCATCAGAGTGTTACTACTCCTACTGCGAGACCGAAGAATCTGGAATGCAGGTGCAAATACAGACGTTTTGGGTCCTTTACGACTGCAAGCGGACTCTTGATATCAGAAATCCACCTTCTGTGATGCCTATTGATGCGAATCTCCAGCGTCAATTGGCTCTTCAAATCAGCTAGGACAGTCCGAATCAGCAACAACTACGTGTCGCCCACAAACATGAATCTCTAGTGACATCCTTTTCCCTGTGCAAACATCAAACTCCTCGTGGCCCCTGTCAATGTGAAGCTCAAGTCGAGGCTCCTCAAGAGGACTTGGGACTTGGAGGAGGTAAACTCTTCACCAGGGCAAACCTGGTCCCTGTATCTGACCCACACTCCATCACAGTCATCCTAAAGTTGCAGTTTTGACCAGATATACTGTGACCAGATCAGAGGCAGCCTTAGGCATGTGCAAGCTGTGCACCTGCACAGGGCCACCAAACCCCAGGGGCCACCACGCCAATATGTATCCTTAATATAATAATCCTCTGAGGATGGATACATATTTGCGTGGCGGCCCCTGGCAGGGATTTGGCGGCCTCCGGCTCTGTTCCACTTCCGAACACCCTGACCCCCCCTACCACCCCTCTTCACTGGCCTCCGCGCTCCGCCCTGCTCGGACCCCCTCTTCCGGGCATCCCTACCTACGCTCCCTGCCCAGGGCCTCCATGAGCCTAGAGCCACCCCTGACCAGATACCCGTGAGTGGCACTTTCTTCGTTTTGAGCTATTTTCACCTGAACTCCAGTTATGCTCATTGGATTTTTGTCATGTTGGTGTCATTTATTACATTTGATGCTATTTTTCTAAATTGATTTGAGTTTTTTATTGTGTTGTGTTTTTACTTTATTATTGTTTGATTACTACATAAATACTTTACACATTGCCACTAAGTTAAGCCAGACTGCTTTTGTGCTAAGCTACAAGAGAGTTAGTCACAGGTTTATTTAGTGGCTTGCGTGGTACACCCAAACTAGGATTATGCGTTTTATTCAGGTGGCGCTCTAACCCCTCTCAACTAATAACCCCATTTCTTGCAGCAGATATGTGCACATTCAAGTCGGTAATCTTGGAAGGAAAAAAGCATTTGTAAAGCCAATAGTTTCACAACAATATCAATTGGCTTTATCATGTCTGCAAAAGTTTCTATACAGACTATAGGAATATACAAGTCAGCAAATGCCACCCACCTTCCCTTCTAGAAAAACCCCTTTTGGTATTGGGTCATGAAGATCCACCTTAAAAATCCTCCGATAAGTGATTTTCCTTGAAATGTCTCCATCATCCAGGCCTTTGCAGCAGATGGGACTGTTAAAGGAGCCTGTACCTCAGAGGACTCTTCCTGAAATTACATGTGCTTCAGTGTCTTATTTATGCCAGAGGATTTTCAACAAGTACACTCCATGTCTCCATTCTTAAATTATGCACAAATGTTCAACATTTTGCACAAGCTAAGGCTGTTTAGCCTTATTTTGCCTACCACTATTTTTTAACTGATGCTTACATTTTGCTTGGGGAGGGTTGTTGGGAGTACATTGCCTGTACAGGTCTTCTATGACCTTCCATTTCCAGCAAGGATCGAGGTTTGAAATCCTGACCCAGTATTCAAATACCTACACTGCAAAATTTCCAACCTTTAACCATGACCCTGTTAATTCTCCCAAAATAACTCCATAACTATATTTACCTACACATTTAAAGCCCTACTTCACAGCCATTGCTTCACACATCCTCCAATTTTAGTGTTGAAAATAACCATCTTGGTGTGATTCCCCCCTAATTGTGCCCCATCGGTTTTGCTAGAATTCGAACTTTGTGCACTTTACACCTGCTAAAAGTGCCTGTGCTCCCCTTCAAACATAGTTAATTTGGGTTACCCCTGATTAACATAGTTAACTTGCGACTAAGACCCTACTATATGGTGTAGAAAGTACAGCCAGTGCCTTGGAGGTAAATGTCAACTGTGGACTGCAGCACCTATTGTGCCATCCACAGAGTAGGCTTTTAAAACACGGCTTCAGGCCTACCCTGTGTAGCCTGTGTGCAGAAGCATAAAAACATGCTGTCAACCCTTCAAAATTACAATTTAGACAGGCATGCAACACAGCTTTTATTTATTTTATTTTTATTTTAGGAGTTTTCTATAGCGCTGGCCAGACCCGAGGGTATCGGAGCGCTTCACAACAGGATATGTATAAGTCAGATAACGAGTACAATACACACAAAGATAAGCGTAGAACAAGTCCACAGATAAAATAAGCATACAAATAAGTGTTCAGCTGGACCAGAGGCAATGAGGGCAAAGTAATATCCTGAGAAGCTTCACGTATCGGTGCCAACCACATGTAATGGGGAGGAAGGGATAGGAGATGACGGTTGCAGGTACGTGCGGTCTGGAGGCAGAACAAGTTAGGGCTTGAAAGTTACGTAATTGGTTTAAGGAAGACACGGTTGAGGTAGAAGTCTTTTAAGTGGTGTTTAAACTTTAGAAAGGAGGAAATAGTTCTGATGTCCACATGGATGGCGTTTCAGATTTTTGGAGCATTCCTTGCAAAGGAGCGATTTGCCGTTTTCTGTTTGCGTGTTTTTAAGGGGATGAAAAGGAGGGAGTTTGAACTTCTGAGTGTTCTAGATTGACCGGCTTTCTTGAGTTTCGAGGCTAGGTATTTTGGTTCCCCAGTGTTCAAGGCTTTGTGTGTCATGCAGGCCGTTCTGAAGCTGGCCCACATTTCCACTGGGAGCCATTTTAGATCTCTGAGTGCGGGAGAAATGTGGTCAAATCTTTTTACTCCTGAGACCATTCTGGCCGCTGCATTGAGGGTGGTTTTTAGGGGTACTAGGTGGGAGAGGGGGGTACCAGAGAGGGCCCCGTTCCCATAGTCCAGTCTGGATAACACAAGAGATTGGGTGGCTTGTTTGAGATCGGCAGGAGGAATGTAGGGTTTGACTTTGTTGAGCAGCTTCAGATTTAAGAAGGCGCTCTTGGCAGAGTTTTTGATGTGGTTCGCCATGGATAATTTGTGGTCAAGGGTGATACCTAATGATTTTACAGATTTAGTCAGAGTGAGATTCACTTTGAGAGTATCAATGGCTTTTAGCCACTCCGTCACTAGCAGGTTTTCTTCCTTGTTGGAGATAAGGAGGATTTCTGTTTTACCTTGATTGAGTTTCAGGTGGTTCGATGATAACCATTCTTGGACTTCTTTGAGTGTATTATTGAGTCATAGAATGTCATTGATGGTTGAGGATTCCAGGTAAATCTGGGTGCCATCTGCGTATAAATGGAAGGGGATGTTGGATTTATTCAGAATGGAAGCGAGGGTTAACATGTAAATGTTGAACAGTTGCGGGGAGAGAACGGAACCTTCAGGGACGCCTCTGTTCACTGGGAGAAGGTCAGAAGTGAAAGACTTGATTTAGACTCTCTGGGAGCGATTCTGGAAGAAGGATGAGAACCATTGCAGAACCTGTTCTTCTGCACCAACTCTCTCTTTGAGGGCCTTGATGAGAAGATTATGATCAACCGTGTCGAATGCTGCTGACAGGTCGAGGAGGATGAGTAGGCAGCAATGGTCTGAGTCAAGGGAGTGACGGATGTCGTCGACAAGGTTAAGGATTGCAGTTTCGGTGCTATAGCCTTTTCTAAAACCTGATTGATGTTTATCAAGCAGGTTGATAGTGTCAATCTGTTTGTTCAGTTGATGGAGCACACATTTTTCCAGAATTTTGGCCAAGAAGGGAAGATTGGAGACCGGTCCGAAGTTATTCAGGACGTTTGAGTCAAGGCCTGGTTTTTTCAAGAGAGGAGTTACTTGTCCGATCTTGAGGCAGTTGGGTATGGAACCCGTTTTTAAGGAACTGTTTATGATTTCACACCAGAGTGGAGCGAGGGCGAATTTCAGATCTTTGGCCAATTGGGATGGTAGAGGGTCCAAGTTGTGGGATGAGGGCTTCGACGTTGCGATTAAGTTGAGAATCTCAGTTTCTGTGACGGGGTCAAAGGCGGACCAGTTAAGCGCGGGTCGCATGCTTGAGATGGATTCGATTGTTGTGCGGTTGTTGCCTGGAGGATTTAGGTTAATGTCAAGGGAAAGTTCGATCTTGTTGATTTTGTCGTTGAAAAAGTTGACGAAGTTATCGCATAAGGCTTTAGAGGGCTGGATGAGGGAATTCAATGGTTTGGAGGTTTGTTTTTTAATTATGTCAAATAGTTCTCTTGGTCTGTTTTTTGCCTTGTCGAGCCCAGTACAGAAGAAGTTGTTTTTTGCTTTAATGATATGGTTTTTGTACTCTCTTCTTGCTGATTTGAGCTTTTCGCAGTGGCTGGAGGAGGGGTTCTTTCTCCAGAGCCGTTCTGAGGCTCTGAGTTGCCTTCTTTCCACTTTGATGTCCTTGTTGAACCATGTTCTTGAGGGGATGTTCCTGTTTTTTTTCAGTTTCACGGGGGCGAGTTGGTCTAAGATGGAGTGTTGTTGTATTGTGCTGTGAGTTCTGTAGTAGAGAGGCCGTCCGGGGAGATGGGAAGGAGGGAGGATATTTTTCTTCTAGGACAGCAGTGCTGATCTGCGATAGGTTCCTAGACCACTTGGGGGGTTTCTGGTGGAGGACTGGTACATGATCGGTTGCGCTAGGTGGAAAAGGATTAGGTGATGATCAGACCAACTACACTTTATCACTGAGAAGGTAGAGTAACTGATATTCAAAAGTGGAACAGGTGTGAAATTATAGTTGGCATGTTACTCTAGTCATTAGACTCAAAAAGATATTTTCACTGACAGGGCTGCTGTAGCTGGAACCTAGAAAATGTTGGAGTATAGATGATAAATGTTGATCTGTAACATATGAACGAAAACCACTTTAAAAGTAATTTTAATTTTTTTTTCATATTTATTAAGTCATATTCATTGGTGAAGTTATATTTCTAATAAATGTTTAGGCCAGCCTTTGCCCCGGGGACCCCATACTAGGCCATGCGGTGAAAACCTCTGCTACACCAAATTGTGAATTGACAGAGGCCATATATTTTTGCCCACATCCCCGGGACAAGATTAGACAACCTAACCCTGGACAAATGTATTCTACATTTTAACGAGGACCAAAAACGGTTAGTCCTCCATGCATGCAAAACACTCCTTAGCGCGAGTGTTAAATATGCTATTCACGTGGTAATTTTTTACCACTCACATTTTCTCAATTATACTCACTGTTTTGGAGAGGTCCTGAAGAAAGCCCACCATATTTTATCTCTGGGCTGAAACATGTCGACCATCTGATAATACATACAGCTACACATAGTATCTGGAACATATTATCCACTCTCTAAAGATTTTTTAACCATACCTCAGAGCTCCAAGAGTAAAGTACCAAGGTAGTATCCTGGAGGTATTTTTAATACTAATCTCACTCACATAATCACACATCACATTTCCTCAAAAATCCTCTCCACTGTAACCAGGTGTCGCAGCACAGCCAGGTAGCATTCGGCTACCTGGCTGGGACCCGATGATGAAGCATGACACCAACCAGACTGGTGTGTGAGGGTTTTATTAACAAACCTTTGAGGTGCCAATACACTACACACGTCAGACAGCAAATGCTCCTGGCCGTCTCCTTTTGGTTATCAATATATTGTTAGCGACACGGACGGCCGTCCTACAGTCCTAACTCTCTACTTTTGGTTCTTAATAAATGTTTAGGAAATGAAACTTTTAGAAAGTTGCCTTTTACATGCCTGAACTCCTTGAGACCAACATTGAATTAACCTGCTTGCAGCTGCCAGGCCAATTCTCAAACCTAATGAAGTATGAAAACTGATCACAGTGGTGTAGGCTGTTGAAAGGCAGTTGAACCCCATCAGCTCATAAAGACAATTGGAGTGGGCCCAGTAACTATAATAATTTGTGTGGGGAAAACGTGAAGACTCCCCATTCCTAGTTTAGTTAAAGGGGGGACCTGAAGAAGGTAACGTTTTTGTTGTCCTCAAGGTCCACAGTAGCCAGGTTGGCACCACATCCAGTGGGAAGGAAGCTACCACCAGAACTGGTGTGGAATGAACACAGAAGAAGGGAATACTCATTCCCCTGGCCACATTTCTAGGTGGACACCAGGGCTCTGTGCAAAGGAGGAACGGTTCCTCCACTTTGGATTTTAGGCGTGAGGTTCACTGTGGGATTGTTAGCAGTATGGCAAGCAGGAAGTGCAGCAAAAGTTGGTAGGCTTGGCCTGTGGACCTCGAGTTGTCCAATGGAACTTTTTCCCATTTGGTTAGACAGTGCCTGCAGTCACTCCAACACCCTCTGTACCTGTGGAACTTCAGAAGAGAACTGATTATAAGCTCTCGTATTTCGTATTTCATATTCCCTGGTCAGAGGAATGACTGTGATAGCAAAGTCTAAACTGAATGCCTGAACTTTTCTTGATACTCGAGCATCTGGTTAGAAGCCGTGGTGCTCATTACAGGCAATAGTTTTTACTAAAAGCCCCTTTTAGTAACATTTGTGCTGACCACGCAACCCCAATTAACCATAAGTAAACAAAATCTACAAACCTAGAACTTACATATTAGTCCATTTCACCTACAAAATCACCTCCTAATTATACAAAATATTGATTTTAAGAGCAACCATTAAATGCAAAGCAACTTCTTATCCATCATCATTTCTGTTAACCTCATTCTTGCTCTTCTTGGAACATAAATGGAGAATCAAACCTACACTCCATCTGTCTAGAAGCCGTAAAGGCTCTTAAAAAACCAAGCCATTAGATATTTAAAACTCAATTTAAATTTCCATTGAAACCAACTAACTTATCTTACATAATACTGAACATAAGAGAAGAGATTGTAGATATCCTTGCTCCATTCTTCATGGAGCAAAAAAATCTAACCATAAAGTGTTAATCAATAACTGCATCTGCATCATACCCCTAAGCGTGGACTCACTAGTGTTAATATTTGCTTCCACTACACCCTCTAAATACATATTGGATCAAAAACTCCCTAGTCCAGCTAAGCCACTCTAATGATCCCTCCATCTCAAAAGGCGAACATCAAACTCATGAAGATATACCACACCTCTATAAACAAGTAATGAAAGTTCAATGAAGAAAATCATACAAGCAAATACTGCACTAAACAAATTCTGTTCCTAGTAGGGCTCATTGAGTTGAACATTTACAGCTAAAAAAAGAAGTTATTTGCAGGTCACAAGTTCAAATCCTGCCTGACTTAACTTTCCTTCTTTCTGCAATCAGTAAAGTGAATATCCCAAACTGGGCAATGTTATCTTCTGTTATGTACAGCACTTAGAAATTGCAGAAGTGTATTAGGAAGTGGCATTCAAAATTATCGTATTTCTGTCCTCTCACTAATATCTAAAAATCCTTATCAAGATATGCCAACCAGAAAACTTCAATGTTAAAAGTTCCAACTGGAGCATTCAGATGCTTGGAAAAGGTGAGCTGGCATCTTGATCTTACTAGACCCTTCTGCGTCATGCAGCACCATAACATTTTACTTTATAAGCTATCCTCCTGATTTGAAATTGGTTGTTTGGTTTTTAAGTGTCTCAGATCTTACCTAACAGAACAATACCAAATGGGAAAATCAATAACACTTATCCCCAAAATTCATGCTTATCGGTGTTCCATGAAGATAGGTGCTGGCTCTTATCCTCTTTAACGTATATATATTGAGCCACTTGTGGAGCTCCTAAAGTAGAGGGACATCTTGTGCTACCAATATCTGGATGACAATCAATCACATACATATGAGAAGAACCGAATACAAAACAAACAACCGCATAAACAACTGACTAATACTATAAATTCCCTCATCATTACCTCAGAACATAAAAGCTGTTCTGATATTTTGTGAAAAGAAATCTTCTGACATCAAACCTCTCTTCAGGGATCATCGATCATTTCAATTCTTTGGATTCCTGCTTAAAACAAAGCTGAATTTAGACCCCAATGTGATATCAATGGCACAAACTTCTTCCTGCTTATAACTCAGATTAATAAAATCCAAAGTGTTTTCATCCCAAAGATGATTTTAAAGAAACTGGGTGCGATATTCAGAACAGATTATGGGAATTTATTTCTCACAGGGCTTCCTGCAATCCACGGTGCCCCATCAAAGCAGTCCTACATGCAAATGCCAGAATAGCCAGAATAGTTTGAGGCACTAGGCACTGAAAAAATATAATTGTATGTCATCTGTAAAAATACAACTCCGGTGGTTACTCGTTGAAGCTTACAACATTTTCAGTTCAGGTGACACATTATCTCCAACGCACTGAAAGTAAACATGCCCAGTTATCTAAAAAGTGAAATAAAAATATCTGGAGGAAACAGAAAGAAAAGAAATATAAACACCTTCCGTTTGTCCACTGCCCCCATAGATTTGGAACAACATATTAATAAAACTAGACAAGCCACAATTTTCTTGTCCTAAAGCAGATTATACTCCCTGGTTCTCAGAACAATCCATATTTCATCAGCTCACTCAAACAAGAATATTACATGGATCCTATCTTCTAAAGCCTTGTTAGCTGTCTTAAAAAAGCCTATACTCATCTCTATTCCTCCTAAAATATAAATCGCTATACTTTAATTTAGTTAACCTAAACCCCTAATTCTGAAAATTGAGAATTACATTTTGGTCTAAATCCAGCACTAGATTCTGTTATTACTGCAGTGTTCGCCAGGTACACAGCAAATAATACAGATTAAATGTTCTACTATTACCCAACTTTTTCCTAGAGATCTTTATGAAGCATTACGTATTTCCATATCAGTCTACAAAAATGTCTAACCTGCAGTACTTACTTCAACATTGTATCTTGTATCAATGGCTCTGCTATGTAAAGCTCTCTGGAGTCTTCCCCCACCATTTAAGCACTTAGAAGACTGAAAAACAAACTTGCCCTTGTTCCCTCTGTTAATATTTGTCAGCTCTTAAATTTTCTCAGCCTCTAATTTCAAATCCATTATTAAATTGTTTCTCTGATTTCAGTCATTGTGCCATAGAAGCACACATGTTTAAATAAACTGTTAAAATTGTTGTCCTGTAACTGAGAAAAGGGTCAAAATACTGATATGCTTGGTTACCCCATGCAGTGGTGATGGTGATGAAGAAGGTCCAGGGTTTATTCCTGATAAGTACACGATGGAATGTATTTTCTTTATACTACGTTCAATGGGATGTTATAAAGCCCCTACATGTATCCATACACTGCTAGTAATCAATATCTACTAAGTGACTTTTGCCAGCACACAATACGAGCTGCACCTCTACTTGCAAAATTAGGGTTTTAATGTAGGACTCAATTCATAAAGAGTGTTATTTGGTCTTTAATCCAAAACGTACCAGTTCTGAATAGTGAAAATGCACAGTATTCCTGAAGATTTACATTTCAGAGTCCAGCATTGTTGGACATGGTCTTCGCCGCAGGGTCACCCCAAACCTTTTGCCTTTTTCCCTCCACCTTTTTGCCAAATTTGTATTTCCTGGCCTTAGGATTCGAACCAGGACCAGAGTTTGAGTGCTTGTGCCCTCTCTCTAAAACATGGCCAAATTGGTTTATACCCAATTGTCAAGTTTAATTTACTCATAAGTGCTTTGTAAAGTGGTATACCATATATCCAGAGCCAGTAAATTAAAGCCTGCAGCACTTATTGTGCCACCCACTTAAGTGCAACCATAAAACTTCTCCCAGGCCTACCAATGCAGATTGAATGTAGTGTCACACTGCCATGTCAACTTGGCATTCAAACCCTCTTGCTAAGCCTTAAACTCCCCCTTTAAAACGTATTAACCAACCCTAATGTTGGACCCCTGTAGCCCATTGTGCAGGGTGCTGTGGAATTATAAGGTTGGACATGTACTTTTAAGTTTTGCATGTCCTGGTAGTGAAAAATTCCAAATTAGATTTCACTACTGTGAGGCCTACCCCTCCAATAGGATAACATTGGGTATTCCCTATTATATTTTCGGAAGCTGTAAAACCAAATTTAGAGGATGTAGATATGTCATTGTTGGTACCTATCGAATTGTAATGCTGAGTCCTCTTTAATGATAAAGTCAGAATTTTCATTACAATTTTGAAAATGTCACTTTTAGAAAGTTGGCATTTTCCTGACCTTAGCCCGTTGTATCCGCAGCCTGTCTTGGGTCACATGACTTTGTGAATTCCATCCAGACAGTCGCACAATAGAGGACTCAGGTGTGCCTCAATGGGCCATCAACTCGCAGAATAGGAGGTGGAGCTCAGCACTTACACCAGAATAGGCTGTCTCTTGTCTCCACACAAAAGGCTTAACAACCCTGAATTGTCTCTTCAGCCAGCTTGGAGCAAGGGCAGGGGAGTCATGAAATTCCATACACTTCTAAGAATCTTTCCAGAAGCTTCACCCACCATTCAGAAAAAGGGCATCATGGTTTATAAATAAGAAATTCAGATCCAATATTTAGTTCACTACTGGGCCACTCTTCAGTTCTCTACTGGACCTGTGGAAGGGCTCTCAGAGGACTGCCCGCCTCTGTGAACTTCTGTGGACTGTGCCAGACTGCTTCTATACCTGGAAGGACTGCAGTGCTGCCTGCCTTGAACCCTCAGAGGCCAGCCCTGCTGTTGAGCCCTGCATCTTCACCTGCTTCCAGGACTACCAGATGTGACTCCAATGGCTAGTTTGCTGGCCTCCTGTTCAGAGCCATCAGAACATAAAAGGCTCCCATCAGCCTGAGTGAGTCCTGAACTCCAAAGAGGTGTCCCACCAGTCCTTGACCCTTGGTTGTGGTGCTTAAGGTGTCCAAATGGCCAATTTCCAAATCTCAGGACTTTGCCAAAATGTGGGGAAAAAGTGCTCTGAGAACCAAGAGTAGACTGGGTCCAACCTGCTTGCCTATTCATCTGAGGTGCATTGCCGGTTGGATTGTTTTCGAAGCTTCTCCTGCTAAGTTCTTCTCCGCAGCAGCATATCTGTTTCAGCGGTCCTTTGGAAAAGGGGTGTCTGTCCTCCTGGAACTGTCTTCGGCTACAGCCGCCTGACTAGTCCCGCTTAAGATTTTCAACTTCCATTACAACTACTAAGTCCGAAGGTAAAATTCTTCACAGCGGCATTCCTCCACAGACATCCGACAACAGGGCTCCTTCTTTGGACGCTTCTGCAGAGTTGCCCAGCTGAACTCCTACCTTCTCAGACATTTTTCTTCAAGTATCTTTTCAAGTCTGAAAGTAAGTGCTGACTGGGCCCAATCCACTTCTGGTATTCGAACCTCACTCCATCTCGGTCGGCCTAAACTTTCAACGTAGACCCGCTCTTGTACTGCCCAATGTCTGCGGTTGGTGCTTTGTTCTTTTAGGCTCTAGATTTCACACAAAAACTTCGAAAACTAACTTTGATTCTACTGATTGGATTTTTGTAATGTTGGTGTCAAATCATTTATTAACATTTACTCTATTTTTCTATATTAGTTTGGGATTTTTCTTGTGTTGTGTTTTCACTTTATTGCTATTTGTTTGCTGCATAAATACTTCACACATTGCCTCTAAGTTAAGCCTGGCTACTGTTTGTGTAAGGCTACCCAGGGTTAAGCACAGGTTAATTTAGTGACAATTTGTGGGTCACCCTGAAAGGGATTGTAGCTGTTGCTTGACCAGGGCTCACACCCCAGTCAACTAACAACTAACAACAAAATTCCTCACAAGCAAGCAAAGATTTTTCAGTATTTTTGGCATGATGGGGGAATAAAGAAGTTGAACAGTCAAATGATTTATTTGCTTGTACAAACATTTGGGCAATCATCCGGTTCAATGACTTGCTAATTTTCAACTCTTAATCATCAACAAACCTGTTCTTTGATGGGTTAGCAGGTGCATGAGTAGAGCAAACATGAACATACATTATACAATCAGTAGTACTGACCCAAAATGTTCTTGGCTATCTGAAACTAAATACACACAAAATGAGCCACATTTAATCATAAGCAAGTTTATTCTCGCCTATACAGAAGATTGTTTTCAGAATTATGCAATCTAAAATTATATAAGCCACAAAAAGAAATAAAGTGAAGACATGTCTCAAATGGTGATTGACTTAAATTTGCTGTTCCGCACTGTGTTAGCCACACAACTCTAGGCAAGCAGAATATGTCTTGCAGTAGCTTCTGTTAAACAGGTTGCAAATCTTAGAGATGAAAGCTCATTCTGACTCCTCAGTTACCACTGGTATCCCCGAAGGACACGTAGTTGTCTCCTTAGGACTAGAATGTGTTTCAAATTAAACTAATTTGAATGTAACATAGATAACAAGGATATAATCAGTGTTTTATGTAGGACTTAGGGATGAGGATAGACTCAATGGACTATTCAGGGGCACACCATGTAACCTAACAGTACACAAGAGACCTGCATTGTTCCAGGCTGTTCCACAAACCATAAACAGAACTGTATGTGGTGCACATGATGGAAGCTTTGTGCATCAAGGACATCATTTGGGCAGAATTAAAAATCAAAGTGAACTAGTGCATTTTCAAGAGCATTGACAGGTATCAATACTCTTAAGAGCAACGTCAGAAGATAGGTCACGGATGCTCCCCAATGGCCATTTCACATGTGCAATATTGCTGCATCCTATTTTTATTTAGGATGGTGAGAATGGTAATCTGAATCCTGTATTTTAAACAATGTTTGGGCTCAGTTGCGTAGCTGGAGAAGTGGTGGGGGCGGTCTGCCCTGGGTGGCACTACTTTTGGGGGGTGGTGGAGGTAAGAATGCCATGTCTGTCAACTACCACCCCGACCACACCCCCTAAAACAAGTCTTCTGTCGAACACCACCCCCTCCACAGGAACAAGTCGTCTGTCGTCCCTTCCCCCACTCTTACCTGTACTGGGCCGCAAACTCAGGGGCCACTCCGGGTGGCAGTAGGTCTAGCTATGCCGCAGTATGGGCTGTAGGACTATGAGCCAATCAAAAAGGAGAAAGGGTGATCCGTTACATCAAATACGTTTGATGCCAATGGCATGTTTTCTGGTGCAGCGAGTGATCCACAGAGGAAGCAAACCCAGGGTCAATACAATAGGCACCACCAACAGATAAAGCAGTACTGCTGATCAAATCCTATGGCATGATTTTAACTGTTCAGCAGTTGAGGACTAAGTAACGAGAAATTCTGAGATGTAACTACCGGTAAAAATAAAGTGTATTACGACAACAACAAAACAATTAGCGTCTAGAAAACGCTTACCACCCTTGATTCTATTTCACTTCAAAGTGATCACACCAGGCTTTTTAGAAATCTCCATGCTCTGTATCCTTCTCATGTCCAAACACAATACCAATGCTATTTTTAAACACATAAGCAAATCCCTGTTGAGACGGTTTGTACTAGTGGATGTAAAATGTTTTTACTCATGTTCTGAACTTCTATGTTTAGTTTCATTGGATTTCAGTTGGATCTCAAAACCAGTTTTGGTGTCTACTTGTGGTTACTGGTTTTGGATTATTTATTTAAACCAGCAGAAGGCGCCTTGTTATTTTCTCTTGACATAATATTATACTTCATTCAAAAACATAATTTGACCTAAAAACAAAATTAATACTCGCCTAAGAAGATCCTTTAGAAGATCCCTCTGAATCACATGGACATAATGAGTCAAATAATGTGTTGCAAAATATATGCCCTGAAAGGCTTGGCCCATGACGCCCCTCCGTCCATCACCATCTGGAAGAGGCTAATAAACCTCTAAGTTAAGAAGAGCTGAGACCATTAACCACCAATGACTTGTGTTGCTATCTTACCTAGGTCATGTAAAACCACCAAAGCAGGAGGTTAAAACATATTACATTCAGTAAAATTGCATCCAGTTGATATGCATTACATATTCATATTGCTCGACAAGCAGTAATTTCTATATATTTCAAGGTTGTGCCTTCTTCACCAAAAAAACTACTTTAATGGCAATCTAGCCTGACCTAAAAGAATCAATAAACAAATTCAGTCACACACACTTTTGGTACCTGATCAAAAGCAAGCATGATTATGAACACACCAGGAAGCATTAATTAATAACACTGGAACAATCTGGTGTTGTTTTATGATTTTAGGAACGTATATTACAAGATTATACTAAGAAAGTGTGTCAGGCTTGCTAAATAGCGAAACATGTCTATAGTATGACATACCCCTTAATAATACATAAAAACATGATTTGTTTAAATCAACGACCAAGAGAACCTCATAGGTATTTAGGGCAAGCAGGCAGTAACATAAAAAGTTTTCCAAGGTCAGAGCCGGATGGTCAGGTTCAATTCCCGTGCATGGAGACCAATCTTTATTTCCGGTCATGGCGCCGACTGACGGTCTCTACTTCCTTCATTAACCGAAGACAAAGTTCTTCCTGCCAAGGAAGAGCAACACACTGAACCACCACGGGGAGCCCCACACCGCCTTCCACACCCTAAGGAGAAACAAAACAAACATCGTCAAAGAAAAGGGCATACAAACCTAGCCTGCAACACACCTGCAACACACATCCCCTCCCATGCACCTTAAACTCACAGAAACACAAATAACAAATAGTCAAAAAACAGATTCAAACGTGTGCAAACAAATACACTTTTTGCAATACATGGAGTAAGAGTAGAAAAATAAAGCTTGTCTGTGCGACTGCAGCCACCCAGTAGAACTGGTGGAGTTAGGAGGGACAACCACATCAAATAGATACAAATCCTACTTAACAGAGGGCAGAGGAGGGGCGAGAGCAGATGTAAGGTCATCTATATTTTAGAAGTCCTGTAGAAATATCTTCTGCTTCTGTTCCTATTTCTGTTGTTAAATGACTTTGTGTACTGGTTTGTGTAAATCACCCACATTTGTCCTCAAATTGATCTTCTTCTGTCCCCACTAACTGTCTATCCATTCTTTCTTTAAGAAGATGGGTGGATATTTTTGTTTTCATTAATTAATGCTCTTAAAAATGTTAGTTGTCCTGTGTGAAAGAAAGGTCAAGCTTTCAAAAAAATGGAAGTCCTCGGAGGGGGGGAGGGAGGACTATTATGTATTCACCAATTTGCATGCTTCAGTAGCTGAGGCAGTTATCTATCATATTTCTCTTTCTTATGGTCTCGAACTATGACTCAATAATTTCTGAAATTCCCCAAATAGGAGCCTGAATCCTCATCTTGAGGCAGATGTCATGGACACAGCTTGCCATTTCTTTCAGCTCCCTCATGATGTTGACACTGATCATGCCCAAACTTTGAACCTGACATGTGCCATGCCTCCAAGACGAATAGTTTATTCAGAATATAGATGCAAGAAGGGTCAAAATTTACCTTTGATCGATGGGAGGAGAGGACTTTTGAAGCAAGTGTGGAGAAAGGGAGAAGAGGAGTTTAAGGAGAAGGGAATATACCCTAAATTGAAATTGGATTGGCATCACAAAGCGAAGTTATGCATTTATAAATTGGCAAGTGCAGACAGGAATAGATATATGGGACGAGCGCTTTTAACGTGGCCCTATTCCAATTCTTACAGGAGAAGATCAAGTGATTCCTGGAGTTATATTTAATGCGGACAGTATGCTTATTTTAAGCTGCCAAGAAATTGGGCAGGAACTGGTTGCCTTACTTTGTTGTTTCCAAAATTATATTATGTGAAGATTTTAGATACGCCTGGAGAGGAATCATTTAGTAGATCTAGATGCAGAGGTAGTAGTGCTTCACAAATAGTAGAAGACATTTTTTGGAGCCTGCAGTTGGTGTTGTTTTAACAGATTTAAAGATTAGAATGCTTTCCACAATAGTGGATAAACTTGCCCCTAGTACAGCTGGTACATTGGTGGCTGTAGATACAGAGCTAGTAGCTATTAGGTCTATGGTCTTTTAGAATCGTCTTGCATTATATATTTTGCTGTAATATGTGGAGGGTTCAACAATGTTGAAACTTTATCCCTGATAAGAGTATGGACGTAAGAGAATTTGTGAACAATATTACTGGACTAAAATCTAAATTGGAGGAACTTGAGAAGCAGTTGTAAAGGGATTTGCAGCCGTAAGTAGTTGGTTTGGAGAGGCTTCTAGGGACTATATTGAGGTTTTTTTGATTGATGGCATTTGATTGATTAATTTATTAAATCAAAGAAAGCGGTGGTTGAAAGAAAGGGAATCAAGAGGAAAAGGGATGATGTGGAATTAGAAATAAAGCAGTGCAAGGTCTATGACGAGATTAAGGAATTGGAGATGTCAAGGAGTAAGATGTTGAAGACAACAAGACTTTGAAGTATTCTGAGAAGAATTATTTGCTTCGTGTGATGCCTATTCTAGCCTTCAGAGGGGGGAATGGAGCAGTGTAATTTAGTACTCCACTCCTTTATATGGGACATATATGCTCAATATGTGTTTAACTGTATGAATCTGTACACATTTTAATAATCAGTTGTAGTGAGATGGTATGTATTAATTTAGACAAAAGCCACATGAATATTTAGCTGAATTAACAAATTTGTCTTAAATTGGAATGTAAACCCTTCCTAAATGTATTCGATATATTTACTTATGCTAACTGTACTCATTTAGAATGTATTCTGAATCTTAAGTTGACTTAATTTGTTACGAGTTGCACATGTTGTATTTTTAAAAATGTTTTAAAAGTGTCTTGTTTTTTTCTCTTCTGCATGTGTCTTATCAACATGCTTTTTAGTTATTGCGTTACACTAGAAAACTATTGAGATTTCTAAGTAAAAGTTGGCCTCGGATATGGATACTAAGACAGTGGGTCACAAAGATGGTTACTCCTTTGATTGAGGGCTGGGAAACTGGGAAGTCTCCCTGCTCCCAGAGAACAGTGTCTTTGTATTGGTTCATTTGGTGGAATCCCATAGGAAGAAGCCTATAGAATCTTTTTTAATGCTTTAATTGTGCAACAGTTCAGCAGACCCTGTCCTGACTTTACTGAGAGTCCTCTTCTTGATTCTGCTTATTTCTCTTGCCCAGAGTGTTGAAGGTCATGCCTGAATACTCATACTTTCCTCTTGAACCCCAAGATGGGTTCATTTGGTGCTAACACCTTCCTCATACTACTTCTCTTTGCCAATTTCTATGGTTTACTTAGAATAGGGAAGTTCCTTTCTGGAAGCTGCTTGTGTGATATTTTGTTTGCTGTACGTGATTCTAGTTTGTATCTTTTTCAAAGATCCACACTTCATGATCCGTTTAATTAGTGTGCTCTTACTATATATTTCCCTTGATTTTGTTTATGGATTTGATCCTTGAATTGTTAATAAAACCCTTAAGGTTTAGACACCATCCGCTCTGTTGTTTTTGTGGAGCAGCATTAGTGTCACTGTACTTGAAATGTATCACCGAGGTTAGAACCTTTCTTACACTTCAAGTTGGTAATCAAAGGTCCATACAACCATTGAGGGACTCTTTTTGAAGATTTTACGAAGAGACTGAAATTCAACAAACCCCACTCTATGAGAGGCGACTTGGTCATTGAGTGGAGGCTATATCAACGGCCTATGTCCGCTATGTTTGTTACATTTAGTTTGAGACTGTATTCTCCTATTCCGCCATGCAAAATAGCTATAACGTTAGAAATATGGGTTACATAGCATTGTAGATACAGAACATTTACTAAATTCACATAGATGATAACGTAGGCCTGCATACTCTGAGAAAGAACATGGGGGAAAGCATATGTACACTGACTAGAACTGAGAAGGTTTGAGCTTTAGGCAACTCCGCAGGTGAAGAAAACTGACTCAGGCAAAAAGTGCAACAAAATACCCATTGCTTTGAGTTACTTAGAAAATATGGAGCTAGGCAAGGTGTTTACTGACTGTAATAAGACAAATTCAATCAGTACTTATTAATACTTTCAATCATTGTTTGGGGACTGGAGACAAGGTCAGTTCCTGATTCTCATCCTATTGCAGGTAAGGAGTGAAGGCTTTCTCTCGCCTGCTGACCACCATTTGCCCACTGTGCCCCATTGCTCAGTACTTGCACAAATGTTTACTCTGTACCAAGGAATTTTCTGTGACCTATTTTGTGAACTAGACACTTCATATCACCAACATGTTGGTGACATTCAATTGTATCTGAGTCTTGTCACACAGCCCCTTTGGCCAAGGGTAAACACACTTTTAGATGACAACACCATCTGAAACTCAACACACAGAAAATTGAGTTGTTGCTGACATTTTTCCTCTTATAATTACCCTGTCCCATTTTTATTAGATTCTTCACTACCCTCAAATCCAAAACCTTCCCAATTGACTCGACCAAGCCGCTCTACTTCAGCCTAGGTAAGAAGCTTAACCTTAACCCCTTCGACGCTCATGACGAGCTGGGCTCGTCATGTGGTAGCCTCCTCGCACGCTCATGACGAGCCCAGCTCGTCATGTAAAGTGCGTTTTTAAAAATCTCAGCGTGCGAGCGGAATTCCGCCCGCACGCATGCGGTTAAGACCCACAGAAACATTTTGGCCAAGAATGCCAAAATGTAATCTTATATTTCTTAAAATTATAATTGTTTACACCCCTGAGCAGAGTTTTTAATACCATGGTAAATGTTAGTATGTCAAGATTTGTGAATTCATATCCAGCTGTTTTGGTCACATCACTCCTGTCTTCATCATCCAGCATGGCCAACTATTGGCAAAAGGTTCAAGTAGAAATCGGAATACTTGGTTTATAATCGTGCATACATATTAATACATATTCAATCCACCATCCTGTCAGATATTGACCCTCTCGAAGGGTCATTACAAAACCCCTAGTCATATATTTTATAGACTTTGGGTTTTAAGAAGCACCACAAACTAGCATCATTTTTCTGATGTTGACAGAGGGTGAACATTGTCTTGTGGCCCAGATGAAGGATGAGCCAGTAGTTTAAGTGTATTACTTTGAAGTGGATGAAGGTTAAAAATGAATGCTTATAATGACTCCAGCAAGTGGAATGGATCTATGTGGTATTAAATGATTAAATGCCTATGAATAAAGGCCATTCATCAGCTCTTTTGAAATTAGGTGATTTTTTATCTCCTGTGCAAAACAATTTGGTCATGTTTCTGACTTATGAGATTGCATTTGTTTTTTAAAAAAAAATTTTATTAGGGTTTTGCATTACAGTATTCCATGTGAGACATCAGACACATCGCAGTTTAACCATTATGTATGCAAATGTTGAGCATCAGCGATAGTTACAAAATGACAATTTCATTTAGTGTCTAGCCCTCAAAGTACAGTAACCTTTCATATTCCACAGATCTACTACTGATTTGTCCCATGGTGTGGTGATGTATCCTGCTGTATCTGGTTCGTTGTGCTACATGGTGGCGAGAGTTGGTATATCACCCCCTCCTCTATCTGTGTATGTCATCCCCTTTAGTGTGTCTGGTCATCTGTTCTCTATGAGTAAGTCGGCTTCAGAACTGCCAACGGAAACTTAACTGTGAACCGTGGGAAGAAACCCCCCAGGATGGGGGAGGGGGGGCACAAAGGGCGGGCGAGGATGATCGGTTGTGACGAGTGATGAGTTGACTGGCTACTGGTCTGAAGGGTGAGCCATGGGCTTATTGAGGGAGAAATGAGCGGTCGTGGGGTGGATAATAGTGCCAGGGGCGTTGTCTATCTGAACTATTCTACCCTCCTGCCTAGGTATTACTCGGCTGGTGTTGGGATCTGCAAAGTGGGAGGTAGGGAAGGGGAGCAGGGCGGGGGCTGTGTTGCCTCAGGTGTCTCCCCTGCTGTCTTCTCCTGTTTAAATTGAATTAATAACTGCGCCCACTCCATAGATACTGAATGTTTATGTGTATCCTTTACTTCTTCCTCTCGCAGGGTCTCTTCCTCCGCTGCCCCCCATTTTTTTATTGCCCCCACCCAAGCTGCCTCCGGAGGCCCTGTAGGGGCTCTCCAATGCATGGCTATGTTTCTCTTCGCCAGGAGGATAGGTAATTACGCAAATCACCATTGTAATTTTTCAGACTTCTTTATCCGGACAACCCCTAGAGCGCATGCTTCCCATGTGGAAATGTTCGGGAGATTGACCGTTGTTTGAAGCACGTGATGTACCTTATTCCAGTATTGCTGTATGGACGGGCAATCCCAGAACATGCGCTTAAAGTTCGCATTCGGTGTTTGGCAACGGGGGCATGTGAACCGCGTGTCGGGGTAGAAACGGTGCAGTTTATCTGGCGTAAGATACGCGTGGTGTAGGACATTAAACTGTATGTTTTTGAATCGTGCATTTCTGGAAACCTTTTTGGGGTATTCCAAAGCTTGGTTCCATTCTTTATCGTGGAATGCTCAACCCACGTCGTTTTCCCACGTCTGCCGCAGTCCGTCAAGGGAGATATTAGTCAGTTCCCGGATCACCATGTAGTGCCAGGTAACTAAGTACCTACCCGCACCCATTCGCAGTATCGTGTGTAGCACTGGATGTATCGGGGCTCCTCATCCCGTAGGTCCCAGTATTGGTGACCACTGTCTAAGAGTTGTCTATGCATTAGAAATTGTCCTTGTGGGAGGTCATACCATTCGACCATCTGGGCATACGTCTTCAGTTGCCCCTCATGGAACAGAGCTTCCACCTCTGTCACATTGTGATCGGTCCATACCTGAAGAACTCCCGCGGTGTAGTATTATTCCTTTTAGGGGAATCCCACTAGGGGAAGCAGTGGAGAGTACAACGATCGTCCCTTCGACATTCGGTGCACTCGCATCATGCATTTGCGGGCTATGGAAACCTGTAGCGGATGTGTGTGCACCGGTTTGGTGCCCAGCAATAACATTCTTCTGATAGCCGGGAGGGGTAGCCTGCCGTTCTTGGTTGTTGTTTCTCCCATGTGCCTTTCTGCTGTCCAGTGAGATAGCCACTGGAGTTACGCCACGAGGAAATATGACTCGAAGGATGGAGCTCCCAGGCCCCCGCAAGTTGTGGGCAAGTATAAAGTGCGCAGTGCTTCTCTATGACGGCTGTCTCCCCATATCAGCGCTGTGAGCAGCACGTCTAGTTCCCGAAAGAAGGAGCGCGGTGGGACCACCGGAAGATTCGTAAAATAATATAGCATTCTAGGAACCATTATCATTTTTGCTATGGCTACGTGCCCGATGGGGAAATGGTACAGCCGCACTACCAGATACCTGGGGGCCGCAGCGCTCCATGCTAATTTCTGAGTGCCCACCATGATGTCCAAAGGTGCCAAATGGGGGCTGAGTTGGAAAATCATTGATTTTTCCCAGTTGACTCTGAGACCCGAGGTCTCTCCGAACTCCTGCAACGCTGCCCATATTGGGGTAAGATTGCCAGTGACGTCCCGATCATAAATCAGAAGATCATCTGCATATAATGATACGCAATGCATTGTGTCCACCACTGGGATTCTCCACGTCTCCCCCTCTTGTCGCAAATCCTATGGCCAAAAGCACCACCGCCAGAGCAAAGAGGAGGGGGGCACCCCTGTCTAGTTCCCCGCACCACCGGGAATTGGGCTGATATAAGTTTGCTGATTCGTACCCTAGAAGTGAGGTCTATGTAAAGGAGCTGTGTATATGCCATGAGTGTGGGGCCGATATCTGTTTTCCAGAGGACTGCGAACAGATAGGCCCACGTAAGAGTATCAAATGCTTTTTCTAGATCCAAGATCAGGCATGCCGCTCGTGGGAATATGTCTTTTGCTCTGTCTTGAATATGAAACAGCCTACGTAAGTTATGTGAGGTTTTGCGTCATGGATCAAAGCCACACTGGTCAGGATGTTCCAGAGCTGGAAGGATTTAACTGTAGCGATCGTCCAACAGCTTCCCTAGAATCTTGCAGTCTGTGTTTAAGAGTGTTATCGGTCTGTAAGAGGCCAGGAGTGTGGGGTCCCTGTGAGGCTTCAGGAATGTCACTAGGATCGACTCACGAAGCGATTCCAGGAGTGCTCCTCTGGTTAGTGCATCTTCGTACATAGATGCCAGCGGAAGCACCGTCTGGGCCATGAACGTGCTATAATACTCGAGTGGAAAGCCATCCATTCCTGGCGTCTTCTTACGTGCGAACGATCTGATTGCATGCGTTATGCCTGAAGGTGTGATCTTTCCATCTAATTCTTTCCTGTCTGCGGGGGAGATTTCGGACATGGGCAATGGGCCCAGAAACTGCGCCAACTCTTGCGGCACCTCCGTTGTTGGGGCTCCGTATATTTCTGCGTAGTAGTCATGAAATATGTGTAATATGTCGATTTGGGAGTGTTTTGGATATCCATTTTTGTCTGTGAGTGTTGTAATTGGGTGTGTCGCTGACTTATGAGATTGCATTTATTGTAATTTTGCTGATTTGGCTTTGGAGTTCTTCCCTTTTTGCTTTCTTTCTTTTATATATTGTTTATTATCATTTTCCAATTGTATCAGTTTCCACTTTTATTATTTACCCTTTTGGTTATATTCCTTTAGAATATGTATGGTTTATTGTTTTAGGCACCTGAAAAGATGTTGTGGGTATGCAAATAAAGAAGAAAGGAAGCTGAGTGGGAGTAATAAAAGACTTAGTATAAGGAGAGAAGATGATTGATTTGAAGGGGACATTTCAGGCAAAATAACCCATGCAGTGCAGTGGTATGGGCAGTTACAGCTTGCTTTGAAAAAAAGGAGGTAGCAGCAGTAAGTGGTGATATAAAGGTATTACACTGAAGAAGAGCAGTCAGGCAGGGGCAAATAATCAGGCCTCTTGGCATAAGGTGTCAATGAAGAGCAGTTCTGAGTAGGATCAGCCATCACTAACAGAAGCCACAAGAAGCTTGGTGATATTTTAAGGGCAAGCAATCGATTGTGAACAAGAATGATGTTAATCTAATATGGGATGCACCTCCAGCTACATCTACGTGGGTGTGTCCCCATTAACCGACAGCAATAAGTGTTTTGTGATAGTAATCACCCCATAATTCTCAATCGTATATTACTAGATATATTCAAAGTTATATGCGCATCACAGAAGTCATGCTGCTCACTTTTTAGATTAGTTACGATGTGTGCAGAAATATTGTGGTGAATTAGTGACACTGTAGCAGAACTGTGTGTGAAGCATAGTCATTCTCCAAGTAATAATGGGGTGAAGCATGGTAGCTGCACCATTAATACTGGGGGTTTAGCATAGTGATTTTCTCCAGTCTGGCTGAGGGTGAAGCAAAGTGTCTCCCTTAGTATTATTGTGGGGAGGAGGAGTAAAGGATGTCTGCTCTTTCCAGTATTTCTGGGAAAGAAACAGTATCACTGTTGGTGATGATGGAGGTACCCTCTGATATTAATGGAGGAAATGTATGCGGCTTTCACCTATATTGACTGTGGCGAAGCAAGATGATGGCTACCTCAGTATTACTGGAGTTGAAGTATGCAATTATTACTGGTAGTAAAGCAATGTAGCAACATCAGTATAGTAATACCGAGGCAGCGACCATAGAAGCATGTTGGTTTCCTATTAATATTGAAGGTGAAGACAATTACCTTTGGTGTAGAATGAGATCTCCCTAGTATTAACAGAGGCAAAGCATACTGGCTTCCCAATATTACCGGAGATACATTTTGATGGCTCCCCAGTATTACTGTATGTGACTTCTAATGGCTACTTCTAGGGCAACTGGGAGGTAAAGTCAGAAGCTCTCCACCAGCAGGGCGAAAAATGGCAGTTCATTCAGTATTATGGAATGAGAAGCATAGTGGCCTTCTAGCATTACTGGAGGATATGTTTTGTGAGTTCTCAGTGTTACTTAGTGGTATTCATGGATACCTCCAGTGTTGCTGGGTGGGGATGAGTCTTCCGTTCCTCCCGTATTACAGGGGTTGAAGGATGGTGATCCCTACCTATTTACTGGAGGTAGAGCAGGGTGGGGCCACAGAATATCCAAGGTTTACTTAGGCTGAAGGATGGTGGATCTTCCAGAGGATATGTGGCAAAGGATAATGGTTAGTCCAAAAATGTGTTTAATGTCAAGCGTTATTTTAACTAGTTTCTTGGTTCATAACATTCGTTTTTTATTACTTCATTGCTTGCACCATTCTGATAAAATAGTGGTGTAGAGTCTGGATCTAGAGCGCTAGTGACATTTTAAAAAAACAATAACAAATTATTCTGTTTTGTAAAGTTGAAATTAAAAATGGGTGATACTGCTGCCATTCTCTATAAGTGTTTCTACTATGCATTTAAATCCTCTATATAGCAATTGCAGCAGCGGCGGTTGGCTCAGGTAAGCGAGGTGGGGTGGGGCAGGGTGCACCAGAGGGCGGAAGATGACAGACGGTGGAATAGGTATTATTTATTTATTTAATTGTACCTATTCCGTCGTCTGTCGACTTCACACCTCTCGCTCCCACCCAGCCTCATCACATCTACCTGTGCTGGCCATCGCTGAATTGCAGGAACACCTCAGTGGTAATACTGCACCCAAAAGTACCAATACTGTGCGATATGGTAGTGTTAGGATGCAGAATGACCATCATATTCAGAGTTTGGGATCCAAGAGGTGGAATGAGAGCTGAAATCAGCATGTTAATGGCATGTTTTTCCTTATCTTGCTGCCTTTTTCCGGGGTTGATTTCACCAGGATTCACCACAATTGGGTGCATGGAATAAAACTCAGTAGCATGGTATGCCAGATCATCTCATAATCCTAATTCTCCCAGGCCAAATCCAGATGACAGCAATTCCCGTAACAAGGCTATTTGTCTTGAAAGATTAAAGTCATTTATACCAACGTAGGCAGAAATCAAGTAAACTCACGCATGCACTACTAAGACTTTGGTTAATTGTGATATGTGCGGTATCTGCTGGTACCCCATATGTTGCTTTTGCAAGTTTTATGATAAATCTCAGCAGGTCAAATCTGCCAACATTTATTGGGGAAAATGTCTGGTATTCACCAAAACATGCAGATTATAATGTGGTAAGCACCAAAACCCACACACTATTCCCCAAAACTCTTTATTGCATCGTATTTAACACACCTAATAAATTACGACTCAGAAAAGTCAGATTTTATAAAGGAACGATAAATATCACAGCAGGTACTGGAGTGAAAATTTACTATAGCACCACATCAGTGTTACTAACCTTAATGAGCTCCTTATCCCACGGATCATCAAAGTATCCCTTGTAGTTCTTCAGCTCTTCTTCATCTTCCGGAGTCACTGTGGTCACTGGCAGCACCCCAGCAGGGAAGTTCAAAACATTGTAGAGCATGGTGAAGCAAAATCCAGCTGCAAGAGAGATATAGGATGTCTGACTCCTCAGGTTCAGTTTAGGAAAGGGTAAGCTTGTCCCTGGCATTGGACTATTAAAGCAACGTGCTGAGTACTTGCACAAATAGATGGTATTATTCGGACCAAGCAACCATAGAAATTACCACCAAAACATTGATAATATTTTCGAATAATGTTTTGTTTAATCATGATCATATATATGCTATGAAATATTATGGATAAAAAGATATGGTTTGAAGCAAAAACCAATACAAAGTAAATGAAAAGAATTGTGTGTGTGTATATTGAATGCTGGGCTTAAAATAAATAGATATATATATTTAATAACTATTGCAGTTTCGACCAATGCAACCTGTAAAGTGGTTGGGTAGGCAATTCTGGTTTGTTTTTCTGATCCAGATTTCTCTGGCTCCCCCACTGGTATATATTGCGTTCATGGGCCCTCATCCGTTTTTATTATACAGTGGAACACCTGCTATCGGCCTCCATAGACGGCTGTGGCGGTAATCTCACGGACCCATCTTGCTCTCCTGCCCTGTCTGCATCTCTAGGCCCTTGTGATCGTCCTCCCTAGGCTACTGATCTCTTTACAAAAAGACTATTAAATCTGCTATCCTTTTTACCATCCAAGCTTGTAAGTTTAATTGTGACTACAGGTGGGAGGGGGGGGCACTACTGAAGGGACAGGGTGAGGATGCTCGTCCAAGAACTTGTCTTTCACTCAAGGGAGGAGGCTAGCGGAGATGGCACGGCGATGATTGATGGTGGGCAGAGTACTAGTACCTGTCTTTAGTCTTATTTGACACCCCCCCCCAAAGCCTGAGGCTACGTCTACAAGGCTGCAGGTGGCTCAGGGAAGCAGACGTCCTCCTCTGTTTGCATTACTGCGTACACCTACAGCACAGTCAGCCAACAGAGGAAGAGCAGTGATAAAGGCTACAGCACCAACAAGTCTGAGGATGAGAGGGCACCTACCAGACCTGTAATCACCAAAATAACAAATTACTACAAACGCTATTGAAATTGCCCATCGACACCTATGACATCCTGGCTAGTCAGATTAGTCAAATATGCTTCGCAAATGTGCATTTTAGATCGTGTAGTTCTAGTTTTATAGTAACTTAAATCCCAAAAATGTATGTGATCTACTGATGTTTAGCACAACACAAATTCAATGATTTTTTGACATTTGCACTAAAAATATACTTGCAACAAATAAGAAGCATTAAAATAGCTAGGATATAACGGGTTCAAGCTATCTCCCTATCTACACTAAAAGGCTAAATATACAAATGTAATAACCAGTGATGTAGCAAGGGTGCCATTGGCCCTAATGCAAGCAATGAAAATGGTTGTAAGAGACAGCCATATTCTACGGGGAAGTGGCTCCCTCACATCCCAGGGCCCCAGTGACACTGCACCTGCTGCAGTAATGATGACTATGCCCTTGTGAGCATTTTGATAGACTCATCCTCCGACTTTGGATGCATTTACAAAATAACCATCATCCCAGCATCCATACCCCTACTCAATGGCCGCCAGCGTATGTGGGCTCTAGCAAACATGAGAGGCAAACACCTGCAGAAGGAGAGTCCATTCATCAATCTTAAATTAAAAAGATAATCTAAAAAGTAGTGATCGCAAGTCAATGAAAAGTTCATTGCAACCAGTGCGGTGCAAACTGGAATCGGTCCCACTGCACTGACTGCACCACTTATAGCCACACTCCTGGCAGAAATATGCATTCATTTGCCATACAAGGCCCAAGCACCACTAAGTGGACGAAAAAAGGGAATATCATCAGGTGTTCCATTACCAAAGAGCTTTCCAGGGCAGCCCACGTTGAAGGCGGGACCGAGCATAGGACAAAGCAGCACATCCAGGTTCAGCTTCCTCCACTCCTTGATGAACTCATTGACGTACTCCTAAACAACAGAAAGGGGATTACACACAACAGCTGAGATTAATTTCACAAACATGCCCAGGCCAGAGACTACCAAACTGAGCTCTTCACTGCCATCTGCTGTAGTGCCAGCTTGGCTCATCTTCTCAAGAAACAAAGGGGCATATTACCAAGCCTGGCGATATTAGATTATCGCCACGCGGCAATACTTATATCGCCCTATTAGCAAGCTGTCGCTAACTGATGTTAGCGACAGCTTTGAGGCGATAGCGAGCGGTTTGGGGCCCGCTTTGCATGTCAGCGTTATTTATCGCTAATGACATGCAAAGTGGGCATACCCAACCTGTTAGCGACTAAAAACAGTCGCGAACATCGCTATCGCCTATTATCAACGCAGGCGTAGAGATGGAAATATTCACGCTAAGCGCGAATATCTCCAAAAGCTAACGCCTGCTCAGACCAGTTCTTAGCCATTATATCCAATGGGTGGTGGATATTATGGCTAAGACCCTATTGGCGTTAATGCGTGAATATCGCTGTATTCTCAGCGATATTCACGCATTTCGCGGCTATCGCCGGATATTTTATCGCTGTAGAGATAAACGTTGCTAATAGCTATGTTATCTCTGTGATAATATCCGGCGATGCTTGGCGATAAAAAAAAAACTCGCTAAGCCCATTTAGCGATAAATATCGCTAGTTGTTGGTAATATGCCCCAAAGGGACAAGTCAGTAAATGAGCGGATCGCCTGCTTTGTTTCTCAGGATGGTCATCAACTATCACACAATGCATTACCAACCCTAACACTAAGGTTAAATGTGTGAATGATTAGATGATTGAGTTGCGAAGTGAGTGACTCAATAAGTGAGTAGGAAGGTACCCGTATTTCATCATTTTAAATGGCGCAGCAGACCCCATGTCGCAGTAGCTTAGTGATCACCGTACAAGAAGCACTCTGTGCTTCTCTCCAGTTTGAAAGATTTAAACCTCACAGTGATTGGAGATACACATCACATGATTACTAAAACGTTGATACATTTATTCTTAGAGTTTAGCATTGATTGTTGGCAAGGCCAATTACTGGTTAGTTATCAACAGTGCCACTGGAATTAATTAGCAGTAAAGAAGCACATTATGCAGCAAGGTTGACTGCATTTATTTCCGTAAGGGGAGGAAAGTTATGCAAAAATTATGTGCTGCATAATTGCCATATAACCTTTCTTGCACATTAATTTATTCAACCCTATCGCATAATTTGCTCCATTTAAAAACAGCTCAGCAGGTGAACACAGTGCATTTCATATTTGTATGTCTCACTTGGAAGTACCTTAGGATTTAAAATCAAGGAAATAAAAAGAGATGAACAATGGTCGTAGATCTTCTGAAGTGGGAGTCCCCTGCTGAAATACATGCAGCTTGGAGTATAACATTTTTTAATAGTGAAATAAAATATCATGATCAAGAAGCGATTTTATCCTGTTTGAACTGCATTTACATGTTTAAAGATCTCCCTTCCTGCTGCTAACAATGTTTGAACAACGTTGCTACCTCTTGAAATAGCAAAGTACAGCACTCAAAAGCTGAAAGTGGATCAGTTAACTTTTATAAAGAGTATGGTGCCCCTACACTTTGTGGGCAGAAATTTGAGTAACTTTTGATCCGCTTGAGCCAGAAGCATTTTTGTTGAAATGTGCAGATTATGCAGCATATGATGGATTATGCGGTGACAGCTGCTCAACTCTGTTTCTTGAATAGCTCTGGGTATACTGAACTATTGACGCTGTAATGCTAGGATTTTAGATACTTGAATGTTTTAGGCGGTCATGTGATGCGGTCAGGTAGCCCGTGCGTCCGTAAGTGGCGGAGGTTATGGTCCAGGTTATCAGAGTACGACACTGCACATCTCTCTTTTAGAGAAACCATTCAGAGCTTCTCTTCCCCCATTTATGCTTTTCCTCTGAGCTCCAGACTAGGTCCCAGATTCAGGGGGAGCTGGTCTGCGTCTCAGAGGTTTTGGCGTGAACAGTCACCTGGATCCATGGTACTCCTGTACAGAAACCCTTCGACAGCATCTCAGTTAGAACGAATGTTGAAGTGCTTCTTAAGTGCTTGTTTTTTTATGAGCATTGACTTTCTTTATCACTTTTAGGCAAGGCTATCACTCTAGGTCTCACATCTCCTCGGCCTCTCTGTGTGATCTTGGAATGCTCCCATCTGTTAATATTCTTTTCATTTTGTTTAATTTTTACAAGCCCTTGACAATATAGAAGACTACATCTTCCACGGGTCTTGTAATAAGGCATGCAGAGTGACAACAGAAGCTGTGATCTCTGTCTGCCCAACAGGCTCAAAAGACTTTGTATGCAAATCACAACTCTAGGAACACGTGCCTTCTCGTTCCCACTGGGGAGACAGACTGAAACCTCCCATTGATTGCAAAAGGCTTTCTGGGGTTACTTTAAAGGCCAGACCTTTCTTTTAGAGTTTAACCGAATTTAAAATAATTGCCTGTACAATAGGCTCAGAATAATTGCATAGGGGTGCATTGCCTGTATGCAACATCTTGGGGCCTTTACAAACCTGGGTGATGCCATGGGCAGGCCACAGTGCCCTTCTTGGTTTGTCACCACCATCTTGCTGGAAGGTAAATTAAAGTTTCTTTCTATGGTTGTTTGCCGAGGTTCTGCTTTCAGTGTGGAATACATAAATGGCCTAAATGCTTAATAACTGCATTCTGCTGCAACCACATAAGCAGTAAAGGTTTACTTCTAACTTCACAATCTACACTGCCAGAGTTTAGCATAATTACACCTACAGTTTAAACAAGGAAACAGAAACTGGTTTTTCCTTCTTCTGATACTTTTTTCTAAAAATAAAAAATAAATTGCAGAACGGGGATTTTATAGTAATGGTTTCACTATATATACCTTTGCAGAAAAGATAGAATTGCCCCATGGTTCCACAGGGTCTGAACAGCAGCAGTATGTATCTAATTCAAACGGATTGTTATATGTGTTTACAAAATTACTAACTGCTTTTAATGGTGCTTAAGTTTGCACTACCGATTTTACTTTATTTCTTCTTTTCTGCAATGTACATGCATTTCAGATGTTTGAGGGATGCGTGATGTTCTGAACATGTATTAAACAATAAAATACCATATGCCTTGTTCCTCGATATGGTAATGGAAATCCTTGGTGACTTGCAGGATTTTTATAATTCATGGAAGGGGGTACTTTATTTCACATATTAAATACTATGTTTCAAGCCATGCCCATGTGTTAATATATCACACCTGTTCATTCCAAAGAAAATAAATAAGCGATTAGCATATTCAGGGGAGGTCTACATACACATTACAAGTCCTAAATTGAGATAAATCCTCTGAAATTTGAAAGTGCCAATCCTATCAGGATTTGATTAGTTAACACTCAGAGTGTGTTTTGATAATGGCAAGGTGGTCTGCAGCTCAACTCGCATGCATTTGCGTCATATTATCATAGAACATGTTACTTCTAGTAGTAACTGGGTAAAAAGACCATTCGGGAACAGAGATTTAGACCTAATAATAACATAGAAAGAAATTGCTTTGTATTGAAAAAATAGACAACATCAACCTAAGAAATATTGACAAACTACTATTCGATCTACTGGATAATTTAACATGCACATAGCCTTTCAGATTAATTTTAAATTCTTTGAAAAAGAAGAGAATTTTAAATATAATAAGTGAAACAAACAACCAGTAAATGATAAAACTAAATGCTCCTATCCGGTCTAATCTGGCCTAACCGGTCCCATATCAATATTTATTTTTTGTATTTCTCAAGATCAAATACCTTCCCTTAGATACCTATCAGAGGGTGCCCTTATCTAAGAATTAGTACACTTCTTTAGTTAGCCATTATTTTGTGCAACAAAGTCGCTGTCCCCTAAATGTGATCTTGTGTAAAGGGGTCAATGCAATGCCCACTCCCCCCTGCAACGCTGCTTTACTCTATAGCAACTGTCACCAGCATTAGTAAATAAAGATGTATTCTTCAGTCGAAGAGACCTCCCACTGAGCATGTTAGCCATCAACAGACGCTACAAAGATGGAGTGTAGGTTCTCCGAGGAATACAGTATTTCAGCTGCTCCTTCTGAAATTATTTTTAAGAAACATTTTAAAGGAGGAGTACCATTTTAGGAAGTTAAGTGAAATATTTCTTGTGCTGAAAAACAACAGTTCATTTAGATATCAGCAAGTAGGACAACAAGCTGTTGTGGTAGCACATGCCACAACACCTCCAGCAGTGCAGTATTCAGACTACCATTGTAGGAAAGTCATCTTTTTCGCCCTGATTGCCCCCATTTGTTTGACTCAAACTGGTGGCTACTGACTCCAAAAGTGCCTGGGCTCTGACAACCAGGTATATGGTAATTGGTGTCATTTTAATTGGCCAAGACAGCCTTCCTGTAAGACCCTATTATATGGTAGGGCATGTAGGTTTAGAAACCCCAGTGGTCATAATGCACTTGCGTATGTGCTGCTGTGGTGTCTGGTGTCTTCTTCAAGCCAGCCGTGTCTTGCAAACTAGATTTAAAATAAAACTGTGTCCAAATTTGACCTGGGAGTTAAAAGTACTTCCCAATTCTAAACCTATCTTTTTGTTCATAAACTTCACCCCACACGTCTGACCCTAGGTGCCCCAAGAGTAGGGTGCCTTGTTATAAAAAGCAAAAAAATTATAAAATATGGTTTATGCGCCCTGGTTGGGAAAAAACAGCCAAAGTAATGCTTCCCCATTGTAGTGTTGCTAGCTCCCTAGGCTAACATGGGGAGGCTTTAGTAAACTTTAATTAAGTCTAACTTTTGATTGGAAGTAGCTAGTAACATAATACAAAGTATCAAAATGATATTTACAATACATCCAACAGCTTGCCATGGTTGGATTTATTATAATTATAGCAGGAAATATGTTTCAAAACTTACTATTCTGAAGTTACCTAAAAAAGCCCTGTAGCAGTCTCTTCCAATAGCCTGTCATCTGACAACGTGAGCCAACGTGCTCCCTGAGTAGGTGTGAAGAGGCCTGGAGCTGAAAAAATACAGCCATTTGGCGGGAGGAGATTTGTTTCCTGGATAGGAAGGGGGTTGGGGAGATAAACTGAACCTCAAAAGTAGAAGCCAGGATCCAGGCCAGCCCCCACTTCCTTGATCCCCAGCCAGATGAGATCCCTTGAATTAGATTATGAGTGGGGCTGTAAGGGGAGTGTAGGGAAAAGTTAGCAATGCATGTGGGCTGGGTTAGCCATACTTCTCCAATTAGATTTTTAAGGAACTGTGCATTCTTGTTCAAAACTATGCCACACTTCCCAGGAAGTGGTCATACCAGAAGGCGGCAACTTGAACCCCATTGGTTGAAGTGTCTCCCCTTTTCACTACCAAGAACAGAGGATAGATATGGGTGATCTGCAGGAGCCCCTCAGATTCCTGCCAGAAACATCTGAAGGACTGCTCTGCTAGGTCATTGGACTGCACAACAGAGGACTGCGTTCAGAAGGACTGCACCTGGTGCATTTTAAAGGCTTCACACAACTTTGATTGTCTTCAAGGATAAGGAGCGAACTTCCGGAGCAGCAACAGATAGAAAAGTGCTGTAAAAAGCAACCTGCAACATCCATTAAGAGGACAACTCCAGTTGACCAGCTTCACCTGGATTTTCCTTGACTAACCAGGTGCATTGTGGGAGTTGGAACCCCAGACCCCTAAGAGGCAAAACATAGATTCTGAATCCTTGGCTGGTGCTTTTAACCCTTTTTGACTTTCAAGGAACCTTTCAGAAGAAGAACTGCAGATTTGGGAACTTTTTGACAACTTTTGTGAAAAAGCTCCAGAAGAAGACCAACATCGACGACAAAAGTCAAGCTAGCGACGTCGAACCGCGACTCAGCCTGACCACCCAGATTTGCCCCGGTAAAAGCTATGGAGCTCCTCATCGTTGACCGCAAAGATCTTCAGAGCTCACCAAGGCATTGCACTGCAGCAGGCTGCCACTGTCGTCGAATCGAAATCCAGATCTGAGGACCCGATCATTCGATGTCAAGAGAAAAAGTTCCAAAAAAGTGACTATTTCAGAGTGTAAAAACTTGACCGGGACCAATCTACTCATCGTATTCGACCCACGCTCTATTGCGCTCAGCCTGAAACTTAGACTTTGTCCAATTCCAGTGCTACCAGATAGCCGCTTTTGGCACTTTACACTTTTAGATGCTAAAATGCACATTTTTTAGTTTTAACTTTAAAAAATCATATCTCTAACTCCCTCCGTTGGATTTCTGTTCTATTGTCATTTTAAAGGTAACAATATGTTCTATTTTTATTGATTACTGTTGTATTTTTATTGTGTTGCTGTCTTGAAATAACAATGAAATACCAGTATTTGTAAAGCGCACAGCTACCTCCGAAGTAGTGTCCCGGCGCTGGGGGCCCTCGGGAAGATTAAGCAAGCTACATGGTGCTGGGCTAAGCTGCTGCCGATAGCGGGGATCAAACCGTGAACTCCGTAGTCCGGAGTTAGGCACCCTGGCCACTGCGCCACATCTCTTCCATCTTGGGGATATTAAATGCTTTACACATCTGTCTCCTAAATTAAGCCTGACTGCTCATCTGCCAAGCGTTGAGCAAGGATTCATTTATTGAGACTTGATCTGATTTGCTATTATGGTGATATTACTAACTGTAGGTACCTACCTGTATCCCCTAATAAACCACCTTCCAACAACCATATTTAAATGTAGTTGGGTGTGGTTGACACGGAAGAAGCACGTTCAACAAATCTGCACAATGCCATTCTGTCTGCAATGTCATGGCAACATGACAAACCAGTAAGCATGTTTGGAGATTTATTTTATAAAAGGCAATGTCCTAACACTAGGGAGTATGCTCCCAGCTTTGTAGGGACACTGAACCCCTTTTCCAGGCCATGAATGCTGTGCTTTTCATATCAGTGCAATGACAGGAAATCATAGGTCCTGATTTCGAGTTTTGCAGGCGGGGCACTCTGTCACAAACATGACAGTGTACTCTATCAGCCAAACTGTCGGTCTGCCTGACTCGGCTAGAGACAAACAGACCATAGGTTTCTGTCAGCGGAGCCCCCGTGGCATCTGGCAGTGAAATCTTTCCTCCAAAGGCCAAATAGGCTGGGGGGTGTAATACCTTTCCTCTGTTGGTCCTTACTCTATTTAGGGTGGATGGAGTAATGTCTTTTTCTGCCCATCACCATCAGTAAAAACCTAGCAATGTGGGATAGTAAATTCAAACATTCCCCAAGAGTAAACTCCCAACGTTTAGCTTTTTTCGTTTTCTCAAAAATAAGCTACCACGTTGAAAGTTTGTTTTTGAATGACAAAACAAAAAAAAGATAACATTTGGTGGACAGCCTTCAAAACCGATGACAGACGATCAGCAAATATTTTGTAAATTGAAGGGAACCGCTGGGATGGAAATTATCTCTAAATAAGAAGGCTGGTAGTCCATCAGGAGGGAGGAGGCAGGTGATGTAACTGTTGTCTACCACCCTGATGGACAGAGTTTCATCCTTCTGTCAAACTTAAAATCAGGCCCCTATTTCTGGTGGCCCGGACGGCGAAGATATGCCGTGCGACATTTTTGGCCTGCCCCAGCCTTGACGCCGGGGCCTCGAGTTTCAACTTGGCCGGGTTGGAGTCGAACAACATCGGCTGTGGAAAGTCGGTGGATCCGGTCTTCCGAAGTGGCTTCGTTTCTCCTCCCTTTTTGGATGGTGCTCCGGTGACGGCACAACCCTGCAACTATGGTGGCCTGTTATCGAGTATTTGTTCGAGGGTCCGTCTCCCGGAGGCCCCGTTGAGCTCCCGGTGGTTCTCTGGGCTCGTTCCCTCGTGGGCGGCGACGGTGTACCTATCGTGCTGTGGAAGTGTTTCACAGTGGACTTTACATTGATCCTGCTTTTTACACCGGAGAAGTCGACTTCTGGGGTTCGGACACCCGCCCGGTCGCTCATTGAGGGGCGATGGAGCGGTCTGGAATTACACCGTCGCTACGCACTGTTATGGCCGCCATTTTGCAGCTTCACGAACGGTTCACCGCCACCATCCAGGGGATGATTGTCACTGTAGACTGTATTAGTCCTAGACCGGACTCCGACCCTCCGGTGCTACAAAACCGAGCTACTCCGCCCGCGGATACCGTCTTGATTGGCGCCGAAGACCCCGAGCGGTCTATTTATTTGGACCCTCCCAGCAACCCTAAGATGGCGGCGATCGAGGCCGAAACGACTGGAAGTGTGTTCAGCCCGGAATCGATATCACCCGAGTTGGTTGTGACTGCCCCTCTGAGAAAGTATGCCTCCTTTCGCAACTGCAACATTTGACCCTCGCCTCTTTCTGTGAGCGATCGACACCGCTTGGACGCTTTCCCGCTAGTGGGCAGTGGACTTGCTCTGACTCTTGATCACCATGTACGTTTATCCTGCTCTCCCTCTCCTTGCATTAACTTTGACATTTTCCTGTTTTTTGGCACTCTTGTTGTGATGGCGGTCCGAATGGCTGTATTCAACGTGGAGAATCATGGTGACCTGTTTGTGCGGGAAGGCCTTTTTGTTTTTGAGCGTGAGGGTTTGGGCTGAACTTGATTGGACTCGATGCAATGTTTTCCCTGGGTTTTTGGCTGGGTTGTATCTGTGGGAGCGGGGCCGGCTGTGTATCTGATTAGTCTGCTTACTGTTTTCCTAATGTATCTGGACGGGGTCTGCTATCTTTGTTGATTGGGGTCGGATGGGATGTTCTCTTTCCTCTCTGTTTGCGGCTCCCCTACAGGCTATTTCTTGATTTGCTTTGCTTTGCTATTCTGACGGTAGGGGGTGTCTGCTTTTGGCGGGGGGACGGGAGTCCGGGAGCTCTTATTGTGTTGCATCATTCTCCTCCTCCGCCTTTTCCCCATCCTTGGGGTGTAGTTTAGGGGGCGACAGGCACACTGCTAGTGGGGTTAGGTCGTAGCCATCGGCAGGGGTGTAGGGTGGGGGGTTGTGGGTTTTTTTTTTTTTTTCCTTTGTTATTTTCTATGACCTTTCTATTCCCTTTTCCCTTCTCACACAAGAGCTGTGGCATATTCTCCTGTTTTATCGTATCTGGGTGTCACATTTATATGTCGTAAATCCTGTCTTTTTGGTGGATGGATGGGGTGGGGGATGCCTGAGGTCATTGCCGTTTAACTGTTTTGCTTCAGCTTTTGCTGGTATCGATTATTCTGCCGCTCATGGCTATATGGTGTTCTGTACTTCACTCACCCATCCAATACTGTAATGTGTTTCGTTCATTGGCACCTGATATGTGTATTACTTCTCTTGTGTTTAAAATAATAAAAATATATAAAAAAAAAAAAAAAGGTGATGGCACATCTTCACCAACTGAGTATTTTGACCCTCCCTTACTTGGACGGCTGGCTTCTCCATTCCCCATCACAGTCCATTATTCAAGCTGAGATGCAACTTGTTTGCCAATATTTGGAGGACTTTAGTCTTCTCACAAATTTGATTAAATCTCATCTCAAGCCCAAAAATAAATAAATAAATAAATAAAATCAGGCCCCTAGTCTTGAAACTCTGCCCCAAAACAGAGTGGGCCTCTCAGTGACATGGAACCAAATGTCCTGTGATGTCTGGCCTATCATGAATGTGCTTCCAACAGCGTAGCTGGCTGAAGCTCTGCCAATGCGTTAAATGGTTCATTTAGGAAGTGTGGTAATTGTGAATCTGTCAACTCATGGGATTGACCTGTACAGTAATTAAAAGGTGCAGAATACCAAACCAGTATGAGTTTTAAGGCACGGATTGGGGAAAAAGGCACCAATTGTTTGAGTTTTTCCCATTCTGAAGTGTGTAAACACAATATTTGCGTTTACCCGCCACAAATCATGCATTCAGAAATCATTGGGGTGAGCAATTTGTGCTTCAGCTGTAATCCCAAGAGTTTTCACCCAAATTAGGTGTAACACCAGAAAGATTAAATCCTCCTCTTAAAAACCCATACAAATATTTTAATAACAATAATGGAGTACAAGCAAAAAGTAATGGCTGCTTGTCCCACTGTACTGATTCTGGGAAAATGTCTGCCTCTTTACACTAATCTAAGTCTGAAAAATGTATGTAATGACAAAGGTCATTTTATTCGAACTAAAATGTGGAAAAACACACAAATATTGCTGGATTACCTTTATCGCGGTCCTGTGCTTCCAGTAGCCCTTCACAGATCTGCAATCCAAGAACACAATTGCAACATTAGTAACTTTTATGCCTGTGCTGACATTTTACCCAAGATTAATTCAGAGTAGATGACCCAATGTTAAAACAATGACTACATAGAAGCTGTTCAGTTTTTGTTATATTCATGTTGCAAATAAATATGGTTTGCTTGCAGTCTCACAGATGCTGAACAAGGAGTGGAACATTCATGGTTGTGAAATGAAGCGGTCACTGGGATATTTGTTAAGTTGTTGGTCTTCTGTAGACAGTGACGTATCTAGACCTTTTGCCACCCATGGCGATCAGTGCATTTGCCGCCCCGCGACTGCCACAGGTAACAGCTGGGGTAGAGTGGGGAGGTGGCTTCGCCACCCCTAATACCCTGCTCTGCCACTGTATGTAGAGTTTGGCAGCGCAGGAGATCGGCCAAAATGTGCAGAGGTCCCTTCCACCCGATTTAAGTTGCATCAGCAGTCAATTCACTATTAATACCTGGATCTGCCCAACTCTAAATAATGCCCTATTTGTATTGGTCATTATTATTACTGTTTCCAAGTTTGGTCTGTACTAAGGTAAACACAAAGTGGGTGAAATTTATAAAAAAAGAAAATATCTGAACCTGTAGGTTTACTTTCTCGTTGAGTGCCAATTAATGCATTTTTCAAATTAAAAAACGTTTCCAAAATACTTCAGAAAATCTGTAACAGTTATTTGTTTTTGCCAATTATGTGCTTGCAAAAATAGTTAACATGCATAATTTTTTATGGGATCAACTTGTGCATGCAAACATTCTTTATATAAGTGCAGTTTTTCTCAATGGGAAAACAATTTTCCTGGTGCATACTCATTTCTGCACACCCTCAACAATTTTGGAGGTGTCTCTACCCATTCCACCCTGAAATTGTATTTTCTCTTCCCATTGACTGGAATATCTCTGACAGCTTCTGGGTGAGAAAGGGCTGTGGAGAGTATGGTGAATACCACAAAATCACGTTTCTGCGTAAGCGCAACCCTTGTGAATCAGGTTCTTTCAGCATCTAATGAACTAATGGCAATTGGACAGTCCGATTTGCTGTGGATTCCCTCCTGATTTAATAGCGGCATCACGTGGATGGACGTTCTTTAAGGTGTCACATGTGATGGTGTTGTCCCAGTTGTTTTACGTGTATGTAGTATCAGTCTGTACCACCACCGGAGGCTTAATCTGCAGATGCATCAGTTTTCTTTTAATACTGAGATCAAGATCTCTCTCTCAAGCACAAGGATTGCAATTTGTAAAAAAGCTAATCTTGGATAGTAATGTATTAAGTATATGAGATCTATGATCACCCTGGGATATGATCTAGAAGGTTCAAGCTGCCACTGGTGGACATGCGGTTCTCAGTCTGCAGATTTCGCTTCTCCATAAAGTAAAGTAAGGTAGCAGCCTTATTGCGTCATTTAGGATTTTGTAAAAAATGACTCCGTTCCATTCAACGAGGAGAGCCCTCGCTGGCAATATTATATGTTTCACTGAAACTCCTGCCCGCACTCCCGGTGCCACCAGCCATGACATCCCTTTCCACCACAAGTCGTAATATTCAAAAACATGTCAGCGTTGTGTCCACAATTCAAAAAGTCTCCATCTAGTACAGAGTATTAATGCTTAAATGGTAAGATCTATTTTCTTGTATCACACTTGTTCTCTGCTCTGACTTCCACTTAGTTTCTATATCCTAAAAAGGGTGGGCTGTCAGACCATTTGACATCTGCCAGTGTAAAACTTTGTGATGCAGAGGGAGGTCAGAGTTATATTGTACCGAATACCATGTATTGAGTGACTAATTGAGACTATAGATGCCAAGTGACTCTCCGGGTCTGATTTTGATCTTGGCTTACAGGGTACTCTGTCGCAACGGTGACTGATATCCCATCAGCCGACATATAGGTCCCATAGGATATAATGGGATTTAGATTTCCATGGACGAGATATCCATCACCATTGTGATGAAGTAACCCATCCACCAAGATCTAAATCAGGGACTATGTGAAGGCAATCACTTCCCTTGTTTGACTTCTTAGCGGTCAGGTACAGTAAGACCCCATTTATAAAATACTGAGTTTATGCTAGTTTCACTAAACCAAGACAATTTTAACGCTCGCTATTCTTAGACCATTCATGTGTAATTAAAGGAAATTATACATGAATGAGACAATGTATGTAATTATTTTTCAATAAAGCCTTACCCGACTCCACAGTGTGCATTCACATGATGAGCAATTCTTGGATACTGAAATAAAAAATTAAAGATGCTTATTGTTGCGTATGGGCAGAGTTACTAACAATTTTCACTGGGATTGCATTACAAAAGTGATGCAAACCCGCATAAATAGTGCAAGACAGGCTCGAAGAGACCCGACGCAACGGGAGAGAGTAGATGTAGCATTATTCATCTCTTTTCCTTTCACCAATGCAGCCCAGTGGTAAATCTACCACATAGAGTCTAACAAGTTAGTAGATTTCAGACATTCACAAATGGTATCCCTGTCATACAAAGAGTTCTCCATGAAGGTGAGAAAATGTAATGATAATAGGTAAATATGGGTTCAGAATGAAAGTGTGAACACACTGGGCCTCACTTACCAAAGTTGCTTGCACGTTGCAGTGTACATCTTGCTCACCACATTGTGCGTTCAGCAATCGGGCTACATGCACAATTCACAAATATAATTGTGTGAGTGGCTGTGTCCTTCTCCTGTCTTACTTGTGACCATCACTTGCATATTGAGCCTGATTCAAATATTTTTTTTAAGACTAATGGTATCTTACTCCACACTACGTTGTTTCTTACTCATGAATTTCCAAAATTAGAGTAAGCAACAGTAAGAGTGCATAATCATCTGTGGGAAAGCATGGCTTACTCCCGAAAGCGAGCCTCACTCCGAGAAATATATCAGTAAAACGGTATACAACCATTACCACGCAACTTTTACTACGACCTACCATTACCACGCATTTTTTACAATGCAGGATCCATTCCAGTTTTTAGTTTTTGGGTAAAGGGGTATTTTTAGGGTTCAGGGTCAGTTTTTAGTTTTTGGGTAAAGGGGTATTTTTAGGGTTCAGGGTCAGTTTTTAGTTTTTGGGTAAAAGGGTATTTTTAGGGTTCAGGGTCAGTTTTGAGTTTTTGGGTAAAGGGGTATTTTTAGGGTTCAGGGTCAGTTTTGGGTTTTTGGGCAAAGGGGTATTTTTAGGGTTAAGGGTCAGTTTTGGGTTTTTGGGTAAAGGGGTATTTTTAGGGTTAAGGGACAGTTTGGGGTTTTTGGGTAAAGGGGTATTTTTATGGTTTAGGGTCAGTTTTGGGTTTTTGGGTAAAGGGGTATTTTTAGGGTTTAGGGTCAGTTTTGGGTTTTTGGGAAAAGGGGTACAGGGTAAAAATTAAGTACAATTAAATTTAAATTACATTAAAATAAATTAAATAAATTAAATTAAATTAAAATAAATTAATTAAATAAAATTAATTAAATTAAAATAAATGATATTAATTTTAATTAATTTACATAAAAAAAAATATTATAAACTTACCAATACTTACGTTGTAATTGTATGCGTTGTAAAGGTATCTGCGTTGTAAATACATGCGTTGTAATGGTATTTCGTTGTAATGCATCCTGCGTTGTAAAAATTGCGTGGTAATGGTAGTCGTTGTAAAAGTATGCGTTGTAACGTCATACATCCCAGTAAAACACACCAAGGCCTGAACAAAATGCCTTGTGAATCAGGCCTGGAAGCTGACTTGTAATTCACACCTAAATCAAGAGTAAACAATATTACTCTCAGAAACAAGCCACACACAGGTTCACATATTAGCAAATGGGGGTTGTGTGTTGTTGAAGAGCAGGAGTATAAGGCAAGGGCTATGTGTCCTAGCCATCAGTGCTTATCTATGTGTCGGGTGCATGGGTGCAGGACAGGGAGCATCAACATGCTGCTTGCGGTTCATCTATATGGGTTCAGGGCACACAGGGCCCGATTCACGGAACTAACTTAAGACAAAATCCTAAACGTACTACTTTTGGTATTCACAGAAGTTAGGATTTTGTCTTAAGACAGACTTAAGACGGACTTAAGACAGACTTAAGTTAGGATTCTGTCTTAAGTCTGTCTTAAGACAAAATCCTAACTTCTGTGAATACCAAAAGTAGTAAGTTTAGGAATTTGTCGTAAGTTAGTTCTGTGAATCGGGCCCACAATTCAGAGGATGGCCAATGAATAGCCAATTCCTTAGGATTCTGTTTTTACATTTCCAACCTTGTTAAATGAGCAAATGTCTGAACATATGAAGCAAAACTCTTGCGCTAATGGGCTAAAATAAATCTGACACGATGCACAGTGTTCTGTACAATACACAAAACGTAGACCCAGAGGAAACTTCCCTATGGTTCCCCTGCTGATCCCATGAAGCCTGATCAATTTATGAGACTCTTACCTGTGCTTCTTTCTCCTCTAGGCCAAGCTATCAACATGTCTCTGTCTAGGGCTTTTTCTCTATCACTTGGAAGCAGGCCAGGTTGGTTCCTCTGTTAAAAAAGCCCACCCTCGCTACAGCTAAACCTGAAAAATTCCGTCCTATTTCTCCTCGGCCATGGTGCTCCAAGATCTATATAGCCTATATAAATTCCATCTTATCAGGCTTTCTGGAGGAGAATAATGTACTTGACTCCTCCCAGTGTGGCTTTCGTCCAGCCCTTAGCACAGAGTCTACTCTTTTAGCAGTGACCGAACACCTGAGGGCAGCACTGGATGAGGGACTGTTGGAAGCCAGAGTCCTAGTCCGACACCACTGTCAGCAAATGCGAGACACAGGACTCCTCAATCAACGTTAGGCCAAGTAAGAACACCATTTGACGTAGCCCTGCTCACCCCCTTAGTAGCTTGGCACGAGCAGCCAGGCCTATCTCCAAGGCACGTGTGTACAGTATGTGCAACCACACTCACAGCAATCCACTGGTGATACCACAAATGGACTCCATACGAGTTTGATAAAATTAGTATACACTTAATATAAAAAGATATTCAATCTGACCACACCATACAAGCCAACCTATAAAAAAGGGTAATATTCGTTGCGGCTGGCTGGTAGGTTCAAATCCCAACCACAGCTTTCAAAATGCCGCTCGTAGTCGGATTTGTGGATTCCTGCTCTGTCGTGACTGTACCTGGAGGTGACCTGCTTCGCTGGTAATAGCGTTTTGGAACTTTGGTTGCCAGCCCGAGACCGGGACTGCGAGGCCCATCAGGCAGTGCGTTATCAACACCTCGCACACCTGCCGCCTCTTCCCGGGTCTCTTCCCCTCTGCTGTTCCTGCCTGGGCCCTTTAAAACACAACTCGCGGCCCCCGCTCCACGGGAGCCGCTCGTAGTCGGATTTGTGGATTCCTGCTCTGTCGTGACTGTACCTGGAGGTGACCTGCTTCGCTGGTAATAGCATTTTGGAACTTTGGTTGCCAGCCCGAGACCGGGACTGCGAGGCCCATCAGGCAGTGCATTATCAACACCTCGCACACCTGCCGCCTCTTCCCGGGTCTCCTCCCCTCTGCTGTTTCTGCCTGGGCCCTTTAAAACACGACTCGCGGCCCCCGCTCCGCGGGAGCCGCTCGTAGTCGGATTTGTGGATTCCTGCTCTGTCGTGACTGTACCTGGAGGTGACCTGCTTCGCTGGTAATAGCGTTTTGGAACTTTGGTTGCCAGCCCGAGACCGGGACTGCGAGGCCCATCAGGCAGTGGGTTATCAACATCTCGCACACCTGCCGCCTCTTCCCGGGTCTCCTCCCCTCTGCTGTTCCTGCCTGGGCCCTTTAAAACACGACTCGCGGCCCCCGCTCCGCGGGAGCCGCTCGTAGTCGGATTTGTGGATTCCTGCTCTGTCGTGACTGTACCTGGAGGTGACCTGCTTCGCTGGTAATAGCGTTTTGAAACTTTGGTTGCCAGCCCGAGACCGGGACTGCGAGGCCCATCAGGCAGTGCGTTATCAACACCTCGAACACCTGCCACCTCTTCCCGGGACTACACCCTTCAGCCTGTTTCCATCATTTTAGGCGGTCCCATAGCGCGTTAGCGGGACGCGTGCGCGGGTCGAAGCCCGGACCAAGGGCGGACAGTCTGTGACAGTCCGTGACTGACCGTAACTGGGCTGGGCCAGGAACCCTGCCTGTTTTAGTTGAAGTATAATACTGTTCCCGACAAGTAAGAAATATCCTTGTTAACATACCCCTGTAGACTTTGTTGATTTATCCAACTGGTAAACGATTTTTCTGTTCGAGGGTGATACTTCTAGCTGGCTACTAACTAATTGCTTTAACATGTCCAAACAAAGGTCTTCATCTGTACCTAATACTTTAGATAATTACCTGGTGCAGGTGGTGAGCAAAATAAACAGCACAAGAAGTATATCGCTGGGCTTGAGCTCACCACCTGGTACTTCTACACAGGGTTCTCTACTGGATTCTACAGTGTTAGAAGTTCCGGTACAGGTCCATAGTAGCGATGTATCAGCCACCGAGATAAGCCTCAATGCTAATTTTGATTTGAATATCTCCTCCGCCGTTAATCTAGACAATGACCCGGGTGACCAGTCAAACATAATAGAAGATGATTCCCCTCCCCCTGTGTCTGTACCTGTGACTAGACCCATAAGAACACGTAGAAAGGTTCAGAGCAAGCGGGGTGGGTCACGTTCTAGTAGAAAAAGAACAGCATCTCCACCGAAAGTAATAGCCATAACAGAGGATAACAGGGAGCAAGGTGAAAATGAGAGATTTGGCGATGAATTGATCAGTAAGCTAGTGAGTATGATCGACTCCAAGATGAAATCCATAATCAAACCACTAGTAGCCAAAATTGATCTATTAACAGCTGAAGTAAATAGATTAGGGGGACTGTTAAATAAGACAGTGGTGGAGGTGGGTAATATACCAACCCCAGTCGCAAACAGGGTTGTACCGTCAACAAATATCCCTAAGGGAGGTATAGGGGGTAATGGTGAAGTAAGACCAGTTCCGCCCCATACTCAACAGACAGTTGATATAGGTGCCAGGGTAACAAACGACAAAGACTTACCACCAAATACTGCAGGGATTGGTGTTGACCAAGGCCCGGTCCAACTTATTGTGGAGGCTTCTCCCCTTGTCCTGGTTCTGGCTAATGTACCCTCCCTAAAACCAGGCCAAGTCGAATCCATTTCTTCTTTGATCAGTAAAGCATACCATTGGCTTTGTAATAATATGATGATATCTCCGAGGGGAAAACAACTGTTAGCAGGGGAAATCACCGTGGCAAAAAGGGTGGATTGGATAGGGAATAGCGCGAAAAAACTAAAAGGAGACTGTGTAGTTCTGCATTTTCTAAGCCCAGAGGTACTCCCGGAGCTTCTAAGATATATATTTCCTCCGCAACGTAGGAGTGCCGAGATTGTTCCACTAACCCTGGATTTTTTTTTACAGGAGAGGTAGCACAGTGAACCCAAGTATTTTAAAGACAAAATGGAACTCGGTAACAAATAACTGGGGTAGGGCTGCACAACCTAGGGAATGGGGAATTAGTGTTGAAAATAGATTTGCGGCATTGTCAGACCTGAATGAATGTGACTGACTTGAGAGGGCAGGTAGGGGTGTGGGCCAGGACTCGGCTGAGTTAAATAGGACCTACACTTTAGATGCTGAAGATATTGGTTTTTCTAACGTAACTCGTATGACCGAAGGAAGATTATTAGGTGACATACTCCCTTTGGTTAATAGCAAGAAGAACGAAGTCTTAAAGCTGCCGTCGAAATCCATCACAAAGTCTGTGGCTGATGTGTGCGCTGCTGCTTCTGTAATGGGTACTAATATTGAAACTGCTTCTGTGAGAGTAGCTATTACTGATGGTACTAGCAATGAAGGTATTTTGGCTGGTTTTGAACAGGATCCACTAGAAGAAAGTGTTGAGAACCCTTTAATATTGGCCTCGGATGTCATTGAGGAAAATGTGGGGGAAATTTTTTCATGGAACATTGCAGGCTTGAGTTCTAAACTGGACTCTGGAGAGTGGCTTCAATTTGTTGATTCCTTCGATCTATGTATATTCCAGGAGACCTGGCTATGTGAACCATCTTTTGCTCAAGGATATTTGAATTACTTTGTGCCAGCTTTAAAAGGCCCAAGGGGCAGACCAATGGGTGGTCTAACCATCTGGGTTAGGCAGTCTTTGAGACTATATGTTAAAGTAAAAGAAACTAGCCATACAGATATTCAACTAATAACATTGAACTCTCATACTTTGGGTACATTAGACATCTACAATGTACATGTGAGGAGAACAATTTATTTATTTATTTATTTATTTATTTTTTGGCATTTATTAAGCGCGAACAATTGCCCGCAGGCGTCTCGGCGCTGTACTGTTATACCTCCTGTAAGATCTAAACTGTTATTCAGAGGTTAAATAGCCACGTTTTGAGTTTCTTCCTGAAGGACAGTAGATTTGAACTCGTTCTTATATTTTGTGGGAGTGTGTTCCATAATCTTGGGGCGGCAGCTAAAAAACGTCTGTCTCCCCAGTTGACCCGTCTGGTTCGAGGCACTATCAGGTCATTTTGTCCTGCCGACCGTAACATTCGAGTGGGAATGTACAGAACAAGATGGTCACAGAGGAACTGAGGCGCTTGATGATGTAGTGCCTTATAGACGATACATACAATGGGAGGGAGATCAGAGGTATTGGCGGCCTTGGGCTCCCTACTTGATAAAAACTCCCAAGATAATCATATATTCATTGCAGGTGACTTTAATCGAACATTTGAACCCTTAGCCATAGACGATGATTTTCTAGGGGATGAAGAGGATCAGCAATGGGGGGTACCTAAAATTGAGCTGAAACCAGTTATGCGCTGGACTGAGGATGTCATTAGTATGAATGCCTTATGTTTCGAGAAAGGTCTAAAGGCACTAAATGGTAGGACGTCAAGTGATAAAAATGGGTCCATGACATTTGACAATGGGCGGCACAGGAATAGAATTGACTATGTCCTCTGTAGTCTACAATTATGGCCGATGTTAGGCGACATGGAGGTTGTGTGGAGGAGAGAGAGTGACCACAATCCTCTGTGTATAAAGCACAAATGGTGGTCATTAACCAATAGGACCTTCTGCTCTACAGCTCTTGTTCCACCACTAACTGTCCCTACTAACGATATGCTTAGGTTGAGATGGACAAACGTTGCAACTAATCAAGAGGCTATGGATAATATCAAAATCGGAGCTGACAAATCGATAGCAGCCATGGAATATATTAATTCTTCCAGTCTTGCGCTGAATGGCCTGGCAGTTACCCACGACACTCTTTTTTTAGTAATTAAAAACCATTTTTTGAAGCCTGTAAAAGGCAAGGGTGAGAGAGGTCCCAAGAATGCAAAATGGTATAACGGCCACTGTAGGGATGCACGAAAAGCCCTAGGTACTGCTCTAAAGGCTAGGGATATTAGGGCTATACAAAATGCCAGAAAGGAATATAAAGCCAGTATAGCAAACGCAAAGAAAGCTTGGGATGAGCATCACTGGTCCGAATTAAAAAGGGCTAGTGATAAGAAAGATACAAGACTGTTCTGGAACATTGTTAAATGGGGCGGTGAGGGGAAACCTGAACCACCTAATAACAACGTCCCGGAAGATGAGTGGGTAAAATTTTGTAGAACTCAGTATGCTATGACGACGCAGGTTACATCTATAGCAGATATAGACTATACCCACTTTAAAGAAAAAATTTTTAGTCTACAAGAAATCTTGGTGGCTTTGAGTTCGGCGAACAGCGGCCGTGCACCAGGCATGGATGGTGTACCCGCCGACGTCTTTATCAATGATAAAAAACGTTGGTGTAAGTACATTTGCCTCCTCATTAACAATATTGCCAAGGGTGCAGAGGTACCGAGTTCTTGGAAGGGAGTAGTAATCATACCAGTGTTTAAGAAAGGTGACCGATCCCTGCCCAGCAATTATAGGCCGATTAGCCTTATTGACACCGTACAAAAGATAATAGGGCGCGTGATTGTGAATAGGCTTCTTGACTGGGCAGAGGAAAACGATGCTTTGTCACCATTCCGAGGCGGGTTTCCGTAGGTCCACAAGTACTGTGGACCAGGTTTTCAGCTTCAACTTACTGCAATGGAAGACCGTGGTGCTGGGTGGAGGCAGCCTATATGCGGCTTTTGTCGACTTGCGGGCTGCCTTCTAGTTAGTGCCGCGGTCGAAGTTGTGGTTTGTCCTTAAGAACCTGGGTGTTCCTGATGATTTACTGACTCTGATAATGCGGCTTCACGAATCAACATTCCCCAGAATTCAGTGGGAGGGTCAGGGTCAGCGGACTGCGGACTTCCCGGTAGAGCGGGGAGTTCGGCAGGGGTGCTCAATGGCCACCACTCTTTTTACACTGTTTATTAACGGTGTTGTATCCCGCATGCTATCGGCAGAGTTGGACGCCCCTTCATTAGCTGGTACTAAAATACCAATCTTAATGTTCGCGGATGATACGCTCATCATATCAAACACTCCAAGTGGCCTACAGCGAGCATTGGCTATATTTGATCTATTTTGCGGAGAGCGTGGTCTGGAGGTCAATGTGACCAAGACAAAACTAATGATTTTTAATCCGCATCCCAGTTTTAAATCCAAAATTACCATGAATGGTCGGCCGCTAGAAGTGGTGAATATCTTCACTTACCTAGGTATCCATATCTCAAACACGAATGGTTGGAGTAATCACATAGATATAGCTACATTAAGACACAGGCAACTATCAGGTGCTATTAGTTCCGAGCATAGAAAGTCCCTGACGAAACCTATAAAGCCTGCTTTGCGGGTATATGAGGCAAAGGCTCTAGGCTCTGCACTATATGGGGTTTCGAGAAGGTGGCTGCCTTACAAATCTCGGAAAACAAGTTTTTTCGGTCTATAACTGGTGTCCCGAAAAGTACTCCCTTGATGCCCCTTAGGTATGACTTGGGTAGAAAAACGGTTACAGACTTGGTCAGGCTCCGACCAATTCTGTACTGGAGAAGGCTCTGGACTACGCCTGAGCTTTCCCATTACGCTAAGGGGTTTTTGGATATCATCAAGGTAGATACATTTCATAAAAACAGATGGTTTAATTCCCTGAAAGCAATTTTGAATGACATGGGAATGAGTTCCCTATGGTCAGATCCAGCCGGAACAACTTTCCCTACCAAAAGTACTTTAAAGGAAATTCATTGGGAAAAGGTAGCCTCCAGGGGCTGGAGCAGTACTAGCTTAGGATCTATGACTAAGGGATTTCTAGAGGCTAAGTTGTACCCCTCTCTGGAACCCTACTGGGATAGTATAACTAGGCCTAGTGATCGAAAACTTTTATTCCAATTGAGAGCGGGTTCACTACCTTTTAGATCCTTGACTGCTAAATGGGAAGGTGGCCTGAATGTTAGTTGCCCTGTTTGTGGTTCCTCTAATGAAACTAAGGGCCATTTTTTATTTTCTTGCACAGCCTATTTGAACCCAAGACGTGTATGGCTAAAACCGATGTGCAAGAATTTAGGGACTACTAGTAGTATAGTTGCCCTGCGTATTATATGTACCAGTAGCGAGCTATGGATATTAATAGCAACTGCCAAATACCTTGGATAGGCATGGTCGATCAGACAGAGACTGCTAGTCATTTGACTATTCTCTGTCTGGGTAATCAGCATGGTTAAATAGACGGAGACTGCTAGTCATGCGACTATTCTCTGTCTAGGTAAATTGCCCGTATAACGTACCTAAGTTGTATTTTCAGAAACCTTTTAGCATTGGAGTTTTTTAAATTATTTTAAACATTTTCTGGATAAACTATTGACATATGATATTTTTAAATTTCAACTTGCACATTGAGTCATAAAATTGTAAATAATATGCTTTACTTTTTTACTGTTATTGATTGATAATCCAACTGTATTTTTAAATTGTTCCTGCTTTTATGAGTGAAATCTCGAATAAAGCATACTTTGACTTGACTTGACTTGGCTATGGTGGTTGCAATGCTAGAATCACACACGTTGCAAAGGCCAAACAATAGTGTGCTGCGTAATGATACAATCCTATGCTGGGCAAGGGAGAAATAATACAATACGTAACGATACACCCCGGTACCTTGCAATGGGAGAAATTATGCAATGCGTACCGTTACAATTATGTACTGCGCAATGAAGGAATAATGCAATGTGCCATACCCCAATCATGTACTTTGAAATGAAGAAATAATGCAATGCACACCGCTACAATCATGTACTTTTTAATTAAGGAATAATGCAATGTGTAGCTACAATCATATACTGTGCAATGAAGTAATAATGCAATGCGGGCCGCTACAATCCTGTACTTTGCAATGGAGAAATAATGCAATGGGTAGTGCTAGAATTGTGTACCTCGTTATGCAGAAATAATGTCAGGCGTCATAAGACAGTCCGGCAGTTCATTAGAAGCAGTATTGGCAATGTGTATTACGACAGTCAGCCACTTCGATAACAGTTGCCCCCCACACGTATCAACAATGACAAAGTACAGCTTCTCACTCTGGTCTGAGTACTGCCACTCATTTGTTCAGTACGGGCCCCAATCTGAGCCGAAGCAAAGGCTCATGTCGCCAGAAGGACGGGGAGGCCGAGAGAATGTCCCTCCGAGCCCGCACCCCACCCAGGCAGTGATCACATTAACTGGGGGCACAAACTCACACTTCTCCTCCTTCAGTGAACTGGACCTTCCATGCAGAACGTTCTCAATGGGCCTCATTGGCTCGGCCTAGCAGCTCAGCTCCTGCGGGGCTGCCGGTCCGGGCTGCGACTGTTAGGAATGTCTCAGGTGGCCGCAGGGCACACGTACCCCACACCTTTGAGATTACCTTATTCCGGGTGCACATTCACCACATCACTCTCTGGGTCTCCTCTGGCATGAAGCCACGCACACAACGCTGATGGGACTTTACGTCGACTCCAAATGCACGTTTACCAGGCACTCCTTCTTGTGGTCTCAGTTGGCACCAAGACATGCACACCGCGCTGCAGAGACTCACTTTCTTCTGGTGCACACGATGATTAGCCAATCACCTCCATAGTCCTGGGTTGCACCAAAGCATGCCCACTGCTTTACTGAGACTTACTTCAATTCCGTTGCCCCGATATCCAGGCGCCATTCACCATCGCCTTCGGCCGCACTCTGACACGCTGACCGTGTTCGAGCCTCACTTCTCCGGTGCACTCGATGACAGGCGCTTTTCACCAGCGCTTGCGGTGCACCCTGACATGTACCCTGCACATCCGAGACCCACTCCATTTCTGATGCACATGCTGACCAGGCGCCCCTGCCATGCACCACGACACGCACCCAGAGCGTCCGAGACTCACTTCACCTTCGATGCACACATAGACCAGACGCTCTTCACCAATGCCTCCTGTGCACCACGACACGCACCCAACACATCAGTCTCACTTCTGCTCCGTGTGTCCAAGATCACAGGGCACACCTTCCGAGGGTCTCAAGCTGCCACAGCACGCGCCCACCACGTTGCTTGAAACTTCTCCAGAAACTTTATGTTCTTGTGTTTCCAAACAGGGAGCCAGCTCAACTCGGGCCCTTGGGGTAGCAAGACACAGCACTAAGCGCAGTCTTCTTCAAGCAGGGGGACCCATCGCACAAAGCACAGTCCCAACAGCCTTTTCCTTGGTTAAAACAGCCAACTGCAGATCAGCCCCAGATCACTAAGCAAGGGTCGGTCCTTCCCAGCAGATTTCAGTTGTTTCTTCCTTAGCAGAGGTTCCTCTTGACCACAAAAAGGGTCCAAGCCTTTGCAGTCTCAGTCCATTTCTATTCCCATGTTCAGGCGTTGCAGGTCTCATAGTTATAACCCTAAATGTCTTTGAAGTTCGTTGTGCTCAGGGGTCCCTGACCCCTGCCTAAATCAGTTCTGGGTGTCTCCCTCCCAGTGTCACCTTTCTCCCTTTGATACTTGGATCCTTAATCACTCAGCAGGAGATGGGTCAATTGTTTTATAGCCGCAATCCAGGCCTCTGCACCTCCCAGGGCTTCTCCTCTGCCTATTCTCCTCATGCAGGTCATCCTGGTGCCATCTCAACCCCTCCCTGGGTCAAGACCTCCACCAACTCGTCTCACCTCTCAGATCCAGTCAATCCACATTCAGCAGAGACACACAGATATGCTTAAAGCACAAAACTCAGCCACTTTCTAAAAGAGTGGTTTCTGGGCACACAGTGACAAAACCACTTTCATAGAAAGATGTGTTGTGACACTGAGTTGATACATACTAAACTTCACCTCTCCATTTTAAACCTATGGGAAACTAGGCTAACAAATACAATACCCAGCCTCCTCCATTCTGTCCTAGGGAGGCCTTTCACCAGTGAAAAACTAAATGGAGTGTTTTTCACTGTCAGGACAGAACACACACCTCAGTATATGTCCTGCCTTTTACTTATACTGCACCCTGCCTAGGGGCCCTTACCCTACAGGCCTGAGTTCCCTTCTCTGTGCACCTTTGCATTACTAGCCCTGGCACACACAGTGCAAATCACTAGGGACTTTACTAGAAAAGGCAACCATACCAATCATGGCCAACCAATTACCATTACACTTTACACAGGGAAAACTTGTACTTTTTACACTGATCAGCAGTGGCAAAGTATCCAAAGCATTTATATTGGCAACTCTAGGTCAGGAAAACAGTCTAGGGGAAAAGCAAAACGTTTAGGGACCTTTAGCCAGAAAGGCTAAGTCCTACAGTGACGTCCTTCAGCACTTATACTATTGGATCTCAGTGCCGCATTTGATATGGTGTCTCACCAGATTCTGTTGCTGAGGTTGGCAGAGGCTGGTATTGTGGGCTCTGCATGGGATTGGTTAGCTTCTTATATTTTGGAAAGGACCTTACCAGGTGCTGGCCCCCCCTTTCACCTCAAAGGTCAATACTATCAAGCAGGGAGTGCTGCAAGGCTCAGCTCTGAGTCCAAAGCTTTTCCATCTGTATGTTCAGTCGTTGGTTGCAGTGGCCAAGAGCAGGGGGCTGACAACAGTATCATATGCAGATGATACGCAGTTGGTAGTTGCTCTCTCCGATGATGATCTGCATGGCACTGTGAAGTTTCGAAGCGGTCTTGACGAGGTCGCGGATTGGAGGACTGCCAACTGACTCCAGCTCAAGGCCAGCAAGTCTGAGGTCTTGCTGGTAGGGAAAGATTTTGAGCTGTGGAGTGAACATTGATGGCCTCCTACCTTGGGTCCTACACCCGCCCCCAAATAGTTGGTGAGAAACTAGGTGTGTGGGTCGATTCGGCTATTAATTTTCAGACCCAAACCAAGAAGGTGGCGGCTACGTGTTTTGAGATTCTACGTGGGCTCAAACCGCTGTTGTTTATTTATACCCATCCATTATGCAGGTGATTGTCCAGGCATCTGTTTTGTCGAGACTGGTCTATGCCAGCTCGTTTTACCTGGGGGCAAACAAGACGGAGGATATGAGACAGCAGAGAGTTCAAAAATGCAGCTGCCAGAACTCTCCTTGGCTTTGCCTAGGTTCTGATCCACCTCTAGTGTTATTAGCCAGCTACATTGGCTGCCGGTTGCTAGACGTGTGTAGTTTAAGTTCCTCTGCATTGCCTTCAGGATCTTGAACTCTTCCTCCCCTGGCATCCTTGCCAGCCTGCTCTCCCTGTAAACCTCCACCCACCATCTTCACTCAATGGGCCACCACCTGGCGATCATTCCCCGGGTAAGGAGGGTATGGGCCGGTGGGCGTCAATTTAAATAATCCTAAACTTTCAAGGCTAAAGCCATGAAGGTTTATTAAATATTTAAAGTCAGTACAGAAATCTAAATATGTAATCAGTCAAAGTGAATAATAAATAATTTCAGGCAATTATCATAAGGTGGTCAAATACAGTAGCGAGAAAAATTTTACAAAAAAAATACAGTAGCGAGAGGGTCGGACAAAGTTAAGCGTCAGAGAAATATTGTTCTAAGTTCTAAGCAAGAGACATAGACTGATAAGGGACTGCTCTCAAGGGTCGAGGCAAGCCAGACTCTGGATTGCCCCCAGAATGGTCCCTTTTAATAATAAAATACACAATAAAATTCACATAGACAGCACAAAATTTATAACGGGTCATGGGCTCAACCCATCAAAATACAGCAATATGTATCAATATTGAGCAAAATATCTTCAAGTGCCATTTCCTTCCTTCTGTGTAGGTTCAACTAGCTGAGGGAGGGGATATTCCGGCAATCTCTAAGGTATACAGATCATCCCCAAATATGGCAGGAAGACTGAGGACACTGGACATAATGCTGCATTAATGACTAATACTGAGCAGGACATGGTTACATTGGACTCTCACACAATTGCTAAAGTGTTCTGTTACCCACATACTAGTAAGAGGTTATTGGAGTGACCCGAGGGGGACCTGCTAAGTGGTGGTGTGACCGATAACACTAATACTCTAGGATACTGCCCACCGAGGGCATGATGGGCCATGGCAAGGGGAGCCTCCAGTCGACCACCATATTTGTACCATCTTGATTGACGGTTGCTCTGATTCGCTCTCTTCGCTTTTGAGGTCTTTGATTTTCAATGTTTCCAATGCCTCTGTATGCAGTTGTTATTGACCATGTTATGTCTCAGGCATGCCCTTTGACTCCTTAATGATACGGCAAACCTCATAGTCTGGTCTACTGTTCTAGACCCGTTGCATTATAAGATGATAAAGAAGGATGTAAAAAAATAATTGATGCTCATGTTTATGCACTACATGCATATGCATCATATATCATCATGTTTGCAGATTGCCTGCAAATCACAAAGCTTTCCTATTATGTATAATTCAATAAAGGGTATTTGAAAATGCCAAAGAAAAGCTAAAGCTGTTTCTTCACCAGACCTCTCCTATTGGCTTTGCAAATGCTTGTTTTTTTCTTGCTTCACATTTCTGTCATTCCACTCAATCATCCAAAGAAGAGGACCAGTGAATGCCTGCCAGTTGCTGACCATTCTTTATTTCTTTCCCCGTGGAGTTCTGTGTATCCTAGATTTTTTGGGGTATTCACTTGAGGACCGTTTATTCTTTTGTCGGCAGCATATATATTAAAATTCGAATGATACAGAGAAGATTAGCATGGCCCATCGCAATTAAGAAAAAAAATAAGAAAATGTGCCTATCATTTGCTCACACAGAAAGAGAGAGCATGAGCCTAAATATAGGGATGTAACACAGGCCCCCGCAGCGCCTGTGGTGCGGGGAGTCTCAGCTTCATAGGGGGCCCGTCAGCACAGTACTCAAGTTTGAGATCTCTAATTGAATCCGGAGTGGGGAGCCCTCTGTGTACCTTGAAGGGGGGACCCCTCAACTTTCGTTACGCCACTGTCTAAATACGTTTCTTAACACTACTTTTTAGGACTGACAACCTTAGCACACAGTAAGACAAAACACTTGGCACCTACCAGAGGTTTCATGAAGAAAGCCATAATCTTCTTTGCCAATGTTGGTAATTTCCAGAAGGTGACCTGTTGTTGCAAATGTGGATCAACGATGTCAGCATCACTATTGGAATAAGGTTCAGGGGGACAAGATGTGGCATTTTAATGAGAGAACAAAATTATTAAAACGGATTCTGACATTCTAAAATAATGAAACAACTAACATTTCTTGAGCAATAAGGTTTGCAAACAATGATTTGGGTAGATCAGTTGCAAAGTACTAAATGATCATAACAAATAAACAATACATTAAATACATACACGGCTGACACAAATAAAGACAAAAATATAGAAACTATATAGGAAAATTAAAAGGAGTACAGAGTACACTATAACATCAGAGTAAATCTCCTAAACCCAACGAGGGGCTTGGATATGCTTTGAACTACTTATTGATTAACAAAAATATCAACATGGGTGCTGAAGAGTGGGTTTACGCTTAGAAACACAAAGAAACCCGTTTCAAGATAAAAATCCTTTCACTTTGCTTTTCAAACAAGTCATTATTACGTGGGACACATACATGGTACAACATACAAGAATGAGCAAGAAAATAGGTAGCACATCACAAGTGGCCCTATTTGGTCTATGCTAAAAGCAAAAGTCAAACATTTGAATGCAGGAGCAAAAAAAGGAGAAGAAAATAGAGTTGGAAGATTAGGGTTAACAGGATAGAAGCAGTAGGAAAAGAATAAGATAGAGAAGAATAACAAATATGCAAACATTTAAAACATGTAAAAATCACTGACATACGTTAGCCCGAACAACGCTATTCAGCTCATTCATTATTCAGATTTAAAAAAATCTTGACACCCATATTGAGTTGTATAACAAAATAGAGCAATTGTGGTGATATTATTAAAAAACCTAAAGACATAAATCATTTACTACAGCAGGGCACTTACATACAGCCACAATTCCTTTGAAGCTATCTGCACAATTGAGGGACACTCCAGGCCTCACCCAAATGGACAGCTATCACTTAGCTCACAAAATAATATGTTTCTTACATTCTCACCAACAGAAACCACGAGGAAGGAAATTAAGGTACTGTGAGGAAGCATGTTTGTGTACAGTAAATAAGAACTAAAATAGCCAATTAGAAGATAAGTTGGTTATCTCCCTAGAAATCGCCATCAAATGAAAGTACACCTAAACTAGTAAAGATATTGGAAAAGTATCAAGTACCGCTTTATAATCCATGGGAAGACGATCAACCTAACAGGGGGGTGAACAAGAGAAATCAAGGTATACTTCTTACTAACGTGTCTCAAATATAATTGCACCATAAAGGGTGCTTGAAGGCTCCAGGACCTAAATAAATAAATGCTATCAAAATAGGGTATACGCACTCATTAACAATTGCCCTAAATCGAATATTCCTGTCCCAATAAACAATGTTATCAGAACTCACCTCCGCGCACTCCCACAATATTTGAAATTTGGAATAGTTACAATCCTATGTAAACTGTCCTGTATTATTTCAGCCTTGGAAAAGCCCCAAGCTTGAAGGCTGCAGGGGGCAAAACACCTGTTGGCTATCAATATACTAATACAGCAAGCATCACAGATATACATGTAGTGCTATCGATGCAAGTATAATCAAGCCAACCTTCAGTCAACCAGAAAAGAATAATAAAAGATAGATGGACACAGTCTACAATCAAGTTTTGAGATCCTCTGTTCTCTTAGGTTTGGCTATGGTGACTAGAAAGTCAAAATAGGTTTTGTTGGCTCCATTATCATGTATTTAGGAGAGGCTCACATGTGATTTGCAGACTTAATGTAGACACCAAGGGGCTGATTAGGATAGTACGCCATCCTCGCGGTGCTGGGACCGGCCGCCATATGTGCGGTGGTCTCATATCACTAATTAGGGTGCGACTGCCACCCTGGCAGTCGCATTCTGCATATTTGACATTGTGGCGGGTGCCGCAACGGGCCCCCAAAGCAATTACCTGCCAGCCTTTCCATGTCAGCAAAGCCGCCAAGGAAAGGCCAGTGACACCTTGCATTCTAATATGGATGGCAGTGCCTGCTAGGCACTGACACCATATTGAGGCCCAAATACGCCCGGCTGGCAATCGGACTGATTGCCGACCGGCGGAAAAGCGGCGGAAGCACTTTGAGTCCGCCACGATATCCCCATCATCATAATATGGCGGGGGGGTAGATCGGGTTGGGATGGCAGGCGGATCGCCACCGTCGGGCCCGCAGTTGTGATCCGCCCGCCATCCTAATGACCCCCTAGTTTTCTTGTAAGGATGGGCAGCTTGGTACAAAATTTTGTCTTTTGCAGCAGTACAGAAATAAACCTTCCCTTCTTCTATTTATTCCTTCTCCTCCTTCCTACAGACCAAATCTGCATTGGTTCTTCACGATTCTTCTTTGTATTAGGCACCTCTAGGGTAACTGCATTAAAATGACCATCTAATAGTCCAACTTCTCTCCCTTCTTCTTGTCCTTTGCTGTCCTCTATCAGCAGTGTGATGTCAGTTAAGGATCACAAATCTTCCATCAACTAATTATTAATGCTAGAGTTTTTTGTTAGCCCGTTTTAGAAGGCTGCTCGTCGATACGATGTGCTCCAGCTCTTAGGGGCCTATTCATAAACTGCATTTTGTAGTACATTTAGGAATATTTCAATAGTACTAGTCACGCACTACAAACTTCTGTTCACTAACCAATGTGCACTGGTCTCCGCCTCTGCCTCCCCTATTTTTTCTGTGTGGGGATCTCCAAACCAAGTGCAGATTCTTGGCACACCTACGCACACATTCTTTAAGTAAATGTAGGAGAAGCAGTTATTATAGCCAAAAACTTGACATGTAAGTCTACACTGTAGTATATTTTGTAAATGGTGAATAGTCAAAGGGTTTGATCGTACTACAAGGTGTAACAGTAAATTTAGACATCTAGACTTACTCATGTATCAATTTACCTTTGTGAATAGCCCCCATAGATGTTGAAATCAGCTTATGGAAGTCACAATATTTCTGGATCCTTGCTGTAATTAGAACCAGTCCACATTACCAGGTTGGGTCATTTCTCTTTCTTTGATGAAACACTTTGGAGATGGCATCAGGAGCTCATGCACATTTTTAAACATCAGACTATTGGCATTAAGAAGCGGAGCTACCTACGTAAGGGCTTCCTTGGTTAAATATGATACTCAAAATGTAACCATAGAAGAGTCCATAGGAAAGGCCTGTGGTCGATTATAAAAGGCAGTCAGCACTGACACATAGAAGCCTGAAAGTGTTGGTGGGTCCTTCTTATATTTTAATTGGGGTGTCACACCAGTTACTGCAGCAACGGGAGAAGCGACAATAGAATCCAAGTTTTTAATGCCAGTACTTGTCATGGGAAGGACTGAGGAGCCATTAGTGGTAGGTGAGCTTGTTATTTGTTCTTCTTTTATTCCTAATTTGGTCAGTAGGAAGCTTCTTTACTGTCCGTTTTCTACAATGTATCCTGTACTTCAGTGTCATCACCTAATAACATCAGAATCCATGGCTTGTAAGTGACAGTTCAGTCAAAACCCTATTGCGTAGCATGTGAGAGTGAGGCAAAAATTCTGAGGACAATGTACCAATCCATCCCTTTTGTGAATTAGCATATGGAAATACCTAATTACCCTGCAAACATGATCACCCCAGGGGGGTGCTTGAACCATCAGAATGGTAAATGGCAATGTGATTACTAATGGTCCTATTGCATAACATCAGGCCACTGATTCAAACAAGGTATGGGTTTCAAAGATGTTGCTGATCTCCAAAGCTCCAGGTAAGCAGTCAGGTGACAAAAGACAGGTGTACCAAGAAACCCTGTCCAGGTTGAGTCCAACAAAGAAGCCTGGCGCCCTTCAGCGAGGACCCTGAAAGCAATTCTTTCTAGCACGATGCATTGCAGGACTATGACAACTCTGAAGACATTTTACTAAGAGGCAAACCACAAGCCAAGGGCAAAAAAAACAACAAATGTGAGGGTCACCAATTGTAAACACACACAGCACTAGGATAAAACATACAGCTAAAGATATTGTTAGGCAACTGATCGTTCAAGGTGTTGCTTCTTTTTCTACTTTGATAGTGTCCATACATCTTTTCAATTGACTGATCTGAGCCTGTCCATTTAGATTTGTGATTAGGTCTGACCCAGAAGCAGCATCTCCTGTTTCACAGCCCCAGACTCCAGAGACCAGAGTAGCCATAATCTTCACACCCCAGAATTCATCTCTGGTTTCCTGCAAAGTGTACCTTGTCTTTAGTGGTGGCTGGTTGATTACTGAATACCATTATACTTTGCCTGACTAACTTTACCCTCCTAACCTGATGGGATGTATTTCTGATATTTCTTGTTTATAGAGGATTTAATTGTAAAGTAGTTTGGCTTCAGAGAAGAATATAATAAGCGAGAACTCACTGAGAAGGTGCGCATCCATGGCTCTAGTGCGACTGGTGAGAATGGTAACACTGTCGCAGCCAGTAAAAACGTTTGTGATCTCCAGCTAGTGGGAGCAAAGTATAGAACTGGCATCATATGTTGGTGGAATTATGGGCTGAGAATCCCTCTGATGAAGAGGAACCACAGGTCGACAGCCTTTTACACTGTTCTTAGTATGGCTACTTCAAGCTGTTTACAATGTTTTCGAACTTGCGATTTGTAAAGGAAGTTCAATTCAAAGTTGCTATTTTAAAGGTCTCACAGAAGGGTGTCAGGAGGTTGATCAGTGAACCTTTTAGGCAGGTGCCTAATGCTATGTTTCAACATTTCTTGTTTCTGTATTAAATGACTTTGGTGAATTGCTGAGTCTCCTCTTCAAGATACCTCTGTTGAGTGCCTGCCATGCTACCTGCATAACATGCGAAGAGGATGCTGAGCTTTTGTGTTCCTCCAGGAACGGGTTTTGATATGGTTTCATTAGCATTATTCCAGTTAAAATGTCAGTAACACAGCAGGAGGATCCGATATCACACTAAGGGGCCAGCCACTGTAGCGATGTTTGGGACCACCCGCCAGAAATGTGGCGGTCCTACCACTGCTATAAGGATGTGCCCACCATACTGGCGGGCGCATCCTGGGCCTTTAACATTACGGACAGTGCTGCTGGCTGCAGCGCCGTCCACAATGTTGATTTCCCTGCAACACTTGGTGCATGGAAATGCAGGAGTGTAGCAACAGCCCCCCCCCCACAATGTGCCCCCAAACCCAATCCCCGCCAGCCGATGCCGCCAAGGAAAGGCCTCCTAAACCCCACATCCTAATATGGCGGACGGTTCCTGCTAGGCACCGCCACCATATTAGTGACCCTGCTCCGTCCACCAGGCAATTGGTGCGACTGCCTCCGGCGGAAAAGCAGCAGAAGGACTTTTCGTCCGCCGTGGTACCCACCGCCATCCTAATTTGGGAGTGGGTAAATCAGTGTGTGATGGCGGAAGGCCCACCAACGCCGGCCCGGGAAATGTCTGGTACAAGCCACAAGAACTCAAAGTTGTTGGTCCTATCACTCCCATGGTCATACTAGTCCTGCCACATTCGATAAACAGTTCTGAAAAGGTGGCAGAAAACATAGGTTGTGGTGTGATTCAGCACAGGTATTGAACACTTATTCAGACCAAAAGCCATTATATCGATATTAGCAAAAACATATCTCCCTGAAACATCACTCCATTTTCTCATGTTATTCAGTTGTGGAGCCTTTGAGAACATGAGAGCTACACTACAGGTATTTGGGTTGGCAACAGCCAGACATCTATCTCTCTACATTACCTACCCAGTCTCTCTTTAGTTACTCAGATTCAGATTGTGACATAGGGGGAAAAGGCATTGCCGTTCAGAAGAAAAACAGGAAGTGATTCTGAGCAAAAGTTGGCTTTTATATTTTTTATATTTTTGTCTGGTTAAGGGGCTATCTGGTATAGTTTCTTGACGGAGCTGGTAAACAGTGCATTAGCAATGTGTAAGTGGAGAGCATCCTCAGAGGTAAACTCCAAGAAAAGGCTAGTAGCAGTTGAAATCAGATAGGTAGTGCGAAATAATATGGCAAGGGAGTGGTAGGCTATAACTCGCCAGGGAGGGAGTGTGGTATGCAGTGAGTGCTTAGTCAAAGCCGAGTATCTAGACCTTTGGTGCAGAGATGTGTAAGGCCAAAGGTATGGAGATAAAGCTAATACTTTGGTCAGCAAGCAGGACTTTCAACCCCACTGTCCCTGTTCAGTTATCGAGAATTAAAGCTATATGTGAGTGTCAAGGTAAAACCATGTATGTGTCGAAAAGTTCCTCAGCCAGATGGTAACCATGTAGTAGGGCAGTGGGAGCGTAAGAAGTAGGTAATTAATTTAATTTGTGGGACGTTAAGGACAGCCAGAGAGATTTCCATCAAGTGAACTATGACGGGCCCAACATGTTGCAGCATTCTTGCGCCCCAAAAGATACAAAGGCAGGTGTGGCAGTGATGCTCTATATCTAGATCTTCAAAGTCATAGACAAAGAAGTCCTCAACATGGTAGAGAAAGTGTGTGGGAGGGTAGAAGTTGGTTTCGCCTTGCCTGCACATGCAAAGGTCCGCCTTGGATCGGTGCCTCAAGTACGGGTGAAGACCTCTTGTCCTTCAAGGGGGTACATGACGTGTCCTTGTTTCTATGTCATTTATATCATCTGAAATACAAATGAATCAATTTTTTGGGCACTCTTGTAATGGAGGTATTGGAAGAATAAGCTGAGTTACAGGGCTCAACCACCCTGTTTTAGTGATGTTTAAGGAGTCCTACAGGTCTCCACATCCAAAGGTCCATCATGTTCAGAAAGCATTCCAGGTTTTTGGAGTCCAAAAGCACTTTTTACTTGCCATGAATGGTAATGAGCATCACAGCAAGGTCAAACAGATTTTCTTTATCCCACACATTAAGCCATGGTCATAGTGCTAAACCATCCCTTCCATTCTAGACTACTATTGAACGAATAGTCAACAGAAATGTATATTATGTGGCCATGAAATTTTAAAGGACTTCCCCTTTTTGGTGCCATAGTTTAATATTGGCAGTTCGAGCTGGACTGTTCCCATGAAGCACAGGGTTAAGGCTGATTTGCATATGCCCAGGTCTAAACTGGGGTGGCATGGTGAGCAAAGGAATGATGGATTTAACCCAGATCTCTTGACTGGGGGTGAATGTTTTGATTTGTTCTGCATTACATCCATCAACTGTGTCATAGTGCAAGATTTGGCATACTTATGCACAGGAAACATGCTGTAATAGGTTTAGTGATGCAGAGTTGTTGGAAGTGCAAGATCTCATTTGTGCATTCTCTGAAGTTCCAAGGGTGCGGAATTCATTTTCTCCACATGGTCATGTACTTCATAAAAGTGTGCATTAGCCACTCATGTTATGAGAGTCTGAAATAGGAAGTAACCCCCATGTTGAGTAGTAAGACTTCCATATATAATCAGACATTGTAGCCAGACTCTAGCACTCTGACAGTTCTAGACCAGATGACACAAACCATTCCTGTAGTGCAGCAGTTAAAAATAAAATAAAGCCTCAACTTGAGGGTCTGCAGCGAGGGAAAGTAGAGTGGAGACTAGGAGGACTGCAAGAGGATTAAACACATCTGAGAGCATACCGTTAGGGTGGCTTCAACTATTCAATGGTAAATTACCTTTACAATGAGGTGTTTACAATTTGGTACCATTGCCATGCAGATTTTACCACACAATAGCCTTTACCACAGTAACCACAGTAATTATTGTATTGATAAGTATCAGTTGGGGTTAATGATTTCGGTTTCAAGAGATTGTAGGTCTAGGGGGTCTAAGGTTAAATGGGTTAGGGATTAACCCCCGTGAAAAGAAAAAAGTGCAATAGAGGGGTGTATGGTCGTGGTACATAGGGATGTAGGGTGGTGGTAAAAAAATAAGTAGGGGGTCTGGGGTTTAAGGGGGTCTGGGCGTTCTTCCTCAAAAACGAAATACGTGGTAAATAAGGATGCTGGGTGGTGTTAAATTAGGGTATGGGGGTCTTAGATTAATTGAGGGCTGAGGATTTAACACCCAAAAGAAACAAAAGTTGTAAATAGGTGTGTGGGGTTATGGTATATAGGGGTATAGGCGAGTCTGGGGTTAAAGGGGAGTTGGTGGGCCTACAAGCCTAAAGTGGAAAATAGGGCTGGTGGATTGTGGGTTTGGTAATCAAGGTGAGTTTAATCCCTAAAGAAAACAAACATGTTAAATATTATTTTTAAATAATTTTACATTCTATGATTATGGTTCCAGGAGAAGGATGTAAGGGTTTTTAGGGGACTAAAGTCAGGAGTGTGTTAAACTTGGGTTTTTAAAATAGTGGGGTAAGGTCTTTATTTTTGGGGCTGTAGGTACTAATTGTTTTAATTCTACTTTTCCTGTGTTTTTCTTTATTTCTGTTTTATAGGTTCAAAAGTGGGATTTGAGGGTCATAGGGAATAGGGTGTTGAGCGTTTAAAAATTTGTTTTTTTCTTAAGCATTCAATTTTGAGGATTTGGGCAGTTTTTTACTATGATTTTTTATGCAATTAGTTTTTACTTTTTTATTTTAATACTATTTATTTTACTTTGTTTTTATGGTTACGCGAGTGAGATGTAAGAATTATAGGGAAATAGGGTGGGAATGTTTTAAATTTAGGTTTTTTAAAATAATCGGTGTGGGTATTTATTTTTATACTTGTTTATTATATTTAAAAATTATGTATAACATTTCTTTTATTAATATTTTAAATCAGCATAAGTTTTTTCACCATGGATGTATTTTTATTTTAAATATATGAAATAAGTACATTCAAAATGTGAAAACTATCTTGTTGTAGTTACAGACACATACTATTTAAAAAATAAATAATATTTATTTTAGGACAATAATGTGTTCTATTTTCAAAAATAGATTTTATTACACTTCAATAAATGAATACTTGTATAAACCCTTTGATAAAAATTAAATCACATTTTTACATCACTTTAACATATTTTTACACAAATTTACAATATAAATGCCCACGCTTTTACAATCATTCAGATGGAGTAATTTTATTTTTACCTTAGTCATTATTTTTTTTAACACATTCAATGTTTACGCATTTGTTCTGAAGTTGCTGAAAATTCATGGCTAAGACTAGAGATTTGCACTTGTGCTGGTTAGTTAAGAACTTATTTCTTTTTTCCATTCTAATCTTTTAGTCATATATATTTACCATCCGGAGAGTCTAAGGAAGGTGTATAGATAAAGATTTACAGTAACACTTTTTAAAATCTTTTAACCTTTTACAGATTGCCAGAGTCCTGGTCAGTCTCATCTTTTAATTTTTGGGGTCATCTTTCCCACTTATTTTTCTGGGTTTTTTCGGGTATTGTTTTTTATTTTGTTTGAGTTTTCCTTTTTTTTGGGGGGGGGGGAGGGTGTGTGTGATCAAATTACTTTATCCTGAACAGATGTAGATGAGTGTTGCTAAAATTAGGCATCTTAATTTTCCTTCCTGCCACTTTTTACCTATTGTGAAAGGGTTTTTCTTTTATAATTTTCTTTATCTTTTCAGGTTTTATGACTTATCGTAAAGGTTTATATTGACCTTGCAACAGTGATTTCTTTTAGACTACCTCAGGGTGTTGGTAAAAGGAAATAAAATATTACCAATTCCCATAACTCCAACAGGTAGGACTTATTTTATAATATGTAACATTATTACCAAATAATAGGGGTTTAAATAATAATGGTATAGCCAATAGTGTTTATTTTCAAGAGCATGGACTTGTACATTAATCTGCGTTAGTTATTTTAGTAATGAAAAATGTACGCTATTGTTTCCAGATAGTCTGTTCCCATGAACATTCCAAATTGCTGGACTATTAAACAGAACTTCTCATTCATTTCTTAGTTATTGTACATACTGTGGCTTGCAGACAACCTATAAAATATTGTGTTGGTCTCATTTCTGGGTCACTTTGGTCCTTTTTAAAAATTTCAACTAAGTTCTACAATTATGAAGGATGTTTTACAATTGAACTACAGAAGGAGTTATGTCAACCCTTAATAGCATTGCCTGGTTTTGCACTGCTCTATAAATGGCTTGAGTAACTCTTTCCCCATTCAACATGATAATGTGGTTTTCTTCTGCAACCCAACCTGTGTAAACGGTTAAACCATTTCTCTTCAAACCAATTTAGTAATATCCAATTTTTCCTCATTTTGTGAAAAGTAGTCGAATTGAAAAATAGCAATGTAGTATTCATTTCCATGTTCAAAATGAACAAAACACAAAGCTGTTAATTTCTTTCACCTCAAGATTTACTTTACTATCAAACATGTAGTCCCCTTCAAGGATGTTTTTTATTTTGTTTTCAAAATGCCTGGGTAAATTGAAAATAACATCCTTGAATTTGTGTTTCTTGATGTAGTTATCATAGCAAGTTGAAAGCCAATTATTATTTTCCTGAGAATTTTATTTATTGCTTTTTCTTTTATTACTGATAAAACTCGCTAAGGCGCTTACACTTACTTTTAAAGCGCTCCATGATTTTGGTGCCAATTACATTAGGAAGCGGCTGGCTTTTTACCAAACTTCCAGATCGCTGCGCTCAGCTTCGCTGAACTTGGCGTCTGTCCCTGTCACTAAACGTGCACGCATTGGAGGTCGCTCTTTCCGATGTTTGGCACCTCAACTGTGGAATGCCTTGCCAGTTCTCTTGAGAAGAAATGTTACTTTGTTAGCTTTCAGGAGGGATCTAAAGTCCTGGTTGTTTGTTCAATAGGTTTACCACCTGCTTTGGTCAGTTCCTGTTTTCTGCGTTGGGTTTTGAAGCGCCGGGACACTCCTCGGTGTAGCTGAGCTCTATATAAAACCCATTTTAACATAACATAACATAACTCAGAATAAGTTGAGGATTGTTTGTCTGGCAATAAAGCATAAATAAAAGACATTTTGGTATTATTTGCTATGTACAGTGTAATCCTGGGTAAATGGAAGTCGCGTTGTTTTAAATGTCCCATCTATAATCCAGATTTCACCTTATTCTAGAGGGACAATATTATTAAGTGTTTGTAATACATGTATTCTGTTTATAGGGTGTTTGTTATCATAGCATAGAAATGATTCATGGTTGTAGGTTTCGGTTCGGGAGGAATTTAAAAGTCACTAATGTACTTAGTTGATTTGGCTATACATTAATTGTTTGTCTTTTTCTGCAAGTCAATTATTATAAATTTGGAATTGTAGACATTTCTCTTGCAAAATGCATGGGATATTCATTGCCACCTACCTTAGAACGAAACAACAGGGCTCATTCCAGGAGGCTACCAAGGCCTGTACATGCTGAACATTTTCTCTGACTTCTAACTTTCTTGCAGCGGCAAAGGAGTTATGTTCAGTTGTACATTCTACAAAATCATCACGAGTAACTACTCTGCCTTTGCAATGGTTTAAGAAGTAAATCACACATCTTCATTAAACTCTTAATTCAGTTTACCTTTCCTCACAATAAAGATACCCCTCATTATTGTGCAATTGATATCCCCTTTTAGATAAAACATATTTTGCTTTCGCCATGTTTGCCATTTTTACCTGAAGAAAATACAATTATTGCTGTTTTATTTTATGACTTGATTCGCTGTCCTTTATGTTCATGTGGTGATTTTCCTTATTATTATTCTCCTATTTAGTATTCAATTTAGTTTTATTTCCAATTTTCTTTTGTTTAGTTTTTAGTATATTAAAATGAAATCTTATTTTTCCATTCTTTTTATTTTTATCACCTGTTGAATAAAGAAGCAAATTAGTAGGAGATGTTGGAGAATATTTTATTAATTGGTTAATACATCCTTTTGCTTTGGAAACAATTGTTACATTAATGTTTATTTTGCATTAATGATCTTTTTAGTTAATTTCCAAAGGTTCCTATTTTTCACAGTTTCAGAGTGATGGTTGTAGTAATGGCTTTACAATTGATCAATCTGTTTCGAAAAATTAAACACACCTTTTTAGAAGTAATTTTAATGTTGTTTAGCTTGGTATTTTATTGTTAATTATTTATAGTAGTTATTATTAAGACATGCTCACTCACTTTGTCTTCTAGATGGCACTGTACCTTTCCAAATGTTGTGTCACTGCTAGAGTTGCGCAATTACTTTAGTGGCAGACACAGACTGATTTCAAAATGGTGGACTGTGTTATTCATACCATTGTCAATTTTTTCATGATCATTAGAATTTGTATTAAAATGTGTTTTAGATTGCATTGAAAAAACTCACATAGTAAATGGCACCTATGCAGAAAATATATTATTATGCATGTTAAAGGGTTGCAACATAAAGACTATGGGCTTGATTACGACTTTGGGGGCATTGGGACCACCATCACGTCAGCGTTGGGTTCACCGGCCACTGACTAGATGGTCCAACAGCTGCATTTCTATGTTGGTGGTTCTGCTGACTAAAGACCGCCTCTCCTCCCAGGATTTCTCTTCCTGACTCAACAGCGGTCACAGGAAAGAGCAGCTTATGGAGTGAGTCCAGCCCCTGTAACCGCCATTGAGATTACGATGTGCCTTACCGCCAAGCTGACTGTGTCGAGAAGTCTTCCACACACAAACTGGCAGAAACACACGATTTGAGGGGAAAAAACTGACCGTGCCTCCTATTTCCACTCCTCTTCCCATCACGGAACCCCTCATCCATCACCCTTTACTGAAGACACTTGTCTAGAATCACACACTTGTCCAATGTTGCCTTGGCTGTGGACCCGTGCTGTAGGAGAAGGTTAGCTTACCATAGGTGTGATACATATGTGTGTTTTTACAGACTTGTTTTGTGACCACTGCTGCAAGACCACCAGCACAATGGTAACATCGTAATATGGAGGTCCAAAGACCCCCAGCTCAGCAGTCTACTTGGGACCAATGTGACGGCGGTCTGGCAGTAAGACTGCCAAAGTCTTAATCAGGCCCTATGTTGTAAACTACCAAGATGTAAAAACAGGTGTGCTTTCAACTTAGATTCTATCCTACACTGTTTTGTGGCAGTGGTTAGCTGTTTTATATATGGAAAGGAAGTGCAACAAGACACTATAGTTTTTTATTGGAGTCTTCATTCCACAATGCAACACATGGCAAGCAATTAGGGACAAGTGTGCATGTGACCATCATTTTTTTTATTTTGATGAAAGGGTTTGGGAGGGAACCAAAAGGGGTGTGGCCACAGAAACATACCTTTACAAAAGGAATGATCTACGTGCTTATTGGAGTGGCCTTAAACATGTGAACTAGAATCCGAGGCTCGACAAATTAATACACACTTACTTAACAAAGAACAGCTGAATTCAGCAAGAACAAAATCATTTTTCATAATGTACTAATCATAAGCCAAATATTTATAAACTTGCATAGGTGCATAAGGCAATGACAAACCCATGGACACAAAGTATCAACATGCTCAGAGACTTAAAATCCAGTACATACATGTAATTTCTCATCCTTATTTTACTGGAGGTGTACAGATTTACTTCCGCATCAGCACTGAACAGGCAAATAGCAACGCAGGTTGGATAGAAACAAGGTAAATGAGACAGGGTGTGACTAGTTTCCTCACAGCAGCAATCTAACACCCTCTGGCAATGGGGCCAGGCACATGTGGGGTCTCAGAACAGTACTACTGTGAACAGAGAAGTCCTGATGGCCAGATTGTATGTCTCTTGAACACAGCACATAGTCTTTCTTTATAAAGTATCAGTGAGTGAGGCTCTACAGTGCAAGTGTTTTGCAGGTTACAGAATTATAAGGATAAGGCCTTCTATTGATGTGTCTTGCACAGCACCTGTGCGGCAGAGCAGTGTTCACTTTTATATTGTAAGGAAACACTATGCGCTGTTCAGGTGATATATTGTCTTGGTCACTAATTCACTTGGCTCTTTTTTTTTGTTGCTTGTATGTTACAGAAATAATTATATGGCCTAGTAGAGATATAGAATGAATATAGAGCCTGGTAGAGATCACACAAATTATACAAAGGCTTTTATCTATTCATTTACCATAGGTTGATTTATTTGAGAAAAAAACGAATATTTGATGATGAGCAAACACAATTAATAAAACCCTTCAATCAACTGTAATATAAAAATAAGACCCCCCACTCCAAAAATATTAAAATCAAAATAAAGCAAGAAGTAAACAGAGACTATAAAAGCCAATGTTCCCTATTATGACACTTTCAAAAAATATTGAAAATTGGGGCAATTTATCCATGGAAAGCAATTGTCACATGGAGATCTTAATGAATCAGTCAAATTTTGCATGAAAATATTTACTGTTGTGACAGGACCAGAGGCGAGGATTATGCTAATAACGTGGCCGGCAAACACTCAATCAGGAAACCTTTGAAGGGTATTAGGTTGATAACTCCACTGGAACCACAATAGTCATATTGGTGGGAGTTAAAAAAGGATTTTCAGTTCCTGAAAACATGGATTTACTCCTAATTCACACCTAAAATTGCAAATATATTAATGGGGACATAATTAGTTTCTTTGGGTTTGGGTAAGAATAGAATTGACACGTTGGAAAGGACAGAATGAGACTCTAAAAGGAGTTCCACCTGGTTTAAGCCAGCCCAACTCATTCTTATGTCTTTCAGACTGAATAAGGTAATTTGAAAGAACATTCAAAAGATATTCTACTATGTTGCATTTAGCTAATTATTTTCCCTTTCCCAACAAACTCCCCTTGCCCCCAACACACACACACACACACACACACACACACACACACACAATGTGGATTTTGTTTCTTTTCATAATTTAGAACTTTATTTGAAATATTTCAAGTTTCAGGATATATTCAAATAGAAAGTAAATAAAGGTATAAAAAGGGCTACTGGAATTATGTGATTGTTTGGCTGTGGCATTTTTTTGCATGACTATGGATGTTCTGCATTTGGCACATATTCACCATCATAATCTGTAAATTGTAAGAAAAACGACATTTGTGTCTAGCTCAAATGGTGCAAAACGTACTAAAATTGCGGCAACATGTAGTGCTGCTCAGTGGAACACCCTTTATATAGCTTGACTGGTTACCTTTCTGTTGCTTATTGTTATATTTGGGTGTGAAAATAGTACTAATGAGGGGCAACCTATGCCCAAACATGTTTACCACGCGTAAAAGTTTTAAAATAATGATGTAATATTATCATAAAATGTGCTGTATTACTCCACATATAATTGGCCTTTTCTTGCTGCACAATTTACTCAACCCTGCTGCATACTTTGGCCCTCTATGATTTCAGTGTCCCTGGATAGAATATTGAGGAAGGGACATAGGGCCAGTTGTACTAAGAGTATGTTCATGAAAAGGGGAGTCATCTGTCAGGAGGATCACACACACCTGGTGTTTCCCTCAATGCATATAAACCTAATTTCTCGTCACAGAATCAAAAGTAAGACTTAGGCAAGCTAAAACCGTTAAGCACTTGAGAAAGTGAATATGATTAAAAAATCCACCACCTGTAAGCAAGTAATATCCATGCTTGTTAAATAGACATTGGTGCAACATAAATTAAGAGTTTTATAACACATTAGAGAATAGTAGTACAGAATAATTCAAGGTGACCTCACAGTGAATTGTGTTGCCTTTCTACATTTGTAATCCGGTAACCTTCCAAAAACATCTAGGGCCTGTTTTAGACTTTGCAAACACTACTCCATCAGTGTTGTAGAGAATATTACGTCCACCACTTGGACTGTTGTCTGCCAAATTTAGATCTTACTACTGGCCCACTTTTGATCTCTGTACCTTGACAGGAACCACCTTCATTGAGGTTCAAGGCAAGGAACCAAAAGGTTGACAGACACCTCCATATAGTTTGGTGGATGTCCACAATACTTTTATAAACTTTTTGTTTTTCAACAGTGAGAGTTTGGTATTGAAAAACAACGAATATAAAGACCCCTACACTCAGGGAGATTTTCCGTAGGTATTGGGGGGTGGTCATTATTTGTTTTTTTCTGTGTCATCCTAGTTGGCTACCTTCACAGTGATGCTGGCCTGCAAGAGACAGGGGACCAGCATCCCTTTGAAAGTATTTCAAAGTGGATTTTTTAATGCAGCCTAAGTTTCTTACAGGAAATCCTGATGCTTAAAAAAGTATATAAATATGGGTTTTGGACACTACAGTGAGAACAGGCAGTGTTCCCAATTGGTCCACTCCCTACTCCAGCTGGAGCTGTTCCCATGATTCCTAAAGTAGAAGGGGTCCAAAAGAGTCATCTTCCATCTTGCAAATGAGTTACCACCTCAATTCGGGTCACAAACCTTTGAGCTGGGGAATAGTTTGGAATTAGGGTTGCAAACTATTGATACATTAGTTACCGATCAGTAATATTGAAGGGATGCCCCAGCCACACCAGTACCAAATTGTAAATCAGTAATAATTTGTAAATGCATTCAGAAAAAATGTTTCAGAATCACTAAATCAGTTTAGTAAACTAGAAAAAGGGATTTAGCAGTCGTAAAAACTTTGAATTAGAAAATCTGAGAATTTCCACCAGTATAACATTTGTACCCTGGTCACTATATTTCTATCAGGTCATCAGAAGGGTCATAAGAAAGAAATCTGGTGAGGCGGATTCTATTGTGGCTCCAGACAATAGAAAGTAGTAGACCGGGTCTCCATGTACAATGTGCCCTGAATTCACTTACTGACAACCTCAATATGGAGGTCTCATATGCAAATTTTAAAACAGTGCCCCCAAGACGATCGAGAAGATCAACAGAGTTTGTTCTGTGTACATTTGATAGAGCATCTTCAATGCCCTCTATTAAATGCACACTTTGGAAACTTTGCTGCCTTTCAACTCGATCATTCTAGGAGATGTTATCATGGTCTCAAATTCTCTTTCTGAGTACCTCAATGTGGCAGTCTCTATATACAACCTTTTCATCAATGTCTCTTAGGACGATTGAGCTGAAGACCAACTGTGTGTGTCTCATAGAGAATCTTTAGTGTCCTGTCAGACACAAACAGGAGAAACTCTGCTAGTTTTCAACTCAAACATGCTTGGGAACCTTATCATGGACAATGAAATTTGAAATTCACTTGACTTCACTGTGGAGACCACCACTGCAGCCTCTTTGTCAAAACTTAAGGCACACCAATTCACCTATACCAACCTCTTATACAAGCTTTGCATCAGCAGAACAGCACATGGAGAAACTCTAAACTGTATAGAGTGATGTATATGTGTTCTACTTACTAGCTCACAGATGACTGCAAACACATGCTTTATATGATGTTGTACATGCATGGACCAGTTTTAATCACATAAATGTACATTCCTATCAGCTCTACGAGTAGGTCTGAAGTGTGCAGAGTATCAAGGTGCCACAGAATAGTGTGCAGCAGGAGGCAAATTCTAATGGGTGCACAAGTTGATGTGTAATAGGGGAAACATGGTGATGTGCTCCATGTCATATGTGACATCTTCAATAGGAATGAACATACCTGAAATTGCTGCAAAATTAGGCATAACTACGCAAAACACATCTCACATGCAAACAATTACCAGAGCGGTCCGGTTCAGGTAAACATTCAACTCAAAATTGTAACAGAATTAATATCCATTTTTTTGCATTAAAAATCTGCAGTTCACGTTCAAGTTTGTAGTTTTGCAGTCAAACATTCCCCGAAGGGTTTGCTCAGGTAAAAAAATCCCCTGAAAGCCTGCTTGTGTTAGAAAGATTACCTGAATAGTGCTTATCTCCGAAATGTATGAGTGAATCTATAGGTAAGTGTTTAGATGCGTGTGTAGATGCAGAAATCGCTGAGTGGATTTTTAGAAACTTGAATTGGTGTGTCAATGGTTTCAAATATGGTACTCCATATTTTATAATGAGTGTTGAAAGGTTATACTAGTGTATGATGAGATGTATCAGATTGTCACATGGATTATGGCATCAGTGATGTCATCAGTGATGTCATTTGAGATGTCATCAGTGATGTCACTGACCATGTCATGAATGATGTAATATGTGACATCATCAGCAGTGGATTGCGGGTGAGCGAGTTATAGTTAGTACAACTAACTATAACGGAGAAATTTAAATGGTTTTGTATGAGTGAAATGTCCAGCTAACTATAACACCCCTAAAACCTATGGTTTTTTCAGTGAATTTCTAAGGTTTTTAAATGCTAAATTCCTAACTATAACATGTTTGAAACCTATGGTTTTTTCAGTGAATTTCAAAGGTTATATATATATATATATATATACACACACACACACACACACACACACACATATACACACACACACACACATATATACGCACACACACACACACATATACACACACGCACACATATACACATACACACACATATAAACATACATACAAATTGTTTTAGCCTCAAAAAGAAAATCTTCAGCCGAATTTTCTTATTTGAAAAAACAAAAGCAAATGACCTCCCAACCATCAGAGTTTCCTCCCATGGCGTAGGGCTCTTTGAAATGTTTTTACTTTCACTTTGCACCATGTGAAAGGAAAAACTTTCCATTTGTTAACCAACTCTAAATAGGGTGCACAAACAAATACAAAACTTCCAACATCCCTTACTCTTTTGGGCCATCAGAGATGTATGTCAGCAGCGGTGATGGAGAAGTCAATGCTGCTGACATTGAATTTCAGGCCATTTTTATACAAGGTGGGGGAACCTTCAGTAAAGGCAAAAGGGTAATCCATTGCTATTGCGATGGAGTACCCTTTCAGCCACACGGCGACAGAGTACCCTTTTAGCCACACTCTAAATCAAGCCCAAAGTCTGAACTTAGAAATCTTGACTGGGTGAAAGTATTAAAAGTACCCCCACGGTGAGAGGCCTCCCCTAGGTGAAATTCAAATGTTCCCGCTAACTCCTCATTCAACACCTATCTGACATTGTGGATTGTTCCTCAGATACAGCCTGCTGCCTTGGCTTACTGAAGGATTTTGACTTTCAGTAACAAGCTAATGTGCCATGGTAGCACTATAACTGAGTCAAGCCTGGTTGGTGTACCCAACCTGCGCTCCATCGCGGTCGACCTGAATTCACACCTAGGTCCCAGTCGATCACGACCAGTTGACCTGCTTTGATGCTTAGTGCTTTTGTTAGCTATATTTACTTTAAATGCTTTTAAAAAAATCATAATTCCAATTCCTCTTAATACATTTTTGTCTTTTTTGATGTCATTATGTTCATCAAAGTATCCTCTGACTTTATAAATTGGAGATTTTTATTATATTGTGTTTTTTGCTTTTTAACTGTTTTGGTACATCTAAAAGGTTTGCAAACGTTCTGCTCTGTGCTAAAGCTACTGGGACTTTAGCTCAAGTTTAAATTACTGAAACTTTAACTGGACCCAACAAAATTATGACCTATTTATTTGTGGCAGACTACTGATGGAAATGACAATCTTTTGCATAGAATCCCCCAGATTTTTGGCATTGACTGTTCTGTTGGCTATAGAACTCTGTACACTTTACCACTGCTAACCAGTGGTAAAGTGTTAGTGCTCCTCCTTTTAACATGTTCCCAGTGGGCTGAAGATCACAGTGCACCACACACAGCAGTGACACAAAAAACCCGACTCCCGGCCTACCACTGTAGCCTGGCAGAGCGGTTTTAAAACTGCCAATTTGACCTGTTAAAATAAACCCTTTTTGATAGGTTCAAACCGTCCTTTTAATACTAGTAAGGTAGGACATAGTGCTCATAAATGCCGGGTGAGTGGCATTTGAAAGTAGGACATGCATAAGTTTAATGTTTTACATGTACTGACAGTGAAAAAGCATGGATTACATTATTACCCCTTATAGTTTTAATTTCAGATTGGCAACAGCTAGAAAAATATTTGAAGTACTCTTTTTAATAGGTATCCAAAATCCTATGTAATGTTACAGTCAAATGTGATATAACAATTAAAGAAATATTGCCTGCTCTCTACCTAAAGACTCTAGGGTCTTTCTGCAAGTTTTCTATCAATCATCTAACAGCAGACGACACCCTTGCAGTAAGGTGTGAATTGTTCTCAGGCCAGGAATAAAAATCCGTGGGTGAGGGGAGGTGTTGTCCTTCCCTGAACAGAATGGCCATGGTAATTGTGACCGGGCCTTCAGTTACCTTCAAATGAGGCCTATCGAGTCACAGGCAGACAAGATCACACATAGGCCTGCACCCCTGAATTTTCTCCGGAGTCAGACAGACACCAATCCCCGCAAGAGAGGGACCTGCGCCAGAACTGGTTTACAGTGACCATAGGGTAGGGGTTTCCTATTTCCATAGCCACACATCTGGGTGGGTACCTTGAGCTCTGACCAGGGGAAGAACGCTTTTGCTATGGATTTAGGGACAGAGAGGCATTGTGGGATTGGTTACAATACAACTCACACGTAGTCCTACAAAGGTGGGTAGGGTGAGACCTGGGAACTTTCACCCTGTTGCTTAGGGAGTTGCCCCACCCATAGGCTGGTGCTGGGCTTACATTTGGCAGCACCTTGTACCAAAGACCCAGGAAAGTGACTCCAAGGGTCATAAACCTGATATCCTCTTTGAACTACAGGGACACACTAAGCTTCAAGAGGCATTTTGTTCTGCATTACCAACTGATCAGTTCCAACTGGACCTGCCCTGAACCCTGTTACAGGCCTCGGCAGGAGCGAGTGTTGATCCCCCAAGTGCTGCCCTCAAGGTCCTGAACCCTTGGCTGTGATCAAAGTGTACTCCTCCTGCGTATCCCCCCACCAGCACCTTGAGACCCTCACAGGTGAGTAGCGTGCTTTAAACCGCCTGATTGATTAATAGCTTTATTGATTCATTCATAAAACCTAGGAACTTTTTTTGAGGCCACATTTTCACCTCATGAACCGCCAAGAGACTAGGACCAACCTGTCAAGCTGTTCTGCCAAGGATGCATCACAGATGGTATCCAGTTTGCCACAGCCCAGACTACGTTCATCTGTGCATCAGCAATCCAATTCAGTGGGATGAGTTTGACAATGTCGTGCCCCCTTTCACTGCAGCCTGCAGTCTTTCCCCACTGAGGAAATTTGACTTCCAGAAAAGTTTTGAAGTCTGAACATAGAAAGCTTCACTGGACCGAGCCTCTGCCTGCATAAGATCAATGTTGAGACCTGTTTAGGTAAGAAATTTGGACTTTTGCCATCCAAGCATTGCCTGCCTTTGTTGATGGTTACACCGAGGCATCTTCCTTCTGCTTCCCACTGTCGCCAAGCCCATCTTTAGCCACAGACTTCTTGCCTTGGCCTGCTCAAGATTCCTGCTTTGTGAAATGTTTCTAAATCCGAAGACGGGACGAACCTAAGAACCAAGGTGAAGCCTTAGTGCAGGTTAAGGGTGACCAGATGACCGCAATTGATGTTCTAAAGCTTTTTGGTGCTTTTTTTTAAATTCAAACTTTTAAAATGTATATGTCTGGTTTCCTTTATTAGAATGTAGTTGTTTTGGTGTCCTTTTATTTATTTATTTAAACTCTCTAGTTTACTAAATTTGCTTGGGGTTTTTGTTGTTTTATTTTTTTAAATTCCACTTTGCTTAACACATAATTAGTACATCTGCACGTCTGGCTGGGCTATACAGCACCAGCTCTACTGCCCCCAGAGTTCCTGCAACACATAGGTTCAATTAGTGCCCATGGGACTTGGGTGTTATGCACGATTAGTGATATGGAAGATGGTCAAAGTCTACGTCACAAATGTGCAAATATTCATTTAATAGTTGATGCCTAGCACTAGCACTGGCTTTACCAAATCTTCACTGTAAAGTATTCAATCTTATTGGTCAACTTAAAGGCATGGACAATTCCAAACCAATGGTGAAGCACTGGGAATATGCCTCTTCATGGGATCCAATCACGGCCAAGTACCCTTAAATTGTCACTGACACTGAACTTGTGACTCAAACTTCAACTAGAAGTGAGCAGATTTTAGTTCCTCAATCAACTGATCAGACTGTGAACAGCTGCTGCCGCCTTCCCTCGATTCAAGCATGTTATGATGGTGCTTAGAACATGCTATGGCTTGAAGTTAAATTGTTGTATTCCTCATTATACAAGTAGCCAGTTATTATTGAAGAGACTTAAAAGTGTTATTGAAGAGACCTAGCATTTAACAGCAATTTTCACACTAGGGTAGGTGGGACATGCCTCAACCATTCCATTTACTTTCCAAGCAAAAAGTCCATCAAAGGGTTAATGTTTTTCCACTTACAATTTTTCGGATAGGGTTGCGGCGCCATCTGCAAAGAACCCTCTGATGCAAAGCTCATTCAAGGCGTATTCAATCCGAGGCGGGGTGAAAGAGATCAGCTGAAGGAAAGACAGGAGGATTAGAAGGCATTTGCATTTCATTCACACACTGAGCATGAGAAATGTGATCAGCACGTGCCATTGAAAGATGCACATGCGCGAGCGCGTTTACTTTCACTATGTTATATAGCTATGTTCAGTCAGTGCTTAGTTTGTAAAAAAAAAAAAATATATATATATATATATATATATCCACAAGGAACCGTTTTCTCACTGGATTCTACAACAAACGGATACGGACCACAATAGTAGTGCAATTATATATATTATATATATTCACTGAACAACCCATAGTTAGTTGGACATTTCACTCGTACAAAACCAGTTAAATTTCCCCGTTGTAGTTAGTTCAGCTAACTATAACTCGCGCCCCCGCAATGCACTGCTGATGTTGTCATATATTACATCACTCATGACATGGTCAGGGCCATCACAGATGGCATCACTGATGACATCACTGATGACATCACGGATGACATCATCCATGTGATAATTTCATGCATCTTCTCACACCCTAATATAAGTTTTGATACACCCACTCTAAATTACAGATAAAAGGTTGAAACATACTTATGCAGGCCAAGCGACAGCTGCTATGCTTCTGCAGGTCTGAAAACTCTGGTGGAGTCCCAGTTAAAGTTTTGTCAGGCCTGGGAAATGGTCCCCTACTCATGCGCCCCACTTGCTGGCCCATAGTGTCACAAAATGTCCAGAACAGAATTCCCAAGACCTAGCAAGGGCTCCCCTGCCCTCGTAGGGAGGAAAGCTAGAACCAGGTACAAGATAAAGCTTTGGTAGGTCCTGCCTCCCTGCCTGCCTGGGGCTCAGACTCGCTCTTTATGTCCTGGATGGCCTTGCACCCATTGCATTCTTCCGGTGGCCTAGTAGGGGCTGCTGGGCAGCTAGGGGCAAAAGGCTCTTACTGGACTAAAGCGAAAGTTCCAGCAGGCTCCCGCAGCCTTGTCTTCATGGCTTAAGGTTCCAGCCACCAGCCTTGAGTGTTCCTCCATTCCCAGCCTAACACCCCTGAATTCAACCAGAAAGTTTTGGCCATTACTCGTTGGATTGGATGATGCTTACAGACGTTCAGACTTTACAATCGCCTCCCTTGGCTCAGTAAGAATTGAATGGTAAGAACAGGTGTTGAGCTAGTCAGTCTCTACGAGTGATCATTTTAGCTTTTGCCCAGCATAGGCTACAGTCATTCAAGCATTACTTGCTTCACACATGGTACACAGACTCCGAGAAAACCTCCCTCTCGTGAACAATGTGTTCTTTTGCACACAAATCATCCCCACGGAGGCAAGCATAATACATTTCACACATGCCTAATTATAAAGTGATGTCTATGTTGCTTGAAAAAATGCTATGCTTTGGAAAAAAACAGACTTTTGGGGCCAGTGACATAATTACAATTATCTTTAAATACGACTTTTGGACACGGTTGGTGAGCCTGTTAATCGGAACAGCAATTCCCAGAATCCTGAAAAGGACGTATTCTGTTACTATGGTAAGAGAAAGGAGAGTGATGCAACTATACAACTAAAAGTCTATGTTTATAAAAATATTTCATAGGAATCTTGAGGAGTCGGTTTATTCAGCCAGTAGTTTATTTCATCCCACTGGTATGTGTTCTCAAGCTTCTGATACACACAATATTCACTGAACCCCATCACCTTAATGTAAGTCGGTAAGTTGTGATACCCTCCAGTGCTAGTAGGATACTGGCGGCAAAGCTGTCATGATTACCTATGATACTATTCTGCGGATAAAATACCCATAGATCTTCAGTGCCATTTGAGATGATTGAATAGTTAAATATGTTGCAATCAACTGGGGACCAATATCAGCTAAACAATATTATATTTTTGACAGAGAATTACAACTCTGAATGGTTTCAAGGTGGAGAAAAACTGGAAAATGTTAAATTCTACCTGAGTGCAGGTGTGGTCTTTACTCCAGCCCTAAAACGGATGTCGACTTGCAAAAAAACATATTGGGTTCAATTTACAAGGAAAGTCAGATATCAGAAAATTACTGTGCCTTCATCTGGACTTAATTTTACGGCTTTCTGGGATTCACAAATGTTCACAGAAGTATGCCAGGAAAGCTGCACCAGGTGCAGGTCTGCAAGTGTACTTCTGCGAACGTCATGTGACATTGCCATTGTGGAGCAAGTCCCCTTGCTATGGGAAGGTCATGTGACATTCCCGTTGTGGTCCAAGTCCCCTTGTTCAGGGAATGTCATGTGACATTCCCATTGTGGTCCAAGTCCCCTTGTTCTGGGAAGGTCATGTGACATTCCCATTGAGGTGTGCAAGTCCACTTTTTTCTTCAAAGGGAAAATATTATTTCTTGTGGAAAAAGCCTTTCGCCTCAACCTCTATCAAGTCCGGGGCTGATCCAATCCCCTTCCCACGCAGGATGTTTATTTAGTCTAACTTGGTCTGGCGTAGACATTTGACCCTCACAAAGAGCACTGTGCAATGCCCATTTTCCCAACCCATAAGTGGGATTTATGGGTAAAAGAATATGGCATTCGTGGTACAGTTCTCCACATAAGTAAATAGGTGTACACCTGTCAGAAATTGCTTGCTCACTGTACCTCTACAGAGACCAACAATTTGAAAATAAGCGTTGGCATTGACCTAACAGGGATTGCTCAGACGCAGTTGATCAGCTACTGCCCTGCTGCAAAGAAGCAGGAGCTATCTTTAAATGGTCAATGAACACATGCTTGTATTCTTGAGCTTTAATCAGACAGTGACTTCCATAGCGTAGGTCTCCAACAAGCATTTGTTCAGCATCCAAAAGCAATTTGAATTTGTTCTGGTTTAGAAGGCAGTACTGTGAGGTATACATATTGCTGGTCAGTTGAATGGCTGAAATTGTGGACTTTGGGTACGGGTAGCATGTTCTTGCTTTGGGAAATATTGCAAACACACTTAAAGCTAATCGTTAGCTCAAGGGAGCCTTTTCAAACAGGAGAGGGTGGGCGTACACTGCCTAACACTCCAGCACTCAGTTTGCCCCGATGCATCATAATAAGTGCAGTGCATGATAACACATTCTTCGGTGTCAGGCTTTAGTTTTTCACCCTTGTTGGTGCAGCCAGTGCTGATTATATCTCTAGACACATGTTTCAGGATAATTGTCCTATTTCAGTAGAGAGCAACACTTTTTTGAGGAGTGCTAGAGATGCTGCACAAAGTCTTCTCAGGTCCCAGTTCCACTTGCTGACGAGCTTTGGAGATGCACCTGTGTGCCTGTGAGTAGTACTGTTACCTAAGAGAAGCTTGGTAGCATTTCCAGCATCCCCAGATGATTTTTCTTTGCTCTCTAACACTGCTGCTCTCTACTGATGACAGGCTCAACCCACAAACACATCTCTAGAGATATACAGCAATGGCTGCACCAACTTTGGTTAAAAACTCTATCTAATTTTGAAGTAAGTTTGAACTGTGTACTGCATTTACCAGGATGCAAAGGGGCGAACTGTGCTTGGACTCTGAGGCAGTGTGTTCCCAACCCCTATTCTGTTTAAAAGGTTCCCTTGAGCCAGCAAGCTGACGAGCTTTGGAGATGCACCTGTGTGCCTGTGAGTATTACTGTGACATGAGAGGAACTTGGCAGCATTCCCAGCAACCCCAGATGATTTTTCTTTGCTCTCTCACAGTGCTGCTCTCTACTGATGATAGGCTCAACCCAGAAACATGTGTCTAGAGATATACAGCAATGTCTACACCAACTTTGGTGAAAAACTCCAGCTAATTTTGAAGTATGTTTGAACTGTGTACTGCATTTACCAGGATGCAAAGGGGCGAACTTTGCTGCGACTGTGAGTCAGTACGCTGCCATTCCCCATTCTCTTTAAAAGGCTCCCTTGAGCCAGCAAGCTGACGAGCTTTGGAGATGCACCTGTGTGCCTGTGAGTGGTACTGTGACCTGAAAGGAACTTGGTAGCATTTCCACCAACCCCAGATGATTTTTCTTTGCTCTCTAACACTGCTGCGCTCTTCTAATGATGGGCTAAACTCAGAAACACGTGTCTAGAGATACACAGCAATGTCTGCACCAACTTTGGTGAAAAACCTTGGCTAATTTTGAAGTAAGTTTGAACTATGTACTGCATTTACCAGGATGCAAAGGGGCGAACTGTGCTGGGACTGTGAGGCAGTGTGCTCCCAACCCCCATTCCAACCAATGAAAGTTCTCCTGACCTGGTGCTATTATGGGTTTAAAAGCATCTGTTGCAGAGTTCCTTGTGTGTCCAGCCATTCTCAGGCAATAACAAAAATGTTGAGATAACTCTGGTGATAAATGTTCCTGCTGGAGAGATCCAAGTTATGTCTAATGGATTTTTGACTCCCCATACAGTAGCACGGAGAGTTAATATGCCTGCTGCACAGAAGGTGTACCATGCAAATCACAGAACTTTATTTTATGTGGATAGCTCAGTGGGTTACTGTTTTTGCCACAGGGATCCTTTTGTTACTTGCAGGTGATAAGCTACAATCCTAAAATTGTAAGGTGACCTATGAACTGTTATCTAAGAGCTGCATGCAAACTGCATAGTACGGTTAGATTGTTATATTCCCCCGTATTTTAATATCCTAATGTTGCTAAAATTGGTGTGTTTGGGTGGAAATGCATACCTATTAGCAAAGCCAATCCCATCCGCTGTGGTACATTTTAAATCCTGAGCAAACACTCTTAAAATATACTCCCACACCAATAATCCTCATGGTCTTATGCCCTACACTGGTATAAGTAGCATTATAAACTCATTAAATGTATGTGAGAGAGGGTCTATGAAGAGATATGGGGTACTGTTGGATGGTGGTAGTGAGGGAATCCGGGGGAAGGGCACCAAAAAAAGATTGCTTCCCCGGGTGCCACCAGCGCTAAAGCCGGCCCTGCCTCCTATGCCATAAAAATATGGGAATTAATTTATGATTTGATGTTGTGAGAGTTATGCCATCCTGCTTTGCCAAACCCACAGTTCCTCTCCCCATTTACAGCATGAGAAATGCTGACTGACCAGAGGTGGAGCCTCCGTGACAGAGCCAGTAATCTTTTCCACAGGCCAACACTTTTCATGCACCAGGAGGTCACACGTCTTAAAAGGATCGTTCCAATCCTTATGTTCCCATCTCTGCCACACGAGGCATGGGGTACCTGGGCAGAAAAAACATTGTCCCTCATGTGCAGGGTGGAAATGTCTTATTTGCTAGGGGAAGAGGTTTTTCTATATGAACTACAAGCCACCTCGTCGGGGGCCTGCTTTGAAACAGAAATAAAATGCAGAGCAGGACAATAGTGAACATGTGGCTTACTCTGCACAGAGATCTCTGGCATCATGGCAGAGATCTCTAAATATAGGATACCCAGCTAAGATCTAATTGAAGTCCATGGTCTAGCCTGAAGGGTCCTTTGGCCAACATTCCATGCAATCTAAAGTTTGGGGATGCAAACATTGGTAAGCCACTAAAGAGGCCAGTGCTGTACTATATAGTGGCCATTAGCCATGGTCTCTACTGAGGAGGTTCTGAGATAGGTGGAATTAAAATATTTATTTTTGCAGCTGCAGAATATTGTCCAAGATGTTACTTGGGCTGAAGTGACCGAGGCCTCCATGGACAGAATGTAATCAAGGACGAATCTCAAGTTACGTACTTTGGGTTTCAGAGTAATGGTCTAATTAAACAAATGGCAAGGAAATATTTCAATTAATTTGTAAAGAACTGGTATGTGATCCAAACAAGATGACTTTATTATTGTGCCTATTAGGTTATAGCCCAAATCTCCTTTATCAAAGCATCAATAATATTAGTCAAATATCTGAACTAAGAGTGTGTTCAGCTTCAAATCCTTCTGTAGGCTCATGACGTGTGCTAATAACACTTGAAAAAGAAAGATCAACCAGAAAATATTTTTAACTGATTGTTCCTTATTCGAAAATAAAGAAAATGAGAAGAGTTTGAGCGTGTTCTCTTGACTTCTCAAGCTCAGAAACTTTATCACAACAGAGGAGAAACACTGGCTTATTTATCGCAACACTCTTTAACTCAACTTGTTATAGGTGCACGCCTAAATATTAATTGTAGGACTCTCTGGGCTTAGCAGAATATTACTTCTTCATTGAGTCCTTGTCCACTGACCAATCCTCTCTGGACGGGCTCTAGCTTGAGGGTCAAGGAGCACTGTGGTGTTTTCTGTGCAGGATCCAAAATGCTAATATTGATTAAGATCATCCTGTATTGTGTGCGTGATTGAAAGGGCATCTTGGCAAGGGTCAAAATAAAGGGGGATGTTATCTGAGAATCCCACTATCTCAAGCAGTAATAAGATCTGTGTAATGCCAGGATTGCATTTTCAAATTCAGGCATGATTTATGAAGTTCTAAATAGTACATCTCACACAGCAAAAGCTGGGCCTAATCTTACCATACAGTATCAAGATAAACACAGCCCAGGAAAATATTACAAATCATGCAAGAGTGCAAAATGTGTTCCACAGTCACAACATGTACCTCATGCCCTGCAGCCTCAAGGAGAGCTTTGGTTTCTTGTATGGCCCGCCGTGCACTGGGAGGTGGCATAAAGTAGCCATCTGTATCAAAGTAGCCAATCCGGAGTGGCTTCTTACTGGAGTACACCTGTAGAGAGCAGAAAAGCAATATGAACACACAGACTAGTCACTGCCACAGCCAGTCAGCCACTGTGACCACTATGACTCAGTCCATATAGCAACATGGAGGGACACATGAGATAGCAGTGACTATACTGGATTTCAGGTTGATGAAGTAGTACCCACATGCATGTTTTTGCATGTAATGCCATTAAATTCCAATAGCGTTGAAAATACTGTAGGTAATATCAGCCTGAGCCAAACACATTGACAGACTCAACTTTCAATCTCCTCTTGAACCACCATTTAAGCACCGTTATATGATCTTGAAAGTCCTCATTTATTTAATCTTTTGAAAAGTGCCACAGATTAATACATCCTCTGGATTTAGCTTCATGTGTGGGTAGACCAAACTGTGCACTTGTCCCAGTGGAGCCAAAAAGCACCTCGAACCTGATGTACAGAGTCATTTTCAGATCGCAACCCCTGCGATTTGCAAAATCACAGGGTCAGCATCGCCACATTGCATTTTTGCATGTAAGAAGCCCATTTTGCAAGTCGGAAAAGCATTTCTGACTCACAAAATCGATTTACTGATCCATATGAATGGTAATTTGGAAGGAACTTGAAAGGGTGTTCCTTCCTAATTGCGATTCAGCATAGTATGCATTTATGGTTTTAGTCTGCAGTTGTGGTCTCAAACCATTGATCAGTTGCCTACACCTCCAGGGAGGTGGCAATTGAGTCATAAGTTGAAAGGTGTACAGTTGGGACATCTTTTCCTTTGTGACTTGTGTTGGCAGCCTCAGGGAGAGCAGTCAGAGGTGAAGATAACCGTCTGTTTCTTCCTCGTGTTTTTCTAAATGGGAACCTTTTTTTCTATAAAAAAAAAAGCAGCACCGGTTCCTTTACGGACAGGGGGTGCTTTAAAAAGAATGTTTCAGATTTTTGGAATGCAAACACTGGGATGTGCTTCCCCTCAGTGGGAATGTTTGTCTGGGCCATGCCAGCATGGCGCTTCTGTGGAGAGGAGTTGATGACATCATGGCAACGGTCATTAGGGAGCATGCGCTCTGTGAGCTCATCTCTGAGGGAACAATTTGATTCATCTGCAGTGGTGAGCTGAACAGAGTGACCGGTCATCTTTGTCTGCCTACCAAAAGAGTTGTAATCTGTTTGCACAGGACTGAACACGAATCACCAGCTCCACGCCATCCTGTGCACGGTTGTTCTCTATTCTGTAACTAGCACGAGCTTAACTAAAGAAACATCACTAGCAGTAGAGCAGGAGTTCTTTCAAATGCAACAGTGGTTCACAAACATTTAACTGTGGCCTTCAGGGCAACACAAGTAGTTCGTTATGTGTGGCAGAGCTTTGATGTGATAATAATACATGTTACATGCAAGGCAGGCCTGGTTACATGTAATAATGACACCAATACTAGATGCAATGTAGAGAGCAGTAGAGCCCAGGAACGCAAACTAAATGTATGAATGGTATTGCTAAGAAATGTATGCTCGATCCTCATGTTTTCAGTTTAGAAACTCCATGTTTCCTATCACTATTCATACGAACAGGCCAGAGTAGGAAAAATACCCCTTCTCTAGTGCACATATTGTACCCACAGCTGCATGGGACCTTATAGAGATTCAATTTGGAAGGATGAAGGGAAAGTAGCAAAATCTTCTGTATGCTTTTGCAAAGGGGCATTGTATGGACATTTTTGAAGTAAAGCAAGAGCCAAGCACAAGTGACCCCTTCTCGCTCCATGAGACATCATTACAAATAAAGGTATATAAGGTACGTATGAAGGGGTGGGGATAGACAGATGGACCACTTGCTGAGGGTATAGGGTAACAGCTCATTTCTCACTGCTGACCCAATGACAGAACAAGGTGTGCAGGAAACTATGCGTGGCTTTGCATAACATAGACTTGGTGGTGAACTACTACAGCGCATAGGTTAGATGGCTGAAACAATTACAGAACATTGGATAGGGAATAGAATAATTTGCTAGGGATAAAATAGAATGGGGGCCTTTTTAACTTTCACTCAAATTTGTATATTATCTGCTGAGTTGTTTATAACAATCACGATCATTTTACTATCCTTGATAATTAGACCAGTACTGCATAATCTTTAAAATACACATCAGTCTGTGTATGTATTGATCCAGGACTTTAACGGCGGGGCTCTTGTTTATTATCACTCCATACATCTCACAGAACTGCCTGACTCCTAATAATCCCTGCCTAAAAGAGCATAACTTGTTAGACGAGAAGTAGGAGACATCTACCAGTTCTCCTTTTCTCCAAAAAGTGTATATTTCCCTCTTGGTATGACGGTATAGATGTGACCCAATAATATTGAGGTGAGCATATCAATTTTGAGTCACTGTTTTGGGACCAGAGACGAAGGCTATAGCAAATCAAAGAAGCAACTGACTGAAGCCTAGCTCCTCATCCAGGCGTCATTCTCCACAGGATGGTAATGTGATTGGACCTTCTTTATAATATGGCAGTTCATGGCACATCTGCACACTCTGAGATATTTTCTATAACCAATATGCTTGTGATTTGTCTACCTGGTCATGGATATACATTATTTTCTGATACATTTCACACTATGAGTCTGCCTCATAGACTTGTAAATGATGCATGTACCTAGAAGATATGGTTGCTTTTCTCATACAGACCATACCCTATGGGTTACAAAATATACACTACATGAGAAAGGTATACATTATCATTCTATGATAAATAGATGGATTACAACATCAATCAACAAATATACATTTATAGTGACTAACACATTTTCAGTACCATAATAGTCATACTAAGGGGACAGGTCACAAGAGAAAGTGACTTTGAAAAAGCAAACATCTAAGCTTACCTTTAAAATCTTTGGATGTTGAGCTCATCCTGATAGCAGGAGAAATAAAGTTTCAAAACTTGGAGGCACACCTAAAGAAGCATATTTTAGAGTTCCTTCCTTTCCAAAGGTGGGATATTGAAGAAGAAGAGTAACAGAGCTCTGACTTTAGTACTGACCACATAATAAATCAAGCTCAAAGGCATGATAGTTAGGTGTTCCAGAATGGTGTGTTTTATATATATTTCAGGTCAGCTTCAATATACTTTGGGTCTCGTTAAGAACCAATGTAAGTGTGATCGATTTTGAAGTTGTACGATCACAGTTTCTCGTTTCAGCGATAAGCCTAGTTCCTGCAGAAAGTGGTACCTTGGACGGGGCAAGGTGTATCTTGGAAACTCCTCCAAGTAAAGATATGCCATAGTCTAATGCCAGTAGTACTAGGATTGTACAACCTTTTTTAAACCATCTTCAGGGTGAACATTTTAATCCTCTCCGGAGTCCAAGCAGCTCCATTTAATAAGGAAATTATGGGAATTTGGAGTTACCGTTTCTTGTGTAAAAATCCCTCAGATTTAGAGCAATCAATTTACCGATTGACTGCAGAGCAACACATGTATCTGTATTTGTATTTATTTAATTTGTATAACCTGAATTTCAGAGTGATTACAGAAAAACGAAGATGATCAAGCATACTATAACAGAATAGTACCATATCAACATATGATTCTAGTAGTTGTGGCACACATCTTTGAAAAGCAGGAAAACCATACATAAAAAAATGGATGAGAAACCAAACTGTGGGAACAATCTGTAAACACATGTTGATTAATGCTATGTACGTTTCCATGTTTTAGTCTCCTGCTTAGGTGACCAAATAATATATTTAATGAACTTTTAGGTTGACTCCGTTGAGACCAGAATTACCTTGTGGTAATGTGTAATGACATTGTTAGTTATAGAAGAGTTGTGAATTTGTTGTGGTAAGTCTCACAACCACCTCGACTACCATTATTTCACTCTCTGTGAGTTTGGGTAAGTGCAAGTTGTAGATCTATTAACTAATAATTTTAGGAAAGTGCTTCTTTTTGCAATTGCATGATCAACCCCATTTTTGTAGATGATGCTGCTGTTTTCAGTCTGTGCAGTTGAACTTTGCTAATCAGACCCCAGTGTATGTGCCTCGACCGCTAAAACATGCTGAAATTGGCTCTTCTCCCAATAGGCATATATAACTTACCTATAAATGCCCATTATATGCTATAAAGTTTAACCCAGGGTCTGTAAATTAAATGTCACTAGTGACTGCAGATTCCATTGAGCCACCCACTACACTGACTGTGCAAGCATGAGTGCAGGACTACCAATGTAGCCTGGCTGGGCAGTTCACATGGGTAAAGAAAAGACTAGCAAATCAAAACAAATTATTTTCTGGAACAAAAAAACATCTTACTTATGCGGATGATAGCCATAGAACGTCATTATGTGTCTGGAGGCGTTCCTCAATGTGAAATATTTTCAAATCAGGATTGTAGGAAATGAAAAGAATGATGCATCGATCTGCTGTAATAGATGTTAGACAAATTTTGCAGCAGTGGATGATTTATTTTGAAGCCTCAGCTACCAGCATATGAAAGATGTATTTACCAAATGATAAAAGAATACAACAGATGGCCTAATTCGAAAGAGCCTCCGCAGTCATAGCGGAGACTCCACACTTGTGACGGAGTCTCTGCACTCGTGGCAGAGTCTCCACACTCATGCTGTACTCTGCACACATAGCTTAGTCTTCGCACTCATGCTGTAGTCTTAGCACTCGTGGCAGGGTCTGCTCACTAATGCTGAAGTCTCTGCACTTGTGGCGGAGTCTTCACACTCATGCTGTAGTCTCTGCACTCGTGGCTGAGTCGCCGCACTGTAGTTCTCATTGTGGAGATTCTGCCATGAGTGTGGGGACTCCATCACGACTGTGGAGACTCCCCTATGACTGCAGAGGCTCTTTGTGAATCATCCCCCTAGTTTTTTAAATGACAAAGGACCTAATTTTGGATGTCTGTGGGACTGTCACTGACAGCCCGTCATTGGCAGTCCCACCGACAGCTAGGCTATCGGTCTGACCGCCGCATTACGAAGCATCTGGCCATGGACGAGCCAAAAATTTTTAGACCAATAGCCAGTCTCCGGTTCTTGGCCAGGGTAGGAGAGAAAGTTATAAACCAGCAGCTGTCTGAGTACCTGGAGGAACATCAACCGTTGGACAATACCCAGTTTGGCTTCCGAAAATACCACGGAACGGAAACCGCCCTCATTAAAGCCGCCGATGACATCAGGGTCATTAGAGACCAAGGGGGCACAGCAGTACTTGTACTGCTGGACCTCTCTGCGGCTTTCGACACCGTCGATCATTCCATCGGGAGCCATAAGCCTACTAGCATCTTTTCTGTCCGGCAGAACTCAGACAGTTACGCTAGGGCCATTACAATCAGCTGAGCTGTCAGTACCTTGCGGGGTCCCCCAAGGCTCATCCCTGAGTCTGACACTATTTAATATCTATGTGTTGGACCTAGTTAGAGTCATCAAGCAATATGGGATGGGCCTTACCTCCTATGCTGATGACACCCAGCTAGTCCTCGCCATCAACAACGACGGGGAAGAGGTGGCGGAGCGTTTCCAGGAGGGTATGCAAGCAATCGGAGAATGGATGTCCTCAAGCTGCTTGAAACTGAACTCCGAGAAGACCGAGGTGGTTATTTTCGGAAAACTCTCCCCTTGCTGGTCTTCTATTTGGTGGCCTGCATCATTTGGAACCCTGCCCAACCCTGTTTCGAAGGTCAGAAATTTGGGAGTTATGTTTGATGAACATCTTAACTTCTCCGCTCATGCTAACCAGACAGCAGCTACAGCTTTTTACAAGTTAAAACTGATTAAAAAAATTATGCCGTTCCTGCCTGATAGTGCAGGCAAAACTTTGGTTAGTACTCTGGTACTATCCTCACTCGACTACTGCAATGGCATTGAGAGAGCACAAATCTGAAAAATGTATAAGTACACCATATTTACAAGCACGTAGTGTTAGTTTAAATTGTATTACACAAGTGTCAATTTATATAGTGAAAATATATGAGTGTTTGTTTTAATTAGAATAGATACATATATAAGTGTGGAAAACTAATGTAGAGGTTGTAGAAATGTTAAAATGATGTTGGAGTCACACGTTAGATGACTAAGTGAAAACGAAATGTAATTCTGCAAACCATGAAAATGTGTAGGCCACATGGCATTTCACAGGAAACGAAAGATGCTGCTACACTTTTAGTGACGTGGATTCTAATGTCATTTGAGTGCAAATGTATTATTAGGCATAGTATTGAAATATATGTTTTACATAGATGTGTTATATTTTAGTATATGTGTGTTAGTTAAATATCGTTTAAACAAAGAAATTAAATGTGCATATTGCAGAGGCCCGTTTCATGTAATTTTCGTAGGCCTGAATAGAGAAAGTTGCTTCTTTGATCTGCCAGAGCTCGTTAAGGAGAAGTCGCACAGAGCACGAACGATAGGTCTGTTCAAAATGTTTTATGACTCTTAGATATGGTAGAGACTGGAATTTGGGGCCTACCGAGAGAGTGTCTGTTTGCAGGTGCAAGGGGAACTTAAATCAGAAATAATGAATAGGCCCTTGTTCAGAAGTGCCAGGCACAGGCCTGTAGGAGTCTTCAGGAATTTTAGGGGGTACCGCTTGGACGGAGAGAAGCCTGGGAAGCAAGGTCAACTTTAATGAAGAGTCCAGAGGAGCACCAGGACGGAATTTGCCGCTCAAAACTGCACCACGTGAGAGGCGTCGACATGGGCGTTCCTATTGGAAATGTGATTTGGTATTAGGGATAGCACCCCGGGGTGGAGTTAGAGCAGATGATCTGAGGAGCCTAAGAGAGCGGATGGGTAGGCAGATAGAGAACTAACAGACTTCAATTTGGAAACAAAGACTAAGGGAAGTGTGTGATCTTCTTTGGAAGTCACCACTGCTGACACTTTTTTAGGTAAAGATCTTGTTAAGTAGGGATGTCACTTAGTCTAGTGTAGGGACAGATTTAACTTGTACTTTTCCTTTCTGTAAATGACTCTCAGATTGCAACTCACAGCGATTCTTGCAACACTTATGCTTTTTGAGATAGATTTGATAATTTCCTTTTGCCGATTGAGAATATTCAGAGAGTACCTTTTTGTATTAATACCTGTATACCTTTTGAATCTTATTCTGAGATGTTTGTATCTCCAGATACTTTTGACTTTGAATTAAAACTTTTTAACCTTTCCCAGTGGTAAGTGGTTCTTTAGAGTGGTTTAAGTTCCTAATTGACTAACCTAGTAGTAGATTGTCTTTTACTCAATGACAGGTACCAACGATTCAGTCGACATGATTAGGGATCTGGTAAGGTAACTAGAGACCAGAAACCCCGCGTTAACAGTTGGTAGCAGTGTAGGATGGTTATCTTCTTGAGGAAGGTAATCTAGATTAGGTTAGTTTACCCCAAGGCCCCTAGAGCTAGACATCGAGAGATGAGCAGCGGAAGAATCGCGTGCCGAAGAGGGTGCTGACGGTGCGAGAAAAGCAGCAGTATCGGAGGAGAGTGAGTATAACAAGGGTCATGCGTGAACAGATTGCGGTGTTTTGTGTTGTATTTGTATTGTAATGTCTTGCGGAGTTGAATGCCTGTAGCGTGATTGTGAGAAGGTTGTGAGCGCGCGCAACCTGGAAAAATCTTAAGTTCGGGGTAGAGCTTAAGTGGTTCGGGTGTATCGAACATCCAGAGTAATTGTCGACCAGAGTAAGGAGGTCATGAGGTACCATTGACCGCCGCAGAACCGAGATAGGGGGAGTGCAAGAGTGAGTGTGTGAGTAACGGACGCTGGTCGAAAGTTACTGTGTGTAAGTAACCTATCAGAGAAGGCGATTGTCTGGACGTAAACGGAAAGACATTTCGCCAGTTAAGGTGACAATTACAGATTGACTGTGGGCGTACAGTCAAAGAAAAGTGATCGCTTGGACGGAAGTAATCATTTTTCGAAGTATGAATGGGACGCATGCATAAACGCGGAGACGAGCTGAAAAAGGAGGGGAACTGCTGCAAAGGGGGACGAGTGACGTCGGCAAGAGCCGCGCTGAGATAGGGTGGATAGTGAAGAGCCGCGACGCGATAGGACGGTTGGTGTGACGTCGACAAGAGCCGCAACGGGATTGGGCGGCTGGTGCGACATCAGTGAGAAGTCGCGTTCTGATAGGCCAGTTGGTGAGAACCGAGCTGAGATTGGTGGATTGTCATCAGGAAGTAAACAAACCGGAGAAAACAGAAACTAGTAGATTGAAAATGTTTGAAGGATATTTTTAAAAGAAAAAGGAGAGAATCTTTTTACGGGCAAGAGGCACCGCCAGAGGGTACACCAGCTCATTATATGGCAGCGAATGTTGGGCTACACACTATATTATGGATTGGGGATTGGAACAAGCTTACGGAAGGGAATGAGGAAATGTCGTTCCCAAAGTATGGGACGTTTAAGTTAGAGGTGTTACATCGGCTAAAAGCAACCATGTCCGCATTGAAACCCCCGCCTAGACCGACCCAGTTTGAGGCCCTTAACGCATGGATTAGGGCGGCGCACGACAGGAATCTGAATAGGCGTCAAGAAAGGCTGACGCGATCAGTAAGAGCAGTGCGAGATTCCAAATGGGATGAGGACGCTAAGAGATGGAGGGTACAGGCTATTGAGGTGGATAAGTTGTACCCAGTGAGAGAGGTGGCAGGTGAAAAGACACTCATGGAAGAAGATGAGGAGAGCGACTCGGAGGACAACTTGATAAATAGATTACTGATGGATAGACCGCCTCCGAGAGTTGGGGAGATTGAAAGTAGAGGACTCGCAAGGGGAGATGGGGCTGCCATAGAGGGGTATGTACCACTTCCTACATCGGAATGGACACCTATCAAAGGTGGGGAGACACCTCAACATAGTACAGCACAGAGTGTAGTCGGAAGGTTTGTGGTACAGAAAACGCCAACCGCAGAGAGGGCGGAACCTTGTAGATTGCCAGATGCTCTCCAAGTACCCGTTACCATAGGACCCATAGTATCGATTTACAACCCAGAGAATGGGAGAGAGGAAGAACAGATACGGTTAGACAGTGAAAGGGTTGAGATGGAAAGGAGGAATAACACGACAAATGCCTGGAAGCAATTGCCAGGACCGGTAACGTGGAACACCCCATTCGAACCGACAGTGAGTCCCGCAACAGAGCAGGGGGGTCAAAGAGGACCGATGGACCTAAGGGGACCACGTCCGAAATCCTTTAAAGAGTTAAGAGTTGACTTGAGAGAATGGGATGGGTCCGCAGAAACGCAGAGCAATAGGTCAAGAGCAGAAGCTGAGTGGGAAAATCGAGGCAATGGGACAGTATCTCACTGCGGGGCTAGTGAAAGCAGTCAGGGACGTGAGGGTCAAAGCCAGGAGAACAGAGGAGTAATACGTCCTAATGATGGGAGGGGCCAGCAGGAGCGAGATGGTAGAAGCATGGAGTGTGAAGAGATGTCTCGGCTCTTTGAAAAGGGTGGAGACCAAATGGTACTAGCATACAGAGATAGGTTTAGGTGCACTCATCACGCGCCAGGGGAGAATGTGCAACACTGGAATAGGGGGAACAATGAAAGATCTTGCCATACATCGGGTGATCAGAGGTCACAGACCAATTGTGAAGAAAGGGGGAGTAATGGAATGTCTTACCATGAACCCAGAGAATCCAGGCATGAAGGGGAAGGTGGGACTATGAGGCACAATGGAGTGTTTCATCATCCACCCAGAGAGGACGGAACAGCATGGGACCTGGAGGGGTGGGAGCATGGGAGGACTCCACGTAACTCACCTGAGCCCAGACGTAGGACTCGGAGCTGGGATGGGAAAGATGGAAATGGACCCCCTAGAGATGGTATACTGAAAGCTACAATAAGGACAAAAAGACTTGATGTCACCAGTTTAAAATCTGATTTGGATGAGATCATAGATGGTACGTTGGCCTTAGAAAGGATCGACTTGTATGAACAAGATGAGTTGCTGTTCATAGCGAAAGATGTTACTCGAAAGGCGAGAGCGACTCATGAGAAACTGTCTGAACTGGCAGACAGGTACATGGTAGATTTGTCCAGAACAAAGACCCTACAGAGTAACCATAGGTTACAATACTCAGATCAAGACTTAGATGAGAAAAGGACAACCGGATTGAAAACACACATAAGGGAACTAATAGCAGGAATAAGAGCGTGGAGGGATCTGGACAAATGGGAGGAGAGATGGTCCAAAAGGGGAACTGTTAGGCGGTGTGCGAATGGGACGTCTCCTGAGGGAAGGTTGATGAAGATGGAGGCATTCCCTTTGAGAGAAATATCAAATGGGAATTATGTACATGTGCCCTGGAGTAGAGGAGATTTAGCTGCATTTACCAACTCATTCCCGAAGTTAAGGGGCAATCCAGTAGAGTGGTATAAGCAGGTAGAAAGGTTTGTAAAGATCTCGAAAGTATTGTGGATTGATTTGAACACTTTGTTTGACATTGTGGTCCCATCTGACTTGTGGACATCGTGCAAGACTAGTGTTGAATGGCCAACTACCGACCCAGTTTGAGGCCCTTAACGCATGGATTAGGGCGGCGCACGACAGGAATCTGAATAGGCGTCAAGAAAGGCTGACGCGATCAGTAAGAGCAGTGCGAGATTCCAAATGGGATGAGGACGCTAAGAGATGGAGGGTACAGGCTATTGAGGTGGATAAGTTGTACCCAGTGAGAGAGGTGGCAGGTGAAAAGACACTCATGGAAGAAGATGAGGAGAGCGACTCGGAGGACAACTTGATAAATAGATTACTGATGGATAGACCGCCTCCGAGAGTTGGGGAGATTGAAAGTAGAGGACTCGCAAGGGAAGATGGGGCTGCCATAGAGGGGTATGTACCACTTCCTACATAGGAATGGACACCTATCAAAGGTGGGGAGACACCTCAACATAGTACAGCACAGAGTGTAGTCGGAAGGTTTGTGGTACAGAAAACGCCAACCGCAGAGAGGGCGGAACCTTGTAGATTGCCAGATGCTCTCCAAGTACCCGTTACCATAGGACCCATAGTATCGATTTACAACCCAGAGAATGGGAGAGAGGAAGAACAGATACGGTTAGACAGTGAAAGGGTTGAGATGGAAAGGAGGAATAACACGACAAATGCCTGGAAGCAATTGCCAGGACCGGTAACGTGGAACACCCCATTCGAACCGACAGTGAGTCCCGCAACAGAGCAGGGGGGTCAAAGAGGACCGATGGACCTAAGGGGACCACGTCCGAAATCCTTTAAAGAGTTAAGAGTTGACTTGAGAGAATGGGATGGGTCCGCAGAAACGCAGAGCAATAGGTCAAGAGCAGAAGCTGAGTGGGGAAATCGAGGCAATGGGACAGTATCTCACTGCGGGGCTAGTGAAAGCAGTCAGGGACGTGAGGGTCAAAGCCAGGAGAACAGAGGAGTAATACGTCCTAATGATGGGAGGGGCCAGCAGGAGCGAGATGGTAGAAGCATGGAGTGTGAAGAGATGTCTCGGCTCTTTGAAAAGGGTGGAGACCAAATGGTACTAGCATACAGAGATAGGTTTAGGTGCACTCATCACGCGCCAGGGGAGAATGTGCAACACTGGAATAGGGGGAACAATGAAAGATCTTGCCATACATCGGGTGATCAGAGGTCACAGACCAATTGTGAAGAAAGGGGGAGTAATGGAATGTCTTACCATGAACCCAGAGAATCCAGGCATGAAGGGGAAGGTGGGACTATGAGGCACAATGGAGTGTTTCATCATCCACCCAGAGAGGACGGAACAGCATGGGACCTGGAGGGGTGGGAGCATGGGAGGATTCCACGTAACTCACCTGAGCCCAGACGTAGGACTCGGAGCTGGGATGGGAAAGATGGAAATGGACCCCCTAGAGATGGTATACTGAAAGCTACAATAAGGACAGAAAGACTTGATGTCACCAGTTTAAAATCTGATTTGGATGAGATCATAGATGGTACGTTGGCCTTAGAAAGGATCGACTTGTATGAACAAGATGAGTTGCTGTTCATAGCGAAAGATGTTACTCGAAAGGCGAGAGCGACTCATGAGAAACTGTCTGAACTGGCAGACAGGTACATGGTAGATTTGTCCAGAACAAAGACCCTACAGAGTAACCATAGGTTACAATACTCAGATCAAGACTTAGATGAGAAAAGGACAACCGGATTGAAAACACACATAAGGGAACTAATAGCAGGAATAAGAGCGTGGAGGGATCTGGACAAATGGGAGGAGAGATGGTCCAAAAGGGGAACTGTTAGGCGGTGTGCGAATGGGACGTCTCCTGAGGGAAGGTTGATGAAGATGGAGGCATTCCCTTTGAGAGAAATATCAAATGGGAATTATGTACATGTGCCCTGGAGTAGAGGAGATTTAGCTGCATTTACCAACTCATTCCCGAAGTTAAGGGGCAATCCAGTAGAGTGGTATAAGCAGGTAGAAAGGTTTGTAAAGATCTCGAAAGTATTGTGGATTGATTTGAACACTTTGTTTGACATTGTGGTCCCATCTGACTTGTGGACATCGTGCAAGACTAGTGTTGAATGGCCAACTACTGAACCAGTGAGGGATGCTCAGACAAATGGACCGTCTGAAATTGTCATGCAAAAGTATGAAAGGGTAATAGCTTGGCTGAAAGATAAGGTACCACCCCAGGACATAGATTGGGTAAAAATAGACCGAACAAGACAAGAACCAAAGGAGACAGTTCATGAGTTCTATGAAAGGTTGTTGAAAACCTTCAAACAATACAGTGGACTCGATGTAATGGATCCCAAAGATATAGGACAGTTTGTGTCAAAGTTTGTTTTGGGGTTGAGACCTGATATTTGTTTGATGATTCAGCAACATTTAATTTGTTGGCAAAACAAACCACTAGATGAAATTTTAAGGTATGCCAGATACTGTAGCGATGAGATAGATTCCAAGACAAAGAAAATGAAGGAGAAGCTGATGGTGGTACAGATGCAGTCAGCCGGAAAGGGCGGACAGCAGAAACAGGGAACGGGGACAATGGGACGGAAGTCGAATGGTCAGAACAAGGATAGTGAAGAAAGTCAGAGACCTAGAATAGATTTTGCCACTTTAAAGAAAACGACAAAGTGCCACCAGTGTCACCAGGTGGGACATTGGAGACGCGAGTGTCCCTTTAACCCTGAAAATGGAGAACTAGAATTAGAACAGGAAGTTCAGGAGGTTCCAGTTCAAAGGGCGACAGTCTCAGGAAGCAAGGTGGTCAAAGGGGGGACTTCGGCTCCACGAGCTCAGTTTCCACAGCCACCAAGGATCGCGACAGGGGGAAAAGTCTATAAACAAATGCCTCTTTTTATTGAAGAAGAAAAATGTTATTACATTGACCCAATGACCGGTCAACGTGTGAACAGAGAAGAGGACTGTACCCTCGGGGCAGTTCTAGAAGTAGATCAGAGAGGGCCATTTGTTGAGGCAGAGGTAGCAGGGTGCCCGATGAAATTCTTGGTGGATACTGGAGCTACTCGATCAACTCTAAGATCAGCAGTGGTTCCTGACCTACCAATGTCGGGGGAAACAATTCAGGTGGTTGGAGTCGCAAATAGAAGAATGACTAGTCCTTTGACAGAACCAGTGTCAGTGAAAATAGGGAATTACACAAATGAACATCAGTTTGTGGTATGTGATTCTAGTCCTGTATGTCTGTTAGGGAGGGATTTGTTGTGCAAATTGAATTGCACCATATACTGCACCCCTCAGGGTGTGGAGGTACAGACCGCAGATGATGATGCTACCTTTAAGATTGCCAATGAGAGAACATGTATAGAACTGTATCCTACTCTGACCGTGGAAGACCTTCCTTGTGACCTAAGAGATGCTGTCTCAGCTGAAGTATGGGATTTTACTGGGGAAGAGATAGGACTGATCAAAGGGGTGGAACCAGTGAAGATCATGATAAAACCAAACGCTGAATTTCCAAGAACGCCTCAGTATAAACTGTCCCAGGAAACGATTGCAGGAATAAGACCTGTGATTGACTCAATGATTCAACAGGGAATACTGAAAGAAATCGTGGGTAGTCCATGTAACTCCCCGATTATGGGTTTGCAGAAACCTAGTGGGAAGTTCAGAATAGTTCAGGACCTTCGAAAGATTAACAACATTGTGGTTTCATGTTGTCCAGTGGTACCGAATCCATCAGTGATACTGTTTCAAATACCATTCCAAGCTGAGTGGTTTACAGTGATAGACCTTTGTCAAGCCTTCTTTTCCATCCCATTAGATGAGGACAGTCAGTATCTTTTCGCATTTAAAATGGAAGATCGCGCCTTAACATGGTGTCGAATCCCACAAGGGTTCACAGATAGCCCTTCGATCTTCAGTCAGCTGTTGAAGAAGAACCTTGAAAGTCTGGTATTGCCACAGAACTCGGTTCTGGTCCAGTACATAGACGACCTACTTGTTACGTCAGAAACAGAGGAAGCTTGTAAGGAAGACACCATTGCTTTACTGAATCATTTAGCTGAGAATGGACATAAGGTATCTCCGAACAAATTACAGTACTGTCTGACAGAAGTACAGTATCTGGGTCACCGAATAGAGAAGGGGAAGCGCAAGGTGTCTCCAGACAGGATAGAGGCCATCATGAAAATGAATGCGCCAACGACACAGAGAGAAGTTAGGATGTTCTTAGGAATGGTTGGTTACTGCCGACAGTGGATAGCTAACTTTTCACTGAAAGCAAAACCTTTACAGAAACTGACGCACAAGGAGGTGAGTGATCCGGTACCATGGGACAACGAGTGCCTAATGGCGTTCCTACAACTGAGAGAGGACTTGTGTCGTGCTCCGGCTTTGGGAATGCCAGATTATGAGAGGATTTTTTCATTATACTGCTGTGAAAGAGAAGGATGTGCGTTATCAGTGTTGGTGCAAGTACACGGAAATGCCCGTAGACCAGTTGCATATTTTTCAACTACATTAGATCCGGTAGCCGCAGCGTTGCCCGGATGTCTCAAATCCGTTGCTGCAACAGGTGTCAGCATTGAGAGGTGTGAGAACATAGTAATGGGACATCAATTAGTGGTGTATGTACCGCATTCGGTAGAATTGTTAATGACAAGGACCAAGACGCAGCACTTGACCAATAGTAGGCTCACGCGCTATGAGCAAGTTATTCTTGCGGCAGAGAACGTGACCCTTAAGAGGTGCTCGGTCTTGAATCCTGCTACATTGATGCCACTTCCTAATGATATAGAAGGCGAAGAATGTGAAGATCACGATTGCCTAGATGTGACTGAACTATGCACGAAGCCCAGACCAGATATTGTGGATGAGCCATTGATCGACCCTGATGAAATTTACTTTGTTGATAGCTCATGTTTAAGAGACGATACTGGTCGGTTGAGAGCAGCTTATGCTGTTTGCACCATTACTGGAGTTGTGGAAGCCGCTTGCCTGGAAGGAGTACACTCCGCTCAGGTAGCAGAAATCATTGCATTGACACGTGCCTGTATAGCAGGTAGCAAAAAGAGAGTCACCATCTATACCGATAGCCAATATGGTTTCGGTGTAGTTCATGATTTCGGGCAATTGTGGTCTCAGAGGGGTTACAAGACCTCCTCTGGTTCGCCAATCAGAAATGGGGAATTTGTACGACTGCTGTTAGAAGCATTGCAAGGACCAGCTGAAATTGCAGTGGTCAAGTGTACAGCTCACACTAAAAATACAGATTTTGTGTCACAAGGAAACAGATATGCAGATGAAGTTGCCCGCTATTGTGCGGAGCAAGGGTATACTTTCACGGAGGTGGAAGTAGGCGGGGCAAAGGAAAAAACAGAAGTCAATATGATATTAGAGACCGTAGATACATGGGAAGATCTGAAACAAATGCAAGAAAATGCACCTGAGTCAGAGAAAAGGTCCTGGGAAGCAGCAGGTTGTGTGAGAAGTGAAATGGATTTTTGGGTTTCAGCAGATGGAAGAGCAGTGTTACCAGAGGAATTAGTGAGTCCAATGGCACGACAAATACATGGTCCGACACACTTAGGAAGGGATGCCATGCTGAGAGTATTTAGGCAAACTTGGTATTGCCCAAAATTCAGGATTGCAGCAGAAGCAGTCTGTAGGAGATGTGTCACATGTCAGCAACTGAATGTAGGGAAAAGAACACCAGTTACCATGAGTCACATTGGGAGGTCTGGGGGGCCTTTCAACAGAATGCAATTAGATTTCATTGAAATGCCTAGAGTCAACTGCCTTAGGTATGTGTTGGTGGTCGTATGCATATTTTCCAGGTGGGTCGAGGCATACCCTACACGTAGGTGCGATACACTCACCGTAGCAGAACTGTTACTTAGAGAATTGATCCCGCGCTACGGGATGCCAGGCTCTCTGGAATCTGATCGAGGAACACATTTTAACAGTGAAATTGTGAAGATGCTCTGTGCCGCATTGAACATTGATCAGAAGTTGCACTGTAGCTATCGACCAGAGGCTTCAGGAATTGTGGAGCAGATAAATGGGACACTAAAGTGTCGAATTGCCAAAGTGTGTTCTTCAACTTCCTTGAGTTGGCCAGATGCTTTGCCTTTAGTGTTGATGAGCATGCGTAGCACACCCGACCGGAGGACAGGTCTCTCTCCACACGAGGTGCTGATGGGGAGGGCAATGAGGCTTCCTTCTGTACCAACTGCAACACTATTAAACATTACAGATGACCTGATCCTGGATTACTGCAAAGGACTGTCTGACGCCATTCATTCTGTGTCCTTCCAGGTGCAGGCTGCTGAGGTCCCATCTTCAAGAGAGTTGTGTCATGACCTGTGCCCAGGAGAGTGGGTGCTAGTGAAGAAACACGTCCGGAAAAACTGCCTAGACGTGCGCTGGAGAGGACCTTTTCAGGTCATACTGACCACGAATACGGCTATCAAGTGTGGAGGCCTGCCGAATTGGATACACGCTTCCCACACCCGAAGAGTTCCAGCACCCCTGGAAGAAACAGCTCCTCTCACAGATAAGAATCCAGCTGAAGACAGTGAACCATTAGAGGGGATCAGTCAAGCCGTGGGGGTGTCTGAAGAAGTTGGGAGCGTTGCAGATCCAGAAGAAGAAGGGCAAGGCAGAAGCGAAACTGAAGCTGCAACAGAAGGAGAGAGCAGTTGTGAATGTGACTTGGAAACAGATCAGGAACAGAGTGATCAGGAACCGAGCAGGAGGGAAAGCAATAGGAGAACAAGAAGTGGGGCAGCTACTTGGCCTGAAAGAAGAAGGAGGCCGAGTCTGAAGCTAGCTCGAGAAGAAACTCTTGCTCCTATATCCGAAGATTCGGATCTGGAAGAAGGTGTATCGGACCAAGAGCAGGAGGGTCTAAGGAGATCAAGGAGAGTACGAGTGCCTAGCAGAAGATACTCTACACCTGAGTGGACCTACCTCACTGCAGATGTCCGAGGGACGCAGAGCTGGGAGGGTGAGGGAAGTGACCCTGACCAGAACTGACCCAATCATCACAGTGGAAATAAGATTCCTGTTGCCAGGATTGGAGGTCGAAAGACTGCTGACACTCAACATCGTCTATCCTCCTCTCCTGAGCGGAATAAGAAAATTGATATTTGAGACTGTTGAGTTTCCGTGTTGCTGTTCAAGGAGTCCAATACTGGAGGGAGTCCTTCTCCGTATGGAAATATTTGAGCTAGTGGTGGAACTTCTGGGAACACGCATAGTTTCAGATTGCTAAAAAGACTTTGATAAAGAACATTTGTTAATACAGATCAAAAGGATAACCTAGTGCCAAATGTAAGAAGACAGAAACTATGGACTTCCATTTTAGTGAATGGAGAAGGGCTAGAGTTGTCTATTGCTACAGAACTTAATGACTGTTCTTGCGGGAGAGAATTGTCAGCTTCCAAGTGTGGTTCAAAGAAAGACATTGTGGTTCAAATGAAGAGAATCTTTGTGCAAAGCAAAAAGGACATTGAGAAGAAGTAAGAGACTTTGCTGAGAACGACAAACAGAGCTACACTGTTTGAGATCATGGAGACTGGCAACCCGAACCGCAGGGCAAAATGCATAGTAGGCACACTTTTAGTGGTAGTGATTTCTCTTATAGTTTTAGTAGTTACTGTATCATATATAGTGGGACATGAGAACGAAACAAAGATAAGATCAGAAACAAAGAAAGCATCAACACAAAAGCCTATCACTGTTGCTGAGGTAAAAGGAGAAAACACTGAGAAAGAAAAGGCTTTGCTAGATGCTGAGATCAAAAGATTACATGTTGACGAATCACAGGGGAACTTTAGGTCAAATGCTTATGCCAAGTTGCTCTACGAATACATTGATGTCATGGAGGCGAAGAATTGCTACGTTTGTATGCAATTACCAGCTTCTGTGGAGGAGGGTATCAGATACCATCATCTTCCATTGACGTATGGAATCACATGTAGTTTGTTGTTGAGCATATTCTATGGACGAGATGGGTTCGAGTATTATTTCTCGAATTTTGACTCGACATTGCCAGAGGTCCCAAACTATAAGCATCTGAATAAGTGGGACTACTACAAGTGCGAGGACAGGTTACAGAAATTTTTCATTCCATGGAAAACGTTAGATACTTCATATGCCCGAAGAAATAATCTGACTTGTCAAGTGTCAGAAATTGAGAAAAAGTTTATAGGGCAGGTGGATACTAGATATAAGAGGCAAAAGATTCTAAAAGCTTCAGGACAGTGGGAAACAGATTGGACTAAGGAAGAAAGGATACATCAAAGAAAGGGTAGCCTTGGTCCAATTGCTTTAGACAAGGAGAAACGGGGGAAACTGTGCATTCACAGGAGTTACTCCTATTATGAGAATATGTATGTAGGTCAAGTCAGTTGTGAACATGCTTTCCAATTGGAGTACTACTCCAAAGATTTTTTGAAGGAGATGCAAGCAATTCCAAATGTATATTTTGTATGTGGAAGAAATGCATATGTGAAATTACCAGATAACTGGTACGGATCATGCTATTTAGCAATTGTCTTCCCCAAAATATACCATGTTGAGAATCTAGAAACGACAAAGAGAGGAATACCAACAAGAGGGAGGAGAGATCTAGGTGCTGAAGAGGTAGTTGGGGATGTATTTGGTGCTGCATTCCCTCTCTTGGGATTGATACTGAATGACATAAAAATTAGAAGATTGGCTACAGTCGTAGATAGGTTATCTGCCAGTACTGCTAGATCCTTAATGCTGGTGGAGGGAGAGATGCAATCGATAAGAGCAATGGTTCTTCAGAACCGACTTGCTTTAGATGTTCTGTTAGCCAAAGAGGGCGGAGTCTGTAAGGCCTTGAAGGTCCAGGAATGTTGTACTTACATTCCAGACAATTCAAAACCTTTAGAGAAGTACATACAAAATATTACTGCGATTCATCATGAAATTGAGGATCTGACAAAGATAAATGTGTGGGAAAAAGTAGGCCAAGGAATGGGTAATGTTGGAGGTTGGTTTGCCAACCTAGGAAATGGGATCATTTGGTACATATTGAAACCCATCATCATAATTGTGATTTGTGTAATCACTTTGTGGGGATTGGTGCGACTGTACCAATGGTATAGAGCAAACAGGTTGCAGAGATCCATGAGGGAACAGGAGAAAAGACTGACTGCGATGCAGGATACACAATATAAGAGTCTGAAGGCTCTAGAGACAATGAAACGTGGGGGTATTGCAACAACTTCAGTCTGAAAGATCCTACATTTTAGAGATGGTGTTTTGATGGTGATGACTCCTGAAAGTCATCAAAGGGGGGACTGAGAGATCACAAATCTGAAAAATGTATAAGTACACCATATTTACAAGCACGTAGTGTTAGTTTAAATTGTATTACACAAGAGTGTCAATTTATATAGTGAAAATATATGAGTGTTTGTTTTAATTAGAATAGATACATATATAAGTGTGGAAAACTAATGTAGAGGTTGTAGAAATGTTAAAATGATGTTGGAGTCACACGTTAGATGACTAAGTGAAAACGAAATGTAATTCTGCAAACCATGAAAATGTGTAGGCCACATGGCATTTCACAGGAAACGAAAGATGCTGCTACACTTTTAGTGACGTGGATTCTAATGTCATTTGAGTGCAAATGTATTATTAGGCATAGTATTGAAATATATGTTTTACATAGATGTGTTATATTTTAGTATATGTGTGTTAGTTAAATATCGTTTAAACAAAGAAATTAAATGTGCATATTGCAGAGGCCCGTTTCATGTAATTTTAGTAGGCCTGAATAGAGAAAGTTGCTTCTTTGATCTGCCAGAGCTCGTTAAGGAGAAGTCGCACAGAGCACGAACGATAGGTCTGTTCAAAATGTTTTATGACTCTTAGATATGGTAGAGACTGGAATTTGGGGCCTACCGAGAGAGTGTCTGTTTGCAGGTGCAAGGGGAACTTAAATCAGAAATAATGAATAGGCCCTTGTTCAGAAGTGCCAGGCACAGGCCTGTAGGAGTCTTCAGGAATTTTAGGGGGTACCGCTTGGACGGAGAGAAGCCTGGGAAGCAAGGTCAACTTTAATGAAGAGTCCAGAGGAGCACCAGGACGGAATTTGCCGCTCAAAACTGCACCACGTGAGAGGCGTCGACATGGGCGTTCCTATTGGAAATGTGATTTGGTATTAGGGATAGCACCCCGGGGTGGAGTTAGAGCAGATGATCTGAGGAGCCTAAGAGAGCGGATGGGTAGGCAGATAGAGAACTAACAGACTTCAATTTGGAAACAAAGACTAAGGGAAGTGTGTGATCTTCTTTGGAAGTCACCACTGCTGACACTTTTTTAGGTAAAGATCTTGTTAAGTAGGGATGTCACTTAGTCTAGTGTAGGGACAGATTTAACTTGTACTTTTCCTTTCTGTAAATGACTCTCAGGTTGCAACTCACAGCGATTCTTGCAACACTTATGCTTTTTGAGATAGTTTTGATAATTTCCTTTTGCCGATTGAGAATATTCAGAGAGTACCTTTTTGTATTAATACCTTATACCTTTTGAATCTTATTCTGAGATGTTTGTATCTCCAGATACTTTTGACTTTGAATTAAAACTTTTTAACCTTTCCCAGTGGTAAGTGGTTCTTTAGAGTGGTTTAAGTTCCTAATTGACTAACCTAGTAGTAGATTGTCTTTTACTCAATGACAGGTACCAACGATTCAGTCGACATGATTAGGGATCTGGTAAGGTAACTAGAGACCAGAAACCCCGCGTTAACGGCATTCTCGCCAATGCTCAAGTTCAGGTTATTAACAAAATGCAATCAATTCAAAATGCTGCAGCGAGAGTACTATCCAAAACACCCAAATTCAATTCTATTGCCCACATTATTCGGAACTACCACTGGTTACCAATAAAAAAGCGTATAAAATTCAAAACACTATGTCTGGTTTTCAAAGCACTGCATCATTTAGGCCCGCAGTTCAATCAATCAATCACAACATTTATATAGCGCACTACTCACCCGGAGGGTCTCAAGGCGCTTGGGGAGGGGGGGTCCGCTACTGCTCGAACAGCCAGGTCTTGAGCTGCTTCCTGAAGGTGAGGTGGTCTTGGGTCAGGCGGAGGTGGGTCGGGAGGGAGTTCCAGGTCTTGGCGGCCAGGTAGGAGAAGGACCTTCCTCCTGTGGTGGCTCTTCGGATGTGGGGGACGGCGGCGAGGGCGTGGCTGGTCGATCGAAGCTGGCGGGTGGGAGTGTAGAAGTTGAGGCGGCTGTTGAGGTATCTTGGGCCTTGGTTGTGTAGGGCTTTGTGTGCGTGGGTGAGGAGACGGAAGGTGATTCTCTTGTTGACCGGGAGCCAGTGCAGGTCTCTCAGGTGTCCGGAGATGTGGCTGTGTCGGGGGATGTCGAGGATGAGTCTTGCCGAGGCGTTCTGGATCCGCTGGAGTCTCTTCTGGAGCTTGGCGGTGGTTCCGGCGTACAGGGCGTTGCTGTAGTCCAGTCGGCTGGTGACGAGGGCCTGGGTGACTGTCCTCCTGGTCTCGGTGGGGATCCACCGGAAGATCTTACGTAGCATGCGCAGGATGTTGAAGCACGACGAGGAGACAGCGTTGACTTGTCTGGTCATGGAGAGGGAGGAGTCCAAGATGAAGCCCAAGTTGCGTGCGTGGTCTGTAGGTTTGGGTGCGCTGCCCAGGGCGGGGGGCCACCAGGAGTCGTCCCAGGCGGAGGGAGAGGAGCCCAGGATGAGAACTTCCGTCTTGTCTGAGTTCAGTTTCAGGCGGCTGGTCATCATCCACATGGCTACGTCTTTCATCCCTTCGTGTAGGTTGGCTCTGGCGGTGGCGGGGTCGTTGGTGAGGGAGAGGATCAGCTGGGTGTCGTCGGCGTAGGAGATGATGTTGAGGTTGTGTTGGCGTGCGATGGCCGCAAGGGGGCTCATGTAGACATTGAAGAGGGTGGGGCTGAGCGAGGAGCCTTGAGGGACGCTGCAGATAATTTCGGAGGCTTCTGATCTGAACGGGGGTAGGCGGACTCTCTGTGTCCAGCGGCGAGGAAGGAGATGATCCATTCTAGTGCCTTCTCCTGGATTCCGACGTTGCTGAGGCGCTGCACAAGGGTGCGGTGGCAGACAGTGTCGAACGCCGCGGAGAGGTCCAGGAGGATGAGGGCCGCTGTTTCTCCGTTGTCGAGCAGGGCTCGGATGTCATCAGTGGCTGCGATGAGGGCGGTCTCGGTGCTGTGGTTGGCCCGGAAGCCAGACTGCGAGAGGTCGAGGGATCCGTTCGTCTCGAGAAAGGCGGCCAGCTGCTTGTTGACGGTCTTCTCGATGACTTTGGCCGGAAACGGGAGGAGCGAGATGGGGCGGTCGTTTTTGAGTTCAGTGGGGTCCGCTGATGGTTTCTTCAGTAGAGCGCTGAGTTCGGCGTGCTTCCAGCTCTCCGGGAAGGTGGCGGTGTAAAAGGAGGTGTTGATGATGTCCTGCAGATGGGGTGCGATGACAGCGTCGGCCTTGTTGAAGACGTGGTGAGGGCAGGGGTCGGTTGGAGATCCGGAGTGGATGGAGTTCATCGTACGGATGGTGTCTTCGGTGGTGATCGGGGTCCAGGCGTGGACGGTGGTGGTGGGGGGCGTTGCTGCGGTCGTGGGGTGCGTCGGTTGTGTGCTGAAGCTGTTGTGTATGTCTGCGATCTTGTTGTGGAAGTAGGAGGCGAGGGAGTTGCAGAGGTCTTGAGATGGGGTGATGTCGTTGTTTCCGGCGTTGGGGTTGGAGAGCTCTTTGACGATGTTGAAGAGTTCCTTGCTGTTGTGTGCGTTGTTGTCCAGTCGTGCCTTGAATGCAGTTTTCTTGGTGGCACGGATCAGTTGGTATTGTTTTCGGGTGGCGAGCTTGAGGGTGGTCATGTTGTCTGGTGTCGGGTCTCTGCGCCATGCTTTCTCGAGGGCTCGGCACATCTTCTTGGAGTTCTTGAGTTCGTCGGTGAACCAGGATGCTTTCTTGCTGCCGGGTCTGCTAGGCGGGGTCCTCAGTGGGGCGAGGTTGTCTGCGCAGTTACTGATCCACTTCGTGAGGTTGTTGGCGGCCTGGCTGGGGTTCGGTGAGCTGGTGGGTGGGTGCCGGCTCAGGGATGCGGCGAGCTGGTCGGCTGTGATCTTGTTCCAGCTTCTGCGTGCCACCTGTTGCTGGTGGTGGTGGATCGTGGTTCTTCTGAAGCTGAAGTGGACGCAGCTGTGGTCCGTCCAGTGGAGTCCGGTGGCGTGGCTGAAGATGATGTCCTTGCTGGATGCGAAGACGGCGTCGAGTGTGTGTCCGGCGTAGTGGGTGGGGGTGGTCACCAGTTGCTTGAGACCGAGGTTAGCGAGGTTGTCCAGCAGGGTGGTGGTGTTGCTGTCGTTGTTGCTCTCCAGGTGGAAGTTGAGGTCCCCAAGGAGGATGTAGTCAGCGGAGGGGAGGGCGTGCGGGCTGATGAAGTCGGCGATGTCTTCGCTGAATTGTGTGCGTGGTCCCGGGGGTCTGTAGATGAGGGTGCCTCTGAGGGTGGTCTTGGGGTCGGTGTGGATCTGGAAGTGCAGGTGTTCGGCGGTTATGAGGGTGTCGTCGGTGTTGGTCGTGATGCGGATGGTGTTCCTGTGGATGATGGCGATGCCTCCTCCCGTCTGGTTGGTGCGGTCCCTCCGGGTGATCTTGTATCCGTCCAAGATGGCGATGGCGATGTCGGGTGCTGAGGAGGCGTTCATCCAGGTTTCCGTGAGGAAGGCAACGTCTGGAGATGTGGTGTCGAGGAGGTTCCAGAGTTCGATGGCGTGTCTGTGGATGGAGCGGGTGTTGAGCAGGATGCACTTAAGGTGGTTGCTGCTGGAGTTCGGCTTGGTGGGTGCTGGTGTAGTGCAGGTCCGGTTGCAGGTGAACTTGCAGGAGTGGCAGCTGAAGGGTCCGTGGGTGCGTCTCGGGGTGGCTCGGTGGCATCCCGGGACTCGGCCGGAGTTGAGTGCGTTGAGTTCGGTGGAGTCGTAGGTCCGGCGGGTGGGTTGGTGAGTGCGGGGGCCAGGGGTCCTGGCGCTGGGCGCGGTCCAGGCGCGGACGGGCGCAGACGGGCTTACCTTTGGCGCGCCTTTGGCACTGGTTACCAATAAAAAAGCGTATAAAATTCAAAACACTATGTCTGGTTTTCAAAGCACTGCATCATTTAGGCCCGCAGTTTCTTAGGATTCAATTCCAACTCTATCTTCCAGCAAGGCAATTAAGATCCATGACCTTGCACCAATTAATGGTGCCCCGCACTAAGACTGTCACCTGGAGTGACAGACGTTTCTCAGTCACGGCAGCCAGACTGTGGAATTCACTCCCGCTCTCAATCAGACTAAGCCACTCTCTTTACTCTTTTCGTAAAGATGTGAAGACCTGGCTATTTGCCCAGTAAATCATGCAGCAAACACATGGGTAGAGACATGAGTTAAGTTCTCAGTGCCAAGACGCCCCCGGGCATACGTTCGCGCTTAACAAATTGCAAAAATAAATAAATACTGCAGTGGTCTAGGGGACAGACCACTGCCTCCAACTGGATCAAGGATTTTGTCGGGGTAGCAGTCGGACTCCTATCCCTACCATGGGGGAGTGCCTGTGCAGGCACCGCCGTAGGGATTAGGATGTCCCTTTCCAACTGCCTTTTCATTGCAATCCAACTGCCATGGAAAGGCAGCCAAAAGGGACTTTGGGGGCCCCAAACAGCCCCGCCCCACGCGGGCCACTCCTAAGTGGCCTGTGGGTGGCACATGCACTGTGTGCTAGACACCACATTATGCCTGGCAAGTGGTGCATGGATGTTCACTAAGTGCCTTTTACTACTGCTGCTTGCACCACCGCCCTTTTCCTGGGCCGCAGCACAAGACGCATATGAAAAAGGCACTTTCCGACTGCCTGCACAGCAGTCCTATTATAATTGGGCAGGTGGGACTGCTGACTCATTGTTGGACGGTTACCTGCCCGTGTCAATGGCGGTCGGACGCTCATCTAACTGCTATCACAATGATGCCCAAAATATGGCATTTGCCAAAAATATGGACTGATCCCAAAATAATATGTTCAAAGGAGGTTGCCCCCAAACAAAGATCGATACAAGAAAATGCTGTATAATTATGAGAATATGGATTGGGTCTCTTTATCAACATAACTGTAATATTTGACAATGGATCTCAATATTGTATTTATTCATCAAAAACATTATGAAGGATTCATCAAAAATATTACTTTTTGGTGGGTTGACAACCAGCCCAAAAGTCAGTAGAGCATATAGCCTCCGCCCTGGTAGTAGAGGACCACAAACCATATTTAGAGAAGCCCAACTACCAGGTGGTGAGCTCTATGACATCAGTACATTTACTGCAGTGCATACACACTGAATGCATAGCAGATTGCTGAATAATAGCCATGTTTTTAGCCTTAATAGCTATTCTGTTCTTGTAACACAAGCTGCCACTTGGGATACAAAATAATGGCCCTGAAACAAAGCATGATCATTCACTGTGCGGTAGGGCCATTGTTTGCTTTCTGTTCTGGGTCTGCCAGCTTTGAATAGTGGTGCCACAAAAGAAAATCCATTTATGGTAATTCCCCTCCTTCCTCACGGGGCGGAGCGATGGTGTGGTTGAGATATGGTGCTCACGTGGCAGATAGACCACCAGATCAAGGGTTTCCCCCAGAGGAGCTGGCTAGCCTCCACTGCTCACTCATAATCAAAACCTAAATATAATTCTACAGGAAAAGATACCAAATATGTTGTAGCAGCTGGTAAGATGTCCCCTATAACTCATTTTAACGTAAACAAAAATTGTCTTGAAAAGTGCAGCTACGATGCCGAGGCCGACCCTTTGCATTTGGATGAAACCCTTTGCTTTAAATTTTGTTATTTGCCTAACTGAAATGGGCAGAAAGACAGCAAGGAAGAAGCATTCTTTCAAACTAAAATATGTACTAAGTAAGTCTGACGCTATCTACTCATCTTTTTTTTATAATTTAATAGATACTTTGTTTTTTTATCCAAAAAGCAGCAATGACTACACTGAATTATTACTGCAATAACTTTAAAGATGTAACTTGTAATGTTTAGTTTTATGGACTTTTATTACCTCATACTTTATGTTGGATTTGTTATAGGGAACATATAACTCCTGATAATGAAATATAGATACCTAGAGTTACAAAACATTCACTCTGACCACCATCAGCTGAAGCTGAATGTGTTTTGTGGTCAAAGATTGATTGTATTCAAATATTTCATATTGCTGTTTTCAAGGACATCGTATTCAGTAGTACCAAAATTGTAAGGTGAACCTCTCTCTTGCTAAACACTCAAAATATGCCCTGGTTCTCAGCTCCACATCAATATCTCTAATGTACAGTATTGTGGTACACTGCTGTATTGGGGTTATGGGTGCAGGCAGGAAAGTGGCTGTGCCCCAAGAGATCCCGCCTACAAGGGTCACCTGCGGTTAGTGATGCAGAGAACTGGAGGGGACAAGAGTCAGGGAGAGGAGAGGAGGAGGAGATGTGTTTTCAAGGCAGTTTTCTACAGGGAGACCACCCTTGTTCTGGGTATGTGTGGGGTGATGCAAACACTGTGTGAGCAATGGAAGGGTATATTTTGCCCTGAGCTAGCACGTGAAACAAAGAAAACTGGAAACCATTCTAGCTACACATAGTACATTAAACAATACTTGTTCTTGGAAACACAATATAAACCGTTTGCTCTAAAACAGGAGTCTCCAGACATTTATGTAATAAGAGATACTTCGGCCCAGTTAAAATCAAATCATCGTACTCTACTAATATTAATAGTGTTGTAATAGTGACCACATCAAGAAGATTACGTTAGAGGCCACCATATGCAAGATAACCAGCAGTGATCACCTCAGTGCATCAGACAGGGTTGTCAGCAGTAATGTAAAAAAAGGCTCTGTCAATTTCGAATGGCTCTACATGGATAATACATACAAGCCTCAGCTGCAGTGCCCCGGCACGAAGGTAATATTATTAGGAATAAGACTCCCCAAATCACTTAGCACTCAAAAATCATCTTTAAATATATTCCAAAAATCCAACCACTTTTTCTTCAAAAGTCTGCTTATTTTGTTCGTAAAATCACACATTTGTCTTGAATACACAATTTTAGCACATATATATTCATTCAACCAATCAAAAGATTTCAATTTAGTAGGCTAAACTGCGCACAGGAGAGCTACTTACAGGTAGCTGGAGAGCTGCAAATAGCTTACAAGCCACCCGGCGGAGACACCGGTGGCCTTGAAGGTATCAAAAACAAGTTTGTAATTGAGAGAAATCAATATTGAGGAACCATTGTGAAATTCTTGAAATGTAAAAATCCTAGTCATAAACCCAATATGGAACACGTATAACTACGTGCATTACTTATGTAAATGTCGAAGTGTTTATGAATTAGCCAAATGGCTGTAGAGAAAAAAAAGGCAACTTTAAAGAGGGTAACCTACACATGTGGTCATTTCAAGTATTTTTTAAATCGTAGCATATAGCCATCTCTCGCATGCCACCTTGGAGCAATAAACAATTCTTTATCAGGTGCATCAAATATTTTTAAAAAAACTTATATTTTACTGTTGCTTTACATTCATTTAGGAGTTCTAACGACTAGCTCAACGGACTACCTGCTGCCCAGCACATCATATCTAATTCTTTACCTCATCTTTGAAAGGTAAGGGTGGAACAGAAGGGTCCAAGGTGAACATGTCCTCATTCAGGGTAGCTTTCATAAACAGGACCAGGCTGTCTACATCTCTCGCCATAGGACCACTCATCGATACAGCTGACCAAAAGGAGAATACAAATGCATTAACCGTCATGTAGCAGCACAATGTCTTGTCCACAATTTTGACACAATGTTATGTCGGATACTAGAATTCAGATTGGCAACAATTTCAGTTTACATTTTTTTCAGATAAAAAAAGATACAGACACCAACAAAGATATATAAAAGCATATAGGGGCGGCATCAGGGGATTAGTCCCTACTAAAAAATACAGAAATTAAACAAAGATCACCTTTAAAATAGCTTTCTTTTTTTTTAAATGAAAAGAAATCCGAAAATTTTAATAGGTCCTTACATGGCTGAAATTTTGTAATCCAAAATAAATGCTACAAATAATGGTAATCTGAAACTATGGAGGTCGACATAGTAGCCATATCCTCTATATGCCTTGATATATGTATGTATGTATTGTTTTTTTGTATAACACATCCGATTAATGTGACTATTGTAATGCAGTGCAATAGCATCATATTCACTCTAAATGTATGTTCTTATCTCTATGGCTTCTGAATTTCTTTACCAATCACTGCAACACCCTGTGCTTGGAAATCCTGCCTGACAGCAGTGCACCTTGCTGAATGTTAATACCACAAGTATGGACTGTATTGTAGCATTTATGCAGCAAGTATTGCTGTAAAAATGTGGTTATTTTCGCGTCCTTAGGACAGTGTTTGTCGTGAAATGTTCAAAATTGATGAATTGAACGTTAAAAAATCTCTATAATGAATTTCAACAGTGCCTAACATATTATCGGTCATTAACAAGATCTTCCCTCAAAGGAAGAACATCCCTGTTTTCACCAAAGCCCAACCCTTATCCCTGCAGCCCTCTACTTGCAACCAGATGTCTTCAATGTACATAATCAATTCCTGGCTCACAACTAATGAAGGCCTAGGCCAACAACCATGTATATAAAAATCTACTCAAAATGAAAAAAATAGTTAACTGTCCGAATGATCATTTCTCTATCATGTCCTCTTAATTAAAAGAAATCCATCTCACATCACACTCCATTTACACCCCAGCGACCTCTAAGCAATCAGACATCCCCTCGCACTTTAACACACACTGAATTGGCCTTATAAATCACCCAACCACTCAGCATATTTTCTTCAACCCTAGACAACTCCGCTTCCCCTTTTCTTGAGAACGTGACTGGAACATTCAACTAATTACTTGGAGTTTTTCATCCTCCATCTTTCTACACCTCACACGTCCAGTTCCTCACACTATGACGTTTACATTTATCTCTCACTGACTCTCACGATGTATCCTCAAACCTCTCGTCTTCCATCTCTCGCTGTACTACAAATGCTCTCACTATTGCATCCTCCCTCACACCCTGTGTACACAATCTCCATCTCACAGGCATACAGAGACTCAGGCTAACCCACATCTTGCGAGAACTGGATATCTGACTGTTTATCTGGATATCTGACTGTTAGAAATGGGATTTCTGGTTGGCTAGGGATTGCGCCTAAGCCAGGCAGAAACCACCACTCTAGTCAGGGCAAGGGAGTTACACACTGAAGATAACCCCTGCTCAACCCTTTGGTAGCTTGGCACGAGCAGTCTGCCTTATCCTAGAGGCAATATGTAAAGTGTTTGCGCACCACACTCACACAGCAGCAACACACTAGGCACACAACAAAAGAAACTCCACACAAGGTTATATAAAAATAGTCTTTGTATTACTCAGAAAACACATTAGAGCATAATCACATTTGCACACTGTGCCATCTGGTACTAGGGGATTATATACAGTACAGGGCCAATCCGCCCACTGTCAGAACCATCAGAACAGGTAAGTAATAACACAACCAGTAACTACTGGTTCAGGCACTTAGCACAAACACATTATGCATAAATCACATTAGATCAGGCGTAAAACACATTATGCATCAATCATATTAGCAACGCACCACAGTAACCCTAACACGGTGCATAGATCCTCTTAGGGCCTCGCGCCCCCAGAACACAAGGTGATCCCAGGCCAAATGGCCTTCCTCGGGGTCCCGTCTTGGGCTACCCCGCAATGTCCTCTGTCCACAAAAGTCAGGGCTCTATGAGTATGTGGCTGTCGTCTGCCACCATGTGCAAAAGTCAGCCCATAACGCACCTGATGCCCAGGCTGCTGGCGCAGGACGCCTCTTAGTTCCCATCTTGAACAATTACCAAATAAAGAGACGGGCGCTGGAAGCAGGAAAACAAGAATAGAGTTTTATTCATCATGAGGAGAGCCTGTCATTTCGGGTACCCGCATGGTGTCTACAGGGTGTGTTCTCTCCTCCCTACCCAACACACACACACACCGGTTTCTCTTCAGGCTTCGTCTTTTATACACATGTTTATGATGCACAAACATTCCTTATTACAATAAAGATGCTTTGAAGTAGGAAAAGGCATGCTTGGAATCCCAGCTTCAGGCCTATTCCCATACCAGTCGCTCAAATGTCATCCTCCCCTCCTGACTGTAACAAGAGATTGTGATCTTTCAGCCGGACATTCCTACCGGACACGAGGGCAGGAGGGGATGATCAGGTCAAAGGTTGGGCAGGCGATAAGATCGTGCACTTCGGCTGGTGTATCACGGTTTTGTTATGCTGGGCAGGGAAAAGGAGGATGTACATCCACGAGGCTTGGTCTTAGGACTTGGGACCGGGTCGAGAGGCCAAGTGCAGCCGGGGGGGGGGGTTGTCAGCTGAGGGGAAGGGTGTTCTTGGGAGGAAATGGGGGGGTGTGGGTCAAGCAGGAGTGCTACTTCTAGAGCAGGGTCACGCAGAGGGAGAGGGTCTTATGACCGATGCATGAGCAATGCGCGCGGGGAGGGGTGCCGAGGGTTTAACAAACGGGCAGAGAGGCCATGGTGCCTAAAATGGCTGTCGTGTACGTGTGTGCATGGGTCTATGCTGGCGGGATAACACAGTCAGTGTTTAGCGATATCCGTTCTGCTTACAACAAGGAGTACAGTGAACACAAATGAACGCCGCTTATGTACACATACATTGCCATTTTCAACAACCAGGCTGCCACTGCAGCAGGGTACAGGCCCAAAAGGCCGGTACCAGAAATGGGTCTACAAGGGTGCAACTCACCCTTGTCTCTACTGAGACACAAAATGCCCCCAACATTGCAGCTGCCACGATTTGGCGATACAGCTGTGTGCACAACACTAGGCACCAAGAGTGCCTGGGGTGACTCCCTAAACGGGACTCCTCCTTGTAGGAACGGTAAGTGGGCATCAACAGAATGCCCTACCAGCCCCACTCATCGGGACTTCTCAGGTGCGACCAGCAGGGTGCTTAGGAACCCCGGAGCACCGGGGCTCCGCCTCGAGGGTAGGTTCAGCACCCGCAGTACTTCCTCTCTCCTCCTTGGCAACGTGGAGGTTGTCCAGCCCGGAGCGAAGTCTCTGCCGACCCGGACTCTCTCGTTGCACCACACGCTGGGCTCTCTACGGGACAGAGGAGCCCCACCCTCCTCCAGGCACGAGCTGGCTTGACTTTTGGCAGCTATGTCCACCCTGATTGGTCCACAGTGCATAGCGCGGCCCTGCCCACAACCAGGCTCAGCCTGGCTTCCGGCACACTGGGGATCACGGAGCGAAATCTCCGTTGACTCCCTCGACACAGCGCGACGGTGCCTGCGGCCAGTTGCTAGGACCACAGAGGCAGTTTGGCATGAAAGTACCAAGGCACTTAGGACATGAAGCGCTCACCGTGCAATTTGAGGCAGGAGCCCGCCTCGCAGGCTCCACATGCAAAAGGCAAAGCGCTCACGACACGCTCTCTGTCACAACAATGCACTGTGGGTTGCCGTCTGGTACTTCCCTGTAGACGGGCTTAAGACAGCATGGGCCATGTCCACAGAGCCCCTTTGCTGTGTGGTACACGCAGTTCTGTGTGGGGAGGGACAAGGGGTACATGACCCAGCGCTCACCCCCCTAAGTCCAGAGGGGCAGAGCTGGGCCCAAGCAGACCAGATCACAGGGCCCTTTCGCAGCGGAGAAGTCCCCCGTGGCGGTTCCTCCTGGTGCCCAGCAGTCCTCCTTTCACAGCTCCAAGTAGGTACCTCCTTACATGGGGTCACAGCCCCAAAATTTATATCAGTTATGTTTTTTGTTCTGCCATGGCACAGGGCTTGGGGACCCAGTTCCAACCAGTTCTGGGGGGGTTCAACCATTTGTTTTCAGGGCGCAACAGTCCCCATTGACAGAGTAGGTCATGGCCCCACCATGCCACAGCGGGCCGGAGCCAGCAATGTACAAGGCAGGCACTGACCTATTCATAGACAGGGACTACTCCTCCCACCACTCCAAAGCCAGATCTGCCTATTCAGCCTAGCGCTAACTCACCCAGCCCCACTGGAACCATTGCACCTCACCAGCCCCGTCACTCCAGAGCCAGACATGCAATACACATCAGGCAGGCACAAAGACACAAAGCACACAGGAATGCCAACTTCTAAAAGTGGCATTTCTAAAATAGTGATAACACTGCGTACACCGTTACACAGCATTTATTACCACTATTCCAACCATGCCAAACTTGATCCCACGTCTCCTCTCATATCCGGAATTACCACTGAACCACTTATCAGGGAGTCCCAAATGCGTTCCTAAAAATGGCAGCCTCACAGTAGTGAGAAACCAAAATGGTTGTTCGTCACTACCAGGACATGACACACAGTTAAGGCTTTTTACCTGAGGAGAGGTGTGGCGCCGCGGCCAGGGCGACTGACGCTGGAATCTGGGGATCAGGGTTCGATCCCCGGCTCCGGCGGCAGGTTAGCCCAGCACCATGCGACTCTGGGCAATAGCTTGCTTAATCTTCCCAACGGCCCCCAGCGCCTAGAGACCCTAACGGGTGATTTTGCGCTATACAAATGTGGATTATTATTATTATTATTACATTGCACCTTACCCATAGGGCTAGCTAGGGCCTACCTTAGGGGTGACTGATATGTAGTGAAAGGGGAGTCACAAACGTACACCCACTTTATGTACCATGTCACAGTGGCAGTAAACTGTGCATGCAGGCCCTGCAATGGCAGAGGCCTGAGACAGGTTTGAAAGGCTACTTTGGTGAGTGGTGCAAGCAGAGCTGCAAGCCCACCAGTAGCATTTAATTTACTGGCCCTGGGTATATGAAATACCACTTTACATGGGACTGACAGGTAAATTAAATACGCCAAACAGGTGTAGACCAATCTTACTATGTTTACCATAGAGAACACACACGTGCTAAAGTTCCCAGAGTCCTAAAACCACCAACACCAGGTCAGAAAGAAGACTTGGAGGAAGGGAAAAAGTTCAGGGATGACCCTGCAAAAAGGGCAAAGGTCAACACTGACCAACCTCGTCACAGAGAACACAAAATCCATCTCTCCCCTACATGACACTTGCAATCACTCCAAATAAAGTGAGCTCCAGAAAACTAAGTTGGCCATCTCAAAATGTGCAACCTTTTAAAATACCATAAAGTAACTTATTTCCTCATTCTGAGTGAGACCTGAAATGACCAGGCATCCAAACCCTACACAGATGTGTGTTTTTCATAGGATTATGAGAATCAGAAATGTGTGTGATGTAACGCTTACCTCATTCAAACATCTAAGCTCATTTAGCACTATTGGGTGGGCTTTTTGATGATAGGGGAGACCCAGGCTTGTTTCCAGGCATTCGGGACACTAGCCGAGGAGAAGGAGAGATTCAATATGAAGGCCAGGGAAGGCAGAAAGAATTCGAGAGAGTCCATAAATTGGGTAGGTCTCATGGGGTCTGCTGGGGAGTCGGATTTGACTTTCCTGCAAAGTTTAGTGAGGTCTTCATATGAGATTTCTGGTATGTGCGTCATGGAAGAGCCGTTGGTGATGGAATTGGTGGGGTCACATTGTTGTGCGGAGGAAATGCTGGGGGAGGGAGAACTATTGCTCTGTAGTTCTTGTACCAGTTTAAAAACGACTTTTGCAACGATTCGAGCTTGATTTAATTTCTTCTGCGTAGAAGGAGGCGCGTGCGGCGCAGATAGCTTTGTGGTAGAGTTTTTGTTTAGATAGGTAAAGAACTTTGTCCCCATTATTGTATTCCCTTCTCCAGAGACGCTCAGGTTTTTTTAAGTCTTTTCGCATGGTTTTTAGGGTGTCGTTGTACCATGGGTTAGAGGGAGAGCTGCGCCCTTTAGTCCATTTGGCTGGGATGAGAGCATCTAGTCCTCTAGTAATCCAGCCGTGGAAGGCGTTATAGGTCCTATTGATGTCCTGGTTTGCCTCACTATGGAATTCTCCTAGTGTGACATGTAGGTCACTGGTAGAGAGTTTGTGCCAAGGTCTCTTTAGACAGCACGTTGGCTTGATTTTATTCAATGTTTCTTTAACTAACATAGTCATTTTAATAAGATAGTGGTCAGTCCATCCCATAGGTTTGGGCACGTCTGTCTTAACCTCCGGGATGTTGGTGAAGACAGGGTCGAGAATATGCCCAGCTGAGTGCGTGGGGGCTTGGATTAGAGAATTAAGTTGTAAGGCAGTAAAGTCGGCCAGGAGGTTTTTAATAGTGGGGTCTTGAGATAGAGCAAAATGGAGATTGAGGTCGCCTAATATAGTGAAGTTGGCAGTTCTCATCACTAAGGAGTTTGCCACCTCAAGGAGAGCTTCGATGAATTTAGAAGCAGGTCCGGGTGGACGATAGATGTAGAGGCCTGACAGGGCAAAGTGAGGGCTGGTTGTGATTTTGAACCGGGCACTTTCGCAGCCCGGGATTTCTTCCATGGTGAAGGAGCAAATGAATTGCTTTTTATAGATGACTGCGATACCTCCACCTCTCGCATCTCTATTTAGGGTCATCATTAAGTAATTCTCTGGTAGCGTGAGGTTAGGTATGGACTACACAGACCAGATTATTGCTCAATATTATTCTTTTCACTTTCCTTTTTTTTGTAGATAAAACCCTAAGGAGCTCCTCAATTTTTCATCAGATCCTGAAGAAAACTCTGGAGACCTTGCAGTTTCCATTCAATTCAATTCAGTTCTGGTCCAATATATTGACGACCGCTAGTGGTGTTGCCCTCCAAGAAGAGTGCGTACGAGTCACTATTGCTTTGTTGAATCATTAGTCAGAGAACAAGCACAAGATGTCCCCCCCAAAAATTATAGTATTTTCAGAGAAAGGTTCTGTATCTAAGACATCACATTCAGAAGGAATTTAGGAAAGTGTCCCAAGAGAGAATCTCTACAATTCTGAGGATTAAGACTCCCATAACACATAATAGGGCAAGATGTTCCTGGGAATAGTAGGCTACTGTTGCCAGTGAATTCCTGACTTTTCCCTAGTGGCAAAGCCTCCACAGACACTTTCACATAATGTGTCTGACCCACTACCCTGGGACAACTAATGCAGAAGTACCTTCCTAGAGCTGAGTGAAGAAATACTGTTGCACCGAGCCATAGGAATGCCAGATTTGTTAAAAATAATATTCATATATATTCCCTTCAACCTGTATTCAGTACCCCCACACTCATCCTTTACCTCTCTACCTAGTATGAACTAAAAAAAATCATTTTTAAATGTATTCCCTCCTTTTTAGCCAATTCACCCAACTAACAGACCCATATGTCTACTGCTCCCAATAACAACTTACAACTTCCCCTTTTCTAATACATTCCCATAATTATAACCCTACTCAAAATACTACTTACTAAACACACAAGAACTCAAATGTACAAGCCTACCACTATTTCATTTTTTTACAGAATAATTTAACTTTATTTTATATTGTAATAATGTTAATCACAATTAAACAGTTATCACAATAGAATAATATGTATCTATGTAGAAAATTGATTCTGCCAATTTAGTCCACCATGACTATTTTTGCAAATTACTCCCTGGCTTTTGGACTTGTACTATGAGTGAGTCTCTCTAACAAAGTCTCACTCATAGTAAATCCATACTAATTGGACCGAGCTTGTCAACTCTGTTGGTCCACCTTTTAAGATAAGGTTGTGATGGTGCAGCTAGGGTAAAGGGCACTGGGCTGGTTACAATGGACATGTAGGCACATGTGTGAGCATACGTTTAAGGGCTACATGTGTGAGACTATAGTTGTGTGCAGCCCAGTATCTGAACTCAGGTAGCCTGTTGCAGGAAGGACTGGATTGGTCCTGACATGGAGTAAGTCTTAATATTTGTGGGCATAGTTGTGGGCATAGAGTAGGTCTGTAGTGCTTACTGGAAAATCTGTGATGGTTTTACCAGACTACACATATAGTCAGTATCTGTCCTAAAGTACAATTTTGCTCCTCTTCAGTCTAAAAGAGCCAGGAAGTTATAAGCTGGGGTAAAACATGTACACCAAGTTAGAATTTGCAATCCCCAATAACCCACATCGTATGGGACATCAGATGTTGTCATATTTCTGTGGCTCACCTCATATTCAGAATCCAGGACTGTGCGATCCCCCTACCAGGCCACATTAAATGCTCCGTAGCCTAATCACACAAAAGGGCACTCCACACTGATTGACTCAGTTCCTGGGAAAAGAAGGGGGGGAGGAAATCTGGATCTAATAATTAGCTTGGCACACTGCTCCTGGGTTGGGGCAGTCCAGGTCCAATGGTCAAAGGAGGGAGCCAAGACCTGTGGAGCTAAAACAGCAGGGGTTCATCTTTGAATCTTTGATGGAAAGAGATCAGGCAGTTGTGTCAGCTAGAAGCAGAGCGGAGGTCCTCAAAGTAGCTCCTACTGCAGACAACTCAAAGTCTTCATTTTGGTTTGTCCCAGAAATCTCTGCAGGAGAGTTGGGAGAGGGGTGGAGGTATTGTGTGGCATCATTGTATTGGCTAAAGGTTTCTTGCCCCTAAAATCTTCCACCCCTACTTGAAAACCCCTGAACAAGGGAGAGAGAATTAATAACTTAGACCTGGGAGTGATGACAGGGAAAGGATGCATAACTGGGAGCAGAAGCCATTTGATTCCCTGCAAGCATGGACTGAAGAATTTAACTCCGGCTGATCCTCAGGACTAGAATGGGTCACTCTATGGTCAGAAGAGAGACCCTCGGAGGCAGAGACCGTCCCACTGGATGGAATGCTGCCCCTATGCCCATGTCTGTAGTGGGTGGGCTCACCCAGCACCTCCCTGCTGCAAGGGGTAAACAGTGCAGCTCCCACCATAGGGGGACTAGAAGAGTTGCTCCTGCGCAGCACAAGAGCTGCACACAGGGATGGCGTAGTAGTGGGCGTAGTAGTGGGCGCCTAGCGCCCACTCCTTGCAGTACCCACTAAATGGAGAAGTCTATGGATGTCCCTAGTGGGATTTGCAGTACCCAAAAATCAAAGAACAAAAAGACAAGTAGCACCATAAATTTACTTTTGAAAGGTTAATTGTTGTTTGGGAATTTATTTACGTTTAGTCTAAAAGTATGTAAAATGTTTTGAAACCTGTTTTTTAGATTTAAAACGTTGACATTAATTAAAACTTATTTTAAAGATTTGTTTATAAACTTGGATTTGTTGTTTAAAAGCCAAATGGTATTATGGAATTAAGAATGTTTGCTAAATTTATACTTTCACACATAATGCAAAACTACACATATTTCAACTCCTCATGAACTGAAGTATCTAATTGTCATGTGCTCTATTAATTCAACTCTAAGTGTATATTATATCACCACAGCAAATACAATTTGTTATCACACCTTGCATTGACAAATTGCATTATTGATATATACATCGACCAGAAAAATCAGGATTGGCAGGTTTTGAGGCACCCAGTGCATCAGAAACTTCTAGTCCACAACAATCAAAAAGGATTGCAGCTTTTGTCTCATCTATTATTCATTTATCCAGCCGAGGAGTGAGCCCATAATGTGCAGGGGCGGAAAATCAACACTATGGTATCAGGGGTGTTCCAAAGAAGAGCATTTCAAGCACAAAATATCCCCAACAACTCTAGATTCCCCAATTTATTTCATATACCATGTATTTACTCTGAGTATATGCATTCAGTTGCTTGGATCAACTTTATTTACTGTCACTGATGCATATATCCAGAGTAAATATGTAGAATATAAAATAATTTTGGCCAATCTATTGTTGTTGGTGGTACTTTGTCTTTGAAATATTTATTGGTGTTTGGATCAACGGAGAGCTAAAAAGGCCACATACTTGGGAGTTATTCTGTGTACAAATATTAAACAATTACCCAGAGCCAATTTTGATCCTTTAGTGGCTAAAATTAATAATGATTTTGAAAGGGTTAATAGCCTCCATCTTTCTATCATAGGAAGAGCCAACTATGTAAAAATGAATACGTTACCTAGATGCCTTTACTTATTCCGAGCCATCCCACTTGCCATTGACCAAGAAATGTTAGTACTGATCAACTCACTGATATCTAAATTCATTTGGCAAAATGGGAAGACTCGGAGATCGCTTGCACTTTTATCACTCCCATTGGACAGAGGTGGTCTTACTGTACCCAATATAATTCTATACCATTGGGCAGCTTTTTTAAAACAGCTAACTCCTCTGATTACCGACTATAACTCAGGGAACTCAGAAGGCTTTGAAGAAATACCCTCCATATATGAGCTTCTCATAGGGCAGGAGGCTAAGGGCTTACTTCTCCGGAAGACCGAGGCAAGAAATTATAAGGATTTTAAGGGAGAAGTAATGACTAGTGCACGGAGAGTTTGGAACAAAGTGACCAAATTTATTCATATTGGGAAGATCAACCGATATACGCCACTTTGGCATTCAAATGTCATTCAAGGCCAGGATCTGGCTTTAGTTGCGAAGAAATGGGACAAGTTGGGAATTAGAACAATTGGGGAGTTTCTAGTAAAAGGTTTTGATACCACTTTTTTTGATCTGAAAGCCAAATTTAATTTACCAAATGGTGACTTTTTAAAATTTGCACAGGTATTTGCTACGTTGAAAGCTAAAGAGTCCCTAATTTCTCTACATAATATTGAAATTTTGGATGTAATATCTAGAAGAAATACTAGGATTGGAACTCTGTATAATATTCTCTTGAACAAGCAAAAAGATGATCTTGATAAAACAGAAAATATATGGGCTATAAAATTAAACAATTCTAATGTAGATATCGATAGAGTATTAGAATTGGGCCAGAAGTTACTTATGGCTAGCAATCTTAAAGCGCAATTATATAAAACCATATTTGATCTTTATTTTACTCCTGCTAAATTAATTTCGTGGGGTAAGCGTGAGAATGATCTATGCCCTAGATGCACGCAAGGACCAGCAACCCTTACTCATATGTTTTATAACTGTTCTGAATTGACGTTGATTAAAAACATGTTATTTTCCTTTTGGGAAGAAATATTCAGTCATAAAATACCAGAATCAGAAACACTGTTTTTACTAGGGCACGATTATTCTTTAAATTTAACTAAATCTGAAGAAAATTTAATTTTTATAGGTACAGCAGTATTAAGACTAATTCTATCTGCCCGCTGGAAGGAAGCAGACCCACCAAGCTTCCAGATGTGGCTAGCACGTTTTCTAGCGGTTTGTAGATATGAAGCTGCAATATTTGAAACAAGAGGAGTAAAAACTAGGGCGCGCGGAGAAGCTCTCTGGCGTCCAATTTCTAACTGGAAAGCGGGGATTATTCGCACTGGTATTGGCTGATCTGAAATTTATGAATCTTTAAATTATGTTTTCTGATTATATCGTTGTTCTTGAGTTCTTATTTTGATTAATCTAATTTTGAGTTTTTATTTTGAATTTAATGTTTCAGTAATTGTTCAGCTTGTATTAATTTGCCTTACCTCCTCTACGATCTAGTCATATTGTGTTATTTTCTGTAATCTTTGTAAACTGTATCATGCTTTTTCCTGGTTTAAAAAAGAAATAAAAAAAAGAAATATTTATTGGAATCCCAGCAACCTATTTCTGAACGGGATCAAACCCCATACTGTAATTATACAAAGAAGAGCAAGCCACCACCATCACATTTGGCAAGTGTTGTAGCAGGGGTTGCAGGGACCGCCACAGTCCCTCACCAGTGGTTTATTTAAAGTACCACCCTATGTTTCCTGGAGCTTAAATATTATCACTCTAGGATAAGCTTCCATGGATCTTAAACACTTCTGAAGCTGGGTATTTGGCTTTTGCAGTCTGGAGTACAAGTAACTCTTATAGTTGACCATATGGCTACATTATTTGGCCTATAGAACGTAAAGAAAGATCTTCTGTGTGGTTATTTTGAATGTCAATGCTTTATTAACAGGATTGGTGATGAAAAGTGTATGTTGATATTGTAACGGAATCATTTTCAATACAAATATTGTTCCAACTGATATTGCCAAAGTATAATATGGCTGTTTTATTAATGTGGCGACATCCTGACGAAGCTAATAGGCCTGCTTCATATATACTAGATATACAGACAAAACTTATATTACAAAGTAGCAACTGGTGTAGGTAGGGGTCGGGGCGTTGTGATTATGAGGTTCAGGACCCACAAGGGGTGTATTGTGATAGGAGGGTGTCACCAAATGTATTTCTATCTACCTGATGTAAATGCTTGTAATTGAATGTGTAGTATTTAGTAGTGTGTAATGAAAATGGAATGAAAATCCGCTGACTGAATTGGTAATTTATTGAGTGGGATTGCAAGCCCACACCACCTTCCCCGAGTAGGCCTTGGACTGCTCTGCTTCGCTATCCTGAGAGAGTCAAGTGGTACAATGGGGTTCTTTGTTCCCAGTAAAGATACAATTGTGGACCTGTTATTTGTGAAGGGCTCCTATCCTCCACAACTAATAACCACATTTCCTACACTATACATACACCTAAAAAAATAGTTAAACAGGACAAAGCTTAGAGGAAACAGTAGACAAACAAATAGGCATGAAAAATATATGCATTCTCCCATGCACTAAATCCTCCCACATAATATACATAGATCTAGGTTCCAGGTAGGTATTGTGCTGGAAACTTCTAAATAATATCAGCTGATACAGAGCATCCTGGCCACCACACCCCTCTGGGCCCCAGTCCTTTCGCACTGGCTTCTCTACTGATAATTACTCTCCTGTTGTCAAAGAATTCCAAGTGTGCTCCGAGAGAAAAGCCTATGGTTATAGCTCTCAAGAAGCATGTGGAAAAGTAAATTTTGCCATGTCATATGTGCCTACGTGTTCCCCATCTTATGTTATATGTGCATGATCGATATGCATGTATTCCCCTCTGATCGATTAAAGACGAATTACAGTTGTGTCCATCTCTAGTATGCCAGTTTCCAGTTTTCGTGAATATAACGAATATCAGGCCTATGTAAAGCTACGTTGCCACGTTTTACAGTGTGCACGTTAATTCATTGAATTGTCCCCGTTTCTAGGCCTCAAAAGGGCCCGGACTCAGATTCAGCTCCTGTTTCCTGAACCCTCTCCGAGGAGCGATACAGCCCCCACCTGTATCCCTGACCCTTCACTTACTTTCATGCCTCGCAGTGCCCGGCTAGGCCTGGCTCTGCCTCCCAGTCTGCCAAGAGTATGTTATGTTTCTAGTTATCAGTCCAGCCCTCCTTCTCTGCATTCCTAAGCTACTGAATCGCATCAATAGTTTCCGTCATGGTCTAGCCTTTATGTCTCCATGTAAGAGAAATACTGTATTCATATTCATAGAATATTCCTCGCACATGCAATACATTTAGAATAATGCATGCACCAGTCTTAGTGTCTGTTAGCCTTTACCCTGATAACTTTTGGATTCTATCAACATGTACTATAAACACCAGATACTAGATATGCCTAGGTAAATGTCGCTCTGACCCTCCAGACTTTCGTCTCCTCTTCTAGTGCAGAAGTCATAGCCCCCAGTTCTCCCTGGTAACACGTCATTGCCAGTTTACGCGCACCACTAGGTTAGAGGTCCCAGCTGCTCAGGTAGCCCCCTCCATGTTTCCGCCCCGTTTATGACATATTCTGTTACGTTTGCATCACATGTCTATGTGTACGCCCTGTACACACCTCTTGTTACACCCACTTTATGCCTTATCTTTCGCGACTGCTACAAACTCCGCCTACTGCTACGCCTACTGTATTGAATGCAATGTAATTGTTTTTAGTATATATATTAGTGCACTGTTATTAAAAGCCAGCCAATTCCCAGATCCTGCCCCCGGCAGCTGCCATCCTATTCCCATGCAGGCTGTCCTGTTCCTGTCCTTTTATGCCTGATTAAAGCCTGTATACTTCAGCTACCTCGAATCTTGACTCTTATTTATTGAGCTATCTGTTATTAGAGTATCCTGAAAAATAGAACCGGTAATTAATTATTTATTTACCACATAATGGCGCCCGAATAGGGACTTGCCCTTTCCCCACGCGCCGGAGAAGCCACGCAGGCCCCCTGATCCTCGGCAGCCGTGACGGAACCATACCGGCCACGTGCAGATATTTCTGCTTCAAGTATCCCTCAGGCCCACGGAGGAGACGGAGGTTGCGGTCCAGCGTCCAGACGAGGCGGTGGAGGAACGCGGCGAGTCCCGACCAGAGCCCAAGCCAAGAGTCCAAGGTCCGAGGTATCCGGAGGCCCACCTGTAATGTAACTGAAGTCCGAAGTTCGTCCGTCCGTCGTCGTAGCAGTCCAGTCCGAGGCCTTCCGTTCTTGCTGCCCGGTGAGTACCGTTGCTGGGGTAGTATCTAGACAGGGTCAATTAATTTGTCTCTGGTCCGTGGGTTTGGGTACACAGATCCAACACGAAGTGTCCACCTAGGTGGATGCGGGTCCTGACGTGTCTCTTTATGAGACCGGTAAGTTTCGTACTGTTTTAGCAGTGCATCTAGTCATTCCAGTAAGTTCTGTTCTGTTCTCGAGAAATCCATGTGTTCTGTGTTCAGTATTCCAGGTAGTATTCTGTCCGAACTGTTATTTTAAATGTTATTTCATGTGTTTTCAATGTTGTGGTATGAGTGATTTGTTTTCAAGTTATTATTGTGTTTATCGTGTATTGTATTTGTGTCCAGATTCCAGTCTAAGCCATGCCTCTGTTCTCGAAGTTACGTCAGTTAAAAACCAGAAAAGGTCTGCTCGAAGAAGCAGTTCCTGTCCCGCCTAGGGACAGTCCAGGTCATTTTATGTATCATAAGCATGGCATAAGTGCCATATTATATCTAGACTTATGGGTCGAGTATACTAAAGATCTAGAAGAGAAATATAGATGGCCTGTATCAGGTACATGGGATGCCGAGTGCATCATGCGAGTAGAAGAAGCATTATGGAAAAAGAAATCCAGACAGTCCCAGAAAGATGCCATCGAGTTATGGCGCAAAGAATCTCATAAAAGAACCGAAAAAGAAATCAGAAAGTCAGAATTAAGTAGAGAATCCTCAGAAAGAGCCCAAGAAAGGGAATTAATCGAAGTAGGTGAACGAGTTAAAGCCGAACAGTCAGACAGACAGAGAAATGCCCTTATTAAGGGTATGTATCCTCTTCTTGCCGAGGGCTTGCCAAAAGCAACCCCGGAAGCACCATGTAATTTTCCGCCGACATTGGTTCCGATTAAGCTACGTCACAAACCGACCGCAGCTGATATTTTTCTCTCGTCCTATTTGGACGACACAGTCCCAGAATATGCAAATCCTGTTCCGCCAGCTCCTGTAAATAATGTAATTCCTGTTCCTCCAGCCACCGGGGCACCTGTTACAGCACCTGTTACGGTACCCCCGGTCCAGCCCGTAGTACAAGTTCCCGCTACATCGGTCACTCTGCCAGCACGAAGAGTATCAGTCGACGATTCTAGTATAGGGGCCGCGGGGGGAGGTCTTCCTGGTACCCCGCCGCCACACAAACGTGTAACGTTAGTCGAGTTACATGAACGTGCGTAACAGCGTACGCCCAAATATCAGTCCGTTGCAGATATCAGACGAGCTCTCACCGAATGCCGTTATGATCCAGTCCCAGGCGATGATAATATGGTTATATATTCATTGCGTGTAAGACGGGTGACCGAGTATTTGGACACCCTACCGAATATGAAAGAAGATCTAGACAGAATATATCGTTTCATCTGTACAGGAGACGATCCAGAAAGTATTGGCGAAATCATGTTTTTAAGGAAAGCTGAGACCCAGCTCATGCTATTAAAATTTCTAATCAATTGTTTAGTAAGGGAACAAGATTGTCCGACTAAAGATCCGATCGAAATGAGAATTCTGACAAAGTGGAGTGATCATATAGCCGAGGGAAGACACAAGACACTCAGTAGTATAGAGAGTATGTACAGGAAAATTCGTAAGGAAATAATAAGGTTACACGAGAAACGCAAAGCAGCACAAGTAAGCGAGAAAGAAGACAACACTGATACTGAAGAGGTAGAGGACGAGAATACCGCCAGAATAGCGTATGTAGGTAAATCTAGACTTCTAGACCGACATTCACGCCTAGAACACAAGAAAGTTTTTCACCTTCCAGCACTAGAACAAGAGAATCTAGAACAAGTATTTCAAGCTACCGATCACATTCTGAAATCACGAATCGGTTATAGTGAACTTAGTACCATGCATGAACAAGAACTAGCCCGATCAGCAGTCCGATGGATTACTGATTCTACCACTTTTCCAGACGAAATAGTGGCACAAATGTTTCTGAAACTGCCCCCAGCCGAGCAGCGACTGGTGGGTATGTATATGATCCAGCACCTCATTACACTGTATGAGGGACAACATTCTGATCCAGGTCCGTTACATGATGTTCTGAACGAGTTGCTCCAGTATAGATGGAAAGGTTTAGGTACCGATTTAATTAGTGTCATTCTAGAACAGCGCCACAAATATAGAACGTTTCTGAATCCGCATTTTGTTCACGTCTCACCTCCAGAAAGTAAACCATTTTACATAGATAGACAGCATCCGTTACGAGAAGTACACCCAGTTAGGACAGCGGGTGGTGAAATGCAACGAGTATTTGTTTACACCCCAATCACAAAGATGGAACTCTTAGAGATGAAGAAATTAATTCCTTGTCACGACAAAGATCCAGCAGGGTTCCATCGAGAATTAAAAGACATGCTCCGTATGGGAGAATACACGTATCCAGATGTCATTAAAATGCTAAAGGTCCTGTTGCCCGCAGGGGTATATGAAAAACTCAAGGAAAAAGAATGGGAGGTGGGAGAGAAAAAGATAGATTGGACAGCTCTAGAAGCTGAAGATAAAATACGAGTACCAGGTACCGGTCTTGGGGATAAATGTAAAGAATTGCCCGAGTTATTGATACAAGTTTTGCCAAGGTTACTAGCCACGAAAAAGGAAGATTGGGATGCAATCTCAGCATGTAAACAGAAACAGGATGAAGACACTAGTGATTTCTATTCTAGATTTGAAAAATGTTTTATTATTAACAGTGGTTTGAAGACAAGTAGCGAGTCATACCCTCATCTTTTTGTTACTAAACTAGTCGAGAATTCAAGCCCACAAGTTAAAAATCGAGTTTTGAAAGTCGAAAGTACCTGGCAAGCTAGTACCCCGTCAAAAATGCTTCAAATGTTCCAGTATCACCAGAATAGAATCAGGGAAGAGCAAGAACACGAAAGGAGACGTATGAAAGACACGAAAATGAAAGTACTAGTTGCACAATCTGTTCCACAAGACAGTCAGAAGAGGGGTCCGAATCAAGCCAGTCATCCTGCAGCTCCCGTTAAAGGGACATGCAATTATTGTAAACAGCCAGGTCATTTTATAAACGAGTGTGCAGTTCTGAAACACAACATAGCTACTGGTAAGACTAAAGAAAGACCACGTCCGCCTAGACCAGAACAAGTCTCACAGACTTCTCAGTCACCGCAGAATGCACAACAGACAGTTCCAGCACCGCAGCCTATCACTGCAACACAGCATGTTACACAGCAGATGTACCAGTATGCCCAGACAGAGTATCCAGAGTATCAACAGTATTCATGAAACAGCCTAGAGAGGGAGGTAGGCTTGCCTCTCATCGAGATACCTGTAGATCAAGAGGGTCCCTATGTGCACAGTCAAGTTTTAGGGAAAGACAGAAAGTTTTTGATTGATACAGGGGCAAGTAGGACTACTATCAGTCATGACGAGGTTCCAGGGGCTCCGCTCTCAGGCTCTAGAAATGTTTCCCTTGGATTTTCAGGAAAACCGATTGTTAATGAGATTTCAAAACCAGTTTCCCTAGAAGTAGGTCCATTGTCCCGAACTACTGATTTGTTACTTACGAAGTCATGTCCAGAAAATTTGTTAGGCATTAAAACATTGAAAGAATTAGGTGCAGTTATTTGCTGCTCCCCAGAAGGAATCCGATTGTTTTTAAGAGACTTTAAAGGTCACTATGTATTACGCGATTTTGATCCAAGATTATCAAATGTTCCACAGCATTTATGGGCGCAAGGTCCAACTGATGTAGGTTTTATGCAAATCACACCCCATCATGTGACTCTCAAGCAAGGTATAGTCTTGCCACGAATCAGACAATATAGATTGCCACCTGAGGCTGTAGCAGCCTTATCCAAAATTATTGACAAGCTTATTGCTCAAGGAGTGGTTGTAGAAACTGACTCCAATGTATGTAATTCTCCTATCATTCCAGTCATGAAACGTACTGATCCAAATGCACCTCCAGTATATCGATTAGTGATTGACCTTCGAGAACTTAATAGATGTATCATACCCCAGTATCCAGTAGTCCCAGATATTTCATCCCTATTAACAGCTATTGATTCTGAAGCTACATTTTTCACTGTTATAGACCTCAAGAATGCATTTTTTAGTGTTCCCATTCATCCAGACAGCCAGTACCTTTTCGGTTTTTGTTTAAATGGAAGGAGCTATAAATTCACACGAGCTCCTCAAGGTTTCACAGAAAGTCCTAGTATTTACAGTCAAGCACTTAAAAGACAACTAGACAACATTCACATGCCATCAGACACTGCCCTGCTCCAGTATGTCGATGATCTACTGATCACAGCCCGTTCTGAACGTGACTGCGAGCGTGCGTCACTTACAGTTCTGTATTTCCTAGCCGAGATGGGGCACAAGGTGTCCCCTTCGAAGCTTCAGTTCTGTGTCCAGCAAGTGATCTACTTAGGCCACTTACTGTCCAAGTGGGGTAGGCAGTTGACACCAGACCGTATCCAGTTGATAGCGAGTCTTCCACAGCCCAAGACACAGAAGAAGGTACGTGCTTTTATTGGCCTCACTTCTTACTGCAGACAATGGATTCCTCAGTATGCATTTCTAGCCAAGCCACTGATACAGTTAACGACACAGGAGGCAGCCGTATCGACTGTCCTCCCTTGGACATCTGAACATACACTTAGTTTTAATGAATTAAAGAAAGCCTTATGCCAAGCACCTGTTCTAGCTACACCGAACTACAGTAAGCCTTTTACACTTTTTGTCACAGAACGTGATGGTACTGCATTATCTGTTCTCACACAAGATCAAGCAGGACAGTACAAGCCTTGTGCTTATTTCTCGAGCACATTAGATCCAGTAGCCCAGGCTTTGCCTGCGTGCCTCAAGTCAGTTGCAGCCACAGCTCTAGCTATCAGACAAAGTGATTCCATAGTATTGGGACACTCCTTGACAGTACAAGTTCCACACTCCGTGGAAGTTCTTTTAAACCGAACACAGACACAGCACTTGACCATTGCACGTTTAACAGGTTATGAACTGACACTGTTCCAGCCACACATAGAAATCAGACGCTGCAACGTTCTAAATCCTGCTACCCTGTTACCATCAGTTACTTCAAATCCTGCCACACATGACTGTGTGGAAGTCATTAATACTATGACTAAGCCAAGACAAGACCTGACAGACATTGCATTACCTAACCCCGACCTGACACTTTATGTGGACGGTTCATGTATGAGAACTAGTACAGGAGAACTAGTAGCCGCGTATGCAGTGACTACTGAAACTGAAGTTATTGAGACACACCGTATTGACACCCTGTCTGCTCAAGCAGCAGAGCTAGTCGCTCTGACCCAAGCCTGCATACGTGCCAAGAACCTGAAAGTAAACATATACACAGATTCACGTTACGCATTCGGAGTTGTACACGACTTCGGAGTACTCTGGCAGGAGAGAGGTTTCATGACTTCTCATGGAACCAAGATTCAGCATGGTCTCCTCATTCAAGCTCTGTTAGATGCAATACATTTACCGACAGCTATCGCTATCATGAAGTGCAAAGCACATACGAAAGTTACTGATATCATTTCCCAAGGTAACGATCTAGCAGATCGAACAGCCAAGCTTACAGCTCAGACACCAGACATTCCAGTTAACAAGACACAGACATTTACTCCAGATCCGATTACATGTATGACAGTTAAGGACCCTACACAAGATGTCATAGACATACAGTTACATGCTACTCCTGAAGAAATCAAGAAATGGTCCGAACAAGGAGGGGTCCAGACAGATCAGGGATGGTTGACGAAGGGAAAAGCCACATGGTTTCTCCCCGACTCTATGGTTCAAGTCATTATCAATACCGCACATAGTCCAGCACATCTAGGAGAAAAAGCCATGTTAGACAGTATACAGAACCTTTGGTTCAACAAGCACTTACGAGCTGCAGCCAAGCCAGTTCAATCCAGGTAAAAGTGTCCCGGTGGAACAAGGTGGATTCCAACCTCCTGACCACCCTTTTGAAGTCCTCCAGATGGATTATATTCAGATGGAGCGATGTCGAGGTTTCAAGTATGTCCTTGTAGTTGTATGCGCTTTATCCAGGTGGACAGAAGGATATCCAGTTCCAGATTACACAGCAGCGACCACTGCCAAGCAGTTGGTTCGTGAATTTTTTCCCCGTTATGGACTCCCTAGGGTCGTGTATTCTGATAACGGCCAGCCATTCTCATCCGAGTTAATGAAACATGTTTCCCTTCTGTTAGGGTACCAGTGGAAGTTCCATTGTGTGCGCCATCCTGAAGCAGCCGGTCTCGTAGAGAGACATAATCAAACCCTGAAAATCCGTATTGCTAAGACATGTAAAGAGAAAGGTGTAGACTGGCTAGTTGCCCTGCCAGTTGCTTTATTCTACATGAGAATGGTCGCACATTCCAGATCAGGTCTGTCCCCTTATGAGGTCGTATTCGGCCGCCCCCCAAACATGTGGGGTACACCTAGACCCCGAAGTATTACAGATGTTTCCAGTAATATGCTGACAGATTACCTAGCTTCCTTGATGTCTGCCCTACACTCTTGTCGTTCACAGGTTGCCGCCGCATTTCCAGACAATACCGAGGTGAAACCGCATGAAATCGTTCCAGGAAACCTCGTATTGGTCCGCAATTTTGATCGTTCAAGTCCACTGGAGCCTCGTTGGAAGGAGCCACGACTAGTTCTTCTGACCACCCGCACGGCCGTGAAGTTGGAGGGCCGCAAAGGCTGGGTACATATGTCCCACATCAAGAAATTCCATGGATTGCGTATAAAAACATTTGCCAAGAACATTTCTAAGGACTGCCTAAAAATTGACTCTGAATTCAAGCCTCCCCTGTTAGAGAAAACTCCGCAACAGGAGTATAAGTTAAAGCTCCGGTCTAGTAAAATAAGTCAGCCAGTTTAATTGTCTAAGTCCCTTTCGGGTGAAACGGTTAGACAGGTATCTGACATGTATGAGATAGACCCCCATAGTGAGAGAGTTAGTCAAAACTCTATAAGATGTATCGTTATTCTAAGTTTCTTATTGTTTTTAAGTTTGATGGTTACCTGCACAAGTTATGCATTACATTTATGTTTTCCAAGTTCACATGTAAATAAGTTTTCTAATGCTACAGTAGAGCACACATTTAGTGATCTGCCTCCTCACGAGCTATCCTATCGTCTTGCTATGAGAAATAATACATTCATTAGAATGTTACACTATTCACACCAGACCAGCAATGCCACTAATTGTTGGGTGTGTGGTCGACTCCCCCCTTTCCAGACACCGAAGGGAGTTCTGCCACTCTTTCCTTATCCGTTTTCACATAATGGTTTGTGTGGAGCATGGTCCATGTTAACGTCATCTTCAAATGATATGTCCCTTCTGAATAGAACATGTTTTCCAGACAAGCAAGGTCTCCCCCATAGAACAGGGTTAGATCTAGAAAATGAAGTATATAATTTAGGTAATTATTCTTCGAATTTTATGGTATTGAATGTTCAGTCTGATACTACTCCAGACTTACCTGCTATTTCAGTACTACCAGTCAAAGGCGAATTATGTGTCAGAAAGAATGGTTCCACACATGTAGGACATAGTGATTGTACTACTATTGTCAAGTATAGTGACAGTGGGAAATCTATTTTCAAAGCATCACGTCATTCTTATTTTGTTTGTGGTCAGACCGCATATGTTCGTCTGCCCCTCGATTGGGATGGAACATGTTACATTGCCTTCCTACTGCCACCAGTTTTTCTAGCCCCATCTGATTATCATAGAAACACACATCTAGTACAGGTCAGACATAGAAGGGAGATTGAGTCCCCGATTGTCGATCAAACTGAAACTACTCTAGAACAATATCAAGATTTCAATAAAGGTTTCTTCTTCTTTATAGGACCTATCCAGAATAGTAAGTTAATACGTAGACTAACCAGAACCCTTGAAGCAGTAGTGAATGAGACTACTTCTGCTCTAGGTAACTTAACCGAAGAGCAATCTGCTATGAGATTTGTCGTGCTCCAAAATCGTCTCGTTCTTGACGTCATACTGGCCGATAGAGGAGGAGCATGTAGAGTCATCGGATCTAGTTGCTGCATTTTTATTCCTAATAACGCGCCGTCTGTTTATTCAGCTATAACCAGACTTCATAAAATTGCCCATCAGATACACCAGAATCCAGGCACCTGGACATGGTCCGGTTGGCTCTGGAGTATCATATCTGCCTGGGGATGGAAAGTATTGTCATTTCTAGGTATTGCAGTAATGATCCTATTCAGTTGCTGCCTCTGTATACAATGTGGCCCTGCGATTTGCGGCATTTGTGCTACCTCTTGTATTCCTAGTCCTAAGTCCCGTTCCAAGACAATTCGAGACGAGCAAATGATGCTATATGAAATGATAGATGGTATCATGAATATTGATGTTTCCTGATGGAAACGTAGGGCACAAGGAGGGAATGTGGAAAAGTAAATTTTGCCATGTCATATGTGCCTACGTGTTCCCCATCTTATGTTATATGTGCATGATCGATATGCATGTATTCCCCTCTGATCGATTAAAGAGGCAATTACAGTTGTGTCCATCTCTAGTATGCCAGTTTCCAGTTTTCGTGAATATAACGAATATCAGGCCTATGTAAAGCTACGTTGCCACGTTTTACAGTGTGCACGTTAATTCATTGAATTGTCCCCGTTTCTAGGCCTCAAAAGGGCCCGGACTCAGATTCAGCTCCTGTTTCCTGAACCCTCTCCGAGGAGCGATACAGCCCCCACCTGTATCCCTGACCCTTCACTTACTTTCATGCCTCGCAGTGCCCGGCTAGGCCTGGCTCTGCCTCCCAGTCTGCCAAGAGTATGTTATGTTTCTAGTTATCAGTCCAGCCCTCCTTCTCTGCATTCCTAAGCTACTGAATCGCATCAATAGTTTCCGTCATGGTCTAGCCTTTATGTCTCCATGTAAGAGAAATACTGTATTCATATTCATAGAATATTCCTCGCACATGCAATACATTTAGAATAATGCATGCACCAGTCTTAGTGTCTGTTAGCCTTTACCCTGATAACTTTTGGATTCTATCAACATGTACTATAAACACCAGATACTAGATATGCCTAGGTACATGTCGCTCTGACCCTCCAGACTTTCGTCTCCTCTTCTAGTGCAGAAGTCATAGCCCACAGTTCTCCCTGGTAACACGTCATTGCCAGTTTACGCGCACCACTAGGTTAGAGGTCCCAGCTGCTCAGGTAGCCCCCTCCATGTTTCCGCCCCGTTTATGACATATTCTGTTACGTTTGCATCACATGTCTATGTATACGCCCTGTACACACCTCTTGTTACACCCACTTTATGCCTTATCTTTCGCGACTGCTACAAACTCCGCCTACTGCTACGCCTACTGTATTGAATGCAATGTAATTGTTTTTAGTATATATATTAATGCACTGTTATTAAAAGCCAGCCAATTCCCAGATCCTGCCCCCGGCAGCTGCCATCCTATTCCCATGCAGGCTGTCCTGTTCCTGTCCTTTTATGCCTGATTAAAGCCTGTATACTTCAGCTACCTCGAATCTTGACTCTTATTTATTGAGCTATCTGTTATTAGAGTATCCTGAAAAATAGAACCGGTAATTAATTATTTATTTACCACAAGCACTCAAATGTTTGATATATATGCATGTTGAATTTCAAATTCTGCATAAGGAAATGTAACCCAGCTGCGCATTAGCACAAATAACTTTTGTTGCTTTTCCGATGGGGAAATATGGTTTCCCTTTCTGTGCACCCACATGAAATATCTGGCTATTCAGTTCCCCTTCCAGCTACGGAAAGTGATGTATTTTTAGGGTGGAAAATGTACTGAAAAGGTTCAGTGAATGCTTACAAATCTATGAGTCTTTGATTGTTCACCTACATTTACAAGCAGGGGAGGAGCTTCGGGAGGGGGGGTGCGGGGGGGGCTGTCTGGGGTTTGACCCCCAAACAAGTGCATTCTTGTCTTGGTAGTTGGACCTGGGTGCCCAGAGTTTGGTCTGATACGTCTCTGTTGGCTTTTTCCTCTTTGTTAGTTGGGAAATTTGAGATACACACCCCCTGGATCTCACTGGCTAAGCTATACCTCTTTGCAAGTGATTCTAGCCAAGAAAACCACAGATCCACACTTGTGCCTAATTTATGCTAAAGAAGAAAACCCACCTTATTGGATGACTAGAAGTTTCTGATGCACTGTGTGACTAAAAAACTACCAATCGAGTTTCTTCTGAGAAATGTATATATCAGTAATGCAGTTTGTCAGGGCAAGGTGTGATGACAAATTGTTTTAGCTGTGGTGATATAATATACGCTGAGGAAATAATTAATACAGAACATGGCTTGAGACACTTCATTTCATAAGGCATTGAAATATGTGTAGTTTTACCATTTAGCTTTTTAAACAACAAATCCAAGTTTATAAACCAATCTTTAAAATCAGTTAAGAAAGATCTTCTGTGTGATACTAACCTGTCAAAAGTAAATTTAAGGTGTTATATCTTTTAACCTATTTATTTTATTTGAGTAAATACACAATTGAAATGCAATGCAAATATTGTTTTAACCAAATGAAATATTTTGAAATATATCTATTATAAAATGTGCTTATTAAGTAGAGAGTTTTAAGAAAGCAAATATTGCAAATACATTTTAGAAACTTGTAATTAGTAACCAAACATACCTTTAATACATGTGTAATTATTTCTATTGTTTAAAAAACATTTTTAATTGCTTACTCCTCAATTCCAAAGTAGAACAAAATCCTAAAAACGTTTTATTTCAAATCTGTTATGGGTATTAGTGAGATACCAAAAGCTATCATCATGCTAATTGCTTAAATGGCCCCAGCAACACAGAAATCTTTTAACAGTTAAATATAGCTACCCACTGCATGAGAAAAAGGGAAACAAAGGTATGAGCTGTTAATTTTCCTGACTACTCAGTCATTTCTGTATGGTGCTTGTTGGAAATGAGCCTGTCTAGAGTGCTTTCCCTCGACATCTTGGTTTTGGCCCTCCCGGTTTTCCGCTGATCTATGTGCAAGCTTTAGGCCTGTGAGCACCTTTGACACTGCTATTCAGTGCCAAAACGCTGTGCTTGTCATATACATACTGGTGATTTGAGTTCACTGTAAGTCCCTTGTCTAGGGGCTAAGACATATGCATAGTGCATGTAACTCAAATGTCCCTCCTTCGGCTAAAGCACTGGTTGTGCCATCAACGGAGGTGGTTCTTCAAACGTGCCACAGGTTTGCCCTGGCGGGGCCTGAGTGTGCAGGTTATTATTTCTCTGCTTGGCATTTAAAAAGCTACTTGCAGAGGTTCTGCATGTCTCTCGCTATATGGGAAGGGTGCGGTGTCGGGAAGAAGTAGGGCATATGCATGTGTGCAATACATGCACTGGTAGTGAATGGCACTGGATGGTGGGTTCGGTATGATGGGGCCTCCTTCTCACATTGGATCGACGTGAGGGATCTGTGGAAAGGATATTGCGCTGGATTGCCTACCTACAGAATAATGGCAGTATAGTGTTTGATATTGATGAGTTAGTAATGGCAAATCTTCTCTGGTGGTGTGAGTCGACTCGACATTACTATGGTGGAAATACCACTTTGGGAAGTGGGCAATTTGTGCTCGTTCTGTGTGCCTGTTAGCCTGTCTCCAATCCACATCTGGGTGCTGGGAGGGACAGCTACATCTGTGCATTCCTGTGAAAAAGCCATAAACTAGGGGCTTAAGGTAAACTGCAGACCTCGAAGGGGCCTTCCTGTTACGATAAGTGGGGGCCAAAACCTGTGATTGCTTGACCATTACAACTGTACGGGATGTTGGAAAGCTGTGTTTTATGCTAAGGTGTTAGCACGAAAGTGGAATACCTCTGAACAGCCTACATCTATGTTTCTGTTGCCTTTGATGTGGGAGGGATCGCTTGGATTTAGTAGAATACCCAGTGTGATGCAAGGTTAGGGGTTGTGTCAATACTTTACATTTTGACACTGAGGATAAGCCTCACTGCTCTGTGTCAAGCTACCCAAAGATGAGCACAGGGTATTGGACATATATACTCTTCCTATATAGGATGGTGTATTCTGCCTGGCTTTGATGCGTCCCTGCCAGCTGAAAAACGCTGGGTCTAACAGTGGTCAACTGAGCTCATGGGTGGAAAGTCTCCCATAGGCAGAGGATGGGTGCATGGTTCTGTCACAATGAGGGGATTGTTCTGTGACTTTATGCCAGAGAGAGGATGGTACCCAAACAGACTTCTCTACGTGGCATGCACCTTGGTGATTAAGATTCAATCAAGATTCAACAGTGGTGCATTAATGCTACTGAATTAACGTAAGTCTTGTGAGACTTCACTGCTTCTTCACATGGAGAATAACATTGACACCCTATTTTCCACCTCTGCATGCCCTATTATCATAACTGTCATCCATAGTGCAGCTGACACAATATAGTGAACTCTGTTACCCCCTACTACAATTATGCGCCCTGTCATCATCTCAGCACTGGTGTATCAGTTAGCATCACATGGTGCTCGAACGAATGGCATGTTCAGCACATTGTGTGGTCAAAATCACAGCTGCTCATTCACGATAGGGCTCCAATCCTAAAAAGACTTGTATTACCTACAAGACACAAATTATACCAGGAATTGGTGGTCTGATCCTTAACTGTGTATGCCCCATTACCACCAACAAGGTAATCTTGATCCATTACTTGAAACTCATGGCAATAGTGGGCAGGATCGGATTTTTTTTATGTGGCTATCCACATGCAAATGAGTCTTTGCTATGATCACTGATGAGCGAGCACACCCATGCCGGAACTTCCTGTTGCTAGGAGTCTCCGCCTTCCCACAACCATTTGTGTAGTAGGCTGTAGTTTTTCATTGCAGCAGCTGTTTCTATTGACTCACAGGAACAGATTCCACTTTACACAGTGATTACCTTGGTCTGCGCTAATGTCTTGATAGTTGTGGTGGGTTTGATCCAAAGAACATTTAACAATCAAATCCCAGTATTGCAGTCCATCTCCTTTTCAGAAATGACCATCAGAATGCATTAATAGCCTGTATGCTTAAGGCAAAATTAAGAACAAGATTTTCCCAAATAGGACAGAATGGTTCATACCTTCACTACCTTTGAATTATATTCATGTGTGCTCTGGTTTTTCTTGATATGATCTTGTAATCCCTGGACAACTTCATTCTAGGTGACTACAGCCACCCTTCCTTGATGTATAACTCTAGGTCCATAAGCTCCAAGTGTTTTCTCAAAAGCATTCTCCTTAGCATCAAAGATTACAGCAGAAAAGGACAGCACCCTAGTGCCTTTCTATGTATATACTCTTTTTTAAAGTTGTCTGCTCCCTTGTAAGGATCTATTCAAATATACAGAGTTCACCTTACCTCTAAATGTGTTTCTGAATGCGCAAATCATCAATTGGAGATAACAATCCTATTACTAAAGATAGCTCTGTAAGTTGTTATTTCTCTGAAAGGCTAGGGATCCACAGGATTTGCAGGATAGCTGCTTCCAGCTCTTTGATTAGTTGTTATAACTTGTTCTCCAACTTTGATATAGCATCTATTCGACATTATTGAGATTTGATATAAATTTACCATTTAGTTCTTGCCCTTTGCAAAATGTGTCCACTCTGCTGGCTTTAAAACTGATCTTAGCCTCCACAGCTTTCAATTTCACCTACATTGTAGTAACTCAATTTCCCAGGCATCAAGCTACCACAATGAACACCTTTGGTGGCCCCCCTCTATGAATCTATCCATGTTCTCTTTAATAGAGTCCAATTGCCCTGTAAAAAAATGTTATGGTTGGTTTCCTCAAGCAAATCATGTTCCACATCTCTTTCAAGGCAAGACAAATATTGCCCCTCCTACAGAAACCAAAGATGGACTTTGATAGCTTTCCCAACCACTGACAGATCACACACCAATTACTGTTTGGTAAGATCGATAAAAAGGTAGATGACACTTAAATCCATGGACAAATAAAGAACACCACCATCCTCAAGACTCCAAACCTGGATTTATATGCCAGTGCAGCACGGAGTACAACCACCATCCAAGTAGTCAATACCATGCTCCGAATCAACAATAGTAAACCTGGCCACATAATCCTGCTGGATCTCTTTGCAGTTTTTTATATCATTCTGCATCAGGTCCCAAAAATGATCTTTGAAAGTATTGTTTATCATTCAAACATATTCTACTTGAACATCAGATCCCACCTCACACATATGAGTCCAATTAGATCAGCCCACATCCCTGTAACACACCCAGCGCCCTACGGTCAGGGCCAGACTGGCCGTAGCAGGCACCAGGCTTTTCCCTGGTGGGCCCTCAGAGTGGGGCCCATTTTTGTTAGTGGGGCCGGCTGTAACAAAATTGACACTAACCAGCTCTAGCAAACAGACTGACCTCCTCCCTTCCCCCACCTCACGGGGGCCGGCCGAACAGTTTGCCAGGGCCGATTTTGTTTCCCAGTCCGACCTGCCTAATGTATCTTTCTTATTGGCAATAACCTTTAACCTCTGCATAGAAATCAAGGGGCTCAAGGGAGCCCTCAATTTTCATCAGGGGCATCAAGGTTCTTCAGAATGCTGATGTCAATTATATCTCTATGAATATCACATCAGAAAATTACAGGACGAAGATTGCCTCAATACCAACAAGACCTGTTTTTGCAAGCTCACATACATGAAGACAAATCCTGTGCTAATTGCCAGTGACAACCGATGTGCTAGTAATGCCTCTCAGTGACCAACCTTGCCTGCCACATGCTACATTTGTTCAATTCTACAAGAGTTGCATAGTGAAAATACCACCAACTTCAGACTACAGACCTCAAAAAAAGACACCAAGACATCATGCCATGCAAAGTGAAAGCTTTCATCCCTGAAGCAGACATTTGTGCATGCCCTAGTCCTATCCATCATCCAGATTCATGACTGACCGAGCTTAACCTGCCTTATAAAGGCATTTCCCCAGATTCATACCTGACCCATTTGAAGAGAATTTTTTACATTGCTAATTAGTGATGAAGAATCTCAGGAAACTTGACAGACCCTTACCCAGCTATAAGATGTCCTTTGACTCCCTCTGCTTTCTTATATCACATTTAAAGCTGCTCCATTAAATTAGTAGACTCAGGCACATCTTGGGCGATCAATGTATCCAGTGGCCTACATAAAGCTCTCAACAGCAATTGCACCAGGCTCACGATATCAAAATTTAGGAAAGGAAGGAAGGAAGCCAGGACCTCTTTAGATGTGCTCCTAGGACCTTTAACTCCTTCCTTACATAGACCTGACAAGTTTCTCACTCCTCTTCAGTAATGAACTGAAAACCCTAATTAAAAAAAATACTTCATCCACATATACACCTTTGTTCGATGAGCTCACGGATGTACCCCTTCCAAAACTCTCAGTTTTGTACAATGTTCTATTTGCTTTTAGCCAAGTTTGCTCCATATGATTCCATATACGTAAAATCATACATATTTGATGTTGCCAACAATTATAATTTGGATCTGCTATGGCTTGAATTGCAGAATGGGAATTTAGGGCCTGATTCACAAAAAAATATGTAAAGCACAACACATGTAAGATGATGGGGATTTACAAGTGTTTACTTAATTTAGAAAGCGTTGTGACATACACATATGAAACCTACCTATATTAGAGGAAATAGGTTACTGGATGGTATTTAGAAAAGAAACTGATAATGATAGCCCACTCTGTGCATAGTATATGCGTTATTTTGCATCCTTGTATTTGGGGTACAATTTTGTAAACAAGTTTGATTTAATATTTGATTTTCTAAAACGTTAACTGGTGTATTCTCCCACACTTTTAGAAACATTGCATCCTATATTTTTGAAATGTAATTAAGATGTACTGAAAAAAATAGGAAATGTCTTGAAACTTATTTGTGAATCACTATTAAGGGGTTGATTGTGACAATGGCGGACAGAGGGTACTCCATCAGTATAGGGGAGGACATTACCCCTGACATCCTGAGGTACTTCTCCCAATCAAATCTCGAGTCCCCTAAATTGGGATGGCGGATTGTGACTTTGGAAGAGTAGTCACTCTGGCACCGTTGCAGTGGAGTGCGCTCTCAGTCAAACTCTAAATCAGCCCCTAGTTCTAGTAGATGTTCACCACATTTTCAAAGGATTTTGCTGAACAGTGCTCAGACACATCTTCAGGAATAATGACCGAAACAGCTTAAGTTGACAGCTATGACTTCGTACTCGTATCATGAGTCAGTAGCCTGACTAGTTGTGTATTGCTTGCATTTCCTGGCCTTTCACATATTGTGACTTAAGTGCAGGTTACAGTTTTGTGAGGTACAATTATAAGTCAGTCATCTAACTAGACCACCCATTAGGAATCTGACTGTTTGTGAATGCAAGAATTAGGCAAGAGGTTTGATTTCATAATATTGGGCTTGGGCTAATATATGAGTCTGTGAAAATGTATACAGAATGCCCTGTAAACCTGACCTATATGTAGATACAGATTCCTGCAGAGTTTGCAAAAATTAAGTGACTAAGGGCCTGATTTGAAGTTTGGCAGACAGGTAGCACATATCCTGTCTGCCTTATTATAAGTGCAATATATCCTATGGCACTTTTATTAAGACGGATGGCACATCTGCCACGTTTGTGATGTAGTAACCCACCGCTAAATTATGATCGGGTCACCAGCCTCCTTTCTTAGTGGTCACCCAATTCTTACTTTCTGTTGTGATGCTGGAACACAACTTTGGGTGCACACTGTTGATATTTTTGTGTTGGGTTATTTGTGATCTCGATGATATTAAGATCAGTAGCTCATTCTTTGAATAGAATTAGTACAAAGTACATGAAGCGTGCCAAAGAACGAATGTCTGATTTGGATACCGGCAGACAGGTTACTTAGTCACAACGGTGACCGATATCACATACGCCGAAATATAAATTCCACTACATAGCATGGGATTTATATTTCCATTACCATTGTGGCTTAGTAATGCTAAATAGTTATTATTTGTATCAATCCACCCACATGACCACTTCAGACAACCAGATCAGTGCATTTTTTAATTAGCATTTGTATTCAAAAGTAAGCAATTGCAATTGACCTACCTGTCTTCATGCCCTGTACTGGAGTTTCAAAACCGGCAGTGCTATAGAAAAAAAACAAAGAAAAGGCAAATTACAGTGGATCTACTGTGATAGATTAAAGGTAGTTTGTTTCAGTTCTCATTGTGGCAAAGTTCAGGCAAAATGTAACAGCAATATCTGAAAATAAAATGAGTAATTGATCCATGGCCAATGGATATACCCCTTCCTGGGGCTCATCTACAAACAGTTTTAGCTGTCGAAGACCAATTGTGTTCAAAACAGAACAAAGAGGGGACTTTGGAGAAGCCCCTTGCTTATGACTGGTTGGATGTCTTATCTGTCATTTCTCTGCTCTTTATTCAAATTCTTTCCTCCTTATTCCTATACTTTACGCCTCACTTCTATATTTGTCCACCACCGTAGCACTGCTGTTTTGCACTGCTTCTGACTGGATGAGTTGTTACGACTGCTGCTGAATGGAAAGGACTCCTTTTTTATTTTTCATTAAGCTCTCCTTGCTCTTCACTTTATTCCCTTTCAAATTCCAATGCTCTTTCTGCTTCTTTGCCACTCCTCCACTGCTCTGTCATCCTGCTCCCCATTTTCTTTTTTTTACATTACACACCGGCGCCCATTTTGTCATTTTTAGGGCTCACCCCTTTTCTATTTCGCAGAAATAGAAAACCGGGGTGAGCCCTTATGTCGCTGATCTGCGTCTTTCCCCAAAGGCTCTATTCAGGCAGCTGATTGGCTCTCTTCAAGCCGGATTCCCAACAGTTCACGAGAAATAGAATCACGTGACAAGCTCCTCGTGGACGAGCTTGCACGATCCTTCCCCCTGCCAGCAGCATTTGGCACATCAAAGGCTTCGCTGCCACATCCACAATTGAAGCTACGATCAAAGGCTTCCGCTGCCCCGCCCCCCGCCGTCACTTATTCAGGGCGCAGGCCCTGCCTCGCTTCCCGGCTCTGCTGTAACCACATGCTACTGGACGCCCTTCACTTATTCAGGGCCGCAGGTCCTGCCTCGCTTAATCCGTGCACCCTTTTATTGCCTCGCTTCCCGGCTCTGCTGTAACCACATGCTACTGGACTCCCGTCACTTATTCAGGGCCGCAGGCCCTGCCTCGCTTCCCGGCTCTGCTGTAACCACAGTGCGCACTAATGAAATGCACCTCGAGAGTCACAGTTAGTTCTTTGTCCTCCATTTGCTTCAAGCACCTAAATAAAGTATTTCTTGTTCAAAAACGGCTAATATGAACAAACGCCACTCAGCCATGCATCGCCAATCTCACCCACGCAGCTCTACTCACCCACGCAGCGCCACACTCACCCATGAAGCGCTACTCACCCATGCAGCTTCACTCTCACCCACGCAACGCCACTCATTCACAAAACGCCACTCACTCACACAACCCAACTCATACAGCGCAACTCTCACCCACGCAGCACAATTCTCACCTACGCAGCGCAAATCACACCCACGCAAGTCCACTCAGCCACACAACGCCACTCAGCCACGCAACGCCAATCTCACCCACGCAGCTCTACTCACCCACGCAGTGCTGTAGTGTAGTTCCTATTATCCCAATAGGCTCTGCGCATTGGAATAATACCTTCAATAGTATAGGCCTAGACCAGACGTTAACTAGGTCTACTACTGTCGATATTAGACTTAAAGTTTTGGGTTTTGCCAGCTAGCTCAGAGTTCACTAGAAACTTTCTCGAATAGGCAAGGAGGAGTTGAACCTCCCTGGATAGACAAGAAGGGATTTAGTTTCTGACAACCATAGAACATGACAACTTTGCTCTCCCCTAATCAAGAGTGTATCTCTAGAGTCGTGTGAAAACAAAAGACGACTTATTTTACTCAGTCAGTACGTGCATTCTTAGTCTCACCAGATTGTAGAGAAAAGGAAGAGACGGGCGTGTTCAATAAAAGATGTTATTTATTGATCAGTCTCTTTTCTCATACAAGAGAAATGGATCGATATTATTGCAATACTTATGGTTAAGTAAAGTGCATACAATAAAAGCAGAAGTATAAAATAATACTGTAAAAACATTGATATGGTTTCTAAGCCATATGATGGTTTAAAATGAATAAAATGAATACATACACATTTACATTTGACTAATCGTACTCAACTGGTGTTTCTAACTACGCCTACCCCATGTACCTGACCTAAGCCTAATACGTGGGCGGGAATAGAAAGTTACAGTTTAAGTTAAGTTTGTTTTGCCAAGTGACTGACTAGAGAATTCTCTGCAAGGGGTTATTCAGTTCTGTACCTGGAATCTAGGATGAATGAGGGATGGTATCTCTCGTCTCTGGTCTCGATATTCCAGGCTGCCTGCGAGGGCTACCCGGAAGCGCCGGAGCTGGATTTCTCGGCAGGAGAAAAGGCAGCTTCTCGTTCTCAGCGCGTCAGGAAGGCGGGGCTGCGCCAGCGGGGTCTGCTCTGCTCTGGGCTTCGGCAAGTCTGGCTGCTCCGATCTCGTCACCACCGCGTGTCTTTGCATAGGGCAATATCGGTAATATTTATACCTTTAAGGTGCCGAGATTGACGTAAGGATGGACATAGATACGTCAATAAGGATGTCATACGACCTGGTCGTTAGCACATTCTTTTGCTGAAGTTCTCGGTGAAATCAAAACAATGGCCGCAGGGTTTTTCCCAGGTTGTCATAGGTTTGATTTGTTTTGAGAACTCCGTATGCCTTATCAGGGGCTGGAGGAATATCGCTTGTCTAATTAGATGGCAAGCGTTATGACCTAATCAGATAACACGTTCCTGTGCCGTAGTGTGGCTTTATCAGATAACGGTTCCTGCATCATGGGGGTTTTCTGCCTCATGGGATGGCTGCTAGTTAACTTGTTAACCAGAATAGGGTCAGGAATAGGGGGATCGATACAGAACCTATAGGAATACATCACACCCACTCCACGCTAACTATGGACATATTTACGAATCTATGCATAGTAAAAACATACTGTAGAGTATCGTGTATACCTTACCACCCCAAAATACATAAATGCATTTTTGAAATTATCAAATATACGGAAAAAACAGTCACATGTAATATATGCACTCAAGCTGTAGAATACTGCTAAAGTAATCACGCATATCTATACATTATCACTAACTTGTATATGAGAATTTACACATGAAATGGCTCTTAATACAGAAAAAAGTTTCGAGACCATTCCATCACAGAATAAAATAATTATGAACATACCAGCGGGCAGCTAATGTCTATAAACTTATCTAAAATTAGAAATTTTAGTTCTCTAAGAATAGTTCTTACTTTAAGCAGAAGATAGTGTCCCGAAAAATATGCAAAAATATTCTGCGGCTGCTGAAAAAATTGCTGTCCGTGAACTGGAGGGAAAATTGTTCATGGTATTTTGCTTTTCTAGTTGAAGGCCAAATTCAGGCAACGCTGTGTGCGAGCTTGCTCAAAAGTCTCTATTTCTGCTCTGGTGAGAACATCATATCATTTAGACTGTCGAAAAAGCTGTCAACAGCTTCCTGGGAGAGTTCCACTAACTCGGAAAAAGATGTAACCATGCATTCGTGCGCATGATTGTTTCCATTGACGTTTTGATTAGGATTGCTGACAGAAGGTCGTACCTGATCAATGCTGCTTTCATCTTGAACTTCACTACCCCTTAATCGTAGTGGTGAAGCTTCCACGAATGCCGTCATCAGGATTGGTAGCCGTTGAGGGCAGCACAAAGCATGAGCCTTTATTGGACTCAACAATGTTTCTGCATCCATTGGCGCATCTGATTGTAGAGTCAGACAGGTGTCTAACACGCATTCTTCTCCGCATAGCAAGCACCTTAATACAGGTAAAACACATCAATGCCACATTGGTCGAAATGAAAGAAACCAAGTCATGTTCAGGTCCCTAAGCCGGGATAGTCCCAGGATTTTTGATATCCGGTCCCGGTATCCAATGGCTAGGATTGTTTCTTCCCTTGTCGCAGGTGTTTTGTCTGTGACATGGTTTGCCATAACGAAATATGAGGACTAAGAATAGGATTCCTGCAATTAGTCCCAAAATGAGGGGAAGTCCGCCAAAAATCGAATGGACGAAATCTGGAAAAATACCCAGTATGGCTTTGAATGGTGTTAATGCCATCGAAAATACTGTCTTAAATACTTTTGAGACTCCACTGGTATCAGAAATATTTAAGATTTCATTCAGGATTTCTGCGAAATGTATGGGGGAATTAGTTGATAAGGAGTGAATCTCTGCAGTCGTCCTTGCGACTAGGAGATCATACGTTTCTTTTGATGACGTGAGTCTGGTCGGCGTCTGAAGAAGCACTGTTTTCATTCTGCTTAAAGTATCTATTCGAATAGAAGTAATTTTCAAGTTGGGCCATGCCCTTGCCTCCCTGTCTGGAAGGGAGCTGGGGAACAATAAGCGTCCACAGCACTTGACCTTCGCAGTCGTAGTTACGAGATAAGGAGTCCCGGGCATAAGACTACAACATCTGCGATCTACAATTAGAATGTAACTCCCATTATAGAGTCTTTGAAAGAATGGTTCTATCTCTGTTGCAGGAGCGCCTAGCTGGTGACATGAAAGGTTATTTGAGTTCCCTTCACAGGCTCCATGCAAACTAATTCCGTTACACAGAAGTGTACCGCTCAGTGACATTGCACAATTATTGCCACTAAGAAACACTTTCTGTCCTTTATTACTGACACATGCATGTGAATAGGGCAGGTTCCATGTTGTTTTAATGTACCCCTTTCCCAATTTTTCGTACATGCCAGCCTGTATATATTTTTGGCAGTATTGAAACCTGAAGGTTGATATTGGAATATTAATTATCCCATGTATTATCCATTCACTGACAGGTCGTTCTGACATTGTCACTGGTAATCTCTCGAGTTTCTCAATGCTCAGGATTGTATAATCAGCACCCTTTTGTGCCATACTGATTTGTTTATCAGTAAGGTTAAAGATATTGAATAGTGACGTTGTGTTGATTAAACGCCAAGGCACATAGCCTGAACGCAGATTTTGTAACGTCCAGCCAAGCTGTACAATAGAACGCAATTGAGACTGACCGTGTTGTAACAACAGTAAGTCTTGCGATATTATGTCGATTGCTGAAGACACAATGCTGTCCAGAGAAAAAATTCTGGAGGACAGAGTCATTAACCCATTGTCCACTACAGAAAGTGATTTTTCCAAATGAATACGGTCAATTTCCCGTATTCTTTCTGCTGTCTCAATTTGAGTCACCTTCCAGGCCTCGTTGTATGCTGCATATACAGAGGCTGCTATGAAACGTTTCTGACGCTGTTTGCGCGGTCCCATAATGAAATCACGCAAGTCAGCACCATCAGTAAGTAAAGTTAGGTGTTGCTTAATTTCTGCCAGTGTGGAAGTTTGTAGCCACTGAAGGCATAATTTGCCCACACTGTATGTGGTTATTATCCCTGGGTGTTGTCTTTGGGAATATCTAGGGTCTGGCCTGGTCATTTTGAACCCCTGTGTTTTGTTCAGGAATCTGTTTTGACAGTTATTAGTATCTGTGGGCCAGATCAACCACTGTTTCCAATCAGGATGTGTTCTGTTTTGGTTTAATACATAATTTACGTCTATCTCTTCATCTGTAGAGCTATTGCTGTTCATTGTTGGTTTTGGAATAGGCGGTTTATTTAAGTCTTTGATTTTGGCTAGGCCAAGACAGGTAGTTTGTTGAACAGTGTCATTTAAAAATATAATTTGTTCTGGGATCATGCAGGCTCTAAACAAAGATTCTATACCCTGCACTTGCCATTCTTTTGTACCCCAAACACTTTTTACTTCAACATTTTTGTCCCAATAATCAAAACCAAAAGTATTCATTTGTTCAAAGAATGAGTCTGAATATATCAATTTCGTGTTTGTTATCATGGTCTTTGTCCCTGTCTTATTTGACAATTTGAAATAAAATGTTTCGGCATTACTTGTGTTAAAACCTGAAAAGTATGAATATTTGTCATAAACGGTTCTTGAGCTTCCTTTTGGAGGGGTTGCACAATGTTCCCATTGATTATAATTTAAAACATTTCTAGGTTGTGCAGATCTATGTAGAAAATGGTTACCATAGTGGTTATAACAGTACATACTATCATAATTTGTCGAACCCTGCAAATAATCATGTTTGGTAAATTTAGCAGACATCACTAAGTCAGACATCATATTATTTATACTTTCAAAGTCCCAATCATCAGCAAATGAGCTTGGTTTTACAAAGTCACTCAACGAGATCTTAATTTGGTGTGGATATTTCAGGATTTCAACCGGACCATAAATTTCGTAGTCAGTTTTGTCCCATGCTACCCCACCCGGTATAGGATTGGCTGTGAAGTTGACTGAAGAAAGTTCTCTTTTCTCGACGTGTGAAGATGTGTGTGGTTTGAGGATCAAGTTGATTTTCTGACTTGCTGTGTCCATTTTAGCATATTTTCCCTCAATGAAGCGTCCCAAAGTTAGTACCATGATGAGCCAAAGTATGAGGATAAATGCACCAAAACCCACCCAAAATTCAATCCATGGAGAAATTAGATATGTTTCTTTCAGTTGTTTCAAAAGTACTTTAACTTTATCTTTAAAGGTTTTTGTTGATGGCTGTGTTTTTGATTCAGTGAAGCCTTCAGAGGAATCATCGAAGTTTATGAAGTAGCCGGATGTAGTTCTGTCAATTGTTCCAATTACTTCAGGATTACTGTTTCTTGCATAGTCGTTTGTTACTTCATTATAGATTGGTGTGTCTCTGCTAAATGTTTTTATTTGGGTTTTCAGAGGTCTAAGTTCCATTGCATTGTTGCATAGTCCTTGTTGTAGTTCTGTAGGCGTTTCGAATGTGATTAGCCTCTTAGATTGAACCTCTGTGTTAGTAGCAAATCTTGGTGTTCTACTACTTCTCGGGAGTCCACTTGGCCTACTATTTGTTATCGGCCACATGTTGTGGTTTTACCAGGTCGATGGATACAACTCGGTTCTCCTTTTTACCAGCAAGCGGCGGTAGTACAACTGATCTTGTCCCGTTGACAGACAAGACAGGAACTGCTTTTCTGTAAGAAGGCCCAAATTCCTTCTTTACCGCGATCTTTTCTCTGACTAGATCCCCGACTTTTGGACTCCAGACAAGTCTTGCTGGGACAGGTGGTGATTCTTCAGTGGTTGTTGGCTGCTGTTTCAACTTTATGTTGCTCAGGTCTTTTCTTGTTTCGTTTAAGTCCTGCAAAACAGCCAAACGATCTTTGATATCAAAGCTTTTTTCCTTCACCACTGAAGTCTGACTGTCGAGATCTAAGACTAACATCCTAGTTCCAAATAATAATTCGTACGGACTGAATCCCTTCAGAGAATTTCTTGGCAAGTTATTTAGACTACGTTGGACACTTATTAGATGTTTGACCCACCCAGCTCCCGAACCTAATATCCTTTCTGTTATAGATAGCTTTATGCCTTGGTTTTTTCTTTACACCATCCCGTATCCCTCAGGAAGGAAGTGATAAGAGTCCCGCTGTGCTATGCTCACTTGGCCATGTTTCCCCTCAGGCTGGAGGGCCAGATTGAAAACAATGGTCAAACGTAGCATGCTCTTAGCGTATATGCCATTTAGACTCGCAAATCTTTGTATAACAGTCCAGACGTCAGCCGAGTGCTGATGATCTACATTATAAGTGGAAACTAGCCTGTATATGTTAATCGGACGCTTTGCTTCTTACTGTTGGTCTTTTCTGGAGTGAAACGACACGGTATTACACCGTTTCTCTCACCACTGCGATTTCTGTTACAGTTTGGGCAGTTCTTTACAAAAATGGTATGATGCAGGCTCATGCCTGGCCACCAGTACCTTGATTGTAATTCTTCCAGAGAATCTTTTAGTTTGAGGTGTCTGAGACCCTCGCCCATATGTGCGTCTGCTATTAACAAGTTTCTCCTGTCCATGTTTGGAATCACTCTATCCCCCACTCCAGGGATTCGAGCAAAAGTGACGGAGTTTGCATCGATTAGGTATGTATAATTGAGTGGATAGTTGATCGGTAGCGCTGAGCAGTCGCCTTTTGATGACGTTTTCACCGCCAGTATTGTTTCACCGTCAATATACTTCACGGTACGCTTTTTTCGAGCTACGGAAGCCGATTTAGTTGCTACCGCTGTGGCTGTCTCAGCCAATGAATTCCCTGCAACGTGAACGCCATCACGCTGATGACTCAGTGAGTGTGTCACGTGAGTCTTTGGTAGTTCTTTTTGTAAAAGAGCTATTTGTTCCCAAAGCAGTTTTTGCTTTATTGTTGCACCCGTGTCATCTTTGTAACTGTTTTGAATCCATGTCTGCAAAACGTTGATATATAATTTGACGCAGTAATATGAATCGGACACTATAAGTGTCGGGAATTCGCGATCCGCATTATCTAGCGCCATTTTCAATGCTATTATTTCAGTCTGTTGTTCTGAATTAGTTTCTACTGAGTGTGTTTTTGTTAATAAAGGTCTTAGTTTACCTCCGCGCCACACTTCTTTTGTAATCTCACATGTTGGGTTGTATGCTTGTTCTCCCCAGACGGAGGGTTGAGCATGTCCGTCTGTATAGATTACACAAGCGTATTGTCGTAAGGGCAGAATGTCGATAGGCAGAGGGAATGTTCTTTCATATTCTAGATTTTTCAAATCCTTTAGTTCTGGATCAAAGTAGTAGTATACTTTGTCCGTTGTAATTGAATTCACCCATTGTATCCATTCCGGATTCAATGTTGTTGTTGGTAAATTACACGGTGTTGTTAATGCCTCAAAGGCTGATTCTGCTGTTCTGACTGTGATGTGTCTACCGTCCGCTTGATCTTTTTCTCTAGCTATTGCGGTTTGAACTGCATGAACAATGTTTTCCTTAACGCTGAATTTCTTTTCAGCTTCTGTGTACAAGTGTGATTTGAATGCAATTGGTACCTTTTCTCCCTCATTAGAGGTCAGGTATGTGAATCCGCATCTTCCTGGGATGACTCGAATCACAAGATTGCGTGTGTTATCACGTGTTTCTAATTTTGTTTTAATTAACATGTCTGTTTGTAAGGATCTCAAAATTTCTGTGTGTGTTTGAGTCCAATTGGTTCTTTTAAAATCTGGTTTTATTAGATCATAAAGGGGTTTGACCCTTTCTGCGTAATTTGCAATGTATGTTCTTCCGAAATTTAGGAAGCCTAGAATTGACTGTAGGTTTTTTAGTGTTCTAGGTGCTTGGAGTACGGCACATTTCTCTAGGAAATTGTCAGCCAGGCTTTTGCCTTCACTTGATAATTCGTATCCTAAGAACAGGACTGTTAGATGGGCAATTCTGGATTTTTTAAAGTTGAATTTGTAACCCTCTGCTGCGAACCCAAGTATTATGGTGTTCACTCTCTTCAAGTGAGTATCCAAGTCATCATCTGTTAAGTATATGTCGTCGACATAAGATAATGCTTCGTCATCATATGTTTGTAGTAATTCTGTTACTCTCGCTGAGAATACCCCTGGGCTATTCTTGTACCCCTGGGCTAACCGACAGAATTGTTTTTGAGTGCCGTTTATTGAGAATGCAGACAAATATCTGCTCTCTGGTGCTATGTTTTGACAAAAGAATCCATTAGAGATGTCTAATGTTGTTTTGTATTTTTTGCGCACTATGTTATTCATTAGTGCAGCACTATGCGAGTTTTGCACAGCAAAAGTCTTGCAACATGAGTTAAGGTGTCGGTAATCCAAAACTAGACGATATGAATTGTCTGGTTTGGAGACCGGAAACAAAGGGTTGTTCATTTGTGAGGTGCAAGTTTCAATCACCCCCTGGTATTCTAATTGATCTAGGATTTCTTTTACCTGTTTTTTAGCTTCTTGCTTAATTGGGTACTGTCTTTGTGCAGTAGGTTGTGATTTTAACTGGATTTTGTGAGGAGGAGAGTCCTCATCCCATCCTACATGATTTTTATATAAAGCAGGAGCTTGAGCTACTGCCCACTTTCTGGCAAGTGTGTATTTTTTATGAATTGGGATATGATTTGAGAAGGCAGGCATAATTATTTCTTCGCCATGAGGGCACTCCCTGACAAACTCTGGTGGCCAGTCTTTTTCAGCTAGACGGATGTCATAGCCCTTGGAGAGATTATCCCAAAATAGTCCCCTTATTTTTCTAGTCTTATCCCCTTCTATACGTAAAGTTATTTCATATATTTTGTGAGGTTTGCTAACTCTGGTGTCTGCAGTTTCCACTTGAAGATATTCATTCGTGTCCACTGTCTCCAGAAGATTCATAAGGACTTTGCGAGCTATGCTCACTTCTGCTGCGCTGTCTAGCATTGTCTGAGCCCATTCTCCGTTTTTCAGTTGTGTCCTCAGTATTCTCGGCATTGTTAACTACCTTGATACTGGCTACCTTCTTTTTTGGAAATTGTAATTTCTTTTTAGATGAGCAGGTTCCTTGTCTTTGGACTTGGCGTGCTCTTCTCTTTGTTCTGATCGTCCTCTTCTTTCCGATTTCTGCGAGGAAGTCTGAAAAGATTGAGAGGGACGTGTATCAAAATCTTGATATCTATCAGGCTTCTTTATATTATCCCTATTTCTAAGGTTATATCTTTTCCCAGAGGGGTCACTTTGGGGTGACCTGTGTCTTTGGTTCGGAGATTTTTCTCTTCGCCGAGGAGACCTTCCTCTGGACTGGAATTTCTTTTCTTTAGGATTGGATTGTTTGTTTCCATCCCAGCTCTTCTTTTGTGATGTTGAATTATTATTAAAAAATATTTTTTCAGGACTTTCAATCAGTTGTGGTTTTACTGGTATTCCACCTAAACTATCTCTACCTAGTTCCTCATAGGATTTTTCTATAATTCTGGCAATTTCAGCTGGTTGGTCTGCTATATTTGTCTCCTTTAACCTCTGGCGGATCGCCACGTTTGCTGCTTCTCCCTTTATGTTGGCTAATAATATAGCCGAGACCTGCTTGAAGTCTTTTAGTAATTTCATACCAAGAGTTAAAGCGGGTTCTGGACCGTATTCGTCTTGAATTTGTTTTAGCACATCTGGTATTACTGAAATGGATGGAACACCGTGCGTTTTTGTGTAGATGGAAGCAAAGACTGTACCCCAAGTGTCACAGTCCTCCACGTGTGGTGCGATTCCCATTGGAAGACAGATAGTCAGAATCCTGTGTTTTTCTAACGGGGTGGTGTCTGGAAACACCGCCTCTATTTGGGTGATTTTTTGTGCTAACCAGAATGGTATTTGTTCCCGTTTAGCTGGTACTTTACCTAGGCAGGATTGTATATTCTGTGGTGTAATTTTATTTGTGTTCCCCTGGTGAGGGGTCAGCTGTGGAATTTTTATTGCTGGTTGAATTGTTGAAGTCCGCATCACATATTGGACTAATTGTCTATGTAATTTTATTAATTGTTTTAGCTATGTTAAAAGCTCTGGTGCAGGCATTCTTTCGATGTCTGGATGTGGTGTGTATCCGGCTAGGACCGGCCACGTTGCTCCTGGTCTACCTAAGGGACCGAGCCTGGTGATGTGATTATTATGTTTTAGGGCGCCATTAAATAAGAGCAGATGCTCTTGAAATTTAAGTGGTACTTCCACCTCCTCGAAAGGAGTGTACTCATTAGGAGGGTCCTCTGTTTTGTAATAGTGGAAGTACTTTGTTACAGCATTTGCTGCTGGAAAACGTATCCATGAATAATATACCTCTGTCTGCCGATATTCGTGTGCCTCAATCACGAATATGACTGTGCCACCTCTAGGTGTCAGTCCATTTTCTATAAGTTTTAAAGTTATAGATTTCCTCTTGATGACCGGGATGAGTATTATATCCGGGTCTGTGTCTTGCAGTGCATTATCAGCTGCTGCGAGTTCAGTTGCTATCCTAACTGTCTCTCTTTCTTCATCACTGTCTCCCATTTTACCGACAGGAAGGTTATTTAGTTTGTTTGCAGATCAGGTTTCTTATGGAAACAAAGATTAGATGCACAATATTTTGGAACAGTGTATCCTTCAACGTTGACTAAACCAAGAACCATACATAGGAGTTTCCTCCTGCGAGGCCTGGCGGATATTACCTTTCACCCACTCCAGACGTCTTTGGAGTATTATGGGAAAAAGGGGTCTGAGTGAAAAAGCACGACTGAGTTACTCTAAATATCTTACGTTAGTTTTATCGCCCTTCCAAACGCGTTGGGCGCCATGTAGTGTAGTTCCTATTATCCCAATAGGCTCTGCGCATTGGAATAATACCTTCAATAGTATAGGCCTAGACCAGACGTTAACTAGGTCTACTACTGTCGATATTAGACTTAAAGTTTTGGGTTTTGCCAGCTAGCTCAGAGTTCACTAGAAACGTTCTCGAATAGGCAAGGAGGAGTTGAACCTCCCTGGATAGACAAGAAGGGATTTAGTTTCTGACAACCATAGAACATGACAACTTTGCTCTCCCCTAATCAAGAGTGTATCTCTAGAGTCGTGTGAAAACAAAAGACGACTTATTTTACTCAGTCAGTACGTGCATTCTTAGTCTCACCAGATTGTAGAGAAAAGGAAGAGACGGGCGTGTTCAATAAAAGATGTTATTTATTGATCAGTCTCTTTTCTCATACAAGAGAAATGGATCGATATTATTGCAATACTTATGGTTAAGTAAAGTGCATACAATAAAAGCAGAAGTATAAAATAATACTGTAAAAACATTGATATGGTTTCTAAGCCATATGATGGTTTAAAATGAATAAAATGAATACATACACATTTACATTTGACTAATCGTACTCAACTGGTGTTTCTAACTACGCCTACCCCGTGTACCTGACCTAAGCCTAATACGTGGGCGGGAATAGAAAGTTACAGTTTAAGTTAAGTTTGTTTTGCCAAGTGACTGACTAGAGAATTCTCTGCAAGGGGTTATTCAGTTCTGTACCTGGAATCTAGGATGAATGAGGGATGGTATCTCTCGTCTCTGGTCTCGATATTCCAGGCTGCCTGCGAGGGCTACCCGGAAGCGCCGGAGCTGGATTTCTCGGCAGGAGAAAAGGCAGCTTCTCGTTCTCAGCGCGTCAGGAAGGCGGGGCTGCGCCAGCGGGGTCTGCTCTGCTCTGGGCTTCGGCAAGTCTGGCTGCTCCGATCTCGTCACCACCGCGTGTCTTTGCATAGGGCAATATCGGTAATATTTATACCTTTAAGGTGCCGAGATTGACGTAAGGATGGACATAGATACGTCAATAAGGATGTCATACGACCTGGTCGTTAGCACATTCTTTTGCTGAAGTTCTCGGTGAAATCAAAACAATGGCCGCAGGGTTTTTCCCAGGTTGTCATAGGTTTGATTTGTTTTGAGAACTCCGTATGCCTTATCAGGGGCTGGAGGAATATCGCTTGTCTAATTAGATGGCAAGCGTTATGACCTAATCAGATAACACGTTCCTGTGCCGTAGTGTGGCTTTATCAGATAACGGTTCCTGCATCATGGGGGTTTTCTGCCTCATGGGATGGCTGCTAGTTAACTTGTTAACCAGAATAGGGTCAGGAATAGGGGGATCGATACAGAACCTATAGGAATACATCACAGTGCCACTCAGCCACGCAGTGCCACTCTTAACCACAAGCATGTCTGTGTACTCCCTCCAGCTGGACCCCAGCATATCCGTGTACTCTTTAACAATCACACACACATGCAAATTTGCAACCCCACTCACCCACGCAACGCCACTCAGCCGTGCAACGCCACTCATTCACAAAACGCCACTCACTCACGCAATGCAACTCATACAGCGCAACTCTCACCCACAACAGGCACACACACATCAACAGCCATCAGTGCACACTTTCACCAGGCATACACACCACCGGACGACAATACACACAAGTGTACATCAAAGTCATACAATGTACATGCTGTATTACAATGACCTGTTATCTATCAAAGGTTAATGACATGCACAGTGGTCAGCCTAAAGATAAAAAGTACAAAACAATATCACAATACGTTCAGGTACTGTACTTCAACATAATTTAAGGTAGTCCAAACAGAAGGTGTCACATTTCCACTAATTAACACTATTAGCATTGTAAATGCAAAAGTTAGAATTTTCCACAAGTTAAAATAAAAAAATAAAAACTTTGTCATTTACAATAATAATCCCTCAAACTTTACTAATGCGAGCCCTATTGCATTGCAAATGCTTGTTTAAATTTACTGTTTCAACATGACCAAAGGCCATTTTAGGAAGGTAATTTAAAAACTAATAATTAAAGTGCACAGGAGCACCAATGGCAAGGCAGACAAGCATTAGCAAAGCCAGTAGGTCAAGACATGTGTTTTGATGGTGAGAACATTTAGCTTTGCCACTGTTCATTTATGCAATCATGCCTTTGTGGTTGGGTATTGGTGGGTTTAGTGCAAGTATACTAAAGCTAAATTTCATCACAGAAAGGGTCTATTTGAAAGGGATTTTGGTAGAAAAGGGAAAATATGTAAGGGGACTCTTGGGGCAGGTAGATTTTGGATTTAGTCCCCATGTATATTCCAATAAAATATCAGATGATACTACCTAAATCTCTTGCACATACTATTTCTTTTTTATATTGCGGTCTGCTAACCACTCCTTCAGTTTCAAAGTGACTAGCTCATATTGGACCTTCTTCACACCATATTGCCTAAATTTGCCCTCTTCCCCATGGAAGCGTAGTATATTACTTTGGTGTAGAGTGGGATGAAGTGCAGTAGAGTGGAGTATAGTTGAGTGGAGTACAATGGAGTGGAGTAGTGTTTGAGTAGAGTGGTGTGTCATAAACTATAGTACTGTGTTATACAATAGAGTGTAGTGGGGTGTCGTACAGTAATGGAAAGTGATGTAGACTACAGTAGAGTGGTATACAGTCTAGTTGATTTTGTAAAGTGGAGCGCTGTTCAGTACAGTGTTGTATAGTGTGATACTTTGGATTGGCATACAAAGTTATAGAATACAATGGCATTGGTGTAGAGTGGAGTAGCGTACAATGGGGTAGAGTGGAGTACTGTGTCATTGTAGAGTGGAGTAAAGTGGGGTGCAATGGCATACAAAGAGTTGCGTCCAGTGTCATATAGTGGACTAATACAATGGAGTAGTGCTGTACAGTGGCATATTAAATAGCACAGTGTTGTGGAGTGAAGGGGCATAGACAGTAGTAAAGTGTCAGAGAGTGGCATACAGTGTTGTAGGGCCAAGTTGCATAGAGTATAGTAGTGTTTGAAACGGTGGCGCTGCGTGGAGTGGATTATTGTATAGTAGCATAGGGCGAGGTAAAGTCTTGTACAGTGGAGAAGAGGCGAGTGAAGTAACGTAGTTTAGAGTAAAGTACAATAGAGTTTATTGGTGTGTCGTAGAGTGGCATAGAGTGTACTAGCGTAGTATAGGTAGTAAACTGTTATAAATCGAAGTGGGGTCTCATACAGTAGAGTGGAGTATGGTGTCATATCCAAAAGTGTTGTATAGTGGAATAGAGTGTGGTACATTGGAGTGTACGGGCATAGAGTGGAGTATAGAGTTAAACAGAGGAGTGTACAGGGATAGAGTGGAGTAGAATGTCAGAGTTCCATGAAGAGTGGTAGACGTTTATAGAGTGAAGTTATATAGAGTGAAGGAGTGTGTCAAATAATGTAGCGGCGTAAAGAGGATTACCGTGAAGCAGAGTAGAATTCTCTGGTATAGTGTACAGTGGAATACTGTACAGTGGAGTGTAGAAGAGTGGAGTGGCATTAAGTGGAAAACTGAAGAGTGGAGTGGCATAGACTGGAGTAGTGTAGAGTGGATTAGCATAGAGTGGTTGGCATACATTGAAGTGGCAAAGCATAGAGTTGAGGAAACTGTCACTCACTGGAGTGGTGTCTCATATTGTACAGTGGAGAGCTGTGTCATACAGTGTTGGAAATTGTTGTGGAGTAGAGTGTTGTACAGTAGAGTGTACAGGCAAAGAATCAAGTGTAACTTTTGACTGTGGAGTGTACAGGGATAGAGTGGAGTAGAGGCTAGGTAAGTGGCATAAAGTGGATCTGGGTTTTGTAGAGTGAAGTTGCATACAGCAGAGTGGCATAAAATGGAACAGAGTGGAGTGGTGTAGACTGGAGTGGTGTACAGTGTAGTAGAATAAAGTCTAATAGTATATAGAGGAGTAGTGGACACTGCAGTGACATACAGTGAAGTGGTGGCGACAAGAGTCCCATGCACTGTAATTGGGTATAGTGCAATAGCACACAGTGGGGTGGTGTCCAATGTAATGGCGTAGAATGGAGTGGGGTAGAGTGAAGTGGCATACACTGGTGTGGCATAAAGTAGAGAGGCATACAGTGGAATAGCATAGAGTGTAGTGACATACAGTGGAATGGCATATAGTGGAATAGCATATACTGGATTAGCATATAGCGGAGTGGCATTCAGTGGAGTGGGATACACTGAAGAGGCATAAAGTGGAGGCGCATACAGTGTAATAGCGTAGAGTGTACTGGCATAGAGTGGAGTTGTGTAAAGTGCAATAGCGTAGAGTGGAGTGGCATACAGCGGAGTGTGGTACAGTGGAGTGACGGAGTGTAATTGTGTATAGTGGATTACCGTACAGTGGAGTGGCGTGTAATAGAGTGGTGTAGATTGGAGTGGCGTTCAGTGGTGGGGGGTAGAGCATACAGTGGAGTGGTGTACATTGGAATGGGGTCCAATTGAATAGCGTAGAATGAAGTGGGCAGAGCGGAGTGCCATTCACTGGAGTGGCATAGAGTGGAGTAGCGATCAGTGGAGTGGTATACAGAAAAATAGCACAAGTGGAGTGACATACAGTGGAATGGCATAGAATGGAATAGCATATACTGGAGTAGTATACAGCAGAGTGGCATAAAATGGAGTGGCATACACTGAAGAGTTGTAAAGAAGAGTTGCATAAAGTGTAATAGCATAGAGTGGACTGGCGTAGAGTGGAGTTGTGTGTATTGTAATACCGTGGAGTGGAGTACAGCGGAGTGTTGCAGAGTGGAGTGGCTTAGTGTAATACTCATACTGGAGTAGTGTGCAGTGGAGTAGCGTATAATAGAGTGGTGTAGGCTGGAGTGGCGTACAGTGGCGTAGGGTGATGTACAATGGCATACAATGGTGTGGAGTATATTGGAGTGGGGTCTAATCGAATAGCGTAGAATGAAGTAGCATAGAGTGGAGTGCTATACACTGCAGTGGCATTCAGTGGAGTAGCATACAGTAGAGTGACATACAGTGGAACAGCGTACAGTAGACTGTTGTAGAGTGGAGTGGCATAATGCGGAATAGGGTAGAGTGGAGTGCCGTACAGCAGACTAGAGTTGAGTAGAATAGTGCATAGTGGAGTACCATCCAGTGGATGGCGGACAGTGGAGTGACAAACTGGAGTGCCATACAGTGGCGCTGCATACAATGTAATACAGTAGAGTGGAGTGGTGTAGAGTGCAATCTCGTACAGTCAAGAGGAGTAGAGTGGAGGGGCGTAGAGTGGATTAGAGTATAGTGGAGTGGCTGCAGTGGCATGGCATACAGATGTATGTGAAAATTCAGCAGCAAAGTAGATTATGGTGTGCAGAGTAATATGACAGCTAATTGAGCTGCCTTGCGTTTCTCGAGATTTATCAGTCAACGCAAGCCACCCACTGCATTGCGCATGCGACACCATGAGTGACGCAAGGGCACCACAATCCAATAACCCAGCTAGGCCTTACTTATATTTTGGGCCATTGTATACTATGATAACTTTGAGGTATACCATGATAGATAGCCATGACAAGCCAGTATATAATTGGTTAATAGCTGTTTTTAGAGACCGAAAATCAGCCATATTGTTTTACTGCACTTTGTGCTCTGTTCAGTGCTAGGGCCTTAGATATAGGTAAGTACATTTTTTATTCTTCTGTTTTTGATAACTCAAAGTTTAATTCTCTTTTTAACGATTTGATGATTATTTATTGTCTTAATATTTCGTGCTTGTATGTATTTTATGTGCACTTTTATGGTCTATGACCGAAATAAAGTTATCAAATGAATGGTAAGTAGTAGGTCCGTACTATTACCACTTTATTAAAATGGTAATAGGTAGGTAAATCTAATTATATTTTGTTATATATTTTTAATAAGTTTACAGCCATGTACCCTGGTAGTTACACAAATATTTTTGAAATTCTGCAAAAGTACTGAGGTGACATATCACTAAGTTTAAATGCTTTTTACCTTGATTCCAATGCATTCAGCCGTTTTCACGCTGAATAGATCTAAAAAAAAATACAATACAATAGTCTATGGAAAATGCATTGTTGGAAAAACACATTTTGGGACCCCCTTTTTATCTTTGCACTCCCTTAGCCCTTCACCACAAAAATGTACATCATCTCAAAATGTATAAAATGCTATAGGTCTGGAAAGTGTTGTTGTGATTCGTCAAACGGGTGGATAGTTATTAGAGAGCTATTATCTGAGGAATTCCGATCTTTGGGAATACTTAATCATAACTACTGAGAGGCACTCTGGTTTAAAAGGATATGTTTTTCTTTATATATTGTATTTGTTAGGTATTTATTTATTGGTTAACATAATCAAGTTACCATAAATGTGTATTTTAGTTGTTCATATAGTAATTTTGAACTCTACATATCCACTGTAGTTTTTTTTTCGTGTTTCCTTGCTACTTTTAGTAGGATGGTGCTACATATGAAGCTCAAAGTGAATGAATGGTATTGTTATAAAATTGAAGATTATTATTTTTCCCAGTGGCCAATTATCATGCTATTCAAATAGCAGTTTTTGTGGCTCACTGCTAGGTCGATATTTTCAATTTTTTGCACAGGGGTGCATAAGAAAGATGACTTTTGTTTGGCGTGTTGGGCACGTTTTATTTTGTGAGGCAGACAGCATGCAAAGAAAATGTATGTAGATTGAGATCTATTCTATTTGTTATGTATTTGTTTATAGGTTTCCATTAGCATATGACCATAAATGAGTCTTTCAATTGTTTATGTAGTAAATCTGAGTAGTATCGTGCTCCAAGATATGACTAAGTTGGAGAACCTTATTAGTTGAAAAATACTTACTCTACTTACCAGAACTACCCCACAGAATCATCTACACCCTATAACATGTAATACTGCCAAATTTCATAAAAACCAAGCTGACAGTTTTTGCGCTATGCAAAATACAAATATCTATGGAAAATGCCCCCTTTTTTCTCTGCATCAGAGCAAAACTTTCAGTCCTCCCAAAATGAAATGGGGGCAGCAGTCTGCAAAGTTTCATACACATTTGTCGAACAAGTGCAAAGTTATTAACGGGCAAAAATAAAAAAAATCCCTTTCTCCGATATATCCATACACAGACACACACACAAAAATACATACACATTTGTTACCCAATGGCAGTCACCACGGAGTGGTTATAGTTATGGCTAACAAAGGAGGGACTTCGAGCACATCAAGATCCATCATACGTGCTCCAGATAATCTAATAAATGTACGTGGGGTATGAGGGTGCCTATCGGGCATTGCAGCGACGGCCCGATGAGAAGCAAACGCCCTATGATGAAGCATGAAACCTATTCAGGTGTGTGAGGGCATTTGATTCTTGCAGGGTCATGCCCACTGCCTACCCTACAGAATAGTCATTGACCCACAGACACTCATTCTTCTTTAGGAACTGAATACTCTACATACATTTATTAGTTATAGTTATGACCACATTTCCATAGGGAAAGTATTTTTTGGTTTGCCCATTACTTTGATGCAGTTTAATATATCTTCATGACATTTTCCTCCTCCACTACCACCTCCCTGCTCCTGCTCCCCAAACAAATGTTCTTCCACATCAGCTCCTGTTTCACAGTGCTCCATCAAAAAGGAGCCAAGAAAAAGGAGTGATTCCAAAATGAGGTTTCCCAATTCATTTTTCTTTAGGAAAATGTGGACACATCTGCAGCCCTAACAGCTGAACAAAATGACACCAAATTTGGCAGAAAGCAAAACCGTGGTCCAGAAAATGTGCTTTTTGTGATTTGGTGTAGTTACGTTTGGTAATGTCAGAGAAATTAAGGTTTAAATATGTAGATATTTCACGTCATGAAGGATCAATGGAGCCAAAGTGCATCACAAGATAAGATCTCATGAGTTGCCATCACATCAATAAATCTTGGGACTCAGGGACTAAGTTCCCTTCCCTTGAATTTAAAAATAAAAGGAGATATTAGGGGACAGGGTCGGGATACTCTGCCCCCCTCATGTGAGTGAGTAGGCTGGGGTGGGGAGGGGGATCCCTCCTGGGGCCAAAAACTGCATCTTTTATTATTTTTTTCCCTTAATCTGCACCTTGGGTGTGCGTCTCCGATACAAAAGATTCCAAACGAAATGTCTGTCTCCTGCCTCTTGTTAAAATAACCCCTGGGGTGAGCCAAGACTCGAGTGGGTGGCACATTAGCATTTTAAAAGGGGGATGTGTACCCCCTCATCCCATGCCTCTAAGAGGCAGAGAAGAGTGCATCCCCCCCAAGGCTGATACAATAAAAATAAGGGGGGCATCCTCTTCGAGCCCAGGCTGATAAATTATATTTAAGGGAGGGGTGTGTGCAGCCGCTTCCCCAAGAAGGTCCTACGGGAACCATCTCTGCGACAAAAAATTCTATTAAGGGGAGGGATCTTGCTCCACAAGCTGAAGATCAGCCCTGAGCACCCCATTTCCTGGGGCACAGTACAGAAGCACTGTCACAGGTACCACAGCCCACAGGACACCACGTGATCTAATTGCCTGGCCCTCTTAAGATGGCTGCTAGACAAGCGCGCAGCGACGGCGCGCAGCGGGTGCGCCGTAGGGGCGCCGGAGGTGCGCCAGAGGTAAATGTAAATGTAAATGTATTTCGATTTATATAGCGCACGAATCACCCAGGGGTCTCAAGGCGCTTGCTTAGGGAACCCGTCCTGGTATTCCCCTGTGAGATACCCCGGCAGGGTATTCACAAGGTGAAAGCCAGGCATCCCGCCGCGAGGGGCCGTAGTGGAGATTAAGCAAGCTATTGCCCAGAGTCGCAGAGTGTGACCCCGTGAGTCGAGTAGGCACCGGAGCGAGAATTGTCGAGTCCGTGGAATTTTTGAGCCCGAGACCCGCCGAGGCGGGGAATCGAACCCTGGTCCACGGCTGATCTCAGCTTCTGGGTCTGCCGCCTCTAACCACTGAGCCACGCTTCTCCGGTAAGGCCGTTTGCGCCCGTTCGCGCAACGGACGCGCCGGGGGCCGGTCTCCCTGGACTACCATCTCAGGGGACCATTACTTATACTCGAGATGAGCTCTTAGGCATTAACATCACTCCCCCGTTAGGAGGACTAGCAGCGGCTGTGTAGAAGCAGACGGATTTGTACAGATGTGGTCTCTTAAATGTGAGATCGCTGTGCTTGCATCACGGGGATATTGCCTTCATGATCGACTGCCATGAGTTAGATATTCTACTCATGACAGAGACATGGACAAGCTCGGACTGCGTAGTAGAGTTGGGATTGGCCTGCCCCTCCGGATACAAAATTAGGCACATCCCCCGGATCGGTTCTAGAGGAGGAGGACTGGGTTTGATTTTCAGAGAATCAATAGACCTATCCCTGATTGACATCAAGACTATACCCGGGTGTGAACTACTGGCCTTCTCCCTGAATGGTCAGGGGGGCGCTCTATTTACGGGTCTGCTCTGCTATAGACCTCCATCTAGCCCTATTTCAGCTGTGGCAGGGCTGATTGAGCTTATTCTTGACCTATCCACCTCACATTCAAGGCTTATGATATTGGGAGATTTTAACCTCTGGGCAGGCGGCTCCGGAGATACTGCGCTCACAGATCTAACCCAGACCTGTTCGAGTATTCAGTTGCAGCAGCTAGTTCTTACTCCTACCCATGTAAAGGGCCATATACTGGATCTAGTTTTTGCAGATCCAGAGTACCTAACTGTACGGAACATCTTGCCACAATGCTGGACAGATCATACGCTAGTGTTCTTCTCCCTTACGCCCAAGGTGGGGCGGGGGAAAAATAGGAACCTAGCGGGGGTCAAATGTAGCAGACAATGGTCTAAACTCCTGAATCAGTCTCCTCTACCTCTGTTACTTTCTGGGGTTTTCACCCTTGAGGAAAACGTAGACCTGAGCTACGAAAGACTAAACCAACGGATTGTGTCCTCATTAGATTCCTTGGCTCCTATACGGAAAATCAGAAACAGGCCGACTCCGGCTATGCCTTGGTTCTCCGAGGAGCTGTTCCAACTTAAACTCCAATGTAAGCGGGCCGAGCGTATCTGGAGAAAGCACTACTCGGACCCCGACCGGGTTCTTTACAAACAGGCCATGTCCATCTACAAAGCACAGATTAAAAGGGCAAAGGCCAGGTTTTTGGAAGAGTCGTTGCGGGTGGCAGTAAATAAATCACAGACTCTGTTCAAAATCGTGAAGGATCTGTCATGCCCTGCTACCACGGCCAATGTCATTCCCACATCCCAGTCTCTGTGTAACTCACTGGCGCAGGCCTTTGAGGATAAAATCGCAGCCAATTTAAACAATCTTGGCGTTACATCTAGCGGTAGTCCTCTAGAAGGCAATGAACTGCACCTTGAGTCTACTACAGAAATAACCCCTAGCTTTGCCAAGCTGGACTGTTTCCCATCTCCCACCTATGAGGAATGTATTCCCTTGGCTCACAGTGTGGCGTCGGGGTCTCCTTTGGACCCGCTTCCACATAAATACTGGAAGCTGTTCCAGGAAGAACTTTTTCCCCCGCTGCTTGCCATCTGTGATCAGTCCCTGGTTTCAGCACGGGTTCCAGACTGTTGGAAGCTGGCCGTGGTTTCCCCTCTTCTTAAGAAGGCTACCTTGGATCCGGTTTGCCCAGCCAACTATCGACCTATTTCCTTGCTCCCGTTTCCAATAAAAATCTTGGAAAAATGGGTTACAAAACATCTGTCGAAGTATCTGGAGACCGGGTCCTGTCTGGATGAGGTTCAATTCGGTTTTAGACCGGCTCACGGGACCGAATCAACGTTGGTGACTGTGTTAGACGATCTTAGGACGCGAGCCGACCATGGTAGAGCTGCCTTTTTAGTGCTGCTCGACATGTCGGCCGCGTTCGACACCGTCAACCACGAAATTCTGATTAAAAGGCTAGAGGAAGTGGGGGTGACAGGCCTTGCTCTGCAGTGGCTGACATCATACCTTGGAAATCGTCATCAGGTAGTGTCACTGCCTCCTTTCAAATCTGACATCAGGAAAGTGGAGCAAGGGGTCCCACAAGGGTCGGCCATCAGCCCTATCCTCTTTAACCTATATCTGCGGCCTTTAGTTGCGCTAATTAGATCGTTTGGCATAGCGGTGACGAATTACGCGGATGACACTCAACTTGTCTTCTCGCTTGAGGGCAAGGAAGCAGTGACGCTAGACACCTTCCACCGATGTATGCTCGCAACTGCTGATTGGCTAAATCAGAATTCGCTGCAGTTTAACAGCTCTAAGACAGAAGTCTTACACTGCACTACTGATCGCGTCCCTAGACCTCTTCCGCCGGACTTTTGGCCGCCTTCCTTTCAGAGCACGTCTGTGTCAGCTATTTCGGTCCGTAATCTGGGAGTGATGTTTGGGTCTAATCTCCAATTGGACGCAGCTGTTAGTAAAACCGTGAGTAACTGCATGGGATTACTTCGAATGTTGAGGAAGGTCCTTCCGATGCTCCATGTGGACAGCAGGCCAGAGGTGGTGAGAAGCATTATTGTAAGTCATTTGGACTACTGTAATGCCCTTTTTCTCGGAGCACCAGCTACCCTGATAGGAAAATTGCAACGGGTGCAAAATCTTGCAGCCAAATTAGCGCTAGACAGTCGTCGTTTTGACTCCTCATCCCAGGCACTAAGGGACCTCCACTGGTTACCGGTCCTTCAGCGGATTGATTTTAAATCGTTATGTATTGTATTCAGGGCTCTTCATGGACAAGGCCCAATGCCATTACAGAATATGTTTCATTGGTATACTCCGTCCAGATCCCTTCGCTCGGCTTCTGCCTACCTTGCTGTGGTGCCTAAAGTTCTGAGATCACGATTGGGTGGCCGATCTTTTAGCTTTACGGCAGCTAGGCTATGGAATGCTCTTCCACTGGGATTGAGAAGCACGAATGATCTCAATTCTTTTAAGAAAAACTTAAAAACCCATCTGTTTCCTAAGGCTGGGATACATTAGTTTCTTTTAATCAGCACGATGTGAAGCAGGTTCCTTTTAGTCAAAGCGCCAGGATACCCGTTGGGTGACAGACACGCGCTATAAAAGTATACCAATACAATACATACACCGCTATTTTCTACCTGAGAGAATGCAGGCATACCCTGCAACACTCTCCCGGGCAGAAAACCGAACTTTGCTTCCACTGGAGCAGTACAAAAATGCTGCTCCTGCCGGGGCAGGTGCAGAGGTATGGTGCAGCCTGCCTCCAGCACCCACCATACTGCTGATTCCCACCCCTCTCCACGGCACCCTAGAAAGTCACAATTGTGGTTGCCCTGTGGGCACCAGGTGACAAACCAAACATTATAAAAATGAACAAGGGAGACAGCTGTGACCAGGGGGGCCAAAACAAAATAAAGCTTGAGGGTGCTCCAGGTGGGCACCAGAGCACCCATCAAAAATAACAAAGTGGCAAGCTCCCGCTACAATTGTGACAACAGAGCCGGCCAGGGAAGTGGGGGAACTAGGGCTCCGCTGTGGCACCAATATTCAAAAAATATGTGGGCGCCCTGGGTCACCAAAAATAGGTTTTCTTTTTAAAAGAATAATAAATGAGAGACAGTGGCTGCTCATTTATTATTCACTGCCTCAGACAAGAATCACTCCTAATGCCCTTCAAGGGCTATTTGTTCACATTTTGTGATGCCCTGTTGGAAATTGCCCTTTTTGCAGGGTTATCCCCAAACTTTTCTGCTTCTTCCTCCTATTTTTTTCCTGACCTGTGGTTGTTGGCTTTAGGACTCTAGGCACTTTACCATTGCTGATCAGTGCTAAAGTGCATATGCTCTCTGTGTAAATTGTTATTGTGATTGGTTCTCCCTGATTGGCATATTTGTATTACCAGTAGGTCCCTAGTGCACTAAGTGTGACATGTCGAGTAAAACTTATGCAACTAGTGGGCTTGCAGCACTGAGTTTGCCACCCACATGAGTAGCCCTGAAAATATGTTTCAGGCCTGCCACTGAGGTGCCTGTGCACAGTTTGTTAACTGCCATGTCGACCTGGCCATTGCACCCCACTTGCCAGGCCTTACCCTTCCCTTTTCTTCCATTTAGGACACCCCTATGGTATGCCCAAGGTGCCCCCCTGGGCAGGGTGCTGTGTATGTGAAAGGTAGGACATGTACTAGTGTGTGTAACATGTCTTGATAGTAAAATAATGCCAGAATGGGGAATGCTTTGTAACATTTTACAAACATATCTTCCCATGGGGAAATAGAGAAAAATGGAGTTTGATACCCCTGAACTCAGAATTAAATCACACCTCTTTTAGTAAAGATGGTTTTTAAATTGTGTGTTTGAAAATAAGTGGCTATTTTCTTGTTCAACCTTCCTCTGTGCCTCTGCCTGTTTCTGCCTGTTTGTGGATTGACTGTCCAGGGCTCATCCCTCAGCCCGACGCTGTTCAACATCTACATAGCCCCCCTCGCACAAGTGGCCCACCAGCACAACCTCAACATCATCTCCCGTGCCAACGACACCCAGCTCATCCTCTCCCTCACCAAGGACCCACACACCGCCAAAACCAACCTCCACGAGGGAATAAAGGCCGTCGCCGACTGGATGAGGAACAGCCGTCTGAAGCTGAACTCGGACAAGACAGAGGTACTCATCCTCAGACCCACCCCCTCAGCCTGGCACGACTCCTGGTGGCCGACCACACTGAGAACAGCACCGACACCCACCGACCATGCACGCAACCTAGGATTCATCCTTGACTCCACCCCTCCATGGCCAAGCAGGTCAACGCCGTCTCCTCCTCCTGCTACAACACCCTCCGCATGCTCCGCAGGATCTACAAGTGGATCCCGACCAAAACAAGAAGAACAGTAACACATGCCCTCGTCAGCAGCAGACTGGGCTACGGCAGCACACTCTACGCAGGAATCCCAGCCAAACACCTACAATGACTACAACGCACCCAAAACGTCTCCTCCCGACTGATCGTCAATATCCCCCGCCGCAGCCCCCCACCCCCACCCCCCACCTGAGAGACCTACACTGGCTCCCCGTCGACAAGAGGATCACCTTCAAGCGCCTCACCCATGCACACAAAGCACTCCAAAACGCTGGACCAGCCTACCTTAACAGCAGACTCAGCTTCTACAGCCCCACGCGCCTGCTCCGCTCTGCCAGCCTCGCCCTCGCCACTGTCCCCCGCATCCAACGAACAACCTCCGGCGGCAGATCCTTCTCCTACCTCGCCGCCAAGACCTGGAACACCCTCCCTACCCACATACAGCAGACCCAAGACCTACTCGCCTTCAGAAGACTACTCAAGACCGGGCTCTTCGAGCAGTAGCAGCACCCCCTCCCCTCAGTGCCTTGAGACCCTCACGGGTAAGTAGCGCGCTCTACAAGTACTCTGATTGATTGATAGATTGACTGTCTGGCTTTGGAGTGACAGGTGCTGGGGAGTTGCAGTGGCCCCAGGAGTCTGGGTAGGCCTAATCTGCATTTGGAGCAGTGGGAGGAGTAGCACTTGCTCCTGAATAGAGCTGTGCTTGCCTTCCACAATGCAGGCTCCGCCTCCCTGTGGTGTGTCTGGGACCAAGGCCTACACTAACACAGGAAGTTGTAGTGCACTGGAATAGTGCCCACAAAACTGTTTTGAACTGGGCACAGAGCCCCTTGCACATCGAGAACAAAGTCATTTGGGGTATAAGTATCAGACCCAAAAACAGACTTTAGATAATTCCTGGAATTCAAGAGGAACCTACGCCAAGGAGAAGAGATGTAGAGACTGAGGAGAAGTATTGCCCTTGCTGTGTGTCTGGGGTTGGCCTGCAATTGCTGTTTCTGCCAAGGAAAGGAGAAGAACTTTGCTGTGTGCTGTGTTCCCTGTTTGAAGGAGGTCTCTAAGGGCCTCAAGTGAGTTGGCCTCCTGTTAAGAAGTCTCAGGGACACAAAGACTTCACTACCAGAGAGAAGAAACTCTAAGGACTACAGAAATCGACACATCGCTCTTGCGGCTGTTTTTCTGACACAACTTCGCAGCGCGAGAAGGATTTCAACGTATCGCCGTGCTGCAGCGAAAACCGTTGCCCCGCCCGACGTTGCTCCAAGAATCGGCGCATCGAGGGATGGCAGCTGAAGAGGACCAACGCAGCACGCAAAACGCCACCGCATTGATAGCCGACTCATCCCAAAGATCCACACATCGTACCTGCGCAACGCACTTCTCCGATGCATCACCTGCGGACCGGAACTGGCACGAACTATCAACGCATCACTCCCCATACAGAACAGAATCGACGCAACTTTCCTCTGTGTGCAGCGGGACTGTTGTTTCGCCTCCTTGGGGTCTCAGGAGTGTTGCATCTCTTTGTTTTCCGATGCTGCTGCTGTTTGGCTTGGTGAACTTTGACGCAACTACAGGTACTGTGGTGAAAAGTCAGGTATACATAGTTTTGTGAAACCTTTTGAAAGTCATATTGTTCACTGTGTATGTTGGATTTTGTCATTTCGGTCTTGTTAAGTTTAGATGAAGATATTTTATTTTTTTAAACTGGTGTGGTGTTCATTTGTGGTGTTTTCACTGTGTTACTGTGAGTATTGGTACAAATACTTTACACATTGCCTTCATGATAAGCCTGTCTGCTTGTGCCAAGCTACCAATGGGGTGAGGGGGGTTATCTGAAGTGTGTATCCCCCTTACCCTGACTAGAAGCAAGGGTCCCTATTTGGACAAAGGTAATTACCTCTGCCAACTGGAGAACCCAGTTTCTAACATGCCCCTAGAAGGAACAGTAGCACCACAAAACATTTTGTTTATGTTGTTGAGTGCTGGAGGGAGTGCAGCAGCCCCACAGCAAAATTACAAAAATAAAACAGTAACTCTCCTGGGTCATTAAATCCATGACCCGAGGAGAGTTTGCCAAATTTAAAAAGTCACTTCACGATGGTGCTCACATCTCTTCAGCTGGAGGGCAAAACTCCCTCATGGTTAGTTCTATGGCTGCAGTTTGTACCTTGAACAATGTTTTTAAAACGGTCAGTTATTTTGATGCTTTTTCATAATGTTTAGTAATGTTTAATAAGTATTATTATTATGACAATCACTTTTTAATGATTGCACTGTGTGAATAAATTTATCGCAAAGACCATACATATGATTTATGAATGAAGATATCCTGACACATTCATAAAGCTAATAACCAACTTTTTAATCTTTATTTCTGACCCTTTGACAAAGTCAGTAGATCTGTCTAACTTAAAAAGACACCCTTTAAATTCAAGTAACCAAAAAGTGATGGATGTTGAATTAATGTTAGCCAGTGGTAATTTGTTAGGGCTCTATGGATTGGGATGTAGCATTCTATCCATTACCTTGTTGTTGTTGCAGTTGATGCCCTTAGTGTGATGAGTATGCCTCAACGTAAATCCTGTGCTCACTATACCTGGCTATACCTGGCTGCTGAGCCCTTATCAGAGAAAACCTGTCCTACGTTGCTAGTATTTTGGTTCAGGGAGGAACTGGCTTGGCATTTCGGACTGAACTGTTACCACTGGAGAAAGGCCAAGACCGATTTGCATATGGCTGAATACAAACAGAGGTGGCATGGTGGGTGCGAAAGATAATCGATTGGTATGCAGCCCAAGGGATTGACAGTGGCTGAGATTAATTCAAGTATTTCATCCATTACCATGTTGTTGTTACCCTTTATATTCAGCAGTGAGCCCTTGCGGGGGTTTGAGCACCAGCCCTTGCACCCAATCCCCCACTGAGCATAGCTCTTACTCAGTGGGAGGTTGCGCAACAGTGGGTGGCTGTGAGTTGGGCTTCGCCACAAGCTAAACCCTGTAGCCAACCTCATACTGCACACAGCCGAAGGCCGTGCGTGGCGTGGTATTGGCTGCCCATGAGGGGCATTGCCACAAGCCATGCCCTGTGGTCAACCTTCAGCAGTGCACTGTTTGGGATGGCTGCTCAAGAGAGGCTGGACGAAGACCGTGGTGTTGGTGTTAAATATAAAAACGAATTTACGTGAAATAAACTAGATACTGACAGAAAAAAACACAAGCTAAAGGGATGTTATAGTTAGGTGAAAACATACAATTTTACGGTATTCATGGTGGGAGCTCAAGTTATAATTACTTTAGGGCACAAGTTATAGTTAGCTAAATGCTGTCACTAAAATATGGCTAAAGTGGGCTGACCTGCTGGCCCATGTTGTAGGATGGGGTGAGAATAATTTGAACAACAGTTAAGCAGACCATGAATGAAGAAGGTTGACCAGAAGCCCCCTGTGTATGTCTATATATGAAATAGGAGGTTGGCGAGACAGTTAAAGTGGTTTCTATGCCAGACCTACAATAGAGCAGCACATTATTAGTAAAGCGCCAAAAAGCCTCCTTCGGCTCTGCTCGCGAGCAGGTTCAAGTTCCATATTTTGTAACACAGCATTTTTTATCAAAATTTTCCTCTGATTTGCTCTCAAATATTGACTTTTATGTGCATGTTTTCATGTATCAGCTACTGAAGTGGACATTGCAAAACTCTGGGCACCATTTAATCTAATTAGGTTTCATGCACCTTCGGACTACAGTAAATATTAGTCAATTGATTTCTTACAATGGCAGGGTAGCACTGGCCTGTGGGCAATCTAGCAAGACCCAAAGGGCTGGCCAGCCAGAGAAAACAAGTGGCCCACAAACAGCCAGTTTTTTGGCTGTTTGTGGGCCACTTGTTTCCTCTGGTATTACCACAACCATTGCCTTCAACAAGCACAAATGCATGTAGTCTCACATATCTTGCAAAACACTTATACATCTTGTTTGTTCAAAATTGCCCTTATTTGCATATGTGAGCCACTTTTTAGCTATCTGGTTCACTAATGAGGGCCACTGTTATTTTGAAACCCAAGCCTATTTTCAGTCCTAGTTTGCCCCTGTACAATGGTAAAGGTCTACATTTTATGGTTACCGGTAAGCAGCACTTTCAGAGTCAGACATTCAAGCAGGGAATCAATTTTCCATGCATTGCTGTACTTCCAAGCTTATTTTAGTGAATGGGCCTGGAACTCCCAACAACATTTTTGAGGAATGCGAACAACAAGTTGCCTATCAGGCACTCCTAAAGATATAAAAAATCATTCATTTTCATTGTGTTACTACTCATGTAGAAAGTCATAGGTTTTTAAGTTGTTGATATGAATTATAGGCCTGTGGTCTGACCTGCAGTTTGTAGATTTGAGACCCACTAACTTTGTCCTATTCCTTAGATAATGCAAGAAACTAAAACAAGCATGTTTGGGAACACTGTTTGGTAAATGTTGGAAATTAACATCTTTCATTTGGTATTTCCCCAGATTTGTGCCTTGACTGTTTTGTTGGCCATAAAATTTTGTGCGATTTACCTCTGCTAAAAAGTGATAAAGTGCTTGTGCTCTCTACTTTAAACATGATGAAACTTGTATACACCTGATTGGCACATTTAGCTTACCTGTAAGTGTGCAGTATATGGCAGCAAGTGTACCATGGGCATGCACGTAAATGTCACCATTGGGTTCCAGAACACATTGTGCCACCCAGTACAGTGACACATCACAACTGTTTCTAGGCCTACCACTGTAGCCTGGCAGAGCAGTTAAAACTACAAATTCAGCCTGTCAAAATAAACTCTTTTTACAGGCCTAAATCTTCCTTTTAAATATTAGTAATTCACCCCTAAAGTAGGCCGTAGTACCCAGAAGGATATGTAAACATGTAGTGATTCACCTGCCCGACAGTGAAAAAGCCCAAAAAATATTTTCACTGTGGCAAGGCTTGCTGCTGCCATTGCAAAACAATGTACTGCATTATTACACCTTATAATGCAGATGTCAGTTTGGTAAGAGCTAGAAAAATAGTTCAAGGACTCATTTTAATAGTCAGACAAAATCCAATTTAATAGTAGAATCAGACTTTACCTAACTTTTAAGCAACAGGTAATTTAGGCCTGACTGGACCCTGCTGCTGGGCTATATCTGGAGCAAGTCTTGATCACCCCCGCCCACCCCCAACTGCTTTTCACAAAATCCTTAACTCTTGGCTGTGCTCAAACTGTACTCGTCATGCTAATCCCAAATATCTGGGACTTAGAAACCTTTTGCCATAATTTTATCTCAAGAACTGCTGAGAGACTGGAACCAACATGCAAAGCCAATCCGCCTAAGTTGCATCGCCACTGGGACGGAGTTTACAGCAGATCCCACTATGTTTTTCTTTGGTGCAGAAAATCCATTTCAGTGGCACTGTTGTAGAGCTGCATTCAATGACATTGCTTCCACTTCAACTACAGCCTGCAGACTTCTCCACTGAAGAAATCAGACTTCCATAAAAGTTTCTAAGTTTGAACATAAAGTGTGTCACAGGACCGAGCCGCCTCCTCTATTCGATAAACATCATGGCTTGTTTGGGCAGAAAATTTGAACTTTTGCCACCTTCTTCGACGCGTTCACCAAAACCTCAACCTTCAGCTCTCCATGGTCTACAAGCTCATCTTTGAATACAGCCTGCTGCCTTGTTCCACAGAAGAACCATGCTGCTCAAAATTTCTGAAGAAAAATCTGACCAGGACGTACGTTCCTGGTCCTTGGATCTGACCTGTAATCCATCATAGTTGGCCTTAACTTTCACCTTAAAGAAACGTTCTGCTCTTGTTGTATGCGTAATCAATTTGTTACTGACATATCTATGTTGGGGCAGTCAGGGGGTTCTGTTATCAATGGTATTGAGCGATGTGTCGGTGGGGGTGCTTATAGACAAACGGCTGAGAGGGGGAGCAGGAGTGTGCTTGGCTCTCATCCTCCCAGCTGATTGGCCTCTTGCATAGCTACGTCTATAAGAGGGTAGTGGAGGGATTCTGTTTTAAATGTTTTTTCCGCTTCTATTCTATGTTGAGGAATGGGGGGGCATTTGCTAATCCCTTACTTGTCCATTTATGGCCCACGTGGGATTGAGATACTGCCCAGGGGGAGGGGGGAGTTGCGTGTAGGGTCGGATTCAGTAGTTAAAGTTTGGCTTGGATGATTCATGCGGCTTTCATGTCAAAGGACCATGCAAGATGTACTGAATACGTCCCCTTCTTGGTGGTGTTTTATATATGTGGGGAGGCGAATGACACCTTTGTAAAATATGGCCGCCCCCATGAATAAATTGATTACCTGGAAAGTCTGAGGTGTGGCCACCCTTGAGAAGCAACAAAGAGTATTTGCATACATGAAACAAAATGGGGTGGCGATAGCATGCCTGCAGGATATGCGGGTATGGGGTAACTACATTCCATCCTTGGAGAGAAGTTAGAGGGGCCGAATCTATGCCACCTCCTAGTCTGGCTATGCACGAGGCACTCTCCTGTGTTGTTGATCCTAGGAGGTGTACCGAGCCGGCAAGCAAAACCCATATGGTGCCTCTGAGCAGCCTTAACAGACCCCTCCTTTGGGGCAATGGTCAGGGAAGCTTTGAAACATTGCTTCAAGGATAAGTGAAGGTATGCCCTGAGACTTCATACGGGATTTGGAGCCAGTTGGAACAAGACATCAAGACTCAGGTAGTTAAATTGGGTAAACTGGACACAACGCTTTCATTGGCCCCTATCAGGCTGTCTGAGTGGTGTGATACCCGTGAAGCTTTGCTGGAGAACCGGCGTAGGCAGGAAAAACATACACACATGGCTTACTGGCAAAGGCTACATATGGAAGGGGATAGGACAGGAACTTTACTAGCTTGACTGATTAGATGTGAGACCCCTGAGGTTCCTGTCCTGGAGTTATGTACAAATAATAGAGGCCTCCTATATAACCAAAGATCGATAAATTAGACATTTGCTGACCATCTCCATAGGATTATGAGGAACGTACGTTCCCTTCATGGGAGGAGGTGAGGAAATTTCTTGTTTCCCTCGAGCTCCCAAATCTCAAATCAGAGGCTGCGCAGGATTTGGATGTCCCGATTACCAAGAAAGAAATTCTCCTGACAACCGGACGTCTTAAATCCATCAAGAAACCTGGCACTGATGCGTTACCAGCAGAATTGTATAATAGGTTTTCAGTATTAATAGCAGACCGACTTTTGGAGGTCTACAATGAGGCGCTAGAGACCAACTCTTTACCGGGTTCCATGAGTGAACCCCTGGTAGTTATGATACCAAAGCCTAATGTTATGTTATGTTATGTTATAATGAGTTTATATAGTGCTCAGCTACTCCGAGAAGTGTCCCGGCGCTAGAAACCCAAGGCGGTACAAAGTGGAAAAGAGCAGACAGAGATCTACTGAACAAAGAGCCACGATTTAAGGTCCTTCCTGAACGCTGAAAGATTGTCATTCGTCCTCAGAGACTGAGGCAGGGCATTCCACATCTGTGGTGCCAGACGTTTAAAGGAGCGGCCGCCACAGCGAGCACGCCTAATAGCTGGCACAGAGGCCAAGGCCAAGGAAGATGACCTAAGTGACCTAGATGGCTGATAGAACTCTATCCGTTTACTGATGTACTTAGCACAAGTGCCGTGAAGTGCCTTGAAGGCCAAAGTGAGCGCTTTAAAGGCAATACGCTTTCTGATTGGAAGCCAGTGAAGAGTTTTTAAAAGATCACTGGCACTAGATCTCCGATGGAGGCCGAAGATGGCACGCGCGGCCGAGTTTTGGGCAGTTTGCAAACGTGTTAGGAGGAATTCCGGGAGGCCAAGGTACAGCAAATTGGCGTAATCCAGGCGAGAGCCTATCAATGCCTGCACAGTGATTCTTCTGTGGTCCAAAGATAGTAGGGGCAGGAATTTCCTAAGCATTTTTAGGAGGCCAAAGCATTTGCCTACTAGGCCAAGTACCAGAATTTTCAGGGTAAGGCTATTATCAATCTGCACTCCAAGATTTTTAGCCACCACAGAGTCGGCCGAGGGAGGACACATGGCCCCCGGCCACCAAGATTTCCACCTCAGGTTAGAGGGACACCCGAAGAAAAGCACCTCGGATTTATCAGAGTTGCACTTGAGGCTGTTTTGCTGAAACCAGTCAAACACAGCCTCAAGGCAGCCTCGGATGCTCTCTCCGTCAAAATCAGAGTCCCTGTTACAGGCAAAGAGGAGCTGGGTGTCGTCAGCGTATGACACGATCTGGGCTCAATGGGACTCCGCCAGTGCCGCCAGAGGGGCCATATAGATGTTGAAAAGAGTAGGGCTCAAAATTGAGCCCTGGGGAATTCCTACCTCCAATGGCGGCACCATGTCAGAGAACGGGGGGGCCCAGACCCTTTGCTGGCGGTCAGCTAGAAAAGACTCAAACGTGAAATGAAATAAAATGATTACGCACTTGTATAGCGCACGACTACCCGTAGGCATCTCGGCGCTTGTACGAATACCGCCGAGGAACCCTTCCTGGCCTTTCCCTGTGAGGAACCCACTCCTGGGCACCCCCAAGGTGAAGTCAGGCATCCTCAGCGTTGTTGGGGCCATTGTAGAGATTAAGCAAGCTATTGCCCAGAGGTGCAGAGTGGGACTCATGATTAGAATAGGCACCGAGGCGAGAATTATCAGGTCTGAGGAAATTGAGCCCGAGACCCGCCGAGGCGGGAATTGAACCCTGGTCCCGGCCAGACTACTGCATCAGGGTCTGCCGCTCTAACCATTGAGCCAAACTTCTCTACTAACCAACTGTACACCGCCCCCCTCAGGCTGATCTTCCGCAGTCTTAAAAGGAGACGGCCATGGGGGACGATGTCAAACGCCGCCGAGAGATCAAGCATCACCAGCATCGCCTTGCCCCCGGAGCCCAAGATTTCCTTGATGGCCTCCGTGACTTCCAACAATGCCGTCTCTGTGCTCATGTTAGACCGGAAACCCGACTCTGAGTGGTGCAAGATATTGTTAGTCTCCAAGAAGTTGACAAGGGTCAGATGGCATGTTTCTCCACAATCTTCGCGAATGCAGGCAGAAGAGAGATGGGCCTATAGTTAACTTGGGCCGTGGGATCCTAATTAGGTTTTTTTAGGAGTGGCAGAATCAGGGCCTGTTTCCATGTCTGTGGGACCACCCCTGTGCTGAGGGAAAGATTAAGCACCGGATTAACTAGAGGGTTGATCACTTGTGCGACTTTTGCCAAAAATTTGGCAGGACAAGGGTCGAGAGGGGAAACTGATTTTAATTTCGATAGAAGATTCAAGGAGGCCTGAAAAGAAAGAGGAGGGAAATTCGAGAGGGTAGAACCCTCAGCAACTAACATCAATGCAGGTAAAGACACAACCGAAGCTGCGACCACCCCAGAAGATACAAAAGAGGCCTGGATGGTTTTGATTTTGCTGGCAAAAAATTCAGCTAACTCAGTAACCCAAAGTTCAGAGTGGCAGTTCTTGGGACAGCACCAAGAAGAAGAGGTAAATTCCTTAACTATCTGAAATATTTCTTTGCAGGAGTTTGTAGCTGCCTCAATTCTTCCAGCAAAATAAGACTTTTTTTCAGAGGTGATGTCGCGGTGATATTCCTTAATAGATTCTCTGTATGTCTCTTTACAGGCTAAATCGTAATGGCGGCGCCATGCTCTTTCTGCTTTTTTACACTGCCGCCGCTTCTCCGCCAGAGCCGAAGAAAACCAGGGAGCTGAAGCCCGGTGAGATTTTTTACGGTCGTCTCGGGCGGGAGCGAGTTTGTCTAATTGCTGGACAAGCCAAGACAGCAGGTCTTCCTAACAGGGAACCTTACACTTACCGCCTCGTATAGGATGATATACCTTCTGAACCTTTATGTAAACATCCTGAGCAGTGTCCTTGCAGCCCGTCTACTCCATCACATGCCCTTTCTCATTCACATGGATAAAGCGGGTTTTAATCCAAAGCGCAGTACCACTCTTAATTTACGGCGGTTGGTGCATATATGACATGCTTCGCATCTTCTGGAGAATGACCATGCTCTGGTGCTCCTTGATATAGAGCAGGCCTTTGACTCTGTTAATTGGTCTTATGTAGAGTGTGTACTTCATCACATTGGGTTGGGACCTGGTTTTATCCATTTGGTCCGCTTGCTTTATTCTGCTCCATCTACTATGATGCAATCTGGGGGCATAGTCTCTGCTTCCTTTAGGTTCTCTCACCACTCTTGTTTGCCATTGCCATGGGACCACTGGCAGAGATTTTGCACTGCAGAATGCCACCTTGAGCTATAACATATGGGGGCACCAAGGATGTAGTCCCCCTTTTATGCCGATGACACTCTAGTATATATTTAACAACTAGCTTATTCAGAATCTATACAGCTCAAGATCTTGCAGGCATTTGGTGATGTTTCGGGCCTTTGAATCAACCTGAAAAAGTCAAACCTGATTCCACTGGGGAGATTGGTGGGATTACCCAAGGATTTATTACCTGAAGTGGGGTTTCCATGGGAGATGTTGGCTGCTCGTTACCTGGAGGTTCTCCTGGCCCACACAGCTCCGGTATGTTTATAGATAAACATCGGAAGAGTATAGGAGGAGATACGTTTCTGGAGGGACTTAAGCCGGTCTCTTCTGGGCAGAATTGCGATAACGAAAATGATAGTCTTACCGCGCTTTCTTTATGCTCTACAACATGCTTTTTATGTGATTCCCAGACATTACTTTCACATGTCGGACAGACTGATTGTGGTACTCCCATGGGGCTTAAAGCGCAGGAAAGTGGGTCTCACTGCCATGCAGAGAACATAGAGCCTGATGGAACTTGAGGTCCCACATCTGGAATGGTATTGTTTGGAAGCTCCGCTGCAACATGCTGTTCATTGGATAGATGATAGTGATGACTGGAAGAAACACCTTTTATCAGGTACTTATGGTGAACAATCTTTGCCAACCCTATTGATGCTTGGATCCGGGATCTCCTCATTGATCCATTATATTATAAAGCAAACACAAGGAGATGTTGGCCCTGTGCCTCATGGGAACAGTCCAGCCCAAACTGCCAAGCCAGGTCTTCACTGAACCGGAAACAAGCATCCTGGGACCGGTTTCTGGGTAACACCCTTCATCAGCCAGGCTAGATTGAATCCAGTGGCAAAGTGAGCAAGGGACCCACGTCTGGGCAACCCTGCCAACTTAGGGCGAACTAAGCAAACACAAGGAGATGATGGACGGAGCTTTGAAACTGTTCAGACACTCACCCCCGGTCACAGATCTGGGTTTGAATCCATCATCATCCTTAAGCTCACTTCTCCAGTTCAGACCCAGCTATATGCAAATCAGTCTTGACCTTGTGCATCATGGGAACAGCCCAGCCCGAACTGCGAAGCCAGGTCTTCCCTGAACCGGAAACAAGCATCCTGGGACCGGTTTCTGGGTAACACCCTTCATCAGCCAGGCTAGCTTGAATCCAGTGGCAAAGTGAGCAAGGGACCCAACTTAGGGCAAACAAAGTAAACACAAGGAGATGATTTTATAAGGCACATAGTAATTGTATGGGAAGGCACAGTTAAATGGGTGGTTCGTCGGGCTCCGTATGCGCCAGATATGCCTCTGTGGGTGGTGCAACCCTTTTCTTGCATTGCATAGTCGATGTCGGTATGGCGCTGAAGAGATTGGGGTTGTCAGTTGATGGGTGATTTAAAAGTCTTGGAGACCTTTAATTTTAATCTTGGTGTTGGGCAATACCTGCAGTATAAGAAAATCTTGAGCATTGGCAGGCGATCTGGCTATCATTCCCTGAGGAGGCTCCCTAAAAGTAACCTTTCGACGGCCTTGTTGTATATGGCTCAGGGGCATCATTTGATATCTCATCATTATACGGCTCTATGTGATGTACCGGAATCAGTGCTTCCAATTCAGGCAAAGTCAGATGCTTTACTGGAGAAAACTGTATCAGCAGGAGAATGAGTGAAAGTCCATGATGGGGTTCGACGGTCAGTTCTAATGCATGTTTTGAACTTTTGCAGTAAAATGTTATACACCAGACTTACCTCACCCCGTGAATATTGCATATAATTTATCCCACCCGTCCAGAGGAGTGCCGGCATTGTGAGGCGGCCAGAGCAGATTTTATTTGCTTGGGTGGATGTGTCCATCCTTCGCTTCCTACTGGCAGGAAATTCTCACCAGTCTCAATGAGGCATTGGAGTGAGAAATACCCATGGAGATCCAACAGGTGCTGCTTGGTTTTCTCCCCTCTCCAACAAAGAAATTGAGCAAGAAATTTGTTCGTTTCTGTGCCTAGTATTAGTGAAGCAGTGGATTGCTATTTTTTGGCTTAGGCCCATGCCTCTGACTTGTACGGCATGGCTACGAGATGAGATGTCTTTGAATGGGCAACTGCAGAGGGTGTACGGATGAGATATGTTTGGAGATATTAAAAGATTGAAGACAACCTTTGGGCTTGGACGACAATGGTGTCTGAGTTACGGGAGCTGCAGGCATTGCCTGTGTCTGGAGGTGCAAATGAGGGGTCGGGTACCCCCCACCGAAGATGTGAGTGTACCATGAATGAGTATGGCAAGTGTTTGAGGGTACGTAGAGGTTTATACTGATTTGTTCTTTCTCTGATGTGCTGGTCCAGAACGAAAGCAAATTGAGGGGGAGGGAGGTTATAACTGTTAAATAATGGCATGAAGATTAATGCATAACGAAAAATGTTCCTATGGATATAGGTTGTGGATTTCCTTGATATGAGAATTGTATGTTTTTTCTCATCTTCTTTGCCCTCCTACACAGATGGTCCTGCATTTATTGCGGTCTTATTATTTGGGGAATTAGTAATGAGTATATTCTGATTAATATGCAATATCTCTGTTATATCTTTATATCCAATAAAGTTATATATAAAAAAAACTTTCACCTTAGTGCCAGTCAAGTTCACACAGATGACCGAGGTTGCCACTTAACACGTTTTGGAGCTATTTTTTAATTCAAACTTTAAAAATTCATATCTCTGGTTTCCTTTTTTAGATTACTGATGTTTTCTTGTAATTTTATTTTTTCTTCATCTTTTTTATTCGTTTTTGGATTTTGGGGGAATTTTTGGAGTTGTGTTTCTCTTAATTAGTGCTTTAATTAGTGTTTTAGTGCTGCATAAACACTTTAACTAAATTAAGCCTGTCTACCATAACTATCAGTGGGTTAGGCTCAGGTAAAGTTAGTGACTTTGAGGGTTCACCTTGACAAGGATTAGGACTATTACTGGAGGTGAGTTCTCACCCTCCCTCAACTAATACTCCAATTTCTTATAGCAAAGATACATATTGTCTTCCCTTTGATGGCCCCTTGGGTGAAAGCTTGAAAACGTAATTAGAGCTATTTATATGTAGCTATAACTTATGGGAAAGAATTATGCACATCTTTCCAATAGCAATCTCGGGATACATGAGATAATTAATAGGTAGCAATGTCATTCAATCAATAAATAAATAGCTTTATTGAAACAATAAATATGATCATGAACGAAAATAAATAACATCACTCTTCATTTTAAAACTGTTAAGACAAAACATTAAAATCCTTGCCTTATTACAATGAAGAATCAGAAGATCATGACTCCTATCATGAAAAATACTTTAAAGAAATTAGCTAATACTGGATATTGGGATTAGATAGAGTTTCGAGAAACAAAAGTAAAATCTACAGAAAAACAAGAAATGTAGCAAACTACAATTTAGCAAACTATGTGGGGATCTTTGTTACGTTGGCAAACAAGGATGGAAGAGGATTCATATTGGCCAAGGGTGGAACCTGGCTGTCATCTAATATATTCTAGCCTAAATCTGGTTAAGAGACCCTTGTTTTAAGTGGCAAACACAAACCTCTCCTACAGTTCTAGCCTTAGAGTGGTTTGGATTAAAGTGTAATCCTCATTCTGGGTCTAAATTAGTTCTCATGCTTCCATTGCTTGCTGCCTCATTTTAAAAAAACACCTGCTTCAGTTGGGCTCCGTTATCCTAACGCGCCCTCCCAGCTTGTGGAAGCAAATCTGCCAACCCAGTAAGTGAAATATCCGCTTGACAGGGCCGAACTAGGAATCCAAAGCAGCCCTTGCACATTTTGACAGACCAGCCCCCGTATGGTGCATAGCGAGTGAGCCCGACCACTACAAAAAGGGGTTTTGTGGATGAGTTCTCTCTCCATGAACATTTTGGAAGAAATGGTGCAATCTACAACATATTTGTCATTATATATTCAATTGTATTAGCATTTAAAACATAGTACGTGATGACCTTACTGTGCACCAGGATAAAACAATCTTTGTTAGGGGCTTTATAATGATTCCCTCACTATCATCATACAACAGTGTCGCTCATCTCTCCATTGCCCCTCTATCACATGAATTGTATTTGTTTTTAGCCCCTCTCATACCAGTGTAGGGTGTCACAGCACTTTACATCACAAACACATGCAGACAATGAATCATACATGTGTGAATCAGTGTATAGAAAATGTTACATAATGAAAAGGGGACTACAGGATGTAGGATTCCATAGCATACATACTAGTAGGCATATTTTAATAGTGCTTGCTCTCGAGAAGCACAAACTCAGGATTCAGAACATAACACGTTGCTTAGGGTTAACTAATAATCCGATTGTGTATCCAAACAAACCTTTTTAGCAACATCAGGATAATGAAAGACTGGGAAAAACACAACTTTCTAAGCTGTGCCATGCAGTTTGCATGCAGCTATTGGATAGCAGTTCATAGCTCACTGTGCTAGAGTACGATTGTAATTTATGAACTGCACAGTAACATAATAATCTCTGTAACAAAAGCAGCAACCCATTGAGCTATACAGATAAAATACTGTTTTTTGATATGCATGGTATAAGTTATTTGCAGTAGGCATATTAACCCTCTGCGCTACCTTAGAGTCAAAACTGCCACTAGACAGAACTCCCATCTCTCTCCAGCAGGTACATTAAGCACCAGAGTAATCTTGAAACTTTTATTGTTGCCTGAAAACTGCTGGATTTACAAGGAACTTTGCAATGTTTTTAAAACTGCTGCACTGCTACAAAACCGGCCCCTACTAACAAAAATGCACTCCCCCCACTTCCAGCTTCCTGGGGAAACGCACAATGCCTGGTGCGGTCAGGCTGACCTTGCTGTTTGACATAGGCCAGCTACGGAATTTGGAGACCCATGCTGCATGATAAACTATCCTCAATGATAGCTCTGTTTAGTAGGGCATGAGGATTGCTCCATATAGGGCAACACAGTAGCAGTGGGGACAAGTTGATTTAGTCCTCAACGTACTCCAAGCCAAACTCCTTATGTAATGTAAGTGGCTATACGGCGGGAGGCCTAAAAGCTTTCTACACATCTTATTTTCCTCCACTTGGAGGCTAGAACCCATTTTGGAGCCCCAAATGCGTGAGCTGTAAGCTAAAACCGAAAGATATTTCCTCCTATAAACTTCAAAACAAGGGGGCAATTGGTTTTTAGCCACTAAAAGAAGCCAGGTTAAAAATTAACCTGTGACAATTGAGAAATCAGATTCTAGCCCTGGATATTCCCGCCCGCCCGGAACCCTTCGACTAAAAAGTGACACCAAGATAAGAAAATTAATTAACTCTTATAATTAGTTTGCCATCTATTGTTGGGGTCTGCATTTCAACATTCTTTGATCCACAGGCCATAACGAAGGTCTTGGTGGGATTCACATCCAGCTTCAAGGAGACCATAAAATCGATGTGGCCCTTTATTAATAGTTTCAGGCCATTTGGAGTTTTAGCAAGTAACACTGCTGTCATCTGCATAGGTTAGGGAGGGAATAGAGATACTTTTAATCATGAGAATTTCTGCTCCCTTAGTCAACAGTGCCTCATCTAAGCTAGTAAAATAAAAAATAAAAAGTATTGGGGCAAGGATGCACCCTTGGTGCACACCTTGACCGGTCGCAAAAAAAGACCCATACATAATGGTTGCAGATAGATCGTGGTGTAGGGCCATCAAAAACTCTACAAGGCCCTTATCAATACCTCAACTCTACAACTTGGCCCACACGAGAGGTCCAAAAAGGCTAAAAAAAAAAAAGATCTTTGCTTTGCTACAGAGTATTTGTTAATTATGAGATACAGATTGAGGCACTGTTCTATAGTCCCCAACTCAGCTCTACACCCATACTGGAGTCTAGAGAGGATGCGTTGTCCTCCACTCAAACTAGCAGCCTTTCTAAAATGATCCTTCCTACGATCTTGACCTTGGAGTCTATGAGAGATATTGGGCATAAGGAGCTGGGGTTCTTTCAAGAGATTTTTTTAAATAAAGAAACAATTATGGCCATTCTTAATGATTGAGACTGGGCAGTTTTGGTTAATAAAATTGATGTCAAGGGGGGCCACAGTTCCATATTTGACGTGTACAGATCCACAGGGACACCATCAGGTCCAAGAGCTTTGTTGGAAGTACTGGCATGGATTGCCTCGATTACTTTATCTAAGGAGAATTCAATTTTCCTTCTCATTTGGCATCCCCGGGACAGTATCCATTGGAAAATGATCTACCGATCTGTTAGGACGTATGCTGGTGTCCAGTTGGGCGTTACAGCGAGTAGAGGGTTTATTTTATTTGCCATGAGCCCGAACAAACATGCATTTTTAACCATACATGCGCTAACTAAGTAGTCCCATACTTCGTACTGATAACTCACTTACTTTTTTCTCAAGATTAGTTTGTAGTCCTTCCTGCAATTGGTTATTTGTGCACAATCTCTAGAGACAACCTGAAGGGCCTGATGAAGGCAAGTCTACACTCCCTTTCAAACCAGGGCTGAGATACTTTTTCCCCAATCATCACTGTTCTTGTCAAGTAATCATTCATAAATGGGCCTAACCATACAAAGTCCTGAACTGTCTGGGAAAGATTTGCTCAGTTGAAAGACATGTGTTTACCAGTGGCAGTTGGTCAGTACATAACCTGCGCATGATCCTTTGGAAGTCCGCTCCTCTCGACGTTAGCCTTCGATTGTTATTTTCAGCAATAGGCTCTCCTGTGCCCACCACCAAGCTAGCAATGTCTTTGCTTGGTCAGTAGGATCTTTTGTTTGTGCTCATAGTGCTGCATAAATCACAACTAGTATTTTCATGCCTGCTCTCCAGTTTTGGGTACATCAAATGAAGGTTAATTCTCTTTCTGAGTTTAACTTCATTACAATCTCTTTGTAACAAAAATTATGCTTTGCCGTTATCCGGTCAGTCAGACTCTGAACCATTGCGATTCTCTAATTTGCTCATAAACTCCCACATTATCTTTAGAACTAATTACCAGTATTTGTATAACGGTTCAAGTGAATGCTTACTAGATGTGGTTGCATAGTTTTTGTATGTGTTTTGTGTGAGAAGATTTAATAATTAAATTGTCAATGTTCTTTTGCATAATTAAGTTAGAAGGCAACAAAAACAAATCTACTGGACATTTCGCATTTTGCATTTATAGGTGAAGACAACTTTGCTTTTAAAATTGCAAAGGGACGTTTTCTGCATGACGGTTTTTCTCTCTACAATGCCTTTCTTTTAATAAAATAGTCAAAATGGGATTCAATGTATGGTAAGGCTTCATGTAATTTACCTGTCTTGTACTGCAAAGGGAGCCATCACAGAGATTTTCTAGCAATGTTGTAAATAATGAAGGGGGTTACTGCCTGCAACCATAACAGTTTGTTTATTAATTTCGCATTGTTTATTGTTTATCAATTTAATGTCATTTCCCCCTGTATGTAGGTTAATTATTTTAGGTGGGCTTCAAGATTAGGTATGTTTCACACAATACAGTTACTGAATTCTAATTGCCTTTTGTCACATAACTTTAATTAGTACAGCCCATAATACCACTGCACCCCCTGTCCTGAGCTTGCTCTTCACAGACTAAAAACCTATCAATTGTGCACTTTTTGGGATGTGTGCCAGAGCTTTTTGCCTATTCTCCTGAGGCAGGCATCATGTAAGCCCTCATGCTGATCCTATACTTAGACACTTCTTTTTCTCTTGCTGTACAATATATAGTGATATTGATTTGAATTTGAATTGACTTGTCAATTGACTTTTGCTTTCTGTAATGATTTACATTGTTAAATAAACCTTTAAGGCTTTGACTATGAATACCGACTTGTGAAGTTTTCTTTATCTGCCTATGGCCCTTGTCCTTTGGGACTCACACTGCCTTAAATCAGAGTTTCACACATTAAAGCATGGGATGTTAAATACATCACTAGAACATTACAGAAATGTGGTGCTATTGAGTAGGTGTAAGTGAGAAGCCATTACACTTTGTAAAAGGTCACTCACACACTGACCATCTGTGGTGGCCTCCAACACTCAAATTGTGAGAGGGAGCTCAGCATTTTCTAACCAGCCAGGTCACTTTCCTTTATACTCACACTGCCTGATCCATCTAATAGCCCCTTTGAGAATGTTAATTAATGCAAATCTTGAGCGGTTTCCTAGGCGTGATCTACACGGTTAATATTAATTTTGTACTTCTATGTTAGGCAACCCATTGTTAAAGACAGAGCAACATAGTTAACTTAGTAACAGGTGTACAGTGTATTCCAATCTTTACCAACTGTGTCACTGCATGGTATATATAGCCGTATTTCACTTCCATGTCAGCTCATCCTTGTTTGGCAGGTGCAACCTCAATTCAGCCATATCCACCCCTTGGACAACCAAAACATCTCCATAGACTTCGATGGGGTCACACTTATTTTATGCCTATATCACTCTCCAAAAACTGTTACTGGGGTGTACAGATGGGCCGTAAATACCACGACCAGTAGGTCACATGGACCTGTGGCTTTTATTTCCAATGATTATTTGATTTCAAAGGGCAGTCTAGTTTTAGTTGCTGTACTGAATTGGGTGATGTTATAATTTTTAAATGAAATCATTGTATCCGAAGTTCACAGTGGTCATAAGAGCTACTTGCGCAGCAGCCATACAGATTTCTCTCACATTCAGTGCGAGCACAGCCTGGTCATCAGCACTGCACACAGGTCAGATATAGCCTGAAAAGCAGCCCTGCATACTTTCTTCATGCCCAGAAAACAACTCCAACATTGTATGTGTACACATAAAAAGCCTTTCAATTTGCCACTCTTGGTACCATATGCAATGAATCCCCATTATTATCATCTGCTGGCTTTGCTTGTTTTGTATAAAGGAAAGTGACCTGGCTGGTTAGAAAATGCTGAGCTCCCTCTCACAATTTGAGAGTTGGAGGCCACCACAGATGGTCAGTGTGTAGGTGACCTTTTACAAAGTGTAATGGCTTCCCACTTACGCCTACTCAATAGCACCACATTTCTGTAATGTTTTAGTGATGTATTTTAACATCCCATGCTTTAATGTGTGAAACTCTGATTTAATGCCTGAGTTGGCATTACCTGAATGCCTAGAATGGTTTTATAACATTATCACTACTGCTGCCTGAAGCCTTCGATTGCAAAATTGCTGAGGTCTGTCAGATTCCAATCAGGCTCTCACTTATGCTTTCATCCAGCCATCCATCCATCCATCCATCCATCCATCCTTACATGTGTTACTCTTTTATGCATGCACTCAGCCTTCACTCTGTCACTCACAATCCATCGATGAGGCGAGAGTTATGGTGTACATTATGCGTTGTACGTCACAATTGGCAAACTTCAGCAATGTTTTACTTTCTTGCTCACAGAAGCATAACTGACAATTGTTTTTGCAATACATTTCATGAGATATTTTTTATGATGTCTGCATTCACCAGCCATGTAAACATTATGCACTGTGCAAGGTCTTCAGCCAGCCCATGGGGCCTTGGGATGAGCTTCATTTGCAGTCTGCCAAACTATATATATTATGGAAATGTATCTAATATGAACACTCACACACACTCTCATATATAGTCATTGTCGATATCTTTAAAACTGAAATCAAGTATCCCAAACCTAGTAATAAAACATTTGAAAGGGACTAATAGCAGTGATTCATAGAATTAAAAGATTGTATTCCATAGCATACCTGAGTCTGTATCCTGTTGGCTTAAAGCCGCAGATACCACAAAAGCTGCAGGGCAGGCGTATGCTGCCTAGAACATCTGATCCAACACCCAACACAGAGCCACCACCTGCAATCAATGCACCCTCTCCCCCACTGGAACCACCGCAGGTCTTCTTGTGGTTTCGTGGATTAAGAGTTTGGCCAAATATTGAATTGCTGCAATCATAGCTAAAGAGGGAAAGAGAACAGATAGTGATGCTTAGATTTCACAGATTCAAATAACCATCGCATAATTTATGCACATTTAAAAAACATTCCTACTTTATTTTTCCAAAATAATTTGCCAAGAAACATGTTTAAAGTACACAAAATTGAGTAGCAGAAACTGCTGGCAATAACTGTAGCAGTTACAGTATTCATGTATGGGCAATGAGGGAGTGCATAAGTAATGGCTTGAATCGGGTGGTCACCGACACTGCCACGAGTTGGCTCTCAGTACGAGTGCAAGGAGCCAGGGCCCCGTCCAAGCTTGCAGAAGCGGCATAGCCAGTAAGCATTGGCAAAGCCATTTGGTCTCAGCAATGCCAAAGCTATTGGCCTTGTAAATGTGAATGTCTTTTAGACATTCTGTCTTAGCAGCACATTTGCTGTTCAGCATGGCTGAAAGTCACTGAAAGCCCAGAATCATAGGATGTTGAGCCTAAGCAGAGTCTCTTCGCCCATCTTGTTGAGTTTATTGTCCTGCCCCTCCTAACACAAAAAAGTGCTATGACGTGCCCTGTGATGGTCCCTTCATAGCACTTTTTCTGTGACTTTCAGCCATGCTGAACAGCAGATGTGCTGATAGACAATATGGCTAAAAGAGATTCACACTTGCAAGGCATATAGATGGTGGTGAGAAACAGTTGAGGCACTTCGAAGGAAAGTGAGGATGTGGCGTAACAGCCAGAGCTGCCAACACGGGAACTGGGGAACCATGTTTTAATCTCGGAGTCGGTTGAACTTTGCGATTCTGGGTATATCACTTATGCTTTCCCCTGCGTACGACAATGAATGTGTCTTGTGTATTGTGGTGAGCACTTATAGCACTCCAATATCATCGGTTGGTGTTAGCACTATAGCAAGATGGAGTACGGCAGAAGTGCTCCAATACTATCTGATTGTGCAAAAATAAATAAATAACAGCAGCAGCAATGAGGGTGGTAGTGGGGAGACGGGGTAAGCACGGAAGCTGGAGGGGATGGGCAAGCAACAACGGGAGAGGGCGGGATAAAGCAACAATGTAGTGGGAAAAAAATGCCATATGGCAAGACGGAGCGAGCGCTCCAATACCATTGTATTGTACAAAAAAAAACAAGTGCTGTTTGTGTTTTAACAACTTTTAAGAAATGCATTTGTTTATCTACATATGCATGCATTTTAGTGGTATGTGTAGAAGGGAGATGGCCTGAAAGCACAAGGACTCCTATGAAGTGCTTGAAAACGAAGGGTGGGCGTAGTTCGCGAAGTAGCGCTACGCGTAGCTACACAAAGTGCACTTCGCACTATGCGAGCTACGCGTAGCACTACGCGAACTGTATAGTAGCATGTTTGCACTGTGCAAGATGTCGTTTTCAATGATTTCACATTGCGGACAAGCATCCGGCCCTGTGCAATCATTGAAAATGGCATCTTGCACAGTGCGAGATGTACTTACACGTAGCTACACAAAGTGCACTTCGCACTACGCGAGCTACGCGTAGCACTACGCGAGCTACGCGTAGCACTACGCGAGCTGTATAGTAGCATGTTTGCACTGTGCAAGATGTCGTTTTCAATGATTTCACAGTGCGGACAAGCATCCGGCCCTGTGCAATCATTGAAAACGGCATCTTCCACAGTGCGAGATGTACTTTTCTGCCGCTCGAGTAGATTTGTACTCGAGCTGCAGCTTTCTCTATGCGGACTGGTAGAACATGCGCGACTGCTCGCAATGAGAAACCTGACCTCCCCGCGTTGAGAATCTCGCCGGGAGGTTTATTTTCCATGCTTGCGATTGGCAACTTGATCGCGAACAAGGAAAAAGTCTTGCGAGGATGTCATTTTGCTTGCTCGCGGTCGCCAACTTGATGTTGAGGACCGCGAGCAAGCAAAAAATGACCGCTGCACTACGCTACGCATGTTTGCACTGTGCTACGTGCAGTTCGCGTAGTGCGAAGTTGCGCAAACTTCGCACTACGTAAAATTTAAACACAGTTATGTAATTTGTATTGGGCAACAAAAAAACGTTTTGAAAAGTGCAATTGTTAAGATAATGTTTCTACTGGTTATTTATAATAAAAAGAAAATTCAAACAAGGAAACTAACAATACCTGCGGATGTCCATTGTGCACTAAACAGGCTGTATCTACATTGTAATTTATTGTGTTGTATCGTGCTGGTTGTTTAGGTTCAGAACTATTAATCTTATTTTCCTAAATGTATATGTTTCACACTTGATTCATTAGCCCCGGTTTAGGAATATTAGTCGGGGGTACCTCTTTTCTTTACAAATATTAAAAGGCAGAACACCACCACTCACTAAAACAAAACAGATTACAATGGGGGTTGAAAGAAGTGATGGGTTCGGGGAAGGAGGTGATTTGTGGATAATGCAAGAAGCGGGAGGTGCTAGGGAGCAAGCAGCGATGGAAGGAAAGAGCACAGCAACAATAGGAAAAGAAGTGATGGGGAGGGGATAGGAGGTGATCTGTGGATGGCTCATGAGGGCGAGTGGGAGGAGAAAGAGCTAATAAAAGCAGGTGCACTGTGTACAGTTCTGAAAAAGAAAGAAAAAAGTAGGTCCTAAAATCTTCATAAAAGCAGGAGCAATGGATGTTTGCAAGTACTTGGTCCATGATCTAGGGGCAGGGCAAAACTCAAGGAGAGGCATGACCATGCATGCCAGAGACAAACGGTGACAAAGAATATGAAACAGACAATGGAACAAGCAAATTGGAAGCCTGTGAGTGGGCTGAAGTCTCCAGATTAAATGCAACATTTCTCTTCGAGACAGTGCAGGCGCTGTCTAGGCAAGATCTACTAAGGAAGACAATTGCATGCCATCCCTCCATATCCAGATACATGCTCTCTATCTTTCTCTCTCTCTGCCCTCTCATGTCATATTTCTTGGTGCGTGGGGTAATATATTAGCATTGCAGTGCAGTAAAATCAACAGGGAAAACCATTGATTGTTTTAATAGGAAAAGAAAACTTATGAGATACACTTACTAAAGTCGATATGAGCACTCAAGATAAGCACAGCACTTTAAACTGGTTGCAGTCTAATAAAGGGATGTAATATGGAACATCCACTTTGGTTTGAACCGTTGCAAAACGTATAACAGAAAATTTCATCTGCACCTGAAAAGGTCTCCGGGCCAAAACGTATTTAGGTCAAACATCACAAAAAAAATTCAAATATGTACTGATCAACATAAATCAGATATAACTCAAAGCATGAGAACTAGTGTGTAAAGGTACTTTAACGAAATGAGACACAACTTAACACTCCTTAAATTCTAAATTTTTGGGGTGGTGAAAATACTGATGGAGATGGAAAAAACCAAAGGTAGGCATGGTGGACAGATTTCTTACAAACATTATTCCTGATGGGACTGAAATTTTCAGCATTCCCATGAAATCATAGTAACTGTCACATAATACTAGGTAGTCTTTCGTCTGAATGGAAATGAGATCACTTGTGGACATTACTACATGGAAGAAAAGCACGTCACACGATCGAGGGAAGATGGCGTGGTGAGCATGGCTTGTGCCATCAGCAGCAAGAACTTTATTTGCTCAGTGCAATCCCTAAAGATTCAAAAAAACTATTTTATTCTTACTTTGTAATATTACTGTAAAAAGTAAAATGTTACGTTCTTGTAGCTCCTGATTGAGGGGAAAAAGTAGGTTATTTGAATATCACAATAGAGTATTTATTCAGAAGAGGCAAGAGCTGATAATATCATAGGACATCAAGTGTATTCAGTTTAATAAACGCTGAAAATGGATGGAAATTCTGCTACCAGTTAATCATAACCTAGGCACATAACGGAGGCAGCCAAGGAACCATGAAGGCAGGGCAAAAAAAACCCTCACCAGATTCTTTTAAATAGGAACCTCTCTATAAACATACAACTCTTTCCTGTACAGAGAGAAGATGCAATACAATGAAACACCCTAATCCCCAGGGAAAGGTGCTGCACCACACGAAAATGTAACAACACCTTCCACAAGTTCTCCTTTTGTGAAGTGAGGAAAAGGACAACCCACAGGAGAAAGATTTCCAAATAATGGTAAAGAGTACCCAATGTCAGTGAACGGAGATGCATCCATTGGCTTTCCTTAATAAAGGACGGCATGAAAAGTAGAATAGACATTTATGAGAGCATAATGCACAAAGACAGTGTGAGGCTAAGCCTGCTGAAACAACATTGCTCACTCACTAATATAGTATGCTAGAGGTTCTCTCCAGAGAGACACCTGAGAACACACAATCAATATTTCAATATCATCCATCTATTAAGCAATCTGGCAAGTCACAGTTGTGCTAAAAGCAAATGTGGCATCTTTTGTCACTCTTCTAACCACACCATGGAACTCAGACAACCAAAACATACTTCGATAAGATCCGTGAAACTCCCATCCTGCCATATTTACCACTGGTTATACACACAACCACCAAGAAGCCAGACAACCACCCCTTCGTCAATATCAACTGTAAGGGCTACAGCAGCCTCAATATTCAAGTGTTATGTGTCATGTTTTCCTAAATCTTCGCACAAGGCTGCCATCCTGGAGGCCAGTGGATTGAGTAGTAGTGAATACATTCATTTTGTCCTACTAGGAAAGTCACATAACTTTTCATATGTAAGATAAGCGTCTACTTACACGCCCGCAATCACTCATCATCATCGTGCCCTTCCTCAACAGGAACAGCAAATATGCATTGGGAACATGTTGTATGGTGTATAAACCCGGATACCAGGGAAGCAATGGGCACAAACCCCAACGGGATGCTCAACTGATGGACCAGTGGAGTACACATTAATATTTGTTCCTGTATCAAGGCAAATAGAGACGTTTGCTGCTTGTCTGCATTGTGTTACACATACTGACATCAACAATTACCGCAGATCATTTAAAGCCACAGACATCTTTGTCCACTATGAGTCCCAGACCAACTGAGGCACCAAGCATTGGTCAACTCCCACAGCAACACAAGTCTGGAAGACAAGTGACCTTAGGAAGGGGCATTGGCTATGAGGGGCATCCCCTTTACACCAACAGATAATGAAAGCACACTTTTTAACACATTGAAGGTGCACTGGGATGGATGGACTACTTTACCATTTTTTTGTTTAGATATGATCTATAACCTTCATCTCAGTGCTTAAAATGCTCAATTGTGTATGTCTTTAGATGACACCCAGATTCCCCTAAATCTAAATGGTTACCTTGACGACTCATGACCATCAATCTGCTCTTCTGCTTGGCAGGTGGATGTCAGCTTGCATTCATGAACTTAAAACATGCAAGTCTGACATCTTTCTCACAGTTCCCCACCTCTCTTGGTATCCGGACAGTAGACTGCCAGTATGAGGCCCACTCCTCAGGCATCTTCAATGATCAGGTGTCTACAACCCATGACGCATGCCCGGCTATCACTCGATGCTCACTTGAGCCATGAGCAGTCTCATGTAAAACTCCCAAAATCAATGTGTTCTTTGCTTTTCCCATCAAGTTGATGTCCTGATTGCTTTCATCTCATTAGTGCTAGACTATTACAGTAGTATGTACTTCGAGCTACCCAACCAATCAGTGCACCATTTCTGGCCTTTTCAAAATAAATCAGTGTGTGACCATATTTCGACCTCTCTAAATTCATTGCCTTGGCTCATTGCAGGCAAATCCTTCACTTCTTGGGCACCTCTTTGCTGACTTAATAATCTCAAAGGCTGTTAACCTACACAGAATTTGAGATTAGTAAATTTTGGACCAGAGCCCTAAAAGTAAAATGTGTTACAATCCTGCATCAAGCATGGATCTGGGAAGTCCCAAAAACACTACTTTTACAATAGAAAATATTAACAAATATTACTTGATCATGGATTGTGGAAGGTTGGTCTTCACAAATGGAATGGCTCCTTGCTTCTTCAGAACCTGAACGATTACGCTGTCCTCTGGGGCAGGCTTGCCAAGGAAGTGCACAAGGCCGACGTGGTTATCATGGCCCTAGGAGAGAAATAGAAGTTATCCTCCAGCTCCTGATTTGCTGTACTAAAAATTAATATTCCTTTTTTATTTTCTACTTCATAATAAATACATTATTTTGTTATTGCTATATTAAAGCTTTTTTTATGTTTTGTAATTTTATTTTGTTCGAAGGTTATCTATGATATCTTGTCACATGTTTTATATTACTGCCTGGAGGTGAGTGGGAATGTAAGTGCTTGTGTATTAGAGATTATGTCAGTGAGTAATTCCTCTGTTGTTCTTCTCTAGGATTATGAAATCTGTTTGTATAGACATAGATAGAGGTTCAATGAGACATTGGTGAGATTGCCGAGTTGGTTGTTGGACGCTTGAGTAACCAGCTCTTGATGTGGTTGCCCACTTGTACCCGAATAACTTAGTTTTGTACCAGGTATTGTCTTTCACTGGTGATGAGAACCTTGGCATTACCTTCTCAGAATGCTCCTGCAACCAAACTTTTAAAGCACGCTGCTAAGAGGTAGGATAGTTGTCCGCCCATCTCTCTGGAAGGTATCCACAGTCATGGTTGCAGCAGGATATTTTAAAGTCATTTTGAAAGAGAGTACGTTTATTTCGTGCGATGGTGCCCAAAGCATTTCTCCTCATACTCGGACTATGCTCTAAGCATTGCTAAAGACAGAGAACTGTGTAAACAATTTCTTGGAGTATGAGGACCTGCAAGATACTTACTGGAAGTCTTCACAATGCTGATGGAAGGGGGGTCTATAGATCAACAAGGTGATGAAACACTATTTTGTGAGTGTGTGAGATTATCAGCTTTGTGCATACCTAAAGACTTGTATTAACATATTTTACATTGGGTCTCCCTCAAACTCCGCTCCAATGCCAGGATTGCTATTTTCAGTGACCACAATTGGAGATAGTTCATCTGCATCATCCCAGCCAGGTGCACAGCTAACCTGCATACCACATCATCATAGAGATATTCTTCATAGAGCATCTATCATACTGCAGCTTCTTTAAAGATTGACCCTGTGGGAACTGTAACATGGCAGAGTGGACACATGAAAGAAAGTCTACAGATAGTAGTGTGTCCTCTAGTGATGAAGGGAGTGACATTACATTCTTCTTTCACAGCACCGGCCTTTAAGACCCCTACAAAGAAGGCACAATATTATTATTAAAGTTACTGCCAGAGCATGTAAAAAACTAGTTAAGACCCTGACAGCTTAGCGAAGAAGCTGAATACAGGCCTGCCTGGTGGCAGATGGGGTCTGACGAACTGAAATGGGCTCCTGACTAATTTTACAGCAAAGCAAAGGGAAAGTGATGTAAAAGGAGTTGGCTGTGAGAAACTATTTAGGCTAGGGTGACAGCGTCTCTTCAGTCACGGGCAGGTGCAGAGCATAAATCGGTCACCTCAACCAACACTTCCCCAGAATGTCCTGGAACCTGGAACAATTCCACCCCAAGTAGAGGACTCTGCTAGAAGAAGAGTCCTGAGTCCTACTGGAAGTGGAGGGCTCATTCAAGGACTCCTGACTCCAAACAGGGACTGGAACTGCTGTCCAACGGTCAAGTGGTTGGAGTACTGTTGGTCTGTTTCAGGAATACAAAACGGCTCCTGATTCCAAGCCATCCCAGCTGACCACAGAAAACTGGATCGCATAGGAAACTTGGCTGGAGACACACCTTATACCTAGAACCCTGCCCTGAGGAGAGGAGGCGGTGTTTTTAGGGATAACCAGAATTACCTTTTCCAGCAGTTTGAGAAAAGTGGCCTTAGACATTTTTCCCCTCTGTCACATGTTACCCTGGAAGGTTCAGATTTTTTTTGGGATTTATTTATTTATTTCACAATTACTTAAAAACATTGCAATCATATACAAAAGAAGCCATATAGATAAACTTTTATATATTTAAAAGGACATCGTGTTACCATTAAATAACTCATTAATAAGAGCCTAATATAAAACATCTCAGTCAACGATTAGGGTAAAATGCTGGCACCCACATTTTTAAATCTATGGCTCATGCGGGTGTTTAAGATTCATCAAGGTTGTTACCAATGTCATATTTCATAAACCAGTTGCCAATTGCACAGAGCCACGTCTCGAACACTCATCTAGCGCTCCTTGGCAGGTTTGAATATTTAAAATATGCCAAATTGGCCGAAGCCAACACTTTCTCTGCGGTTTCAGTTCCTTGCAGATGCAGAGTACATGGATCAATCATTCCTCCTGAGTTCCACAAAGACGTCATTGTTTGTCATTCTCCTCATGATTCCTCCTTCCGTACCAGTATGCCATCAGCGGAACTAAGCCAAGGCGCAACTTGAGCTTCATTGTTAGGCTAAAGGGAGTCGTCAGATAGTGTGGCAATGCCCCAGAGTCAGAGTTTTATCACCCAGCTGCCATGACCTAAATGTGCATCTTGTTCAGCAAATAGTAATTTTGCTTGGTTTGTTAGTAACTTCGACGCAACTGGAATTGGCAGAGAGCTTCCCAAATTACTTGTACGTCCAGGATCTCTACATAGTGCGTTAGGAAGTTGTGCCAATTTGTCGCAGGATTGTTTATTAGTGTCCAACTGTGACTTTTTAATGTACACCCCTAAGCCTGTTTGGCTTTCAAACAGTAGGCCACCAACCTGGCTTTTTGTAACCATTGCTGTGATGTCAGTGTAAATTCCATTTGAATTTGAGCGTGGGCGGTGTAATTCTGCAGTAAAAACGCCATGCAGTAGCAGGCGGATTGTGCTCTATCCAACCAAGTTGTCATTTTGTCTCTAAATGTCATCGCACCGTAGGTCAATGCTGGTAAAAATGTACTGCCCATTACCTTAAAGAAGGGGAGATAAATCTGGTGTGCTCATGGATTTTTTCACTTTGCAAAAGGCCCCCACTAGGGGGTTCACTACACCCTGTTGGGTGGTGATGTGAGAGGCTGAACGTCCCCTATGGTCAAGCCAGACTCCAAGGTACTTAAATGCGATCACTACTTCGATGATTTTTCCCTCAATGAACCAAGACCCTTTTCTTGCATGCTGCTGCCTGGTAACTATCATCACCTGGTGTTTTCCTTGTATCGATAATCCCGTAATTTGCCTTACAATACAATGACAATGCTGTCAAGAGCCTCTGAAGGCCCGCCGGAGTTTGATCTAGCAATACTGTGTCATCTGCGTATTGTAAGGATTAGATTTTGGTTCCTGAGAATTTAGGTGGGAATGAACTCTCACGTGCTAAGTGCTCTAGAAGGTCTGCCAAATACAAGTTAAAGAGTATAGGTGCCAGAACGCACCCTTGTTATAAACCTTGTTGATTTCAATTTTGTTTGTGGTAGCCTATCCAGTGGTGACTTTTATTTTTACCCAGGTATCTGAGTCTAAGGTAATAATTGCTTTCAGTAGGGTTTGGGGAATGCCCCAATTCTTTAGTTTTTCCCACAATCTTGAGCGGGATACACTGTCAAATGCAGTTTGAAAGTCAATATATTCTAAGTAGGTTTCCCAGATAGTAGGTGCGATGATTGTGACAATCAGTGATTGATTTCGCTTAAATCATTAGTTCATTGAGATCCAACATTTTTGTTGATCCTTTAATTTTACGATGTTGTTTGCGTTTTTCCAGCACTGATCTTCCATCTTCCTCATATAAGCATATCTGGCTTTCCTGTACTACTGACGATTTGCAGTAACCTTCACACATAGTTCTACGTTTTCGCTTTTGTGCTTGGTGATCTTACGCATTATGTTGTTTAGGTTGCGTTCTATGTTCACTATTTGTTGCTAGATTTTAATAGATTGGCATAGTTTCGATGCTATTTTGTCTATTCCAGGCTTTGCCACTGTGGTTAGATTTTCGCTCAGGTCAATCCTGAAGATTGCACCCAAGTTGGTTAAGAAAACCAGGTCTGTCCCACTCAGAGCTATTTGTCGCACTGGAAATGGTTCCGCATGACATCTATCCTTGCCCCACGGTAGGACTTTGACTTGCAAAAAAGTTTAAAGGTAATACCTTGTCCAGAGCAAGGCAGCAAAACTAGCTGACCAACGAAGCACCCTGGGTGGCCATGAAAGGTTTGTTTATCCTGATTAGAGATTTTAGTACCAAAACAAACAGCTTTACAGGGAATTCTGCAATGAGGCTTCTGACTTTGAGAAACCCTCACTGGCCATAACCTTGGACCTTGCCCCAATAGAAGTATTTGACTTCGGTTTCAGAGACTAAGGCCTAATAATGTATTGCTTCAAATATGGCCTAGATTTTTCGTACCCCGAGTAACAGGTATCAAGGTATTAGTAAAACTGAAGGCAAGGATAATCCAGAACTTTACAAGATAGACACTAGGGGTCCCCTTGTAAATCAGGAATTAATAGGGGAATTGATCATTTTGGATCCAATTCTCCAGTAATTCCTCATTTTCCCCTCAGCGTTCCCACAATGATTTCCAGCTACTTCTAGCACCCAGAATCTCTGTGTTAAAGTAAACAGATCTGCAGTTGCAAAAATAATCTTATAATTCCAATGGGGCCAGTAGCCTCTGTTACCAGACCTGTCAGAATTAAGAGGTCATACGTAATAAGGGCCCTAGTTTGAAGGTAAAAACTTTGACTAGGAAGACCTCCCTGCTATATTCGACCTGTGCTCCATCGCGGCCAGCCTGGAATCACACCATGGTCCCAGTCAACAACAAGCTAGTGTCATCAAACTTTTTAAAGGTGCTTTTTGGCTTAAATCTTTTAAAATTCATATCTCCGGTGCCCTTAACCTACCTTAATGATCTTGGTTCCTTTTTGTTCACAATTTTTCTCTTCAATTGGTTTGGTAATTTTATTGTGTTGTGTTCTTTACTTTAAAATTGTTAGTACTTCTTAAACTTAACATGCATGTCTCTGGGGATTCCCTGCTGCTTTTGTCATAGCCACTAAGAGTTGACCAGCGATTCTTTCACAGCTGTGTTTTTTTTCTTCTAAGAAGCATGCATTTATTAAATTGGTAGGGGTCCCTCTTCCTAGATTTATAACCCAATTTCTGACAGGCGTAAATCAGTAAAGGTCGAGTGATGTGACAGATATGCCCAGGAGTGTCATAGGACTCAAGCTACACTTCACTGATGAGGACTAAAAAACTGTAAGCAGTCTGCTGATGCATGAATTCCCATTTAGAGGCACCTTAGCTTGGTCTGGACCATCAAACATGAAGAGGTTAAAGACTGATTTGCATAGAGTTGGTTCCAATCTGTAATAATATAGATGAGCAAAATAACAATGGACTGAAATGCAGACATAAGTCAGGGGTTCAACAAGAGTAAGTTAAAGCAAAGTCTTTGTGAATCAGCTTTCATTTAAGTCATTGATGGGAATAATACAACTCAAACTCTGTTTTATATATAAATGACAGTTTGTAGAGTTGTTGGTGTGTCTCTTTATTCAGCAAAGACCATGGTACTGCAGCATTAGGGAGTGGATTAGACGTGCCACCAAATTACAAGCAAAAGGAGAGAAAACTTCTTCATTAGTACATGAGGTGCACCCAGGGTCCCCATATATCGATTTTTCACTTCTTTGGAGGGAATAAAAAGGAACGTTGTTGTGTTACAACCCCCACTCTAGAAACTATATTGAATGTTAAAATTCACATTTAAAATCTAAAGATCAATTTTTGTGTGACATGAGCTTGAATAAATTGAATTTATAATAAAAACATGAAGTGCATTTTTCAGAAATGGATTATGATTGAAGGTAAGGAACTATCTGGATTCAGAGTACACCTGGGGACATCTTGTGTGTACAAGAATATCTGGGCATATATATGTTGTGTCTGGACTGGGTACATGCTTTTTCGATAGAGCTTTAGAGACGTGAGGCTCTGCATTTATGGCACTTATCGCTGGAGCGAAGGGCATCCATATCTTGTGGCCCTTTTGATAAGGAATTAATCTGAAAGATAACAACTTGCATCAACAGAATAAAGAACTATGATCCAAAATATAAATGTATGCCTTTCTCTTTAGCAGCACCTGAGGAACTCTTGTTGAATTGCTCCAATGAGTCTGGCATGACCATTTTCTTCTGATTGGCTCTGTGAAAAAGCTCAGCACTCTAGCTAATAAAATGCTAGTGTACACTCAAAATCCGTGCAGTTTGCCTGCCCCAAGCCCTCACCTTTCAAGGTTATCACTCTGCCTGTTTAGATGACTTGCTTTCACCATTTTGCAAGAATATGGGTATGTTACTTCACACTTGTTCTGCATATTGCATAAAATGTGGGTCATCTGGATGTTAAAAGAATGGAAGGAAAAGACGAAAGGGAGGAGAGGAAGAGGACAAAGAAGAAGAACACGATCAGAAGAAAATAAAAAAGAAGAACCACAAAAATACTTTGGAAGCCATTCACTTAAAACTAGTAAATGTACGCCTGTGCTCTCCAATAATTGGTGCAGATGTACTACTTTTTGAAACTCACAAACGTTTCCAGCAGTAAGCATGGAAAGCTGGGCTTGGCTCCTAGTTCTAGATGTATGTCTATGATTGTCATGCGATGTGTTTCCACGACTCCTGTTTTCCCAATGCATAATTATATTTAGCATTGACGTAAGCACAGGAAAAAAGAGCCAGGGATGGCGAAGATAGCAGAAGATCGAAAGATGATGCATCGCAAACACTTTACTACATTGACCAGAGTCCTTAGGGGCGACACCGCCGGTGTGTGAGTAGTGTGCGACCCCACCCCCATTTGTAACTTTAAAGCTCCCTTGAGCAGCGGGCTGACGAGCTTGGGATCCCGCACCTACGCGCCTGAGTGGTATTATACCTGGCAGATATTGGCAGCCATCGGCAACCCCAGTACACGGCCTATCCCTGCTGATGAGGGGTAATACCCCGAAACACGTGTCCAGGGATGGCAAAGATAGCAGAAGATCGAAAGATGATGCATCGCGAACACTTTACTACATTGACCAGAGTCCTTAGGGGCGACACCACCGGTGTGTGAGTAGTGTGCGACCCCACCCCCATTTGTAACTTTAAAGCTCCCTTGAGCAGCGGGCTGACGAGCTTGGGATATCGCACCTACGCGCCTGAGTGGTACTATACCTGGCAGATATTGGCAGCCATCGGCAACCCCAGTACACGGCCTATCCCTGCTGGTGAGGGGTAATACCCCGAAACACGTGTCCAGGGATGGCGAAGATAGCAGAAGATCGAAAGATGATGCATCGCGAACATTTTACTACATTGACCAGAGTCCTTAGGGGCGACACCGCCGGTGTGTGAGTAGTGTGCGACCCCACCCCCATTTGTAACTTTAAAGCTCCCTTGAGAAGCGGGCTGACGAGCTTGGGATCCCGCACCTACGCGCCTGAGTGGTACTATACCTGGCAGATATTGGCAGCCATCTGCAACCCCAGTACACGGCCTATCCCTGCTGATGAGGGGTAATACCCCGAAACACGTGTCCAGGGATGGCGAAGATAGCAGAAGATCGAAAGATGATGCATCGCGAACACTTTACTACATTGACCAGAGTCCTTAGGGGCGACACCGCCGGTGTGTGAGTAGTGTGCGACCCCACCCCCATTTGTAACTTTAAAGCTCCCTTGAGCAGCGGGCTGACGAGCTTGGGATCCCGCACCTACGCGCCTGAGTGGTACTATACCTGGCAGATATTGGCAGCCATCGGCAACCCCAGTACACGGCCTATCCCTGCTGATGAGGGGTAATACCCCGAAACACGTGTCCAGGGATGGCGAAGATAGCAGAAGATCGAAAGATGATGCATCGCGAACACTTTACTACATTGACCAGAGTCCTTAGGGGCGACACCGCCGGTGTGTGAGTAGTGTGCGACCCCACCCCCATTTGTAAGGAAAAAAGAGCTAGTGTGAGCATTTTCTTTCTTTTCTACAAGGGGAAACTATTTTCCCAGTTGAAAAATCCCTTCTCTAACATCTTCTCCTAGTTTGGGATGATTAATTCCCATTCCCATCCTGGAAATGGAGTTCTTTGGCAGGAGTAAATCTCTGACCATTTCAAGTGTCAGAAATGGTTGGATCTGAGTTAATGACTACAAACTTACAAACCTAACCAAGTTTTGGTTCACTCTCTTCCCACTTCTTATATGAGGGTTAGTACTGTACATTTCTCCAGAGTCATAGTGGAGACAGTGGCATTAACCTTAGCCCCCATGGTGCTGGGGGAGAGGGCTGCCCTGAGAGCTTCTGACTGAGTGGGGTGGGGGGTAGAAGCCTCCATGCACTTTGCAGGGGGACTGCCCTCAAGTTCTGTTACACCACTGGGTGGAGAAATCTACAGTAGTAAATCCATTTATGCCTGCTAGGTATCTTTTTGTGAAATCCCGACAGCTGTAAATGAAGACATTTTCAGATCTAAATGTGCTTTTACATCTGAAACGATCTAAGGGCCCGATTCACAGAATGAATTTAAGACTAAATCCTAAACTTACTACTATTTGGTATTCACAGAATACACTTACTACTTTCGGGATTCACAGAGTGAACTTACTACTTTCGGTATTCACAGAATGAATTTACTACTTTCGGTATTCACAGAATAGATTTAAGACTACTAACTTTACGTCAGCACTCGGGCCGGAAATTCCGGGCCGGAGGCGGAGCTTCCAGCTTGGGGCCGGAGCTTCCGGCTCAGATGTGGGAATTTAGCCATGGCTGAAATCTCCACCTCTGGGCCGCAAGCTCTGCCTCCGGGCCGGAAGCTCCGCCTCTGGGCCGTAATTTCCGGCCCGAGTGCGGACGTAAAGTTAGTAGTCTTTAATCTATTCTGTGAATACAGAAAGTAGTAAGTTCACTCTGTGAATCCCGAAAGTAGTAAGTGCATTCTGTGAATACCAAATAGTAGTAAGTTTAGGATTTAGTCTTAAATTCATTCTGTGAATCGGGCCCAATGTGAATTGCTCCCATCGATTTTATGTATCGATTGCTGCTTACAGCTTTATGGAGATATAAGCAGCAAATACTACGAGTACTAGGACTATAATGAGTGCAAGGTGTCATGATGGTGTTTATGGACCCCTGTATGAAGGAAGCCTTACTTGCTTACCTTATAGCCCACATCATCCTTGAGACTGATGGGGACACAGTACAAAAGTCCTTTGTTTTTCTGTTTTTTCACTTCTTGGAGCAGAGTCTCGCAATCTGGGAGAAAATCCGTCAAACAGTTCACCTCCTTCTGCACTTGTAGAGCCTGGAAAACAAGCATTTGAAATGTCAAACTCATGCAAACAACAATTGTAGCAAAACTTTATAGAAACTTTTCCACTGTATTTTTGCTTCTCCTGCCTCGGCTGCTTTCTATTTGATGATAAAGACACTAAATAATTAGTAAAAACCTGCAATATGTAGACATGGTTATTAAAAACACATTTACCTTCTGTATCGGCTTCGGGTTTCGTGACTAACAGCAGAAAGGGCAGAACAAAGGGTACCAATGGGTAAGAGACCCTTATTTTGGCATTCATGTCTAAAGCCAAAGGCTCAGCCGTGTTTAATATCGGTGGAAGCTGTTTTCAGGTTGCGACAAAGTGTTTACTATCTACAGATGGACTGTGTGTGGCAGATACCCCTGTCTTTTCTGTGACTCTCAATAGGTTTGCATTATATACCCCTTTGTAGGTCTCTGCCCACATCTTCATGTTTCATTTGTGAGTGCACACTCACACTAGAGTACATCCATGGCTGGGGACATAAATGAGGGCTTGCCAATTCAGGCCAGACGTGCTGCACACGAAGGAGTGTTTTTATACAGAATGACAAGGAATCTTACATGGATCTTTAGCGAAATTTTTTCTGCGTTACAACATGTCACACCATGACTTTGTGGTGTGAGCCTATCTGAGGAAACCAGCACGAAGCCTCAAAACCATCCTGAGAATGCTATCCCCTCAGAAATGTTATCAGTAAGTGTGCAACGCTTCAAAACTATTTCTAAAAGCCACTGCCCTTCAAATGGGACTTTTAAAAGCTATAACTACACCTACGTTTGGAAGGAGAAAGGATATACAATGTCTACAGCCTCTGCAACATCAAGATAGATACTGCGTTGGCTGGAAAAATACCTTCATTTCTCGAGCACTTTTTGGAAGTTTCTCCAGTAATTTGGTATTGAGCAATTGCAGATTTCATCAGAGCTGATAGAGCAGCCATGGCGCATTGCCAGGCTGAGGGCCTGCCAGAGGTTCTGGCCCTCGTGTTAGAATCATTGGAAAAAACAGACTGAATGGAGTCCTAAAAGGGAGATAACCTCCCACTGTAAATAAATACATTTTTTCAATGTAATGCTAAATGGAGCAACATCACCTTGAGCATCCTTAGGGTTAACTCACCTCCCTTTGAAACTGAAGACCTGTTTTAATTGCCCACGGGCTGTTTGCATGCAAGGCTGATCAGCCACTCTCCTTACTCTGCCACCATGGTAGCAGCCTCGTGCTTCCATTATTGTGGGTTTGGGGCAGCCTTTCTTTGAGACCAAAGGTCATACAGAAAGTGCCCCAGGGCTGTAGCAGTTGTATGCGCCCACGTGTTGTGCCCCTCACAGTATTTTAGTATTATAGAGGGGCCTTGGACACCTGGGATCCTATTACTTTATGAACCCCCAGGGCACTTTGGTATCACAGAAGGGGCCACAGAACCTTCTGGCAGCCCCTTCTGTAATACAGATAGTGCTGGCACATATATAGTGTCAGTGCTATCACCAGAGGGCGTTCCCTCATTTGCATGGGGGCGTGGCCCCATGCAAATGAGGGAATCACTTTGCCTATGCACCATACTATAGATGAGGGCGCAGAGGCAAATAAGCTATCAGGAGGCGTACTGTCAGTGCGTCCCCTGAAGGCAGCCCTCTGGAGAAGGGAAAGGGGGTCCCGTGGACCCCCAGACATCCCTTTGCAGGCAGGTGCAGTCACTCACTGCACCCGTCTCCTAGGGGATCTCTAATTCCCCTTAAAAGTTCAGGTGAGTTGCTGTCTGCACAGTGAAACATGGAGGACAGCCACTCCGTTTTTCACTTGAATACACTGCCCGCAGGTCAGCACGAGTTTGCGCCTGCCCTGGGGGCAGCACATTTAATGTAATAGGGTGCACTTTCCCTGTGTGTGCCCAGTGCACCTGTTTTAAGGTGCGCCGTGCCGCAGACAGGGAAAGTGCACCCTATTCCGACTCCCTCTGCATTATGGAACAGGAGTGGGCATTACTTCATTTGCTTAGGATCTACCTTTGCCATTGTTCTATTGTCTTAATACAGATGCAGCAAAAGGACAAAGAAATGGTCGGGATTGAGCAGTACCGGTGTGCCACATAGGAGGCGGCACCCGAGGGCAACGAGGTGCCAGAGGCACACCAGGCATCCCTCTTTAGGGGTATCCACTCCTACCTCACATACTTTTCCTTCTTAAAATGATTCTGGGCCACCTAGCAGTGAAAGAAAGAGGCACAGGTTCAAATGATTTCACTGCCACACTCTGTAGCGCAGATGCTCACTGTCAGATATTATGTCAAACTGGAGAGAGTGCACTTTCTTCACACTGTCCTGGTCTGTTCCAGGTACACTCAAGAGATGATGCACAGCAGTGTAGTCACAAAATGCGCCTATTATGTAATATTGCACCAGGTAACTCTGAGTCCTAAAGTAGAAGAGCCAGTTAGCTCTGCTGCCCGGTCTATACAAGCTGCAAGTGAGCCAAGGAGCCACAATCTTAGCGTGAATGACTATTAATCTATTAGCAACAAATTGAGTTCTGATACTGACTGACCAAGCAAAGTGATATGTTTATGAACCCTGAACTTAAAAGGGTATGGGTCATAGGTTAAGATGAGGACTGTGTGTGAAGCATCAAGGCTCACAGAACGCAGACTTTCTAATTCCAGAATGTTCTCTTACGTCAAAGAATATTCTAGCTTCTTTTGTGTGATAGGAAGACACAATTTACACAACTTAATTGTGTGGGCATTTTGAGACCTTTTCAAGTGTAACCTCATGTTCCAAGTGACGGCTCTACTGTTGGCGATGTTGTGTACACCTACAAACTGAGCATTTTTCAAATATGTTGCTGGTTTATAAATCCGGACATCTCATTCCAGACAATGGAGAGCAGCAAGTATTCACCAATGGCTCGCTATGACTTAGTGCTATGAATCAGGGAATGTAACACACTGAGGGACTGATTCACAGAACTAACTTAAGACAAAATCCTAAACTTACTACCATTTTTGTATTCACAGAAGGCACTTACAGCCTGATTCATCAACGGGCCGTTTTGCGAGCCCCTAATAGCGATTCATAGCGAATCGCTATTGAGGACTCGCAAAACGGTATTCATGTAGGAATTGCTAAATAAATAGCGATTCCTACTCATTCCTTATTTGCGAGTAACAATTTGCTACTCGAAAATAAGGAATAACTCCCCATTCATTCCTATGGGCCAAAAGGCCCATAGGAATGAATGGGGAGTATCCCTTATTTGCGAGTAGCAATTTGCTACTCGCAAATAAGATAGCGATTTTAAGGGTGCCAGTGGTGTCCAAAGGACACCCTGTAGCACCCCTTAAATGCACATTTGAACAGGTGTTGCGCACACACATGTCCAAAGGACATGTGTGTGTGTAACATGCAAAAGAAAAAAATGCACTAAAGTGCTTTTTACACTATTTTCGCAATTTACCACCAAGTCAGACTTGGTGGTAAATTGAGACCAAATATTGCGATTTCGCTATTTCTAATTGGTTGATGAATTGCATTTAAGGAATCTCTATTAGAGATTCCTTAAATCCAATTCCTCGCAAATATGCGATTTCGGTAATAGTGATTTTTGCATTTGGGATGATGAATCCCAAATGCAAAAATCGCACTCGCAAAGGGCCAGATTCTCAGAATCTGGCCCTTTGCGAGCGCAAATCAGCTTGATGAATCAGGCTGTTACTCATTTGGGTATGCATAGAAGACACTTACTCATTTCGGTATTCACAGAAGTTAGGAGTCCTAACTTTAGGACTCCTAAATGACTTCTGTGAATACCGAAAGTCTTAAAATTAGGATTTTTCTCAGTTTAGTAGTAGTAAAGTTGAGAAAAATCCTAATTTTAAGACTTTCGGTATTCACAGAAGGCATTTAGGAGTCCTAAAGTTAGGAGTCTTAACTTTACTACTACTAAATTGAGAAAAATACTAATTTTAAGGATTTCGGTATTCACAGAAGGCATTTAGGACTCCTAAAGTTAGGAATCCTAACTTTACTACTACTAAATTGAGAAAAATCCTAATTTTAAGACTTTCGGTATTCATAGAAGGCATTTAGGAGTCCTAAAGTTAGGAGTCCTAACTTCTGTGAATACCGAAATGAGTAAGTGCCTTCTGTGAATACCAAAATGAGTAAGTGCCTTCTGTGAATACCAAAATGGTAGTAAGTTTAGGATTTTGTCTTAAGTTAGTTCTGTGAATCGGGCCCTGAATTATTAATTGGGGTGGATGGTAGTCCATAACAAGTAATGCATTCACTAACTGATTGAATCCAGTGAAAGGTTTCAGTATTCTAAACCAAAGCTCAACCTCTATTAGCTATGGCACAGAGCAGACATACTTAACTTGAAGAAAATGTGTGAAGCCAATAGAAGTACAAAAACAGTTAAAAAGTAAAAGACAACAAATAAACAAAAAGCCACTCCGATCTATAAAAGAAGCAAAAAATTAAATAAGCAAAATGGCACTAACACAACAACATTCTAATAAGGTGAACTGGAGATATGAATTTTTAAAGATGTAAGTGAAAACGAGCCAAGAAAAAATGAACATACTGTTAGTCTATGGTCACAGCTGAATGGGACCATGGTGTGATTTCGGCCAACCGCGATGGAGCGTGGATCAGATACACCTTGTAGTTTGATCCCGGTCAGAGATTTCGCCTTAGAACTTAGTATCTGAAATGGAAGTATAAATCTTCCAGCGGGGCAAAATGCAGGCTGTATATGCAAAGAGTTCCACAAGGTTTGATAGCCATTCGACAAGACCAGGCTGAACTCGTTGCTTTGGGAGGAAAAAACTTAGAGTGTGAAAATTCAAATGTTGTGTACAGTGAAGTCTTCTCATTTGCAAGACACTCTTCACACCTTTGCCCTGTCAAGATTTCTATATTTTAACAGTCTCTTTTTTGGAACTAGGAATCCTTCATGTGAATAGGTTGCAGCTTCACTCAGATGAGTCTCAGAAGGACAATTACCTTCTCACTGAGGGCCTGGTAAATGGATTTTCGGCTGCAAATAAGCTCCATGCAGATGAAATCTGTTTCTTTAGCCCTGGAAAGTCACAATGAGAGTGGATTTGGGCAGTTGGTCCCAATCTGGCTGGCTGCAGTCCTCCAGGGTTCTGGAAGTTCAACTTTTCAGACGTGTTAGGATATATTCAGCTATACACAGCAAGAGTTCCAGGGCCGCAGGAACAGCACCATGGCGTCAAGACTCAATCCAGTAGAGGCCACTAGCATGGTCCAGTTCAAATCCAGATCCAGTTAACAGTAGTCAGGTGAAAACTTCTGGAAAAGGCCACTTGCAGCTCCTTGTTCCCATGTAGTGCACCGTAGATCAGGCAACTAAACTTTGGAGTTCTTTGTCCAGTGCATAAGTGGGAGCAGGTTCAGCCCTTTAGGTCTCCTCACAGATCTCAAACACTGGTTGTAACCCATCTTTTAGCCCATCTTTTATTGCACGGATCATGACAGTGTTTTAGGTTGTTCCCTTAGGGAGACACCTTTATGTTTGGCACCAGCAATTCATACAAGGGAATGATGGACAATCCCTAGCCAATGGTTTAAAGGCTCCCAGGGACAGCCCTGCACACCTCTATGGCATGCCCTGTTTGCCCTACTGCAAACAATTCCACGGTACACCTGTTTTCCAAACTCTAAGATAGAAAACTCTTCTTTTCCCTAGTGCAGAGCCTATGTACCTACCCAGAGGTGTGGCCAATAAGCTCTTCCCTCCCCTGTGGTCATCCATAACAAGTTCTTGGTACCTCTACTCTCACTGGGTTTGTTTCCAGACTGACTAGGGGGACAAATGTTCATCCTTTGCAGAGTCACCTGACTTTTACTGGGAACAGGGCAGCCCCCTTTGAAGTTAATTAAGCTCCCGACCTCATCCCAGCTGGTCCTCCTGCAGATGGAGAGAAACCACCAACCCACGCTGAGGCCATTGTCACTGCTCAGTTTTCACACTACATTAAGGTGAAGTATGTGCTGGATAGCTACTGGAGAGCTAATGTAAATTAGCTTCAAGGAGCTTTAAGTAGGAAAAAGGTACATTTCTAAAAATATCTTTCCCTAAATAGTTTTTATAAATTCAATTTCGCTGTTGAATTGGATTTTGAATTAAAGTTAAAAAGAATAATTATTCATCTATCTGGTCCCAACTCAAGATAGCAGAATTTCTATTTTATTCTGTACTTTTTTAAAAAGGACAGCCAGGCTTTCTACAGTGAAAGGAGCTTTTAGGGGTTTGTCAATGTAGGGACATGGTGATGTTAAATTTCTACATGCCCCATTTCGAAATGGTACCTTGTGGACTACTTGGCTAACATAAGGGTGGTATTAATATTTAATTGAAAGGGTTTTCTGGGTTAAAATGGTCATTTTGACAGGTAGGGCTGCTGGCTTGAACTGAAGCAGTCAAGTAAGGTTACGGTGGTAGACCAGAACCCATGATTACCTTATCACACTAGTGGATGGCACAACAAGTGCTGGAGTCCACAGGTGACATTTGACAAAAGGTTAAACAAGTCCATTAGGAGTTAGCCAAGTTAACCATGTTTGAGGGGTCAGAGCACTGAGGCATTGACAGCAGTGTTGCGGTGCACCGAGTAAAAAAAACAGCAACATCAGTCCAAAACAAATAGGGGTGACAGCACAAAAAATGGCACTTTCTCACAAGGAACAATATTGTATTATCACAAATGGATAAATATACCTGCCACAATAAACATTAGCAAAACATAGATGCTGATTGCAGCGGAGCAAAAAATGTATATATTCAACTAAGAAAACAAATTGTAAATGTATTATGGAAAAGAAATTATTTATACTCAACAGATTCGCAGATCCCATTAGTATGGAAAGTTTGCAAAGTGAAGATTGGCACAGATCCTCTTTCATCAAGAAAGGGAACTACTGTTGTATTAGTAAATGTACAATTATCTGAATCAAAACAATCTATGTGAGTAATGCCTTCCAGGAGAATCATTAAGAGACAAACCTCAAACTTGTGAGGTGAGCCAGAATAGAGGCTATTGAATCCAATACTCAAGATACAAAGATTACAAAATTTCAATAAAAGTTGGATGTGGGAATTTGTGATTGTCTTAAACCCTTTTATAAAGCAAAGAATGCTTCAAAATTCGGAGACAATGTAGACTGATGCAGCATTGAGACTGAATATCATGGCCTACATTTCTGTGTTATGAGGTACAGTAGGGAATGCAATTGTTTGCGTTTTGCTTTTATTTTGTTATTTGGCAATGATATTAGTGGATATTTGTCTATGTTGGACTTTGCTCTATATGCAGGGTCACCCCAAACATGTTGCCTTCACCCCACCTGTTTTCTGAATTTGTTTTCGTTAGCATTAGAACTCTGTGCACTTTACCACTGCTAACCAGTGCTAAGGTACTTGGGCACTTTCCCTAAATTATGGTCAAAGTGGCCAGCAACTAACTGGCATATTTAATTTACTCGTAAGCCCCTACTATTTGGTACTACATGTACCCAGAGCCCAGTGGAACCTAGTGGAGCAAATAGGGATGTCAATTTTGGACAAGTGAATTGTAATTAAAAAATCCTCTTTAATGGTTTAATGGTAAAATTAGAATTTAAGTGTCAATTCAGAAAAATACCCCTTTTATAAAGTTGGTGGCCAAATGGTGTCTCAGTGCCCCTTTTATAAAGTCAACCTCTTCTCATTCTAACCATTTGGTGCCTGCTGCCAGTGCCCCAAATCACATGCCTGCGAATGGCTCTGCTGCTGGGGTTTATGCATTCCTCCCAGACAGTGAGAGAAAAGGAGGCCAATTATTGGCAGGTTGGGCAATTCTGCCAGGTTTACTGGGGGCAGAGCTGTTCCGTGCCCCATTTACACTTCAAAGGGCTTGCTCCCAGCACACACAAACAAACCCAACACTAGCCTTTTGTCCAACCAGACTTCTTGGAGCCTTGGCTGTGGAAGGGAAAAACTTTCCAGGACCAGAAGGGGGATAATATAGGGAATCCGCCTACTTCAGATGCTGCACCAGGTATAAATATTGGACCTCCTGAGCCACTCATCAGTACACTCGTGGACATTACAGAAGAAGGACTGCCTTGTTCCCTTGAAGACCTTGTTCCCTAGAATCCTGTGCAGACTTGGAGCTGATACAATGGATCAAAGAGCCCACACACAAGGGGGTCACATACTGGATTTGATCTTCGCCAGCATAGACTCCCTGGAAGTGGGAATATCTTGCCAGTGGGCTGGTTCGACCACTACTTGGTCACATTTGGTGTGTACAATCCCAGGCAGAACAGTCCTGCCACGAGGGTGGCTAAGAGCTTTTTAAGTAGGGATTGGAAAGGTCTGCTGAGGAAGGCAATAGTTTGCCCGGTATTCCACCTGGAAGGGTCCTTTGACCCGGAAAAACAGGTGGAGGATAACTATGCGGCTTTCTGTCTACACATTATTGGCACACTCGATCAGATTATCCCTTTAAAAATGTTGGAAAAGATAGGCAAACCTTCTGCTCCATGTTACAGTGATAAACTGCAAAATCTAAAACTGGGATGTAGACAGGCAGAACGGAGGTGGAGTAGGGGGTATTTAGATAGGGACAAGGTCGCTTGGAAGGAGAAAATTCAAAGCTATAAGAAAAAAATTGCCTCTCCTAAAGCCGAATATTTCACTGATATGATCTTGAAGGCTCCAAACAGCACAAAGAGTATTTATAAAGTTGTAAATGATATCCCCAGCCCTGAATGTACAAAAAATAAGATCCCTCCAACACAAGAAATTTGTGATAGATTGTCTACCTTCTTTGAAGATAAGATCTGTAAAATTGTCTATGGGCTGGAAGTGGTCAGCACTGATGCCAGGGTTAATGGGCTACGATCAGACCTGCATGAAATCTGTGAAGGGTGCACAAACCACTGGACTAGAGGACCCTTTTAGATCACTTCACTATCCCTTCTGAGGAGGACGTCATTATTACAGCTCTAGGTGTCTCATCAGGGACACCCTTGGACCCTCTTCCACATAAGGTTTGGAAAGAGCTGGGTGATGAACTTTTTCCACCCCTGAAACGTCTGTGTAGTCAATCTCTGTGTAGTGGGTCGGTACTATCCTGCTGGAAACAGGCAGTTGTATCTCCACTTCTGAAGAAACCATCACTTGACCCAGCGTGCCTTAAAATCTATAGGCCAATATCTCTCCTACCATACCCAGTAAAGATCATTGAGCGTCAGGTCAGCAAGGTGCTCTCCCAGTTCCTGGAGGTTAATAATAAACTGGAGGACCTGCAATTCGGCTTCCGCCCGGAACATGGCAGGTAGACTGCATTGGTGATTGTGTTGGACAATCTTTGCATGCGGGCAGATAGGGGACAATCAGCTACATTGATCCTGCTGGACCTGTCTGCCGCATTCGACACAGTCAACCATAAGGTTCTACTGGCACGGTTGGAGGAAGCTGGGGTGGTGGGTGGGGCTTTGAAGTGGCTTCAATCCTATCTGTCCAGCTGAGGTCAGGCAGTAGCTCTACAACCTTTCAGTCACAGTTCTCTGAGATTCGACACAGGGTCCCTCAGGGATCTGCAATCAGCTGATGATACTCAGCTTATTCTATCCCTGAAGGGGGACCAGTCAACAGCTTTAGGCAATTTCCATGCCTGCATGCAGGACGTGGCACATTGGCTGAGAAACAACTCTCTGCAATTCAATGCAGATAAGACTGAGATTCTCTGCTGTGCTGGTGGGAAAGTGCCATACCCCCTTCCTACCGACTTCTGGCCCTTCCCTTCTGACACACCATTGGTACCCTCTGAAACAGTTCGCAATTTGGGAATCTGGTTCAATGAGAAGTTGACCCTGGAAAATCAAGTCAGCAAGGCTGTTGGGAGCAGTTTTGCTCTAATCAGGGTACTCCGGAAGATTCTCTCAATACTTCCGACACAGGCACGTGCAATAGTGGTGAGGAGTGTCATCATGAGCAGGCTGGACTACTGCAATGCTTTACTGCTGGAGTCCTCCATGTATCTAATTGACAGATTACAGAGAATTCAGACCGTGGCGGCCAAGATGGCTCTGAATAAGCCTCAAGGGGCCTCTGGGTCCCAGGACCTCGCAGAGCTCCATTGGTTACCAATACTGCAGAGAATTCAATTTAAATCACTCTGCATTGTATTTAAGGCACTGCATGATGCAGGGCCCAAACCGTTGCAATACAAATTTGGTTGGTATGTTCCCACTCATAACCTCCGCTTGTCTTCCGCTAACTGGGTAAAAGTTCCCAGGACCAAAGGAGGTAGACTGGGAGCCATGATTTTATCGTTGCGGCTGCACAGCTCTGGAATCATCTCCCCTCGGACCTACGCCAGATGGAAGACCTGCTGCAGTTCAGAAAGAAATTAAAGACCTGGCTCTATCCCAGAGCATAACATCCTTTTCTTCTGTTTTTACTGTACTATGGTCTCCATCTAGTCCAGATGCTGCTAGGTTACCACGTCTCTTTAGCGCCAGGATACCCGCTGGGTTACAGTGAGCTTTATAAGTAACAATTACATTACATTACTGCCCTGCTGCTTGAGGCCTGCCTGTTCCCAGAGGACTGCCCTGCTAATTGAAGCCTGCCCTGCTCTCTGAAAAGAAAGACTGGGCCTGCTACCATAACATCAAGCTAACCTGAGTGACTACAAGGCTCACTTGGCTGACCTCCTGTTCTTAGTTACAATGACACAACAGGTTCTAGAGACCTCCCTGTAACTGCCAAGCTGACCTGCTGCAACTGGTCTTACTTAGGCCTGCAACTGGACTTGCCTGAGCCCTACTGGCCTCTGCTAGAATGAGTCCCTGATCTCCAGGAGCTGCCTCCCCAGGACCTGGACCCTTGACTGGCAGCAGAGTGAACTCCTCCAGAAAGTTTGGGCTTTTTGTGACCACAAATGGGCCAGTTAATGCTGATATCTGCCTGTCTGTGACAATTGCCAAGATACAGCTTCGGTGAACCGGACTCTTCACTCTTCAGCAACCACCAGCAACAACCTGTAATGCGAGATCTGCATTTCGCACTACAGCAACAACACCCCACAGTGACTGCCTATGGTAAGCTCCAGCAACAACCATCACGAATGCCCTACCCATCTCTTTATGCTACAGCAATGACCATCCGCGAAGCTCTCCATGCTCCTCGGGGCCTCCTTTCACTGAGAACTTGACTGCTTGTGCCGGACTTTGAGAAGGTAACTTTTGCAGTGGGACTAACCTGGTCCCTGTATCCAGCCTGCGTTCCATTATGGTCAGCCTGAACTTGTAACTTTCCCCCATTCTAGTACAAACAGCGTTGTGCTTTTAGCATCTATATCTACCTGAAATTTCGAAATTTAATATTTCTGGTTCTAATAATTTTTGTCATTTGAGTATTGCTTCCTTTAATTAAATGTATTGACATCCACACCCTCCTGGCCCAGGGCCACTCCGCCACCCTCATCCTCCTCGAACCTGTCTGCAGTCTTTGACAACGTCTCTCATCGCACACTAATCACCAAGCTACACGAGGCCAGCATACAAGGAACTGCCCTAGACTGGATCCGCTCATTCCTCACCATAAGAAGCCAAAGGATCACACTACCGCTCTTCCTCCCTGCCCCCACCAACATCACCTACGGAATACAAGAGGAGTCATCCCTAAGCCCTACCCTCTTCAACATCTACATGGCCCCCCTCGCAGATATCGTCCGACAACACGGCCTCAACATTGTATCTTACGCCGACGACACCCAGCTCCTCCTCTCCCTCACCTAAGACCCCACCACCATCAAACTCAACTTCCAGAGAGGAATGCAAGAAGAGGCAGTCTGGATGACCAACAGCTGCCTAAAACTCAACGCCAAGAAAACAGAAGTCCTCGTGCTTGGACCAACACCATCAGCATGGGACAACACCTGGGGCCCCACTGCCCCCGATAGCCCACCTACCCCCTCAGACCATGCCAAGAACCTCGACATCATACTCGACTCATCACTCACCATGAACCGACAGGTCAACGCCTTCACCTCCAGCTTCTTCAACACCCTCTGCATTCTCCGAAAGACCTGGATCCCCCAGAATCAAGGAAAACAGTCACCCACGCACTCATCACCAGCAAACTCGATTATGGCAACGCACTCTACGCAGGCATCAACAAATCCCTATTCCGCAAACGCTACAGAACACCACTGCCAGACTTGTCCTCGGTATCCCCCGGCACGAGCACATCAGCCAACACCTATGACGACTCAACTGGCTCTCTGTGAGAGAAGAGAGTCACCTTCAAAATCCTCACTCATGCCTACAAGTGCCTGCACAACAACGGACCCAAATAACTCAATGACAGAATAAATTACCATGTACCCAAAAGAAACCTGAAATCATCCAACCTCGCACTGGCCGAAACACCGCAGATCCACAGAGCCAGATCAGGTGGGAGATCGTTCTCTCACATCGCACCCAAGACCTGGAATGAACTACCGGTAGACATCACACGCGCCAGCTCCCTGAACACCTTCAGGAAGACCCTCAAGACCTGGCTCTTCGGCTGAACGGAGCTGCATACCCCAACCCCCACCCCCCAGCGCCTTCAGACCCTCATGGGAGAGTAGCATGCATACAATTCCCCCAATTGATTGATCCTATTTTTCTAAATAGGTTTAATTACAGTTGCATAATTACTTTCTACCAACATACCAGCGGGTTAAGCACAGATTAATTTTGTAACTTTTGTGGTCCACCCTGACAAGTATTGTGATTGTTGCTTAAGTTGTTGTTGATTGCTTTATTTCGATATGCATGTATCATAAAAGCATTACAGAAAAATAGGAAAGTAAAACAGCATATCGAAAATGTGACTGTACATTAAGAATAAGAGGAATAAAAGCACAATTGATTAGAATAAATTATCTAAGACAAAATTAAATTGATACGGACAGTCTTTTTAGTCGAATCAACCACGCCCATTTTAAAAACTTGGAAACAGCACAAACAATAGTGGGGGCTGTGTTGGTTAATAAAATCCGGAGGGCGACCGTATGCTGGCGGGTGCCCAGTTCTCTGCAAATTGGTTTGAGCCATCGAGATCTGGGGCGCACATAATCCGGACATTCGAATAGAAGATGTGTCACAGTCTCTGGTTTATCGGAGCATAGGGCACAATAACGTGATGCTGACTGAGACTTATTCCACCTGGAGCAAAGGTCAGCAAGGGGTAGAGTTCCTAATCGGAATTTAATGTACAAAGACCGGTCCATGGCGATGGTGATTAAGTCCATGTAGGGCTCAAAGGCAACAACATCTTTTATTAGCAAAAAAGCTGCGGTGGCATTGCAGTGCTGCTGGTTGCTGGTGCGCTTCGTGGAGACCCATTCCCAATATAGTTTTTTTAAAGAGTCCTTTGCGGGGGCGGAGTGGCTAAGCCAACAGGATTCCAAACCTAGATCCCCTAGAAGTTGATTAATGTCCCTGAGCCATTTGATCTTCCGCCAACCAACAGAGCACATCACCTCTGCTAATCCGTCAGCATAGGGTTTTAACTCCGGAACCCTCCACAGGCGAGCCCAAAGCAGGAGAGGGCGAAGGCGTGCCTGATCCCCAATTGCTTTGCAGCCTACATCCATTAGCACCGGGACTGTCGGGGTGCTCATCGGGATAGCAAGGAGATCTTTAATGAATTTGTTCTCGGCCTTGCTCAGAGATTCCAATTTGCCTTGGCCCCACAGTTCAGCTCCGTAAAGTGACGCGGAAACAGCTCGGGCTTTATAGATGTCAATTAATGGAGCAACACAATGTTTGGCTGAGTTGCTGTACTCCTTGAGAAGGGCCCCCCCCCCACCCTTTTATGGCTGATTATCATTTTATTGATGTGGGCAGACCAGTTCATCGAATCACTTAAACGGATTCCCAGGTAGTCAAATTCTGCCACTCTTTCAAGGGGGGTTGAATTCAGAGCAGGGGGACGGCCAAGCTTGCGAGGAGGGTGCATGACTAAATACTTGGTCTTGTCCACATTAATGACCAGTCCTCTGATGGTGCAAAAGTGCTGGAAGCGATTCAGGAGTTTCTGGAGTCCTTGGGGGGTTTTTGAAATGAGGAGGGTGTCATCGGCGAACAGCAATGTTGGAATTTTTACGCCTCCCAAGGTGGGGGCGTCTGCTGGTTCGCCGAGCAGGTGCTCTACCACCCCATTGATGTAGAGGGAAAATAGGGTGGGAGCCAAAACACAGCCCTGCCGCACTCCCCTCTCGACCCTGATCTTTTCGGTCTTTTCCCCATTTAGGCCCCATCTAACCTGGGCATAGGTGGCATTATGCAATTTAATAAGCAGGTTTAGAATGTACGGGGGCATCCCTAGGCCGTGCAACACCCTCCAGAGTTCCTCCCTCGGAACCAGGTCAAAGGCAGTCTTTAGATCTATAAAGGCCAGGTAAAGACTGCCTTTGCCTAGCTCCACCACCTTCCAGTACAATACCATGAGCCTGAACACTTGTTCTATAGTTCCGTTTCCTGAGCGAAACCCGGCTTGCATGTCAGACAGAATGTGGTTGTCATCCACCCATTGTAAGATCCTCCCCAGAATAGCTTTCCCCGCCAGTTTCTGACTTGAGTCTATTAGGCTTATGGGCCTATAGTTCCCGGGTAGGTCCCTGCAACCCTTTTTAAAAATAGGCACTACCACGGCCCCTTTCCAGGAATCTGGGACAGGACCTCCCTTGATGATTGCATTAAGAAGGGCCGAGATCAGTACCCCCCATTCTTCTGAGTAGGCTCGGAGAATATCTCCTGGGAGGCCGTCCGGGCCAGCTGCTTTTAGTGGCACCAGGGTTTTAATCTGCTTTGTAACATCCTGTACAGAAAACAGGTCCAGGTCTCTATCAAGGGTGTATGGCGGAAGAATGAAGGGATCATTAAGCTGGCCTTCTATGGCGGAATAGAGTGTTTCAAAGTGGGTAAACCATGTCTGGGCATTAATGCTACAGGTCCTCAGGGTATCCTCAGGACGATTCCTGTTTCCCACCAAGTCCCAAAAACCTTTAGCATCTCTCCTTTGGCTGGCTGCCAAAAGGTCCTGCCAGTAGTTGTCCTCCCACTCCTTCTTAGCGTTTTTTTGGCAGAGGGAATAGTGCCTTCTGGCCACCCTGGTCCTAATGGGTATTTTAGATTTGACTGCTTCAATAAGGAGTAACTTCGCCTCCTTACACTTCTGGTTAAACCAGCCCTGTCTAGCCCTTAAACGGGGATTCCTCCTGTTGGTACTAACTGGGACTATAAAAAGGTCACTGATAGCCTGGGTTAGGGCACAGAACCTGGTAGTCACATTCAACAACCCAGCCTCGCAAGTGTCGAGGTTATCTAAAGCTGCGGTGAGAAGCTGCATTATGGCATTAGTCTTCTCCTCTGAGAGTAACAGCTTTGCCCACTTTAGTCGTCGACCGCAGTTGGAGACTGCTGTCGAATCCGGGGTGGGATTGCAAGCAGTTCTACTCTCAGTGCCAGATAGCCACCTATGGGACAATGTGAGCGAGAGGAGATTGTGATCACTCTCCACGGAAGGTAAAATCACCATGTCATTAACCATGCTCCACAAATTTACGTCAAGAAGAAAATAATCAATTCTTGACGAATGTCCAGGCCTGTTGTAAGTATGGGCTCCTGCTTTGTCAGAACCAGTCCTGCCGTTAGCTGCCCTCAGACCAAACTCCATGGTGATGGAGTTAATCTGAAGGGCCACCTCTGTCCACTTTTTAATGGAGATAAGTTCTAAGGACGGTATCCCCCACCTATTATCATGTGCCTCTTGATCTTGCGAAATTTCGGGGCCCAGGGGCTCGAAGGTGCAATTAAAATCGCCTGCCACCAGAGTGCAATGCTTATGTGGGGACGAACGAAGCAGGGCTTCCAGGCAAGCTATAACTGGGGATTCTCTACCCCCCTTCGTACCTCGGGCATAAATATTGAAGATGTTTAGGATGACTCGACCCTGAGGGTTTTTCAGGGAAATATTGAGAAGGTCCGGGCATTTAGTATCCCGCTCCACCACCCTGCAATTGAGTTCAGAGGCCACCCAGATGAGGAGGCCGCCAGAGGGGCGCCCCCTACCAGTTACTGAGTGGACAGCTGGTGAATAGTGGGTAGAGTATCCTGCCTTGTGTAGAGGCCCCTTGCTCCAGGTTTCCTGGAACAAGCATATGGAGTATTGCTCCACAAGCGAGTTCCAGTTGGGCAGTGCCAACTTTCTCTCAAGGCCTGCTACGTTCCAGCTGAGAACCCTAATGATTGGGTCCGCCACAGCCGCAACGCTACAGGTCTCGACGGGAGCAGACAAATCTACGGCACCCACAGCTGGTAAGCCAACTGAAGGGTCAAGTGGCACCCTCACCTCCCCTGGTACCCCTGAAGTCTCGACAATGACCTGATCTTCTAATGTGGGCGGAGGGCTATAGATTTTAGCAGAATAGGGGGACACGACACCGGGACTCCTAGTCACCAAGGTCTCCTTGGCAGCGCCACGAAGTCAGCAACCCCAAAAGCCCCAATTCGGTGGGAGGGGGCGTGTATACGCCTGCGCTACAGTATTACCTGGGAAAAATTGGCCATGGGCGTTGTTATTATGAGGGGGGGGCCCGGAATGGATGAAAGGGGTAGTCGGGGTCGTCCGCTGGTAAAAGAATGTTAGATCAACTGCGTCAACACCCGTGCCGACCGTGGATCGCCCTTGGCGGCATATTGAGTGGGCAACTCTTGCGTCTTGGAAATTAACCACCACACAGTCACCTTCTGAAGATTTTTTCCCGTGTCCGATCCAGCCCACCCTACGTACGCCAAGAATTAGGCCATCCACCCCCAATGGGAGGGGTCTGTTGCTTTTCAACCAGTGGATGACCTTGTTCTTTAGCGCCTGGTGAGTTTCCTGCTGAGTATCTTTTATAGGGGGAACTTTAATAAGAACAGCAACATACGGGTGGCACTCAGGGGGGAGGTTGACCGGGGGGCTCTTACGTGTTGGTTTCTGCGGGATGACCACTGGAGAGGGATTTTTGAGCGGAAGGGTGGTGGGTTTAACCTTAGAAATTATCGCTGTTCCGCTAGTATTAACGTGTGGAGCAGCCGGGGATTGAGAGTTTGAGCCAGTCCCTCCCTTCTGTTGTTTCTTATGGGCGGGATTGAACACGGGAATTGTCGCTACTGGGGAAGGAGTAGCATGCACTTGAGCAGCATGAGTGGAAACACTCGGCCTTGCCTGCCTCGCGCCGGCCTGGGAAGCTGGAGAAAAAGCATTCCCGGTGGCTGGTGACTTAGCTGGCAGTGTCGACTGATCTCCCGGAGGTTGGCTCACTAGGGCCCCTTTTCCAACATTCCTATCTGTTTTGTCCTCGCTAGGCTTTGGCTGCAGTTTAAACAAGGTTTTCAGGGAAAAGAAATTGTCCCTGGTAGCCTGTTCAAATCGGTCAAGCCTATCCCCCAGACTTTTAACTTGGTCAATGAGTGGTACCAGAAGAGACTTTACCAGTTTCTCAAAGGGCTCAAGTGGAAAGCCCTCGTTAGCTGAGACAAGTATTGCTGGGACCAAGGGGGGAGGTTGCGGGGTGTCTGCTACAGTCTGTAGGGAATTGGGGTTCCCAGGTGATTCAGGCCCTCCGGAGTCTGGATGTGTAAGACCCCTTTGGGGCTGAGACCTAGGGCGCTTATATAGCGTGGAGTAACAACCCTTCCGAATGCTGGTCCCCCCTTTCCTTTTCCTATGCACCCGGATAGGTCGGATCTGGGACAGTGGTTTTGGATCGGGTGTAGGGACATTGGAGCTGGATTGAGACATAATGCCAGGAGAGCAGACTATGGGATGAGCGGGGCGGGACTCTGCTACCACAGTGCAGGCACTGCTAGGAAGGGAAACAGATATCAAACTTTCTGTCCTGTCTATTCCAGCCTCTAGTGCTACAATATGTGGCTCCCCCGGAAAAACCCCAAGCGGAGGTGCGGGGGGGATGGAGGAAATTGGGGACATGACATGTGCCACAGCTCCCAGGGAAGAGCGTTTAGAAGGGAGGAAGTCTAGTGAGAGGCGGCGTTCCGATATTGCAATCTCCTTGTCAATAACAGCCGCCACCCTGGTAATGAATTTGTCCATAGAGCCAATCATCATTGCCCCCCCTGAGGCACTTTCTCCACCGCCCCTCAAAGCCTTACCAGAGCGGGTAGACATACTGGCTTCGGGGCCCACAGATTAACTCCAGGGTCTTGGACCAGTGCCAATAAATGTAAGGGGGGAGGCCCAGCCCAGCCTCTGTCAGCCCCTGACTGCCACAGACGGCCCCGCCCTTGTCCCGGGCTTCTCCAACGCGCGACTCGCGGGGCGAGTGGGGTGGTCAGCCTTTTACTGGCGCCTCCGGGCGCTCCCTGCGCATCACGGGCGCGCTGCCGCCCCAGAGCCTGCTGGGGAGTGTAGTCCGCTGGACCGGGCTGCCTCCCGGCGTCTTTAGCTTTCCGCCGTTCCCCTCACGGCTCCTGCCCGTTGGCGTCAGGTAGGTAATCCTTTGGTGTTGCTTAAGTAGGGTTTCACCCAGCTCAATCAATAACCCAGTTTCTTACAGTCTGTATATTTCATTATAACACTATTTAGAACTTTTCTACATGTGCTACATATTTCCTTTCTTTGGGCGATGGGAATATTTAATTATATTTTACTCTAAATATTCTACTCTATTAGGTAGTTAATAAACTTAGAGAACCTCCCTTTAGTGAAATTTGTTTGAATAAATATGCAAGAAAATTGCAGATAGAAAGATAAAATGCTCACGAACTGTGCGCATGATTTCTGTCAACAGCAAAATTAATGATTATCTGAGACAAAAGCGTGTGTTGTTCCATTGGCTTATCAATATCTGCCAGACCACACTAGGCAGGATAAAACCAATGCTTTGGAAATTTCCATTTATAGTGTGACCGTGTGAAACTCTGATAAAGTGAGCCTACTCTGTCCCACATGTTACAGCGTGGCAACCTATGTGGTACAAATACTATTGCACCTTTTGCAAAGAGTTTTGGTGCCCTCAACTTACTTGCTTTCACTCTGCCATCTTTGCAATAGTTGTATAAATATGCAAAAGTCACCAGAATGAACTTGCTTTAAGAAGCCTATAATTTTAGTGTGAAATATGTAAAAGGACTAGGACTAGTGGTGTAAAGACAAATAAGTCACAATCTTGATTTGAGCTGTGATAGAATTCCCATGCTGCCTTCACATTATTTTGGCGTGAGCAGTAAGGCAAGCTGCCAGGAAAATGTGTGATGTGTTATGTGAGAAAAAAAACACAAAAGGTGCATAAAAACAACCAAAAGGCCCAAACCAAGAAGAACACAAATGCAACATCAAAGTCACATATGTACGATTTTAAGGGAACAACCTATGACGAGTTGAAAATCGTGTAAGTTGGGCAAGTGACTGCCTGCTCGAAGGGGCTACATCTTTCCTGATTGGCAGCAATGCCCCCCTTTCACTCAGAAGTCGTCAAAAGTTGAGATTTTTCATGCAAAAGTCAACATTTTCCTGCAAATGTCACAAAGTTAAGAAAATTAGGGAAAGAAAGTTTTCCTATATATCTTTTTCTGGTTTATTCAGAATAGGTGTGCAGGAGAGGAGTTTACAGGCCACACAATAAGTCCCAAAGTCCCCTCAGTAGTTCAAACGTAACTGAGTGGACAGCTGGATTCCTCTGTTCTGGGATGTTCTGCTCAAAACACTTACAGGTTCAAGATGTAGATTATAAAGCATGTTTAAGGCATTGACAGAAGAACAAGAGTCCAGTGTCTGTGAGAATTATTTTAGGAGGGAGATTGCAACGTTTCCAGAAAGGGTCCTCGCATGTAGAATTCCAATGGAGGGTAGGACAACAAAGCGAGGATTCCTGCTGTTTTACTTTCCTAAGGAGGTGTAAAGTGAGGATCATTGGGTCCATTATAGGGGGCCCGATTCACAGAACTAACTTAAGACAAAATCTTACTACTTTTGGTATTCACAGAAGTTAGGATTTTGTCTTAAGACAGACTTAAGACGGACTTAAGACAGACTTAAGTTAGGATTCTGTCTTAAGTCTGTGTTAAGTCTGTCTTAAGACAAAATCCTAACTTCTGTGAATACCAAAAGTAGTAAGTTTAGGAATTTGTCTTAAGTTAGTTCTGTAAATCGGGCCCAGGGTTCGCTTGTCAATGTTATGCACCCCGGCACAGATAGGCGGCTGCGCCTCATCTGTCCGACTCGCTCTTAAAATGGTGATGTCATCTAGGTTTTGATGAGATGTGTTATGGTTATCAAAACCTCAAAGCGAACATCCTGTAAAATTTAATATGCTAAAGGCCACACTTGCAATATCAAAATCTATGTGACCAGTGGACACTTTCCTTACTGGCACTACACAGATATTCTCATCAAGTGGAAACAACAGGTAGGCTGTTGAGAAAGCCTGGGAGAGCCTGCGGTGGTACAAATGGAAAGTATGACTTTATCACAGCACTTGCCAGCCCTGGGCAATGCATGTAAAATCTCTTAACTCTTATCTTCCTCGTATGTGCCGTACGTCTTTGAAGACTGAAAAGCAGAGTGTTTTTGGCAGACCTGCCTTATTTCCTAAATGTATAATCTGTATCCTCACAATTTTTCTAAGACTGGTTGATTGGCTATAAGACATTACAACAATGAAATGAGACAACCTGATTTTTCAGTTTTTAGATTCTATCCAAACGACACGCGCTTTGTAAGTATAAAAATTGCACCCAATCAGGGCTTAATTTGTGCTGATGGTAGCAGATCTTGAGCATCAGCACTTAAGTGAAATATGCAGACTTTGTCCCAGAGCAAGCAAGAAAAAGAAGAATGGAGAAAGAAGCAGGAAAAACAGGACAGGAAAACAGTGACAAAGAGAGAAAACAAAGAAGAAAAAGAAGCTGCAGGAGTGAGATGAAGAGGTAGGATGTGTAGGGAAAATAGAGGCATGAGCTGGAGTCAGCCCGAGCATTTAGCCCCTGCATTTGATTTTGTACAAATTAAGCACTGCACACGCTTTTGTACTCAACAAGGTAGGTGGGTGCAAGCAAGATAGGTCAACAGCCACTGTGGATACGGAGACCAAATTAAATATGTTTGATAGTAAGGTAATGTGTATTATAAACCAAAATAACGTTGTACACATCCCACCAGACCGTTGTGGTCCTGTACTCAGTAACATTATAGTGCAATGATGGTGCAATGATTGTTAATATTTGTCACTTTTAAATGTAAGCTTGGTGACCTCTCATAGTGTCAGGACAGGCCCTGGTTCACAGGGGCTACCAGGGAAGCACCATGTTAGTGGAGCATAAGTAGACACTATAGTGGTAAGGCTTTAACGTCAGTCCCCATGTCACAAAAGATGTCAAAAATCAAACAATCTGGTGTCATTATGGAACATTTAAATGGCCACAAAGGTTATGTGATAGGAATTAAATAACTCCCTTTATGTGAGAAAGACTACCTTATTTCATTCCCTTCAAACTGTATAATGCATCTGAGCATACACTGCAGTAATGTGTTTACTTGAACATGCCTCTCAAAGAACAAACTGGCCATAGCTGAAATAGGGACAATTCAAAGGTTACTGCCCATTCTACAGTCGCACTGATTCACAACAATAAGCAAACACATCTACAACATGCAGTGCGTAACTCACAAATGTGCATGTGAGCATGTAGAACGTGCAGCGACAAATCACAATGGGAGCTGCATGAAGAAGAGACTCCCTAGACAGCAGCGCAAGTATCACAAAACATTTTTCAGTCAGTCAACAGTGAATAACAATCAGTAGATGCCCAAGACTGATGTGATCTGAGGGGAAAAAACGTGTTATTTCGAAAGTTCCCGCCACTTGGATGGGTCATGGAGCACATGTACATGCATGGGCCACAAAGAGACTGTGCTGGCTAACATTAGCCTGCTTTCCTCTCAAAGAGGGGGTTTACTCTTATATTTCATAACTCAATCTTCCATAGTTGCCCGGCTATATATTCTCTTTCAGCCATTCATCACAGCAGGGAGAATGAGGATTCCATAGCATGTGCACAATAGCACATCCGAGTTAAGGCACCTCAAACACTTAGTAGTGCAATATGAATAGCCGTGCTTCATGGATGGGTCATAAAGAGGGTTATTAATTCAGGACTCACTGTCACGGTCTCAACACAAGTTTCAGAGACATTCTCCTCAGACCCTGGTGACCATGGCACAAGAAGCAGGGAATTTCTTAAAGATAAGGAGTAGCATCAATTTTAAAGTAAAGAATTCAACACAATATCCACACTGGCTGGCCTGGCATTTTAAAGATTTGGATACAATAAAGAGGATTTAAAAATATCAAGGACTGGCAATGTATCCTCCAGGATGGAACACTTGCATTAAGTTGCTCTCCAAAAGGACTAATATGAAACAAAGCTGTGAAAAAATGTACTGAATGAATTATTGTTAGTGAAATTCATTAATGTTTTACTAGGCCCTTACACATTGAGTGCCTCCTCTATTTTGTCCGAGTTAGAGTTGTTTTTTAGGCAGCTTAACCCGTATGAGGGAGAGCACCAGATGACACACTATCCACTCTTAGTGCATATGAAATGTAATGAACCCACGAATGCCTTCTCTCCTTTTCTGCAATTCCCATATGAATTTAGAAAAACGGAGATGAATAGATGAATAAGGATATGAGTTTATAAATTGTTATGCAAAAAGGAAGTAGAAAAAGTAAAGCACCATTGAAAAACAACAGTTCCTAGTTGACCACGACCTAGGAGCAATTTCAGACAAACTGCAATAGTGTTGGCTACACCAAGCTGGTACCAATCAGTTTACACCTTACAACTTAAACTCTGACTTGGAAGTCAAAATCCTTCAGCATAGCAAAGTCCAAGGCAGAGGCCCCTAAGGGTCCCTCAAACTCAGATATGTCATGATCGAGTCCCCACTACAGCAGTTGGTTTTGAAGCCGAAAGCTGTGAGCAGGACAAAGCTGGATTTTGTAGCCGCTGGGCTTTTGTAGAGCCAGGAGTCTTTCTGCTTTTTGTGTTCCTGGAGCAGTCAAACAGGAGGTCAGAAGTTTCAGTCCTGGGCACCGGGCAGAAGTCAGGATTATTCTGTCCTCCAGCAGGACTTTCTTTGTCAAGTGTTGTCTCCGCCGATCCAAGAACGTTCTTAGGAGTTGGTGGTAAAGTGTCAGTCTTATCCATTTTTGTAGCACTTCCTCTTTATTGCAAAAATTCCCAGAAGCGCTAAATTTTAGATGGCCAAATCCTTCTGCTCTCTGGAAGAGTTTCAGGCAGGTCCATAGCTACTCCCTGTTTAAATTAGGTCACCTCTCTTTTGTCACCGTTGAAATAGATTCGACTTCATTCTGAGATTAGAGCTAAAGGATTACTTTTATCAACACCTGTACTGAGTTTGTTCTCCAAAACTGAAAAAAACCCAGTACAAAGTGCTTTTTTGGGGATTTTCTTCCCACTACAAAATATGTTTTGCACAGGAAAGTAGCCGCAAAGTAATGTGATTTCGGTCCAATTGCCATAAAGAAGGAGTTGACTACACAAAGCTGGTGTCCAGTTGGCTTGGATCTTGAAACTTAAACTCTTAAACGGAAGTCAAAATCCTTTAGCAGGTCAAAGTTCAAGGCAGAGGCCTCAGAGCATCCTTCGAACTTAGATACATCTTTGAGTCACCTCTGAAGCCGTTGCTTTTGCAGCCAAAAGCTGCAAGCAGGATAAAGCTGCATTTTTTAGTGATGAGGTTGCTTCATTGCTGAGATGAATGTGCTGCCTTGCACCAGTCCCAGTGTAGGAAATTGGGTTACTGGTTCAGGGCGATGTAATCCTACTCAAGCAGCAACCACAATCCTTGTCAGGGTGAAGTCCCACGCAACCAACAAATAAACTCTGCTTAACCCTCTGGTAGCTTGTCACAGAACAGTCAGACTTAATTTACAGGCAATGTGTAAAGTATTTACGCTACACTTCAAATAGTAATAAAATGAAATCACTGAACAAAAAAGATCTCATGTCAAATTATTAAAATAGAGTAGATTTTAATAAAACAAGAAACAAAAACAAAAAATCCAAACAGTTGACCTGTAGATATGCAATTTAAAATATTTCAATGAAAATAGCGCCAAAAAGCCCAAGGTGCCACTCGGGGATATATGGTCTTGCGAGACTGGGAGAAAGTCAAACGTCAGGCTGACTGCGTAGCAGCATGGGTCAGATACAAGGGATCAGGTTGGTCCTACTGGAAAGTTACCTTCTCAGTCCAGCGCAGAGTACTGTTCATGGTGGAGGAAGTCGCAAGGAGCAGGGAAACATTATGAATAGTGAAGTACAGGCCTGGTATCACTGATGGGTGTTGCTGTAGCATGAAGATCATGTTGCTCTCAAGAACAGTCGGGCCAGTGCTTCGACACTCTGCAAGCTGTCGATGCTGTACCGCAAAGTCAAGCTGACAGAACTTTGCTTTTGTGGGCTGTGCAAGTTCAAGATTTGGTGCAAACTTGCCTGTTCTCAGCCACCATAAGTCCAAATACCCCAATTCAGCCTCTCAGGACACACCAGGAGTCTAGGACATGGGGGGCACCACTTTGAGTCAGAGGCTTGCTCCAGCTGGGTCTGGGAGTTGACTCATGTGGTTGGGAGCCTCTTATGTCACTGTGATTCTTAACAGGAGGCCAGCAGACTGGCCTTTGGAGTCACTCTTGGAGACCTGAGTTCGGGTCTAAATCCCTCGGACTAAGGCAGGATGGCAGAGCATAGCGGTCTAGCAAGGCAGTAGTCCAGCAGAGTGTCAGTCTCTTCAGCAGTCCTTCTTCGTGGGAGAGTCTCCACAAGTCCAGAAGTGTACTTAAGAGTTGGTATCTGAGGACCAATATGTATACCTAGTTTGAAGTGGGAGAAGCTTCTAGAGGTGACATTCACAGGCTTCTTGCCTTCCCTGCCCAGGCTCCGGGCTAACTACACAGGGTATGCAGTTCTTTGTGTGGAGGTAAGGCACAGACTATTCAAGTGTAAGTAGGGCTGTGCCCAACTCCACCCTCCTATCCTAACAGTGATGGATCATCCAGGCACACCTCAGCTCTCTAAAGTATGTGGCTGTCTTGGAGGAATGCACAAAGCCCAACTGTCAGCTACACCCAGTCATGTTACCAGAGACAGGCTGCAGGCACCAAATGGATGAGGCAGGAAAATGCCAACTTTCTAAAACATGTTATAAATCAAGGGGTAACCCAATTGTAGTCAAAGGACCTGGGTATCAAGTGTTTTAGTTAACAGTTGGTCCTAGACATAAATTCACCATACAACACAATTCCTATAGTTCAAATAATTATGTACACAGTCCGCTTTAGATTGAATCACCATGGTTGTTAGAAAAAACACGACATGATAGATATATTAGCCCAAAATATCAATTGATACATATGGAAACACTGAAACATAAAAGTTTTAATCGAGTCCAGCCGGACTCTCTTATTTAATACACATTTTGAAAAAGATTGGCAAATTTATAAAATTATTTACAAAACCAAGGGGCTCTAATAGCAACACCCAGTCATGTTACCAGAGACAGGCTGCAGGCACCAAATGGATGAGGCAGGAAAATGCCAACTTTCTAAAACAGGCATTTTCAAAATGCTAATTCAAAATCCGAGTTCACCATAAAGGGAGAATTTTTCATTACAATTCCAAAGATGTCAAACATGAACTGATTACCTGTTCCCATTTGGAAATTACTGCTTACTAAACGCAATTAGGTAACTCGATAGCCAATCCTACCATGTTTTAAGGACCGAGGAAATACACTTTAGCACTGGTTAACAGTGGTAATGTGTGCAGACTCCTAAGGCCAGCGAAAACAAGATCAGCAAACAGTTTGGGAAAGACAGCCCCACAGCTGACTGGTCTAACATGTATGCCCCCAGGTAAAAGTGGGGAGAACTACCCAACCCCTTGGGAGTTCTCATCACTAAGGTGGGAAAACATGGCTAGACCATCAGCATTGGCGTGTTCTTACCCAGGGCGGTGTTCCACAGTAAAGTTAATTTGCTCAAATGAATTTCGAATTTTCACTCCTCCTTTGCCTGAGCCATCTTAGGGGCCTGTGGGCTCTCTGAACCCGCAAGTGGGTCCCAAACAGGCAAGGTCTCAGCTTCTTCAGTGCCCAGACCACATCAAAGGCATCCCTTTCAATTGCACTCCACCTCTGTTTCCGGGGAAGTAATTTCCTGCTAATGAAAGCTACAGGTTGGTCTAGGCCCTCCTCATTAAATTGTGCACAGACAGCCCCTATGCCATGGTCTGAAGTATCTGTCTGAACAATAAACTCCTTAGAGAATTTAGGAGCTTTGAGTACAGATGCTCTACACATGACCTCCTTGAGAATGTCAAAGACTTTCTGCAGGCCTCTGTCCAGATCACTTTTCTGTGCTGCTTCTTAGAAGTACGCTCTGCTAAGTCGACAAGAAGGTCCCTTAACAAACCTCATACAGTATCCTGTGATGCCCAGGAAGCCCCTCACTTCAGTCTATGGTTTAGGGGGTTGGCAGGCCAGGCCAGTCTCAATCTTGGCCTAGAGGGGCTGCACCTTGCCCCGTTCACCATGTGGCCCAAGTACGCCACGGAACCCTGCCTGATCTGTCACTTACTGGCCTTGAACATCAGGCCCGTCTGCTGCAGAGCCTGAAGCACCTCCTGGAGGTGGTACAGGTGTTCTTCTCAGCTATATAATCCAGGTAGATGGCACAGAATGCCTCCTTCCCAGCCAGGATCCTATTGACCAACCTCTCAGCATGTTGACTTCAGACCTCTCAAAGAGGGGATTGAGGCGGTTTATGTTGAGCATGTTTAAAAGGTTTCATGGGGTCTTTAGATCTATCAAGTAGGTGGACTCCCACTTCTGCTCCTTCATATCATATGGGCATATCCAGTGATCCTCGAGAGCTTGGGGTTCCATGGGCTCCAAAACTCACACCTTCTGACCAAGGTGAAACTCCACCAGAGTAGCCTTCTGGTCATACTAGAGTTTCAGGACTTCTTGCCTGGCTGCAAGATTGCTTTTTGCCTTTTTCGGGAATCAATGCATCTGGTTGCAGAGTGCCAGCATGTAGCTGACCACGTCCTTAGGGGGTTTCCTGGGAGCTTGCTCCCACCTCTCCCTGACAACACTGAGAGGTCCCCTAACAGGGTGGCCATTGAGGAGGTTGAAGGGCCTAAACCCAATCCCCTTCTGTAGCATCTCCCTGTAGGCAAAGAGAAGGCATCACAGTAGGATGTCCCACTTAATTACTTTGTTGAATCTCTCCACAACCCCATTCCCTTGGGGGTGATAGGGTGTGGAGAACTTGTAGGTCACTCCAAACTCATCCCACATGGACTTCATGTGCACTGACATGAAGTTAGTGCCTCTGTCTGTCAGACACAACCTTTTTGGGGAACCCTACACAGGTAGAAATCCCCATCAGGGTGCTGGGCACCTCAAGTGCAGTCACGGACTTCAGAGGTATGGCCTCTTGGTATTGGGTGGCGTGGTCCAGCAAGACCAGGATGAACCTGTTGCCTAAAGAGGTCTTAGGGTCCAAAGGACCAACAATGTTGATGCCCATCCTCTCAAAGGGAAAGCCAACAACAGGTCACGGTTGGGGAGCCTTACGTTTTTTTTCCTGAATTCCCACTGGCCTGGCAGCTGACATAGGACCTACAGAATGCATCTGAGGCCATCTTCATCTGGGCCAATAGAAATGGGCAACAAGCCTGGAGAAGCTCTGGTCTTGCCCCAGAGGTCCTGCCAGGGGGATGTCATGAGCCAACCCTAGTAGTAAGGTTGTGTAACACTCAGGGACCACCACACACAGAGTGCCCGAGGTCCAGGAACCTTAGGCTCACTGTAAACGAAATGATTCTTCCAATAGATAAAATGATCTCTAGAGGCATCACCTGTTGTCTGGGCCTCAGCTTGCCGCCTCAAGCCCTCTAGAGTGGGACTCTCTTTCTGCTCTTTGCAGAATTCCTCTCTAGTGAGGCCACCATCTGTCATCCAGGATGTCAATGTCCTCCCTGGTAGACCTAGGAACATCCTCCTCAGGCTGCCAGTCAACATAGACCGCTGGAACTTCAGGGGCTGGTTTGTGGCGCATCTTGCCCTTATTTCTCTTTGGCAGCAGCTGGGCCATTGTTCCAGGTGGTCATACAGACACATTAAGGCAATCCCAACATCTCTAAGTGTGACCTGAGCTCTACCTCCCTCCAGAGAATGTGTGCTCCTGGTCTTTGCCTTACAGACAATCTACAGTCATAGCAAGGGTCACAGCTACTTTCAAAGAACCCGAGACCCCCCCCCCATTCCATTCATAGGGAACCAGAGCCATTGGTAAATGACTCATGATTGTTCGCAAACATGATTTGGTGATTGTGTTATGACGTACATTAGTCATGCTGGCTTCTGCTACCCTCAGAGCCTTTGCCCATTGCCCATTGATGATGGCCCACTGTCTATACTTAGGCATATGGGCTTTAGGCACCATCTCCTTATCCCCCAGGGACACTAGGGTAACCTCTGTCTGCTCCCCAAAGATAACTGTACCAATTCCCATGGGCTACACTGGCTAACCCAGGGTTCTGCCAACCGCTGGTGGGCTGCTAACACCCAGTTTTAACCTTCAGACTTAATCCCTGTTTTAGCTCTCAAAATCCTCCAGCTGGACAAAAGTGGAAGCTGTACGAGAGCAGGGCTCCTTGAGCCCAGCAATCATACCATTAGGTCCAACTGAATGAGTTTTCTGTGCATCAAAATGCTTAAAGCAGGACAAACCTGATTTTCTTGACCAATGGGTGCAACCTCCTGGGCAAGTCTCAGAACCATGTCCTAGTACTCCTGAGGTCAAAATATTTCTTAGTTCCACTTTTGGGTGCCAGACCCTACTCCAAAATGACTCCTGCAGGGTCCAGTATCCTAGCCAGCTGGCCCCCCTGGAATCATTCTGCTTTTTGTGTTTCCTGGAGCAGGCAAACAGGAAGTCAGCCACCTGACTTTTGAGTGCAGTTCAAGTCCTGGGTGCCAGGAAGAAGTCAGGAGTATTGTTCCTTCCAGCAGGACATTGTTCTTCAATTGGAGCCTTCTCACATTCAGGAATGTTCGGAGGAGCTGGCGTTAGGGATCAATTTTACCCAATACACTGTCCAATGATGGGAGAATTGTTGCTTCCCAATCCTGGCTACTATATCGTCATATGCCACCTCTTTCTGTAGAACATCCTCTTCACTAAACTGCAGAACCCCTAAATTTAAGATGGATGAATCCTTCTTCTCTCTGCAAGATGCAAGAGCTCCAGGCAGGGCACTTGCTACCCCCATTTAAATGAAGTCACCTCCCCTCAGTCAGGAATTGAAACTTATTCTACCTTCTCCAGGGATTGGAGCCTAAGGGCCACATTTATCAACCTTTTTTGGCGGATTTGTGCAGCAAATGTGACATAAATCAGCACAAAATGTAGTGAAGTAGCCCCAAAGTAATGCCTAGGGAGCACATGGTTGGTGGAATATGGGCATTGTTTATTGTAACTACCCATACTTTTTTAGGCAAAATCTCTTCATACTAAAAAGGTTAGACAGGGATTTGCATCCTCCTCACAGCAAGCATAGCCTTTAGAAAAAGTTTTCTTTTCTTTACAAGTTTCAAAGTTTGCATGTGTGGTGTAATCTACATCACACATAAACAGTTAGAACACTTTTTAACTATGTTGAAGCATACTATTTTTTACTGCAAGAGTACCCTTCCATATAAAACCTTAACTTGACATCCCAAAATCAACCTTGTACTGTTGTGCAAGGGTGTGTGAACTGGCACAAGGCAGCCTAAAGTGCTCCAGCACAGGGAGAGAGAGAAAAACAGGTCAATATCTTTGTAGATATTGTTGTGTCCTACTCTCATCACTTGATGCAAAGCAGGGGGCATTGCATTGAAGCCCTTTTTAATATATTTGCCCCAAGGGGTCCATCTGGGCTCTGGGAATGAACCAGAGCAAATACTTTCAGCCACACCTGGAATCAAGTCAAAAGAAGTAGAGTTAAAACTGACCTTTATTTTGCCAGCTGTCCTCCAGACCTCCCAAATGGCTAATCCCTCCTAAGAAGGAAGTCGTTGACAACAACCTCAATTTCCTGGCCCAGAGGCCAGGCCATGTCTTCTGGAGAGCAAGATAGTTAACTCCAGCCATGAATGTGTATTCAGAGGCAGAACTGGCTTTAAGCCAGTATTGGCCAAGGCAGCCCAAAGTACAGGTTTATAAAGTTACTTTTCTGCTAAAGTTATCAAAAATCTGATTTCACCATTACATCAGTTTTTGAATATTAAGTGGAAATGTTTCACTATGTTCAGAAAAATAGGACCACAGTGATCTCAAATGTAGGAGTTATGGGAGATGTTCTTCATGTGGGTTTAGGGAGAGAATATTATCTAACTAGAGCATGGATCTTCAATTTACCAGCAATAGCCTTGATACCCTTGATCATATACAGATGTAATGTAGCTGCTGCCAGCTGCACTAGCCCCAGTATAAACAATTGAGGTGAGAGAGGGCAGTTCTACATTTTACTATTTATGTTGAATACATCAGTCATAAAACCACCTCTATTGATTTGGGCCACAGCTGTTAATGCTGAAGTTTCACTTTTTCAACAAAGGTGGTCCAATTCCAAACCGAGATTACTCTTGATGACTTCACTCTGACTAGTTAACAGCACCTAGTCCATGGGCTTCTACATTGACACTAACATCAGGCTGAGGGTTCAAATTGATCACAAGATGAAAACAACAGATACCTGGCAACGACTGGTAGCTTTGTAGAATTGAGTCTTTCCTACCATCATAATGCCCTTAGGATCTCCACCCAGTCTCTCGTTCTTTCAAATCTCAAATGAAGCTATGCTGGCCAGCGTTCTTGACATCGACAAGACTCTACAAAAGAAAGTTTTCTTCACTCTTTGCATGCCTCATGAAATGTCTCCACAAATAGAACCAACTAAATCACATATACTCACAAAGGACTCCACTGGCATTGAATGGGTGAGTCACTATGGAGGCCAGCAGCATTGTCTACAAGACAGCCAACTCGAACACCACAAAACCTAGTGGCCAAGATTCAAGATCCCTGTCGGGTACACACCTCCAGAATGGAAATCAGGAAGAAGACATGACAATAGGCATACCCATGCCAGAATCCTAAGATGTGGAACACCATCCTAGCCCAAGTCTAGCAAGCTTCTATTCTTCTCCACTTGTGCAAGAAGCTTTAGACCCATCTTTTAAAGTAATACCACCTCATAAAGTAATTATCCAGTTCTGGACCACTGGTCAAAAGTGTCCCTAACGCATGCTCCACCTAGAGCTCTGCAATCACCCCTTTCTGCTCAACCTTCCCAGTTAGGCTCATCCAGAACCCTTCTCTACTGTAAATCAATGTACATGAAGCAGTATGCCAGCTGTCCACCTTTCTTACTAGACCTTTTCTACACTACTCACAGTAAAACCCCAATCACATACATTTTCTGTTACCTTGGTTCACACTATACAACATACATATATTGATAGATATGTGCCTTGCACAGATGTGTGTGTGCTGAGAAATTGGTTAAGCACACAATGCATTGTATCATGCATTTTTTGTCCAATAAGTCAGTCCAAACAAAAGAGTAACCGTGTGCAATATGCAAAATATTGAGGAGTTAAAGGGAAAAGTCAATTTGTCATCATTTCAAACAGATTTTGCACCAGCCGGTAGCTGAATACTTGTTTCAAAGTTCATATGGTAAAACACAATTACTCTGACCTTTTCAATGTAGGTGTAAAGGACGCTTTCTGGAGAGAGAGATCCATTCTTGAGCTTTTCAGCCAGCTGGGAAAGGGATAATGAAAGGATGGACTCTGCTTCTTGCGGAGGATGCTGGAAGAAAAATAATGGACACAAATAAAAAAGGGTTATGATACAGGTACTATATCTGTTAATCTTACAGATACGGTTTGATACTTTTTCTAAAGTACCAACTACGGCCACAGTTCAATATTCCTAACAGGCTCCCTTAGTCTTATAATTCATGAAATTATGTGTTTGGGATCAAGTGGGTTCCGGGCTCACTGTGTCACTGGAACCAAGCTATACCAGGCTGAAGAGCCCATAACAAAGGAGAAACCGGTCCTAGGTTGCCTGTGTTCCGGTTCAGGGAGGACGTCGCCTAGCATGAGGAACAGAGTCAAGACTGATTTGCAAATGGCTTGGTCCAAACTGAGGTTGCATGGTGGGTAAAAATGAGGTATTCAGCCGAGCGACTGCCAGTGGCTGAGGTTAGTTCAAGCATCCCATCCATCTCCTTGCTGTTTTTGCACCTGTTTATAACGGTCACACATGGGTAAGAAGTGCATTAAAAAGTATAGGAACTGTGATGCTGCCTGCAAAGAGGCGGGGTTGAAGGTGTGGCTAAAAAAACTATATATTCTGCCAGTCTTTTTGGTTATTCACCTTCATGTAACCACATATAAAATAACTGCCATCTTAAATGAGGAATACATTTTTAAAAGTTACGTTAATCAATGGGAAATACTCTATAGTACATTATGAAACCTCTATTTGTAAATGACTGCATAGGTCAGGGTCTGTGTAAAAGAGAGACCTAGAATAAGATTTTGGTTAGAACAATAGAGAATAGTGACCTGTGTATTTTTAGTGCTGCGAGGTCCCAGCCTGTGGCAGAAAGCACTGTGAATACGTTAGTCATTATTTTAAACTTGCATTACACACAGCATAAGGTAGACTGCTACTAAATGGGTAAAATAATTTAAGATAAAATGGTGCATCCAGAATACAGATATTAGTAATACCCAGAATGCATTTTTTTAAATTTAAGTGCACTTCACAGCTCAGCTGGCAACTCCCTTGCACTACCACTCAAAAAGAATACATCGGTGTCATCACATAGCTTCAAGTGAATCCATCAATTAAAATCAGTACCGGCTTCGAAGCAACCTTTACGTTTGCAGATTTAGTAGTTGCGCACATTTGCATTTCCTTGTTTAGCAGGTAACCTGGCAAGAGGGCTTGTTTCTTGTTTAGCCGATTGCCTGCCGTCGTTTTTACAGGACAGGAGACTCCCTGTCTCACAGTTCAGCGGAAGCATTTACACTACCGGAAATAACCATCCCAGGTCTTTTCACAAAAGTAGGAGAACTGTTTTTCACAAATTAAAAAAATATGGGCACGTCACGTCCATCATTTCGGCCACTTCAACCTCTGGGCAACATTCATATGTAGCACAGGGCCTTTCCAGCCAGAACACCTCTATTCTGGGAGACTCCCAAATAGTATGCAATAAAGAGATTAAGCAATGTGTACATCGATTACTATACTCCTGTGAAATTGGATGTAGGCATTCAGAGGTGGAATATTTAAACAATATTGAATTTGGTGGAGAATCTTTGTGCCCCCTTCGCTCCTCGAAAGAAATAGCAGCCAAATAACAGATTAAAACTAGGATAGCCTTCAGCCTCCATCCTTCAAGGTGGCACACAATTAGCCCCTAGTGAAGTTTTACAGGATGGATCCTTATTAATGTATTGTTGGGTGCCAGGTAGCAACAAAGTCCATGCCTATTTAGTTTCAGAATATATGCTTCCCTTTGTCTGGCATATCAGCAGTGTATAGATTATGTGTTGAGCACATTGCCATCTGTACATCCTTTGATGCTGTGGTTGCTGTAAGGAAATGTGGTGTATGTGCCTATAACATGTGTTGTATGCCTGCTGCCTTGTGGCGCTATTTTCTACTAAGTGGGAGGCACTTGAGTTCCTCACTTTCTTACAGCTCTTTATGTAATGCAACCCTAGCGAAAAGGAAAATGTAGTGCTGCATACTTACATCCAAACAGAACTACATGTTTCATGTCATGTATTCCATGCTGGCATTCATACACTCACCACATGCACTAATCCCACATGTACTATACAGCACTGCTCTCTCTCTACTGTACCCTTCCCCAGCACACATAGATCCAGTGCAGAGTCACTACTCATGTGCTACACACCCGATGTAGGCCAGGTGTAACACAGCAACAGACCTGTTAAAAAGTGAGTGAGCCTGTAGGCTTCACTCCAGCGAGACAGGGCAAAAAGGACTGTGAGAGGCTGGCTCAGTATATGATGTACACTTTGTAAGTGGTCACCTTGCACTGGTTCAAGCAACTCTTATGGTGATTTTAGTTGTCTTACACAACCTTAGAAAGCTCTCTAAGTGGTAGCCGTGGGGAGCAGCCTTCCGGCTTAGTCCAGAAGAAGTGTAAAGCAGCTTATTTTACCAGAACATAATCTTACAGGTATAGTGAAAAACAACCACACAGTGTATTTATAAAAATAATTATTTATTATAAGACACTCACTGACACGTACAGATATTTCCTACCCAGAGATATACACAATACACACAATACTTTACGATAGAAACAGGTAAGTACCACAGATTACACAGTGGTCACCAAGACTATACCCAGAAGACATAGAAGTGCCGGGGACCCACGGAACCACCCAAGATAAGTAACCAGGAGCCCCACAGAGGCCATGTGCAGAGTCGGAATACGACCGCCGGATCAATGCAAGTCAATGGGTAAGACGCTGTTGTGATTTTAAAGGAAGAGGGTCCTTCCCAAGTAGACCCTGAAGAAACCCTGTGAAAGACAAGTGGTTGGAGGGCCACCCCACCCATGGATATCTTAGTAACCAGGATACCTTCACCAGGGAAACCAGGTGCATAGGTGTGAAGTGGCATCAGAAACCATTGTCAAACTCAATGGGAAGCTTCAGAAAGATGCCGCTGCTGGAGAAGGTGAAAGTGTCCGGTGGATTCAAAATGTGAAGAACCTGCAAGCAGAGGGGACCGAGCCTATGCCACTCAGGAGTGACCGGGAGGCACGGAAATCAAATGCCCAAAGATGTTGGGTGTTGTAGGAGAGCTGGCGGTGACCTTTAAACTGCAACTTTGTGGATCATACGATGCTGTGGAAGACCAGGAGCCGTACACGAGCTGTCCCACATCAGATGTTGAGAGTTGAGGGGTTGGTGTCCGGAGGGAGCACCAGCAAGTCTTGGCAACTGCAACCAATGGAGTAGAAGAAGGTGCAATTTCAGGACCCGCAAGGTCCAGGAGACACACCACATGCAGGGGGGTCAGGGAAGGTCCCAAGCAATCAGAGAAGCCCAAATGAATTTCAAATGTGACCCCCGACAGGACCACCAGGCAGGAAACACTGGGGTAGCAAGTGGTCATCGAGCAGCTACCAAAGACAGAGGCCCACGGTGCAAGCCGAAGATTCTGGACACTGGAGATGCTTGAGGTTGGGGCTACTTGGAGTCCGAAGATCTTGGTGTAATGAAGCAAACAAGCCTGTGCAACTGAAAGTTGACGAGGTGCACAGGGTTTGGTTCCTGTGGCTCCATCGAGGGATACTGCCCTCAAACTTGGTGAGAGGACAGGGCACTACCTGTGTTGCTGAGCCTTTTGGAGTCCGTAGGAGCCCAGGATCAGCAGACTGGTCAGCTTAGTTGCTGTGCCAGCAGATGCAGGGAAGTGAGTCCTTCACTTCAAGGGAGATTCCTTCAGGTGTCTTGCGTGTCCACAGGCCCTGGATGGATTCCTGTGTGGAGAACAGGCACAGGCATTGTAGGAGAGTAGGATCCCCTTATTATGGTTACCCCCACTTTTTTGCTAGTGTTTCACTGTTTTTCGACTTTAGTCTGGCTGGGGCCCTTCTATCCAGGACCCCAGCTTAGCTGCTTCATCTATAAATTGATTGCATGTACTTTAGGTACACTCCAGATTGGTTACTAGATTAACCTTGTGAGTCCCTAGTATATGGAACCTTAGGTACTAAGGGCATAGGTACCCCAGAGGCCTACCAGGGGCTGAAGCATGTATTATGTCACCCCTGGGAAGCCTTCCAAATGGCACCACAGGTCTGCTAATGCAGCCTGAGAAAGGTGGTGCATACACCCCTTACTAAGATATAGGTTAACTATATCTACCTTTAATCACTGACACATATAAACCTATAAGTCACTCCCATGGCAGGCCTTATCAATCCTGAAGGCAGAGTGCTTGGTTTTGTGTGAGAGGGTGCCCATGCATGAGCAGGCCCCCTCTGCAGCTTTCGGAATCAATTCTCTGAGGCTGGTCTGTGATGCAGCCAGACCATATACTCTTAAGTGCATTATAACCTCGCGGTAAACGCTAACTTTGGAATGGCTGCATGGAAACATGTCGTGTTTGGTGTCAAACACTTTGCAATCTGTAGTATCTTAATAAATATATTAACATGTCTTTCTCTACTCCACCAGTGGAACTCTGTAAATGTGATGTCAAATAGAATGTTATGACCTGATTCATCACAGTTGGTCTTGGGCTGAGCACCTAGCCAGGCGCTCCTGGTGGGGTTTCTGTGGGGTTTTTGTATATGTGTAACTTGTCCTAATAAATCTACTTAAAAGCTACCTTCAGTCTAGACCCAAACTACTACATTATTTTGGCGACGAGGATGGGATACGAACCCACGCGTGCATAGCACAATGGATTAGCATTCCATGTTCTTTTCACATTCATCAGAAAGGAGGATGGGAAACGGGTTTTGTTATTATCTAGCTTTACTTTGTTTCTCTAGCTCTCTGCTCTTAATTTCCATCCACTAGGTTTTTATCTAGTCTTGCTTTGTTTCTACACCTCTCTTCTCCTTTTATCTAGTCTTGCTTTGTTTCTACACCTCTCTTCTCTTTATATCTGTCTACATGGTTATACACCTGAATATGTTCTTTTGCTTTCATTAGAAAAGAGGATATGTAGTATCCTGTATATTATGTGTATACATATATCCCACTACTCCATCTGTAGAACACTCTGGTGTGATGTCATTTGGAATGGATCCTCCGATGCTGTTGGTGTAGGAAAGCGCCGTGAGCCACCCGGCTCTGCGTCACTGTACGTGTCGCTATGTTCGTCATACTTCTCCAGCGTGCATCCTTCAATCCTGGCTGGGAACTGTCGTTCGGCGTGTATGAAAGTCCTTTAGGAACAACTGGACGTTTTAAATTTTAGTTCGAATTTTACAGCAAGCATTATTCAGATTAAGGTACTGTGACTCTGCAATTTGTGGCTGTTTATTCTTCTATTTAATGGAGATACGTTGCTCGGGGACAAAGATCGAGCTCCGGAGTTTTAAGAGCATATGAAACTTGATCCCTACTTCATTAACTACAAACCATAAGTGCAATCCAAGATTGTCAAGTCGAAATGTAGTTTTCCAGCATTTCTAGAGTGTTCATTCCACTGTACCTTACTGCCATCTTCTGGATCAAGTTGGTATTTTATATTTTCACCACTTTAGTTATAAACCCTTCTTAGTCTGTTTTGCTTGCAATTTCAGTGGTACAATTTGGGGAAAAGTGAAGGTTATTCAACCTTTGTTCAAGTTGGCAAACATATTTATTCAGAGCTTGTGTTTATTGCTCATCAATATTGTATGTGTGTGAAAACTGCAATTATTCTCACTTTATGTTGGTTTGAGGAAAAATTATTCACATTAATATTCGATTTTGTTGTGTTTGGTTTGAGACAGTGCATAATGTTTTCTTTTCCTCACATTTAAAATGTTTTCACACTAATCTGTAGTACTCCACAATGTTTTTCTTTCTTCACGTGCGCAAACTTTAGTTCTACAGAAATACCCTACTTAGGGTGTCGTGAAGATTTTGTTCTATGGATGACATTTGGTGACTTTTGAGTTTTTACATTCTATGGTAGACACATAGTGTTTTTCATTAGATTCAAGAAGTGTTATATGGACTTATGTCCCACTCACATTGACACAATTTATTCATCTCTCCGCGAGGTGTGTTGTAGGGTCTTCCCCTATTTCATGTGTCTCTTGTTGCGTGGTTTTTCCCGCATTTATTATGCACATTGTCTCTTTACCTCCCCGCAAGGTATTTTCCTCTCCGAGAGGTGTTTTTGGGTATTCCCCAATATTTTGTGCATTTCTAGTGACCTCCACTCGAGGTGCGTGGGGGTTTAGTCCCTTTAAGTTGCACTAGTGTATCTCAGTTGTCCGTACACATAGGGTTACATTCCCTTTTTGTTTTCAACGATGCACATCCAGTGTCTATTCACATACCAAGTGAATTTAGTTTTCTATAGTTTGCAATAGACCTCTTCACGGGGTGTTCTCTTTACTATGCATAATTACCCATGTTTATGTAAATTCTACCCTTTATGAGTGTATGGTCTCTGTCGCCATAACGCATGGGTTAAGTTACTCTGGGCGTTTTATTCTTAATACTTGTTTTATATTTTCCACTATAGCCCAGTTTGAATATTTCTTGTGTATTTTATTCTTCTTGTATGTGATAGTGAAGGTTGAGTGAGTTTACTCTTTTCCTTTACTGTCTATTCGTTTTCACCTGATCTGTGCTGTCCTTTTCTAGCTTACCTGGCCAGTAGGTGTGATTTGAACTACCATTGATGGTTTTCCTGCCTATTCTTTAACTTTCCTTTCTTTTACATGTTTAGAGAGGAGGATGAGTAATATGTCCATTATGGGATCTAATTTGGAATCTCTATTTGTATTTAGTATGCTTCCTCATCTCTCTTCTATTGTCTTTACTTTTACTGCTGGTTCTTCAACTCTCTTTGTTTCTCTTTTGCACGCTTTTAACTTCTGGTTCTGCTCACTCTTATGCTTTTCTGTAGTGTGTTATTTTCTTACATAAGTTTCTTTCTTTGTGTTTTTTTTGAGAAAGGAGGATATGTAGTATCTTAATAAATATATTAACATGTCTTTCTCTACTCCACCAGTGGAACTCTGTAAATGTGATGTCAAATAGAATGTTATGACCTGATTCATCACAGTTGGTCTTGGGCTGAGCACCTAGCCAGGCGCTCCTGGTGGGGTTTCTGTGGGGTTTTTGTATATGTGTAACTTGTCCTAATAAATCTACTTAAAAGCTACCTTCAGTCTGGACCCAAACTACTACACAATCCTAAACCCCTGCCAGTCTTGGTGGTGAGGGTAGAATTCCACCCTTCTAGAGGGAGAGACATGTACACACTGGTCTAACTGGTAATAGTTTAAAAGAGCCCTTGCATCACAAAATTGATGTCACAGCTACAGACACAGGTCTGACCTCCTGCTGCTGGACGAAACTCCGGCAGGTAAGGCCTGGACAATAGGTTTCCTGTCACAGGTAGGTGTAACCACCTCCCAGACAGGCGCTTTAGTGTATTGGGGCTGGGTGGGTGCATTCAGAGAATGCTTTTCAGACAGTGCTGGGGGTACACTTAGTATCCCTGTGCATACCCCAGTTCAAACCGGTTCCAGGGGCACTCAGCTGCTGCTCTGGCACAAAACTGGCAAAGCCCAGCTCTCTTCCCTGACCCTCCCATAGGTCGGTCCCCAGAGTGTGTCCAACCCCCTGACATAGTATAAGTATGGGAACCCAGTCCTTAGGACTTCAGATTACACCTGGATGAAACTCTGCAACATATATCTTGGCACTTCGACATTCTATTTTGACTAGAAGACGGAAGAATCTCCCTTGGGGTCAAGGAGTGTCTCCCCTGTTCAAACAGGCACCAAAGAAGCATCTTGTCAGTCTGCATTTCCAAGGCTCTCACCGGATCCCGACGGATTTGTGACCCAAGACATGGACTTTCAGACTTCTCAGAGGCCGACACGAGTTCCCAGCAAAGCTGAGACCTGCAGCCCTCAAGAGTGATGTGGAATCGGAACTCCTGGACACCGTGAACATTTGCAAGTGCATTAACTTCCCAAGCTTTCCTGATGTTGTGCATTAGGCTACTTGAAGTCCAAGCCCCGAGCACCATTTGCACCGAAGATGGTGGGCCTACACTTCACGAGTGTTCCGTGGGCCCGCTTTGAGCATTTCTGCTTGAGGCCCCTTTGCAATCCTTGGTCCGTCAACTGGGGGGTCCCCACAAACTTAATTCTTCTGTTTCTTGGGCTTTCCTGGTTGCTCCAGACATGCCCTGACTCCCCATCGAGTGGTGAGTCCCTTAGACCTTGCTGGTTTGCTCCAAAGTCAGTCTTTGCTTTCTGCGTGGGTTGCCGTTGCCAAGGCTTGTTGGGTCCAATCTAGATACTGACACCGCAGCAATCTACATCCTTTGTGAGACAGCTCGAATCCAGCTCCTGGTTGTTGTCGATGCCTCCTGGTCCTCGTGGCTGAAGAAGCAATCTTCACCTTCATCTGAAAGCAACCCACATCGATGGGCATCTGCTCATCGCCTTCCTGGTCACTGGCTAGTGACCCAGACTCTGCTCCCTCTGCTTTCAGGTTCTTCAGATCTCTGATCCATCCTTTGATCCACCTGGAAAATTTCGACTTGGTAGCCAGCAGCACTTTGCAGCAGATCGCCATTGAAAACCACAACGAAACCTGACATCAAAAGACACCTATGCACCCGGCTTCCCTGGGTGAGGTAACTCAAGTACTGCGGTGCTCCCGTGGGTATTGACTTTATAACTGCCTAGTTCTAAAGAGATTTGCTCCAAGTCCTCTTCCAAGTGTCCTTAATCTTTAAAATTCCAACCGCGACTATCCCCATAGAAGTTAATGATGATTCTCGGCTGTGTTTATACACTGCAAGCGTCTCCCGTGGGTCCCCTGCGTCACTACCTTGGGTGGTTCCTGGTGGCCCTAGCGGTTCAAAAGGCTCTAGGCCTTGTATCTATGTCAGTCGTGGTTCTTATACCACTTTCTTAATATATGGTTTGGTACCCCCCTAGGGCTCAATGTATATTGTGCTAATTGCAGTGTGCTAAATAAGTTTACTGAATGTACTTTTGCCTCTAGCCTCATTAAAGAAACTATAGGGATGTGTTTAGAATAAATACATATATGTTATATATATATATGCATTTATATATATATATACATATATATATATATATATACCTGGTGTGGTTCTCCTTTCATTTGGTCATACAGACTGGTAAAACAAGCCTCTTTACATTCCTTCAAGACTTAGCCTGAAGACTGATCTCCACAGCTACCACTAGGATAGCTTCTTATATAGGTTGTCTTTAAACTTACCATCAATAAGGGTCGTTTGGACTGGTGTAAGGTGCCCTCTAGAATAGTGGACAGCATATGCCAGGCCAACTTCTCACAGGCGTTGATGAGCAGGGCAAATAGAGCAGGGCAAATAGATCAGAAATCTTCCCGGTTGCAGCCTTTATACCCAGAGCAAAGTCCAGAGTGCCCAGATAGTCAAAGTTGAAGTGCTGTCTGAACTGGATTGTGTACCATGACGAATCTAGGGACCCATCCACAGGTAAGCCCTAAATACCCTAAGGAAAGGGTTGGGACGATACAGGGATCCCTTCGTAAGGAGGTGCTGGACAAGGGGGAGGAAACTCCCCTGTACTTTGTCCAGTTTTGCACAAGAGAGGGACCCCCCTGAACTAGACAGAGCTGGACTATCCATGGAGGGCACCAAATTTGCCCTGCACGCAGACTATGTGGCGCTGGCAAGCACTCCCACCCTGACCCAATACGCGAAATCCTGTCTGGGGGTGGTCACACCTCCCTGTGACAGGATGCCTATTGTTCTGCATTCCTCTGCTCGAGCTTAGCTCAGCAGCAGGAGGGCAGATTATTGTCTCTGGTCGGCAGTAGCCATGTTGGGCTGACCGGGTCTAGAAAACTGGTACATGGAGCACTGAGGGCCTAAAGGAGGGCCTTTACAGTGTTTGGAATCCTACTCCCATAAAGTGGAGGTATGATTCCAATATGTTTGATACCAAACACAACAGGGTTCATTACAGCCAGTTTCGAGAGGGTCATCGCATAATGATGCGATGCCCCTCTATATGTTATATGGCTGTGTCACTTACAACCAGGGAGAATGGACTCTGAAGGCTGTAACGGTGTCCTGCTCATGCAGGGGCACCCTCAAACTTACAACCAAGCACCCTGCCTTCAGGATTGAAAAGGCCTGCAATAGGGGTGACTTATCAGTTTTAAGTGCAGAGACCTTAGATATTGTAAAACCTATATCTTTGGTAAGTCGTGCTAGCACCAGCTTATACAGGCTGCAATGGCAGGCCTGCAGAGATTTTGAATGGTCTCCCATAAGTGGCATAATTCATGCTTCAGCCTATGGGGGACCTCTGGGTACCTACTCCCTGGGTACCTTAGTACCATATGCCAGGGACTTATAAGGATGCCCCAGTATTTAATCTGGATGTACCTAAGTACTTACCATAACAATTTAGGGGGAAAAGCAGAGAGACTGGGGTCCTGATGAGCAGGATCCTAGTCAGAAAGAGCATCATATCAAGCAAAAAGCAGGGGTAACCATAGAAGCAGATCCTACTTTCCTATAATGACCTACTCACTACTACTGATCATCATCAACACCTTATTAATTTTTTACAAAGAAAAACAAAAGTTAAACACGATTAAAAAATCTCTAATACTTGTCATAACAGTGCGATATGACTGTCATTGGCGCATGAGAACAGGGATGATAATCAAACGCTATGTCAAGGATTGAGGGGTCCAAAATGTGTATGGATTACTCAGACACCATTAAAGTATAATGCTGGTAGTAAGGACTATATCAAGTGCAGTAAAACCATCACAATCCCCATAAAATACAAAGTTGTAAACGTGGAACATGTTAAAACCAAATTCATGTTATCACAATGACCAATAACTGTCCATGAAGGCTAATCACAGCTGGACCTAAGTCTTAAGGCAACCCTTAAAAAGCGAAGAACATACAATACTGAGTGGCTTGAAAGCTGTGGTAAAAAGATAAAAGCAGGTCTAACCAGCATAAAACTTGCTTTTTTAAGAATAGGAATGATAAAAGACTTTCTGGGTGCCTCATAAAAACTACAAACATGAAAAAGTGCATCATATCCTGTGGAGATTTTCTATCTCATCCGCAGGGTGGGAGGCACTGCCCTCTTTGTGTACCACAAGGATGGGACAAAAGATAGCGAAAGGGGTCCAATCGAAGTCTTGTCAATAGAAAACGGACATGAATACTTTTAAAACAGACAAGATAAGGTTCAGTTGATACACAGTTTTCATAAAAAATACCTATGCACACTACACTTCATCAACTCCACTTCTTCTCTGGGCCACGTTTTTTTTTTTTAAAGTTTGCTTTCACCCAGATGATATCCCTACTGCAGCTTTCCGCTGGGTGCTCAATTAGGTCTGCCCTTCCCAAACTAATTAAACATTCTCCAACATACTTAAGCCAACAGATATGGTAAGTACGATCAAGGGAAAGACAGTCCCTTGAGATTTCCTTACAATGGGCCTTTTCTATCTTAGTACAGATTTTCATCCACAGCAATATGGGACGAAAAGTCAACACATCAGAGAGAAAGGCCATCCCTAGTTCTTCGTGCACCACAAAGGATGGGAGGCTCTGCGGTCTGGCTTTGCTACATGGGGCCACCCATTCAAAATGCACACAAGGTTGTGGTCACTATACATGCTTTCTCTAATTATGAAGTCCCAAATATATACGAACAAAGGAGTAGAAACAAAAACAAAAATAAAATCAATGAGTGGCTTACACCCTCTCCCAGTGAAAGTGGGGGCAACATCTGTCTTGTCAGGAGGCAACTTATTCATAGCAGACATTAGATCAAAATCAGACAAAACAGTGTAAGGAACCCTGATGGGTGTGTTCCATATGCAGGTCAGAAAGGTGTGTGCATCCCAGGTCTTTGACCCCCCCCCCCCCCCCCACACCAAGTTTAGGGTCTCCACACATACGGAAACTAAAATCTCCTGCAATGATAACGTTAGAATAGGACTGCTCTCTCTGGGACATATTTCGCAAAAAAGAGCCCAGCCTTGTGATATTGCATACATTCATCAAACCTGCTACCGCATTATAAACATTTTAAAGCAATAGCTTGCATGTCACACTGGATAGTGACAACACCTGTAAAGTGAGGGAAGTATGGGGCAACATAGTGGAACAGTCTTGGACTGCTGGGGAGACAAAACTGACCTGACCTCCGTTGGCTCATCCTTCAATAGGAGGGGGCGGATGGCACAAAGAAGGTTTTATAACCTTCAAGGTAATATCTAATTTTGATAGCCATAGTCTCCTGGAGGCAGACTACATCGAACCCTCTTAAGAAACGCACCCAATCTGGATTAAAGAACTTCCCCGACATCCCTGCTATGCTCCAAGAAATAAAAGTACACCCTTTGAGATCTGTGTGAGCCAGACATCCCATTCACTGTGTTGAAGGGTCCTCTGTCTTGGGAGGAACTACACTCAATCAATCACAGCATTCTAATGAACTCAGGGGCTCAAACCTCTAATGCCTGGAATAGCCACCTGCTGGCTCCCCTGGCCCACATCTAAAGACTGCCCATGGTTTCTTCCAAATGAGAACGGTGGATGCATCAAAGGTCTATAAAAATAACCCGTGGGAGGGCTACGACGCCTGAGTTACAGCCCCTAGGGTAAAGTTGAGAGTACATATTTAGAATGCTATTTACTACATAGGGGCAAATGAAATGAATGGTAACACAGTCCCCATCCCAGTTTTTCTTAACTCTTCCCACCCATGAAGCTCTACAGAGCATTATAATATGACGTTCTACCCTTGACCGTGATTCAAAGTAGGAATGTAACCAATACACAACTTTATTCTTCAGTTAGTCAAAGTCTTCCTTTGCACCCGGGACGTTTTCAAAAACCACTATGAGTGGAGTAGACTCAGGTGTAATGTGTAAGGTGCAAGGTCTCTGGTTGGAATTACTGAATGCCCCAGATTTGGCCCCCCTGGACCTTCCTTCAGTTGTTATGTTGGAGCCAGCGGCGAAAATTCCGAGGTTCTGGTGCTGCTTAGGACGTGAAGACTCCCAATTTATTAGAGGCACTAAATAGCACATGCGCTGGGTTACACCCTCAGTCACTGGCTTAGATAGAATCTTCAAGCCAGGCTCCTGCATATTATGACATTACTGGAAATCAAGGCTGTTGGGACAAAGGAACAGGTTGGCAATACGAGAGAGTCACCTTCCAGTAATGAGGACAGATTATTAAGATCAGTCTCAATTGCTTATAAACGATGTAGAATAGGATCTAATTTAAGATCGAGTGCTGCTAACAGGGATACCTTAAGAGCATCAAGCAGGATCATCACATCCAGGATGGACACAGCAGCGGGATCTGGGGGAATAAGGTGCAATCTAATACACTTACGCACTTAGCATGGTTCCCAATCTAGGGGCACTTCCTCTTTGCCCTTGCTCCCTTCTCCACTCCTTGCCCCACACCGGGAGCTGTATGCTCTGTCCGGGAAGCTGCTAACGGAGCACAGTATAGTTGAGGAGGAGTTGGAGAAGGCAGACAAATGCTTCCTTTCAAGATTGGGGCCAAATTCATATGGCCAGGGGAGGAGATTTGTACAGGAGATACTGTTCTGAGAGGTACAGACGAACTCTGGGTGGGGAGGAATATAGGTTATTAGGACAGTCAATGTTTCACCAATTCCATTTCCTTGTCCAGAACCCCTACAGCCAGCTGCAGAAAAGAATCCATGGTCGAATGCTGTATTTACAGGCTCCTTGGCAAGGGCTCCCACAGGCCTACGTCTCCCCATTATGTTAACCCAAACAATCCTTGGAAATGTCCCCAGCTTTATCCATCTTTGTCCCACAGATTATATGGTTGAGGGTTCTCTGGAATATACCCAGCAGGCACTGGGGGTCAGCGACACAGAAACAAAAAGGCTCAGACCACTACTCGCACCAAATCTTAACATCAGATGAACACCCGTGTGAAAATGAACAAATACCCAGAGCCTGGAGACTAAGACCCTTGGATTATAAAAAAGAAAAAACATGAAACCCGGACTCCTCATGTAGAGAGAAGTAAATGGGCTCCTCTACCTGCAGATGAGTGCCAAACCAATGACCGAGCCAGAGTCCAGAATCCTCAAGAAGATGGTCTGGGTGCAGCCTTCTCTGGTAGTTCCAAGTGTCTCCTGTACCTTACTTTTCAATTAAGCTGTGGTGGTAGCCCATACCCTGGCCCCCGAAGTCAGAGAACTAAGAGGGAAGGCCCAGCACAGCCTCGTCCGGTCTCTGATGGGCGTGGATGGACCCAAGCGCAGCCCGCACGCACTCTGCGCCATGGGAGAAGAACAGCACTTTTACAGCACGCTGCGCAGGGCAGCTGTGGGCAGGCTCCCCCTCCTCCGCTGGATATTGCTGAATACTGGGATTCAAAGTCCCACGCCACAACACCACAAAGTCTCCAGATAGAAAGGAAAACTACTACTGAGAAACTGGTATGCGGAAACCACCATGCTTGTGCTTTCACCACTATGAAGGTAGTGCTTTAGGCTCTCACCCCCCCAGATCCAACAAGACCACAATCCGTGAGACAGGCCTATGTCATGGCACACATGCATGATCCATGGGCGCCTATGACAACAAAAATATCTGCATTAGGTATCCATACAGTTAGGCACTCGGGCCAGAGTTGCATCAATTTGCCCATGCAGAGAACATTTCCATCCCAACAGGCTATTTACCCGCCCACAGGGTAAATAGTCAATTTTCTATGCTATTTACTGGTCACTGGCTAAATAGTAGAAATATTTACTATTTGACAGGCGGCCTTGAAAACAGAAGATAAGTTTACGATTTACCCAGCTGCTGGCTAAATAATACAGATTCAGCGCTGTTTGGCTGGCAGCCATGCAAATATCAGGACAACGTCACTATTTACCCAGTGCTGTCTAAATAGTAGAGGTTTTGCACTGTTGGGCTGGTAGCAGTGCACATAACAATGCAGCCTGACTATTTACCTGGCCACTGACTTAATAGCAGACATTATGGACTATTTGGTCAGCAATCAAGGAAACAGCATATACACTTCAATCGTTACATGGCTGCTGGCAAAACAGCAGACATTCTTTACAACTTGGCCAGCAGCAATGCAACAAATAAATAAAACAATGATGTACCTAGCGGCTGGTTAAAAATCAGAAATTAATTATATATTATTTGGCAGGTAGCCTGGCAAAAAGCAAAGAAATTTCAATATTTACCTGGCTGCTGGTTAAATTAAAAAAATGAAGTACTATTTGGCCAGTTACCTTGGAAATCATAAAATATTTTAATATTTGCCCAGCTGCTGCCTAAACAGCTTAAAGTGTATGTTATTATATCTTATGCAGATTTCAACAGGTACTCACCACCAGGTAGAATTGCAGCCAGGGCGTGAACACAATTAACATCCATCTTCTTATGAAAGGGTCCTAATGAATTATTATTTCATTCTCAAAGAGTGGAAACAAATTCTGAACATACTTATTGGGAATGGAATAGCATTGTACAAACAAATCTATTTAATGTTCTGTCTGTTGACAAAATAATGAATCACAGGGGGGTTGCAGAATGATTTGCCTAATTAGTATTTAATAGACAAGTGCCCATCTGCTATCATCTGTGATTGACTATAATCACAAGGATGGTGGCCTGCAAGAGACAGCCACCAGCCCTATGACTGCATACCAAAACTGATTTTTTTTTCAAAGCAGACTGTGTACCTTAAAATAAGCAGTGTTCTGTATGGGAAATGTTTCCCTCCTAAAGCTGTCAATATGATTCCCAAAGGGAAAGACAAAGTAGTTGCCACCCCAGTTTCAGGGTTGTTACTTCTTTAATGGTTTGCAACCATAATTGCAGTCATAATCTATCAAGAAATTCCTTACCGAATTAGAGGACCACTTTCATGACCCCCACTATTTGTAATTCGTAAACAATCACAAAAGTCCTTTTATGAGATGAAAGAATTTTCCAACACATAAAAGGGGTTTTGTACATAATGATAAGCACTTTAGTGATCACAAATCTTGTGGCTTGTTGATATGAACCCCCTAGTGCTATAACTGTCCGAGGTACAGACACCAAGTTATGGGTCTAAAGGTCACAAATGTTTGAATGGTTTCCAAGTTATTATGACAAATATGGCACAGAATGCCACTCCATTACATCACTGATGGTGAAAGCGACTTTGGAAGACCTTTCATAGATCTGTCTCATGCTCCTACTCTTTTAAGTTTACCTACAGAGTTGACTGATGATATAGAACCTTTGCACTAATTGCTAAAGCTGCTTAATCGTCTAAAGCTATGTTCTCACTCTCACGCACAAAGCCATAAATAAGAATGTACCAAGGCCAAATATAGGATTATCAAACGCCTTGTTAGGTCTCGCCATTCGACGCATCGCGAAGCGATGTCGCAGCGAGACCTACAGCAGTCAGCTCTGCTTACAACGACTAACAAGAGGGAGACAAGAGATGGGCACGCGCAGCATGCCGGAATCGGATCAGGTCGTGCGCGTGAACACGCGCTCCGATTCCGGCATGCTGTTCACACACACAATGGATCTGGACGCGCGCACACACACACAGACAGACACACGCACACCCAGACACAAGCGCGCACATACGCGCACACACACACACGCAGACACACACAAACACAGACACACGCGCACACACACACACGCAGACACACGCACACACACGCAGACACACGCGCACACACACACACACACGCAGACACACGCACACGCGCACACACACACCCCCTACCCTCCAACTCACTGGGCTCTTTCTGCTACAGTCTCCGAAAACGTGGGGCTCTTTCCGCTCACAGGAGCCCCCGACACTGCCGCGCACTCCAAGTCGCAGGCAAAGTTGGCCGCACGCATGCTCAGTGCGTAAGGACTGCGTGTGTGTTCCTGTGAGGTCGCACGCTTTCGCTTTCACTTTGGCTAAACCCGTGGTGGGTGTCCCTTGTTTGTCCTGTATGCTGAAAAGAATGGCAGACTGGCAAGAAATAAGCGCTTATCTTCTGCACCAAGGTACAGGCACAGGTAAGCCGCCTTTAACGTATAACTCGTTTTAAGCAGTTTGTGCGACTGGATTTTTTTTTAGTTGCTCCTCTTCTCCGCGCTATTAGTGTAGCCACAGAATCTAGTTAGTGCCATTGCATGCTTTTGTCTGCTGGCCTCTTCACCTAGTTAGAATTGTAGCCATGGACGTGTTTAATGTTAATTGCTCCTGGACGATACTGTAGTGATGGATTTACTTAATGTGTAAATTCCCTTTGTAGCAAAGATTGCTTTTGGAAAATGAACAGTGTTGTTTTTAGACTCTCCAGGGCGACACGGTAGCAACAAACGTATTTAATGTTATAAGCATTTTTCTTGTCAACCTACAAGTTTGCCTTTTGATTAAAGCAGTTTCTGCGACTGCCTGAGTTTCTCTGCTGTGCCTCTTCTCTGCAATTATACTGTAGCCGCAGAAAGCAGTTTGTTCCATAACATAAGGTGACTTTTTTAAGTATTATATATTTGTTGTGGACAGCATCCAGCTATAAGTTTCAGAAAAAAAGTTATCAAAACCTACACCCAGATCTGCACAGACTGTTACTCAACCAGGGTAGCTTTGTAGTAAAGCAAATCGCAGTGTAGTGGTACCAACTACCAAACCCCTCTCCTTGCTCTTAAAGAAGAAGAAGTAAACAATATCACAATAATTCCATCGTCTATGTAGGGAAGCGAGGAAACAGAACAGACCACTGGAGTGTTGCAGGAGCCTAAACGCTGCACTGCCTAGGAAGATGGAGAGAAACATAAAAAAGCCAACCACACCAACATGGACAATCGGATTCAACCTGTACCTGTAGAACCTCCAGCAGGGGAACCAATGTTTAGGCACGTTAGAGTAAAAATGTAACTATTTGGTCACATTTATTTCACATCTCTCTTGGGGAGATGAACATCTAGCATTCCAGGGGCAGGTGTGGCTGGCAGACCCTGAACGTGTTGGAATATTCATTGAATTCGTGCTCCTGCAGAATATATGTATTTTACCCCAATTTTTGTGAAGATTGTGCTGCAAACTGCACCTTCTAGTGTTTATAAAATCTTCTCATTAAGAGGGCATGCTCAAACTCACCCCACCCCCCATCATAAATGAAGATAAGCTTAATACATTTGCTCAAAACATTTCAGGCAAGGGGGTTATATACAGGCCCCCACTTACAAATGAACAACCTGCCTCTAGTTTTCAGTGTCCTCTTCTGAAAAATCCCGCCTATACTGCTTTTTTTAATCACCCAGAACACATAGCGGCTAACCACATAAAGAGATCAGGACTAGCAGGGAAAAACCATCTTGACACTATTCTGACTAATAGTATTTCTCTATTATCTATGCTCGTAAGGCCATGTAATCAACACATAATTAGCCTCTTATCTTTAACTTGCCAAACACAAACGCAACCTGACTAAATGGCATCTTTACACCTAAAAACATCAGAAAGTCGTCCTAATGCTAGCCGACTAGAATAACGTTAGATAGGATTCTTACTCTTTGCCTCTGTCAGTGAAAACACTCTATCGCACACGTGATTGGCAGTGACAAAGGACAGCTGGAAATGCTAATATAAATTCGAAAATGCAAATTGTAGTCCATCCGGTTCTGTGGAGGCCTGAGTGTCCCTCAGTCAACATCTGTCTTCTGTGAAAGCATCTTTCAAGTGCATTGCACTGCTTCATTAATCACAATAGAAGATAAGCATTTGCAATGCAATAGGTCTCGCATTTACTCGAGTTTAAGCTATTGGCATTGTAAATGACAATGCCTTTTATTTATGTTCTAAAAACAAAAATAAAAGGCATTGTCATTTACAATGCCAATAGATTAAACTCACGGAAATGCGAGACCTATTGCGTTGCAAATGCTTGTTCCAACTTGTCTGAGAAAGCCTCTTTTACTGACTTAATTGACTCAAAGAGAGATTTTGGCCTTACATTAGCGGTTTTTAATGCCATTCCCCTAGAAGACTCTGCAAAGGAACTAAACAGATGTAAATCCGGGTACCAATTAGAGTCTTGCCCCCCCTCGCATTTTAGGTTTAATTTCTGCCTCAATTAGCAGAATGTTTCATTATATTTGAAACAATTCTCTGAGAACTGCCATAGTGCCGGCAAGGTGGAAACAGGCCTAACTATTGTCCCTATTGAAGACGCCTAAAGCAGTTCCAACCTTACTGAGCAGTTTTAGACCAATTTCACTTCTACCTGCAATTTCCAAGATTTTTCTAAACATTTGTTAACATCAATTAACTGATTATTTTGAATAAAACAATCTTCTGCATGATTCACAATCAGGTTTCCACCCCGATGTATCACAATGTCGGCCCTACTTCAAGTAACTAAATTAATTAAAACTAATTTAGATCATGGCACTTCAGGTATGGTGCTCTTATTGGACCTGTGAGTATGCTGGCAGCAAGCCTGCTAGCCAGACTCAAGTTGCACAGTATCAAATAGGCCCTTGTGCCTAATCAGTTTAGGCCTGAATAAACTGGCTGAAGACCAATTTCTTACACACATTGAATTTATTTAATGCTTAGTTGTTGAATCCATTTAAAACAACATGGTAGCATCCAATGCGAAAATCATTGCTGGAAGTTTTTATCTGAGCACGACGGGGCCATTTTTTTTTCAGTCCCATTTGGTTTTTACCTTAAATAGGGTGGACGGTATAAAGACCTTCCTCTGATGGACTGTTACTCTGTTTGGCCATCAGAGGAAGTATTCTGTCAAGGAGTCACAAGCAAAGGCACAGGACTATAATTAATTTAATAAATGCCATTGAGATATGAGTGAATTTTCTGAGCAAACCAGAGAAAGACAAAGGCATCAAATACACAGAAGAAAAGAAGTACACAGAGATATTTTATTCACTGGTTTTATTACAAATATTGTAGAAAATAAGTCATTCAATAAACAGCAACATTTTGTTACCTCCATTCTCGTGACCTAGGGAGTGATCATTTCAGAATACACTTTCAGACTCGTTTTCAAGACAGGGGACGTGAATCCACCGGTGAGGTTTCTGGACCAATTTGGTGTGATTCTCTTTCAAATGTAATTTTCTGGCTGTAGCTCAGAATCCACCCTTTGTGCAAGGTGATTACTCTCACAACAGCAGCAATAGTGCTGGCTCCAAGGAGGGGTATCCAAAACAAGGACACAATGAAGCATGAGACCTGAGCACATAGCTATCATCGGATTTCCTGAACACTCATTCAGCACAGAGAAAAGAAACGCTGGCACCTTCAACCAGAGTAAACTCTGACCTACCCCTCACTTAAACCATCTACCCTATGTTGCCACTAAGGAAGAACTAATCAACAGTCCTGTCTAACAAGGACCACACAGAATTTATTTGGGCAGACTTTTCCCTCTTCTCTTTCACTTCAGTTCTGGGTCACCACCCTCCATCCCACAGGGTTACAGTCAATACGCTTTCACTGTCAAGAAAATCTGTCTTAAGTCTCCATCACTTCATGAAAATGCATCCCACTGGTACATGCACTTTGAATGTCACCACACAGAGTCTTACTACAACACACTTGTTACATAGCCAGTGCACGTGCACGGACATGGAATGTCAGCAGCACAAAGGTCTGGAGTTGGAGTCACACAGTCTACTCTTCCGGGCTTGTTATTCAGTGCCTCTTTGCTGGCCTTCCAAACAGCTCTACCACATATGTATCTCCACCACCCTCAGAATTTTACAGACCACTCATCTGGTGGTGAAGCTGTCACTGCTAGCTTTCGTTCCTAGTGCTATCATATTTGGCAATGGCAGCTGTTTGTTATTCAGAATTCCTCATTGGGCCATCTGAGGTGATGTATATGAAGACTCCCTCATGCCCTTTTCTCCTCATCTGAGCTGCCTTAGGATATTGTGCTTCCCTTTGCTGATTGCCATAGCCCTTCGTACTGTTTGCTGGCTATTAACAATTTTTCTAACTTCAGCCATCTGAGTGACTCAAACTCTTTCTGCCATCCTTTACAGGCCACACTCCCACTTACCCATGCACCTGTAGATCCCCCTCTCAAGTCTCAGTCCCTCTGCCTTTAGAAACACTCTCAGACCCTTAGTTCCATCCTCAGGCGACTATGCCAGCATCAGACAGCATCAGTCAGATGGCAGAGTGTAACAGTCCTGGATTTTTATTCACTTTGTCTGCTCTGATTTTTCAGCAAATACTTACCAGTTCAATACGCGGGCTGAAACGGTCACCCAACACAATCCCGAAAGAGGATGCTGTCTCCTTTCCAAATCAGTTATCACCCTAACTCAGGGTGATAATAATTAAACAGTGCTTAAAGATCACAATTGGTGTCAGAAACTATTAATTCATAACTTCGTGACTCATAAATAGGAGGTGGACGCTCCCTTCACACCGCCACCATTTGCCATTATAAAAGGGTCGCAAAAGCCCTTGTACAAGTTGGAAAGAATTTTCCAACTTGTTAAAGGGACTTTGCATATAGCTTAAGTGCATTTTGCAGTTGCAAACCCTGAGGTTTGGAAAACTGATTGTTTTTTTTAATAACTACATTTTATTGATTTTATTGCCGACATGCATAATAAGTTAAAGTGCCTGAATCTCATCCATTCCTCACTTTCAATTACATAAGCGTCGATATATGTGCAAGGGTTTTTACCGCAGCAGACGTGTAAATGAATGCCATCATATGTGGGTGTTATACCCTCCACGCCTCACAAAGATCCAGTGACTCCATCGATGTCCCAAGCTGTCGAGCCCTCTTCTGGTGGTGCCTAGTGGGTTCCCCCTAAAGAGTCTACCTTGAGGTTTGGTGGGACATTAAAGTCACCTCCCAGGATCATGATTTCCAGGAATACCTCAATCCCCAAAAAAGTGGCTGTGTGAGTTGTGGAAGGTCTGCTGGCCACCAACAGGGAGTGTCTGTGTAGGAGTATGGCAACTCCCTGCGAGCCCACTTTGGTCATAGTAAAAGCGAAGCAGGAGAGGGCTATTGTTACCCAGTAAATGACTTTGTTTCAACAGTAGTACCTCTTGTGTGAGCCATTTTGCAAATTGGAGGACTGTGTACATTTAATATAGGCCAGAAGCCTGGAGGCACACAGACTAGGCCGCTGTCTTCACTAATGCGTAGCAGTCATATTATCCCTATAGTGGCATCCACTCAGCTTCTGTTTCCCCTTCCCGAGGTTGTCACTGCTGCATTCTAGTCACAGCAGAGGCCCAGAATGCACAATGAAGTATTGCAAAGCAGGATATGGAGAATTGAATGCAGGATGCCTAGGGAGAGCAGTGGAGGTCCTGTAGCATTACTAGAAAATGGCCGCCATCCTAGCCTCCCAGGCCACGCCCAGAGGATTGCAGGGTTTGCCACCACACATGGGCTTTGTTCATCAGGCCATAGGTGTGTAATTTACTGCAAGAAATGCACTATTAGGCAATGATTTGATATGATGTGTCATGACTTCAGTCAAATTATGCTATAATAGGTTTCTATGAAAAGAGTCAAGATTCAAGGATTGATTGTAAATCAGTTAATGACAAAACATCCGATTGGTTTTTGGCAGGTTGAATAGAAGCCTTATGGCTTGATCTAAACTCAGTGACAAAAAGGATCTAACTTCCATGGTAGATGGTGTGAAGGCAAATTATTTTGGGGGTAACAAACTACTCCCAGGTAGCACATGCCAGTCTATGGGCCCACGCAGCCTTCAAACAACCTAAAAACACATAGAGGAAGTTCCAAAGAAGTCTACTGGTTTGTAAGGAAGGGAGGGAATGCACTAGAGAACAGCTTGAGTACTCACAAAAGAGGTAAAGGTTTTCGAAGTTGCAGGAGCAGTCTAAATATGGGTACATGCCCCAATTTAAGATAATCAGCAAAGCAAGGCAAATCACCCATGAGGATCTCGAGGCGCGATGTTGCTAGCTGTTTCATGGTGATGTTCATTAGAACAGCCAGGTCTCTAGTCCTTTCCTGAATTGCTGGAGCGTTGAGGTGCAGGTGAAGGTTGTTCCAAGCTTTGGCTGCCAGGTGTGAGAAGGAGTGTGCTCCTCTGTTGGCTCTGTGAATTTGGGGTGGTGTCTATGAGGAAGAGGTAGGTGGATCATAGGTGTCCGATTGGTTAGTAGATGGTCATGAGTTTATTGATGTACCCTGGTCCCTCGTTGTGAAGGGCTTTGCATGCGTGGCTCAACATCTTGAACTGTCATCTCTTCTGGATCGGGAGCCAGTGTAGCTTCTTGAGGTAGGGTGTGATGAGGGTCCAACCCTGTGGATGCTCTACTGCTTAAAGTGAGGACACAAGTCCTCAGTGCATGCACTCCAGTGCCCAGAGTACAAAGGGTGCTTACTGAGCAAGTTAGAGCAGTAATATCTTACCCAAGGCAAATCCATCACGAAGAGCTCACATCCAGTCCCCCACCCTAGCTGCAGACAGACGTGGCACAGGAAAAGCAATAACAATAACGGAAGTTTGCAGTTCTGTCACTGACGGGAAGCAACCTTTACAACGCAACCATTACATCGCACTATACTTACAACGCAGGCATTACATCGCAACATCCTTTACAACGCATGACACTACAACGCAGGCATTACAACACATACCATTACAACGCATGACACTACATCGCATGTCACTACAAAGCAGGTATATCAACGCATACCATTACAAGGCATACCATTGGAGTTAGAATAGTAATTTTTAACCCCTACATTATCCAACACTTACCCTACTGTTGCACCCCCTGGAGTTAGAATAGTAATTTTTACCTCTACACTATCCAACACTTACCCTACTGTTGCACCCCCTGGAGTTAAAATAGTAATTTTTACCCCATACTATCCAATACTTACCTTAAATGCAATGTAATAGTATGGATTGTAATGGAATGCATTGTAAAGGTGGTATGCGATGTGTTGGAATGCATTGTAGTGGATATTGCGATGTAAAAACTGTGTTGTAAGTGCATGCGTTGTAACGTCATACATTCGTCACTGACTGTCCTTTCCTGTTCCATGGATGATTGCATTTTATGCTGTTAGAATGGACTTTTTACACCCGGCATATGTGTGAGTGAGTTTTACACTGCTTCTGTTTGTGATGTATCTGTAAGTAAAGGAAGCTTGCACCTCATCTGTACGTGTTCTATGTCTCAGCGATACCTTCATTGTTTCTGATGCCTCTTTTCTGTAGTGAGGGAAACTAGCACCGTTGTGTAGAAGAAAAGGCTGCTCTGCTTCTGCTGTCTACACAGCACCAGTGCATTGATGCTGTTTCTGTGTGTTTCTGTGTTAACAAGCTTGTGTTTGTACATGCATGCTGGTGCGTATGCCACAGAATCGTGCATGACTATCTGTGCAATAGAGTCAGTCTCTCTCTCTCACTCGCTCTCTCTCTCTCGTTCTCGTTCTCTCTCTATCTTCTGTGCATCCAGCAATGATATTAATCAGAGCAGCTGATACCCGACAGTTGTAAAGTTCCTTGATAAATGTTTCAGTATTTCCCACCGTTGGGTCTCGGGGAAGCTCATGGACATGGAAAGGAAACTTAAAATACAAATGGAGATGGGTGTCTTCCTGTAAGTGAGAGCAAAATAGTTAAATTAAGAGCCACAATTATACAGGGTGATGGAACACATTTCAGTGTGGACTGACATTAGTATTGTATACTGTCCAATCGCTTCCATGTATCGTTTTAGTCAGGGCTGGACTGGGAACTCACACCGACCTTTGCAATAGAGTTGGGCCTGCCGCGGGGGGAGGGGGTTTGAGGGTGCGCTTAAAACACAGAGCTGTAACAGGTGGCCGATATTGCAGCTATGTTGCAAAACTGGCCCTGTGTAACAAAAACAACCCCCCAGAGGTCTGAAACCTGCCTCCACCCAGGCGGCCCACCGGTGAAACGCCCGGTGCCCGCTACGGCCAGTCCAGCCCTGGCTTTACTCTTTATATGGGAGACAGTTTAGCCTGCCCTACATTATAAGGGTATTGCAAGTCACTAAGCAGTTCCTGACCAACAGAACAGCGAGGCCGAAGGAGTTCCTTTATAAGACCATGGAACTCCAAAATGACTTGCAATATCATTGTTACGTAAGGTAGAAGTGTTTTATTCCTTTGAATAGGTGGTCACACCATCACACATCTCACAAAAATCTGAAATCCTTGGTGTCTTTCTCCATCACATGCAAGAGTTAATAAGATTTAGACAAGAAGAATGAAAGCGTCATATGTAAAATTACACACACAAAAATGCAGTTAAATATTTTTGCAACAAATTACTAAGATTCCGTTTAATGTAAGTCAGATAAAAAAAAGCTGTTGCCTAATATGTATTATGTACTACTCTAACCTGCAGAAAACAAAGGTTTTGCCATAAATATTTTTTTTTTGCTCATCACTGTTCATTTCAGAAAAACAGATCATAACAGTGAAACTCCAGTTCTCGTGTTCATCGTTCAAAGTGCAGGTATAAAGATGCTATGTAACCCGCTTTTCTCCTTGACTGCTGGCTCTGGCATGAGGCATTATGTCACAACTCAAATGCAAGACGTTATTACAACCGAGCGCCGACGTCTTTTTTTTTTTTTATTACAGGTGACAAGAGACATTGCAACTAGACTGTAAAAAGGAAATCCAAGATATATTTTTAGACCTGGATTGAGGGCTTCCATGCATGTTATTGTGCTATAATCAGCTACATAACAACTGTCCCTACAAAGATAACCACCCCAACTGCACGCTCTCCTATACTGTTTAGTGATTGCATGTGTTGTCACTTTGCAATCTACTCATCACACATCATTGTTCATCAACCCTTAGCATCTACGCTGCCCATCACAACCCCATTGTAATCAAGAGGCCACTTGTAATGAAGGCCACATTGTGTGAGTCTCGGTCTCTTACCATTGACAGGGTTGACCAGGGCTTGCCTGGTCATATGGGACACAAGAAATAACCTCTGGTGGGCCTCGAGCCAGAGGGTTGATTTTATGGGTGAGAGGAATGGTCATTGGCCATTGATCCAGGCAACCAGCCCTGAAGGAACACATCACATTCTGTAGTTGCCATGCGTGTATTTTAGCCTCAGTTCCTCTTAGAAGGGTCGGATTCACTCTCTGGGCACACTGGTGCCCTGTGAGGAACACATGTGCCATGGCTGCTCTTAGCTCCCAGGCCACCACTGATGCTGACGCCTGGTTCATGTGCTCTCAGTCTGTAGATTAATGGAGGTTTCCATGTATTCCTATTACAGCAGTCTGCATGCTCCACTATGTGCATACGTACATTCAATGCCATTTAATGCAAACAAAATGCTAATGTGCATTATTGTGCCTGGTGAGAGCATTGTTGTAGTGCCAACGATAACATGGCACGGCTATTTTAAACTGGTCTTCAAAAGCTGGGCTCTAATTCAGCACCTATAAAGAGGATCATGGCCATAATCCCAATGGAAAGTTTGAACGACACGCTGCCGCTAAGAATAACTGACTTATTATCTGTGTATATAGCTGCCATGGGCGAACAGTGCGAAGGCATTCACACTAAAGGGGCACAAATCCACCTCTTGTTACCCTGAACACGTACAGCTTTATTGTGAGTTGCCACATCTATGGTCCTCAAACAGTCCTTGACTGGGGCTTAGTGGTAGGGGCTGCAAATGGTGGACCTCCCATTTCTGATCCAGGTTGGCAACTCTCTGCATTTATCAAAGGGTGTGGGCGATGCCTGATAGTTACTCACTGTAGTGCATTGCTGAATTTGAGCCGGTGGTTGCAGGCACTCATTTGTGTGGACCAACATTTATGTTTCCTCATTCGATTTTGACCCTGAGCCAGAGAGGGAAATGCACAAGTAGGAAAGGAGGACAAGAAAGATGGAAAAAATAGTGACAAAGGGAGAAAGCGTTGCTGAAAGAACACAGAAAAAGTGAGTTAAAGAGGCAGAGAGAGTCTGGTGGTGGACGAAAGAAGCACGAGATGGAATCAAGACCCTTGATGTTTGCAGATCCCGACAATCATCAGCACTGACTGGGAGTTTGTGAGCAACATATGTGCACCCCGCACTTATTCTTTGACAAAATAAGCACTATGTAGCAGTCTAGAGCTTTGTGACTCCACCCGCGGTCAATTAAAATTTGGAAATGCACTGGATTATACTCATTACTATATCGAACTACCTTGATTGATATTCCATAATTAAAGTGCTCCTCTGATTGTGCTGCCAGCCGTGTATGGCCATTTGAAGTGGTGGAGAAACGCGAATACTTGGGACTTTATATAGCGTGTAACCTGCCTTTTGGTTAAATTCATTGTATATAAATATCATATACACGTTAATCATGTAAATAACCTGCTGTTGGTTCATAGGAAGTCACCTGTCAATACGTGAAAACACAAGACTGCCATAGACTCAACATGTAAACAGCCACAAATAGGCCACACCTAGTCGAGATGTTGTTCTACTGCAATGCTTCCGAGAAAAGAAAGGTTTTTTACATGCAAAAACATCTTAAACTTACCATTCTGTAAACGTCTTTAAGTTTACAACCCTTTGATTGTTCCAAAAGGAATGCCAAGGCTACCAAGCAGCCACATGCATTATAAAAATACCTCCACCGCTGGGCATAGAGATCTTAAGGCAACATATAAGAAGTGACGTTTCACATTTGGACTGGTTGCAACAGCTAGTTCACACTCATTTAATAGAAACAGCTTTTCTAGGGAAGCTGATGTGTATGCATTCAGTTACTTAAATCCACCAACCCACTACAAAATATATTCAGGGATTTAACTGAGCGAGTTATGGCGTTCAGAAGTGTAAATATGTTAATTGTTTTTATTGTTTGCTTATGCCAACTCCTCTGGAGATAATAGTTAGGGTATATTTTGCACTTTCTGGAATTGTTGGCTTCATGACTGGAGCAGTAAAGAGGCATGTATGTGTCATACATGATATATGAAGCTTAGTATTTCACCAAACTTTGGCATCTGATGTTTCCATCTATAGGGCCTACAAAATTCGTTTTTTTACTCAAAAAAGTATGTTGTAGGCAGATATATTTGGTGTTTAAACCAGAGTACATCTAAATTGGTCACATCAATACTGATTTGAATAGAATTAAGCCAGTCCAATCGTTATCCTATCTCATGCAATGATATATAATTTGCGCCCTCAATATCAGCATGGGATTATGGTTGTGTGTTAATGGAAAACCTATGAGCGTTGGGCCCAGTTTTATATAATTCAATAATAATTATTTCTGAATGCCTGATTATGCTTCTATTGTTAATATTTACCTTCATAATAATGAGACCTTAGCATAATGGATTTCTATCACAATATCAAGATTTTAATATCAATCTGTAGCAATATCTCCTGCAGGCTATAAAGTACCGCTATAGTAACAACAGGTGACGCCTACAGCGAGTCATGAGTCCCCTCCCCTCCTTCAACAATGGCGATGAATGGAATAAATAGAACATCAGCTCATCTGCATGAAAGGAACTTAACCATAAGCCGAGTACAAGTATTTATGTCCAGGTATTAAGAAAACAATTCAAAAGTGTTGCCTTATGAGTTGATTTATACTGTAAAGTGATTCTAAGATGGAGTCTATAAGGTATTTAATAGTTTATGCATTACTAGGTTAAAAAACCTTTACACTGCAGCAATAAATGCATAAATCTAAGTTTACACACTACGATCGTACCAAATTAAGCAAACGTGCATTACAAATAGCATGTAAAACCACTGAAATTCACCAGTAATGGTTTACAACACACATAGATCAAGCCATAACTTATACTCTCACCATACTTCTTTCTTGATAGCTTTTTTTGTTTCTGTGCCGTTGGCAAGTTTGTGCTTTCAGCATAGCAAACAGCGCATGAAGTTAGTGGTTTTAGGTGTTTGAATGAAAGCAATAACTCAGATTTTAAATGAGTTTTTGTGGTGAATGCTATTGGTTTTAATGATGTGCATAGGTTCAGACTCCAGTGTGTGGCTGTGACTGATTGGGTACAGCCCTGATCCCTACAGAGTCCCAACTGCACATGGCCTTCAGTCATGCACAGCGGGTGTTGGGTGTATGCAAGGACTGCATCCAAAGCGCTCCACAAGGCAACCCCTGCTGGAGTCTTCTGGGGTGGAGGAAACAGACTGATCAATTTGCCCCTAGCAAATTGATCAGTCCTGGCCCTGCACCCGACGTGCTGTGAGTGGCCAACACCCCAGCTATGAATGGGTGTGCACAGCAGGAGTTTGGTGCAGGGCCAGGACTGATCAATTTGCTAGGGGCAGCAACATCTGATGATCTATTTGGCCAGACCTTATTTATTTACTTTTTTTGTTCACAAATTCCAAATAAGATTTGCAAATGTGTACCAAGCCTCGCTCTTTAAAGCTTGCCCTGGTTTCAAAATTCCTTTGTGACTCGCAAATGTACTAACACACAAAATGGCATTGAGCGCCTGTGGTACCTGTTTTGGTAGTATAGATCTTGGCCACCATTTTAGGTGTACCTACTACTGGGTCGCGTGCATGTATGATGTACCACTTCACAGCAGAGCTAGTGTGACCACTGAACAGCTTTTTCTTTCCATGTGCCATATGGATTACAAATATGATGAAAATATAAACCTGGATATACAAACGGGCCCTAAATACAGAACAAATGTATTTAAAGACCCAAAAATGTGCAGTTATTTGGGATAAAATGGTTTAGGAGCAATGGCTAAGAAGTGCACATTTTAAATGGTAAGGCAACTTAAACAACACTCTACGATACGCCACTACAATGTATTACACTCTACTCTCCTCGTCAACTCTGAACTCAACACAACTCTCCTGTATGCCACTAACGTTTAGCCATGCTGAACAGCAGCCTCTTGTGTACAACATGGCTAAAACACATTGGCAAAGCCCATAGATCTCACTTAGGCGATACCGTTTAGCTTTGCCAGTGCTGGTTTCCTTTGCAGTCACACTAAACACATTCTGAATGTAAACTTCTATTACAGGTGCCCTTTAATAACAACATAGTACTGAAAGAGCCTAAACATGTGCTTTTAGAATGTAGCAACACTAAAGGAAAACCTGCTTGGGCTTCAGAAATGAAACTGCTTTTTAAAAAAAGTGACACACAGGCATTTTGTGCTACAAAGTGAAAACATGAGCTTTAAAATTCATATGTTTAGTCACACGCCGTACATTTAGCAATTCATGTAAAGCATTGCACAAGTAATTTATAGCTTGACTTAAATGTGTTTAGTTTAGCTCACTGTGGAAATGTGATTTTGACTTTCAAAAATGTTAAATGTGCATTAGTAGAATATGACCTGTATTAGAATTAGCATCACATTTTATAATGTATAAAACAAAACTAGCTGGTGATTCAGCTCTTGCTCTGGGAGATACTGTTGGCCTTCAAGATAAGCAAAGGAATTTTTCTCTCTCTGAGTGAAGAACTGGCATAATTTACAGCTGTGACCTTGGTTGGAGCTTTTATCTCTCTAGTTGTTGAAAATGTTGAACAAAGCCTCATTTAATTCTTTGCTTTAGTGAGAACAGATGTATTTCAAAAGTGCATTATCATGTTTAACGTTTTTTGCTTAATTAAAAGGTTCTTTTGCAGCTCATGCTTTGTCTTGACTTTGAAATAAAATGTCTTTTTAAAAGGAAGGTTAGGAGATGAAATTGTATTAAATAAGATGCAGAATATACCGTGGGAAGGATCTTAGCCTGTCTGAGAGATGGCGTATGAAATATGAAATATGCCAATGGAAGTAGGAATCCTTTTGGAGAATGCTGGATTCCAGTTGGAGGAAGACAAAGTCACGCTTCATGCTTTGTAACATTATTCTCTGATAAACGCGTTCCTAGTTAGGAGTTTCAGAAAATGTACAGGAACTATTTCGGAGCCCTTTGAAAGATACAGATATATTTAGAGATGCTAGGCTGCAGAGGAGTTTCAAACTCCAGCGCAGAAATGAAGGGAGGAGAGCAGAACTGATTTGCAGATGCAGGGAAGGAGAGGGCAGACCTTGTGGGAGAGAAGAACTGAGGCAAACGTAGGCAGATCAGGTTTAGGTTTAGTTCCATTCTGACTTTTGCTTTGACTAACTGACTTTGCCAAGGCTGGTTTGCTCTATGCTCGATTTCTCTTCATGGGAGATTCTGCAATTATTAATGAGTGATTTAACTTAAATGCTAAGCTCACTGTGGCTTCTAAAACCCTTCATGAGTTCAGACTGACATCATTTGTGCCTCATTGTCTTAGAATAGGAATTCTTTCCTTTATGGAACGTGCTGATTGCAAATTATGATATGTTTGTACTAACTCAATTTTCCATTATCAATTCTGTAACCTGATTAATACCTGACTACTGAATGAAGAGTCAGAAATTCTTAAATTTTGATTGGAAAATAAATCCCTTTAAAATTATGTACAACTCTTAATATTTGCTGAAATGTTTATTTGCCTTTTATTATTTGCTCATATTTATTTAGGAGTTCCCCCGTCATAAATGGTGGCCAAGATCTATTGACCTTAAGCGGGCACAAGGGCAACGGTAATCAGAGGTAATGGTGCCACATTTCCTAGATTTTCCAAAGAGAGATTACCGTGGGATTTCCGCTACAACAGGACAATTCACCTGGGTTGTACCCAAGCTCCTTTGAGCGAGATCTATTGGCTTTGCCAATGCTCGTTTCCTTTGCTGCCACATTAAACATATTCTGAATGTAAATTTCATCCACGGTCCTTTGGGCTCAGCTTTTGTTCACATGCAGCGCCAACTGATACTCAATAGGATGGATTCACTAAGCAAACGTTTCCACTCCATCACTTTTAGGCACTTTGAGTAATGACTAAACTGTGCCTCAGGCTAAACATGTAAGGGTTTGAGGATTATTGACCACGTTTATTAACTGACTCAATCCTCTGCAGGGTTCCTTCACAGGAAGATAGTCCTGGACTAACCCACACCAGTCCATAGATTACAAAGGGAACATTCAACAACCTTAGAGTGCTCACTCTGCATTAAGGAGCAAATCCAAACTATTTTGGAAATCTTTATGTAAGACACTGTACAAATTACAGATTTTGCAGAACCACAGGTTATCTGAAGATTGCATATCAGAGCCAGCATTAAAGTATTTGTACCAGGTGCGAGTAAAGGGTTGCGTGGGCACTTGGAAGGCGCTGTGCAGTTTTGCCCTGCACCCAAGTAAATTGACACAATGCCATGCTTTGCACTAGGTGACAGTCAATGCAAAACCCAGGAAGTAATCCCCACAAAGTATTCCAAAATGAAGACCCTAAACTTGTTCCAAACTGAAGAGTAATTGATTTCTGTCAGTAGTAAACTTCTTGGCAAAGGTTACACCGGATGTTGTTTTAGATCCTGGCTCTACAACTGACTAGATTCCCTTCACTGCTGCTTGTTCATATTGCTTCCTCATCCGGGTCTTCAGAAAATTACCCTGAAAAATACCTCCATTATAAAGAACAACATTGAATTGAAAATGAAATAGATTTTAGGGCAGACCATGCCATTATGAGATTCAAGGCACAGTACCTGATAAAATGTGCGGGATCCGAAGTGATCAGGCCCAATTCTTACAGCTTTGGGGTTATAGACTGGTTTAAAACATCACCCTTGTAGGTGTAGGATGGTTAATAGCTGTATTGGTGGTAGGGGCAATCAGTGGAGCTGCTGCTTCCTGATGAGGGCCCTGGCACCTACTGATTTACAAATTAAGCACTGGGCATGACACTGGGGTTACAGCTGTGGGTAGATTAGATAAGGAGTCCTTAGAGGACGGGTCTAGAGGGATGCGCAGCAACCACAGCCAGGGGCGTATTTTCAGGAGTGGTGTTTGGAATGTTACACCCCCCCCCCCCAATGAATGTATTTTCTGGTAAATAGTTGGGGGCAGGTACTTTTAGTCGGGTATGTGGAGAGGTCTCAGATTTTACGTCTTCAAAAATGCATTTTTTATTTTTTTACAAAATATTGTGTTTTCTCTTACTTAATACCCCTACCAATTCGTATTCGTCTCACTTTTCACTGGACCTTTATCCCCTCACATGTCCTGCTTGTCGTATAATGCATTTTGACATTATATGCAAGCAAGATTGTTGGAAAACTGTCTGCCTAGCACGGAAGCCACTCCCGTCCACCTGGAACGAAGGCCCTGGAATGCAGATTGCAGACTTTCAGATCACCCGGTTTGTAATTTGCATTTCGGCCACAGATCCTGCACAGTTTTCAAACTGTGCCAACAGACGAAGATTCATTTCTACTCTGATGTGGTGATGCATTTTCATATGAAACAACAAGAGAGTAAGGGTATAATTAAGACCACTCTTTTACCCCTTCCAGAATGTATAACAATCAACAGAAGAGTGTCAAAGTAAGTTAAATAACAAAGAACAAGACTTGAAACCAATTGGTGTTAATAGGCAGGAAGGAAATTACCTCCGTCTAGAGAAACAGAAATTTAGTAAAGAAATAAGGTGCATGTGCTCAGTGAAGAAAAAGAACCCTCAGGTACCGCCTGTGAGGGTCGATAACCAGTTGTCTTCATTGGGTCCAAAAAGGTTGAAAAAGCAAAGTAGTGATAAAGAAGTGCTTTAAAAAGAGCGTGGGCTACTCATCACACAATAATTTTATTAAGAGGGTAGCTCTAACTCTAGTAAAAACAGTGCAAATTAAAGGACTAGTGATTGGTTGCGTTAGTTTGAACCAACAAGTCCTTACTGGAGTGACAAAAAAACAAAGATGGTCAACATGTTTCTGCTTAAGAGCCAAGGATCGGCTCAGCATTCGTCAGGACCAAAGAACTCTATCATATACCTTAATGGGCACTCGCTAAGGTGTCCAAAACTAAGGTGTAGAGAAGGAAAAGCAAATATAAAAAACTAATACAACCTGATTAGTGTAGACTTCCTATATTGGGTAAGTCTTCCAACAGTCTCACCCCGAAGGGGAGACAAAAAAGTATTAATAAGTCCGCGACCGCCGCCCGTGTTACGGGCGGCGGTCGCGGTTTGAATAGGTCCGAAGGCGGGGAGTCGCATCGGATAAAATGGACCGAGCGTGAAGGTTTTCCCCCCACCGCCAGCCCATGAGGCCCCATTGAGGACTTATTAATACTTTTTTGTCTCCCCTTCGGGGTGAGACTGTTGGAAGACTTACCCAATATAGGAAGTCTACACTAATCAGGTTGTATTAGTTTTTTATATTTGCTTTTCCTTCTCTACACCTTAGTTTTGGACACCTTAGCGAGTGCCCATTAAGGTATATGATAGAGTTCTTTGGTCCTGACGAATGCTGAGCCGATCCTTGGCTCTTAAGCAGAAACATGTTGACCATCTTTGTTTTTTTGTCACTCCAGTAAGGACTTGTTGGTTCAAACTAACGCAACCAATCACTAGTCCTTTAATTTGCACTGTTTTTACTAGAGTTAGAGCTACCCTCTTAATAAAATTATTGTGTGATGAGTAGCCCACGCTCTTTTTAAAGCACTTCTTTATCACTACTTTGCTTTTTCAACCTTTTTGGACCCAATGAAGACAACTGGTTATCGACCCTCACAGGCGGGACCTGAGGGTTCTTTTTCTTCACTGAGCACATGCACCTTATTTCTTTACTAAATTTCTGTTTCTCTAGACGGAGGTAATTTCCTTCCTGCCTATTAACACCAATTGGTTTCAAGTCTTGTTCTTTGTGATGCATTTTCAGGCACCGGACTCTAACTCTCCGGGTCAGATGCGCACTTGCTGAGCACAAGATGGCAGAGTGCTCCTCGGCATCACTTGCTGTTTAACGGTGGCTCTGGCTTCCCTCCTCGTTCATGGATTTTGGCCTGAATTCGTCACTGTTCCCAGTGGGGCAGGAAACGTTTGGGACACTCTTCTATTTCGATGGTCCCTACCTATTCGGAGGCTCTCTCCAGTTGTCGGCTCTCCTTGTTGCACGGGTCGTCAGCCTGACGCAAACAGCAGACATTCTACTGCCCTCCCTTGGTGCTGTGACTGCTCCAGGAATTTTTATTTGGGTGGGCCAAGGGTACATTTGGGTGGGCCACTACGGGCTTGATTTGTTGCATATATGTCTAGGCAGGCCTGCTTCAGGGCCCTCCTTTATTTCTTATGAGTCTTACAAGGCCCAGTAAAACTCACTCTTTTCCAAATCTCCTTTTAATGTTATCACTTTCAAAATGTGTTTTTTCCATGTAATGTTACTTTGATGGGAAGAGGTTTCTGAGGTCGGAGTATCAGGCAAGTGACACTCCTCGGGCTCCCTCTGTGCGAGCTTTCAGGTAGAATTCCTCTTCATTACTACCTACACCTAACCACACACTCTGCAACGCATTCCCTTACAGGCTTGATTATCCACTACTCCTCTCTAGTGCACAAATTTACCCATGGAGTATCACAATTCGAATGTACATATTTAAAGCATATATTTCTGCCATTCATTAGAAGAAATCTCCAGTGCACCTTATCTCACAGCTGACCTTGGGCCTCAGCCCCATATCAGGCACCATCGGGCTCCACTTTCATTTTTCCCGGAAAAACATTTGTAAAATCACCTTCATACTTAAAACATGGAATATAGCAGTAAATATAATTAGCAGACACTTTAAAGTATGTTCCACAGTATCCCTTAAGGCCTGACTGTTAATTAAATAAACAAAAACAGAAAGGCCATGACAGAGCCGGTTTAGCGCTGAGGCAAAAGTCTTTTTTGGCGCCGCACCAATAACCTCTTTCTCAGCAAATACCTTTACTACCACCTTCCAACAGTGCCCCTCGTCCCTCCCTGGCCCCCTATTGACCTCTTCTTCGGATTCCCTCACTGCCACATGCCACAAGTGTCCGTCATCTCCCCATAGCCCCTCCCCCCTAAAACCTCCTCGGATTCCCTCACTACCACCCTCCATCAGTGCCCCTCATCTCTCCCTAGCTCCTCCCTCCACGTCATGACCTCTTCCTTGGATTTCCCTCACTATCACCCTCCGCCAGTGCCCCTCATCACTCCATAGCCTCCCCCTATTGACCTGCTCATCGGATTCCCTCACTACCACCCTCCATCAGTGCCCCTCATCTCTCCCTAGCTCCTCCCACTACCAGCGTCGGATTGGTAACATGGGCATTCGGGCAATGCCCGAGGGGGCCGGTTTCCGAGTTCTGCTGTGGGCTGCTTTTTTTTAGCAGTTTGGGGGGCCATTTGGGCGCTGTGTCTATTGTTCGAATACAGGCTCAGCCAGCGGCCCATTTGGTGTCTGAGTGGCCTTTCTAGAGGCATATGGGCGCTCATTACCTCCGTTTAGCAACAGGGAGAGGTGTCACTCCCTTTCTCTCGCTGGCCGGCCCATTAATGTGTGCACATACTGAGCGAGGGCAGGGGGCTTGGGCAGAAGAGGCCTCACTTGTTTCACCCGTGTAAACTAACGCATGCATTTTTTTACCCCTCCTCCTAAAGTTTTTTTTATAAGATTACGCCAAAGCAGTGATTTGAGGAGTGATTATGCAAATCTGGGTCGATTTTTGTTTTGGCGTGCCCGGGCTGAATTTCAATCCCAATCCAATCTTGCCCACTACCTCCTCCTCGGATTCCCTCACTGCCACCCTCCACCAGCGCCCCTCATCTTTACGTAGCACCTCTCTCATATGCATTTCATTTGTTGTATAGCGCTACTCATATCAGTGTAGTGTGTGTCCGTACTTTACACCACACACATTATACAAAGACAATGAATCATACAAGTATGTAAATCAGTCTACAGGGAATGTCACATAAGCCAATGAGGATTACAAGGTGTAGTAATCACATGCCATCCATACTGGTGGGCAGTATATTTTAAGAGGGTTTGGTCTGGGGAACATTACCTTAGGATTTAAAGAGTATTCCATGGGGGTCAGCTTTACTGATAAAAATCTATATCTGCCCAAACATACTCATTTTAGCAATATTAGAATAATGAAAGACTGGGGAAGTTCCAACTATATCACAAAACAAAAAAAGCGAAGTTCCAACCAAACCATTCATGTTTGTATGCAGCTCTTTGGTGACAGTTGATTGGTCACTGTCCCATGTTAGGATTGTAACTTCTGAACTGCAAGTAACACAAGGATCTCTGTGACAAAAGCAGTAACCCACTGAGCTATCCACATAAAATACAGTTCATCTGCATTTAAAAACTATTAACAGACAAATTATTGCTCTCCAGAAGGATCATTAATCACCAGCGTCATCTGGGCATTTTGTATTGTCTTATTGCTGTCCTGCATCGACCATGATAACGATAAAAAACTGTTTAAATGAAGCACACAGGAAGTATGTGTCCTTCTGGGCCTGTGCAGATTTTACAAAGAAAAAAAATGTAGTAACACATTCTCTTACCTACTAAATTACTCAAACTTTGTGTCACAGCCTGATGTGATAAATCTCTACAGGGGTCAGGAAAGGGGACTAGGAATAAACAAACTTATTTTCTCCTGTGTTGCATAGAAAAAGAACTATCAACACAGTAGGACAGCAGGCAAAGGTTACCATTGTCAAAGAAATGATTTGTCACCTTTCACCATGCAGAGAAGAAGGGGTGAAAAATAAGCAAAGCCTTGTTAACATTTAAATGGTCTTTAAAGACCTGTGAAGTACTCGGGTGCGATCATCTCTAAAACTGTCTCTGTGCGCCCGGAAGCTGTCCTGACACTCACGACCTGTACCTTCAACGCCTGACTTAAAGCCCTCACTGCGAGGGCCAAAGCTCCTGTTTGGGTGGGCCAGGGTCATGTTTGGGTGGGCCTGGCCCACCCGGCCCACCCGCTAGAACCGGGCCTGGTCCCCCCTCCGACCCCACTTAATGGAACTCTGCTCTCATGGTTTTTGGGTCCTGACCTGGGTGCATCTTGCCATCTTGAGATGGTTTCCATCGATGCCTACGACCCGGGACCGCCATTTTGTATATTCTAGTCCTTTCCTTTGGAACATTGGATTCCATCCTGTCGACCTTCAGTCATTTCTCTTTTGCTGAACTGCCTTATCTCTTTCTCCTCCTCTCACCAATCTCAGTCTCCGACTCTTCTCCCCCACATACCGCTCTCTACCCCTTTTAATTTTTTTTAAATTTCCCAGTTAACTCTGTAAATATGTGATATATACTTGTCCAGCCTAATCGCTAGTGAAATATAATCCTGGGCAAATCGACTATTTTTATATGTATGTATATAGAGATAACTCTAACCACTAGTATATGTATTAGACCCTTGTACTCACTACCATTCCTATGTGATTATTAGTTTATCCATTTGTATCTCTTCCTTGAGTGACTTTACAACTTGTACATTTGCAATTTTCTCTGTTTGTATCTCTTCCTTGTGTGACTTTTCAACTTGTTCACTCGCAATTTTTTCTGTTTGTATCTTTTATGTAACTCATGTAATCCTAAATCCTTATGTATCGCAACTGGTTCTTTTGTAAAGCACTTTGACACCTTCGGGTAATGTTCGCGCTATATAAAATCGCACTAACTAAATAAATAAATAAAAAACGTCCTTGCATCGGAGAAGCACAGATTACAACACCGTTGGTGGATGCCCTGTTCAGCGCCTGCATTTCAGATGCTGGCCAGGGCCGGACTGAGACCAGCAACCAGCCCTGGCAGGTTGCTTCTCCACCGGCCCTGGTAACGGGAGGGGAGGGAGTTGTTACCCGCAAAGCACTGCTACCGCTTTTCTTACAGAGGGCCGATTTTGCAGCGCTGCTACAAAACCGGCACTCTGTAAGAAAAGCGGCCCCCTGCGGCCACAAAACCAGCCCCCACCCCTCCAGCCCACCGGGGAAATGCCCGGTGCCCGCAAATGCCAGTCCGGCCCTGATGCTGGCAGTAAAGACAGGCCTGTATCTCTGAATTATGCCCAGTGCCTGACACAGGGCACTTCCCGAGGATCAAAGGCAGAGGCTGTGGGTCCAGCGCGCAGATGCTGGCGGAATGATGTGAACATCTATTGTTATAGAAGCAGCGTCAGGAGCTCGGCAGGCGCCACTCAGGCCGTGCGTGGAAGAGACCAACTGCAGACCTCCTGCCGTGCCTGTAAGAAGGGGAGCTAACAAAAGTAGAGCAGGAGCCAGGGATGGAGAGCTGCAGAACCCGGTGGGGGGAACGTAGGCTTCTGCAGTTCAAGGCCCATCCACCGAGGATACTTGCGTGTCTAAGGGCTTTTTATAGCAGCTGGCAGAAGGGCAGTTTTAGGGGCCCTCACAATACTTTCTATTTCTTATCGGGTTCATTAAACAGAGCAGTGAAGAATCGTTGGATGCAGTGCTCGCTTGTGAAAAATAAATAGATAAAAATAAGGGCTGGGCCCAAAGCGCCACCAAATGTCGAGGTGCCGAGTTTCAAGGTTGTCTGGTCTTGATTCCTACTCCTACTCTTGCTTCTTTCATCCACCACCAGATGCTACCTGCACCTTAATTGAACTCTTGCAGGTTCTTTGTCATCCCTTCTTTTTAGGTTTGACCTGCACAGCGCTTGCACTGTGCTCCTGAAATCTCATGTATTTTATACCTAAAAAAGGGGGGGTCTCATCAGTTCCCAACGCTGAGTAACTGTGTTTGTTCGCTTTTGTGTGGAGCTGTTCACAATGTTTAAGCCCCATCCATTGCCAAGATAAGATCTCTTCCCACTGAAAAGGCAAACAACTTCTAACAGTATGCTGTAATGCTTGCTTTTTATTATTTAGTTGTTATTATAGCAGATGCTTTAGCCTTAGAATGTCTGTGGTATTTCCTATTTATGCCTCAGTACCTTTTGTTGCGCTTTGTAGGCATTATAGGATTGATTTTTTTTCAACGTAATCTATTTGGTCATTATGATCACATGTTGCAATAAGCATTGAACGTTGAAAATAAAGTTAATATACAAGAGCTATGCCATATTTTACTACTAAACAGGCAGCCAAAAGTTGAGTTACATTGCAGACAACAGGGTCATGATTTGAATGGTGCAGCAGGTGCCCTAGCACCGGGCCCAAACGCTGTCAGAACTCTTCAAAACACATAATATTGCTATATTTGCTAGTAAACAGGCAGTCACAATTGCAGCTACCTTGCAGTTAAACGAGATTTGATTTGAATGGTGCAGCAGGTGCAGTAGCACCAAGGCCAAAACCCAAAGGGACCCAACTAACCCCAGATTATTGCTAAAATTGAAAACTAAACTGGCAGTCACAAGTGCAGTCACCTTGCAGACCTCAGGGTCATATTTTAAAAGGTGCAGCAGGTGCAGTGGCACCAGGACCAAAAGTTGTCAGAACTCCTCTAAACACATAATATTGCTATTACATCAATTAATTCTACTATTTCCTTCTTTCATTTTTAAAAATGTTGCTATTACTTACCCGCACTATACAACTAGTAACAGCACAAATTATTGCCTTGTTGTACATAAACAAGTCATAACACTTTAACAGACTTTCTGTAACTTATATTGTACAACTACTCAGCAAGCTACAACTTACAACAATAAACCGCTTATTATTATTCATATAGACAAAACCTAATGCATTTACCAATGCTTTTTTCCCTTTGTCATTGTTTTTTCAGACTCTCCTGCTTTCTTCCCCCCTTTTCGGCCGTTCTGACTCATGTTCTCGGTCTGATGAAAAAGAAGTGCTGGCCCTTAAAAATGAGGACCCCTCTGGCTCAAATTAAGCACTGGTGGGATGTGAGCAAACGTTTCAGGCAATCAATTCACAGCGGGATATGTGTTGAGGCTCAGTGAGCATAATACCAGTCACGTGGAACATTTTACATCTCAGCAGCTTTAGCTGTCCATTGGAAACCTACTGGTTTCAAAATGCCAGATGAACTTCAGGCAGGGCTGTGGTCACTGGGCAGCCCCTTGCTAATGGCCGGATGACTTTGGGGTCTATCTCACTTTCTTGCTCCCAATTCAAAGTCTTTTTCCCCTAGTGTGTTTGTCCCTCACAAGAAGCATTTCCATCTCCCAGTATTTTCATTTGATGATTTATCCTTCCACTGCTGATGTCAAACCTTGCTTTACAGTGCAGTGGGTTTCCAGCTTTGCGTCCCTTAGTCCTTATTACCATCATTTCAAACCATGCATTTCCACCCCCCTAGTATACGCTTGTCCCATTCAGCCACCTTACTTGTTGCGCGTCACCCCCATCACAATCAGCAGGCGGCCATCTTAAAATAGGTTTCTGACCATTCTAAAATTGACATCCACATATGCACACAGGCAAAAGAAGACACAATAGGATTCTTTTAATGTTCTTTTTTTCAACAATAACCAACTCTCTTCACAGATGACTGCTATGTATGCATTCATCCACGATGGCCATCTTTAAACACATTTTGATATATTTTAACAAATCCTGTTAAAAATGGCTACTGCAGATGCATTTGCATCCTTATTGGCAACATTTGAAAAGGGTTTCTTAAAATCTGACTGGAAATGCTTTCAAAGAGAACCACTGTGTTGGATGTCTGTGCAGTCACAGTGGAAATCATTAAATGCATTTGTTATATTTTAACAAATCCTATTCATAGAAGGCCACCATGGATGCACTCACATTTGCAATAGCCATTATGGTGGTGGAGGGGCATTGCCAATTCACTAGTCCATACATGCAGCATTTCATACTGTTTATGCTAGGTAAGCTCTCATAATATGTGATCATTTTTGTTTTATGGATCATCTTAACTTATATTGCTCTTTCTTCAAAAAAAAAATCCATCCTCCTCACTCTGTTTCTACCAGTTGAGGATGATCTAATTTATTTAGAATTCATACTTAATGAAAACGAGGCTATACTATTGGCAAAAAAGGCATCAGGTAAAAAATAAAGAGAGGTCCTGCAGCACAACCTGAAGAGTGATCATTCGAAGCGCATCCTACATTTGTGAGGGTGAGTAGCACCACTAGAGAAAAGCACTTGAGATGGCGCACGTTCCCCTTGCCCACGGTAATAATGTAAATGTAGTCTCTCAGTACATTAATACTGTTATTCTAGTCCATCAGGTGCATAGTAATACCTATAATCTACTCTATAGGGGCAGAGTAATACTTTTAGTCTAATTTATCAGGCTCCTACTTATTAATTTAGTCTACCAAGAAGGTGCACTGTAATATCTATGATAAACTCTGCGAGGTGCACAGTAATACCTAGTGTTACAAAGTCATCCTGTATGACCTGAGTAACCCCATTTTTTACTGACTGTTACTGGTGGTAACGGACTCGGACTGTTCCTGGGTTCAGTCTAACCAGGGCCAATGCTATGTTGAAAACACAAGTAAAAACACCCACACACATTAGGGTACACTATATATTGGCATGACCTACCCTCAAGTCCCTAGTATATAATAGGGTGTGGCAGTTTAGAGCTCAGAGGCCCTTTCTGCACTTGCATGTGTGCACTGCTGAGAGCCGGAGGTCATTTTGAAAAGCAGCCCAGTGTTGCAGCACTGCTTTTTAAAAGTAATTTCACTGCAAACTTGACTTTGGTGGTAGAGGCACTTAATATGCTAAAATATTGTAGATGATTACTTTTTAAGTCCCCGTAAGGTCTCCCCTAGGTGTCCCAAGGGTGGGGGAGGTGGTCATGATATTATAAGGAGGGCCCTTGTAAAATATGTTTTTATATGCCCTGGAGATAGAGAAATTGCACATTTCACTTTCCCCATTGCAGGAAGGTGCCTCCCAAAATAGACCCTGGTGCTAGGAGCACTGTGGAATGTGGCTCTACATTATATTTGCTTATTCAGAATCCTCAAGATCTCCCCTAAGTGTCCCAGGGGTGGGGGTCATGTAACTATAAGCAGGGCCTTTATAAACGATGTTTCATAGGCCCCGATGATGGAGAAATTATGCAATGCAGTTTACCCATTGTACATGCCTAGCCCCAAAGCATAACTTGAAATAGTTTATGAATGCATAAATAATGCTAGTAATTGAATAGATTATCATTCATGGACTTGGAAGAATGGTATTGATAAATCCAACAATATGCAATTGTTGAATTTATTCTAAAATATACAGAAAAGAAGGCATAAGACTTTCTTGTATGTAAGCCAAAATTCAGCCTTCTTGTGGTCTTCCCTGATTGGTCAAAGTTAACCGGATGGATTAGGCAGGCTGCTTTGATGAAGTGTAAGTGGCTCCCCCAGGAAGTAGCAATCTGGTGGAGAAGGCTGTCAGAACAGCGGGGTTGGGTCGCTAAGCATGACACTTTAAAGGAGGAATAGGACAGGCAGCGAATGCCAGGTCCATCCAGCCCATCACTTCTGACCCAGCCAGATGTGAAGCTTAAGGAAGGAATCTTCAGATGTTAGGAGGTGGAGAGCTACGGAAATGAGCCATACTGAGCGTTGGTTTAGTTAACTCTTTATGCTCTGCTGAGATTTCAGCCATGTTCAATTTTGTAGTAATAGTGCTTTCTGAGTGAGTATTATGCCACACTTTGGAGGAAGTGGTCATGCTCTGGGGTGTTGCCCTGCACCTCATTTAACAGGAATGCTCTCCTGCTTAACGCTTGAGAACACCGAGTAAATATGGGAGAGGTGCAGAGCCTCTCAGATCTGCTGCTTGAAACTCAGCGAAGAAGGATTGCCATGCTGGAACCTTGATTTGTACCACCAGGCCCTGCATTCTGACTGACTGCACCTGCTGCACTATCTGGAACTACAGTCCTGTGTATGTATCTTGCTTCTGAAGGAATAAAGAGTGGACGCCCTACAGGCTACAGGTTAACAGAGCTCACCTGCATCACAACCACCGAGAGTCCAGTGCCTGGAGTGCGTCCAATGGACTTTTAAATGCATTGTCCAGGTGCATTGGGGGAATTATCGTCCCAAACTTTCAAGGGTCATCTCGGAGCTTCCAGACCCCTGGGGTCTGTGTTTTGGACACTTTCTGCCCACAAGAGGAACTTCAGGAAGAAGTTTCAGAAGTTTGAAGAAACTTTGGAAAAAAGCTCCATAAGGAAACCAACTCAAATGCAAGTGCCAAGCCGGCCACATTCAACTGTGACCCGGCCCAGATTCCAGGTTCATCCAGCTGAAGAGCTCCGGAGATCCGACTTCCAGAGTATGACCGGGAGCTCCTTGAAAGTCAAACTGGTGAACCTTCACCAAATCCAGACTGATGAAGAGCATCGAGGGACCCTAGCGGAAAAATATCTAGAAAAGTTTCTAAGTCCGAAGGTAAAATGTTGACCAGGGGCTCCCGCTCAATGAATCCGTGCTGCACTCCATTGCGGCTGGCCTGAAAGTTTAACTATGTCTCGTCGAGTCTGACCAGATGTCCCAGAATGGCGCTATATGTTTCTAAGTGCTAGAAAGTATGTATTCTTTAAAAAAAATTCATATCTCCGATTCCCTACATTGGGTTTTTGCTGTTTTGGTGTAATTTTAAAGATAAAAATATTTCCTATTTTTATAAATTTGTGTTGGAATTTTATTGTGTGATGTGTCTTAATTATTCACTCCTAAATTAAGCCTGACTGCTCGCAGCCAAGCTACCCAGGGTTGAGCATGGGAATAATTTACTGAGACTTGTACTGAGCCCTAGACTGTTTTAGTGGCCTTATTGCCAGTGGTAGATGCATATTTATCACTACTAATAACCCACTTTCTAACACCTACAGTCAACTATTTCAGACACAAAGTAATTGCTAATGTGTACTCTGTCTGGCCCACAGTAAGCCTGTCATCTACTCTGTTCAGCACACAGTTATACCAATCGACTACTCTGTCAGACACTCAGTAGTACCTAGATTAGTGTGTCTGGGGAACAGTAATGCCTATAGTCTACTCGGCCACCTGCATTCAACTCTTTCAAGCACACAGTAATACCTACTGTCTAATCTGCCAGTTACACATTATTACATAAAGTCTGTCTCCAACACACTAATATCTACTGTTCACTCTGCCAGATGCATGCTAATACCTCTAGTCTACTCTTTCCAGTCATATCTATAATCTTCTCTGTCTGGCACTCAGTAATACTCAGTAATACCTACAGCCTAAGCAGTATTGCTGAGGAGCAGAAAAAGCTGTTCAGTAATGTGGATCCCGGACATTTTCTTTGCATTGTCATATTATGAAAGCATCTTCGGTCCAAAGATGCTACCACTGTAACCGAAGATTACACCGTTATACAGCACATCTCTTGTTATTTTTCTGAGGTGCCTTGGGGTGCCTTTTGATGACTGCGAAACCATGCTGAATGACTGGTAACAACATACTTCGCACATTTTATGGCACACATTGACACTGTGAAAGGTCTACAGGTAATAGTATTACTGACATAGCCCTTCTACCTTTCTCTTCTAAAATGCCAGATGAACCCTAGCTGGTGATCAGAAAAAAAAATGAGACCTGAAATCTCATTTTTAAAATCCAAAATTGCTACTCCAGTCTCATCAGTTGATTGTGATTTTAAGCCACAGAATTTATGCAGCTGAGTCTAGGAGAATAAGGGGTTAATTTACCAAATTCTCACACAGCTGCCTAATTACAGAGAGATGGCACTCTCCTTCCCTCTCTCTAGAGCTGGTACACCATCAGGCAGCTGTGCACCACACAGACACACACCCTTGCACTATGCACTATAGTGCAAGGATGTCTGTGAGAGTCTAGCATAGGTTTGTTCTAGAAGGACAGCCTTCCATTTCAAAGTGCAAAGCTTAGACTAACTTTAATACTTTTCTTACTTTGTATAAGTGCTGTACAGCGCAGCACACGTGCGAAGTAAGAAATTAAAGAAGAAAATAAAGCATTTCTCTGTGATAGTGTCTATTTAAAACGGGAGTTATTTTTTTTTTACACAAAACCCGGTCTGCTTTGTTTTGGTTAATACGGTTTTGCATCAAAAACTTTGGGTGGTTGCATGGAAATTCCCATGCACCACACATGAAACACCCTGTGGCTCCATAATGTAAAGCAGTTCTATATGCTGCTTTGAATATCTTGCAAGTGATTTTCCAGTGCCAAAGTAAATTGGGGAAAGAAAGATTTTGTGTCATTTTGCACTGCAACACAGTGCAGAATCCTAGTAAATATACCCCTTAGAGTTACATACTTAATCACAAACCTGACACAGTACCCTGGCCACCAAACTGACAGTCTGCCCAACCTATTTAGTGCTGGAAGCAGTGCCAGCTTTCCATCAACGAGTTCCAGTTGGCTCCTTCGACGGAAGGCATCCTCCGATGGTCACAGAGTAGGGCGATCAGAGGAAGGGCATACCACTACCTGCACTATTTAGGATGGACGATGTGAGGTCTTTTTTCTGTCCCTCACCATACCTACCAGCAAGGGACAAAAAACAATGACCCCCCGCACCTAGTGAAAAAAACCTGGGTGTGGAGGTCATTAGTTTATTTGTTTTTCAATAACAACCCCCCACTTTGGAAGCCGCGGCTGCTGCAGTTAAGAGCGGAGGGGTAAAGTGAGGGGGTGGATTTCGAGAGATGACCACGAGGGAAAATTAAATAAATAAATAATTTTCCCTGTGGTAGACTCTCAAAATCCCCTCTCACATGTCTGACGCCTCCCCCCCCCCCCGCCCCACCACTCTTACCTGCAGCAGCCGCAGCTGCACTTTGGCAGTTTGTAACAAACAAAAACTTTGGTAGTTTGGTTAATGGCCATCAAAACATGTGGTGACCGTCCAAACTTGTTGTACCGTGACAGGATGCTTTTACTGTCATGGTACAGAGCTCACTACTGAGCCAGCGGTGATCTCTAAATCTGGCAGAAGATAATCCAACAGGGTGGTAGACATACTGTACTCTGCCATTGTGATTGACTCTACTCTGTCCCAGTGGCGGCCAGCAGTAAGTAGGTAAGTAAAAATGTATTGTTTCTGATTAATTTAAACCTTTACAAAAAATACAATTGAATGCGCATTTCATTAATAAAATGTCTTAAAAGAGAGATCTTAATTAAAGGATATAACAGTTGTAAAATAAGGGTTTGAGAAGTGTCCATAGTTCCTTATATTTTGTCTGGGCCACCGACATCTTGGTTTGTTAATTTAAGCACCACTAATTTCAGGAATTTCACCAACTTCCCGTTTAGTGGCGGAAGTCCTGGGTCGAAGCATGCAAGGGCTGCTTGTCTCCGTGTGCGTATTCTATGTTCGTTAAAAGACGTTTTTAGAAGAGCTACTCTTTCCTCTTTCAACTTTGAGCAGGAGCATAGCAAATGTTCAATGTCTTCTTTCCCTGCACCGCATAACCTGCATGTTGTCCCACAGTTCCTTCTCAACCATGGTTGTAGATGTGGTATGGCTGGTAGGATTCCTAGTCTATGTTTTAAAAAGGCTTCTTTTGATTTCCTGCAGTACCCCAGTCCAAAGTAAGCCTGTAACCCGGGTGATTTGTATGTACTCCGAGTCATCCAGGCGTGACGCCTGTGGGCAAAGATGGCTTTGTCCTCTATGAAAGAGTCTCTTTATACTCTTATGTACTACATGCTTAAATTGTGCGTGCGGTAGTAAGATTTTCCCATAGATCTTTTAGTCCTGTAATAACCAGGGACTCCTCTAAGTATTTTTCCCCGCCATTTTGGAGCAGCTGCACAAATCTTGGCAAAGCTGATGGTTCAGTGTGTTCTCGGGTGAGTTCTTTATTTTGTACTAGCACTTAATGTACGATCCTCTCCTTGCTAACATTTGTTTCGTTAGTCCAAGTTCTAGCCGTATCTGGGCTTGAGAGGTGTAAGATGGCAAATTCAAGAGGATTCTGTACGCTTTTGAAATGATTGTGTCCAGCAGTTTCGAGTCTGTGCCTCTTAATGCTTCGCTGCCGTAAGTAATAGATGACTGTATTTTTACTTGGGCAACACGAAGCAATGATAGGAGAGTGGGGCCAGCAGCTTAGTTTTAAGTTGTTTAAGTGTTATCGCAATCAGCATACCTTTTCTCTTTGTGGCCTCAAGGTGGTGTGAGAAGCGACCTCCGTTATCGACTATAATGCCAAGATATTTGTATTCAGAGCAGTTCGTAATGACCTGTGTTCCAAGGAGCCAAGAGTGCGATTTTTTGTTGCCAGTTATTGACAGTACTTTTGTTTTGTCAATATTTACTTCATGAGAATTCTCTTCAGCGTATCCATGCAATATGTTAATGAGGTGTTGCAGTCCTACTTTGGTGTGATTAACCAGGACCACGTAATCTGCATAGGATATGCTGGGCAGGGCTTTACCCCCTAGTCAGGGGGCGTGCGCGTTGCAGGCTTCTAGAGCAGGTGGCAGGTCGGCTGTAAATAAGTTGAAAAGGGTTGGCGCTAAAGCGCACCCCTGCTTGAGGCCTTTTGTGGTTGGTATGTGCCTAGAGAGGTCAGTGCCATTCCCAAGCTTCACTTGAACCCACGTATCGGAGTGCAGTTCGATCAAAAGGTTTAGGAGAGGAGCGGGGATCCCCCAGAGGGCTAATTTTCTCCAGAGATTGGCTCGATTGACATTGTCGAAGGCCGCTTTGAAGTCCACAAAGCAAAAGTGAAGGGTTTGTTTAGTCAGTTTTGCTTTGTCTATAAGTAGCGATATTGCCAGGAGGTTTGTTGTAGTTCCCGCGTCTCTACAAAAACCGGTGTGGCTAGGTGGAATTATATTGCACTTGGTAGCCCATTCGCACAGCTGTATCAGTAGAAGCCCTGCAAAGTATTTTGCTTCAATGTCCAGTAGGGCTATGTAACGGAGTGAGGCGGAATGTATCCGAGGAGTGGTGGGCTCCCGGAAATGACCCTGTTGTGCCTCCTTCCTTACAGCGGGACCCCTGGGAGACCGGACTGGACGACCTGGATGAGGAACACGGCACCTTTAAGTGGGCGTTCTCGGAGGAGGAGGAGACCACTCCTCCTGTGTACGTCAGTGAGCTCGGACTGGTTAAAGCACAGAAAGTAATGCACGAGGGGTGTGACATCACCCCGGAGGAGGAGAAGGCGAGGAGCGGCGACGGAGAGCGGTTTGGAAGGAGAGAAGAAGGCGATTACGGAGGACAACGAAGAAACCCCGAGGAACATCCCGGAGGAGGAGAAGACGAGACCAATGGTGTGCCAGGAGGCCAACGACCCCCTGAGCCGCCGTGCCACTCTCCCAGGGGAGGAGCGTGGCTGACCCAGGTACGGCAGCGTATGGCAGTGTGGGCGGGAAGAAAGCTTGTGTAAATAGAGTAAATAGCCCCGTGCTCGTTTGTTCCACGTCTTCCCCTTCCTACTGTTTCCTTTACCCCGCGTATAACCCTCACCTCCTGTAGCCTCCCCACGTCACCGACAGTAGTTGTGCTGCACGTTGTACACTGGTGACCCCCTCCCTAACTCACTACACACGGTCCCAAAGGTGCACTCCCCGGAAGACAGCTGAACTAACGGTTCCCTCTCTGTTGGTCTTCCTTTTCATGGGATCCGGAGCGGCGAGCTGTCCTCCCTGACCAGACCTAGAAGAAAGAGCCCGGGGACCTGAAACGGAGAAGCAAACACCCCTGCTGCCAAAACGGATCCCAGCCAGTTTGCCAGGGAAAGACTCACATTTAGAACCAGGAGAACTTTAATGCTCAATTCAAAACAGGCAATCACAATAAAACCCTCTTTACCTGCAAGACCTGGTGTCCATCTCGTCCCTAACGTGCAACCTGGTACATCCATTAGACCTGACCCCGACCCTACTATAAGTGCTCCCATCAACCCTGGTCCACCAGCCCAGGTTACAGTGGTGTCAGAAGTGGGATCTACTCCCTCCGAACACGGAGCCCAGATGGATCAGGTCATACAAACATTAATCGAAGGGCAACAGAAGCTGGAATGGGCCGTCAGCCAACAAATCAGTACAGCGGACGCGGATCGTGCCTTGTTCCGCAGCACGATGACCCAGCAGATGGATAACTTGCAGAAAGTAGTCCAGACCCCAGGGACCGCGGTCTCGGTGGATCGAAGACCAGCTGGTCCTCATCCAGCCGGAGTAGCCTTGCAGACATACGTCTCAGGAGAAGACCCGGATGCCTTCCTGGTCAATTTCGAGAGGGCAGCCCGTGCGTGTGGGTTGCCGGAGGAAAAGTGGCCCTTCTTCCTTGCACCCTTGTTGACGGGTGAAGCACAGACAGCCTACCAGGTTGCAAACCATGCGGGAACCTCCACGTATACCGCAATCAAGGAGGTGATACTGGATCACCTCGGGATGGACGCTGAAGCATATCGCATCCGGTTTCGGAAAGAAAAAGGGGTCACGGGGGAAAACCCCAAAACCCTATATCTACGCCTAAAAATGGCAGCGGAAAAATGGTTGCGACCAGACGACCGGAGCAAGGAGGACGTCGTGACAAGCATAGTACTAGAGCAGTTCATGGAAGCCTTACCCTACGGGACACAGCGATGGTTAAGACAGCATCCAGGACTGACTGCTGCTCAGGCCATCGAGATGGCTGCCAACTATTCTAGAGCTGCGCCTAGATCTTTTCCGTGGGAGAATGAGAAAACCGCAAAGACACCGGTACCACCCACTAAGATAGAGAAAAAAAAGACTATCTACGAACCCCTAAAGCCAAGACCTTTCCGCCCGGAGGCCACTCCATTGAGGGGTCCCCAGTGCTTTGAATGTGGGGAGTGGGGCCACATAGCCCGGTTGTGTCCCCGGAAAAAACCTGTTGAGGAACCCATGGAAGTCGGGTACATCCCCAAAGCAGTGCTGTACACCGCCGAACTGGGACCATCATATTATGTAAGGGTACTGGTGAACCAAGCCCCGGTAAAGGCTCTCCTGGATTCTGGGTGTAGGCAGTCAGTCATACGGGAGAAATTGCTGGCTCATTCCCAAAGAAGGGGGGAGGGTGTAGTACACATCCGCTGCGTCCACGGGGACGTAAAAACCTACCCCATCGCGCACATCACGATAAAACCGATAGGAGGGGAGCCCTGCTCAGTGAGGGTAGGGGTGGTAGCGTCACTGCCCGAAGAACTGATCCTGGGGGTGGATAATCCACATTTCCTGGCCCTGTTTCAAAGGGAGTTAGCCCGTCGTCCGGTGGAGGCCTACGTGTCCGCCGAGCCCTGGGTCATAGACAAGGGGTTCAAATTTGCGCAAGCCAACGACCCTACCCTCTTGAATGCGTGGGAGACGGCCCACGTCGGGCAAACAACGGCCTCTGTGCAAAGGTATCCCCGGTTTTGTATCAAGAACGATCTGCTCTATCGAGAAGGAAAAGAGGGAGACCATGGGCAACTGGTGGTGCCAAAGGAATTCCGCGACCAGATTTTGTTCTATGCACACACTCATCTAACCGCAGGACATAGTGGGGCCGAAAAGACCACCCAAAACGTGCTCCGTCTGTTTTATTGGCCCGGAATATATAAAGAGACAGAGGCCTACTGTCAGCAGTGTGAGGTGTGTCAGAGGAAAAACCTGACTAAACCCCCGGCTGTGCCCCTACAACCCCTGCCCATCATAGGCAATCCCTGGGAACGCGTGGGGATGGACCTTATAGGGCCCTTACCTCGCACCTCTAGGGGCCACACATACGCCCTGGTAATTGTGGACTATTCCACCCGATTCCCCGAGGCTTTTCCTCTAACCACCCCGACCACCAAGAACGTAGCAGAGAAGCTCGTGGAATTGTTCTCGAGAGTAGGATTCCCCCGGGAAATACTAACTGATCAGGGGACGCCCTTTGTGTCACGAATGATGAAAGAGGTGTGCAAGACCCTGGACCTACAACACATCCGTACTTCCGCATACCACCCACAAACGGATGGTTTAGTGGAACGATACAATAGGACATTGAAAACCACGCTGAAAAAGCTGTTGTGTTCCGAGAACAAGGATTGGGACAAAATGCTCCCGTTAGCGTTGTATGTTGTACGATCCCAGGTCCAGAGCAGCCTAGGATACTCCCCTTTCGAGCTATTGTATGGCAGGCAACCGAGGTCCCTACTGGAAATAACCAGAGAAGCCTGGGAAAGGGAAGAGGCGCAGGAACAACGCTCCCTACTTGACTACACCCAACAGCTAGGGTCCAGATTGGGCAAGTTGAGAGATTTGGCTTATTCAAACCTAAGGTCAGCCCAGAGGCACCAAAAGCAGCACTACGATAAGGGGAAAAGGAGGAGGTATCTGAACGTAGGGGAATGGGCTTTGGTATTACTCCCTTCGTCCACACACAAATTCAGGAGTGAATGGAAGGGACCCTACCGTGTCCTGGAGAAATACGGCAGTACGACCTATAAGATACAAATGACGCCTAAACGCACTCAAACCTACCACATAAATCTCCTAAAGAAGTGGTTAGGACCTGTCCCACAACCGGCTAACCTAGTGCTACCTGAAGACAGGCCTGAGTCAACCTTAGACCACCTACCCATCAATCCAGAACTCACAGACGCGGAGAAAAAGGCCTTACTAGGAAGACTCCGCCCTTTCTCTCCCTTGTTCTCGGACACACCGGGGTGCACCCATCTGGCAGAACACGAGATACATACTGCCCAAGGGAGTATAGTGAAACAGAGGGCTTATCGCATCCCCGCAGCAAAACGGGCAGACGTAAGAAAGGAAGTCACTAGCATGTTAGAACTGGGGGTCATAAGACCGTCAAAGAGCAGCTGGTCATCTCCCATAGTCATGGTGCCCAAACCGGATGGGTCCACCCGTTTTTGTATGGACTTCAGGGCTTTGAATGCAGTGTCCACCTTTGATGCGTTCCCCATCCCCAGGGTAGACGAACTTATTGAACGAATAGGCGACGCCAAATTCATAACCACTCTGGACCTGACCAAAGGGTATTGGCAGGTACCCCTAAGGGAGGAGGACCGTCACAAAACTGCCTTTGCCACCGAGGACGGGTTGTACGAATTTAACGTCCTCCCTTTCGGACTCCACGGGGCACCAGCCACATTCCAGAGGTTAATGAATAATGAGTGTTGGCCCCTCATACCAGGTACAGTTCTGTGTATCTTGATGACATTGTCATCTTCAGTCATACATGGAAAGAGCACTTAGAACACCTGGCTGAAGTACTGTCCTCTCTGAGAGAGGCACGTCTACATGTCAACGCAAAAAAATCCCGAGCTGCCTTCCCTAAAGTGAAATACCTCGGCTTCATGCTAGGAGATGGGGTGATAGCACCCCAGGAGGAAAAAATAAAAGCTATCACAGAGACTCCTTTCCCCTCCACAAAAAGGGAGCTAAGAGCATTTCTGGGCCTGGTGGGATACTACCGACGGTTCATACAGAACTTTGCAGACATAGCCACCCCCCTGACTAATTTGCTGCAGAAGTCCGTCAGAAACACCCTGCCTCAACCCCCTACACAAGAAGCCAGGGACGCCTTCCTCCGCCTGAAGAGAGCCATCACCACCAGTCCGGTACTTCTACCCCCGGATTTCGGACGTCCCTTTTCCCTAGCCACCGATGCTTCGGAGACTGGTATTGGGGCAGTGCTGTCACAGACAGGGGCGGATGAGGCTGAACATCCCGTACTGTACATCAGCCGTAAACTACACCCGAGGGAACGGAAGTATCCCACTGTTGAAAAGGAGTGTCTGGCCATACGGTGGGCCATAGATAAACTACGCTATTACCTGGAGGGCAGGGCGTTCACGCTATACTCCGATCATGCCCCACTGCAGTGGATGCAAAAGAACAGGACACAGAACGCTCGGATACTACGGTGGTTCCTCTTTCTCCAGCCCTTTGCTTTTACGGTGGTGCATAGCAAGGGGAAGGACAATGGGATCACGGATTACCTCTCTCGCATGCCAGTTCTCCCCGATCGGGTGAATCCAGGGGGGTGGAATGTAACGGAGTGAGGCGGAATGTATCCGAGGAGTGGTGGGCTCCCGGAAATGACCCTGTTGTGCCTCCTTCCTTACAGCGGGACCCCTGGGAGACCGGACTGGACGACCTGGATGAGGAACACGGCACCTTTAAGTGGGCGTTCTCGGAGGAGGAGGAGACCACTCCTCCTGTGTACGTCAGTGAGCTCGGACTGGTTAAAGCAAAGGAAGTAATGCACGAGGGGTGTGACATCACCCCGGAGGAGGAGAAGGCGAGGAGCGGCGACGGAGAGTGGTTTGGAAGGAGAGAAGAAGGCGATTACGGAGGACAACGAAGAAACCCCGAGGAACATCCCGGAGGAGGAGAAGACGAGACCAACGGTGTGCCAGGAGGCCAACGACCCCGTGAGCCGCCGTGCCACTCTCCCAGGGGAGGAGCGTGGCTGACCCAGGTACGGCAGCGTATGGCGGTGTGGGCGGGAAGAAAGCTTGTGTAAATAGAGTAAATAGCCCCGTGTTCGTTTGTTCCACGTCTTCCCCTTCCTACTGTTTCCTTTACCCCGCGTATAACCCTCACCTCCTGTAGCCTCCCCACGTCACCGACAGTAGTTGTGCTGCACGTTGTACACTGGTGACCCCCTCCCTACCTCACTACACACGGTCCCAAAGGTGCACTCCCCGGAAGACAGCTGAACTAACGGTTCCCTCTCTGTTGGTCTTCCTTTTCATGGGATCCGGAGCGGCGAGCTGTCCTCCCTGACCAGACCTAGAAGAAAGAGCCCGGGGACCTGAAACGGAGAAGCAAACACCCCTGCTGCCAAAACGGATCCCAGCCAGTTTGCCAGGGAAAGACTCACATTTAGAACCAGGAGAACTTTAATGCTCAATTCAAAACGGGCAATCACAATAAAACCCTCTTTACCTGCAAGACCTGGTGTCCATCTCGTCCCTAACGTGCAACCTGGTACATCCATTAGACCTGACCCCGACCCTACTATAAGTGCTCCCATCAACCCTGGTCCACCAGCCCAGGTTACAGGCTATCAGGCAGTAGTTTCTTGGTGAAGTTCTGTCCCCTGCTTTATATATCAGTGAGATAACTGAGCCCTTCCATGATGCTGGGAGGCACCCAGAGTAGCTGACCGACGTATAGAGGGGGGTCAGAGATTTTGCCCAATATTCCGGATCAAGTTTGAAGAGGGCTGGGGGAATTCCGTTTGGCCCTGGAGCTCAATCCTTCCTTCCTTTGGAGATTAGTTTCCAAATTGTAACAGCATTGATTTCCATTTCTGCTTTTTCATATGGTTTTACTGTTTGTGGAGGATGGCCCTCCTGGGCATCCAGGGGCATGTTTGTTCCAACAACCTGTTGGTTGAAGTGAATGTCTAAGAAAGATTCCCAGGAGTTATTGGTTATGTGTGGTGTTAGTCCGCCATGTTTTGGGTTTAAAAATGTGTTCAGTGTGGACCAAAATCGGGCACTATTGTTTCGTTGGAGTCATAGTGAAGTTGAGCCCAAAACTCTTCTTCATTAAATCTTTTAATCTCCCATTTGAGCTTTTTGAGATCAGCCCGGTGCTTGCGAAGCTGTATAGAAGACCGCTTTCGCCTGGGCTGGTTCTCAATAGCCTTAGGGATTTGTTAATCGCTTTTTTATGTTTTTTTAATGCCAGTTTCTGAGTGCTTGTAATCTTCCCTGTGACCGTGAAGCCAAGAGATGGGAAGTGCCGTACTGTTGTTGAATATGTGTTTGCAAATTCGGCCGTAAAGGTTTCCCATAGGGTTACTGGGTTACCCATAAGATAGTTTAAGCTGCTTAATTGTAGTTTTGCTGCTTGAAGTACCTCCATCGTGTTTGCGACAGAAGATTTAATTCTTTTGAGATTCATTGTATGACAGGCATGTGATCCTGTTGGGTTGGGAAGAGTTGGATCCGGAAAGGCAAGGATGGAAACTTCCTGGGGACGATGGTCGCTGTCTCCCTTGTCTCCTAGGCTGAAGCCTAATATGTGATGGAAAAATGGAAGGGAAACTAGCGTATAGTCTATTGTAGAGGTTGCATTGCCTGAGTTGAATGAGGCAACAGATGGCGAGTCATCAGCGAATCTTCCGTTTATAACCCTCAGGCCAATTTGCTCCAGGCCTTCTAGCAGCTTATCAATCAATCAATCAATCAATCAATCAGGGAATTTGTTAGGCACACTGCTTACCCGTTAGGGTCTCAAGGCGCTGGGGGGGTGGGGGGAAATGCTCTAGTGGTCGAAGAGCCAGGTCTTGAGTAGTCTACTGAATGCTGGGAGGTCTGCAGTCTGTCGTAGGAGGAGGGGGAGGGCGTTCCAGGACTTGGCGGCGCGGTGAGAGAAGGATCTGCCCCCAGAGATGTTTCTGTGGGTGCGCGGGACGGCGGCCAGGGACTGGTCGGTGGAGCAGAGTTTCCTGTTGGGTACGTAGAAGGAGAGTCTGTCGTCGAGGTAGGCTGGGCCGATGTTGTGGAGTGCCTTGTGTGCGTGGATCATGAGTTTGAATGTGATTCTTTTGTCGACAGGGAGCCAGTGCAGTTCTCTCAGGTGCGGGGGTGATGTGGTCCTGGTGTGGGACATTGAGGATCAGGCGTGTGGAAGCGTTCAGGATTCTTTGGAGTCTGTTGATGAGTTTGGACGGCGCTCTGGCGTAGAGGGCGTTTCCGTAGTCGGGTCGGCTGCTGACGAGGGCGTGGGTGACGGTTTTCCGAGTGTCCGTCGGGATCCATCTGTAGATCTTGAGGAGCATGCGGAGGGTGTGGAAGCAGGAGGAGGTGGCTGCATTGACTTGGTTGGTCATGCTGAGCTTGGAGTCGAGGATGACCCCTAGGTTGCGTGCATGGTTGGTTGGTGCTGGGGGGTTCCCAGTGATGCTGGCCACCAGGAGTCGTCCCACGCTGAGGGATTGGGCCCGAGGATGAGGAAGGACCTCTGTCTTGTCCGTGTTCAGTTTGAGTCGGCTTGCCTCCATCAACTCGCCGACGGCCTTAATGCCCTGGTGTAGGTTGGATTTGGCGGTGAGGGGGTCTTTGGTGAGGGAGAGGATCAGTTGGGTGTCGTCGGCGTAGGAGAGTACGTTGAGGTCGTGTAGTCTGGCGATGCGAGCGAGGGGGGCCATGTAGACATTGAACAGAGTCGGGCTGAGTGAAAATCCCTGGGGGATGCCGCAGATGGTAGTGGTGGTTCCGGAGTGGAACGGGGGAGGCGGACTCTCTGGGTTCTGTCGGTGAGCAAGGAGGTGGTCCAGTCCGGGGCCTTGTCTGGGATCCCTGTATCGTAGTGTGTGGTGGCAGACGGTGTCTGTTGGAAATGGGATCCCCGGCTGGCCAGGGCTTTCGCCAAAGTCAGTCAGAGACCACCACTCCCAAGTCAGGGCAAGGGAGTTGCACGCCAAGATAACCCCTGCTCACCCTCTAGGTAACGTGGCGCCAGCAGCAAGGCTAAACTTGGAGGCGATGTAAGTTAAGTATTTGCGCATGCACCCCAGCAACAACACCCAGGCCCACCACAAAGGAAACTCCACACAAGGTTATATAAAAATAGCCTTTGTATTACACCAAACATACATTAGATAAAACACACACTTTACAATGTGCCAGAGGCACGGGCAGAATTTACAGGGGATATGTACAAGACAGGGCCACCAGGACCACTGTCAGGAATCAGAAGTAACACTTTTTAGAAATAGCACTTTAAATGTAAATCACTGTAGCACAAAATAGCACACAACCAGTAATCACTGGTAACCAGGACCTCACTAGCACCACCTGTACTAGGGAGAAAACAACCACCTACACATCACAATACCTGTGGGGGTGTAAGAACATAACACATGATGCAATGTATAACATTCATTCAGAGGTGTAAGGGAGGAAAACACATGATGCATCACAATACATTCAGAGGTGTAAGGCACATGACGCATAAAAACACATTCAGAGGTGCAGAAAGTACAATTGCTCCAAACTCACGTAAGTCACCACCTGTGACTGTCCCTAGGCCCTCTGGCCTTGTGGGGGCTAGGACGCCCTGTGTCCAAAGTCCAGGGGGGCCTAAACGGAGCAGTTGCCCACAAAGTGCTGGGCCACTGGTGCAGCAAGGTTTGAGCCTTCCAGGGCTCAAAACAACAATGGGGCCAATGTGGGAGCCTCGCTGGGCTCTCAAGAAATAAATTGGCCCCCGAGCCTCTCTTAGGCTCTAGGCACTACTGGGGCGCTTCTCTGTGGGAGTCCCCTCTCTGGGGACTCAAAGTGACAATGTCTGCCAAGAGCCTCGCTGGGCTCTAAATCAACTGATGCCCCCGGGGCACCTCGAGCCCCTCAGGACTCTAGACACAGAAATGCCCCCAAGAGCCTCTCTCAGGCTCACATACAGCAAATGCCCCCGCCTTTACGAGCCTCTCTGGACTCTAAATCACAAAGCGCGAGGTCGCGCTACGGGGGAGGGGCGGACACCGACAATGTGTCCCGACGCTCCTCTCCCTTTCCAGGCACTCACCGGCTGTCTCGTGCGGCGGGCGGCTACTCCACGAGAGCTCCCGCTCCTCGGGGCTCTCTGGACACTTCTCCCTGGGCTCTCCCTCGCTTAGGCAGCCCGGGGGGGAAAGGGAAGACGCCGGCTTCTCTCTTTACCGGAGCACGGGGTGGCCTCCCGTCTGCGTCCGGTTGTTTCTCTGTCCTGCCCCCGGCCTGCCTGACTTCCAGGTCGCGGCTGCGGGGCGGGACTTCCGGTCGGCATGCTCACTGATTGGCCGGCCGGCCAACCACTTCCGGGTCGCACTTGGCAGCGGCCCGGCAACGTTTTAAAAACACTCCGGGCTGCGGCGGTGAATCTCGAGGGGCAATGCCGGGTGGGCACCGGCCTTAATTACCATAAAGCGCGGTGGGCACGCGCTCGAAAGGTGGCAATGTCCCCGGCAGAGTGGGCACCTGCCAGGGGGCTCAAGACTCGTCACGGAGCGGGGCCAACGCCGGGTGGGCTCCGGCTTCCAAAAGTAAGGCGCCCCTCAGCGCTAAAGGCAAAATAAAGCGCTCTTAGCGCTAGGAGGGAAAAGGAAAGCGCTCCCAGCGCTATCAATCCAATTCAGCACCCCCAGGCGCTATAGGACAACAAAGTCCAGCAAAGGTCCTTCAGCAAGGCAGGGGGGGGCAAGGCTGGGCCCAGAGCCAGCTCACTGGGTCTCCAGGCAGGGAGACAGCCCAAGTGGCGGTCCTCTGGCCCAGCAGCAGCAGCAACAGCCCCCTCAGGATCCTGGAAGAGAACAACTTCTGTGGGGACACAGCCCCATTTTTATACAGTGCATTCCTTTGTTCAAGGGTGCAGAGTGGGGGCGGAACCAGTCGCAGCTGGTTCTTGAGTACTCTGTTTACCTCAACCACCCTCTCTATTCACTGGCAGGGCTTGGGTCATTAGACACACCACAGGGGGGCGGAGCCAGCATTGTGTGGGGAAAACCCAGCCCATCCAGGACACAGGTACACTCCTCCCACACATTACTCATGCAAATCTCCCACTCACCACCGGGCAGACCCATCCAGACTTCCTGGAGCCTGGCATGCCAGCCAGCTCCAGCCAATCACACGCCAGCACCCTCACTGCACACGTACAGCCATGTCTAGGAATGATACTTCCCCACTAGTCACATACATGCTGCATACACCATCTCGCAGCATTCACTCTCACGAGTTCACACATACCAGACTCAAGCCTGTACACCCCACGCATCAGGAACTACCAGGGACACATACATTCCCCATGCATTCCTATGGGCGGGCAGGCCTAGCTCAGCACATGCACTCAGAGTGCGCACGCACTTTCCACTGGGACACAGTGAAAGTGCGCAAAATCCCAAAAATCACCATCACCAGGTCACCATTTCACGCAAAAAGTCTAGGGGTGAACCTGCCCTAAGGGCCAAAGTCCAACACAACCCCCTTCCAGCCAAAACGCAGGGTAGACCAATCACCACCGTGATGGACTTCCCTGCTTGGGGCGATAGAACACGGACGCAGGCCCGCAACTGCAGGGACACCCTCCTGTTCTACGCCACGGTGAACCCATGGGATTCCTTCTCAACACACTGTCTGGACCAACTGGGCTACCCCACTGGTACTCCCAAGTTGTCCGCGGCCAGGACCAGGCCCTGGGCCACCCAGGTGCCACTGGTCCATGCCAATTCGCAGAGCGGGGGGTAGTAACCCCTGGCACATAGGAGCCATTCTCCACTCTTCCTGTCTGCAAGACAGGACTAGACTGCCACTGGTACTCCAGCCTAGGGCCTACAACCTCAGGCGGACCAGGAGTCTCGGGGAAGGCTCTCCTCCCCCTACCTCTTCTCCTAGGGTTCCTCCACCTCCGACGAGGGGTACACCTAGAACGCCATTCCAACCCAGGGCTTATCCACTCAGGTTGCACTGGGGTCAGAGGTGGGCTCTCCCACCCTCTGCACCCCCTTCCAGAGGTCTGCCCTCTCCCACCTGGAGAAGTTCCTCTGGAAGAAGATCCGGTCAGGACACTGGTTACAGTCGTCCTACCCTTCAGGTCAGGCTGATCCTGAACCTGGCCTTCCAACCTCTGGTCTAAAACCTTCGGTGGAACAATTGCCTGGCACTCCAGGACTTCTGGGGATTCACACACAATCCCCCTGAGGCTAACAAATGACACATCTGTTGCGTGACTGTCTGTCTGGCGCAGATCTCCCGCCCTCTGTCCACCTGACAGTGTGTGACGATCGCCCAGACCAGAAGTGGCGCCACCCGGGTCACTACACGGGAACCTAGCCCAACTGGGTAGTCCCTAACCCACTGGTCCTTCCACTGGGGAACTCCCCCAATCACTCCTCACTCTGGACTCCTGTACCCTCCCTACCGGAGCGGTACTGCCAGCCTCTCGAACCACAGGAGCTCTGGTTACAGACGCTCCAGGTCCTCTACTCATTGGGAGATCCTCCTCAAATGGACTAACAGGACAGCCTAGGTCCCCAACCTGGTGTTCCCTTAAGAAACCATCCAAGTCCTGAGGCAGGGCTTCGGGCGTCTGGGGAACCTCTGTCTCCCCCTCACTCCTGCTCCATTGAGCCAGGCAGTGAGCCCCTACACCCTCCTCGCTATCCTGGGACCTAGCTGGGCTACACTGAGCCTCTTCCACCACGCTGGGCTGGAAGATCCCTGAACCACTACTTTCGGAATCCCTCACCAATGATTCTGCAGAACCTCTGGCCCTTTCCCAGCGGTCTGCTTCCTCCGCCAGCTCATCAGGATCAGCGCATTCCAAACTCAACAGGTGCTGGCGCAACTCTAGACAACAAACACCAAGGAACTGCTCTCTGAGAACCATGTCGAACAATATGTCCCAATCACATTTCGTGGGCTCCCGTACCCAATCACACAGGGCTACACAACAGTCATCCACAAAATCTTCCCAAGACTGATGAGACGGTTTCCTAAGGTTCCTAAACCTCAACCTATTCTCCTCCTCTGGGGAAACAGGAACCATACTCTGGGAACTGGGACTTTCTACACTGTGATTTAAATAGCTGCCACCACTGGACCCAACCCTCCCTGGGGGATCCAGACACTCAACACTTTGCGCAGGGGATAGTCTACCCTCCAGAGCTACTTTGCCTCTGGTGGCGGCCCTCTCAGCCTCCTCTATCCTTTCCTGCGCTAAGACCCTCTCGGTCTCCAGCTGTTGCTTCGTAACCTCCAGCTGTTGCTTTCTAACGCCCAGCTGTGCCATAGCCTGGGCATGCTCCAACTTGAGCTTTTCTAAAGCCAGCTGGTGCTCCCTTTCTCTCCTCCTATCTTCCAGCTCCTCTGGGGACAGGTAAAGGGATGAGGCGCTGCCTCCTACGCTGGACCCAGCAAGGGACTCCCTATCTATGGGGTCTCTACTCTCTACTGGCGTCCAGGGGCTATCATCTTCTTCCTCCTCTTCTGAATCTTCAGGGCTCCCCACAGACCCACCACCCTCCTGGTGTGAAGCCCGGGCCCTTTCCTCACTGCGCTCAAGATCCCACTGACCCTTTTGCCATAGGATCAGGCTGCTCCTAAGTTCGGACTGAGTGTCTAACTCATCCACCCCTATGTCTCTCTCTTCACAGAACCTTACCAACTCTCCCATACTGTATCTAAACAGAACACAGAAATCAAAAGCAGGCTCCATTCTGGCGGACGTTCTAAAAGAAGAGATCACACAGGGAACCTAGGGGTCTGAGCTAACACAGGAGTACACAATTCACCAGGTATCAGCAAGCTCTCTACCCCAGAGAACTCACACTCATTTGCCTAGTGCCACACACCATTCATCCACACACAACCCCCCCCTCGGACTAGTAAGGCAGTTTCTACCACCCCTGACTTCTCAACCTGACCACAAGTGACACAGGTACCAGACTCTGGGCGCGGGGTGGGGGACAAATGCACTGGACACAATTGCACAATGATACCTTCAGGAGAAGAAAATATGAAACTTCCAAAAAAACAATCCCCTTAAAATGTGGTCATCTAAAATGCAGAGTTTTGTGGTATGGCCAGTTGCCACTAAGGTACAAGGCAAACACAAATCCTTATCCTCACCGCTTGCCGCCAATGTTGGAAATGGGATCCCCGGCTGGCCAGGGCTTTCGCCAAAGTCAGTCAGAGACCACCACTCCCAAGTCAGGGCAAGGGAGTTGCACGCCAAGATAACCCCTGCTCACCCTCTAGGTAACGTGGCGCGAGCAGCAAGGCTAAACTTGGAGGCGATGTAAGTTAAGTATTTGCGCATGCACCCCAGCAACAACACCCAGGCCCACCACAAAGGAAACTCCACACAAGGTTATATAAAAATAGCCTTTGTATTACACCAAACATACATTAGATAAAACACACACTTTACAATGTGCCAGAGGCACGGGCAGAATTTACAGGGGATATGTACAAGACAGGGCCACCAGGACCACTGTCAGGAATCAGAAGTAACACTTTTTAGAAATAGCACTTTAAATGTAAATCACTGTAGCACAAAATAGCACACAACCAGTAATCACTGGTAACCAGGACCTCACTAGCACCACCTGTACTAGGGAGAAAACAACCACCTAGACATCACAATACCTGTGGGGGTGTAAGAACATAACACATGATGCAATGCATAACATTCATTCAGAGGTGTAAGGGAGGAAAACACATGATGCATCACAATACATTCAGAGGTGTAAGGCACATGACGCATAAAAACACATTCAGAGGTGCAGAAAGTACAATTGCTCCAAACTCACGTAAGTCACCACCTGTGACTGTCCCTAGGCCCTCTGGCCTTGTGGGGGCTAGGACGCCCTGTGTCCAAAGTCCAGGGCGGCCTAAACGGAGCAGTTGCCCACAAAGTGCTGGGCCACTGGTGCAGCAAGGTTTGAGCCTTCCAGGGCTCAAAACAACAATGGGGCCAATGTGGGAGCCTCGCTGGGCTCTCAAGAAATAAATTGGCCCCCGAGCCTCTCTTAGGCTCTAGGCATTACTGGGGCGCTTCTCTGTGGGAGTCCCCTCTCTGGGGACTCAAAGTGACAATGTCTGCCAAGAGCCTCGCTGGGCTCTAAATCAACTGATGCCCCCGGGGCACCTCGAGCCCCTCAGGACTCTAGACACAGAAATGCCCCCAAGAGCCTCTCTCAGGCTCACATACAGCAAATGCCCCCGCCTTTACGAGCCACTCTGGGCTCTAAATCACAAAGCGCGAGGTCGCGCTACGGGGGAGGGGCGGACACCGACAATGTGTCCCGACGCCCCTCTCCCTTTCCAGGCACTCACCGGCTGTCTCGTGCCGGGGGCGGCTACTCTACGAGAGCTCCCGCTCCTCGGGGCTCTCTGGACACTTCTCCCTGGGCTCTCCCTCGCTTAGGCAGCCCGGGGGGGAAAGGGAAGACGCCGGCTTCTCTCTTTACCGGAGCACGGGGTGGCCTCCCGTCTGTGTCCGGTTGTTTCTCTGTCCTGCCCCCGGCCTGCCTGACTTCCAGGTCGCGGCTGCGGGGCGGGACTTCCGGTCGGCCTGCTCACTGAACACTCCAGGCTGCGGCGGTGAATCTCGAGGGGCAATGCCGGGTGGGCACCGGCCTTAATTACCATAAAGCGCGGTGGGCACGCGCTCGAAAGGTGGCAATGTCCCCGGCAGAGTGGGCACCTGCCAGGGGGCTCAAGACTCGTCACGGAGCGGGGCCAACGCCGGGTGGGCTCCGGCTTCCAAAAGTAAAGCGCCCCTCAGCGCTAAATGCAAAATAAAGCGCTCTTAGCGCTAGGAGGGAAAAGGAAAGCGCTCCCAGCGCTATCAATCCAATTCAGCACCCCCAGGCGCTATAGGACAACAAAGTCCAGCAAAGGTCCTTCAGCAAGGCAGGGGGGGGGCAAGGCTGGGCCCAGAGCCAGCTCACTGGGTCTCCAGGCAGGGAGACAGCCCAAGTGGCGGTCCTCTGGCCCAGCAGCAGCAGCAACAGCCCCCTCAGGATCCTGGAAGAGTACAACTTCTGTGGGGACACAGCCCCATTTTTATACAGTGCATTCCTTTGTTCAAGGGTGCAGAGTGGGGGCGGAACCAGTCGCAGCTGGTTCTTGAGTACTCTGTTTACCTCAACCACCCTCTCTATTCACTGGCAGGGCTTGGGTCATTAGACACACCACAGGGGGGCGGAGCCAGCATTGTGTGGGGAAAACCCAGCCCATCCAGGACACAGGTACACTCCTCCCACACATTACTCATGCAAATCTCCCACTCACCACCGGGCAGACCCATCCAGACTTCCTGGAGCCTGGCATGCCAGCCAGCTCCAGCCAATCACACGCCAGCACCCTCACTGCACACGTACAGCCATGTCTAGGAATGATACTTCCCCACTAGACACATACATGCTGCATACACCATCTCGCAGCATTCACTCTCACGAGTTCACACATACCAGACTCAAGCCTGTACACCCCACGCATCAGGAACTACCAGGGACACATACATTCCCCATGCATTCCTATGGGCGGGCAGGCCTAGCTCAGCACATGCACTCAGAGTGCGCACGCACTTTCCACTGGGACACAGTGAAAGTGCGCAAAATCCCAAAAATCACCATCACCAGGTCACCATTTCACGCAAAAAGTCTAGGGGTGAACCTGCCCTAAGGGCCAAAGTCCAACAGTGTCGAAGGCGGCAGAGAGGTCCAGGAGGATGAGGGCCACTGTCTCGCCATTGTCGAGTAGGATTCTGATAACATCTGTGGCGGCGATGAGGGCGGTATCGGTGCTGTAGTTGCTGCGGAAGCCTGGATGCTGTTGTCTTCTAGGTAGTGGGTGAGCTGGGTGTTGATGATCTTTTCCATGACTTTCCCAGGGAGCGGAAGCAGGGAGATGGGACGGACGTTCTTGAGGTCGCTCGGGTCAGCCTTGGGTTTCTTCAGGAGGGCGTTGATCTCGGCATGTTTCCAGCTCTTCGGGAAGGTAGCAGTCTCGAAGGAGAGGTTGCTGATGTTACGCAGGTGGGGTGCGATGATGCTGACGGCTTTGTTGGCGATGTGGTTGGGGAGCGGGTCAGACGGGGAACCCGAGTGGATGGTGTTCATGGTCCTAGTTATCTTTTCGGTGCTCACGTTGGTCCAGGTGGTCAGTGGGTTGTGGTCGGTGGGGCTCGGGGTGTTCGTCATGGCGGGGTCCGTGGGGTGCGTCCGGGGGGTGAAGCTGTTGTGGATGTCGGTGATCTTGCGGTGGATGAAGGCAGCGAGGGTGTCGCACAGGGCTTGTGATGGCGGAAAGTCGTTGGTGCAGGAGCTGGGATTGGAGAGCTCTTTCACGATGTTGAATAGCTCATTGCTGTTGTGTGTGTTGTTGTTGAGGTGGTCTTTGAATGAGGCTTTTTTGATGGTCCTGATGAGGTGGTGATGTTTGCGGATGGCGTCTTTGTGGGCTGTGCGGTTGGCGGGCGTTCTGTCGTTGAGCCAGATGTTCTCCAGTTTCCGGCAGGGGCGCTTGGAGGCTAGGAGCTCCGTGGTGAACCAGCTGGCTCTCTGGCTGGTGTCTGTCGGTGGGTTGTTTCATGGGTGCTACGGTGTTGGTGCAGTCCTCCATCCAGAGTCTGAGGGTGCGGGCTCCCTCCTCGGGGTGGGTGGGGCTGGTCGGTGGGTGGAGTGCGAGGTGTGTTTCTAGTCAGTCCTTGGTGACTTTTCCCCAGCGTTGGCGGGGGGATCTGTAGAGTGCGGTGGTGGGAGACGGGTTTCTGGAAGGTGAAGTGGACGCAGTGGCGGTCGGTCCAGGTGAGTTTGGAAGTGTGGCTGAAGGCAACGTGGGGGCTGGCGGTGGAAATGGCGTCGAGCGTGTGACCGGCGATGTGGGTCAGGGTAGTGACGATCGGTCTCAGTCCGAGGGTGGTGAGGTTGTCGATCAGGGTGGAGGAATTGCTGTTGTTGTTGTTTTCTAAGTGGTAGTTCAGGTCGCCGAGCAGGATGTAGTTGGTGGAGGTCAGGGCGTGCGTGCTGATGAAGTCGGTGATGGAGTTGCAGAATTGGGGACGTGGGCCAGGTGGTCTGTAGATGAGGGTGCCTCTGAGGGTGGTCTTGGGGTCGGTGTGGATGCTGAAGTGCATGTGTTCAGCGGTGGCGAGGGTGTTGTCGGTGTTTGTGGAGACTTTGATGGTGTTCTTGTGGATTATGGCGATGCCTCCCCCGGCTCCATTGGAGCGGTCTCTGCGCAAGATCTTGTATCCGTCGGGGATGGCCACTGCGATGTCTGGGATGGAGGCATCGTTCATCCAGGTCTCGGTCAAGAAGGTGATGTCTGGTGAAGTGGTGGTGAGTAGGTCCCAGAGCTCGACGGCGTGCTTGCGTGCGGAGCGGGAGTTGAGCAGGATGCATCGTAGTTGGTTGGGTTCCGCTGCTGTGGTGGTCTCGGCGTTGTTGTTGCAGGAGAAGTTGCAGTTCTGGCAGGTGAAAGGGCCGTGGGGGCGCTTGGGAGTGGCCTTGTAGCAGTTGGGGGTGCATCCGTGGTTGAGTGCGATGAGGGTGCTGGCATCGTAGCGGTGGCGTGCGTTGCGAGTGTTGTGAGGGCCAGGGGTTCTGGCCCTGGGCACGGTCCAGACGTGGACAGGCGCAGACGGGCTTGCCTTAGGCGCGCCAGAGGCGCGGCCGCACAGCGGCCGCCATTTAAGGGGAGGAGGGAAGGGAGGACCAGCTAGGAGGCGGGAAGCGAATGGGCACGGGGGCGGGGCCGCAGGGGAGGCAGCGGCGGGAAAACTCGGCGGGAAAAGGGCACGAAGCAGGCCCAAAAATAAAGGGCAGGGGCACAGGCACACAGGGTACAAAAAGAAGGGTGGGGCACAGGCACATGGGGTACAAAAAAGAAGGGAAGGGGGACAGGCACACACAGGGTACAAAGATAAGAGGGCAGGGACGCAGGCACACAGCAGAGGGGAGAGCGTCAGGCACGGGGGCAGCAACACGAGTCAGCAGGCAGGAGGCAGTAGCAGGAAGGCAGAGTCACTGGTGGTGCTGCAGCGGAGGGGGAGCGACCTACCAGAAGGTATGGGGTCGCTCCAGCTTAGAGGTTTTTCTTTGGCCACTGAAGGATTGAGTTGGAATATTCCAATAGTAGGACTGGGCCTGAGTGTCCTTATTTGTGGAGGAACCTAGAATATGTTGGTTGAAGTCCCCAGACAAAATGAAATTGGGGGAAGTGTACATAGTCATTAGGTGATGTAAATGGTCCATTTGAAGTTTAGACTCCGGTTTCTTCTTTTTTGGATTGATATAGATGTTGGTCAGCAGCACCTGTTCTTTTTTCCCCCTAAGGTTTAATTTAATCTGAACAGTGTTAATGGCCGGAGAGTGGGTGGTTAATTCCTGCGCTCTGTGAATGTTTGAGATTTTGATGTTGGTTGCTAAGCCACCCACTAGCCGACCGAATTTGCTTTTCCTTATGGCTGGAGAGTGATAGCAGGTGTAGCCTTCTGTGGGGCAGGCTCCCCCAGTCATGTTTCCTGAAGGAGGATAATGTCAAATGATTTCACTTATTGAAGAAATTCGGTATCTGTTGCCTTGTTGTTGTGCCCATTTAGGTTCCGTGAGCACAGTTTCAGAAGCGGAGTGGCCCAGTTCGAACCCACCTCTGTTTGGTTGCCCTGTCATTGTGGGTAGCTTGATGTGTTCATTGTTCTAAATGGCCGAAGATCGTCTGGGTTGTCAGAATTAAAGGCCGTCATGCTCTTTTGAGTGATTGTTGCCTGTGTTTTTGATGGTGATCGACCCTGAGCACTGGCGTGGTCTTGGAAGTTTTCACAATTGGTCCGTACCGAGGCCTCTCGAGCAGGGGGAACGGCTATCCTATGTTGTGATATAAGGCGGATTTGATCCCCCATGTTTTGAGGGTGTTTTGCTCCTCCACGATTTTGTTTACGATTTTGGACGACCTCCAGGTTGCTTTTGTAGCTTCCAGGGCCTGTGTTTTGTCAGTTTTTATGAATTCTACTGAGAGGAGATCAGCTGAGCTTAGACCATTTAAGTTTGATATAGTGCAGAGGAGTCGAAGTAATTTACCTCTGTTCAGGATGTCGAATGGACCCTTTGATTCGTATTCTGGGGCAAAAAGAATAATGGTAGAGTTCCTGGTTTGGTCTCCCGGCTAAGCTGTTGGGTACTTGCCACCCAATTTGATTCCTCTGTTGTTAGTGATGGGCTGTGGTGAAGTTCCTATGAAGGTATCATGAGGGGAACATTTTTGAGGTTCGGAAGCAGAGGGAGCTTTGAAGTCACCCGCTATAGAGGAATATAGTTGGGTTTGGAAGCTCAAGGGTCCTGTTTTCATCGGTTCTTCGGCCGGTGGTCTTGAGCAGTACGGGATGGTCATAGCTTCTGGTGCCATATTGGAACCGTGCATTGGTGGTGCCCCCCTGGATTCAGATAACAATGGTTGTATGGGGGGGGCTAGCGTCCTTCCCTTTTCTAGGTCCACTATTTTCCATGGTGTTTGGGGCGCCGGTTTGGCTGCTGGTCTGGGCCCTGCTAGCCTCCTATATTGGAGCCTCTACGGTTGCTGCCACGTACCCCCCATTTGTGAATTCACTGGGTGCAGTGAAAGCTTGTTCTAGGCTTGTGTTAGTTGCTGTAGTAGGGCCTGGTTCTTGTGGCTGCCTTCTGATTTCAGTCCTAAACAGGGGATAAACCTCTGAAGGACTTGAGATTGTTATTTTGCTGCGAACTTTCCTTCTTTGCAGACGGCGACCCTTAGCATTCTGGATTGGGTTTTTATCCTTGGGAAGAGAGGTGGAGCGTATTGGCAAATGACCCACTGATGGTGCTGGTACAGTTTTGTCTGTGGTGTTAGCTGTGGTAGGATCTCCTTTTGAGAGTTCGAGAATTGGTGTACAAGTCCCTTTTGTGAGGCCCTTTGGCAGGCCTTCTATCAAAGTAGATACTATTTCTGGGAGTGATGCTAATTTGTCGATTATCGGGCCACAACTGCAAATCAACTTTGCTTCCTGCTGAGCTCTACCGATTAACGAATTTAGTTGGCCGAGTTTCTCGTCAATTCGCCCCACAAAGAGGGCCAAGGTGTTGAGTAAGGTCAACTGTTAGTTGATTTTATCAGATTGATAGTGGAGACGATCAACAGTTCGTTGCATTGTATTTAAAAGAATGTCCCAGGTGTTCGACACATTTGATGCTTGAATACCGGATTTGGGCCCTGGTTGAATTAAGGAATCGGTGGGTGTAGAGGAGGCGGAAAGATTTTGTAGAGGTGTTGAGTTCGAGAGGATAACCTCCTGATCAGAAACCTGTTCGGTGTGCTGTTTTTTATTATTTGTTTCAGCTGTGGACACAGATTGTTTAACCGGGGTGACCAGGGTATAGGAAGCGATTAAATCTGCTCATTCCTGTGATCCAAGGTAGGTGAGGTTGGCGGGGCCGTCGCACCCGGAGTTTTCTGTGTTTTCTGCGGCCTCCTTCGGGTATTCAGCGGAACTCTTTTCTACTGCATTTGCTTCGGTGGGCAGTTGGCAGATCTTTGGACCGTCTGAATGGTGGGGGAAGATATTGATGGTCTTTGATGGGTTGTTTAAGTTGGATACGCTGGGATCTTCTTGCCCTCAGTTAGGATCCTTGCCACTGCTTGGCATGAAGCTGCGCAAGGGGGGCCTTGCCTTCTGATTAGTTGGAGTAGTTGAGGCAGTAGTACGCTTGGTAGAGGGGGATGAGCCTAAAGGGGGATTCACCCCCAGCCGCCTTTTTGTGGGGCGACTAAGCTACTGGTGCCCCTGTTGATGGACTCCCCTTCTCCCACTTCCCCTGCTTTACCATGTGCAGGTGAACCCTGTACGGATGGACCGTCTGTTGTGAAGGGAGTGTGGGGTGGTGTCTAGGGCTTGACCCGTAGATTGTCCTTCTGGCGGTTCCTGAGGGGATAGTGGAAGTAGGGAGTCCTGAAGGCCCAGGATTTTTCCACTGGATGAAAAGATAGAGGAAAGTGGATCCTTTAGAAATTGGTATTTTTATCTGATTTTTGGTTGGCGAAGATAAGGATGATGAACCCCAGCCTGCAGAGCTGGGTCGCTGCGTGCCCCGGCTTCATCCAGAGATGAATCCGGGCTCACACTGACTGGTTTTGCGTTCCCTTTTTGTTTGACCGTGGACTTGGACTTTGACTTAGACTTGGACTTAGTCTCGGGCTGGCCCCTTTTCTTGCCCGACCTCATGCCGGGGTATAGCCCAAGAAGTTGTAGAGATGCCAGCTCAGTTGGGCTTTCCTATGGCCCCCTTTCCAGAGCCCGGTTTCGTAGGGCCCTGTGGGGGTTCAGAGACTTACCTTGCCGATAGGCGCAAAACGCAGAGACCCCCCACAGAACCGCAACTTGAGGAAATGGAGCCTTGAAGACCTTTGGGGGTCCGAGCTGTTATAGCGTGGTTGAATGATGAAAGGAGTCGTAGAAAGTCAGCGTTCAGGGGGAAGAACGTCAGCCACCCACCTTCTCCGGCGGCTCCCCAGTTAATAGTTTGAGCCTAACCTCCTCGGACCCCAAGACGAGGAAGTGTGGAGGCTCAGCAATGATGCAGCGATGATCTGTGATCTACAATCTGCTCTCCGTGTTCTCAAAGCTGCGCAGGCTCAGCAATCCAATAGCAGTCCAACAGTTGGGCAGTCCTGGTAATGGTAATGGTAAGGACGCTGTTAGGGCCTCAATAGGAGCCAGCAGAGTCTACCTGACCTGGCCTTGGTGCTCTCGATGATATTCCCCCACTGAGCCAGGATCTCCAGGAGCCTAATGCCAGAACCCAGGAGCTCGATCCCCCCCCCCCTCTGCCCTCTGCCCTCCCTGTTGAGACAGAGAGCCAAGAGCCAAGACCCACAAGGCCGCAGAGCAGTGAAGGGGTTTGGAAACTCACGAGTGTGCACCGCAGGGTCGTCGTGCTGCCACTCCGCTTTTCTCCGCCTCCGCGCCTGCCTGCCTGCGAGACCAGGCAGGGGAGGGACCGCAAAACCGCGAAGCCTGTTGAGCCCGCACAGACAGTGTGCCGCACAAGCCGCACAGACCGCACAAACCACGCCGCCCCTCAGGCCGTCCGTCCGCTCTGGCACTGGGAGCCAGAAGCCGTACGGGATGTAACAGGGCAAAGGCAAGCAAAGGAAGGCTGGCCGGTGGCAGGTCGCTGTAGCGGTTGTGGACACAGGAGCAGCGGCGGCGGCGTCCTCTCAACTCTCGCTGTACTCTGGGCAGTGGCGGCCAGCAGGAATTGGGTGTGGGGAGAGGTGAGAGGAAGTAAAAATATAAACTTACCCGATTAACGGGTCTCTCCTCTGCTGCCCCTCCGTTGTCGCGCCAGCTGGAACAGGGAAGTAGGAAGCACCCGACTCCCCTGAGCCAATCACATTGCTGCAATTCAGCATTGTGATTGGTCTGAGTACAGTGGATCTGTGCGCAAACAGGGAATGGGGGGCTGGGCATGTTCTCAATGCAGGCTGTAATGCAGGCTGTAATGCAGCCTGTGTTAAGACAAGGAAAAAGTGTGCATGAATGTTTGGCCGACCTGAGAGGACCGGCCAAACATTCATGTGCAGGTTGGGGCCCAAAACCACTCCTCTCCTCCCCAGCTCTGTAAGCAGAGCAGCCCCGCCCTCACACAAAGCTGCTGCAGCAGGTAAACATAAAATGATAAAAACAGTGAGTTATTATCATTTTATGTTTTCTTTATTTCGCTGCTCCAAGCAGTGGTGCGACGCTCCTCCGACTTAGTGGAGGAGCCGCCACTTATCCATCACACTCTAGAATACAGCTATTCTGTGATGTGGCAGGAGTTACATTGACTCCTACTGCGCACATCATCAAACCAGATAATAATGTTGTGTGGATAATAACACGTGTTAACTGGTGTACACTAATTTGGCCAAAGCACAGATATGGAAAAAACAAAGTGCTTCAGATGAAAGGGCATCTTCTATGGTACATCATTTAACCTATTCAGTTGTTTGTAGCAGGTTCAGTAACACCGGGGCCAGGAATTGGAGCACCCCTTAAAACCGCAATTAGGGCTATTTTACTTCCCAGCCAGAGCGCAGGGGGCGCACTTTCCTTGCTTGCACTGCGGCTCATGACACCCTTGTTACACTAAGGGGCTAATAACCAACTGGACGCGAGAGGCAGGGCGAGTTAGGCAAGGACTGCGCTTAAAACACAGACGCAGGTATCAAGGGTGTGACAGGTGCAGCGGCACCGGGGCCCAGAGTCCTACGGGGCCTCCTGCAGCCCAGTTATGGGTGATATTACTCGACAACTAGAGGTTAGGCGCGCCCATGTTTCTTTCTTGCACAAGAATCTCTTGCAACCTTGCTACGCGATTGGCTTAAAAACAGGACCAAAAAAGTGAACACCGAAAGCGGATGGCAAGTTGCAAGAAACTATAGGGTATTTGTGAAATAGGAGGGGTCTAGAAGAGTACATTAAGAGTTGTGGTAAAGACAGGCTAAGGGGTGCGAGGAAGCATCCGACAGGAGACAAAGAATGGGAGAACAATGGTGCAAAAGGGAACAAAGAGTGGGAACAAGATGTAACACCAATGCCCTGTAGCTTTTGCGTAATAACGCAGAGGCGTTTGCTGGCCCCGCCCAGCGAGTCATGATGGAGACAGCACGCATGAAACCGCTCTACCTGTTTTTTGGACTGCTGCACCATCCGGTCCATCTGCTCCAGGCCGTAGTCCCTCTGGATCCTGGCGCGCTCCATCTTCTGGAGCACGCGCCGCCGACACTTCCATCGCAGCACCAGGAGGGTGGTCACCAGGCAGATGAGGGCCGCGGCCAGCAGCTCCCCGGCCACCACCCCCGGGACCAGCTGGCTCACCTTCTTCAGCGGCATGGTCCTCTCCCCAGCCCGTCAGAGCCACCACTGGGCGGGATCCGGGGAGCGGCCGCTTTTAGCTGAGCTGGGATGAGTCGGGCCCACACATTCCGAACTCGACACAACAGCATGCCACAGATTCTGGGCAGGCTTTCAAAAGAGCAAGATTTGGGTGTCCTAGCAACAATCAGTGCAGAGGGCAGCTGTGCCAGCCTGGGCCCTGCCCATGGCACATTGTAGAGCAGAGATCGAAGCAAAGGCCGAGTCGGATGAGCACGAGACGGGGCCGTCACCGTCCAGACATCAGTGGAACGTAAATATTCTATATTTACAATGAAAGATGGAATTCGAAAAGACGTCCTTGAAGGCAAAAACACCTTTCATAACAGAATACACCTTTCACAGCCCTTTTAATGTATTTGAGCTGCAATGTAATACTTCATAACTTAACATTTTTCACACGTCAGTGAAAATCCCTACCCTAGATCTGGTTGCACTAGCAGAAGTCTGAAATCCACCTATTACATACATTATGCTTAAATTAAGAATCATCCTCCTGTTTTCTAAGCAATGCAGGTTTTCCAACGAGCATATAAGGACCTCTAATGCGTGTGGCTTGTGAATTATAAACAGGCGTAGCACTGTAGCAAGAAGCGTAATAAGGCTATGAGTCTGAGTGTGCCCCGGGGTCTGTGTGTGCCTGGGACCTGTGGGTACCCGGGGCCTGTGTGTGCCCGGGGCCTGTGGGTTTCCGGGGTCTGTGTGTGCCCCGGCCGGAGCCCTTCTGTGCCCTGGGTCTGTGGGTTTCCCGGGTCTGTGGGTTTGTGGGTTTCTCAGGTCTGTGGGTGCCCGGGGTCTGTGGGTGCCCGGGGTCTGTGTGTGCCCGGGTGTAGCACGGGGAAAGCGAAGCAAATGACGACAGCAGCAGATGTATCCAGTTATTAGAATGTATTCAATGTAAGAACAGGATACAATTTAGGAAGCAGGACCCACAGCAGGGAGAACTGCACAGCTCAAGGCAAGAATGCTCCTTGATACTAAAGGAAACACATTCTAAGAAGAAATGGGGCAGGGACAAGAACGCGGGGATTAAAGGGGAAGAGACAGAGAAAGGAAACATGGCAAAGACAGGATATTACACCGGGGTCTGTGTGTGCCCGGTGTCTGTGTGTACCCGGTGTCTGTGTGTACCTGGAGTCTGTGTGTGCCCGCTTCGCCACAGGTCGACTGACCTCGGCCTGAGCTGCTGGAGTTGTGTTTTAAGGAAAGTTAGTGAGAGGGGCATGTGAGGTGAAGTGCTCAGAAACGAGAGGCCCTGTGCCCTGCCACCCAGGTAGATTGGAAGCATAAGCACAGTTAGGAAAGACGGGTATTTGGCCTCGACCACGACTGTTACTGAAGCATGCCGGGGATTTCCCTGCCCTGGAATCACCTTTACCTGGAATCCCGGTCAGTCCAGGGAGCAGGAAATGACGGGATTGCAAGATTTGGGGAAGGAAGTGATGGAACATGTTTTACTTCACCACTTCCTGCATACATTCTCCGGTACTTCACCTAAGATTTTGGTCAATTCAAGCAATGAGAAAAAAACTTGTAACTCCAATGGGTTCGCCGGGCTCAGTGGAATTTGCAACGAGGGCCTGTGTGGCAAAGGAGAATACAGTTATACGGAAATAGCATGTAGGAGAAGGCCCTTCTTTGGAGAAACCTATTTAACAATGGTTTTGATTAACTTTTATGGCTGTGCTACAAATAATATATCATAACAAAATCTGTTAAGCAAAACATGAGCTGCAGATGTCCTCACTCGAGCTAACATTAAACTTAACCATTTGGGTGGCATCGCATCTGGGCTGCATGGCTAGAGCCCTCAATGCCAATTCATTGGATGTTCAGTGTGTATTATTAGAATGGCCAAACCACTCAAAACTTGCACTCATTAATGTCTATTAGAATGGCCAAACCACTCAAAACTTGCACTCATTAATGTCTATTCTAGACCGGTAGGACCTACAAAAACATCTCCCACATTTGAGGAACTTTCTGCATTCCTCCCACACCTCCCAAAGGGTGTTATGTTCGTGGTAGGGGGTGACTTCAACTGCCAGTTTGAGCCGCTTACTCTGACAATGGAGGGAGCCCTTGGGGAAGAGGATGATCAGTGGGGTATTCCCCAACTGGTGGGCCCCCCAGCCAAATCATGGTCGCCGTTAGCGACTCAAATTTTGGCTTTTACCCTTAGCAATTCCTTGAGGGCCTGTAATGGTAGGAGTGGGAATGATATTCCCTCCAAACCGACCTTTAATAAGGTTGGTCATGAGTCACATCTGGATTACGTCTTAGTCCAGACCATGGACTGGAGCAGGGTCTTGACCTTTGACGTAGTGCCTAGAAGCGAGAGTGACCATAATGCTCTGATTCTATCTCTGGCTTTGCCATCCGAACTAAAGATTGATCAGTCGGATCAATCGATATTAAAGGATAACTTAATCCTAACAACTGATAGGCGCAGAGTCCGATGGTCTAAACTCTTAGACAATCCTGACCATATTCCGGAGCTCTACGAGAGACTACTCCCCACGCTAGAATCCGTGGAGACAATTATAAATCTTTCCCACTCCGAAGACCTTTTCAGGAAGCTGGGCAAACTCCATAAGGATTTGGTGGGAACCCTTGCGGATCTCCTGAATCCAGTGGTGAGGAAAGGGCCCAATAGGGTGCAAAGCCAGTCTTGGTACAATCCAGCTTGTAGGGAGGCAAAGGGCAAACTGATTGAGGCGCTGAAGCACCCAAGGGATCCTGGGATAATTAGGTCAAGGAGGGCCGGCCTAAAGCAAGCCATTCATAATGCAAAGGTGGCTTGGGACCACACAAATTGGGAATGTATGCTGTCCTCTCTTAAGACAAAAGACACCCGTAAATTTTGGCAAACTGTGAAAACAGGCTCATCAGTGCCGACCCAAGCAGTTGAGGCCAACATTGCGGCTGTGGTCTGGGAGGATCACTTTCGTTGCCTCTATGAAGAGGCGGTCCCGGGTCCGCCGGAGCACCATTTGTGCGTTTCGATGGAACATTCTATGCTGTTGGGTTTCCCAAATGTTTGTCACCCAAGTGTGGAAGAAGTTGACCCCTTGCAGTTCTCCTTGGGTGAGATTATTGCGGCAATAGCAAAACAACCATCCGGGAAAGCCCCGGGATTAGATAAAATTCCAGGTGACTTATTCAAACATCAACCCTCGATCTGGGCTCCATACTTGCTAATTATTTTTAATGCAATTCTTGCAGGCATGGCGGTCCCTAGTACTTGGCTGGGAGCAGAGATTGTCCCAATCTTCAAGAAGGGCTCTCCTCTGCTCCCAGCCAACTATAGGCCAATCAGCCTGATTGATGTCTCGCAAAAGCTTTTTGCGAGGCTGATTCTTGACCGCCTTCAGGACTGGATGACTGATCATTCAGTGTTGAGTACATTCCAGGTGGGTTTTAGGAGTAAGGTCTCGACCACGGATCAACTTTTTAGGCTGGCCCTTATTTTTTGGAAGACGGTGAGGCTGGAGGGGGGCACGCTATATACCGTCTTTGTCGACCTTAGAGCGGCATTCGATCTTGTTCCACGGCGCAAATTGTGGACGGTATTGGCCAAACTTGGGCTCCCCCAACCTCTTTTAGATATTATTATCCGTCTACATACTGAAAACTTTGCACAGGTAAGGTGTGGGAGAGCCGGCCGTCTCTCTAACAGATTCCCCGTTGACAGAGGGGTAAGGCAGGGCTGCGTCCTAGCGCCGACTCTGTTTTGCCTCTTTGTCAATGGGGTAATCAATTTTTTAAATAACATTAACAACACAGATGCTCCGCGGCTGGGTGGTACTAGGGTGCCCGCGATTATGTTCGCGGATGACACCTTATTGCTCTCCAAATCCCCTATGGGGATTCAACGAGTTTTGGTAGGGTTTGAGGCATTTTGTCAAGAACATGGACTTGAAATAAATGCCTCAAAAACTAAGTATATGATTTTTAACCCACCCAAAAAGACACGCCCTAATCCACTCATAGGTGCCAACCAACTAGAAAGAGTCTACACTTTTGAATATTTGGGTGTGACTATTAATGATAAATTCGATTGGGGTGACCATCAGGCCAAGTCACATCTTAGACTGGCTCAATTATCCGGGGGTATCATTAGGCTGGCAAATTCCAACTTATCAACCATTAGGCCGTTAGCCCCTCCACTGGAGATCTATAGACTCCAGGCTAGAGGAGCGATTCTCCATGGTAGCGAAATATGGGGATATGCTTGCAAAAAAGATCTAGTCACCCTAGAAAATAAATTTCTTAGGCAGCTATTAAAACTACCGACAAGCACTCCACTCCTGCCACTTAGGCTGGATCTGGGCCTAAAACCCCTGGACCAAGTGGTGGGTGTGAAACCTCTAACATTCTGGAGAAGGCTATGGACAACCCCGGAGCTAGCCAACTATAGGCAGGAACTCCAGGGAATTCTTGCACTACCGGACGCAGAAAACATCCCGTGGTTCAAATACATTAAAACTGAATTTGATCGGTTGGGCCTTTCGTCCCTGTGGAACGATCCTTTAATTGCCTGCCAGAGCATGCCCCGCAAACATCATGTGGCTACGTTCTATGCATGCAACCTGGCATCCCACATCCAGGGTACTCGACCAGACTCACTGTCAGATACATTTCTTGTGGTAAAGGATTCTTACAAGTTCGAGCCAGTTTTGGATGATATTTTCCCAAATCTGGCCCGGAAGCTGTTCCTCCAATGGCGTTATAGTACTCTGCCGTTAAGAGCATTTACCAGTAAATGGAAACAATCGAACCCGGAGAATTGCCCGGGCTGCAATTGTAGGCTCGAAGACGAACTCCATCTAGTCTTCTTTTGTCCCGCCTACTCTGCTGCTAGAAGATTCTGGGTAGTCCCCCTATGTAAGAATCTAGGGTTTCGAAGATGCTCCGAGGCTTTTCGAATCCTTAAAACCGATTTGTCTAAGGTAACTGTGTTTGTAATGGCAAAGTTTTTAGAGGCAGCCTGGCATACGAGACTACGCCTAATCGCTAGGACACCCTGATTCCTTGCCTGCTTGTGTCCCATTTGTTCTGTAAATCATGCAATTGTATGCAAGAGCTATTTTTACCATGTTGCCAACATTTTTTAGCTTAATTTCGCATTGACTGGTTGTATATTGTTAACATTTATTATGAGTATGATTATGTACTGCTTCTTTTATGTATTGGATCTTGTATTTTATCGTTCCCAGGGGGCTGGAGGTATGATGGGTTTTTGTATCAATTTTATTGTATCTTTTATGGCAGAATTGCCGAAATAAAGATTATTGAAACGAAACGAATACAGTTATACGGAAATAGCATGTAGGAGAAGGCCCTTCTTTGGAGAAACCTATTTAACAATGGTTTTGATTAACTTTTATGGCTGTGCAACAAATAATATATCATAACAAAATCTGTTAAGCAAAACATGAGCTGCAGATGTCCTCACTCGAGCTAACATTAAACTTAACCATTTCCCCCACATTATAAATTCACCTTTATGCTAACCAAAATTGCTAACTTTTGCCCACTAGGGTCTTGGAGGGCAGCCGACCACAGGGAGTGTGCCCTTGGGATAATTTGGGGAATGGAGCAGTCTAGCAACTGCTGCAGTTTGGGCTATATTGTAGCCCAGTGAGTTACAGCCAAGCATTTTACGCCGCCAGCCAGCCTATTGTAGTGGTGACACGGTGGCTGGTAGTAGGTCTCAGAGCGTTTTTTTGGCTTGTAGTAATGAGAGTAGGGAATGATTGCTTAGTGTTTCCTGTCGATTGGTGCAATTGTCCTATTACTTGCCGTAAAGGATGTCTGATGATAAGGTCGCCCAAGCGATGCGTTTTCTGGCTGAGGCAGGGCGCTTCAATCTATTGGGCCGGAGCGCTAGGTCTGGAGGCTGTCCGATGCGTCGGCGTCAGCTGGGGTTGCGGCTGTTATCGCTTGTTCACTGCCGCTCCAGACCCCTGCTGGAAAAGAACCGGAGGTAACCCAACTGTAGAGAACGGCCAGAGGGCATGTGCGGCAGGTCGCAGGGTAGAGTCGGTGCCCAAGAAGCCTACTCTGCATGGGAGCACAAGTTATGTACCCGCATGGGTGGTCCGGGGAGGCATAGCAGCGGACTGTGCAGTCTCTAGTGTCTTCGAGGATCGAAGAGCGTGAGCAGGCCCAGCTCCAGGACTGTTTTTGTGTTGGGCCAAGGGTGCATTTGGGTGGACCACTGCGGGCCCAATTTGTCGCTTTTTGCGGTAGCCTACAAGCCCTAGATTACATCCTATCTACTTGCAAACTTGCAACATGATACAACGGATCAATCCTGTGTATATACAGAGAATATGGAGAGTTATTTGAAAGTAAGAGCAATGTCTGGACCTAAGTGAAAACCTCTAATTCCAACAGGCCAGGCTTCTAAACAAGTACTTCCACGCCGGATTATCCACTATAGTACCATCCCTCTCTAGTGCACCTTTTCTCACAGCTGACCTTGTGCCCCAGCTCCATTTCAGCCACAATCCAGCTCCACTTTCATTATTCCCATAAAAAAAACATTAGCAAATAACCTTCAAACTTAAAACATTGACTATAGCAGTAAATATAATTAGCACAATCTTTATTATGTTCCTCTGTTGCCCTAATGACCTGACTGCTCATTAAATAAAAACAGAAAGGCTATGACAGCGCCGGCTTCAGCACTAGTGTGAAAGTCTTTTTTGGCGCTCCGCCAATGATCTCCATCTCCACAGATACCATTACTACCACCTTCCAACGGTGGCCTTCATCTCTCGGTAGCCACTCTCTCCTATGCATTTCATTTGTTGTGTAGTGTTACTCATATCAGTGTAGGGTGTCACAGTACATTACACCACGCACACATTATACAGACAAAATGAATCATACAAGCATTTAAATCAGTCTATAGGGAATGCCACATAAGCCAATGCAGATTACAAGGTGTAGGAATCACATGTCATCCAAACTGGTTGGCAGTATATTTTAAGAGGGTTTGGGCTAGGGAAGCACAAATTCAGGATTTAAAGCATACCCCAGTGGTTGGGCATTGGAGTTACTAATAAAAGTGTACATCGGCCCAAACTCTTTTTAGCAACATTAAAATAATGAAAGACTGGGAAAGTTCTAACTATATAGTAACACAAAAAAGTGACGTTCTAACTATACCATTCATGTTTGCAGGCACCTCTTTGATGACAGCTCATAGGTCACTATCCTATGTTAGGATTGCAACTTCTGAACTGCAAGTAACAAGAATCTATGTGACAAAGGCAGTAACCAACTGAGCTATCCACATAAAATACAGCTTATCTGCATTTCTAAATTACCAACAGGCTAAGGGTTGCTCTCCAGCAGGATCATTAATCACCAGTTATCTGGACATTTGTATTGTTGTCTTGCATCCATGGCCATGATAATGATAAAAACAATTTAAATGAAGCATATACAAAGTATGTGCCTTGCTGGGCTTATGAAGATTTTAAAAATAAAAACAAATCATAACACATTATATTACCTACTCCGTTAGTCAAACTTTGTGTCACAGCCTGATCTGATATGCGGCTGCAGGGGTCAGGAAAGGTGAATAGAAATAAACAAACTTATTTTCTCCAGCACTGAACAGAAAAGGAAATATTCACACAGCAGGACGGTAAGCAAAAGTTACTAGGTGCCAAATAAAGAATTTGTCCCATTCACCACGTCCCTATTGTTCCTGCACGTGATTGGGGATGACTGTGAAAAAGACCACAGGAAAAATCACTCAACTCCCAGAACAGGAAGAAAACAACGTTAGGAGTAACGTTTTAAATTAAAGATGCAATTTTGTATTGGCCTTTGCACTGTCACTGTGAGGGCCAAGACTCATGTTTGGGTGGGCCAGGCTCATGTTTGGGTGCCCACCCGGCCCCCCGCTAGAACCAGGCCTGAGCGTGAGCAGGGCGTGTGGCTCCATGAGGATGAGCACAGTAGCAGGGAAAGGGAGGGGGGACTGTGGCATGTGTTGTTGCACACCACATTGTGGCAGCCTCTCATAAGAGAGAGGCCAAGGAGGATGCTGCAGGGGAGGGTACTGCTTCCTTTGACATGCACAAGAAGGGAGGGGAAGTCATGGAGGAAAGAGTTTTCCTTCCAGGCAGCAGTGGAGGAGGCTGTGAGTACTGTGGGGCCCCAAATGAGCGAGCCCAAGAGCAAGTGGAGTTTAGAGTAGGATGGAGGAGAGCAGGAGGTGAGGGGGGGCCCTGGGCCCCAGTCTCATTAGAGTGAGGGTGTTTGTTGGAGAGAGCCCAAGTGGGTGAGAGGGACTGGTTTGTGCAGGTGGTGATGGGGAACAGAATGCATGTGGCCGCATGGCACAGGGGCGATAATATACAGGAAGGTGTAGAGGTGGGAGATTTTACAACCCGGCACACCGGAAGCACCGCATGTCCCTGCAGCAGCGATTGTGGTGGCAGGCCTTGAATGGAGCGGCGGGGAGGTTGTGGGACTGGACGAGGAGCTCCGCGATGATCAGATGTTTCAGGGTAGGAGTAGATCACGGGGGGACGAGTGGAGAAGGCCTAAAAGGGGATATGCCAGGGCGGACCGGCACACAGGCAGAGTTACTGAGGTAGAGTGGTGGCACAGCATGTCAGGGACACATTGTGAGCCGTTGAGGGTACGGACAGGGTCACATTTGGAGGTTGATAGTAGCAGTTGGTTGTTCTGATGTCGGGGTGAGCACGGTTCGGCATAATGTAGTTATCAGCACGCTGGGTATCTCCTCTTTCTTGAGGGTGATTGCTACAGCGGCATGGCGGACTCTGGAGAGCTCAATGGAGCTCCAATACCCCATGATAAGGAGAAGGCTTGGTCCTGTATGGCCAGCTGGACTGTGGCAGTGGACGGCAAGATCACTGCCCCAAGAAGGGCTAGAATGGCTTTGGCAGTACAACCAACTGATGGGTACAGGGCTACCCCCGGCGCCAGACAATACTGGACATAGCGTCCTGCATCGGAGAAGTTGGGAGGGCATAAGGCCCCGCAACACAGACAGGACCTAAGTACAGGTTTCTGACAAGAAGTCATGCTGCAGTGGCAGTCAGCAAATGCTGTCACAGGTGCTACGGTTATCGATACATTAGAAGATGCGGTTCTGGACTATGATAAGGGAAGCATATAGGACGGGGAACTAGTGGAGTAGGAGGTGCAGCAGGAGGAAGAAATATGATGGTGCAACAGGGGGCGGATGGACACGGGAGGGGACATTCATCAGTCTGTGGATAGTGTATTACAGAGTTTAAGCAATGGGAGGCAGCAGCAGCACGTAGGCTGTGGAGTGTCGCGACCCCCTCATGCACACTGTGTGTAGTGGGCCTAGCGCAGAGGGCCCGTGTTGCACTACTCCTGTGGTACTTTATGGCAAGCTATAATAACGTGTCTGAGTTTCCTCTAGACCGTTGATTTCATTACCCTTGATTCTTTATAGTGTTATTCCCCATTCCCAAAGAGTCCTTTACCCTTGACTCTCTGTTGTGCTAATTTATGGTGCACCATGATGTTGTGCCTAAGATTTCCCCCCAAAACCCTGAATTTCATTACGCCTGAGCATTCAAGCATTCCCTGAGCAGCTTTGCACCTGCTATTACTAGGGTCTTGGAGTGTTTGTACTTGCGCACATTTACACAAAATGACACGTTAATTTCCTATTAATTGACTCCATCCATTAGTTTCCACCTGCTCTACCTGTAGAATCAAAGTCAATGTACTAACACACATTTCCTTCAGGAGTCTTGGAGAACCTTCCAAACTACCATGTGCGCCATGTGCCACATGTGATCCCTGAACAGGTTATATAAACGACACCTAAACCCAGGCCCCTTGCTTGGATTACACTCCCTGCAGAACAAGCTTCCTTCCTACCTACTCACCCGAAGAATCAACCGGACCTAGGCAGCGCTCTTCTATGCTACATTTCAAAGTTCCTCCATCTTCCTTGAAGCATCCTTTGTCTCCGCCTCCTGCTCAGCTACTCCAATTCCCTGGTGATACCTGAACCAAGACCTTGAAACCATATTTGTACTTGAAGACTTAGGCAAAGTCCTTGATATCAGGTTATCTGGATATCAGGTTAGTACACACTAATCTTTTATAGCCGTAAGCAGACTGGAGTATCGGCGTCTTCAAGACTATCAAGTCTCCTGTCAGTGACTTCCCTCCATTTCACCTTGATTGTTTATGCCAAGGACCCTTCCTGCAATCTTGGCCTTTGAACTGTGCTTATATAAGGACTAGATACTTTGCTCAGGGTTTCTGTGTGGAACAGTAGTTTCTAGAGAATTCTCAGCAGAGTGCTTGATTCATGTGAAAATCCTTGTACTGAGATCAATGTTCTAAGTTATCCCTGGGAGTGTCATTAACTCTATAGCTGGGCAGAGCTTCTGGAGTTGCACTATGGAATTCTGCGGAGTTCCGCTCTGCCCTAATTGGAACTCTTGTACTTAAAACTGATGTATTGAGTGTTCAGAATAAAAAATAATAACTGCACACTTAAAAAGCATGTAACACGGACTGCTCTTAATTGCCAGGACTTTTACAAGGTTCAAGAGCCCTCTGATTTTCTCTGCTCTAAATACTACAGATTGCCACAATATAATTCGCATTGGAAAGAAAAACAGGCAAATAAATGAAAACAATTGTCTTTCACAGCGGGCCACATGCTGGGTTTGATCTTTTCAAATAACCATAATATTAGAGTAGGGGGTTCTTTTGCATCGCATTGGGACGGACCACTTCTTGGTACCTTTTACTCTTAGTTCAGAGTCTAGGCCACCAGTACATGGGAAAAATACAGCAACTAGGAGAAACTAGAGGATAGTCACCAAAGAGGCCCTTGCGTCTGCACTTCAAGAATCGGTGCCACAGTTGACAGGTAATCTTGACAGTGATTCATCCTGCTTTAATGTATGGGATATGACTGCCTTAGACACTGTGGTCCGCTAATGCCAGCTATATCCAATAGACTTAAACCTTCATCTCCATAGTTCTCCACTGAACTAAGAATGGAGAAAAGCCTTTGTAAGAAGCTTGAAAGGTGCTGGAGAAAGTCCTACAACCCTGTAGCAAATTGCATCCTTAAAGAGGCTCTGAAAAAATTCCACAGGCTAAAGTGGAGTAAGATGAGGGAATATTTTGCAAAACGCATTAAGAATTCAGATAACTCCACCAAAGAAATCTTTAAGATTGTAAAAACCTTTACTTATCCGACAGCCATACATAGCACGTTTCTCCCATCTCTTGCTCTTTGCTCGAGCCTGACAGATTTTTTGAGGAAAAGATCCATAATATCGGTTCCGCTTTTCCCTAGGATGTGCAACCTTCTCCTTACCTGCAAACCCGGACCTCCGATTCCCTCAATTCCTTTTCAGAATTTCTCCCTATTTCAGCCGAAGAGTCATTGATGGACAATTCAAAGTGCAAGTCGGACTCCCCTGGAGATCTGTGCTCTGCCCGGTCTTAAAGTATGCTGCCCCTTTGGCCAAATCCTATATGCCACATGGAAACAGGAGCTCCTGCTGCCATTACTAAAAAAACCTGAGGCTGACCCTGGGGTGCTCATCAACTTTAGACCTATTTCTCTGCTGCCAGCTCCTGCTAAAAGTTTAGAAAAGGCGGTTCTGAAGCAATTGGCAGGTGCTATAGAAACCCACTGCCTTCTACATGATTCTCAATTGGGTTGCAGAGCTGGTTACAGCATGGAGACCGCTCTGTTAAAAGTCTCCGAATCAGTGAGAGAGTCTGTGGACCGGGGATCATCTGCTATGCTGGTACTGTTAGACCTGTCGGCAGCATTTGACATAGTTGCACACCCAATCCTGCTTAAGAGACTGAGCCAATTGGGTGTGAATAGGACAGCATTGTCCTGGCTGTGGTCGTTCCTGGAGAATCATTCCCAACAGGTGTTTCTTTGTCCTTTTGTATCTTCACAGAAACCTCTGGTGTGCAGGGTGCCTCAGGGTTTGGCATGGAGCCTGCTGTTTTTCAATATTTACCTCACCCCATTGGCCACCTATTTTGAATCTTGGGGTGTAAAGGTAGTCTCCTATGCGGATGACATGCAGTTGGGGTTAAAAAAACATTCTGTGGTGGCCTTTCATAACTTCAAGTAATGTCTGAAAAATATCTCAGACTGGATGAATGGGAACTGCCTGAAACTGAATGCAGAAAAGAATGAGGTCTTGTTCTTCAGTCAGGCATCACCCATCAAATCTCTGGTGGCCCATGGAGCGTAATCCACCCCCAATTCCGGCAGATTCAACGAAATACCTGGGAATCAGGCTGGATAAGGACCTCTCATTTTCGACTTAGGTGTGTCAGATCTCCTCTACTTGATTCTGGAAGCTGAGATACATTAGGAAATGTTACCCTTTTTACTGGAGGAATGCCATAAAATTATGGTCAATGCTCTGGTGACCTCACAGCTGGACTAGGCCACATCCCCTATCTGGGACTACTTGCCTACCTGACTTGCAGGCTACAAATAATTCAGAATTCCGCTGCAAGTCTGATTTGGCAGGTACACCTCTGGCATCATATCTCCCCTCATTTGAGACATTTGCGCTGGCTCCCACCAGGAGGATACCGTTTAAGACATGGACCCTGGCCTTTAGAGCCACTAGGGACAAAGGCCCTAGGTAGCTCAGGCAGAGGTTGCATCTATATCATCAGGAACGGGCCCTGAGATCCAACCACCTGTGTCTCCTTCGGGTTCCATGCTTTTTTAAGGCCCGGCAAGGTGGCACTTCCTCTCTGGTAAAAATAACAAAACTCTGGAATTCTCTGCCGGTCCACCTATGGCTGCATGAAACAGAACTAGAGTTCAGGAGGGATTTAAAAACCTGGTTCTTTATTCGGGCGTTGCCTCCTGGTCGACCATCTTGTTAGTCTGCCATCAGCGCCGGACACCTCTTCTGAGGTAGCCGCACACTCTAGAAATGTCTATTACATTACACTACACCACATTACATCCAGGAAACACTACCTGCACGCAGAAGTTCATATTTCAATCGGAGCTCATCATTGATTCAAAGCACTATTGAAATATAACCTTCTAATAGCCTATAAAAAAACCTTGCCCATTTGAAGATGAGGTCTCTGAGCTCCTAAAGAATCGACTAGAAAGAGACAGGTTCTTCTGACTGGCTTCACCACATGCACTCCATCCTCTGCTGCTGCTACCCTCATGGTTATGGGAATTAATGGGCAGAGTGGTTTGAGCCTCAGGTAGCCAACTGCAGCTGAAACCTTTTAGGGCTGCAACTTAACCTCAGCAAGATGAGAGAGGGAGCAGCACATTTCTCAGCCGTGGCTTTACTACCTTTTTCTGGCATGCACACACAATTGCTTTGCATGGTTCTGCAGCATAAGCTGCCTTTCACTTCTGCCCTAGTTTGATCATGCAAAAGAAAGTTATTATATATTCGAAAGGCTGGCTCATATGTTCACTCACCAGTAGTGGCACTGGCTCGAGGGAGCCTTAAAGGGGAATTGCCTGGTCCTCAGACTCCTCCAGGCATATACACTCATGTGACGTCATGTGCAGGCCTTCTACTCTTCTGTGACGTAATCTGAGTTGTGTACCATCATCCCGTCTTCACTCGTATGGCATCACCTGCAGTGCCCAGCATCCAGCACCCTAGTATTACTGGGTGCTCGTGGCACCACATGCTCAGGCTTCTAGGCCCTGGCCATTGGAAGTGTCACTGCCAAGGTGCCTTGTACACTCAGCACTTCTCATTCCAAGGGCCTGTATACTTCCTGGTGTTTCACAGCGCACCTATCCTTAGCATTTCATTTTCCCGCCTTCTGTACACACAGAAGCTTCTCATTTCTGACTGAGAAGCGTGTGGGATGGAACAGCCAACCAATCACAAGTGACGCTGTCGGTGAAGGGGCTGTCCCAAATATAACAACAGGGGATGGAGAGGAAATGGATTTGTTCTCCCTTTACAGATATAAGTTAAACACAAAGAATCCACATCAAGGAGTGGTCCCTACAATGGTGGGGAGCACATAGAGTTCTTTAAATACCCCTCACACACCAAAAGGACCCTTGGTGTCATGCTTCATCATTTGGGTCTTCGCACCCCTCTACGGGATGCGGCGTGCTGCTAACCTGCGCACGCAGGAGCACTTACTTATTGGCTATGTGTGGTGTATGTGGAGTATTGTATATAAAAGTGAGTGGTGGGTTCCGAGAAGTGATAAAGTGATGTTAAAAAGATACCTGGCACATAAGGTTAACAAAAAACTTTAATGAGCCTCTGTGCTGGTACTGTTAAAAGAGTGATTGTGAGGTATTTTGTATTTTAATCTACAACACCTCATGTGTGCGTCGTCGACATGTTTCGAAGCTAGGCTTCTTCTTCAGGACGGGGTGCACAGATCCCCACCTTACTCACGTCTTTCACAAAACTGCTGCGGGGGTGTCCTGTTCTCAGGACACCCCCGCGCCACACGGCTCCCCAGCTGTGTGTGTGCCCCTCGCTGCTGCTCACAGTCACGATCTGCCATTTTGCCTGTCTTGCCTGTTTTTCCCTAGCTCGTTGCTGGGACTGCCTCACTGTTTTCCCCTGCTGCTATGTCACTGATAATGTCATGAATGATGTAATATGTGACATCATCAGCAGTGGATTGCGGGCGCGCGAGTTATAGTGAGTACAACTAACTATAACGGGGGAATTTCAATGGTTTTGTATGAGTAAAATGTCCAGCTAACTATAACTGGAGTGAAACCTATGGTTTTTTCAGTTAATTTCAAAGGTTTTTTAAATGCTAATTCCGAACTATAACGTGTGTGAAACCTCTGGTTTCTTTAAGTGAATTACAAAGGTTTTTTAAATGCAAATTTTAAAATGTATCAATTATTATATTTATTTGGTATTATACAAATGTTCTACATTTTTTACAATATTTAAATTTGATTAATGTATTATTATTTACAAATGTTTGATTTTTTTAATAATTCTGGCCTTTTTTTGTGTGGTTTTTAAAGGTGCGCGCACCGTGCTCACACGCATGCGCGCTCGCTGCACGCACTCCGTGAAAATTTGTTCATTCCAAAAAGTCATTTCTGTAAATATAATGTACATAATAACCCAAGACATTCTGTGACATAACTATAAAAATAGTATTTTTGACTTTTAAGAACCGTATATTAGCTTTAAAAGCATTTACGAAAATCGAGTAAATCTAAACACTCAAATTTGTTATTTAACTGTATTTTTTTTGTCTTTTTTTGCCGACGTACGTGCACCATACGGGTGCGAGCACCGTGCGTGTACCCCGTGATTTTTAAAAAAAAAATGTTTTTTTGGGCCTTCGGGGTCCTTCAGGGACCCCCTGAGAAGGCTTAGGGGGTCAGGGAGTCTCTACCATGCCCCCTTTTCATGTTCTCCACTTTTGTTTTTGGCTCTCTTCTGCCTCGGAGACAGAAAATGGCTGCCAACACTTCCTGGTTTCGACCGATTGGAATGTTGACAGACGTCTAACAGCAAATTAGAATTCCGCTCGAGCACACCCGATACACGCACCGAACGCTCACGGTGCTCGCACAGTGCCAGCAGTCTTCTCAGGAACTACTGGAGGGATTTACACCATTTCAGCAAAAGTGTGATCTGCGAATCAGACTCTACCATTTTGCCAAATTTCTTGTAATTCCGTTCAGCAGTTCGGGCTGTAGCCGTGTCTAATCGTCCTATGGAAAATAACATAGGGAAAACACGTTTTGGGACCCCCCTTTTTTCTCAACCCCCACTTGACAAAGCCCCCCAAAACTTTCAGGGAAGGAGCGGAGCAGAGCGGGCCATCTTCTTTGAGAAATTCGCGAAGATTCATCAACTGGCGCCAAAGTTATTCCCAATAGAATGTTGCGGATTTCCTATGGAAACTAGGTCCTAACTATAACTATCTACTGGCGACCGCCAGTAGGTAATATATATATATATATATATATTCACTGAAAAAACCATAGGTTATAGACCATATATAGTTAGGAATTAGCATTTACAAAACCTTGAAAATTCACTGAAAAAACCATAGGTTATAGACCATATATAGTTAGGAATTAGCATTTAAAAAACCTTATTTTACTCACACAAAACCATTGAAATTCCATATATAGTTAGTTGTACTAACTATATATCGCGCACCCGCAATCCACTGCTGATCATGTCACATATTACATCATTCATGACATGGTCAGTGACATCACTGATGACATCACTGATGACATCTCAAATGACATCACTGATGACATCACTGATGACATCTCAAAAGTAGTGTATGCATAAGCAATGCTGATACATCCCCACATGCGGCACTCCGGATAAAGAATGCTTCAATGGTTAGTCATCCAGTATATAATGTTTATTGAGGCTAAGTTCATCCTCAAAACAAGGTTGATATTATATTCATATCAAACATGTGTTCATATTTGTTTCCAAACTGAGGAACAATCAAAATAGGCAACTCCGATGCATTTCGGGCTGTGCCCTTTCTCAAGGAGTGCTGAAAAGAAGACAGGCAAGGGTCAAGATCGAGTGTAGGAAACCAAGAGTAAAAAACGCGTAAAATTACCGCCTGAACTAATCAAGACTAAAAGAAAACAGAAAAAAGTTAAAGTGCCGATCAAGTGGTGAGTACGTGTAAATTTCGACAACAACTGAAGGCAAGTGAAAGGTCGTGTGTAATAGTGAACTAGAAGCAAAGTGTGTTCTTAACGAATACGGGCGTGGAGGGTAGGCTCAAAAGTGCGAGGTGAATAAGTTAACTTACTTGAGGTTCGATATAACGCAGCGCGTTACTAGCGGGTTCTGAAACATGCCAAGAACGCTACAGGGAAGTCTCAGAAGTGACGACAGAAGAAGTCGAGGGTGGGAAAATAGAAAACGGACTGTGCACGGAGATGAAGAAGGGTGTATCGGCAGAGCGCCATGTTGGAATGATAAGAATGTAGGAACGATAAAGATGGGAGAGTGATGAGCCGGAGAGTGAGAGAAACATATAATGAAAAGCGTAATGAAAGGTTGAGAGAAAACGGCGAAAGGATAAACAAAATTAGAAACACAAGCAATAAGAGGCAATGTGACATGGTATGATCATTTGTAAAGGCACATACATTATAAATAGCAACTGAATTCAAAACGATCATTTAAGCCAAAAGGCTTCTGGGTCTGCAGACGGTACATCCATTCCAATTCTCTTTTTAGAAGGAGTTTGTTGTTGTCAGTTCCTTCTTTCTTACTGGCAATCTCAAGGATGATGTATTGCAATTGTGCAATGGAATGACGAGCTTCATGAAAATGTATTGCAATGTTGGACTTTTCATTTTTAAGGCGAATGTTAGATTTGTGCTCATACAAGCGTGTCTTAATTTTTCTTTCGGTTTTGCCCACATATAATTTGCCGCAAGGGCATTTCAACGCATATATCAGATTTGAAGAATCGCATGTGGCGTTGACTCGAAGTTTGATGGCTTTGCCTTTCATTGGGTGACAGATGGAATTGCCTTTAATGATGCAGTTACAGTGGCTACAATTAAGACAGGGCTGGGTGCCTTTATATTGTTGAGTTGTGCTGGTAGGGTTAGTCAGGATTTCTTTGATGTTTTTACTTCGTGTATGGGCGAATAAAGGTGAAGATTTGAACATGTCACGGAAATCTGGTTCAATTTGAAGGATAGGCCAATGTTTGAGTATGATCTTTTTGTAAATATTGCTTGCTGTGGAATACTTAGAAACAAGGACAATGCGTTGTTGTTCTGGAATGAGTTTCTTGGCAAGGGCCTTTTGTCTAGTTATTTGAGCCACTCGGGTTTGTGCCTCGGTGAGAATCTGTACCGGGTAACCTCTGTCAAGGAATCGTTTGTGCATTTCATTCATGCGAGTTTTCATGATGTGTTCATCTGAGACTATACGTTTGACTCTCAGTAGTTGAGAAAAAGGCAGGTGTCTTTTTAATGACTCTTGATGATGACTGTTGTAATGCAATGTGTTGTTGCGATCGGTACTTTTTCTGTGAAGGTCTGTCATGAAGCCATTGGAAGTGATTTTTATGTTGACATCCAGAAATGTAATTTCGGTGTCGCTGATCTGCCATGTCAGTTTGATTCGATCATCCTTACAATTGAGTTGGAGAAGAAATTGTTCAAGAGATTCTTTGGAGTCCGTCCAAATGAAGAATAAATCGTCGATGTATCTGACGTACATTTTTATTTTTTCATGAAGGTTGCAGTCGCCATATATGTATGTCTTTTCAAAGTTTTCCATATAAATATTAGCATATGAGGGGGCCGCACAATTTCCCATCGCCATTCCAGAAAGCTGCAGGAACCACTCATTATTGACTTGAAAATAGCTATGATATAAAGTGTATACCATTAGCTCCATAAGGAAAGCTTGCATGGAAACGTCAATGTCACTGTTAAGTAGAGCTTGCTCGATGGCTTCAATGCCTCCCTTGTGAGGGATGGATGTATACAAGGAGCTGACATCGGCAGTGCACAGTATATAATGGTTGTTGTCATCAATATGGACGTTGGACAACTTGGTCAAAAATTCGGTTGTGTCCTTAATGTAACTATCTGCTTTGGTAACAATGGGTTGCAAGTATTTGTCAATCAGTTTTCCTGAAGATTCATGAACTGAACCTTTGGTGGACACTATAGGCCGAAAAGGTGGATTTTTGAGGTCTTTATGTATTTTGGGGCTCATGTGGATGGTTGGGCTCCTCGGATATTGTGGTAGAAGGAAGTTTTTGGTACGTTCCTGAATGATATCGTTTTGGAAAGCTCTCATGACAATGTCTTGGAGAATGTTGTAAAATTCCCTTGTTGGGTTATTGTCAAGTTGCATGTACAAAGTGGAGTCACATATGTGTTCTTGTAGTCGCTGTGTGTACATGGAAGTGTCGAGGATAACAAGAGCTCCTCCCTTGTCGGCTTTTATGCATCTGATTTCCTTGTTGTTAGCCAAAGATTTAAGGGCATCTCGGTCCTTAGTGGTAAGGTTCTGGCGTCGGCTGTGACGCTGGAAATTAATTTTTGACACGTCGTTGCGGACCAATTTTTCAAATAGGTCAATTGACTTGTGGCTACAGGGAGCCTGAAATGTGCTTAGAGGTCTCAGACCTTTAAGTTCATCGGGTTTGTTATCAGTGGTAGGTGATAAGACCTTCTCAAAAAAATGACGTAACCTGAGTTTCCTTACAAATTTGAAGGTGCTGACTTCGAGTTCCAAAAGATTGGTGTGAGCTGTTGGAATAAACGATGTGCCCTTTTCTAGTAAGTTCATCTGGTATGGAGTGATAGTCGTATTCGAGATATTAATGACTAGGTGTTCTTTTTTGGTTTGGGATCTTTCGTGATAGCTTTGCTCCTTGTAGTTGGGGCGGTTGATTCTTTTTCTTTTGCTGATGACATCTCAAATGACATCACTGATGACATCACTGATGACAACATCCAGTGACTGTATTTTTCTGTAAAGTTAAAATATGTCTTGAGTGGATGTATAAGTGTCTGGATGAAGGATTTAGTAGGTGCATGACTGACTGTATGAGTGAGTGATTAAATGTGTCTCACTGAGTGCATGGGTTAGTGACTAAACTGTCTTAATTTGTGCATCATTATGTCTGTTGTTCTGAAAACTGCTGCATGTGTTGTTCAGTAGCTATATGAGTAACTATATGGGTTATTGATTGGTTGCCCAAGTATTTGTATGGGAGACTGAGTGTGTGTGTGTGGGTGGCTGGGAGGTGTATGACTCTGTGCATAGATATGTGAGCAGTTGATTCACTAGATGTATGGGTTCAAAAGTGCATGTGGAAACAGCTGTATGGGCGGTTGACTGTGTGCATGAGTGTATTGGTGAGTGAATGGATATCTCAGTGCTACATGTCAAAGTAAGTACATATGTAAAACATAGTACATGTGAGAGTTGGCATATATAAATAACTGTGCATAAGAGCCAGTGAATGTGTGAGTGGCTGTATGGATGATTGTGAACTTGTATTAGGGATTGTAAAAGAGAGTAAATATGTGTTAGAATATGTTTGAATAAGTAAGGTGTGTATAACTGTATAGTTGAGGAAATGGAGGTGTGATTGATTGTTTGCATGACTGACTAGGTGTGTGTGTAACTTCATGGATGAGTGACAATCTGTGAGTCTGTGTTTACACTGAGTGTATCTAAGGTTATATTAGAGTCTGAAGAGGTTCATCGTATTATCACATGAATGATGTCATCAGTGATGTGATCAGTAATGTCATTTGAGATGTCATCAGTTATGTCATCAGTGATGTCATTTGAGATGTCATCAGTGATGTCATCAGTGATGTCATTTGAGATGTCATCAGTGATGTCATCAGTGATGTCACTGACCATGTCATGAATGATGTAATATGTGACATGATCAGCAGTGGATTGCGGGTGCGCGATATATAGTTAGTACAACTAACTATATATGGAATTTCAATGGTTTTGTGTGAGTAAAATAAGGTTTTTTAAATGCTAATTCCTAACTATATATGGTCTATAACCTATGGTTTTTTCAGTGAATTTCAATGGTTTTTTAATAGCAAATATCATAAGCTGTCGAATGTCAAGTACGTGGTAAGAAAAAACATTTTCGTGTTTATGCACACTAATCTGCTTTGAATGCTGCCCCCCCCCCCTCATTTCTATTAGGAGTACTCTCTCTTTGCAGATAGTGAAAGGTAGTTAACGCAGGCCTTTGCCCCCGTTGTAATCCGTCGTGCCTGCTTCTCTCTCCATTTGATTGATTGTTATCCAAGCATTTACTGTTTTAGAATTGGTTCTCTTTGGTTCATTCTCTATTTACAAACAAGCACAGAGTCGCAATACTCTGTTTAGTCTTTGCAGATAGCGAAAAATCGTGTAAAAAAACAAAAGGAATCGAGCAAAATCAGTAGGCCACTAATGGGATCTCTTTTTGACCTTGCTAAAATAGAAACATTAGGAACAACCCCTCATGACAAATACGAAACTAGTGAGATGAACTGAACTCCACACCATGATGGCTGCAATACAGTTCGGCTCCGCCACCCACCCCGCCCAAAATAACGATAAGCTCTATGCAAATATTACAAATATATACAACACACCAGCAAAGTAACAGGGTAAAACATTTTATTAAACAACTATTTACATAACTATTTTATACTTTTTGTTGCCCGATCCGGCTAGCTCAATCGATCGAGCATGAAACTCATGCACTCTGATGGTTCAAAGTTTTGAGGAGTGCTTGTAACACTGTCTGAAGCCTATTTGCACTTGCTTCAGCTTCACTATTCTCAAAGTAAAGTGGGGGCTGTTTGAGGACGTGACTGCATTTGTGAACAATGTGATGCGGTGCCACCCTGAACCGCTTGACGGAGGCCCCCGAGGGACGGTGTGATGGCGCGGACTCGGAGGGGGCGCTTGGCTCCGGCTCCCTCCCCAAGTCGTGTTCTCCTGGTGTAGCCTGAGATCGCCCCCGACATAGGTGGCCGGCTCCCGGGACCAAGCGGAACTTTTTGCCTTTTGGTAACTCTTCCATTCTTGACCTTGTCCCACAATCCGTTTCACCTAAAGACACGCTGTAGTGGGGCACCCCTTTACCATTTCAGTTGGCATTCCGCCCGCTTTTGCTACACTGTGCCTCTTCCGCTATTCAGCTGTTTACCGCCCGCTCTCGACTACAGCGTCTCGCTCACCATGTAGTTGAGTTGCTCCCGCTCTTGCGGTGCAGCGATAGGCGGCTGCCACAGGACTCTCAAAATGGCGGCCGGCTCTTCAGATTTGGGCGTGGTCCACTAAAATTGCCCTGCGACACCTTGGAACTCAGACGCTTGTCTGCTAGAGATTGGGCTCCATTCTCGAAAGCGTCCCCTCAGCCTTGAAGATTCTACAAAAGTCTTGGGGGCCCCCGACTCCCGCAGGCTTCTGGTGGGGAGCGGCTAGCATTATTGCTCGTGGAATGGCCACGACGGAGCTACGAAATGGTGGTGCTCTCATGCTAACGCCAGCTTCAGTCTGAAACATCCAGAAACACTGTACACTACCAATTCGATCAGTTCCGGTAGCGCCCCAACGTGACCCGGTAGAGAAGAACTAGCCCTCCCCTCTTTGACTGATGGTTCTTGTTGCCTGTCCCTTCTGTTGTCATTTAACAGAACTATTTAGCCTGCTGAAAGGGGTTGTGTTCCGACCGCTGGTTGGTGGAGACATTTTGACTATATTCTGGACCTGCGTTGTCGCGTAATGCGTCATATGACGCGCCGCATTAGCGCATCCGGAAGTGATCCGGGGCGCGACGCGCAGCGCGTAACGTAAGCATAACAGGTCATGTGACTTGTTAATAAAACTTTTCATTGGTTCATTTTACTTTTCTTATTCTAATGATGAAAGGCTTGGTCATATGACCTAAAAATTACGCTTTTTATTACTTTCGAACATTATTTTTTCTTAAATATATGTTATAATGTTCCAGGCTAATGTACTTTCCCGGAAAATTTACAACTGTCCTGCAAGTAAAATATATTCCTTTTTCGAGAAAAAGGGCGTTTCTTCGTCCCATGATGGAGCCGTTGAGCAAAAGAGGGTCGGCCTGCTGTCTTACTCGCCGATACGCCTGAATATGAGATTCTTATCGATCACTTTATGTTGCAGGAGTAGAAAACACAACAGCCCTTGACCATTTATCTTTACTGCGTTCCTGCGTATTATACCTTTTACCCTTCATGTAATTGGTCTGCTTTATTTCACTTGCCTTTTACTGATTCTAAAACAGTGACTATTATTAAAAACTTTACCAATGTATATACTACTACCATGTTTTCTTTTAAAAACCTTTATTGTGAAAATGTCATTATACAAATACGGGCCTATAACCACGTGGGCCGGCCACGGAGCAAACTGTAATCGTATATGATGAGTAGACATTTACACTGTAGAGGAACGTAACGGGCGGGCCATTAGGTTGCAAGAACTAAGGTGTCTAACAGTTGCGGAATCGGTGGACGTACATTTTATAATTAAAATACGACAGGGCCAGTTACAATAAAATTATCTAGATATACATTTGCGGGCAAGTACCATGGGTGACGTTAATTCGAACTTTCAATAGTACAGTAATCAATAACACATCAGAACTTAATATCAATAGGGATATCGAAATATTCAATCTATTCTCGTCCCCGCCCGCCATGTGCTTCAAAACTGCATACGTATCTTGTGATATCAAGGTTGTGCAACCAGTACACAACAAGGAGTTACGAGTCCCATTTATTCCGGCGCCATTTTGGGTGAGGACGGGCAGGTCCAGGATATAGTCAAAATGTCTCTACCAACCATCGACTATGATGATGTTCATATGCTGTATTTATTAGAGTAACACTCATCTGTCCACATGAAATTAATTTGCCAAAATCTAAACATGTCATTTTAATCTTTCCAAAGTTCTTCTAAATATTTGGGACCGTTTCCCTTGCCTCTGATGCTGTCAGTGCCACTTCTTTGATGAATGTACTGGCAGGTCGGGGGTTCTCCTCCAAATCTCTCTTTTATGCAGCACTATAATTAATCGGTGCCACCTCTCCATATGACGATGCATGGTGTAGTTACCATAACTATATATTTTTTCGGTTCCTCTGGAGAGTACATCGTGGCAGATGAAGCGTGTAACGTACCGGGCATTTACCTTTTTTTGCATGTAGAGGAAAGGAAAAAAAATTCGAGCGTCCGAGTTCTAAGGTGTCCCAGGGCCATTTTAGTGGACCAGGCCCAAATCCAAAGAACAGGCCGCCATTTTGAGAGTCCTGTTGCAGCCGCCTGTCGCTGTAGCATCAAGAGCGGCCGAAACTCAGCTGAATGGCAACTGAAACGGTAAAGGGGCGCCCCACTACAGCAGACGAGCCTCCACCTAGGAAGGCCCGTTCACGCCGCCTCCCCCCCCCCTTCGGGCACCCCACGCCGTTATTCGGAGCAGGATTGTAGGATGGCCACACCAGTGCGGCAACTTGCTAGACACCACCTCGGTGCTAACCGAATCTCAGCGCCTTGTGGTGTCTTCTATTCAGAAAATATTGTTGCGCTGCCTTTGGCCCTATTCGCACATCGGTCCGCTACTGACGCCACCTCACAGGCCAACGGGGCGCCCCACGCCTACTTTCAGCATTGTAGGATGGCCACACCAGTGCGGCAACTTGCTAGACACCACCTCGGTGCCATCCGGATCTTGGCATCTCAGCGCCTTGTGGTGTCTTCTATTCAGAAAATATTGTTGCGCTGCCTTTGGCCCCATTCGCACATCGGTCCGCTACTGACGCCATCTCACAGGCCAACGGGGCGCCCCACGCCGACTTTCAGCATTGTAGGATGGCCACACCAGTGCGGCAACTTGCTAGACACCACCTCGGTGCCATCCGGATCTTGGCATCTCAGCGCCTTGTGGTGTCTTCTATTCCGAAAATATTGTTGCGCTGCCTTTGGCCCCATTCGCACATCGGTCCGCTACTGCCGCCATCTCACAGGCCAACGGGGCGCCCCACGCCGACTTTCAGCATTGTAGGATGGCCACACCAGTGCGGCAACTTGCTGGACACCACCTCGGTGCCATCCGGATCTTGGCGCGTTGTGCTGCCTTCGGCCTATTCACACATCGGTCCGCTACTGACGCCGCCTCACGTGCCAACGGATTTTCTACGCTTTTTATACCCTATGCCGCATAACAGGTCATGTGACTTGTTTATAAAACTTTTCATTGGTTCATTTTACTTTTGGTTTCCTAATGATGGAAGGCTTGATCATATGACCTAAAAATAACACTTTTCATTGGATGAAAACTTTTTTTTTCCCCAAACGATGAAAGCCCCACCTTGTTTCTGGATGTTTCAGACTGAAGCTGGCGTCAGCATGAAAGCACCACCATCTCGTGGCTCCGTCGTGGTCATTCCGCGAGCAATCATGGCAGCCGCTCCCCACCGGAAGCCTGCAGGAGTCGGGGGCCCCCAAGACTTTTGTAGAATCCTCAAGGCTGAGGGGACGCTTTCGAGAATGGGGTCCAAGACCTAGCAGACAAGCGTCCGATTTCCAAGGTGTCCCAGGGCCATTTCAGTGGACCAGGCCCAAAAAGGAAAGAGCCTGCCGCCATTTTGAGAGTCCTGTGACAGCCGCCTATCGCTGCACCGCAAGAGTGGGCGCAACTCAGCTGAATTGCGGATTTTGACACAGTGGACCAAAAGCGGACGGAATGGCAACTGAAACGGTAAAGGGGCGCCCCACTACAGCAGACGAGGCTCCACCTGGGGAGGCCCGTTCACGCCGCCTCCCCCCCCCCCGCCGGGGCGCCCCACGCCGTTATTCGGAGGGCGGCAACTTACTGGACATCACCTTGGTGCCATCCACATTTCAGCGCGTTCTGCTGCCTTGGAACTATTCGCACAACAGACCGCTAATGACGAGCCACCCCCCGGGACGCCCCACGCCGGATACCCAAATCAGTGCGGCACCCAGGCAACATCACCTGGGTGCCGTCCAGAAATCTGGACGTTGTGCTGCCTTGGGACTATTCGCACAACCGACCGCTACTGACCATTGTTCCTTCTTTTTCCCTAAAAATGTTTAAATGTTTTTACTGTTTTTGTTTTGTTGTATATATTGATAAGTTATTAAAGTTTTATAATCCTACTACTTTGTTGGAGTGCTATATATTTTTAATGTGACACATAATTCTAAAAACTTTGATGTACAAAGAGTCATCCCTGGAATCTTCCGCTTCAGGCTCGGTCCCCTCCCCAATCACAATACAGGATGGTTTTCAGATAGTAGGAACGCGTGTGGTGTGACGGATCTCATCGGGTGTGGGCCTTGATCTACTATAACTCCTTTGAAGAGGGGTGATTCTTTACAGCTGGGGCCATAAACTACATCTGCAGGGCTAGCTGATAGCCTGGGACCGGCCTGGACAATCGGACACAGAGGAAGAGGAGTGTCAGAGGGTGCGGTAGTGAATAGGGCGAAAGGGAGGTGTCGGGCGGGCACAGGGTGTGATTCTCAGGGAAGAGCAGCTCAGATGGGGGGAGGTTTATTGCCCATGCATAAGACAGAGAGCGGGGGTGACCAGTGCCTGGGGGAGATGCTTGCGAGGGTGGGGAGCCATGCTAAGGATCGACAGCGTGCAGAGAGTGGGTCTGGTCAAGGCATCTAAAATGGCTGCCGTGCACGACAAAAGTGTGGCATTTGAAAAAAGGCAAGATGGCGCAGACAATGTTTTTCAACACTTCCTGATTTCCTTCGAATCGAACGTTAACAGACGTTGGGGCATATTACCAAAGTTAAACGATATTTATCCCTAACGATGCTTAGCAACTAATTTTTTACCGCTAAGCATCGTCAGAAATTATCGCAGATAAACCTTGCTATTATCAAGGTTTATCGCAAATGCGATAAAAAACGGCCGCAATGCATTAATATCGCTGAAAAGTCAGCGATATTCATGCATTACCGAGCTAATGCTCTTAGCCATGTTATCCACCTCCCATTGGATAACATGGCTAAGAACTGCTCAGGGCAGGTGTTACTTTTTGGAGATATTCGCGCTTAGCGCGAATATCTCCAAAAGTTGGTAATAGGAGATAGCGATGTTAGCGACTGTTTCCAGTCGCTAACATCTTGGCATGCCCACTTTGCATGTCATTAGTGATAAATATCACTGACATGCAAAGTGGGGCCCAAGATGGTCGCTATCTCCTACTAGCGGTCGCTAACTGGTGTTAGCGACAGCTAGGTAATACGGAGATAATTTTATCTCCGCTTTCTTGGCTTTTAAAGCCAAAAAAGCGGAGATAAACCCCCTTGATAATATGCCCCGTTATCTCTCCCACACTACCGGTCCCCCTGGGCTTAAACGCCGAGATGGTAGGGACTGCATCCCGTGGAGATAGGCCGAGACGTCACTCAGAAGAAAAAAAAGTTAAAAAAAAGTCTATAAACATACACTAAGTTAAAAGTCAATCATTCTTCTTTCCTTGTAGTACGCTCCCCAGTCCGCTTCCCGTTACGCTAACCGGGCGCACCCCACCAAAAAAACGATTTTTTTTTTTTTTTTGCCCCACGGAGCCCTTTTAAAGCCTCCACATCAAACCTATGGGGTCAGGGAGGATCTACTATGCCCCCTTATGGTCATTTGCCCCTTCGCTTTGGCCTCCTCTTGTCTCTCGATCCTACCGAGAGACAAGATGGCGGCCGCTACGGACTGTTTGGAATGTTTACAGACGCCGGAGAACCAATCAGCTTCGCTTCACAAAGCTCCGTAACGCGAAAAGTACGCGAACCGGAGCGCTGCCCGGTCCGCTGTTACAGATATATATCTTTTTTGAACGTTAATTTCTCAAAATCCACTGGAGCACATATATTGAGACCTAGCAAAGGCACATCGGGCTACCAGTCCCTACAATTTTGCCAAGTTTCGTGCAAATCCATTCAGCCGTTCGGGCTAAAAGTGAGGCCAACCGCCCTATGGAAATTAACATTGGAAAAACACGTTTTGGGACCCCCCTTTTTCTCAACCCCCCCTTGACGAACCCCCCCCAAATTTCCAGGGGCTGCTCAGAAACAAAATGTTCCATTTTCCTGAAAATTTCAGCCAATTCCGTCCACAAACGCCAAAGTTATTAGACATAGAATTTTCAAAAATCCCATAGGGAAAAAATCCTAACTATATATACCTACTGGCGACCGCCAGTAGGTAATATATATATATATATATATATATATATATATATATATATATATATATATATATATATATATATATATATATATATATATATATATTACCTACTGCCGGTCGCCAGTAGGTAGTTATAGTTAGGATTGGCTACCATAGGAAATCCGCAACATTCTATTGGGAATAACTCTGGCACCGGTTGAGGAATTTGCGTGTAATTTTCCAAAATGTTGGCCGCTCCGCTCCTTCCCTGGAAGTTTCGGGGGGATTCGTGAAGTGGGGGCTGAGAAAAAAGGGGGGTCCCAAAACGTGTTTTACCCATGTTAATTTCCATAGGACGGTCTGACAAGTCTACAGCCCGAACCGCTGAACGGAATTACACCAAACTTGGCAAAATTGTAGGGACTGGTACGCAGATGTGCCTTTGCTATGTTTGGTGAAAATTGCTCCAGTGGTTTTTACGAAAATTAACTTCAAAAACACATATATATGTATAGGCGCGCTCCGAGCGCTCACCGGTACGCGTACCGGGGAGCGCACCCGGCGCGCTACGGGAGTGCGCGAGCGGAAAGCTGATTGGCTCTCGGGTGTCTGTCAACATTCTAAACAGTCCGGAGAGTCCGCCATCTTGTGTCTCGGTAGAATCGAGACACAAGAGGTGAAAAAGAAAGGGGGAAATAATTAAAAGGGGGCAGAGTAGGTTTTCTGAGGGGGGCCTAGAAGGAACTTGAAGGGCAAAAAAACTTTTTTTTATTTTATTTTTTAATTTTCGCGGGGTAAGCGCTGGCTGCGCTCCCGGGTATGCTCTCCGGTACGCGCACCCTGAGCGCACCACGGGGAAAAACAGTGTAAAAAAATACAGTAAAAAAATAAAGTTGAGTGTTTAGAGGAAAGTGATGCAATGCTGGAGTGTGTCACAAAAATGATGCAACTCCAGCAATGCATCCTTTCACATGGGGCCAGTCCCATGTGAAAGGGCCTGCGTCAGTCTTATGCCTGCTGTGAGGCAGGCGCAAGATTTAGACGCAACAGCGTCGTAAAAGTGACGCAGAGAAATCTCATAGATTTCACTGCGTCACTTCTACGACCCTTCCTTACGTCAATACGCCCCCTTTGCATACATTATAGCTGGCGAAGGTATAATGTGGCGCAGGGGTTTACAAAGTGACGCATTTACCTAGATGCGTCACTTTGTAAATATGAATCAACAAGGTGCATTTTTTACAGCATTGGTGCGTCCCAAAAAGTGACGCACAGTTGGCGTAAAAGTGACGCATGGCCTCATAAGTGAGGCCTTCAGTCTTCTACTCATGCGTCATATTTAATGTATGACGCATCATGTCGCAAGGAGTTACAGATACGTCAGTATTTCTGGCGTATCTGTAAGCGCAAAAGTGATGCATTGCTGAAGTGTGTCACAAAAGTGACGCAACTCCAGCAATGCATCCTTTCACATGGGGCCAGCCCCATGTGAAAGGGCCTGCGTCAGTCTTACGCCTGCTGTGAGGCAGGCGCAAGATTTTGACGCAACGGTGTCCTAAAAGTGACAGTGAAATCTCATAGATTTCACTGCGTCACTTCTACGACCCTTTATTGCGTCAATACGCCCCCTTTGCATACACTACACCTGACGCAGGTATAATGTGGCGCAGAGGTTTACAAAGTGACGCATCTACCTAGATGCGTCACTTTGTAAATATGACTCAACAAGGTGCATTTTTTACAGCACTGGTGCGTCACAAAAAGTGATGCACCGGTGGCGTAAAAGTGACGCATGGTCTCATAAATGAGGTCTTCAGTCTTCTACTCTTATTTTTTCTTTCACTTTCTCTGTTTCTTCACTGCCTTACTCACCTTGTCTCACACTCAATTGTCTTTATCCAGTCTGTATCTCCACTCTTTCCTAAACATCACTGCTCTTTTCTTACCCTTCTACACCACCGTTCTTTTACTACATTTTCTTCACTTATCCACAATCCCCATGCTCATTCTCCTTCTCCTCACTCTCCTTCCCAACACTCACCTTCTTTCAGTCCCCCTACTTCACTTCCCCTCTCGTCCCTTTCTTTGCTTTCTCACTCATTTTCGTCTACTCTCTCACTGCACTCCACTTCAGTTACTCTTTTTAATTTTTTTAAGAATACAGCTCTTTGATGAGAATTGGAGGTAGTTCTGAAAAGAACTTTTTTTTTCATCTTTTTTCCTTTTTTTTAACAAAAACAAAAACAGGGAATGGGAAAATGCTCAACAGGAGCAAAAAAAATAATAAAAATTAGGACTGGGGACGGCAGCGGTGGTTCTCTAATGCTCGAACCATGAGCATAACACTTTGTTCCCCATAACAAAGTAGCTGATCAAATGTTCTGCATTTAATTACGGCTTCATTAAAAGCAGGCTAAATATTAGGGATCAGCTCTTCTGGTCGCCCCCTCACCGATGTAGTTGGTCCTCCGGTTGAAGTAGAGGCACCATCCCTGGGAGCCTCTCGTGCCAGAGCCCTGACACTCTCCCGGGCATAGTTCAGGGGATGCATTCTCTCGACGTGGCGAATCATGGTAGAATTACCAAAACTGTACTTCCTTGTGGGGTCTCCTCTGGAAAGCACAGTATGGCAGATCTTGCACTCCACCTTTGCAGCATTCACTTTCTTATGTCCCTCAGGAATGTCAACATTTTTCCAGATAAACTGTTCCTTAACTCTAGGCTGAGGAACCTCTTCATCAATGAATCCATCAGAGTCATCATTGCTGCTTGATGCTCTGGCAGCCATGATAATCCAACAAATATTCAAGAGCAAAAAGACAGGTCATGCAGTCACAAAAGTGAAAGAAGAAGTGAAGGAAATGGGTGGGGATTTCATTCTTTGTAAAAAAAACTGTTAGCAACCAATGAAAAGAGTTATTTTAAGGTCAAATGAGTTGACGCGCTTACGCTGCGCGCACCAGAGCGCTTCCGGGGGCGCTTACGCGGCGCGAACGTAGGCGCTTCCGGGGGCGCTTACACGGCGCGCCTGAGTGACGTTTTGATAGCTTTACGGAAATGCAAAATCATTTTCATTTCGTAAATCAAAAATACTGCTTTAATAAGTATGGTACTAAATGTCTTGCATTATTATTTACTTTTTATACATATTTTTTTTACGAAATCAGAAATAGCGCTCTCGGTGCGCTCTCGGGAGAGCTTACCGGTGCGCGCACCCTGAGAGCACCAGAATTTTTTTTTTAAAATATATATTCATTGTACAAATAATTTTGTTTTTTAAATATATAATTAATTGTTGTAAAAACAGCTAATAAAAAAAATCGTAGGTTACAAAGTCGATATACAAAGGAATTAGCTTTTAAAAAAACTATGAAATTCACTGAAAAAACCATAGGTTTCAGAAACGTTATAGTTAGGAATTAGTTTTTAAAAACCTTTGAAATTCACTAAAAACATAGGTTTCACAATCGTTATAGTTAGGAATTAGCATTTAAAAAACCTTTGAAATTCACTGAAAAAACCATAGGTTTCACACTCGTTATAGTAAGGAATTAGCATTTAAAAAACCTTTCAAATTCACTGAAAAAGCCATAGGTTTCACACCAGTTATAGTTAGCTGAACATTTTACTCATACAAAACCATTGAAATTCCCACGTTATAGTTAGTTGGACTCACTATAACTCGCGCGCCCGCAATCCACTGCTGATGATGTCACATATTACATCATTCATGACATGGTCAGTGACATCACTGATGACATCTCAAATTACATCACTGATGACATCACTGATGACATCTCAAATGACATCACTGATGACATCATCCAGTGTCTGTGTGTTTCTGTAAAGTTTAAATATGTTTTACATGTTGAAGAATGAGTGGATGTATACGTGTCTGGATGAAAGATTTAGTAGGTGTGTGACTGACTGTATGAGTGAGTGATTAAATGTGTCTTAGTGAATGCATGGGTTAGTGACTAAACTGTCTGAATGTGTACATCATTATGTTTGTTGTTGTGTAAGCTGCCGCATGTGTTGATCAGTAGCTATATGAGTGGCTATATGAGTTATTGATTGGTTGCCAAAGTATTTGTATGTGAGTCTGAGTGTGTGTGTGGGTGGCTAGGAGGTGTGTAACTCTATGCATACATGTGTGAGCAGTTGATTCACTTGGTGTATGGGTTGAAGAGTGCATGTGAAAACAACTGTATTTGTGGTTGACTGTGTGCATGGGTGTGTTGGTGAGTGAATGTTTATCTCAGTGCTACATGTCCAAGTAAGTACATATGTAAAATACAGTGCATGTGAGAGTTGGCATATATAAATGACTATACATGAGAGCCTGCGATTGCATAAGTGACTGTATCTATCAATGTGTACTTGTATCAGTGATTGTAAAAGAGAGTAAGTAGGTGTTAGTCTATGTTTGAATAAGTAAGGTTTTGTGTGTATAACTGTATAGATGAGGAAATGGGAGTGTGATTGATTCTTTGCATGACTGACTAGGTGTGTGAGTAACTCCATGGATGAGTGGCAGTGTGTGAGTGTCTGTATAGGTGTATGAGTGCATATGATAGTAGTGTATTGAAGAGTGTCTGTATTTATGAGGGATTGTATGTGTGAATGAGTGGATGTGTGTGTAGACCTTGGAATCAGTGAGTGCGTATGTAGTTACTGATATTGGTGTGTCAATAATTTCAGGAATGGTAGTTTGTATTTATCACTTGGTGTATCAAAGGTTAGATTAGATTGTGAGCAGGTGCATCGTATTATCACATGGATGATGTCATCAGTGATGTCATCAGTGATGTCATTTGAGATGTCATCAGTGATGTCACCAGTGATGTCATTTGAGATGTCATCAGTGATGTCATCAGTGATGTCACTGACCATGTCATGAATGATGTAATATGTGACATCATCAGCAGTGGATTGCGGGCGCGCGAGTTATAGTGAGTCCAACTAACTAGAACGTGGGAATTTCAATGGTTTTGTATGAGTAAAATGTTCAGCTAACTATAACTGGTGTGAAACCTATGGTTTTTTCAGTGAATTTGAAAGGTTTTTTAAATGCTAATTCCTAACTATAACGAGTGTGAAACCTATGATTTTTTCAGTGAATATATATATATATATATATATATATATATATATATATACACACACACACACACATATACACACACACATATATATACACACACACACACACATATATATATATATATACACACACACACACATATATACACATACACACACAATAATTTCATCTGATTAATTTATAGCACAAGGTTCAATCCTCAGTCAATTAATAAAATATTTAAAAGGAGTATGTTGCTCATCCAATATTAGGGTACCATCCAAAAAATTACCATTCATATCCATATCAAAATACTTTATTCAGCATAAAAGAATACCATAAAAGTGCAGATAAAATACATCGTAGTATAAAAAACTAAGCAGACAGATAAAAGGATACATGTACAATCCATCCACAGATGAAGACCACCTCTCATATAAAATTCATCTTTCGGGTCATTAAAAGGTTGACATGTTTAGAATGTATCATGGTGGGTTAAAAATCATATAAAATCAACAACATAAAATACATGTGTGATCAATTCCACCATGATTAAAATTGCCCTCCCCTCATCCAGTTCATTATTAGGGCCTTTAACAGTCTGGCACTACAAGCCACATTTATTCACCTGATACCTCTTGTGTTTCTAAGCCTGAGGGATGCCCTTAAAAAATTCACAGTACAGAACAGGATTAATGCATCAGTAGACAATTTAAAAAACAACAGGGCCACCTTTGCATGTTTGAATCTGCCATTCTTTAGAATACTTTTTAAAACACGCTCCTTGGGCATGAATAAAAGGGACATATTAAAACAAAGTGAAGGGTATCCTGCAGAGACCGATGGTCGCAGCCGTACGGGCCCTTCAGCTCTATAGACGAAGTGCATCCTGCCAGGTCAGCTAGTATATGGTGTAAAAGATTGAGCCTAAAATGTGTCATAATAAATCTGTCATGTGCGTTGTGAAAATAAGTTAAATAAGGTTCAATACCCAGACATGATTTAGTCAGGAGATGTGCTCTGACTGATGGCTTGACCAGCTCCCTATCTTCCCTAAGGGATGTAACATGCTTCTGGAATCGATCCTTCACCAAGGCCTTGTCCTTGATTAACATTTTTGTGGGGTTATTAAAAATGTCTGCACATCCCATGAATGTTAGAGTCTCCTTAACGTACTTAAGCCATGGGATATACAGCCACGGGCAAGGCAATTTTTTATAATCTGCTTGCTAAGTGAGGCCTCTGGGTTGTACAAATGTTGAACCAACAGGTTAGGGGTTTAACTTCCAACCTGTCTCTTACAAAACTGACTTCAAGTTCTTCTTGAATAAGTGGGACGGTGTACTCTGGGGCACTTTAAGTAATCACCGAAGATACTTATTTTCTTCGGTTTGTAAGTGATGTGTGTCAATAAAACCCCATACCTCACTTCCATAGAGGATTTTAGCACAGCACATAGAACTATATAGTCTCAGAATTTGCTCAGAGGACCAATAACCCAGCCTTCATGCAAAATTCATTGTTGACCCGGAGTAACTAATTAATGTGCGGCACTTTTCTTCTAATAAAGCTTTAAAAGTGAGGCGTGTATGAAATAATATCCCCAGATGTGAGAATGAATGCACCTTTTCCAAGTGATGCGAGCCAATCAAATAGTGATTTTTCTTGCTTGGTTTTTTCCCCACTTTCATGATGTATGACTTGGATAGGTTGGGGGACAGGTCTAGGTTCTCCATAAAGGAGACAAAGCTGTCTATCAAGCCCTGAAGCCCTTTTGGGGTACGCTAGAGGACAACAGCGTTGTTCGCGAAAAGCAGGAAGGGGATCCCTCTCGAGCCAATCCGTGGTGCATAAACCCTTAGGGCACCGATTACCTAAACCAGGCCATTTATATACAGAGTGAACAAGAAGGGGGCCAGGATACAGCCCTGTCTCACCCCACTTGATAAACTGATTGTCACTGGTAAAATACAGAAACGAGACATACACCCAAGGGTATAGTACAGGTTAATAGAGCCATAATATTATCAAAAAGAATTACAGCAGAATGAATTATCTAGCAAGAGTCATATCAGAAAACAACAGAGCGTTAATTGACCTCCCAGCCCTTTACTATCCAAAAAAACCTCAAATAATGCTTAGGTGCAACTGTATATTCTTAGGAAATGGGTAGATAATCTATCAAGGGACAAAGGTTTCTGTGGAGGAAGAGGGACAATCCTTCAAGCTTCCTAGAGAAATATCAATAGGCATTCAATACTGTAACTTAGTCACGTGATTTAATGAGATTGCACAAGAACTAATAATACAGAGATCAGAATGAACTTTGCCATTATGAAGAAGGTGCTCCAGTGAATAGCGCAGGGAATTGTGGAACAAATAAGGATAAGTGGGCAATCAGTGATATCAAAACAAATAATAAAACAGCACGTAAAAATATCCGCCCTAAGTCCAAAGCTAATTCAGATTTGGAGTGCAGTACAAAGCGGATGTCACTGAATGCGTGCCTACATGCTTTAGCCTTGACGTTTTGACCCCTTTACTCATTTAATTTCCTCCGGGTCTTCATCAGGACAAATAGGTAGCACCAAAAACGCTGAATGTTCTAGGTTAAAAGGACTGTTTCATTCTTCTCTGTACCTTGTCGCAATGTGAAACATGATCCCTCCTCAGCAGAAACACTGATCCACAACGTTTTGCCAGGACCAACTCAATTGGTATGCATATCTGGCATATTTCTCTGCAGGTAATGCACTGGTCCAATCTAAAGTCTTTTAAATACCTTAGTGACATAGTTAAGGAGCTCTATTCTTTACATCAAGCATTATAATGATACAAGGGTTTGATGCCAAGAGCGAGAATATAAAATCCATAACGACCTTGGTTCATTTTGGACCATTTGTTATTGAGCACTTGTACTTTATTAAAGAAATTGGAGATTCATTGTTGGAACCAATTTTTGGTATAAATAGCATTTGGTTTTAAAAATGAGAATAGTTGCGAGACCCAAAAGGTTTCCAAAACTGGCACTTGGCACTCCTAAAAACTGGCGAGCCTGGCTATGCTTTTCATCCTGTACCATGAGCATAAACAGGCTAACTGAGCGTATGCCTTTGGCACCATTCTCAACAAATTACAAATCCCAAAACAAAGAGGATGTCCAAAATTCACTCACCATGTGCCAACTTCACCTGTGACGGAAGAACAAGGGGGCAGAAATCTTTCTGGGCCTTACACAGATCTTTTAGTCCTTAAGTCACTGTATTCATATTTACATACAGCTACATACATAAAGCATTATTTGTATGTGTGTATTGGCAGATTTGCCTAAATGTCTATTATCATTTCAGTGACGAAATGAAATGTTCTTGTAGTAGCGAGATATTCAAATAGGTTATCTAATATCCTACCATTTCCAACTCTGCATAAAGACCGTTTTGAAGTTTAAACATTTTAATTAATTGGCAACTGAAAGTCTTAACTCTGTTAGCACGCTTGCTAAAACTGGTGTTTTCATTCACAGCAGCCTCACCCTAACTCTCGAATTAGATTGCTCCTAATGGTTGCATTGTATTAGGTGCACGCCTACCTACGCAGATCAATCAATCAATCAATCAATAAATAAAATGTGTATAGCGCGCTACTCACCCGTAAGGGTCTCAAGGCACTGAGGGGAGGGGGGTCGCTACTGCTCGAACAGCCAGGTCTTGAGTTGTTTTCTGAAGGAGAGATGGTCCAGGGTCAGCCGTAGGTGAGTAGGGAGGGAGTTCCATGTCTTCGCTGCCAGGTAGGAGAAGGATCTTCCTCCTACGGTGGATTTCCGAAATCGTGGGACGGAGGCGAGGGCGAGGCTGGGAGATCGGAGCTGGCGGGTGGGTGTGTAGAATGTGAGGCGGCTGTTGAGGTACTTCGGGGCCGTGTCGTGGAGGGCCTTGTGAGCGTGGGTGAGGAGTCTGAACGTGATCCTCTTGTTGACGGGGTTGCCAGTGCAGGTCTTTCAGGTGGGCGGAGATGTGGCTGTGGTGAGGGATGTCCAGGATGAGTCTTACTGAGGCGTTCTGAATGCACTGGAGTCTTTTCTGGAGTTTGGCTGTGGTTCCAGCGTAGAGGGTGTTCCCGTAGTCCAGTCGGCTGGTGACAAAGGCCTGGGTGACCGTCTTCCTGGTTTCGGTGGGGATCCATCGGAAGATCTTTCGGAGCATGCGCAGGGTGTTGAAGCAGGATGACGAGACGGCGTTCACTTGCTTGGTCATCGTGAGGGAGGAGTCCAGGATGAAGCCCTGGTTGCGTGCGTGGTCCGTTGGCTTGGGTGCGGTGCCCAGGGCAGGGGGACACCAGGAGTCGTCCCAGGCAGAGGGAGATGGTCCGAGGATGAGGACTTCCGTCTTGTCTGAGTTCAGTTTCGGACGGCTGATCTTCATCCATTCTGCAAGTCTTTCATTCCTTCCTGGAGATTGGCTTTGGCGTTGGCGGGGTCGTTGGTGAGGGAGAGGATCAGCTGGGTGTCGTCGGCGTAGGAGATGATGTTGAGGTTGTGTTGGCGGGCGATGGCTGCGAAAGGGCTCATGTAGACGTTGAAGAGGGTGGGGCTGAGTGAGGATCCTTGCGGAACGCCGCAGATGACTTCGGTGGCCGCGGATCGGAACGGGGGAGGCGGACTCTCTGGGTTCTTCCGGCGAGGAACGAGATGATCCACTCCAGTGCCGCTCTTTGGATTCCATTGTTGCTGAGGTGTTGTATCAGGGTGCGGTAGCAGACGGTGTCGAAGGCTGCTGTGAGGTCCAGGAGGATGAGGGCAGCAGTTTCTCCGTTGTCGAGCAGGGACCTGATGTCGTCGGTGGCTGCGATGAGGGCGGTCTCGGTGCTGTGGTTTGCTCGGAAACCGGACTGTGAGTGGTCGAGGGGTCCGTTGGTCTCGAGGAAGGCAGAGAGTTGTCTGTTGACGGTCTTCTCGATTTCTTTGGCTGGAAAGGGGAGGAGCGAGATGGGGAGGAAGTTCTTGAGGTCCGTGGGGTCCGCGGTGGGTTTTTTCAGGAGGGCGCTCAGCTCGGCATGTTTCCAACTCTCCGGGAAGGTGGCGGATGCGAAGGAGCTGTTGATGATGTTCCGTGGTTGGGGTGCGATGATGGAGTCGGCTTTCTTGAAGATGTGGTGTGGGCAGGGGTCGGTAGGCGAGCCGGAGTGGATGGTGTTCATCAGGCGGGTGGTATCTTCGGTGCTGATAGGGGTCCAGGTGCAGAGGGTGTTGGTGGGGGTTGCTGGTTCGGTGGTTGGGTGTGTGGTCAGTGCGCCGAAGCTGTTGTGCATGTCGGCGATCTTGTGGTGAAAGAACGAGGCGAGTGAGTCGCAGAGGTCTTGCGAGGGTGTGATGTCGTTGTTGCAGGCGCTGGGGTTGGAGAGCTCTTTAACGATGCTAAAGAGTTCCTTGCTGTTGTGGGTGTTGTTATTCAGTCGTTCTTTGAATGTTGTCTTCTTGGTGGTGCGGATCAGCTGGTGGTGTTTGCGGGTGGCGTTCTTGAGGGCTGTCATGTTTTCTGTTGTCTGGTCGTGGCGCCAGGCTTTCTCGAGGGTGCGGCAGGAAACATTTAAAATGCCTGATCTTTTTGTCTGGCTTGGAAATTGACATGTATATTCCAGAGAAAGCTCTAAAAACTATAAATCGTGTGAGGCACTCCGATGCATGAAACACTTGGTTCAGCTTCCATTTGGGTGTAACCCTAACACCCGCCAACTGGCATTTCAACATACTTCCAATCTGTTGACCACTTGGTGTGCACAGCATTCAGAGTACGGCTCTTAGAGGTGGCTTCCCTGAGGGCAATTTCAACCAACTACTCAGAGACAAGAAGCCAATTGGGAAATCTTGTACTATGCAAAGACCAGGTCTTGAAATAAAAATGACCATAACTCAACAAATTGAAAAAAAGTTATGTATTTGGATCTGGGTGCTGCTGCCATATGCCATTTTAAATTTGCTGGGACCCTCATTTTTAGGTCGAGACCTGCGTAGGCTGCGCTTGCGCAGTCGCAGGGAGAGATATTATGTCTCCTAGAGTGGGGGCTTGAACCCGCCCCTCTTCTCCATTGGCTGGCTTCCTAAACGGAGGCCAGCCATTGGAGGAGAGGGGCGTCACTCCGTTCAAGCCCCGTCTTTTTGGGATTCGGGGGTGTGTTTTTAACTTTCTTTCTCTTTTCTTTCTCTCCTCTTCCCATTGGCTGGAATTTTACCTTCCAGCCAATGGGAAGAGGAGAGAAAGAAAAACACGCCCCGAATCCCAAAATGAGGCTGCGTTTCTCCAAGGCATTTCTGCATCGCCTCGGAGAAACATGGTGGTGTTCAGGGACACCCTCCCTCTCGCCAAGGTCCCAGTCTATTCCTCATGTAATGTACCTTTTGCTACCTCTTGTATTTTGTTTGCTCACAATTGTCACTTTTGCCTCATGTAACTTAACGTTTGCTTTTGTAATTTGTTCACTTGTAATCTTCTCATGTATCATTACTGTTCCTATTGTGAAGCGCTCGGACACCTTCGGTTAAAGTCTGCGCTATATAAAAACGCATAAAATAAATACCATCACCACGTGTCGGTGTCTGGACTTGTTTTTTTATCGGCCCACCATGCATTGAGGGAAGAAAAAAGGATAACACGAGCCCAAGCCGGCGCCTGACGGTAGGCTCGGCTGGTCGAGATAAGAGATAAGCCTCGCGGGCTCCATTTCCGCTTTCCCCGGGCGGGAGGAAGCAGTGCAGCGTCTCGCAGGCGTCTCTGCGCAGTCCCGGTCCTAGGAAGATGGACCGGGCTGAGGGAAACAGGCAGCATCAAGTGGGAAGCAAAGCAGGGCTCACATGTGGTGAGGAGAGCCCCGCGTACCTCCGACAGCCGCCAGAGAAGCCCCGGTGAGGAGGGCTCAAACGAGCAGCACACGCACCAGGAGAAGCGCCGGGGAGGGGGCGCCTTTCCTTCTGTGAGCACTAGTTCGTGAGCGGCCGCCCCTTCCTGGCGTCCTCCGAGATCAGAAGCACATTGCGACGGTGCAGTCATTAAACTGGGAGCTGGAACGGGCCAGACGTTTCCATCGGCGCTGTCAGTCAGCACCGGTAAATCACAGGCGCACTTGAACTTGGAAGCAACGGGATGAGTACGGGGGTCTCCGGGGCCCGATTTGGTTACCCCTGCCCTACTGGGACAACCCTGTCCCTCTACTGGAAGTCCGGCATATATTCTGGTTCGTAATCTAGAACCAGCCAGCGCAAACACACACAAACATACACACCACAGGCCCGGGCTGGCTGTTCTTGGCTACTTCACAGGAAAGCGAACTGAGCCTGTCTTTCCCCGGACTCTCTGCCCGGTGCCAGTGGCAGTAAGCCCCACACTGCACCAAAAGCAAACCACGCATTGTTTACGAATCCGAAACGCGCACTGTGGAGACCAGAACCGGCCTCACAGCCCAGGTAGGCCTGGGAAGAGCTATTTGACGGGCATCGTGCTGCTCTGCGAGCCGGGCCTTCCATGTCCGGCTGGCGGCCAGGGCAGGGGTAACAGGCTTCTCGCGCGCTCATTGGCATCATTTACAGGCCAGGAACTGTCCGCGTGGATGCTGGAAGGGCACCCAACACACCATGCCTCTTGGCATGCCATACTTCAGCGGCGAAAGGGTGCCCCGTGAGCTGGCCTGTTTCCTACCCATCTGTGGTGCTAGCATCTCTCTTGGCGTGTTGTGGGTTAGGTTAATGTCATTCGCCATACAGTCGGATCTTCGCATTGTTATGCATTGTGACCAGTTGCGTGGTCTGGACAGTTGGATCATTGGAAATTTAGTTTTGGCCTCCACATGTTAACATTCAAGGGCGATAGACTTGCTTGTTGGGAAGAGGAACAGTTTGGCCTCTGTATAGGTACTTCTGGGACAGCTGACTAGTGCTACCCCAATAGTTAATGAGTGGGCACATTCTATGTGTGTGTGGCTCTGTGTGTGTGTGTGTGTGCGGCTGTGTGTGTGCAGCTGTGTGTGTGTGTGTGTGTGTGCGGCTGTGTGTGTGTGTGTGTGTGTGTGTGTGCGGCTGTGTGTGTGTGTGTGTGCGGCTGTGTGTGTGTGTGCGGCTGTGTGTGTGTGTGTGTGTGTGCGGGGCTCTGTGTGTGTGGGGGGGGCTATGTGTGTGTGTGGGGTTCTGTGTGTGGGCGACTCTGTGTGTGTGTGGGAGGGGGCTCTGTGTGTGTGTGGGGGGCTCTGTGTGTGTGGGGGGCTCTGTGTGTGTGGGGGGCTCTGTGTGTGGGGGGCTCTGTGTGTGGGGGGCTCTGTGTGTGTGTGTGGGGGGCTCTGTGTGTGTGGGGGGCTCTGTGTGTGTGTGAGGGGGGCTCTGTGTGTGTGTGGGGGGGGGATATGTGTGTTTGGGGCTGTGTGTGTGTGTGTGTGTGGGGCTCTGTGTGTGTGTGGGGGGCTCTGTGTGTGTGTGTGTGGCTCTGTGTATGTGTGTGTAGCTCTGTGCGCGTGTGTGTGGCTCTGGGCGCGCGTGTGTGTGGCTCCGTGTGTGTGTGGCTCAGTGTGTGTGGCTCTGTGGGTGTGGCTGTGTGTCTGTGGCTGGGTGTGTGTGTGGCTGGGTGTGTGTGTGGCTGGGTGTGTGTGTGGCTGGGTGTGTGTGTGGCTGGGTGTGTGTGTGGCTGTGTGTCTGTGGCTGGGTGTGTGTGTGGCTGGGTGTGTGTGTGGCTGGGTGTGTGTGGCTGGGGGTGTGTGTGGCTGGGTGTGTGTGTGGCTGGGTGTGTGTGTGGCTGGGTGTGTGTGTGTGGCTGTGTGTGTGTGTGGGGCTGTGTGTGTGTGTGGGGCTCTGTGTGTGTGTGGGGCTCTGTGTGTGTGGGGGGTTCTGTGTGTGTGGGGGCTCTGTGTGTGTGTGGGGGGCTGTGTGTGTGTGTGTGGGGCTGTGTGTGTGTGTGTGGGGCTGTGTGTGTGTGTGGGGGGGGGGGGGGTCTGTGTGTGTGTGGCATTTGCGAGAGATTAAGCTATTGGCATTGTAAATGACAATGCCATTTAGTTATCTGTTTTCAAAACCAACACATAAATAAAAATGTTGTCATTTACAATGCCAATAGCTCTAACTTTTGCAAAGGCGAGACCGTTGCATTGTAAATGCTTGTTTTGAGAATGGTTCCAAAGATCCCTCCGCTGCATGGAGCCCAGATCGACTGGTCCCCATCTCTTACTCTTCACACTCCTGACATTTTTTGTAGAGTCCACTGCCCTGTCTTTGCAACATCAGTAGGCCAGATTCTTTTTGCTCTATAGTAGATCGCACATTCATTTAGACTACCCACTGGAATGAACAATGCCCAATTTTGTGTGGGTTTTAAGAAGAACACCTGGCCGGTTAAGGTGGCTGACTATGTGTGGCCATTCAATAATGGCAATTGAGCCCATGAGGTCTGCAACAACAACCATCTGGCGTAATAACATGTTTCTTGGATACAGTGACCCATAGAAAGTAGGATCCCAAAGGGCATGTGTACAAAGTTCAAAAGAACAGGCAGGTAGATTCCGAAGAAATTATCTTCCTCCCCATATGTTTAAAAATAGGAGGGGAGAATATTTCCTATACTTTTTCTCAGTAACCACACCTCTGTCTTGGAGAAACCAGTGCTCAACTTGTATTAAAAAAGTCAGAAGGCCGCTGCAGCTTGCACCACCCATTGCTCCAGACATCCTTGCCAATGACAGTGCCAACACAACTACGAACCATCACATGACTACAAGAGTGAAAATTCAGAATATTCAATCCCCCCAAAGCTATAGTAATAGCTTGGACGCAGGTATTAGTCATTTATAATGTATATTGTGATAAGAAACAAATGTGATCATCTGCAAATTAGACAAAGTTGCAGACTGTCACAATTTCCCGTGGTGACCACCCGAAATCGGCTCCAATTAAGCACTGAATTTGATATCCAGTATCTTACCAATAAGACAGCAAGTGCCACGTTTCTACTGGTATTAGGAACTAAAGATTCCCCGCCCACCTCTGTAAGCGAAAGCCACCCACCTCCTTCTTAAACTCCTGCACAGCCTTGGCCATGGCCATGGCGTCCAGGCCGCGCGCCCTCAGCCGACGGGCCTCTTCCATCTTCCGGTTCATCCTCCAGTGACACGCCCATTTCAGCACCACCAGGGTGGTAACTATGCAACAGAGGGTGGAAATGAGGAAGTGATCCACAATTAAATCAAACAGGAGCTCGGCCATTGCGAAGCGTCCTCGGGCTTCAAGAGCAGGGAATGAATGCACAGACGCCCCAAAGCCGAGTTCAGACCGTATGGGAGACCCTGGACCCTAGATTACAACACAGTCCGGAGGAGCTGTGGAAAGTATGGACTGGAATCAGCCTTTGGTGGCTGTGCCCACGGGGACACGCGAATGCAACAGCCTAGTTTAATAAAAACTATTCTTTCCACTGTGAGCTATAGGGGCTTTACCAACCATGGCGCTTCCATGGATTGTGAGAGAGGGGAAAAAAACGCTGTTGTTGGGTTCAGACTTTTGAAGTGGACTCGGATGGATTCTGCTACCCAATAGTTAATGGCTTCTGAGTCGCTGGCTACCTCCCCTGAGCAGGCATATCAAGTCTGCAGAATTATTTATAACCCATCGGCAAAGATGCGTAAAGACATGTATGACTTTAAAAAGCAGAGAATACTTCCGAGGCCAATCCGAAACCGGATAAGATTTAAATAAAAATAGTCCTGAGCACTGGAGCCAACAGGGCTCCCGTGTGCGAACTGCGACTCCAAGAGTGCTGTTCGGACTCAAAATAATCGTGTGTGCCGGCAGAGGCCCAGAATATGCCAAGTTCCACTGCTTAGCGTTGGTCCAGACCCAAGATAACAAAATGTACCAGCAAAGGCAAAGTGTGTGCCAAGACAAACTCTGAGCCTGGTTCAAGCTCAAGCTAACGGAATGCGCCAGACCATTCCGTTTTAGAATTAGAAGGGCACTCTTATATGTGATTCAGACTTAGTGGTGACCACCAGTGGCCACACAGTGAGAGTGGCTCTGCACACAGTGACAAAGTACCAGCAAGGGCTTGGGGAACCCCAAGGGCACACAGTGTGGTTGAGACTCAAGATAAGAGAACGCGCCAGCAAGGGCACGGCGAGTGCCACACTCAGTGTGGTCAGACTCAAGATAACAGAACGCCGCAGCCAGCAAGGGCACGGTGAGTGCCACGCTCAGTGTGGTTAAGACTCAAGATAAACCAATGCGCCAGCAAGGGCACGGCGAGTGCCACATTGGGTGGAGTTCAGACTCAAGATAATAGAACGCGACAGCAAGGACATAGTGGGTGCACAGTGAGTGTGGTTCAGACTCGAGATAACAGAAGTTGTTACTAGGGGCACAGTCTGAGCCTCCATTAACCCCCCACCCCTTGGGTGGGAGTGAATATTACCTCACTGCCCACTGTGCCATTAATATCCCTTGGGTTGGAGTGACTATTAACTCACTGCACACGTGCCCTTTGTCCCCCATGGGTGTGAGTGAATATTAACTCACTGCACACTGTCCATTAAACGCTCTTGGTTTGGAGTGAATATTAACTCACTGAACACTGTGCCATTAATGCCTCTTCGGTTGGAGTGAATATTAACTCACTGAACACTGTTAATGCCTCTTCGGTTGGAGTGAATATTAACTCACTGCACACTGTGCCATTCACCCCCTTGGGTTGGAGTGAATATTAACTCATTGAACACTGTGCCATTAACGCCCGTTAGGTGTGAGTGAAAATTAACTCACTGCACACGGTGCCATTAGTCCCCTTGGGTGTGAGTGAATATTAACTCACTGAACACTGTGCCATTAATGCCCCTTCGGTTGGAGTGAATAGTGCACAACAGAGAGGGGGAGATGGTCGCTGCTGGAGGGTGGTTGCTATGGCTCATTAGAACGTTGGTCGCCGAAGAAGCTGGCAGAGGAATAAGATGTATATTTCCTTCAGAGCGAGGCGAGGGTTCCTTGGGCCCATGGCAACCTCTCGAGGTAGCCAGTCACGCATCTGGAGCTTTGAAGGTTGTTTTTTGCAGCTGCGGAGTTGTGCACGCTGGGAAGGGCCAGTGACACTCGCTGTGAGCTCCAACACAAGAACTCGCCTTAATAACACATGCTTTGTCTCCAGAAAAACACAATCAGCGCCAAGTGGCGGCATACAGTGCACACCACACCGAGTCGAGCTCAGCGGGTGGAAGTTTCAGACATTAACTGCAGACTCTCAGCCTGGCAAAAATGTCAATGCATCCGATAAGTGAGCGACTGATGAATACAACTTTTTCACTGACTTCGTGAAATGAAATGGAAGGCCTTGGGAAACTGCCCACCACATTTTCGCTGTTTCTCTGCATAAAAAAAGACAAACAACTAGGGGCATGAGGCCAAGCTATAATAAACGCGGTTAAAATCTACTTAGGTTTTTTTGGTCAGGACCTTTTGTTGACTGAGGCCACCTACGGGAAGCCAAAGATACCCCAGCGCCTTGAGACACTCGCGGGAGAATAGCTGTGCTTTACCAACCCCTGATTGATTGAGATACACCCCCTCCCCCTAAAAAGTTGTGTTTGTTAATGCTTTTGACACGAAGAGGTTCTCCCCGTTGCTTTTACACTTAGACTCATTTTAAAGTACGCTGGTTACATGATTGGACAGCATCTCCGCCCTAGAGAGCGCACCTGAGACAACAATGCCAATTTCTCGGTGTACCGAAAGATTTTTTGTTTTTTGTTTTTGCAGTTTTGGAATGTCGCTCTTAGCGCCACCATCGCCCAAACGGAAACATGTTTGGAACGTTATCACTCATGTCAACTCCCCGTCATGTGCACGCGGCCATTGCACAAACGCTCCTCGCGCGCAGCTGCGCGCGGGCTGTACCTCTTTCCAGTGCTGCTGCACCGCTTTCTCCATGTTCTCCAGGCCGCGGTCTCTCTGCATCCTGGCCCGCTCTACCGCCAGCTTGGTCCCCCGCTGTTGCATCCATCGCAGGGTCACAAAGACGGCGACACAGGCGAAGAAGGCAGACGCGATGAGCAGGTCAGTCAAGAACTCGGGCAGAAGGTGGCTCAGACCCTCGAGGATCATCGCGAGAGGGCTTCCCCTGCTCCTCGGGCAGGCAGTGCACCGGGCTCGGGCTAGAGAGCTTCCCCCGCTCCTCGGGCAGACAGTACACCAGGCTGGAGCGCGAGAGCTTCCCTCGCTCCGTGGGCAGGCAGTCCTCCGGGCTCGTGGACCCTGCGCGTATAAATGGGAACTGCGCCATCCCTGCAAAAGTTATGAAGCCGAGCGCCACGGAAAACCTGGACTGGACTCAGATTTCATTGAGAGATTAAAACCAATGTGCTCCTTAAGAGTGAATGCTGAATTTTAAATGCGGAGTAGTGATTTTGGGTGTAATCATTCAGTAATAGTTCCAAAACAGTACCCCAAAAAGTTGATTAATATTTCAAACGACAGCACTCATCATGCTGTGCTTTGTAAAGGTGTGTAGGGTGCACCACACACATTTTGTGCTCTACTAACAGTAAATACTTTTCCTGCAATGACGTGCCGCACCCCCACTGCTTCAGTGCGCGTTACCATTATAAATATTCAGACATACTTACAATCAGAACCATCATTGAATGTGCTAGACCCACAGAAAAAGAGTGCGTGTCCCTGATACAGTGCTGTGAGCCAGAAACAAATAAAGGTTCTTTACAACAGATAATCCATTGACTGGCACCCTGAATCTAAAAAGAAATACCGGCAATGCCTATTTTTATGACTGAAGCGAAGACCACAATTAGAGGCACCCTCGCCTACAGACCGCTGGGACCCCAAGCAACATTCTGTGATGCCATCTCCAACCTCATCGCCCCCTCCCTAGCAATCGACTCTCACCTCAACGTCCTACTCGGTGACCTCAACTTCTATATCGACAACCCCACCGACGCCAACTCAGTCGCCCTCCTGGATAACCAGAACAACATTGGCCTCACCAAACTGGTTACCAAACTTATGCACAAAGCCGGACACACACTCAACCCCATTTTCACCTACAGCAACAGAATCTAATTCAGCCATACCACAGAACTCACCTGGACTCACCAAGCCATTGTACACTTCACCATCACTGACACCCAGCAGACCATCACCAGGCATCAACCCCCTCCCCCACTCCAGCAGCTGGAGCAAGGTCACCAAAACTCAGTGGTCAAAGGCCTTCACCACCTCCCAAATAAAGGCCTCAACATACCTTGACCAGGCCGTAAAGGACTTTGCCGCCTGGATCACTGACAGTGCAGAGAGAGTCACCCCACTGAAACCTACAAAATCCAACAAGACCTCCAAACATGCCAGCAGGTACACCCCAAAACTCAAGACCACAAAGCGCAACTGCCCCCAACTGCCCCCAACTGGAGGAATGATGGCACACCACTTAGAACCCTGTAGACAGAGCAGCTCATAAAACAGCCCTCAGCAAATATCACCGGCACATCAAGGAAGCCAAGAAAGCAGCCATCACCACCCGAGTCAACTCCGCGGCTAACCACACAAAGGAACTCTTCAAAATTGTTAGAGGAATATCCAACCCAAAAGCCATAGAGAATACCATCCGCCCCTCCCAAGAGCTCTGCAATACCCTTTTACTACTCCCAGAGCAAGATCATGGAAATCCACAACAATTTCAACCTCCAACCCGCCATCCTCAACCCCAATAACCTAAGCCAACCAGCAAACCTCAGCCAAACCATTACTACCAGGTCTCCACTCGCTGCCCTGACCACATTAGCCATCATGTCTTCCATCCACTCTCTGGCGCCCACCGACCCCTGCCCCACCCCCTCTACAACCTCACAATGAACCCAATCAGCATGTAACTCACCAGCATTCTCAACACCTCCATCTTCCCAGCAACTTTCCCGGACAGATGGAAACATGCAGACATCAGACTCCCTCCTAAATAATGCCTCAGCCGACCACAGCGATTAAAAAAATTAGCGTCCGATCTCTTGGCCAAAGTACTCGAGAAAGCCATCAACCGGCAGCTCATCGGATTCTGGGAACTAAACCACTTTTTGGACGCCTCACAATAAGGATTCTCTGCCAACCACACCACCGAGACGGCACTGATTGCTGCCACAGATGGCATCAGAACACTCCTCTACTGTGGAGCAACAGTGGCCCTGATCCTACTCAACCTCTCCGCTGCGTTCAACACCTTCTCTCTCAACACCCTTATCAACAGACTACCACTTAGGCGTACAGCAAGATGCCCTCAAGCAGATCACCTCCTTCCTTACAAGATGCACACAGATCATTTGATTGCCTCCCTTCACCTTTACAAACAAAGACATGTGCAGCGTACCACAAGGATCATCCCTCAGCCCCCCCTGTTCAACATCTACATGACTCCCATCACAGATGTCATCACATCCCACAGACTCAACATAATCTCCTACACAGACAAAACAACTGATACTTTCACTGACCAAGGACCCCTCCCACGCAAATATCGACCTCTGCAATGCCATGACCAAAATAGCCATAAGGATGAGAGACAACTGCCTCCAACTCAACTGAAGTACTGATCTTTGGGAAGGACACCTCTACATGGGACCAAAGCTGGTGGCTTGCAGAACTCGGACCTACACCCTCATTGACCGACTATGAAAGCAACCTCAGCATCATCCTCGACAGCCAACTGGCCATGAAATCACAAGCCAATGCAGTTGCCTCCTCCTGCTTCCACACACTTTGCATGCTTCTCAAAATCTTCATACGGATCCCAACCACACCAGAAAGATGTCATTTAGACTCTCATCATCAGCTGCCTCGACTAAGGCAACGCCCTCTGTTCCCGCATCTCCACCCAGCTCCTCAAAAGACTCCAGACCATACAGAATTCCACAGTCAGACTCATCCTGCACCTCCCCAACAAACCCACATCACCCCCACCTGAAATACCTCCACTGGCCCCCCATCCAGAAGAGATGCCAGTTCAGGATCCCTCCATCACGCCTACAAAGCCCTCCACAACCTGACCTAGAACCTGCCTACATCAACACGACTGAATTTCCACCAACCCTCTACATACCTGTGCTCCTCTTCATTCACCAAAAGACACACAATTGATGGACGCAATGCAGGTCAAATCAAAACATTCACCCCCGGTCAAGAGATCCTCGGTTAAACCCATCATTCTTTTGCTCACCATGCCACCCCAGTTTAGACCTGGCCATATGCAAATCAGTCTTGACCCTGTGCCTCATGGGAGCAGTCCAGCCCGAACTGCCAAGCCAGGTCCTCCCTGGACTGGAAACAAGCATCCAAGGACCGGTTTTGGGGTTTCACCCCTCATCAGCCAAGATAGCTTGAATCCAGTGGCACAGCGAGTCTGGGACCCACGTCTGGGCATACCTGGTGCACTTAGGGCGAGAAAGCAACATATACACAATTGATGGACGGAATGCAGAACAAATCAAAACATTCACCCCAGTCAAGAGATTCGGGCCGGACTGTTCCCATGAGGCACAGGGTCAAGACTGATTTGCATATGGCCTTGTCTAATCTGGGGTGGAATGGTGAGCAAACAAATGATGGATTTAACCCAGATCTCTTGACTGGGGGGGTGAATGTTTTGATTTGTTCTGCATTCTGTCCATCAAATGCCTCTTCACTCACCCTCGCGCACACCCCTGCACCTGCCGCAGCTACAGCGGCGGCCGCTACATTGCTGCCAAGACCTGGAATGACCTTTCCCACCAGCTCTATACATCCCCCTTGCTGGCAGACTTCAGAAAGAGACTCAAGACCTGGCTCTTCGATGGAGACACAACGCCCAGATACCCTTAGGGGTGACCGTCTTGCACTTTACAAATGCTGTTGGATTGATGTGATTGGATCATTTGAATGCTAAAAAGAATTTGCAAACATCAGTAATACAAAAGAGAAGAAGCACATGATCATCAGTAGTGGACGTTTCTTTGCCATTCACAGAGATTGCTGCTCCACATGGGAGGCAGGGAAGGGGGTGGTGAGAGTGACAGGGAGTGAGAGTAAAAGAGTGAGTGAGTGAAAGATTAAGTGTGTGTGCATGTTTGTGTGTGTGTACTCACACAGTGACTTAGGTCCTCATAGTGTTAGTAAACCCTAACAGAACCAAACATCATCTATGGGTGGGCCAGCAGGCTAGTGTATGGGTAAAGCTTGCACTGCTGGGCTCATGCTCATTTTGTATTCTTTCAAGATTAGTGAGAACTTTTTCACTATATAACATCCAATTTGGCACTCTCAAGGTGAAGGCTGCATGCTGCAAAGAGAACAGTACAGGGCGGTATCACAGAATCCAAGGGATAGAATCACAAGTTGCAATGGGGAAAACCCCAGAGTGCAAGCAGAGTGGTGCAGAATACAAGGGGCTCAGCAGCTCAAAGTAATTTTAAAGGCAGAAGCTTCGCCAGGAACTCATCTCCCTAACACCAACCTCAACACAGATTTAGAACCTGTGGATTTACAAAACATTTTTGTAACTGAAATTGACAAAGCTAATAGGTTTAGCATTTGTGTAGTGCACACGCAAAGACACACACGACAAACTTATAGACGCATTGTTGGGAATGGCATTTTCTAGGTGATCTGGATGCTAGTCTTAAGACTTGAGAGCGTTTGGCACTGCCATGCAGTGTCAAAGCGATGTGCTCGTCATATACATACTGCGGATCAGTGTAATATATGATTGGCTGAGTCTAGTTAGCTGTAAGTCCCTTCACATGGGGTGAGACCTATGTCCGGGGCATGTATCTCAAATTCGTCTCCATGGGCCTGTCGCACTGGTTGTGCCATCCATAGAGGTAGCTCATCAATTGTGCCACAAATTTGCCCTGGTGGGGCCTGTGTGCACAGATTACTGTTACTCGGCTTTGCATTTAAAAAGCTACGTGCCAATGTTCTGCATTTTTCCTGCTATATTGGAGTTTTCCCTAGTGGCAGGGTGTAGTGTCGGGAAGAGGTTGGGCAGGTGTGTGTATGCATTACCTGCAAGAGTCGTGAATGACACTGGATGGTGTGTGTGGTACAATGGGGCCTGCTTCTCGCATTGGGTTAGCATGGGGGGGTGTAGGGAAAGGTTATCGAGCATTAATTTCTGACGGCATAATAGTAGTAGTATAGTGTTTGATATTGATGAGCACGTAATGATCTGTTAGTGGGAGTGTGTTAAACTTTGCGGAGATGGAAAGGCCACTTTGGAAAAGTGGGCATTTCGGTGCTTATGGTCTGCCTGTCAGCCTGTCTCCTTGTGTACAACTAGGCGCTAGGGTGACTGCCCATCTGTACATTCCTGATCGAAGACCATAAACTAGGGTTTCAAAGGAAACTGTGGGCCTTTGGTTCTTAGGGGCCTTTTTGGGATGGTTACATGGGGGTGAACTTGGCACCTGTATTCCAATGGGCAGGGTCTTGACCCCACTAAAGATTGGGTTCTTTAGTGGGGTCAGATGGCAGACAGAACAAATTTAGGGAGGGCCTGTGCATTTCAAATGTGGCCTTTTGTACTGATCATATCTTTAAAGGCCATGATGGGTATAACTATAGGGGTTTCGGCCTACAAAAGTAGAGACCTTTTTGGATTTAGAACCATACTACGTTGGCTCACCACTGGGACATTAAAACAACGAAGAATCCATAGAGCAGGAGGCACTGCATATGGACTCCACAGACTTGTGGTGGCTTGGAGCTTGTTGTGCTCCAGGACAGGGGCTATCACTTGGTGGATTTTGCCTGGACATTGCTGGCCTGCAGCTAAGTGCCAACTGTTGTGGCCTGGATCTCAAAGTACAATCCAAGGGCCAGTGAGCGAGCCTCCTGTCCACAAGATCCCAGGGACATACTTAGGAGCTCACTGTCTTCACGAGATCATAAGGATCGCACTGGGTGCATCGGAGACAGGTGGAAGCGATTGTGGTTAGGACAAGGACTGTCATGATATACACTATAATTCTGCTGTGCAAGAGGAGTGTGCACATAAAGATCAGAAACCATCCCCAGACCTGAGGGTTTGGTATGCCTAGTGGGCATCTATAGCTGATTGTCATGGTCTGTGGCAGGTCACACCTCCGCTCGAGGGGAAAACATTTCTCCAGACATGGAAGCATGCCAACTTCCTGGTCACAACCTTTTGTCTGCAGGAGGGATAGCGATCCCGCCCTGGTGCAGGTGGCTCTGGGCACCTGAAGGAATAATCCGGATGGACAAAATGAAGTAACTGTTTCTTTCCATGTTAGGTGGTTCCGACTGGCTAGTCAACAGGGCTTCAGCAGGGGTAATGTGTATCGTTGGCTAGAGTTGTTGAAGGACTGAAGGGTTGGGTCACAAGGCAGAGTCAAATACCTGTAATTACTAATGGTAAAGTTCAACAATTGCATATAATGGGAAAGTGTATATACAATGTATATTTTGTTTTGATTTCAATGGAGCAATTTGACAATTGCGTGTATCTGTAAAGTAAATATACAATGCATATATAATTTTGATTTCAGTGTGTATGTGTAATACAAAGACAAGTGTTTAATACATACCACCGTGTGGAGTCTTTTTGTGGTGTTTGCAGTATGTTGCAGGAGTGGTGCTGTGCCAATACTTTACACTCGAGCCCTGAGGATAAGCCGGATTGCTCAGTGCCAAGCTACCAGAGGTTGAGCACAGGTTATCGGACAAGTGTAATGAACTCATCCTATTTGGAACAGTGGTTCTGATTGACTTTGATGTGTCTCAGCCAGCCTGAAACCGCTGGGTCTAACACACATGCATTCATATATGTAGGCAGGTAAACACACCAGTGAACATCCATTAATTCAGAAACTCATTCACAGAGATACCACAACACATATAGCAACAGCAGCATTCATGCTGATATATATATATATATATATATACATATATATATAGACACACACAAACACACTTTACACTGTGGCACTCCGTACTGTGTAGTTATAGTTAGGTAAGAGTTTCCAAAGGAAGAGTTTTTTGTTTTGTTTCGTGAATATCTTTCATGCCATTTGACAAATCTTCAAAAAACGTAAAAAATGTTTATTATCCTCTGCTTCTTCCAGGTAGAGTATCTAGCCTCTGGTTAGGAGGGGCAGGGAAAAAGGGAAAGTGCCAAACCATGTTTTTCCCATTACATTTCCCAAAGAAATGTTGGTAAGCAGTACAGAAAAAATCTTTACTCAAAAAGCATACTTTTTGTGAATTGGTTTAAATCTGAGCAGCCATTTTTGCGAAATTACGGTTAAAAAAATAGAGCTATCTGGAAGGCTGGTCCAGCAGAATTACCATTGTACTCCGCAGTAAACAAATAAAGCATTCTGATTAGCAGAGAGAGCTTTATTTTCTGCCAGTCCCCTCGGTCATGTGAGACAGAGTAATCTGATTGGCTGGCCACAACATGGAGAGAAATGTCGTGCCCACCATTACAAGACATTGGGACTTGATTCCCATGTCCTGAAGTCAAAAATAAAAATCACACATAAGGGCCAGGTTAGGCCAAAATATATTTTCAGGTATTTGAGGTACTGTAGGACTCCTGTGAGACACTTGTATCACAAGACGAAAGCAAGCTACACAAGCTAATCCTTGCATGGTCTAGTGGTATCATGACTACTTCAGGAATACTGCTGCATCATAAAAATCAATAAAAAAAATAAAAATAAAATGTGAGATGTGGGGTGGGCGGTGCTGGCCACCTCTGAGGAGTTGTGCAGAGGGCATTTTATACTGGTATATCCTGCTGCAGTGGGCCATAAGAGTATGTAAGGGCATTCTGTCATCCCTCAGTTGGCCCTATCCCCAGTACAAATGTCCTTAACTCTGTGCCCAATACTACAAGAACAACGAACCCCCGTGGGCAATGAACTGCAGATGAGTCAGCAAGGCACTGTTGTGTATGGTCTTTGACCTGTACACAACCTCTCACAGGCAGCACACTCCCTCCAGACACCCAAGCCAGCAAAGCAGCACAGCAATTTTCCTTTCTGTGCTGCTATGTACATTCTCTGTACATCTGGAACTTATAGTCTACTGCATAATATTGTAGCCATTTAAGTCCAAATCAGTTGTTATAGGTGTTCCTATTTAGGTTGGACCTATAACAGTAGACAGGTATTTGTTTTGTTATCTATATGCTAATGTGGCAGATTATAAGGATATAGTACCATTAATAGACAGACATGGCAAACAATATATATTTTTAGACCAGAAAATAAAAAATGAACTGCAACAGAAACCTTTTTCTTTAAAAAAACAAACTGTTGTTTACTTTTTTGTTTTAAAAATAAAGTTGGAACGAAGTAAAAAGGGAGAAAAAAAGGGGCATCAAAACTTGGATAAAAAAAGTACAAAAAAAATATTTCCTGCAAACTTTTTCATGGGCAGTTAATAATCTGTCCCTGGCGTCTGTCCTCTGCTCTCGTGCAGAAACACATTTTCCATACAATATAGTGTAAGGAGCTGGTGCAGAGGAGTTGTGGTCATGCTTTAAGGGGCAGAAGCATCAGCACTCTCCCTACTTGTGCTTTGTAGTGATCAGTTGCCTGGTGTGGCAAGATCACATGTTTCCACATGCCAGAGGTTCCAAAAGAGTACTTCTTTGAAGAACCTCTAGAGAAACCATAGCTGCAGGCCTTGCACATCACAGTCTGTATGGACACTATCTTCTGCACCTTGAAAATACTGAAAAATTCGAACACAAGGGACTCACGTGTTGTCCTTTGCTCAGTCTCCTGCTCCTCCTCTTCATGTCCTCGCCTGGTGATGCCATTTTTAAATTGTCAATCCAAAAAATAGGAAAAACCAAAAAGAAAGCCTGGACACACTGCAAGAGGGTCTGAATCTTCTTGAGTGGCACTCCTTAATAACGGAAAAAAGGGTGGGAACGTATTGGGGTATACATAAAAAAAGGACATTAGCCAATGAGATGGTATTATACTCTAAGTTACAGGTGCCACTATACCTTTTTCTTATACCCTTCTACTACGACACTTAAAGATGCCGACATTTCACAAACGTTTTCAAGGCACCTTTCCTATTTGAACCTGTAGGATTAGACTTTGAACAAAGCTACCCTAATAATGAAGGCAACTTTGTTTTTTAGGTTTCAGGTTTTGTAGTACTCCAGCTGGGCCCAGAATTAAAACTAATTATTTTTTAAAAATGTTTTTATTGCTTTTTTTCCAACACACACCCAACTACAATCAACAATTACAATATTATATATACTAATTGTCTTGCATTGTAGCAGATCTTTTAGTCTCAACCCTTGGAGCATATTTATCAGTTCAGTTCCATACATTTCTTATACATATCCTCCAGGTTATCTGTCAATACTTCCATTCCCTTGTAACATGCAATGCATCGACAGGGTATTGACTTTTATTAATTGTCTGAGTGCAATCGTCATCTGAACTACCTGAAATACCAAATAACGTACAACCCACCCCGCTCCTGTCCCACCCCCCGCCACCGGTAGTCTCAGCCATCTAGTGTCCATACTTTTGGAGCAACTCCTTCTCCTCAATTTTATGCACGGTAACACTAATACTGTACGCCTTAACGTGTAAACTTTTCGCTACAATGGTAATCGAACATGTCTGTGCTGAGGATTTCCATTATTCTTACTTCTCAGGGCGGTCCCTTTTACACATTCAGGACTGTGTAGCTTCAGCCTCCATCTCCTGTTCCCGCAAGGCTTGAACCAAAACCTCCCATGCCCTCGCAGTCTCTAGCATCTTCTCGTTATTAATGCGCCTAGCCTGCTGGAGTCGAACCGTACTTTCGTTCGTCGCCCACTTAACAAGATCTGTTTTCCACCTCAGCAAACTGGGCCCTCCCCTTGATTTCCAATGAGCCATAATGTCTCTCTTCGCCAACAGCAACCCTAGGTCTTTGAACTTGCTTGTTACCTTTTTTTTAGGAGTATGCGGGAACCAATGCAACAAGCATGTGCCTACGTCAGCGTCTATTCTGCTGTCTATGATGTCGCAGAGCAGGTTTACCACCTCCTTCCAGATTGTTCCGAGTTGCGGGCAACTCCACATCATGTGGAGGAACTCCGCCCCTTCAAATGTACAGTGTGGACACTGCGCCGTATCTACTCTAAAGTACATCTTAATCTTAGCAGGAGTAAGATACGCGCTGTGTAATATAAAAAATGTACCAACTGAAATCTGGCGTTTCTGGTGCTCTTCCATGCTCTCCTAACTATTTGTGCCCATGCTGTCTCAGGGATCTCTTTGCCCAGATCTGCCTCCCATTTCCATTGCAAGCCCTCTAGCGGCTCCGTCCCCTCTCCTACCATGCACCAATATAAACATGTTACTGCTTTAAAGGTCCCCGCCGCCATCACTACATATTGGCATACCGTGGTTGTCCGTGGTTCTGAAAGCGCCTCCCCCAATGTTTCTGCACTGCCACCACCAGGGCAGAGTATAACAAATAGTCGCCACGAGGGAGATCATACCCGTCTTGCAATGCCTGATATGACAACAAAGCTCAATCGTCATACAAATCCCCTAGCACTTGTACTCCCAGTGCCTCCCAGTCCACCAGCACTGTCCAATCTCCCCCGTGAGGGAGGTCTGTACCAATAACCAGCGGTATCTCCGGGGCATAGGGGCGAGTAGCTCCCGCGCTGCGCTGACTCTGGTTCCAGCATAACCGTAACGACTTCTCTTCATTGGTAAGTGCACCCAAGCAAAGCCGCTGTTGAAGCACTATAAAGGACAATACATGTCTCGGGATCCAGTGCCCCTCAGAACCGCAGGGCTTCTAAACTCCAATGCAACCGCTTGTGTGAGCCACTGCAATTGAGCTGCTAAATAATAGAGCTCGAAGTCCAGAACTGCTAGTCCCCCTTCAACTCTCGGGCGCATCATCGTATTCAGTGCCACCAGTCTCCTACCTGTTTCCCACAGAAATCCCCCACCCATTGAATGGAGCTGTCTAAACACTGATCCTGGGACCCATATCGGTAACGGTTCTAAAGTAATACAACAACCGAGGAAGCGCCACCATCTTCAAAAGGGCTACTCGGCCTGCCAGTGAGAGCGACAGTGTGCTCCAAAACGCAAAACAACCCTTGAGTCCTCGCACAGCCCTACCTATATTCCCTTCTAACAGATCATAGGGCGAATTATATATGCTGGTTCCAAGATATGGAAAGCAGCTAGGTTCCCAGGGAATATTTTGTACATGAGAGAAATCAATAGCCCTTGGGGTCACCGGGAACAAACATGTCTTAGCCAGATTCACTCCAAGCCCAGAAACCCTTCCAAAATCTCGGAGCAGTGACGTTGCTCCCTCTAGAGCTACCCCTGTGTTACCCAAAAACATAAGTAGGTCATCAACATATAATGAGATATGCTGCTCTTCTCCGCGAATGCTCAGCCCCGAATAACTCCGACCCGATCTAGCTAGTGCCGCATGTGATTCAATAGCCAATGCGAACATCAAAGGTGAAAGCGGGCATCCCTGCCATATCATTCGTCCAACTAACTAGGAGGAGGAAACCACATTCCCCGTCCGAACCCGGGCAGCCGCTGAATTTTAAAGAATTCCGGTCCAGTTTACAAACGTATCACCAAGGCCGAACAGGCGCATAACGTGAAATAAGTACGGCTATTCTAGGCTGTCGAACACGTTCTCAACATCTACCAACAAAACAGTCTCTGTCGCTGCTGCACAATGGTACTCCCCCATTACTCTAAGTAGACGTCGCACACTGGTGGCCGTATTCCGAGTCGGTATAAATACCGCCTGATCCCGGTGAACCAGCTGAACCATGTATGGGAGGAGCCGAGTCGCAAGAATCCGCCAACATTTTTTATAATTGGATGTAAGCATGGATAAGGGGCGATAAGCAGTCGTATCTGAGGCGTCCTTCCCGGGTTTCAGCAATGGGATAATAATTGCCTCACGTGTGGAGGCCGGTAACTTTCCAGTGTCTCTCGCCACCTTAAAAACCTCCAACAGTCTAGGGACCAATATATCAATGTAGGCCTGATAAAACTCTCTGGGTAGCCCGTCTATACCAGGTGTTTTACTACATGCCATGTGCTTCACCACGCATCTAATCTCTCCCAGCGTAATCTCCTGTCCAAGTAGACCCGCCTGCACCTTAGTGCCCTCTGTAAACTGAAATTTGCCCATGTATAACTCTGTATAGTAGTGTAAGAACAACCAATTAATCCCTTGTTGGGTATAAACCGGTGTCCTCGTCAGCGAGTTTAGATTTAGTATAGGGGTGCCCCGGGGGTGGTGGGGGGCGGATCAGCCATTCAGCTCAGCAGCGTGCCCTCCTTGTCGCACTCTGCATGTACATGTGCCAAATATTTCTTGCGGTCGAAGCATTGCAATCTCTCTAGTTGCACCACCATTGCTTCTTTCGCATCCAGAACTTCCCTCTGCCCTGCTGGATTCTCAGGGTGTGCCCTCTCAGCTATCCTCAAACGCTGCTACGCCAGTACAACATCCTGCAACAGTGTTTTCCTCACTCCCACCATTTTACTAATGCACAACCCCCGCGCCACTACATTAAAGGCGTCCCATTCAAGCGCCGTCGACGACGTCATACCCTCATTATCAGAGAAATACTGTGTAATACCGGCTCCAACCTCCTCCAGGAATACAGAGTCCTCCAATGTTTCTGGCTGCAGCCACCAGGTCGGAATCACGGGCCTCTCTTGAGCCCACTGAATCCTGAGCAACAACGGATTATGAAGATCTGAGACCGCTCTTGTAAGATATTCGCTATGTGCCACAGTAGCATGTATATCCGGAGAGTGTTTAGTCGCACATGCAATTTGTGCAGTGGAGAGAAAAAGGAGTAATCTCGGTCCCCTAAATGCTGCGCACATCACGTGTCAACTAGTCCCCATCTGTCCTGCCAATCTCGTCTGACCTTTGCGAGTCTATGAATGGGCGACAGCGGTAATGGGGGGTGAGATCTATCCATGGCAACATCTGCTATAGAATTAAAATCGGTAAAAAATGTCGCTTGATCTACATTGGGAGCATATACACTACTTAGCATGACATCCTTCCTATTAAGGCGTCCCACCATCACTATGAACTAACCCTGGGCGTAGTGGGGCGTAGTGGGGCTCCGCGGAGCTACGCGGAGAGGGCGAGAAGCTACGCCCACTCCCGCACTCCGCGTAGCCCCACTACGCACCTCCCTCCCACTCTCCCCTACATACTTTATTTAAGCATTTACACGGATTAAAACAAGTTAAAAGCACTTACCTTGTCCGGGGCTCGTCCGGGTCTTCATCTTTGAATAGCGTCCTTTGCCTGGATACCAATGCGCATGCGCGGGCGGCCGCGCATGCGCATTTCTCCCGAGAAATGCGCATGCGCGGCCGCCCGCGCATGCGCATTGGTATCCAGGCAAAGGACGCTATTCAAAGATGAAGACCCGGACGAGCCCCGGACAAGGTAAGTGCTTTTAACTTGTTTTTATCCGTGTAAATGTTTAAATAAAGTATCTAGTGGAGGGCGGGAGGGAGGCGGGTGGCGGCCGACTCGGCTACGCTCACGGAGTGGGCGTAGTGTTGCCGGCTACGCTGTCTACGCAAAATGCGTAGAAGGCAACACTACGCCTACTCCGTGGGCGTAGCCGATTCGGACGCCCACCCTTACTATGAACCTCCCTTCCGGGTCCACCAATTGTCGAGTCAGCTGAAAGGGAATCCCTGCTCTAATGCATATCAACACCCCCCTGGCAAAGCCTGAATATGTTGTATAATATAGTTGCCCTCTCCATCTACGCTGCAACGCCTAGCCTTCAGCACGAGTAATAGGCGTCTCTTGGAGAAATGCAATGTGGGCCCCTCTTCGCACCAAGTAAGCATGTACCTTATGGCGCTTCAGCATTGTGTGTAACTCCTGCACATTCCATGTAATGCATTTTCCTCAGGTAACGCTCCCATAGTGCATCTGTAACCCTCCCCACAGCTGCTCACTCCCTTCTGACACACCGGTGGCCCCATTATCCCAGCACAAACCCCAACATCCCTCAATTCCCACCCCCCAAGAACAGGCACTAAAACTCTAGTTCCCATCCAAACCCAAAATCCCCCCCCTCACAACTATGTCCACCAGTAGCCACTGAGGACTCGCAAACCTTAAGGGCAATGGAGGTGGCCAATGACCGACCCGACTCGGTACACCATATTACCCTCGTCCAGCGCCCTACACCCCTAGTAAGGTTGTGGCCCCTGACTTCCCAGGGGCACAATTGTGTGAGAGCCGCTCCGCTACAACAGGACCAACATCCCTGGAGCTGACCGCCCGCTGGTTACCCCATCAACCCATGTAAGCTGCTCAACACAGGACCTGACCCAACCAACAAAAACCTCTCTCACTAGCGATGTCCAGGGAGACTCTTCATTACACTAAGCATCAACAAGTTCGTCCGCTGTCCCAGGTGTAACATGTGGCAACAAAACACTACCAGTGTCAGGGCCCTCTGACTCAGAAACTTCCAGCTCCTTCTCTGAGTCCGTGTCCGCTACAGGATGTGAAAGCCCCTCTTGTGAGATTTGGGACACAGCCTTAAACGCCGCTGATCTCTCCGTCTCTGTTCGGGATGTCATGGGTTTTCTTGTGTCTGGGCAGTGTCGTCTGATACGTCGCGACCTGCGGGGACCCGGCTCCTCAGTATTCGGTCTCATGGCCCGCCCTGCATCACTAGTTCCTGCCCGGTAGGATTCCAGCCAAGTCCACCCTTCTTCCAGGCTATCGCTAAAGTGTGTTTTACCGTCCAGTATAATTCTGAGGCGCGCAGGGAACATCAATGAACATTGCAGCCCTTCGTTTCGTAGCTCCTTCTTAACCGCCAAAAAGGAAGCGCGGCGGCGCTGTACATCAAAAGTGTAAACTGGGAACAACGTCACCCTGCCATTGCCCACTCTATACGGGCCCGCTGTCCGGGCTTTGTGTAGCAGCAGGTCCCTATCTTTGTAGTGAAGAAGCCGCGCTACTAACGGCCTAGGAGGCCTCCCAGGCACTGGCGGGTGCGCCGGAACTCTATGGGCTCTCTCCAGGGTATAAAATGGGGACAATCCCTCTGACGCCACCACGGTTTTCAGCCAGTCTTCCAGGTAGTCCAACATATTGACCCCTTCCACTCCTTCCGGCAGCCCCACCACTCTTATGTTGTTGCGTCAATTACGACCTTCAGCGTTCTCAGCCCGCCTTTCCAGGACCTGCAATCTGTTTAATACATCCCCCATTCTGACCTCTAGAGTCTTCTGAGCCGGCTCTATGACCTACAGCACCGCTTCCGTCTGCTACACTCTATCGGATAGCTTGCAAGAGCCGCACGGAGGAGGCCCAGGCCCGTCGCCACCTGCCCAATGTCCTGCTGCAGGGGTCAAGGAATTCACAAGTCTTACCTGTGACTTGCGAAGTTATCTTGCAGAGACGAAATAAGCCACCACCACCGAACCCATCTTACTACCAAGCTGGCTAGACACAGTTTAGGATGCTGATAGGCACGGGGAAGGAAGCCAAAAAGAATGCTGGGATGTACTGGTAAGGAACCTCCCTCCGTTTGGAAACCACTGTGTATATGGGTCACTATAAAGGAAAAAATAAGAACCCTTGTGTCGCGTTACACAAGAAGGGGAGAGGCCTGATGCAGGTTTTAAAGAAGATGGTTTATTGTTGTTTGTTAAACTAATTAAGGCTTTAGCGTCCTTTACAGGTTCCAGGGTTCTGGCGTCTTTCCTGTCGATGCCATCTTTTCTCCCCTCCAGTAGTTCACAGGACGGGCCCTCGGTACAAAGAAACAAAAACAGTTATTGCCTCAGCCCAAATCTCCCTTTGATAAATAAAGCAGGCTTTCTAGTCACCCACACAACCCATCTTCCCAAGGGTTTGGGTTTCTCAACTTAAATGAAAAAAAACTCGAGGGTCCGACTTTCTGCACTAACAATCAGGGCCTCTTAGAACCAGCCGGTCCCTGGGAATAGTTGTAGCCCGTCCCTCCCTCTGCCTCCCTTTTTGGCTAAACACGGGGCTTTCTCCACCCGCCCCCTCTTACCAACCGGAGTAATTGGCCTGAATACCACACCAACCCACCACCGTGTTCCCAGCCCGTTTGAGTACTTGTCTGAGGCCGGGACCCACTTTCGGGATCCCGGCCGAACCGTCCATAGCGCCTTCCTCAGACCACGTCCCTCCTCCTCCTGGGGCTTCTCCTGTCTCGTTCCTCGCCGTCCCCGTCTCCGGATTTGCTTTCTCCTTTTCGTCGGGGTCATCTCCGCTTGCTCTGGCTTCCTCTTTGGGCTCTGTCCCGTCTGTGTCCCCCGATGATTCTGTCTCCTTCTCATCTTGGTTCATCGCGCTCTCCCTCTGCTCAGCTGACTCCAATCCCGCTTTTCTGCCCCGCCCAGGACTTGTGAGTATGGTCTTTATGGGGAATGGCTGGGGAGTGCCCCCGGGCCACTCAGGTGTGTCTCCAGTGCCGCTCGGTCCAATCGACTCGTCACACCTTTATCACAACAAAAACAAGCACACGACCTAGCCCCTTCCTTATTCCTCCCTTGATGTTCATGCAAGGAATGTACCTGTGGAGGAAGTCATCAGGCGTACACTAGGAATCAGTTCTCCTGCAGGGGTTGGAGAGTATTACGTAAGGTAGTCCCAGCGTGGCGTGTAAAATCAGCAAGGCACCTTCTGGCACGGAAAGGAAAACAAACCAATTGCGCTCCTGCGCGGTCTAGTTATACCCTACAAAATCAGCAAAGCGCCGTGTGGCGTGGAAAGGAAAACAAAACAGAATGCGCTCCTGCGCGGTGTAGTATTACCCCCACAAAATCAGCAAAGTGTCGTCTGGCGCGGAACAGGAAAACAAAACGAATTGCGCTCCTGCACGGTGTAGATTTACCACACAAAATCAGCAAAGCGCTGTGTGGCGCCAAAAGGAAAACAAACCAAATGCGCTCCTGCGCGGTGTAGAACAGGGCGTATCAATGTGCTCCTACAATGTTATTAAGACGCCTACTGGCGTGAAGGAGAACCAGCGGTGCGCATCAGCGCATGAAGGGAAGTATGAGAGCAGCTTGCCGGCAGATCCTCCCCAGCGAGTCTAGACCGGGAAAGCCCTCACGCTGTTGAAGTCAAGTGATAGGAACAGGGGCGCGTTACAACGCGAGTCATACCTGGAGTTCAGCGGATGTCCTGAGGGAAGGCAGGCAGGAAAACCCTTTCTTGACGAAGGATCGCCGAATCCGGAATTCGAAGCGCTCAGCGGGCGGAAACCACAGATCTTTAAGTGGTTTCCCCCGGAAGCGCTATCATCGCCGGCAGCCTCCGGAGAACAGCTAGACTGCTGACTCCTGATGGACCGGAAGTGGGTGAGAAGCAGACTTTGTAAACATTACGGAGCGGCTTCTCTTGCGCCTCCCGACAGGAACCGCAACCCTCAACCCGCCGAAACAGGACAGCAGGGCTTTTCTAGTGTCCGAAATGGCTGCCAATATCTGGTCAACCTGTTGCTGCATCATGGTCTCCGGCAGTGACTCAGCGGCTCCCTGTTTACCCTGCTCCGTCGCCGAATCCTCACGCTCCTGGGATACCCCTCTTGCTTCCCTCGTGGTCTCCCCATGCCCCCTTCTCGTCCGCGGTCCAAGGACTCAACAGGTGCTGCTGGCTGTCACAACGATCTCCAGCCGTCAATTGGGTTTGTGGAAGTCAACTCTAGGCCCACTTTATGGGCCAGGCGTTTCCACCCCTGGTGCAGCAGTAGCGTTGTTGCACTTGTCACGGTACAAATGTTTCTCTGGCCTCTAAGTACGTGCCATATCTAAAGGGGCAGTGAGAGCACTCGCATCCAGTCAGCTCAAGGGGTGCCCCGCGCAATCGCCCTCTGTGGGTCCCAGCTGAGCAGGAGCACGAGGATCTCAGCCGGGCGCTATTGCTCGCAGTCAGATTCACGGCGTACAATGGCGCCGCTCCAAGCCGCCTCAAGCGGACTGCCGGTTCTCTCTACTATTCAGGTCCATCACCAGCCAGTTGCCCCTCCCAGATCAGCTTCCTGCAAGGGTTCTCCGTCACTCACTCCCCAGTGCAAAGGCCTTCCGCCTCAGCCCAAGCCAAAATGGCCTCTCTCCCGCCAGAACTTCCAGTTCCCAGTTGCTTGCGGAGTGTCGTGTAGCCCGGCAATGGCTAGCCCCCACCAGTTTGCGCTCTGTTGGCCAGCCCCTGTTCCTTCTGGCACCCGCTCCAATAGCCACTGCAGCCCCCGGCCCTACAGACTTCCTCTGTGTCTGATCTGGCATGTGCCGCAATCGCGTCGCACCACGCGACCCACCTGCCTCAATAGCGGGTATATTTGGGCTTAAAGGACAGAATCCCAGCTGATCAGGTCCTCCTGCACCGGGGAGCACCTCCTTGCGGGTCCCGGTCCTAAAGCTCGGCAGGGCCTCCAAAATGGCGGATCTCTATGCTCTCCGATTTGGTGTGTTCACGATACCGCCAAGCCCAGAGCGTCCTTCTGTGCCACACAGCTAATCGCTGCACTCTGGCAGGTAGCGCGAGTCTCTCATTCACCTCTTCACCCAAATGCCGACAGCTGCTGTGTACCCGCGTCCCAGCACCAGTGGACTGGCTCTCCCAGGTGCCCCAACCTTGCAGCTCCTGTTTAATGCCTTCCCCAGGGGTCGCTCCTTTGAACTCATCCAGCTCCTCCACTCAGCGTCCTCTGCAAGTCGCTAGCCCCCGGGAGCTCCCCCTGCAACGAGCTCTGGCAGTCTCAAGGGCAGCAGATCGCCCTTGCTGGCGCCATCTTGTGGACATCCTGGTCAGCTCCTCCACTTCCCTTCCGATCGTCGGTCGCCTGCGGTCAGCGGGGGCAAAAAGTTTGTCCGCTCCTCCGTACGCGATTCCCTGGGTCAGTGAGCTAGATTTTCTGTCTCCAGGTGCACGTCCGTGGCTTTGTGGTATACTGCTGTTGTGTCCTCGTGCTGCACTCAGCACGAGGGCACATTTCTTATGCATCTATCAAATGGTGTTCCATATTCTAGTTGCTCCGTTCTGTTCCAGTACTCTTGACAACGAAAGTCAGTTGCCTGGAGTCCTGGAGTTGAGCGGCAGCGTTTACCTGTGGGTGTCTCTTTTCAATTACAATAAAGAAGACTTCTAACTACAGCACCCTTTCTGCGAATCTTCATTTACTACATTTGGCGAAGAGCGGGTCCAGAACCTCTTCAAGACACCCACCAGAAAAATCCTCGGCGCATCCTCAATTTCTGCCAGCTCAACACCCGACAACCTACTTCCACTTCAGCCTACCTCTTTTTATTGGTATTGAAAAACTCGAAATACCTTTAAAATTTTTGGCTGTCCCGTTTTCAACGAATTAGTTGAATTCGACGTCGTCAACCGATCAAGATCAGCCCCAGGGTTCCACACAGACGTTGTCATCCAGGCCTTCCGTGAGTAAGCTCTGCGCAGCCTAGAGTTCCACATGCACGTCATCATCTCTGTGTGTCTTCTACGCAGACGTGAGTTGGGTGAAGCTCACGCTGATGTTCGCGCTGATACCTACGTAGTGATCTCATCACGCATACGTCGGGCGGCCATTTTCTAGGTTGCCTAGTTACACGATTCTACACGGAGATAATTTTTCTTCAGATGTTTGTACTTTGCGCTACTCTGATTCATTTATATCGGCGCTAGACACACCACTACCTTCATTTTTCTGATTTCATCAACCATTTCTTCAAGTAAACGTTGACAAAGGTATGATTTTATCGGTGACAGGCACACCATTGCCTGCACTTCCTTTTCTTTATTAACAATGTATTCAACATATACGTTTGATTTCTTTGAAATTTACAAATAGTCAGACATGTTATTGTTAATACTTTAATTGTTATTCGAGTATCATTTCTCATTTTTATTTACAAACTGAGGAATCAACTTAATTTCAAATGGCTTCTTCACAACAGTTTGCGCAACCCCCACCTTTTCTTCAGCTTCCTGGCAAACCATCTATACCATGGCGTCAATGGGTTAGAGCGTTTGTGTCAAGTTCTCACTACGTCGTCCCTTACCTTATCTTGAGGATGACGTAGTAGATTTCGCAGAGACGCAAGTGACCAACTTCCCAAGAAACTAACTATAATCTTGACAGACTTTAAACTACAGCCAAGGTTAAAACTAGAAATTTGGGAGGAGGGCCGGTACTGGACGTTGATGTGAGGTTTTTGGGGGCTTGCTGTCGACCTGCGAAACAACAAGTGAGGATGATTTTAGTTTACTAGTACCTGAAAACCTCTTTATCTCTACAATTAGAGTTTTCTCTTTTGTAACGTCTCAGCGCAGGTTAACACAAGAAAGACTCCTACCTGCGATCAGAGCTGCTCTATCTTAGTCCAGTATTTCTTTGTCTTGTGATATCGGGATTTTTCCAGATGTTCGGGTCTGAAGTCCAGGGATTAATTGGATATAAGTCCTCAGTTCTTCTCTATAAAACAAGGAAAAAATAACTTGTAAATCACTTCTAACTGAGTTTTTTTTATTTCCCCCTTGGTGCCTGAACTCACTTGCAATTGTTTTCATTTTGGCGCTCTTTTGCTTTTCCTTAGAGGACTCATGTGATCCCTGAGAATCTGTGGTAAATGAAAGAAATGGGAAAAAACAAGGCCCTTCCCTTATGTAGACCCTTTGCCAAACCCCCGAGATCAAGACAGTTAAAATTAAACAAAAGAAAATAACATTCTATTTACAATTCTTCTTGTAAAGGATGTCTCCACTATTAACATAACAAGTAATTTCCTAAAATCAGTCTCTTGTCTGTTCACATAAAAGATCTTCAGTCTTGTCTTCTTATGCCTTCTCTTAAATAGTTTTCTTCCTTCTTGAGAAGAAAAGATTGTCTCAAAGTCTTAATTTACTTTCTTGCGTAGGGCGCCAGAAAATGACAAAGTTCTTAAAGCACTTATCTCTGTTTATTTTCTTGTTCTCTGCAGGTCCAGCGCGAAGATTCTAGTCCCAAGTCCAGGCTCTGAACAGGATCCCTTCCTTCAGGTAAGATCGCCGAGAATCTCTCAGTCGCGACCTCTCTCGAAGCTGGCAGGAAGGCAAAGCAACTTCGGGAAGCCTGGGTGCGGTTTAAATAGCCGACCGCACCCAGGAGATAACGTGCGCACGTTATGTTTGCAGCCGCTGTGAGAGAGATGCTCTCTAGCGGCTTTGAACGTGCAGCTAAATCACAAGCTGTCACAGGCTCCCCTGCTAAACGCGCAACTCAAGAAATCTGTTTCATATTCTACTCGTAAAACCTGATCCGCTTTCTGACCTATCATGACATTTTCCTAACTTAGTAAAATACGAAGCAGAGCATTTTGGTAATGAAAACATCACAAACAGTTAGAACACAAATTAGACATAAATACATTTTGAAACATACTGGAGTGCTGGTGCACGGGAAAGGGGTGGGTTTTTCAGAACCTAATCGGAAGGTTTCTGCCTTCGATGAGAGGTTCATGACAGTTTGCTAACCATATTGTTGCAATTGATGCCGTAAAATTTGCCCCTGAAAGAAAAGTTGCTATTTTATATGGCTGTTTGGGAGTTGCTGCACAGAATGTATTCGAAAGTCTTCCAAGATCTCCTGTTCCCACTGGTGATGCAGGTGATCATTGGGATGAATATAAAGAAGCTTTGTCTCGCCTAGCAAGGCATTATGGTGAAGAACCAAATGAGATGCTTGAAAGACATAATTTCTTTAAAAGGAAACAACGTGAAGACGAATCTATTGAAGAATATATTGCTCAATTAAGAATTTTGGCATTGACATGTGAGTTTGAATCAAATCCTGACATCTATATCCGGGATCAATTTGTTTTTTCTTGCTATTCAAAGAAAATTCAGCAACGCTTATTGAGTTGTAAAAAACCTACACTTCAGGAAACCATTGACATTGCAAAGAGTATTGAGAGGTCTATAACAACATCTAATGCTCTTCAAAAGGACCAACCTCATATTCCTTTTCAATCTGCCTCGCATGATAATTCTAATTCTATTAATGTGGTAAATGTTAACAGGTCTTTTAAACAAATGCCCAGGAAGCCTAACCCCTTTTATTACAGGTGCGGTTCAAAGTCTCATCTTGGCCACAGCCCTACTTGTCCTGCACTTGGCAAAAGATGTGTTTTATGCAAAAAAATAGGACATTTTCAGGGTTTATGTAGATCTGTTAAAAAACCCTTCAGACCTTATGTTAACAACATCGAATGTTCTGAAATTGATGATTGTATAGATGAATTCCAAGACATGGTTGTTTCTATTCAATGCAATTATATTCACACTCCAAAATTAGTTAAAGGTCCATTCTGCACTGCACTTTTTGGTGACATAGAAATTTTAGTAATGGCAGATTCTGGATCTCCAATAACTATTTTGTCAGATGTAGTATTTCATGAGAAATGGAACAACTCCATTTCTTTAATCAAATCTGATGTCAGTCCTAAGGCGTTCGGTGAATTTGACATTGACATGCTTGGGTATTTCAACTACAGATTAGAGTGCTTGGGGAGATCTAATATTACAAAGATTTATGTTGCTATCAAAGGTCGCAATATAGTTGGGTGGCAAGATCTTGCCAAAATGGGTCTTTATTTGATGCCTGGTTCTGATAACCCGATAAGAGTAGGTGATCCTCCTCAGGATTATTCTCCTGCTCCATCTTTTGTGTCTGAATGTCTCGTTGTCAATGATCACGAGTCTGATATTAAACAAATTTTGAATAAATTTCCAAAAGTATTTTCTAATCAACCAGGTACTGTAAAATGTTTTCAGCATGAGATCAAATTGAAAGCAAGTGCTCAACCCATAGTTCATAAAGTTCGTCCAGTCCCTATTAGCGCAAGGGATGAACTTAAGTCTGTTCTCGCTTCATTAAAAAATGATGGCATTATTGCATCTTCAGACTCATCTGAATGGGTTTCGCCCATCGTTATTGTATGAAAAGAAAATGGCGAGGTCAGGTTGTGTGCCGACTTACGCACGTTAAACAAAAATATTTTGGTTGACTGCCATCCCCTCCCCAAAATTCAAGATCTTCTTGCCAATTTGGGTGGTGCAAAATATTTTTCTTTAATTGATTTGCGTTCAGCATACCATCAAGTTCCCCTCACCGAGGCCTCCCAAGATCTTACCACATTTGTTACCCCATTTGGAGTTTACAAATACTTAAAACTTCCTTATGGCCTGGCCTCTGCCGCCAGTGTCTTTCAAAAGATAATGGATCATCTTTTTCAGTCCATGTCTGGTGTGCAGGCCTATCAGGATGACATTTTGGTTTTTTCTCCTGATTGGGAATCTCATTTATCACATCTGACTTCTGTTTTGAGTAAGCTCAACGACTCGGGCATGACGGTCAGAGCTGATAAATGTAAATTTGGTTCTCAATCTTTAGAATACTTAGGTCATACTTTGACTTCTGAAGGTATAAAACCCAAGTCCTCTCTTATTGAGGCTATTACTCATGCCTCCCCTCCAAAGGACAAAGATGCTCTTCGCTCTTTTCTTGGTTTGGCGGAGTATTATGCCCGTTTTGTAAAAGGCTATGCCCTAATTGTGAAACCACTTTGTTCCCTGTTACGCAAAGGTTCAAAATTTGAGTGGTTGGAAGAGGTTGATGCATCTTTTGTTCGGATCAAGAACATGATTGTTGAAGCACCTGCTTTGCATCCTTTTCAAGATTCTGCCAGGTGTTTTTTAATGGTTGATGCTAGCTTGACTGGTTTAGGTGCTATGTTAGGACAATGGGTTTCAGGGAGAGAACACACGATTGCTTTTTCTTCCAGGAAACTTAAAGATTCTGAAACATACTATAGCACTATTGAGCGAGAGTCATTGGCTTGTGTATGGGCCATTGAAAAATTCAAAAACTATATATGGGGACGTGAATTTGATTTATTCACTGACCATAAGCCTCTCACTCAGCTTCTTAGTGGAGATGGTCTTGGGAGAGCCTCTTCAAGACTTGTCAGGCTTTTGTCAAAATTGCATGAGTTTCACTTTAGCATTAAACATATATCTGGAGGTAAAATTTTTCGAGCTGACTGTTAATCTCGCATGGCACTTACCGATTCATCTGATTTTGAGAAAATTGGTGATATTGAGTGTGTAGTCGCCACTCTTGATGCTACAAAGTTGTGTCCGTGCATTACAGAAGAATCTTGGTCTAAAGCATATGATAAAGATCATAACTTAAAATTAGTAGCACAATACATTTCCAAAGGTTGGCCAGAGAATAGGAAACTTTCATATGAATTAAAAGCGTTTGCCATGATCTCTTCTGAACTGTCCTTGGTTAACAATTTGATTATGAGACATGATGTTTTTGTTCCTCCTTCAGATATCAGGATCAATATCATTAAATTTGCACATCAAGGTCATCTAGGTATTACAAAAACGTCTCAACTTATCAAATCTCATTACTGGTGGCCTTCCATTGAGTCTCAAGTAAAGTTTTTTATAGATTCTTGCAGTGAATGTTTACTTTCGGATAAGAAATGGAAACTCATGAATACCCCTCTCCATCCTGTTCCTTTTCCAGATAAACCATGGGAAAAGGTCGGTATTGATTTTTCTGGCCCATTTCAAGTACTTTCTCATGAAATGAAATATGTCATTTTATTGATTGACTATCACTCGAAGTGGGTGTATCACATGTTTTGTGACTCGCCAACTTCTGCCAATGCCATAAAATCTTTGAAAAATTTGTTTATGATTGAAGGTTGCCCATCTGTTGTAGTTACAGATAATGGTTTTCATTTTATATCTGAGAAATTTACTTCATTTTTGATTGAACTTGATTTTGTTCATTTTAAAGTGGCTCTTTACTCACCCACTTCCAATGGTTTGGTAGAACGTGCTAATAGACTACTCAAAGACGCTGTTCAGACAGCTGTTTCCTCTCACTGTGATGTTAAAGATTTTCTTGAGGATAAGTCTTGGTCATATAATATCTCTCCTCATAGTACCACAGGAGTATCCCCTTTTTCTCTGTTGAGGAATAGGAAGGTTCATACTAAGTTGTGCCCCAAGTGGTTATACCAAAGGAATGTCAAAGCTAATCTTGACGACAGGATGTCAGAAAGTAATAAGTTTCATGATGGTGATTTGTCAAATAGAATATTACAAAAACAGAGTGTCATGGGAAACAAACATTATTTTGGAAAATTCTTTCAGTTCAGTTGATTTAAAAATTGGTGATTGGGTTCCTATTAAAAACCCCAAAAGAGTTTCCAAAGGGCTTTCCAAGTTCTCCACTCCAGTTCAAGTAACATCTGTCAGTAAAGCATCCACTTTACTTGGTAGTAGAGGATGGTGGAATAAAAGAGCTTTAGTTCACTTAACCAATTCTCAAGCACGCTCTTTGCTTGATTTGACAAAAGAGCAATTTGATCAATGTGAATGGTCTTTTTGGTTAGATGTACCTATTTCTGAAAATTTCCCCACTTTGTGTTCTTTTTCCGATCAGACAGATCCTCAGACAGTTTCTTCTCCATCCTCCATTTCTTCTGAAGCTTGTGGGAAAGTTCTTCATAAAACTTCAGAATCATCTGTTCGGTGCAGAAAGTTACCTGTCAGATTTAATGATTATGTTTTGGGTTGAAATGTATTTAGTGATTTTGTATAATTGCTTCTGGTTTTTTTTTTAACGTTTTTATTTTTAAAATATTGTAAAGAGGGAGAAGTTGTGGTATACTGCTGTTGTGTCCTCGTGCTGCACTCAGCACGAGGGCACATTTCTTATGCATCTATCAAATGGTGTTCCATGTTCTAGTTGCTCCGTTCTGTTCCAGTACTCTTGACAACGAAAGTCAGTGTCCTGGAGTTGAGCGGCAGCGTTTACCTGTGGGTGTCTCTTTTCAATTACAATAAAGAAGACTTCTAACTACAGCACCCTTTCTGCGAATCTTCATTTACTACAGGCTTTCAGCCCAGGATAATTGTTGCGGTCGGCACAGAGCTCCAGGCTCATGCGTCCGTCCGCATCGGCTCATTGGCCACGCCCCGAACTAGAACTAATGCCTGCAGGACCCTCTCATTAGTTTTACGGGTCCCGCAGCAGTACTCCATACCTATCGAAGGGAACAAATAAATAAATAAATGAAAGCAGCAGGTTGATAGTCCACTTTAGAGCCTACTAAAAAAAAGCACCCACCCTTTAGAAACTATCTCAAATGATTTTGCTAACCATCATTACTGGATTGGTGTTTAAAAGTAACAGTTTGCACTAAATTCAACCGGAAGCCATCATGGTTTCAGACAGAACTAGAGAACAGCAAATACAAAGTGTATCATCCACCATTCCTAAGCAAGGTTCAATATCAGAAGAAGTTGATGTTATTGTGCTTCCAAGCACTTCTGCAGCACCACAAGAAGCAAGGCCAGCAGAGTAATCACTGTTTTGTAGGCATTCTAGCTAGCAAAAAAAACTACAGCTGGAGTTGAGAACTCGCAGAGAGTTAGGTGCAGGTCTTAGCCTCAGGCCAGGCCCTGAAACCCAACTAAATTCACACTAGGGGGGCTTAGGGAGATTTAATGACCAGCGTGAATCAACTCCCCACTCTTAAATCATAACACTGAAAAAAGTCACGGGTCCGAAATATTACAGAGAGGTTGAGAATAAGAACTGCGTCCACTTGCCCATTACCTGGGGGAATTCCTTTTTAAGGACAGTTCCCCTCACACACCAAAGGTGCCATGTTTCACCATAGGGTTACCTCCACACGTGAGGGACTAGTCCCTATGCGGGCTACAACCCCCTCTCTACGAGGGAGGAGCACAGGGATGTTTTATTTTTGGTCAGGATTAAAAACAAATCAAACAGTTTGTGACACAGATAGCACTATCAGGAGCGACTGTGTCCATACAAGACCAACATGTTTCGGCCTGGAGACCTATTGTAGTGTTGCAGTCTTCTTCAGGGTCGGTTGATCAGCTACTGCGATTTAAACTAGAGTGTGTATATGTGCTCACAAACCAAGAAAACGTGCAATAATGAAAATCGGTTTGGCGCATGTACCACGTGGCTAGTATGCCAGGATTGATGTAGCGAACTTGATAACCAACAGTGGTTATACAGTGAACATACTGAACAGATTCCTTACGGGTTCAGTATATAACCTTTTTTTATTTGTTTTTAATCCTGACACTGGGTATCGGAATAAATTTGCCACTTAGCTAACCCCGTAGCCAGTTTTAGAACACACACACACCAGCACTGAACTATTTTACCACACCAAGCTCACATAGGGTTTTAGTACACCCGCTGTACCAAAGATAAAACATCCCTGTGCTCCTCCCTCATAGAGAGGGGGTTTCAGCCTGCGTAGGGACGAGGTCCCTCACACAAAGAGGTACCCCTAAGATGAAGCATGACACCTTTGGTGTGTGAGGGGAACTGTCCTTAAAAAGGAATTCCCCCAGGTAATGGGCAAGTGGACGCACTTCTTATTCTCGACCTGAACTCCAACTTCCAACCCGGCCTAGTTTACAGCCAAGGGTTTGTGTGGCGTAGGGCTGCTCACCCATGAGGCCTGGCTGCAGACCAGTCCCTGTGGCCAAATTCCTGAAGCGCTAGGCCAAATGTTAAGCTCAGTAGCAGAGTTGGATGAATATGATATTAAAAAAACAGAAATAAAAAACCAAAGGTTAAAGTGATATTATAATTAGGAGTTGTAATAATATAAAAAACTATGTTTAAAAACAAAAAAAACATTGAAATTCCCTGGTTACAGTTTACTGAGATAAATATAATTTGCACTCCCACCATGCTCTCACATATTACATCACTCATGACATGTTAAATTACACCATTGATTTATTTATTTATTTATTACTCGTTTGTAGGGCACAACGAATCATCCCTGAGAGGATCTCTCGGCACCTGAGAGGAGCAACCTTATGAACAGTGAGATCTTTAGAATAGCCAGGTCTTAAGCATTTTCATAAATTGAGATAGATTGGAGCAGGCACGAATTTCGTAGGGGAGGCTCTTTCAGTGGCTGGGGGCCAAATAAGAGATTGCCCGGACACCCATTTTGGCCTCCCTTATTCTCCGTGTACATAGCAGATTGCGGTTGCTGGATCTCAGCTGTCGTACGGGTTGGTAACGTTCAATTTTCTTCATCAGATAAGCAGGACCAGACCCCTGGAGAGACTTGAAGACCATACATAGCAGCTTGAATGTAGCTCGTTTCCCAATGGGTTGCCAGTGTAGTTGGTGCAGGAGAGGTAAGGAGGCGGTCCGCGCTGGTTTGTTGAGGGCAAGGAGGCCTGCCGTATTCTGGAGTTTAGATAACAGATCCTCCCTTACTCCAACCGCCAAAGAGTTACCATAATCCAGTCTACTCACTAAGAGCGACTGAAAGAGGGGCATTCTGGCGTTAAGTGGGATCCAAGGGAAGATCTTAATAAGCATCCGCATGGTTCCAAAACAGGTGCCTTCCAAGGTCTTCACCTGTTCTTCCATGGATAGTTTATTGTCAATTCTGATGCCTAGGTTCTTGGCCCAACCTCTTGGGGAGGGTGCTCCTCCTAGTTCTAGTTCGAAAAACACAACAATGGAAAAAGGAGGAACAAATTCTGCACTATTCTCAAAATAGGGGACAATTAATTCACCTATTTTCATGCCAAATGTTCACTGTAGAGTTAATCAAACATTTTATACATCATCACTCGCATAAGGGGACATGATTACACATTTTATTTTTTGTAATCAGCACATAAATTATTTTTATCTTATTCCGTGTAATCTTTTTTTCTTTCAAACAAACAAAAAGAAATAACATGTATATTTTAGTATCAATACTTCATACACCACTATATACATCCATATATACACACACCTATATACAACCAACAACAAGAACACTTTAGACAGAAATGAAACCAAAAAACCAAAAAACTAGAACATTTTTCACCCTGAGAAAAAGATTGTAGCAAAGGCTAAATGCCCTCCCATTAGCTCTAGGAGGTGCACTAGGAGGTAGTCAGACAACACTGGTTCAATGCACACATTTTACAGAACCTAAATCAACAAGTGTGTCACAAGGCATTAATTTCCAAAATCAATTTCTACACAGGGACTCCTCCATATGGAAAGTGTTGACGCGGTCGCGTTTCGTCCTTCCAACATGTCTGTCCTCTTCAGGACATGGGCGATAAACAACCTAGAAATACATATAACACAATAGAAAGTCTCATTTAAAAGATCTAGTCATATACACTGTGCCCTCCAGACCCCTCTAACGCGATCCATCTCCAGCACCCATCATGCTCCAAGTGTTACACAAATAACATTAAAGTGTCCACTTCAAAACCAAAACACTACAAATAAAGAAAACCATTTTAAGTGGGGCGGAATTATCCTCACTGAATCCCAAGTGACTTACAAAACAGAATAAACAAACCACGGCACCCAATCCCCGTTTCTACAAGCTCGTAGAAACCCACCATAAGCCTCCACCAGGTGGGTAAAAACCATACGTTTGTGCAATCCATAACAACGCCAATTGTATGCCAAATCATATGCACCACTGTGGCACGGTTCTTATCACTTACAAGCAAACTCAATCCGGCAGCAGCTGGTTATCAATCACTCAAGGTGCATCCACTATTTCTGTAAGACAATATGTATAAGCCGATAAACACTTAAGTGGTTACTACTAAACCTAAACATCTTGTTCTGACCATACGCTGCAGTTCCTAATGTGCAAACACATAGTACATGCTCAGAGTCTCCTACCTTATAAACACCTGAATTAGGTGCGTTTCTATTCGCATCTGGGTCCGTCTTTCCTCTCTAATGTATACTTTCCAAATGTCACTACAAAATAATCAAAAGCATCCCCATAAATGCGAGTCTCAATTATATATGGGGAAAAAAACGACAGAATCACATGTAAGTATAATCCTAATATCAAGCGTCACCGCGCTCGGTTACCTCTTCTACGTGTGAGTCCTATCATACAACCACGCATGGGGCCGCCATCACGGTCGGAATAAATTCAGCTACCGCACACCAGTGCTTCCTCTCTATGGAGCTAAGAACGTAATGCCCCACGTGACCACAGCATTGTGGCATGGATATAGAAATCGGACTACGCTTTTAGAAGAAACTCCTATAATCATTAATAGCGGAAAGTTGTTTGCCGTTATCGGAAACCTCTCTAGCGTTCCTACTCACTAAACCTCAATGAAAACATCGCTGCTCAGCATATACGCCAATATATTCACATACAGGTGATGTTATTTGAAAGACAAGAAACAAATTGCATTCGATAAAAAAACCACATATGCCGGCTGAAAATTACACCAAGAAAACCGTATTCATAGGCATGAGTCCTAAATAATCTACTGTAACATCAATTATGTAAAAACGAGGTAAGAACTGAACTTCCAATGTAAGGAGCCAGGGAAACACGGAAATGGATCGGGAGGAGACTGCAAATCGGGCACAGAGGCAGACTACTAATCCCCACAATTCACAGAATGTGTATATATACAATAAATGTTCACAAAACACATCGTGTGTCCATAATTGTGCAGAAGCACGTGTATCAATCAGCAATGTACATACAATAACATTATATAATAGGGCATAAATACAATATATATACATATAATCACATATTATTACTACAAAATCAACAAATGGTTATAAATCACAACGAAATCACAATAGAAACATTCAGAATCATCACAGCAAATCACATCGCAGTCTTATCATGAATTTATTAAAGCCCACATTTCGACACGGTCATTCAAGCCTCCTCTCGCAGTTTCATATTTTTCAATCATTCTGGCTTCTAATCTGTTCAGGGTTGCCTGCACCATCATAGTACATTGGGCTCTCACCACCATTAGAACCGACCAACTGATTTCATTTTCGTTGTGTCCCTCCTCAATGTAATGATGCACCAATGGGGCTCCCAAATTCCGGCACCTAATTCTGGATTGATGCTGGACAACTCTCGTTTTTACGTTCTGAGTAGTTTGCCCTATGTACGTTTTCCCGCACGGGCAAGAGATGCAATACACCACATTTTTGGTGTTACAATTCGAAAAACTCAGTTGTATGTGTTTTTTACCGTTGATCGTCACATGTTTGGTATTATTAGTGAGGGGATAAACCACACAACCGTTACATCTATGGTGTCCCACCACCGGAGGTAGATTCAGCATACTTCTTAGATTTCCCCTTTCCGGTGTAGTTCTAACTGCCTTGACCAAATGTTGGCGAATATTTTTGCCCTTTCAAAAAGCAAATAATGGTTTAGGGATATCGAATTGCTGTATTAGACGCCAGTTTCTAAGGATAATTTGCTTGATCTTGTTAGCCTTAGGACCATAGGTGAGAACACAAGTCATTTTTTCAGTTTTCCCTTTGGTGTCAGCAGTGTACCACGAGGCGTGAACCAGGCCCTCTTGAGCGCTGTTTTCACCAATTTCTTGGGATATCCTCTATTCACCAATGTTGTTTGCAATTTTTCAGCATTATCAAAATAGTCAATTTTTTTTGTACTAGTTCTAGTGGCCACCAATCTGAGGTCCACTGTTCCTCCACTTTACCAAACAGCAGATTCTCTGTTTTGGAGGAGTTAAGTTGAAGGAAGTTCTTCCTCATCCAACTTGCTATACTAGTCATACAATTTCTGAACTTTAGTTTGGTTACTGCAGGATTATCCTCTATTGGGACTATCTCCCGTGTGTCGTCAGCATAAGACATGGTTTCAAACACACAGTTTCTGATAATTGAGGCCAAGGGGGCCACATATATATTGAAGAAGGTAGGGCTCAAGATGGAACCTTGTGGGACCCCCTTAACCACCGCAGTGGTTTGTGACACTAAAGAGTCCAACTGGGCGCATTGTGTTCTGTAAGACAGATAACTCTGAATCCATTTAAAGGCCAGGCCTCTGACACCAATCGCTTGAAGCCTGTCCATCAGGATGCGGTGAGAGATGGTGTCAAAGGCTGCCGACAGATTGAGCAGCACTAACATGGCTCGGGTATCCATGTCCAATGGCATAATTAAAGTATCAGTGACCTCCAACAGTGCGGCTTCGGTGCTATAAGATGCACGGAAGCCTGACTGGGATATATCCAGTATTTTATTTTGTTCCAAATAGCAAGAAAGTTGCCGATTGAATAATGTCTCCATGATCTTTGAACAACAAGGAATAAGATAGATCGGCCTATACATTTATAAATCAGTGGGGTCTGCTAGTGCCTTTTTGAGCAGAGGCTTGATACGTGCATTTTTTTTATTTATGCGGAAAAGTGGCTGTGGCTAGCGAGATGTTGCATACTTCGGCAAGCACATCAGCTAAGACCAGGGTTAATTCCGACATAACAGCAGGCGGCACTGGGTGTAACGGGGAACACAATTTTACCTGGGTTAGTAAGGAGCCCACCTGCTCTCCAGTAATGTCGGGAAAGAATTCTAGGCTCGAGGGGCAGGGGTTTTCCTGAAGGGGGGCTCTATCAAAGTCTCCCTCTGCAGGCCCAAAGACGCGATAGATCACGTCGATCTTATTAGTAAAATGGCTCGCAAGGTCCTCGCATAGTTCCTGTGTGGGTGGCGGGAGCGGATTATTCGCCCTCAGGTTCATGAACTCCTTCTGAATAACAAAAAGTTCCAGAGAGGAGTTCTTTCTTTGCTTCCATTATACGAGAACCTAGATAGGCTCTCCTGGCTGAATTACAACTATTTAGGTAGGCTCTATGAGCCTCTCGATTGATGACAACCTAACTTACATCATTGATGATATCACTGATGACATTATACAACGAATATGGCAGTTTACTAAATGATTTTCAAACTGCAAGGTATTCAGCACTGTAAACTTAGACCCAATTTTCCATAACATCTACAGTACTTGTGGGCCTAAGCTTTCGCAACACACAGAACAAGCAGACCATGAAGCATAGCTGTGAAATCACCCATATTAAGTGGATATTATACTCTTGTTTCACTGATCTTGAGGTGTATAAGAAAAGTAATGGTTCTGTAGACATCAATGACATGAGTAGTTTATTAAACCTTAAATAGCATTTATTTATCTTAATGAGATGTGCCTGCTAAATACCTCATTTGACATAGAATTTTCACTAAAATTTTTGAGACACCTTTCCTATTTGAACCATGTCACTGGCTTCACTTCTATACATTAGCCAATTATAAGGCATGCACTACCAGGCTCTATGAACAACCCTCCATAGTATGTGAAAATACCTAGGGGCAGATTTATTATGACTGGCGCATCCCCAGGGATGCGCCAGTCATCCTGCGCCGCTGCTCCGCCACCCATGGTGCGCCGCATTTACAATGCGGCGCACCATGGGGCAAAAACGGCACAGATGCGTGACGCATCTGTGCCGAAAAGGTGGCGCATTGCTGGAGCTGCGTCGCAAGCCCGACGCAGCTCCAGCAAGGCTCGGGGGTGCCCCATCTCCACAATGCTGCGTCAAGACCTACGCCTGCTTCAAGCAGGCGCAGGCTTTTGACGCAGCATTGTCCTGAAAGTGACTGAGTGAAATCTTATAGATTTCACTCAGCCACTTTTGCGAGGCGCACCTGCCCCGGAATGCTCACCCTGCGCCGGAACGCCTCCTGATGGCGCAGGGCTTTAAGACGTGACGCATCTCCTAGATGCGTCACGTTGTAAATAGGGCGCATTGTTTGCGCCGCCGTTGCGTCAAATAAAGTGACGCACTGGCGGCGCAAGGCCTTCATAAATCTGCCCCCTAATACATAGTCCTAAAATGAGCAGAATGATTACACCACTTTAATAAAGCTTACAATCAAACTGCGATTGGAACTGTCTGTAAGCGATCTAGCCATACATTATACATTTTAAAACAATGTATATCTCAACATTTTCAGGTAACTTTCGGAAATAAATATCTACACTTTATACACCTCCAGTCTTCTACAGGATTTTTTTTTATTGTAAAGCAAGGCTTTAGTTTTTCTCAAACAGTTTTAGAAACAGGCCCTTGAATGAAGGCTCATACTATTTGTAATCAGGCACAGTCGACACAGGTAAGAGCGGTGGGGTGGGGTGGGAGGGGAAGTCGACAGACGAGGGGATAGGTAAAATTAAATGAAAAAAGAATTAAAACAACTTAGCTTGTGCTCGTCGCATCACCGACTTGGTGATTAACCCCCCCACACCACCCCCCCCCCCCCCCCGCCGCTCTTACCTGTGCCTGCCGCGCATGTTTGTAATGTACGACTGCAACTTAGACCAGTTATACTCAGTCTTTCTACCTTCCTTTAATAAAGTACAGCTTGTACTTAAAACTTCACTGGTAAAGAGTGCAAAACATAACTTTAACTATACTGCTTAGGACAACACCTAACTATAATGTCTCTTTAACCATCGTCTTTTTTCAGAGAAGACGTCACTCACAGCAATGTGGATGTGAAGAAATGTATTAATTATTCATACAGGTGCAAACAAAAAACAATGAGTTTTGGCAGGAAAAGCCTTCTAGTGGGTCAATACAAACCAGAGTGGACTCGTTTTAAAACCACCATCACGACAGTCATGAAAATATTAAACAACTAGACTGCCCCTCTACTTCTTCAATTATTGGCCCCCCACGGCCACCTATTCATGACTGAAACAAACCCACAACTCCATCCAAGACTATGCAAGTTTTTCCAATTTTTTTTTTACATTTCATTGCGTTACAATAATACAAATCAATACCTATTTCAAAATTCATTTAAATGAAAACCAATCATAACTCTAATTTTAATTCAGTTATTTATTCAAATTAGTCATCCCATCCACCTCAATTTTCAATCATTTGTAATTGTAATTTGTAAATGCATTTATATAGCGCATAAATCACCCGAAGGTCTCAGAGCGCTTGCAGATCCTCACAAAACAGGGACAGTGGTCGAATAATTTAGAAAAGCCAGGGGCCTCGTTTATGAGACCTTGCGTCACTTTTACGCCGCCCGTGTGTCACTTTTTGTGACGTACCAGTGGCGTAAAAAATGTGCCTTGTTGCGCCATATTTACAAAGTGACGCATCTAGGTAGATGCGTCACTTTGTAAACCCCTGCGCCGCATTATACATGCGCCAGGTATATTGTATGCAAGGTGGGCGTATTGAGGCAAGGAAGGGTCGTAGAAGTGACGCAGTGAAATCTATGAGATTTCACTGCATCACTTTTAGGACGCCGTTGCGTCAAAATCTTGCGCCTGCCTCACAGCAGGCGTAAGACTGACGCAGGTCCTTTCACATGGGGCTTGTCCCGTGTGAAAGGACGCATTGCTGGAGTTGCGTCACTTTTGTGACACACTCCAGCAATGCGTCACTTTTGCGCTTACGGATACGTCAGAAATACTGACGTATCTGTAACTCCTTGCGACATGATGTGTCATACATTAAATATGACGCATCAGGAATGTCGCAAGGAGTGCGCACTGAGAAGTGACGCACCGCTGCTTTCACGCAGCAATGCGTCATTTCTCATAAATGAGGCCCCAGATTTTTAGGTTTCTTCTGAATCTCAGATGGTTAGATTCTGTCCTGATATGTAGGGGCAGGGCGTTCCAAGTTTCAGGGGCTGTTTTGGAGCAGGCCATGTCGCCGTTTCTAACTGTGCGGACTTTGGGAGTAGTAAGAAGCAGCTGGCTGGAGGATCTGAGAGTTCTAACCGAGCTGTGGAATTTAACCTTTTTTTCTAATCATTCAAGAGACATCTCTAACCATTCTATGCCATCACTCTCAAAATATCCCAATTGTGAGATCTATGAACAACAAATGGGGTCATCACTTACGAATACTCATCTTTTGACAATCAATTTCTTCGACAGAGCCTCGCTGGCTCCATCAATGGAATATATGCTCCTAAGACCGACTAAGTAGGGATCTTCAGAGGAAGAACATTGTACTGCGCACCCTCTTCAGGGTGAATGGTGTAATGTATTTTTACCCTTTGTGTCACCTTCAGGAAATACCTGTTGTGGGGGACAGGAAAACACAATATTGTTCTTAGCTATTTGTTTTTCAGAACCAAGCTGCTGCCTTGGAAGTTTGTTTCTGAAGAAAAAAAAAACATTGAACAGTTTAATGTAAGGCTGGCAAAATTGAAGGTGGCCATTCACCAAACTTTTTGTATATTGAAATGAACCAATGAGATCGCAATTCCTTTTAATTTACAGAGTTGATCGCGTGGCAAGAGAATATCTCTAAATTTCTCAGACAGTATTCTGTAAGGGTGGTGGAGGAAATGTCCTCCCCCAAACTGATGGAACATACTCTGTTTGTTAAGCCATAACTCTGTCCCATAGAAGCACACCTAAACAGACTCCATGGATGCAAATCTACATTGCATATATATGAGCCTGTAGGTGCTTAGATTAATACATTTGTAAGTCTCTTCATGCCGTGTTCTCTGCAACATGTAATTACAGGGGCAATTATGTTCTCTTAAAAAGGGAAATGTTGTCTCTCCAACCAGCAGTCAAGATACCAGGGACAATGGATCACCTATAGCTGAATATTCCAGAAAAAGCCAGGACAGTGTTTTCCCCCATTATAGCAAATTCACACCTTCACTAGGTACAGCACATTAGTGAAAGGGAGACTGGCTGTTTGAAGCCACCAGTCTGCCTTTCACTGCTGGTGGCCCCCTTCCAAGGAAAGAGAAGGGATCCCCACAGGTAGGTGCAATACATGACTGCACCCAACTCTGGTTGGTTACTTAGGTTGTGGTCCCAGGGTCCGCTTGTAACTCCACCCGAAGTAAAACTCCGGGGCCATTCCGAATGTGCACCAGCTAATATATGGTGCATAATCAGTACTCCCAAAAGGTTTCTTGCCTCTGCGTCTGTATCTCTAATCCAGTACAGGAGCAAAAAGGCAAAGTGTTCCTTCATTTACATGTAGGCATCTTCGGTTCCTTCTGTAATACTAAAATACCACAGAGGTGCAGAAAAGGGGTGCAAAAACCCATGTGCCATATAATACGGCCCCAGGTCAGCAACAGAAAGTGGGTCTCACCCAAGCCTCTTTGACTCTCTATGTAGATGTAGGTGAGCAGTGAAGATAAACTCATAAGAGGTGTAGCAGGCAAACTGAGGTACAGTGCAATGCAGTTATTAAAATCTCAGAAGAGTATAAATGTCTAGCCAAGGATTTGTGTTACACAAAACTTTTGATAATCTCTCATGTATGCCAAACATAGTTACAACATGGACAGCCAAGAGATTGATACTAAACAAAATACAATACACAAATACATCACTATACTTATGTAATAAATAACCCTGGGCGGAACACTATGCTATGCTCGCGGAGTGTGCGCAGTTTGCGCAACTGCGCGCTACGCAAATTGCATGTAGCACAGTGCAAAAATGTGCAGCGTAGCGGGCATTTTTTGCTCGCTCGCGGTCCTCAACGTCAAGATGGCGACCGCGAGTGAGCAAAACACGATCCCAGTGAGACTTTTTCCCCATTCGCGATCAGCAACATCAAGTTGCCAATTGCAAGCGTGGAAACTAAACCTTCCGACGAGATTCTCAACGCGGGGAGGTCAGGTTTCTCATTGCGAGTGGTCGTGTCTGCTCGCGGCCGCTCGCAATGTGAAACTACCAGTCGGCGTTGAAAAAGCTGCAGCTCGAGTACAAATCTACTCAAGCAGTAGAAAACGACCGCTTGCACTGTGCAAGATGCCGTGTGCAATGATTGCACAGTGCGGACAAGCATCTGGCACTGTGCAATCAGTGCGAACAGCATTTTCCCTACCGCACTACGCAGTTCACTTAGCTTGCGTAGTGCGAAGTGCATTTCACGTAGCTACGAGTAGCAATACTGCATGAACTACGCCCAGGGTTAATAATAAACCAGTAACCTTACATTGAGAAAGGTAATCTCACGTGGGTACGGACAAGATGTTAATTTTTTTCTACAGGGCTAAAACTAGGAACATGAGTCTACCTAATATTGTCAGTGCTCGAATGTTCAGAAATCTTTAATGTTTGTAGAAAGGGGATCACACCAGGTGCATGAAAACGTAGAACTAACACAAAGTAGCACTGTAAGAAATTGGATTAGTTGAGGGGGGTAAACCCTTCTCAAGCAATAACCACAATCCTTGTCAAGGTGAACCAAAAGAGTCACATAATTAACCTGTGCTTAAACCTCTCGTGACTAGGCATAAAAGCAGTCAGGCTTAGCTTAGAGGCAAAGTGTAAAGTATTTATGTAGCACACAAACAGTAATATAGTGAAAAAACAGCACAAGAAAAATCCCACACCAATTTAGAAAAATAGAGGAAAATTGAATAAATTATTTTAACTCAAACAACAACAGTATAATCAGTAGAACCGGAGATATGCAAATCTTTCGATTAAAGTAGGTATAGCGACTAAGAGCTTAAAGAGCCACTCAGGGTCATCTGGTTCTTGCTAGACTGTGATGGAGAGTGGGTCGGATTCAGGGACCAGTTTAGTCCAGCTGAAAAGTTACCTTCTCAAAGTTCACGGTGAATGGAGCAACGAGAAGCAGAATGAGGGGTGCGGATGGCCATCGTTGAAGCGCAAAAAGCAGTCCTTGCATCGCCGATGGATATCGTTATAGCATAGAGAACCTGTTGGGCGTCATGGAAAGTTTTTGCTGGAGCTTGACATTAATAGATCACCGAGGGATGTCGATCCTGTAGCACAAAATGCAGAACTTGTGTTGCCATTTGCTTGTGGTTGCTGTAGCAGGGAGAGCTGGGTTCACAGGAGGTTTACTTTGACAGTCTGTGCAGGCAACAACATCTCAGCAGGAACAGACAAAAGAGCAAAAAAATTCAGGATTTCTCCTTTGTGTCCAGAGGAGTGTACAGTGATGGACACCAAGGGCACACACCCTGAGGAGGTACATTTTGGGGATAAGAGATTCCAGACACGACTCAGGCAGGTCCAGTTGCAGGTCCAGACAGGTCTAGTTGCAGCAGGTCCACTGGGCAGATATAGGGAGTCCTCTGGAACATGTAGTGTCCCCTGTAGCTCAGACAGTAGGTCAGCCAAATGACCCTTGGAGTCTCTCAGGTTAGCCTGGGATTAAGGGAGCAGAGTCTTCCTTTCCAGATAGTAGGGGAGGCCTCAATCAGAAAAGCAGTCCTCTGACATAAGGGCAGTCCTTCATCTGTAGTATCCTCAGGTCCAGGAAATACTAAAGAGTTGGTTTTATGGTCTAATATTTATACCTGGTGCCAGCTTTAAAGTGGGAGTAGCTACTAGACTATCCCCACATCTGGTTCAGGAATTTCCTTTGTTCCTGTGCCCTGGCTCCAAAAGGTCTGGGGTGGCAATAGACTAGTGTAAAAATCTTCGTGAGAGTGCTGAGGCAGCTCCTTTGAAGTGCAAGTGTGGTAGATGACAGCTCTGCCGCCACCCATCCTGTCTGGATGAGCCATGCAGTCCATACCTAAGCCTCCTTTGTGATACTATCTGTGAGGAATACACAAAGACCAGCTGCCAGCCACACATAGTCACATGACCCAGGATACAGGTTGCAGGCACCAATTGCTTAGGACAAGAAAATGCCAATTTTCTAAAAATGTCATTTCCAGAATAGTAACTTAAAATTGACTTTACCATTAAAGAAGGGTTTAAATTACAAATCAATAGAAACCAAACTTGACATTCCTACCTGTTCCCAATTAAACCTTGGCACTTATTAAATGTAAACAGGCAACCCTATGTTATCCTATGGGAGAAGGAGGGCTTTCAAGAGTGAAAAACGAATTTAAGAGATGTGTTTAATACCAGGGCACGTAAAACCTAAAAGTACCCGTCCCACTTTTTAAATACACTGCACCCTCCCCAATGGGTTGTTTAGGGCCTATCCTAGGGCTAACTTATATGTATTAAAAAGTAAGGTTTAGGAATGTTCATTCTGCTAGCTCGAAATGGCAGTTTAAAACTGCACATGTGGGAGAGGGGGGCATATCCAAGATGGTGCCCTAGTAGCTGTGCCTTCCCGGAGCTCTCCCGCAGACTTTTGCAGAGATGCTGGTTTGGGCGCACTCAGAGTATTGTCGCAGCACTAAATGGTGGGGGAGACATCCTAAACACATCAGGCAGTGGCGCTGGGTGGCGGCCATGGCCACAAGTGGCCATAACTGCAGCTCAGGGCCTGGACAGTGACGGCGCTGAGGCGTCCTAAGTGGTGCCACCACGGTGCCCTAAATCAAGCGTCCCTAACTTTAAGAGCCGGGGCATCCTCTATTTAGGCTGCTGAGCACCTGCTCCCCAGACGAGAAGCGGCAAGGCCCTCAGTAGTCTACTAGATGTGAGTGGCCAACAGGTGGGACAGTGCTCCTGGGTCAACATCGATCCCCGGTAGTGGCAGCTGGCGGTGTGCTGGATTGGGCCCTTTCAGATAGGTGCCCCCGAAAGTAACTCATCAGTTGGCAGCAGTGGGGGTGTGCTAGCAACATGACCACGGGATGGGTGGCCCTACAATGCGACAAGGTATGATGAGGCCTAAAATGGCATCCATTGTGGGGCATTGTTGCCTGTACCCTTGTGGAGGTGACCAGTGGTGCTCCTGATCGCTCAGCAAGAAGCCCACCTCAAAGTGGACGGCAGTGGAGAACCCACGTGTCTTGCCCCTACAGGATCCTGGTGACCAGGCAAGCAGAGTGTGGGGCCCTGGCTGTGGCACATGATGACAAGCACAACCTCACTGACATGAGAGCTTGGGGTGCAAGACAGCCCTATAGATGATGTGACCCTGGGGCACTTGCTGTTGGCCAGTTGAGGTGGGTGAATCTGATGCAGAGCTTTTCCACTGTGAGCACTATGAAAGCACTTGCCAGATTGATTGCCAAAACATGGCCCTGGAACCCATGCCTTTCTGGAAACCCTGTTCTGTACACTATGAGACAACATAGCAGCTCTTAAGCAGGAAATGGCGGCTGAATTCAGGGACATCAAGAGAGATCTTAGAGATCTGGGCCCCAGAGTGACCACTTTGGAGGAAACCAATGACACGACAGAGGAGAAAGTTAATGACCATTGATGTGAGCTGCTGGAGCCGCGTGACAAGAATGAAGAGTTGCAATATCACCTGGAGAATCTTGAAAACAGATTGTGCAGATCCAACATTAGAAATAAAGATGTCCATCTTCAGACGAATTCCGGGAAACTGGAAGAATATGTCACTCGCCTATTTAGACATGTCGCACCAGATCTTTCAGACGGTAACTAGACATAATATCGACTCCACAATATCGAATGGACAAAATAGCGAGTTAAAAATATCGACAATAATAAAATATCGATAAAAAAAATATCGTTGGGAAAAATATCGATTAAAATAATGATAAAAAAATATCGAGTACAAAAATATCGACTCAAAAAAATCGACAAGACAAAATATCGATAAATAGTCAAAGTAAAAAATATCGATAATATGTAGAAAAAAGGTAAAAAAAAAAAGAAAATTTATTAATAGTAATATAAATTGTAGTTAATGTTTAGGAGCGGGATGTTGGGTTAATAGGGGATAAGGGTGGGGAGTAATTTAAAATAATTAATTAATTAATATATGTTTGTAAATAATTTTAATTATTAATTAATTGGTAAATAATTAATAATAATTAGTTAATTAATTAATATAATTTTGTACATATTTTTTATTAGTAATTAATTGGTAATTAATTAATATTAATTAGTTAATTACATTAGAGTAATTTTTATATATATAATATTTTGTTATTGTTAATTAATTAATCGGGGAAAAATAATAGTAATTATTACATTAAATTAATTACAGCTAATGTGCTAATATATTAACTTCTTTGTTATTGTTATAAACTGTAGTTAATGTTTAGGAGCGGGATGTTGGGTTAATAGGGGATAAGGGTGGGGAGTAATGTAAAATAATTAATTAATTAATATATGTTTGTAAATATTTTAAATTATAAATTAATTGGTAAATAATTAATATTAATTAGTTAATTAATTAATATAATTGTGTACGTATTTTTTATGAGTAATTAATTGGTAATTAATTAATATTAATGAGTTAATTACATTAATTAGAGTAATTATTTTATATATAATATTTTGTTATTGTTAATTAATTAATTGGGAAAAATCATAATAATTATTACATTAAATTAATTATAGCTAATGTGCTAATATATTAACTTCTTTGTTATTGTTAATTAATAATTAATTGGTAATTAAATAATATTAATTATTTTTGGGTAAAGGAGTATTTTTAGGGTTCAGGGTCAGTTTTGGGTTTTTGGGTAAAGGGGTATTTCTAGTGTTTAGGGTCAGTTTTCAGTCTTTAGGTAAAGGGGTATTTTTAGGGTTCTGGGTCAGTTTTGGGTTTTTAGGTAAAGGGGTATTTTTTAGGGTTCAGGGTCAGTTTTAAGTTCTTGGGTAAAGGGGTATCTATAGGGTTCAGGGTCAGTTTTCAGTTCTTGGGTAAAGGGGTATATTTTTGGGTTCAGGGTCAGTTTTCAGTTTTTGGGTAAAGGGGTATTTTTAGGGTTCAGGGTCAGTTGTCAGTTTTTGGGTAAAGGGGTATTTTTTGGGTTCAGGGTCAGTTTTGGGTTTTTGGGTAAAGGGGTATTTTTTAAGGTTCAGGGTCAGTTTTAAGTTCTTGGGTAAAGGGGTATTTTTAGGCTTCAGGGTCAGTTTTCTGTTCGTGGGTAAAGGGGTATATTTTTGGGTTCAGGGTCAGTTTTCAGTTTTTGGGTAAAGGGGTATTTTTAGGGTTCTGGGTCAGTTTTCAGTTCTTGGGTAAAGGGGTATATTTTTGGGTTCAGGGTCAGTTTTCAGTTTTTGGGTAAAGGGGTATTTTTAGGGTTCAGGGTCAGTTTTCAGTTTTCGGGTAAAGGGGTATTTTTTGGGTTCAGGGTCAGTTTTGGGTTTTTGGGTAAAGGGGTATTTTTTAAGGTTCAGGGTCAGTTTTAAGTTCTTGGGTAAAGGGGTATTTTTAGGCTTCAGGGTCAGTTTTCTGTTCGTGGGTAAAGGGGTATATTTTTGGGTTCAGGGTCAGTTTTCAGTTTTTGGGTAAAGGGGTATTTTTAGGGTTCTGGGTCAGTTTTCAGTTCTTGGGTAAAGGGGTATTTTTTGGGTTCAGGGTCAGTTTTCAGTTTTTGGGTAAAGGGGTATATTTAGGGTCAGTTTTGTGTTTTTGGGTAAAGGGGTATTTTTAGGGTTCAGGGTCAGTTTTGGGTTTTTGGATAAAGGGGTATTTTTAGGGTTCAGGGTCAGTTTTGGGTTTTTGGGGTACAGGGATATTTTTAGGGTTCAGGGTCAGTATTGGGTTTTTGGGGTACAGGCGTACAGGGTAAATATAAAAATCAGTGTCCAGCACATTTGCATATAATTGTACATTACCGTGTTATTATATTACAAAATAATGCAAAATGGATGTTTTCTCAAAACTTTATTAAAATTTTTAATTTTTTTTATGTGTACTACAATACAATCACAATAAAAAAAACATAACATATTTTTGAAATGTAGTATTTGCAGAATAACACATTATCATTTATGTACATGTTGTAAATTATCACACAAAATTATTTAACAACATTTTTTCTGTAAATAAACATATTTATCATCATTAACTTTGAGTAACAAGTATTTATATTGAAATAAATAAAAAACCAGTTTTTTCCAGCTTCTTCCATTTATATTTAATAATGTTAATATTATATATTAATATTATTAAATATTTATTTTTTTAATTTACATTTTTATAAAGTAACATGACAATTATTATATTTGCTCAAGATATGGAAATACAAATTAAGACTTTTTTGGTACATATTTCAAACAATGTTGTTTTTAAATGAAACATATAAATATATTATGTTGTAAACTTTATAACTGTATAGGGGAAGAATATGTTTAATAATAATATCTGGTATTGGCAAAAGATTATTTATGCAATTATATACTTCTACAATACTTAGAAATTATTATAAAACATTTTGTAATAATGAATAAAAATAATACCTAATATATTTATTATTATTATTATTAATTTCTAAACATAATCATTTATCTCTTCTTTTCTGAAAAACATACATTCAGAGAAATAAAAATACATTTTTTCAGGGCATTGTTTATATATTAAATGGTTATATTTTTTTAATTAATAACAATAAATAAGTTATATTATTTATTATTATTAATTATTACCATAAACAATTATAATGTTTAGTTATAAACAAACACAAAGTTATTCAAATAAATGTACACAATAAGAAATGATTTACATATATTATTTCAAGTGTTACATAATTTTTTTAATATTATTAATATATAATAATTACTACATATTAATTAATATTAAATATATTTATATTTTTTAAACAGTTTAAATTATAATGAGTCTAGTGTATTAATTTGTAAAAATAACAATGTGTATGTATTATATTTTTTTACTATAACATTGTATTTTCTATGATACCTTTTCAAAAATGGTTTAAGGGGACTACTTTTTTACCGCGTAAGGTTATTGCGCTTCATTCAGGACTGGAGAAGCTCGCGGTTGGGAGTTGCTTCGCGTGGAGAGAGGTAAGGTTAATTTTACATACAATTTATAACTGAGTGGTAATGTTTGAGGGTATATTCGAACTGTGTATTGTTTTTGTGTGTATGTATGAATTGTTTATGTAGCGTTTAGGTGAAATGTCGTCGTTATAGATGCGTCGTGTATGTTTTAATTCTAGTGTTATTTTAAGTGTTAGGAAATGTCTTCTTACATGGTTAATGTTAATTGTGAGTGTATTTACAAATCTTATGGGCTATTTGTGGGTGGGTTTCGTTATGTATGTTTTTTTACAGGTTCCGGTTCCTCGCATGAAAACTACATGGAAGGAAGCGTGTTTTTTTCCGGAGAAACTAATGTATGACTTATTATGGTTATATTTTGGCATGTATCTCCTATTTTTCGTGTTTGCCAGGAGCGGATTTTACATTTTTTAAACATTTTTCGGGTTTTTGGAGGGTTTCGTATTGGATTGATACATTGATATGCGTGACCGTTTTTTAAAAGTTGTGTGTATATCACTTTAAATACTAAAGTGTCCACACTACTGTTTTCGGGATTTCCAGGAGCGTTTATTTCATTTTTACATAATTTTTGGGTTTTTGAGGGTTTCCCATATTGGAATTGTCCTACATTGCAATGGATTGTATGGATTGTATTTTGCTTTATTACGTCTTTTTCATCTACAAAAATTGTAAATATTTAAAGTACTTTTTTTATTGGTTGGGAAATGTCGATCTTTATGTAATGTGTATGTGTGATGTAATTATAAATATTGCATATTTGTTCTGAAATAATGTCCCAAATTTTGATAAGTTTCTTAAACAAATATGTATTATTTATAGTTGTTTAGAAATGTTTATGATTTTTATATTTACCATTATTGTAAGAAGACATTAGTATATTTTGGAGACATTTTTATAGTAGGCTTTTAGGTATTATTGACAGGTATTCTAATCCTCTAGTTGTAGGATATAGTGTGACTTGACTTTGCAGTAGTCGGAACATTTGTTTAGTTTGTTTTGTTAGTTTTGGACCAATTTGGGTCACAGATTGTTCCATTCTTAGTTCTTGATAGCTTTGTTCTTTTTTCAAAGCTTCTAGTAGGTTATGGAATGTGGGTTTGGCTCTGCTTGTGGTAGCTTGGAAAGCATTATGCCACCCTTCTACACTGTTGTTTGTTTTAGCCTCTTGGTTTAAAGTACTAAGATAGACATTCCACCAAGGGATTTGGAATTTGGGTTGGCGTCGATGTCCAGATCTGTGCAACCTTCCCACCCAAGTATCTTCGAAATAGTCCAGTAATGGGGTTAGTTTATCTTCATTCCTCTTGTAATATGTGCTGTCAATTAATAAATTATAGTGTTCCGCTACATCGGTAACAGGAACGTAGGCCAGTGCTATCAATTTTTTAATTTCATAGGCAAAGGTGCTATCTGTTGAGTATAGAATACTTAAAGTTGATTTTTGGAGATGTCTCCATATGCTCTGATTGAAATGATAGTAGCAACCCTGGATTGCTGTGTGGGGAAATGTTTTCAAAATGCTATTAATCATAGCTAATTCGAAATCTATAATTATTTTTTGTGGAAAATAATTATTGATTTCATTTTTAAGAACATTTAATATTTCTGTATAAGTGTTTTGCTGTTTGTTAGGTAGCAAACAGTAAATGAAAGGGATGTTATAGTTATGTTATAAACTGTTGATTGAAATAAAGTTGATAAAAAGGTTTTGGGCATGGTTTAAATGTTCCCTCCATCATCCATTGGGGACACTGTTGGATTTTTCTTAAATTACTTGCAGTTGCAAACATTATGATTCTGTTTGTACTGCTTTCATTGTCAAAAAGGATAAATTTGTCTTTATTGTGTGTGATGCACATTTCTGGTGAAATAATAATTTCCTCAAAAGTAGTAGGGTTGGGTTGGGTTGTGGTAGTGAGTCTTTTAGTGTATGCAATTGTGCGTTTAAGGGAGTCAATAGAGGGTAGTTGACCTGAAGCATGGGCTGGGACTTTTAACAGTTTTTCTTTAAGGATTTGTGTTGTTGGTTTATCACTTTGTGTGCTAGCAGTTTTTATACTTTCTAAAGCATCTCTTATTTCAATTTCTGTGACATTGGGGGGATGATTGTGTTCCCTGGTAAATAACACATTACTTTCCTCAGTAGTAGCCCTTCCATAACATTTGTTTGAGTAATATTTGGTACATTTCCAGAAAACTTTTCTACCACTTTGTCTTTCCTGATTATAAACATAACCCATATAACATAACAGTAATTTATTTTTCTGTGACATAACAAATTCTGCACCTTCTGTCATTTTGTTTTACTTGTTCTAGGAAAGAGTAGAAAGAAACAAAATCAAAAAACATATATTTCACTTTGTGGTGCAAACATAATTAAGGATGTATTTATACTTACAGTTACTAAAAGTAGTAATCACAAATGCAGAACTCTATTTTGAAGGATTTTCTTGTATGTATTTCTTTATTTACTGTTGGTATGAAAATATAGAAATGCTAAGTTAATGTTTACACATAACAAACGTTTTTCCTAGGAAAAAGCAGTTTTCTATTTTGCTTAGTAGTACATTTGATGTAAACATTACAAATACTTATTTGTTTAAATAGTTGAGTTGTAGTATTTGGTGGAGTACATCAAGGTAGTAAAGTTCAGATCTGTAGAGAAGATAGAATAAATAAATGTAAAATATTATAAATAATATTTGGAACCGTTGGGAAATTGGAAATATTTAAAAGTATACTAACTTCTAAATAAGTAGTTTTGTTTGCTGTAGGTAGAATAGATGTATGATGTATTCAGAATATCTGTAGAGGAAATATAAAATAAATAACATGGTGTTAAGAACATAGTTTTCGTTTTTTTCGGAAGTTTTAGACAAATTACAAGTATACTTACATTTTTTACAAGGGTAGTCTTGTCTTTTGGTATAGTTGATGTTGGATGTTTTTATTGGATCTGTAGGGAAGATGTAATATGCAAGATATGTTGTTTAGGAAATAGCATTTTTAATATTGGGTGTTTACTAACAAAAACATATATACTTACATGTTTAATTAGTGTAGTTTTATACATTTGTAGTTTTGAAATAGGAAAATCTCAGATTATCTGTGAATAAAATGTTTAAAATAAAGAATGAATCTTGTGAAATAGTGTTTAAAAACAGCAGTTGGTGTATAACAGAGCATTAATATATACTTACTATATGATTTTCCAGGTGAAGAAATAGGAGCATGTATTAGGAATTTATTTGGAGTAGTTTCTATCAGAAATGTAGGAGGAGATAAAAATTAAATAAGTGCAAGAGTTAGGAGATATATGTAAAATAGTAGACTACTAATTTAGATTTCTAAATAATGCACTGTAACTTACTTGAATAATTAGCTAGTGAGCTGGATCTTTAAAGATGTTTGTTCAGGAACAAAATCTTCAGTGTGTTGGCATCTTCTTTCTATAGAGTTAGCAGCAACAGATGGCAGAATGCTTGTATCCCTTTTATAGTATGTGTATTTTGTGTGCTTTGATTTGATTGGTTGTAGGATGAAATGAAGCATTGTATAGGCTAGTTTGAATTTTATTTTTGTTAATTGGTGTGTTTGTTGATGTGAGAATGGTGGTATGTGGTGATTTCCGCATTAAAGCAGGTTAGTTGTTAAATAAAATAGATGTGTAAGTGGAAAAAAATAATGAAAATGTTAGTTAAATGTAAAGAATATTTTTCAAATGATAGAACGCATTTAATAGAATGTATAGCAAATGTAGATAAATAGGAATGTTATTAAAGTAACAGGTATTATATGTAAAAAAAAATTGTATAGAGCAATGACTTTTATTGACGATTAATATGGTCTTTTAGACATGAAAGGGTACAAAAAAGAACTCGATATTTTATTTGAAACGATATTTTTGTACTCTATATTTTAGTAGTCGATATTTTTGTAGTGTTAGGGGTAATTTCATGAAAAAGGATATATTTGTAGTCGATATTTATTAAGGCAATATTTATTTACTCGATATTCTAAAGAGTCGATATTTTAGAGTCGATATTTTTGTAGTTGGTGTAAAAAGTATACAAAGTCGATATTTTTGTCGTCGATAATTTTTCAACGATATTTTAGCAAGTCGATAATGTGACCGTCGATAATATTTCAGTGATCCCTTTCAGACAAAGACATTGTACTAGATCGCACCCACAAAGCAGGTCCACCAGCCAAGTCTCCTGGCATTCCTCAAGATATCCGGACTTACCTACATCATTACTGAAAAAAAAACATCACGTCAGCGGTACACAACTGGAACGCAATCACATTTCAAGGAGCAAAATTGTGGTTGTTCCAAGACATGTCAGCTACCACATTGTAACAAAGCAGGGCACTCCAACCAGTTACTGTGTTTCTGTAGGAGAAGGGGATCCGGTATACGTGGGGCTATCCCTTCAAGCTAATTTTTGCATGGAACAATGAAACACACATGAAACCCACCTTGGTAGAAGCATGCTCAGTACTGGGCATAGAGGACTCGCAGAAAGACTACTAGCTCCTTGAAGTCACAAGGCCCATCCAACTCATCAGACACGTCACAGCAAACCCCACGGTTGGGGAAAAGACATACTGGCAATCTTACCAAAACGTAAAGCCACAAGGAGAGAACAGCCTTGCTGTGCCAGCTCCACCATTGGGGCACATCATCGGACACTGAGAACAATTAAAACCCCAATGACATAACTCTTCTCACTAAACTTAGCGCTCGGTTAAACCACTGATGCCACTAGGATCAACCTATTGCTTAGTCAAGAATCTCCGACTGCACTACCCTCCCATCTTTGATGATCTTTCACGAAGGGTGGCGGAGCTCCCCTCTCATTCCAGCTACACAAACACAAGGAGATGATGGATGGAATGCTGAAACTTGTCCGACACTCAACCCCAGTCACAGATCTAGGTTGAATCCATCATCGTTCTTTAGGTCACTTCGTCACCCCAGTTCAAACCCAGCCATTTGAAAATCAGTCTTGAGCCTGTGCCTCATGGGAACAGTCCAGCCTGAACACCCAACCCAATTCTTCCCTTGACCGGAAACAAGAATCCTGGGACCGCTTTCGGGGTAACACCCCTCTCATCAGCCAGACTAGCTTGAATCCAGTGGCAAAGGGAGCAAGGGACCCATGTCTGGACATACCCTGCCAACTAAGGGGGAACAAAGCAAACACAAGGAGATGACGGAAGGAACACTGAAACTTTTCAGACACTCACCTCCAGTCACAGATCTGGGTTAAATCCATCATTGTTCTTTAGCTCACTTCGCCATCCCAATTGTGTGTCTTTTGCTTCCTCGCCCTAAGTATACCGGATATGCCCAGACGTGGTCGGGGCTCACTGTGCCACTGGATTCAAGCTATGCTGGCTGATGAGGAGTGAAACCCCAAAACCAGTCCTAAGGTGATTGTTTCTGGTCCAGGGAGGACCTGGCTTGGCAGTTCGGGCTGAACTGTTCCCATGAGGCACACGGTCAAGACTTATTTGCTTATAGCCAGGTCTAAACTGGGGTGGCATGCTGAGCAAAAAAATGATGTATTTAACCCAGATCTCTTGATTGGTGGTGAATGTTTTGATTTGTTCTGCATTCCGTCCATTAATTGTGTGTCTTTTGCTGCCTCGCCCTAAGTGCACCTGATATGTCCAGACATGGGTCCCGCGCCCACTGTCCCACTGGATTCAAGCTATCTTGGCTGATGAGGGGTGAAACCCCAAAACCGGTCCTAGAATGCTTATTTCCGGTCCAGGGAGGACCTGGCTTGGCAGTTCGGGCTGGACTGTTCCCATGAGGCACAGGGTCAAGACTGATTTGCATATGGCCAGGTCTAAACTGGGGTGGCACGGTGAGGAAAAGAATGATGGATTTAACCCAGATGGCTTGACTGGGGATGAATGTTTTGATTTGTTCTGCATTCCATCCACCAATTATGTGTCTTTTGCTTTCTCGCCCTAAGTGCACCGGATATGCCCAGACGTGGGTCCCGGGATCACTGTGACACTGGATTTAAGCTATCTTGGCTGATGAGGGGTGAAACCCTGAAACCGGTCCTAAGATGCTTATTTCCAGTCCACACACCTCCAAACATGGTTAGCATATTCAGCTTGAAGGCTCCAGTAAAGCATTATGCACTACTTTCCATGTTAGGGGACTCCAATTGTAACATCTAACTCATGCAAGAAACTCACTTCTTGAAGACCACCTGGAACCACATGTGGTTCCACCAGTTTTACTGCCAATATTTCTCGTCTGGCCCAGGGAAGTGGGATGGGTTATGGTCCTCTTGGCCACGCACTGCCTGGGTCAGTAAAACATCCATATTTACGCTTGCAAACCTTTATGCTCCAAATCAGCCTCATTAAGCCTTCCTCCGGAATGCTGTTGGTCAGGTGATAGCAAGGGGTGGGCGGAATTTGCGTAATCGCGTTACGCAAACCTCCGCGAAACGGTAAAAAATCTCCGTGAACACGCAGAAATTTCACGAACACGCGGAAATGCTTGTTCGCTGTGCTTTTTTACTGTTTGCGATCGCTGTTTGCGTGCTCGGGGAGAAATATCTTGCAAACACGCATTTTGAGAACGCAAACAAGCAAAAAAATTTGTGAAGTTGCAGAAAGCAGATTTTTGGGCAATTTCGCATTCTCCACGGAACGCGAAATTACCCAAATTCCGCGAGCGGAACCGAATTTGACGCCCAGGCCTAGTTATAGCTACCTCTGATGAGGACATTCTTGTTGAGGTGCCTTCAGCTTGGTCCCAGATGCTCTCCTGGATCGCTAAGCTCAGAGAAGGGGTCAGACAGGAGCATTCACTCAGACAGGCCTTCAGTGGCTTGGTGACATCGCCTAGTGGATATGTGGCAATTGCGCCATCCGGAAGTGAAAGACTACACAAAGATCTCCATGGCCCACTAGAGGTACGCATGGATCGATTACCTTTTGACGTCTCCCTGTCTAACAGCATCCACCACGCTGGTTGACATTGGCATGGCCACCCTCTCTGACCATGCGCCTATTGCTATTACACTACACACTTCAGCCCACAGATCACACCCTGGCCCTTTTTGCAGGGTCATCCTTGAACTTTTTGCCTTCCTCCTGGATTTCTTCTGACCTGATGTTGACTGTTTGATGACTCTGGGCACTTTACCAGTGCAGATCAGTGCTAGAGTGCATATGCTCACTATTGTAAATTATTGTTATGTATTAGTGACTCCATGATTGGCTTATTTGGTTGACTTGTCAGACCCTTGTACAGTGCACTGCGTGTGCCCAGGGCTTGTAAATCAATTGCTGCTGCTGGGCTTGTAGCACTGATTGTGCCACCCACCGGAGCAGCTTGTTAAGTGTGTCTCAGGCCTGCAATTGCAGAGCCTGTGTGCAGTCTGGTACTGCCATGCTGAGTTGGCAAGTGTACCCACTTGCCAGTCCCCAAACCTTCCCTTTTCTACATATTAGACACTCCCAAGGTAGGCCCAAGGGCAGGGTACATTGTAGGTAAAAGGCAAGACATGCCCTGATGTGTGTGGTATGTCCTAATAGTGAATTACAGCCATTTTTGTTTTTCACTATTGCAAGACTACCTGCTCCCATAGGCCAGAATGGGCAGTTTGATTATAACACCGTATAATCCTAACTTACCCAGGGAACATGTTAGAAAAACGACTTTAGCATGCCTGAACTCAGAATGATAAAATACATATTTTAGTGAAGTTGGTTTTTAACATTCTGTGTTTGAAAATACCACTATTAGAAAGTAGGTATTTTCTTGCCTAACTATCCAAGCCTGCCTCTGCTAGGTTGTGTATTCCGTGTCTGGTTTTGAGTGACAGGGGCTGGGGGCTCCAGGAGACAGGGTGAGTCAGCACAGGGCTGACTACACCTATCTGCATGTAGAGTGGTGGGAGGAGTTGCACCTGGGCCTGAATAGGGCTGTGCCTGCCTTCCACAATGCTGGCTCCACCTCCTGTGGTGTGTCTGATGACCCTGGCCCACACTGTCAACTGAAAGAAGGAGTCCTGTAAACAAAGTGCTCCAGGACTGCACAGAACTGATTTGGACTAGGCACAGACACTCTCTGCCTTCAGAGACAAAGGATTTTGGTGTATAAAAAGGGGGACCCAGACCCCAGAACTTTATATCACTTCTGGGAATCAAGACAAACCTTTTCTGAGGAGAATAACCAGGAAGCTGAAGGAGGAGACTACCCCGTGCTGTGTGTTTGGGTGTTGGCTTCATTGCCAAATAAAGGAGAAGAGGACTGAGTGTGCTTTTCATCAACTTGAAGAAGAATCTCCAAGGGCTTGAACTTGAGCTTGCCTCCTGCCTGAAGTCTCAGGGTTACAAGACTTCACCAACCAGCTCCTCCCTGAATTCCCTTGCTGGAAATTGAAGTGGCTGCTGTTGTGCTGGGCCTTCTAAGAGGCTGCGTGTCGCTGGGAGCTGGAAGCGCAACTCACCGGTGAGAAGCGTGTTGCCGCCGCAACAGTTGCTGACACATCGCCAAGGAAGCGTGCCGCCGCTGTCACCATCGCATTGCCGAAGCTCGGGCGGATATTGCTGTCCAGCTGTGGGGCAACATTTACAGGGCTGTATTACATAGGTGCATGCATTAGATATGCCTCTGCTTCCCCCAGGTTAAGCGCTTCTGCTGAGTACAAGGTAAAATAGAAGTGTAACTTCTGGGCAATTTGCGCATCCTGATACACCCTATGGCCCTGTGACCCTCCGATTTCTGTTATTCTCTGTTTGAGCACCTGAATGCGCAGTCGATGGGCCAGGAGACACCCTGCCTTATTTTCACCTGCGCAATATTTTTGTTTAATGTGTAGAAGCACATATACTGCCTTATCCACATCTAGGGCCTTAAAGTGCTTTCTGACTATTGTGAGTTAGTGCTGCACTTTATGGGAAACTGACTGTTTGTGAGCCGCTTCTAATTAATTCCTTCACCTGTCCTTCTAGCCTGAGTTGTTTGTCTTTTCTGTCCCTGTTGAGTCATGCCGTTGATAGAGCGCGCAGGTCACCCGACTACAACTTTACCAATACTCACCTAGGCCCATAATTCAATTTTCACAGTTATTCTATCAGGTAACCCACCCTCTACTACCAGTCTATTTTATTCCACTAATTCCTATACCATTTATTTACCAATCCTTGTCACTGGTACCTATGACCACAATGGACCAGGGAGTTAGTTGTAAAGAAGGCAGTCAAATACCAAATAACTTTGCACTCATGTAATAACCACAGACTCTGGAAAGTTGTAAACTCTTTATCTAAATTTCATCAAAGGTCATAATCCAGAGATTAAAAGCTATCAAACTATCAATAACCAACATTAGAAACAGTGTATAGCTATGCAAAAGTAAAATATTATGCCGATCATTTAGCAATACAAAGGGAAGGTAAGAACAGGGAACATGCTATTGAAAATTAAAACAGAATTGCACAATTTGTCTAAGAGTAGGTAAAGAAATGGGACATACTACATATCACAGCTTCAGGAAATTGTTAAAGAGAGGGTAAGATAAAGGGACACAAAATGCTATCAGATAAACAATTTTAACATATGACCAAAGGGATGGTAAGAAATTGGAACACGCTATTTAATCAAATGACCAAACTTTTAGTATTTCTAAAGGGAGGGTTGGAAAGTGATCAAGAAACATATTCTATGCAATCATGAGAACATTTCAGCATAATCTATAGGAGGGTAAAAAGTGGAACATGCTAATTAAACAAATAATGATTTTGTTCATTCAAAAGGGGAGGGTAAGAAAAAGGAACATATATGATCAAAGCTTTTATCGATTTAGAGAGGGTAAAGAAAAGGACGCAAAGTATAATGACAATTACCCACACAGATATATATTTACCTAGATTGGCGGGAAGACCAACCCTGGCCACAGGTCAGTTAAAGACAGAAACCCCGAAAGTTGCAGTTGCCAGTAGGCAAGCAGGTGCAGATCAGAATCAGGACAGGATAAACCAGATTTGGATAAGGACCAGACCACCAAAGGTTAAGACCAGCACCCGCAGTTCAGTTGCAACGCCTGCGCTACTCCCTCTCTGCAGCTAACAGTCAGAACCCTGATTGGGTTACCGATTTCACCAACAAAGTGCTCTGCCAGCACTTCAGCTTCCCGGACCCCGATTGGGTCAGCAAAACCTCTGACAGAGTGCTCCGCAGCCCTCTGCTCTTGGTCACCTATTGAGTGCGAAGGTCAGTGACAGGTCAGCTATTCGGACAAGTCGGACAATTTCTCTAGTTAAACCTAGGCTAGTTATACTATTTTACAGGTCAGTGTACCACCCCCAATGTTGCAAGTGTAAGGATCACCAATTTCGATTGGACAAAAGAGGAGGAGAGGTCGTCACACCATACCAATTTTTAGCATTTTGCCATCTCTTATTCAAATTTACGTTCCCGCCTATCAAATTCAGGTTCACATAACGTCTTCATTTCAAATAACAATGGATGTTCAATTGACAAATACATTTTATGCAATTTAGCTTCTCCTAGCCGGGTCAGAAGTCATCTTCCCAGGCGCATCTTGGCTGTGACTGTCCTTGGCTGGATTTCAATAACGCCGAGTTCAACTCTTCTCTGCTGCTGGTCATGCGCAGAAGGACTTTCAAAATGAAGTAATAACACCTCCCAGGCCCAAAGATTATCGACACATAAAAAGCAAAAGGAAACAGTTTTAAAACACAGAACTAAGGGGCATATTATCAAGCCCGCGATAAAAGCGTTAGTGACTTTTTAAAGTCGCTAACACATTTTTTTTATTATCGCACTATTCTCAATACGTCTCTAACCGGAGTTAGAGACGTATTCTTGACTTCATCTATCACCCTCGCACTGGGGGCGATAGATAACGCTAATGGGATGCAGGGTGGGCGTTCCCACGTCCAATCACATGTAGAATGTGGTTAGAGGTGGTAACACCCTATTATCAAGGCAGGCGTTGGGAGAAGGAGACCTGCGATGAACTCGTTTATCGCAGGTCTCCCAAAGCCTGCTTTGATCAGGTGTTAGGCATTGTTAAAATGGGGGTGTGGATCATAAAGCTGAATCCACCCCCCCATATTTTCAAGGCACACATTAGCGCATGACAACAACGCTTGTTTTCACGCGCTAATGTTCCCTATTGCCGACTATCGCCCGATTTAATATCGCCTACGTGTTGCGCATTGATAATAACGTGCTATCACGGCGATGAAATCCGGTGTTAGCCGGCGATAGGTAAATGTGCGATGTGCTTTTTTTACGCATATCTTGATAATATGCCCCTAAATGATTACACTGTATACCATGAATTTCTACTCTATTCCCATTAACTTAACTTTAACTATGGCATTAGGATTAGGCAGACCGAACAGCTTATCACAAGCAGCAGTGCAAGCTTCTTGGTTGTGAGAACATAGAGCAGCTATATTAACCCTAGTGCGCAGAAGCAACAGATCCCCTCCAAAGCTGCGAGTATGTCAGGTCACGTGGGTATGACAGACGCATGCGCAGTAGAAATTCCCGCTTAGCAGCAGCCATTTTAAATGCAAGCGTATTAGGATTAGTAAACACATAAGCAAGCTTCACTCGGACACCCCGTGTAAAGGTAAAATATGCAAAATTAGTAAAACGAACATATTGATTACATTATTAATCATTATTCGAGGTTCATGAATATAAGCAAGTCGCTTCATGTGCGAATCCTTGCTCCATCACCGCTATAGCAATGAAACTGCCTCGTAGTACCGCTTTCAGTGTATCCCATAAGAGGGCAATGGGGTGTCTAATGCATTATTGGTGCTTTAGGAAGGAAGGTGATTGTATCCTTAATATCGGTTATGGTTGAATCGTACATCAGTAGCTTATGATAAGGCATTGTTAGATTTGGGTGTCTCTAGTTGGCAGAGGTAGGTACCTTTGACCAAATAGGGACCCTTGCGTCTAGTCAGGGTAAGGGGCTACACTCCTAAAATAACCCCCACTAACCCCCTTGGTAGCTTGGCACGAGCAGGCAGGCATATCTCAGAGGCAGTGTGTAAAGCATTTGTGAACACATACAGTAATACAGTGACAACACTACAGAGGGACACCACACAGGTTGTATTATAAATATAAGTATTTTTATATAGACTTATCACAAGACCAAACAACAAAAACCCACTATACTGTACTCAAAAATAGACTTTAAAATGGTAGGAAACAGCTCAGTTTTCTTAAGATTGTAAATGCAACACATTACTCTCAATGTACCTTGGATGCGTAACGCAGAACAAACAAAAGGGTCGCAGGAAAGGTGATGCGTCTGTTCCTTACACTCAGGGGAGTGGATGCGTCCATTTCTTACTGCTGCGCAGGGGAGTTGATGCACGCTTCCTTACTGTGTGGGGAGGTGATGCATCGGTTTCTTACTGCTCTCCGGTACGATGCGACAGGATGGCGCCTCATGCGATACTCTTCTCTGGTGTGATGCGACAAAATGGCATCTTGGTTACGATGCAACAACGTTGATGCAATGCGTGCCGCTGCCGCAGAGGTTGCTCTCGCATCAACGGCTTCGAGAGAACTGGGAGACGTCCGAAACGATAGAGGAGTACCTGACATAGATTTACCAAATTGAGCAGAAGCCATATATAGGCCAACTTACCAAAAATACAAGAATTAAAGAAACTGACGCCTCCTAGAGAACCCCTATGCGGGTTGGAATTATCACAGCATACAAAAACGACTGAATCCAACAGGAATTAGCTTTGAAAAAGTCGTTGGAAGATTTCCCGCTACGACGAATCACGTGTCGGCTGTGAAATAATCTACTGAATGACTCACTGAAATAAAGTGGACAAGAAAGAAAGAAAAGAAACATCATTGTATTTTATTACATCTAAACGTGTGGAAACACTCATTTACGTGTGTTTAACAAAATTATTACGTGTGCTAAGGAGTGGTTTGGTTCTAGAAGGCTGAGGCCTGTTTTAAAGAAGATTTGTGGTTCTCTTTACCTTATAGCACCGTAAGATAACAGATGCATACAAATATATTGTGTTAATATTCTAAGTGGCGCCGAGTAACCTATAACTAACACCACAATCAAGTAGATTCACTCACAGGCACTATGAGGAGAACGCCGTCACAGTACTCAAGAAGCCTGGGAAGGATTCCACACTTTGCTCATCATACCGACCTATCTCATTATTAAATGTCAATGCCAAGATCTTCACTAGTGTACTAGCAGTCCATCTGGAGGGTCTGGTCAATCCCGATCAGGAAGGATTCACCCCTGAGAGGGGCTATATCTACAACACTAAATGTCTTCTACATCTTATAGACAAAGCCACTGCTCCTGCACACCTGCACTCCTCCTCTTGGTGGACACCAAAAAGGCATTTGACAGGGTTCACTGGCCAGATCTCCAACTGGTTCTGGCCAAAGCAGGACTTGGAGCCAAATTCCAGGTTTGGCTATGGTGCAGTTATTCCAATCCTAACACCTCAGTCCAAGTTAGTGGGATGACTTTGCCACCCTTTAATATAGCATAAGGTACCAGACAGGGTGATGTGCCCTATCCCCTCTCCTTTTTGCCCTCTTTATGGAGCCACTTGTAGAAAGGATCCTCAGGAGGCCACTTATAGGGGGCATCACCATGGGACGCCAAGAGCATAAGCTTGCTCAATATGCTAACAATGTCATGATAGCCATTAAACAACTCTCACTTCTCTCCTCCAACTCATGCAAGAACTAGAAGACTTCAGGAGGCCCTCAGATTTTAAAGTGGATCTTCAGAAATCACAGGCTTTCAACAGTACCATCCCTCAGGGGAACCAACTCCAGCTAGAGCTCCTCTCCCCTTCCCATGGGTGACTCACAAGGTGTCACATATCTGGGCATACAGCTACACTCCACATTAGAGCAAACAGTGGAACGTAACTATGCCGCACTACTCTCTACCACAAATGGCGACCTCCAATCCTGGAAGGGAGGGCCCATCTCTTGGATGAGTGTGTTTGCAAAGGTCAAAATTATGCTTTTACTGAAAATACTCTATGTCATGCAGACCCTACCCCTGCAATCCCCCCATATCATTGGTAAGCTACAGCATTTACTCGAAGACTATATTAGGGATGGTAAAAAGGCCTTTATGGCAAAAAACAGGTGTATCTTGCAATGGCAGAGGGTGGCCTGGGCATTCCCCATCTGGTGCTTTATGATCTATGTTGAACTTGGCCCTTTTTTTTCAGGGTCATCCCTGAACTTTCTGCCTTCCTCCTCGTCTTTTTTTCTGACCTGGTGTTGGTGATTTTAGGACTCTGGGCACTTTACTGCTGTCCAGTGTAAAATGCGTGTGTTCTCTGTGGTAAACATGGCAAGATTGGTCTACATCTGTTTGCCATGTTTAATTTACCTGTCTGGCCCTTGTAAAGTGGTATTTCAGATACACTGGGACAGTAAATTAAATGCTACTGGTGGGCTTGCAGCGCTGATTGCACCCCCACCAAAGTAGCCTTTCAAACTTGTCTCAGGCTTCTGCCATTGCAGGGCCTATGCGCGCAGTGTAATGCCGCTATGACGTGCCACGTCTGTGACCCCCCTTTTACTACGTCAGTCACACCTAAGGGAGGCCCTAGCTAGCCCTACGGGCAGGGTGCTCTGTAGGTAAAAGGTAGGACATGTGCCTTAACTGTGTGGCATGTCATGGTAGTGACAAACATCCATTTTGGTTTCTCACTACTGTGAGGCTGCCCTCTCATAGGAAAACATTGGGGATTCCCTGATAAGTGTTTCAGTGGTAATTCTTGAGAAGAGCAACGTGGTCAAGTTTGGTATGTTTGGAATAGTAATAATGAATGCTGTGTAAATATGTGTTCGCAGATTTATTATCACTATTGTATAAATGCCACTTTTAGAAGTTGGCATTTCTGTGCTATGTGTCTTTGTGCCTGACTGATGTGTATTGCATGTCTGGCTCTGGAGTGACAGGGGCTGGTGAGGTGTGTGGCTCCAGATGGGCTGAGTAAGTCAAAACAAGGCTGAATGGGCAGATCTGCATTTGGAGTAGTGGGAGGAGTAGTCCCTGACCCTGAATAGGTCTGTGCCTGCCTTATACAATGCTGGCTCTGCCCCCCTGTGGTGTGTCTGGGGCCAGGACCTACTCTAACAATGAGGGTGTTTGTGCCCTGTAAAGGAAGATTGGAGTGCCCCCCAGAACTGGTTTGTCCGGGTCTAGGCCTCTGCCAGGGGAGAGAACAAAGACATATGGGGTATAAGTATTGGGCTGTGACCTCATGAAAGGGTGCTTCCATGTACCTGTGTTGGGGCGAAGGACTGCTGGGCGTCAGGAGGAAGCGCCCTGGGACCCAGCTGTAGCTTCCTGGGGGTCCCTATGTGCTGGTCTGCCTGTGCCCAGCTCTGCCCCTCTGAATCTTAGTGCCTGATGAGTTCTACACCTTTATGGCCTGATCCCAAAGAGTGGGACTCCACCTTTGCCTGTGTGCTAGGAGCCCAAGGGGGAGGCTCTTACCTCGCAGCTGGGAGTGCGCCGTCACGCCATGGCAAGAGAGCCACCAATCAGGAAGCCAGGCGGCTGTTGCCTGGTGGTGGGCGGGGCTCCCGGAGTCATGTGGAGAGGCCCGCATGCTGCAACAAGTCCTAAGAAGGTTGGCTCCAACTTTGCCCTGCAAGAGTGCGTGATGAGCACTCTAGCGTTACACTTGCTTGTGTAATTCTGAGCCCAGGGAGAAGGGCTCCAGCTCCGCTCGGTCTGAGCGAGATGGCCGGAAGTTAGGCAAGGAGCCTCACTTGAGTGGTGGCCAGCAGGAGAAGCCGATCATGCCAGAGGCGGCAGGAATACAGGCAAGCTCATGCCTGGAAAAGGAGGATGGCCCCGTGTGCCGGCATTTGGAGAAGGAACCTCACAGGCTCACCATGTCCCAGGAGACGAGGACCGGATCACCGTGGGCCCCTCATTGATTGCCGGTCACCGATTGCAGCGGATGACTGCACCCTCTGATACTCAGCCCCCAAAGAAGCTGTGAGTGGTTCTGAAGTTGAGCACTGTTGGTACTGGGCACAGCAGGTGCCTATTGGAGGCAGAAGTTGCTAAAAGCGGAGTCCCGATGAGAGGGGCTCCTAATGCACTGTGGTGCCGGTGCTGATTATTCACAGCTGCAATGCTGGGGTGCGAGCAGCTGCAACAGTCGGGGCATCCCTTTTTGGTCCCTAAGAAGAAGCCCCAGTAATGGGGCTGAGATGGCACTGTGGTGCTGATTTTCCCTATGACCAGAGCCCCGGTGAGAAGGGCTCACAGAAGTTGGTGCCTACTTGTTTCACAGCTGCACCACCAGATTGCGGGCAGCTCCAATGTTGAGGGGGCATTATTTTGGGTCTCAAGGGATACTAGGGTGAGTTACACCCTCATGCCCCCATTTCTGGCGCCAGTTTGTTAGGCCTGCACCCTGCTGCAGTGGCAGCTTAGCACCCGGACTATTTGGACATAGGGTATGGCGGGGAAGTCCCAGATGGACCCCAAGGAAGGCCAGTTGGCCTCTGAGCACCTGATGTGCTGTTAGGGCACAAGGCACCAATGTGATGCATAATGTGTTTATGCATAATGTGTTTATGCCTAATGTGATGATGCGGAGTACAGTATTTTACCAGTAGCTGCTGGTTGTTTTATATTTACTACTTGTGCTGTCCAGTGGTTCTGACAGTGGCCCGATTGGCCCTGTAATGTATAGAAGTCCCCTGTAAAGTATTGCCTTGTGCCAGGTGGCACAGTGTACATTTGTGATTATGTTCTAATGTGTTTATGAAAATACAAAGGCTATTTTTACATAACCTGGTGTGGAGTTTCCTTTGTGGTGTGCCTAGTGTTCAGCTGCTGGGTGTGTGTGTGTGTTGCGCAAATGTTTTACACATTGCCTCTGGGATAAGACTGACTGCTCGTGCCAAGCTACCAAGGGGGTGAGCAGGGGTTATCTTCAGCGTATAACTCCTTTGCCCTGACTAGAGTGGTGGTTTCGGCCTGGCTTAGGCGCATGTCCTAGCCAACCAGAAATCCCATTTCTAACTATCTATAACTTAGATATATGGTAGAATGGAATAGGCATTGGGCTAAGAAACACTGGTGCTTATAGATTAGGCAGTGGATGGGATACACATTTGGGAAATCCCATAGCTACCCAAGCTGTACCGGCCACTTTCCACTGGCTTTACAGGAAGTAGATTTCCTGGCATGGCAGAAAGCCAATCGTAAATGGGTGGGGGACTTGTTTGACCACAATCGGCTATGGAATTTACACAATCCAGTCCAACTATGGCATTAGTTCAAACGCACACAGGAAATACGTCGCCATACAACATTAGTACCACATATTCTTCCGCACCCCAGTCGGCCCCTGACACTGTACGAGAAATGGCTTCTTACCAGAGACATGGATAATTGTCTCCTGTCCGACTTCTTCCTAAATGCTCCACAAGCTAATACTAAATGGCCAGCACAGCAGAGGTGGGAATCAGAGTGTGAGTGCCCCTTCACCCCTAGGGAGTGGTCTGATATTTTTCAGAAGGCACACATGTTCACCTGTAGCGCCTCTGGAAAATAGAAATTACTTAAAATTACAATCTACTGGTATTTTATTCTGGCTCGAACAGCTAAATGGAAACAAGCCTGGGATGATAAATGCTGGAGGCAGTGTGCCCACTCAGGTACACTGACACACGTTCTCTGTCACTGCCCTAAATTACAACGAAACTGAACAGATGTCCTGGCAGACATTAATAAGATGGATGAGACTGACCTGCCTAGATTTTCCAGTAAAATCTTGTTGGATCTCCCGTACATTTCGCTAAAAGGAGAGCTATTATCCTCACCCTTTGTGCAGCCAAGCAAGTAATTTTGTCCAAATGGGTCACGGATAAGACACTGAAGTGGCTGGATTGGCAGCATACACTCAGGGAACTTCTTGGCATGGAGAAACTGATGGCAATGGTTGGCCACATGCTACCACAGTTTAATCAAACTTGGGAGCCTTGTCTCTGATTTCTAGCCTGATAATTCTGGGAGCTATCATGCCCAACCTACTTGTGAAAACGTTGCCTTGCACCGACCTAAACTTGAAACAGAATGAGCTATGGAAGCCATGAGCTAGACAGTGAGGCCTTCACTCGGGTTTGAAACCACTGCACTCTCCGATGAAGGATGTTGACGAGCATATCCCATCATTATTTTTCCAAGACAGACCCACTTACCCCACCCGCCATCTACCTTCCCTCCCCACCTCACCAAGTTTATTCTCTGTCTTTACAAGTTTACCACACTAGCCACTGGATGTAGATGAGGGTACTTTAATGTACTGTTTATTCCTTAAAAAAACTACAATATGGATTTAAAGATAAAACTGCACACAGAGTGCAACGGCAGACCTGAGACATGTTTAAAAAGGCTGCTTAAGTGGATGGCACAATAAGTGCTGCAGGCCCACTAGAAACATTTATTTTACAGGCCCTGGGTACATGTAGTACCTTTTTACTAGGGATTTATAAGTAAATTAAAGGTGCTAATTGAGACAATTTTACCCTGTTTAGAAGAAGGGGCACCTTAGCACTGATTAGCAGTGCACAGAGTCCTAAGCCCACCAAAACAAATTCAGCAAAGCAGGAGGAGTGAAGCCAAAAATGTTTGAGGGGAAACCCCACCAAAGAAAGTGGAGAGACCTACCCACCCTCATGGGAGTTCTCATGACTAAGGCAGAAGAACCTGGAAAGACGACCAGCATTGATGGTCAGTTCCAAGGTGGTGTTCCATCATAAAGTCCATTCCCTGCAGGGAGATGGACCACCTCAACAATTTGATATTCTCATCTCCTACCTGCATGAGCCATCTGAGGGGCCTGTGGTCTGCCTAAACCTAGAAGTGAGTCCCAAACTGGTATGGTCTCAGCTTCTTCAGTGTCCAGTACACAGCAAAAGCTTCTTGCTCAATAGCACTTCACCTCCGTTTCCTGTGAAGTAACCTCTGCTAATGAAGGCTACCGGTTATCTAGGCCCTCCTTATTTAACTGTGATAGCCCAGCCCCTATGGCAAGCTCTAAAGCATCCTTTTGCGCAATGAATATCTGGGAGAAGTCATCCTGAGGACAGGTGCTGTTCACATGGCTTCTTTGAGGGTGTGAAAGTCTTTCGGACAGCCCTTTGTCCAGATCACCTTCTTGAGCTACTTCTTTGAAGTTAGCTCATTGAAGGAGGCAACATCTAGTGAGGCCACAGTCTAAGTTTGAAGGGGTTCTCTTGCCAGGATAGACTATCTTGATTATTGACTCTCTCAACAAGTCCACTAGCCTGAGGGTTATAGTGTGTGATAGTGTGTGGAGCACTTTAAGTTACTGAACATTAATCCCACATGGACTTCATGTACACACTCATGAAGGTAGTGCCCCCGTCAGACACTGCTTCTTCAAGGTACCCCATCCGGGCAAAAATTCCCATCAGGCCCTAGTCACTGCAGGTGCAGTTACAGATCTCAGAAGTATGGACTCTGGATATCTAGTGGCATGGTCCACAAAGATCGGACTAGACCTGCTGCCTAGAGCAGTTTTGAGGTCCAATAGCCCAACAATGTCAATTCCCACCCTCTCAAAGGGGGTTCCAACGACGGGTAAGGGAGCCAAGGGAGCCTTCAGCTTCTTCCCTGTCTTCCCACTGGCTTGACAGGTGGGACATGACCTACAGAGTGTATCTGAGGCTGTCTTCATCTGTGGCCAATAAAAGTGGGTGAAAAGTCTGGTAAAGGTCTTGTCCTGCCCTAGATGTCCTTCTAGGAGTATATCATGAGCCAGCCCCAGTAGGAAAGCTCTGTAGCACTGGGACACCACCAGTACACAAGTTGTCCCTGGCCCAGGAAACTTAGGCTCTCTATATAGTTGAGCATTCCTTCTATGCTTCACACTGGTTGGCCCCCTCAACTTGCTATCCAGCCAACTCAGGGAGGATGCCCAGACCAGCAATGTCCTCCCAGTAGGTTCCAGGATAACACTCTCATGTTCCGCTTTCTCCTGGAGTGTGGACGTTTCAGCGGCTGGTTTTCCATGCCCCTTGTCCTTCCTCTTTGTTGGAGCAACGTGGGAATTATTTCCTGGCTCCTTGTTTCCTTGACTCCCCTCTTCAGCAGCCATGGACTGTGTGGTCATGCACACCCACTTGGGCAACCCTAACATCTTCAGGTGTGACCTGGACTCCACTTCTCTCCAGAGATTGTGATGCAGATCATTGCCTAACAGAAAATCTATGGGCATGGTAGGGTTCACATCTTCGTTTAGAGAGCCCGAGACCCCCCTATCATCAAAGGGAACCATCACCACTGGGTTGTGACTCTCCCGGTTGTCTGCCACTACTTTCTGGGGGAATGTACTGGGGATTATGTGCTATGAGGGTATCTGTGTCCCTCAGAGTCTCCACACTCTGCTCATTGATAGTGACCCACTGCCAATACTTGAAAGTATTTGAAGGCATGTGGTCTGGGGGAAAATCTCATTATCACCCAGGGACACTAAGGTAACCTCTGCTCCCCCCTGCTAACTGGTACCACCTCCTCTCCGAGCACTACACTGGCCCACCCTAAGATCTGCCCACCAGTGTGTGACTTTTCCTTCTTTAAGCATTTGCCTTCATGTCGTAAGTAACAAGAGAGTTTCCCTGGTAAACTCGAAAGGACCGGGACTGAAACAAGTAACAACAAAAATGCTTTCCTTTCGATGTTCTTCTATCTATCTATACGTGACAACTGTCCTCACATTTGTACTAAACCCTAGAGAGTCTATTTAGATAATCTAGTGTGGAATTTTTGTTCGTGTATTGAACATCATCTACGCCATCTTGCAGACCCACGTACGAGCATACACGACAGCCATTTTAGGTACCATGGTCTCCCTGTTCACGATCGCCCGTCAGCACACTTCCCTGACCATGCAAGCCTTCCCCCGCGCACCCTGGCTGCCCCCGCACTCGCATGCACAAGTCATGAACCCTCCCCTCCCATGACTCTGTCCCAGGGAATCGCACCCCGCGCCTGACCAACACCTCCTTTCCGTCCATGAATACCCCTCCTTTGATGACCCCTTCCTCTGAGCCTGAACGTCAGCACTGACTGCTGGTCATCCTTTAGCCCGAGGATACAGTTTATTGCCCATTACTGCATGCGCTCGCCTCTACTGAAAGAGGCCACTATTGATCATGACATCCCCACCCCCGGAGATTCGATCAGGCGCACACATTCCAAAGAGATCGGCAGAACACTCAGCTGCGTGATAGCCACCTCCCAATCATATGAGGGGAAAGGGTCTCTACTGTTGTCATGTGTTGGAATGGGCTGGAACTGGGGGGTGTCGGGGATATCGTCCTGATGTCATTCTCATGCTCTACAATGTCCCTGTTGTAATAAAGGACGTTCACATGTCTTAAACCAGTGTATAAAAGACCAGGTCTCAGAGAGGTTGAGAGAGCACCTCGAGACGATACCTTGTTGTCCGATCTGACGTGTTCTACTCCGACGGAATAAAACTTGTTTCCTGTCTTCCAGTCTCCAGCGCCTGCCTCTTTATTGAATAACTTCGTATGGTATTAGAGGCGTTTTCACGCCGGGCAAATTTAACTTAGGAAGCAACTACTGAAATCGCCTGACCATTGTAAATTGATCTTTATCAATTGGCGTCCCAAACGCGGGGCCCATCAGCGACACGTGGATCCAGTGGGAGAGGTCCCGACGACAGAGTAAACGACTGCAACGATCGGAAGAGCTCCTGTCCGATAGACCCTCGTCTGACAGCCGATCATCTAAACTTCACTGATTCCGAGCAGACCTCTCCCGAGTGATCTACGGTCCTGACTGGGAACCACCAGGAGTGCCGCGATAGCAACAGAGAATAGAGGACGATCGGGCGCTGGAAGCGGAAGACGAGAAACTGTCCATGCGGTCCGGGTAAGGTCGTGACACACGACAAATTGCGAAATTGATTGATTGATTGTTTGAAAATACTAGTATTACTTATTAACCGTTTCTGAGAAATTCTCTATTTGCAAACAAACGCAGAATCGCCATACTCTGTTTAGTCTTTGCAGATAGTGAAGGGTAGGCAACGCAAAACTTTAACACGTCGTGCCTATTCTTTTTTTTCTCCCCATTGATTGATTGATTGAATCGAGCATTGAATTGTTCGAAGTTGGTTCTCTTAGGAATCTTCTCTGCCTGCAAACGGGGAAGAATAGGAATATTCTCTCTCCCTTTGCAGAGAGTGAAGGGTAGGTAACGCAAACCTTTAACACGTCGTACCTATTTCGTTCCTCATTGATTGATTGTTTGTCCAAACATTGACTGTTTGGAATTGGTTCTTTCTGGAGGTATTCTCTGTTTGCAAACAGCGTAGAATAGAATATTCTGTCCAGTCTTTGCAAATAGTGAAAAGATAGGTAGTGCAGGCTTTTGCCCCCCATTGTAATCCGTCATGCCTATCTTCTCCCCATTGGCTCATAGTTGGGTCAACCCGGACCGCTTATTAGAGATGAACCATCCAACTCCACTGGAGGGCACCCCTAATAAGGACATGTTTACTAAGCAAGGACTAGTCGCTATAGCTTATAGTAAGTTATGGCATAAATATACAAAAAGGGATCCTAAAAACCAGTGGCCACTGACAGGTTCTTTTGATGAAAATAAAATAAAAACACTAGAAGCAGCTGTAAAAATAAATAAGGTAACGCCCACTATGCTTGTTAGTATTGGCATGTGGCGCAAAGAAGCAGACCATCGCAGGAAAAGAGAGGAAGTAAAAACAGTGAAAGAATTACGAAAAGCAGCCCATCTAGCCGCAAAAGAACTAGATGAAGAAATAAGAAGAAGAGAGAAAGTTAAACAAACGCAAGAATCAGGACTGACAGGTCAATGCCCTGTCAGGACCACCGCTGCGCTCTACCCGGAGATTCCCTCCAAACAGCGAGCAAATGACGAGTTACTGCTCGGTCCTCCAATTATCTACATGCCTCCTCCTTATGCTCCCAGCCAACCTCTAGCACAACACTCACCAGTTCAAAATGCAGACATAGGTGACCATAGCGCTAGTGCCCCGGCTCTTACGGCCTTCGCACCAACCGCGTTGGTAACAACAGCAGATGAGCATGAGATCAGCAGGCATCTAACGGCCAGACCAAACAGGTTGAGCAAAGATGAGCGGGATGGAATCGACCAAATAGCAAAAACCCTGGTAGAACGAAAAGAGAGCGAAGAATATACGATGAATATGCACAACTCGCATGCCGGTAGTTACAGACGGCATTTTATTTTACGGTTCAGCTACCACACCCTGAACGCGTATGAGGATAGGTACCAGACTAAGGGTCCTGCTAAAGTGACGGCTCTATATAGAAGGGTTGATGTCGGAGATGGGGCTGAAAGCGATGTGACGGACCTCTTCATGCAAACGCTTGAGGTCTTCCGCCACCTCGCAGAACAGAAACCAGAGGTCAAGATCACAGTCCCTGAGACGATTGAGCCCTCATTAGAAGCAGCCAACACCATGATGCCTATCAGAGAAGCCGCCCCCTATTGGGTTCCCCCAAGAGGTCAGGGAACAAACGATGATATCAACCATGCAGATGCCAAAGGGAGGGTTGTGTACAACTGGGTTTACCAACCATGGGATCGGCAAGATATTTTAACTTTTAGACAAACCCTGCCCGATTTAAGAAAGAACCCTACAGCATTCTATACCGAATTAGGCACAGCCTTGGGCTCAACCATAATGACTCTAGCGGACATGGATTTGTTTTTCGGGTTGTGTCTGCCGGCTGATGTGTGGAAGCAAATCCGGAGAGCCGACCACACAGATCTGTTCGGACACACCTGGACAAAACTCGATGAACTAGATAGACAGCGAGAGCCCGGAAAGAAACCTGTAAAAGACATATTGGAACTCCCCGACAAAATAGTGCAGAAGCTAAAAACGTTGATCCCAGAAAAGAAGGTAGACTGGTCGATAGTCACAGCCTGCCGCCAGAAACCTCAGGAGGACGTATCAGAATACTTCTCACGATTTGAAACAGTGTTCTCCGACTACAGTGGCCAAGACATGACCACCGCAACCGGACAACACCTATTCGTGCAGAACTACGTAAAGGGGCTATCGCAAGAGGTCTCCCAAAAGTTACAGACTAGCGAAAGTAGTTGGGGAGCCTCTAAACCTGCAGCTATCCTTCAGATGGCTCAGTATTACGAACACCAAAAGAACGAGAACGAAAGGGCAACTGAGAAAAAGAAAAAGGACCTAAAGGAACGAGTAATGATTGCACAACTACAGGGAGTGACCACAGGGAGGGAACGGTATAGGGGAAACTACCAGTCAAATGCCCCTAGGAATTCGACCCCTAGAGACCGCAACCCCACCCCTGGCGCTCCACGAACCGACCTTGATGAGAACCAATGTGCATTTTGTAAAGAATTTGGACATTGGAAGTCTCAATGCCTAGCCCTTCGGGAACTGATTAAAAATAAAGAGACAAGGGACATGGCAAATGGCCCCAAAACTGGAGGGCAGGGACGAGGACAGACCCACGACACCACCAATGACCGATCTGGTAGACCAAACACATTTGACCGCCCTCGACAGAATCAGTGCCAACAGTCCAATGGCTACAATGATCACGACTCTGCATAGGACTGCCAGGGGCAAGGGAGGGATCCAGTCGAGCTCTGTGTTGACCAGCAAGGTCCTTATGTCACTGCTAAGGTCCTGGGTACAAAGTCTCCATTTTTGGTAGACACTGGAGCGACACGTAGTGTGTTATCAAAACGACTGATTCCAAGGGCACCCTTGTCTGGCTCACACATTACCTCGATAGGTTTCGATGGGACGCCCTCCACTAATCCCCTGTCTGTACCTATCTCCTTTGACCTAGGAAACAATCCCACTGACACGACGTTTCTGCTCTCCTCCAACTCCCCATACGCTATTATGGGTATTGATTTACTGAAACATTTCCGAGCTACTATTAGGTGTTCCCCGGAAGGAGTCCGAGTTATCCTGTACGACAACCCGAACATGTCCGGACCCTACCCCGCACGACATATGTACACTTTAACAGATGCTGACCTATCCTTGCTCGATTCGCTACCCCTGCACCTATGGGCCAGAAACGACTCGGATGTAGGACGAATGATGATCGATCCTGTACACATAACTGTTCGACCAGATGCAATACTCCCGAAACTCCCACAGTACCGGATATCGCCCGAAGGCGAGAAGGCATTGGTAGCGATTATTCAGTCCTTGGTAAATGCAGGAGTGGTAGAGGAAGTGGTTAGTAATGTCTGCAATAGTCCTATCCTACCCATTGTTAAGAAGCAAGGTGAGGGGGATGAGAAAGCGTACCGCTTCATCATCGACCTGCGAGAAGTCAACAAAGTGGTGGTGCCACAGTACCCCGTAGTCTCAGACATCGCCACCATTCTGACCCTCATCCCGTCCACTGCCACCACCTTCACCGTTATAGATCTTAAAAATGCATTTTTCTCTATCCCCATCCATCCAGACAGCCGTTATCTCTTCGGCTTCACTTTAAAAAACCGTTCATACCGATTTTGTAGAGCTCCCCAGGGCTACACTGAAAGTCCCAGCATTTACAGCCAGGCCCTAAAAAGGCAGCTGGACACCGTCCAGCTACCAGATGGAGTGGTGTTGATCCAATATGTCGATGATATCCTTTTGGCGGCCGACACCACTCCACTTGCAATCACAGCCACTATCCAACTCTTGCACTTTCTCGCGGAGAATGGCCACAAAGTCTCCAAAAAGAAACTGCAGTTCTGTCAGTCCCAAGTAACATACCTAGGTCATCTCCTGTCCAAAGAAGGGAGAAAACTTACACCCGACCGAATCCAAACCATCCTAGACACCCCTATTCCGAAAACACAGAAGCAAGTCCGTTCATTAGTAGGCCTTACTTCTTTCTGCCGACAATGGCTTCCAAATTTCAGTCTCATTATAAAACCCCTACTTTCCCTGTTGGCCAAAGATGTTCCGTTCCCACTCCCGTGGACCCCCGAATGCCAAGCATCCTTTAAGGAGTTGCGAGATGCCATTTGCTCGGCACCCGTTCTAGGAACACCAGATTACTCCAAGCCCTTCTCCCTCTACACCCACGAAAGGGAGGGATGCGCATTGTCCGTTCTAACCCAGCCCATCGGCGCCAAACAGCGCCCTTGTGCCTACTTCTCTGCCACTCTTGATCCAGTCGCCAGAGCTCTACCTGCCTGCCTTCGAGCAGTAGCCGCTGCTGCTGTCTCTATCCGACAGAGTGAGGAAATTGTACTTTCGAACTCTCTCACAGTATTAGTACCCCATGCAGTTGACACGCTTTTGAACCAGACAAAGACTCAACACCTGACTAGTGCACGACTGACAGGATACGAATTGACTTTGCTTGCGCCCCACATCACTCTGAGGAGATGCACGACATTGAATCCTGCTACACTGTTACCCTTGCCCGAAAATGACCCCGATGTGCCCCCTATACACGACTGCGTGACTCTCACAGACGAGCAGACTAGGAGTAGAATTGACCTCCGAGACGTTGCTTTCACAGATCCTGACGGAGAACTATGGGTAGATGGCTCTTGCATCAAACTCCCAGATGGCACCACTTCTGCTGCCTATGCGGTAACGACTGCTCGAACAGTAGTTGAAACTGCTTGTATCACACAACGATCCGCACAGGCAGCAGAACTAATTGCCCTCACACGAGCATGTATCATAGCAGCAGGAACCACGGCGAACATTTACACGGACAGCCAGTACGCCTTCGGGGTAGTTCATCATTTTGGGATCCTGTGGAGGGAAAGGGGATTCCTGACGTCCCATGGTAAACCCATCCTTCACGGAGATTTAGTCTCCGCCCTGATTGAAGCAGTCCTTCTCCCCACACGATTAGCAGTGAACAAATGTCAGGCACACAAGAAGGTGACAGATTTAGTTGGACAGGGAAACGCACTAGCCGACATCACTGCCCGAACCACAGCTGAGAATAGGGCTACGACACGCATGTATGTGACCAGGTCACAAGCAGAAAAATGGACCAACGCTAGGGAAACGATCAGGGATATCCAATCGACCAGCACACCACACGAACTGACTGAGTGGGCACGGGTGGGTCTAAGGGACGATGAAGGCTGCTGGCGGACAAAGGACACAAACAAATGGTTGCTGCCTGATGCATACTTGATCCCCATACTGACAATGGCACATTCCCCTGCACACATAGGTTCTGCCCACATGATTGAACTCATTTCCAAAGTCTGGCACAACGGCAAGATCCCCGACTCAGCCAAACGCCTAGTCCAACAGTGCCTTATCTGCTTACAACACAACCCCGGGAAAGGAACTGTGGTACCCCGGGGAGGGTTTGGGATCCCCGACCACCCCTTTGAGGTCCTCCAGATGGATTACATCCAATTAGAGAGGTGCCAAGGCTTGAAGTACGTATTAGTCATTGTATGTGCCTTCAGCAAATGGGTGGAAGCCTATCCGACCCGTGATAACACTGCCATGACTACTGCCAAAGTACTACTGAAGGAGTTTTTCCCTCGCTACGGCCTTTGTCGAATTTTATGGAGCGACAATGGCCCCCACTTCATAGCTGAAGTTATCCAACTTATCCTGAAGGGGTTGGGGGTCAAACAAAGGTTCCATGCGGTCTTCCACCCCCAATCCGCTGGCCTGGTTGAACGACACAACGCTACACTGAAACTGAAACTGTCAAAAATAGTGGCCACCACAGGGCTTAAGTGGCCAGATGCCCTTCCACTGGCATTACTATCGATGCGCTCCACCCCCACTAAGCACCACTTGACCCCCTACGAAGTTGTGTTTGGACGGCCTATGAACCTGTGGACTGCCCCCAAACCGACCTCCATTCACGACGTCCCCGACGTCCTGCTGTCAGATTATTTGTACAAGTTAACTAAGACATTGTCTGTCATTCATCAACAGGTGCAGCAGGCCATCCCCGATACTTCCAGGGGTCCCGGTCACGATATCCAACCGGGTGACTTTATCCTGATCCGGAACTTTCAACGAGCGAAGAGTTTGGAACCCCGGTGGACGAGCCCCTGGCAAGTACTGATCACCACTCGGACGGCTCTTCGAGTGGAGGGGAAGAAGCACTGGCTGCACGCCCATCACTGCAAAAAGATTTCCTCGACCCTGGCCACGACAGACAACGTCAGCACCCAGGAAGAGCTCCTGAACAAAGACCGACCATCATTGAACTGCTATCCTGATACCGAGGCACTTGAACTTGCAAAACACTCTGATCCCACTGTGCCATCTCGAGAAGGGTATTTCCTGCGTCGAAAGGAGGGAGCTTCGGCTAAGTAGGCCACTGACTAAGTTAAAAATCTCAGAACGGTGACCCAAAGCAACCAAGGGTTACCTGGAGAGAAGCTAAACTAAGTCTGTGGTTCTGCCCACTACCGAGCACCTTGAAAATGAAGATGATGGAAGCGCCAGATAAGAAGATGATGGAAGCGCCAGATAAGAAGACGTCGGAAGCAACAGGAAATACCCACTACAGGAACCCAAAGACTGACAATTTGCACGAATCAAAGACAATCGCCTTCTTCATTGTCTTCCTCTTTTGCCTCCTCCTCATGACTTCCTTCTGGATCCTGGAGAAAAGCACACCCGCTCACCAAATGTTGCCAACCACTGTCCAGCCAACCACCGTGAAAGAGCACCACCTGATCACCCTTTCACCTCAGCTTCGAGAAAGGCGTAGGGAATTCTGGAACAATTCCTTTGTACAACTGTTGCACCAGCACAACCTTGCTGCAAATGCCACGAACTGCTGGATCTGTGGGTTGCTCCCACATGCTACCGGACACTCCATCCCCTTCATTCCTTCTCCTTTCTCAGTTCACGGCTCCTGCCTCGCCTGGTTGATCCTCATGCAGGAAAGCCACAAGGACAACGCCACTTCTGGTCAGACAGTGTCACACTTCTACTATGGGTTCTGGCTGAACAAAACAGGAAAACCCTTTTGTCCTGCAATTTCAGGTTCAACCTTCCTTACGAACATTCCTGCCAAAGAAAGGGTCGAAATGCAGGTGCTCCACAATCCAGCCAGATCCACCTTCTCCCACCTGCGGAAACAAACGGCTGCCACCCTGACTGCGGCCCTGTCTGTCATCAATGTCACAGGACTCGTATGCCTCGAAGGACAAGGAACGCAGCTGGTGGGTCACAGTTCTTGCCGCATCACCAAAACATTGGCCTCAGCTGACCCCCCCTCCTTTGTTGCTTCCCCGAATATGTACTTTGTTTGTGGCACCAAAGCCTACACGTGGCTCCCAAAAGGCTGGAAGGGTACGTGCTACATCGCCTTCATTCTTCCTCCCACGTATGTGGCTCCAGCCAACCACCACCGGCAAAAGCGCGCTGGAGATGTTGAACAAGCCGACTCCACCGGAGCACAGTTCCTGGATGCAGCAAAGGGACTTGTTCCTCTGTGGGGACCAATGGCCAATAGCCGCGCAATCCGACACCTAACTCAGGCATTAGAAACAACCATTAATATCACCGCTGGCATCCTCGCCAACAACACGGCTGAACTTCAGGCAGTCCGCCTGGTGGCTCTTCAAAACCGTCTTGTTCTAGATGTGGTTCTGGCCGACCGTGGAGGTGCATGCCGTATCATCGGCTCCAGCTGTTGCACCTACGTGCCAGATAACTCACCTTCGGTCTACAAAGCAATCGAACACCTCCACAGACTGTCCTCGGAGGTTTACCAGGAACAGGAAGGATGGTCGCTTGGAGGCTGGTTCTGGGACACTTTAAAGAACTGGGGATGGAGACTGTTCACGTTTTTGCTAATACCAATCATGATACTATGTGGGTGTTGTTTAGGTATTCAATGTTTACCATCTTTATGTGCACTCATTTCCAACTGTATGTGCCCGAAGACTTTGAACTTTAAACCTGAGCACATGAGTCCCCTATACGAGGTAGAGGTGCGTGGTCTCATGGGGATCGATCCGAACTGACAAGCTGGCGAGACATGTTAAAGGGAGGACTGTGGAATTTTAGTTCGTGTATTGAACATCATCTACGCCATCTTGCAGACCCACGTACGAGCATACACGACAGCCATTTTAGGTACCATGGTCTCCCTGTTCACGATCGCCCGTCAGCACACTTCCCTGACCATGTATGTATGTATAGGCATTTATATAGCGCACTACTTACCCGTAGGGTCCCAAGGCGCTTCGACCGCTGCGAAACCCTTCCTGGCTTCCCTGAGAAATGGTCCCTTAATGGGTATCTCCAGGGTGAGACCAGGCATCCCCGGCGGTCTGGTGGGGCCGTTAGTGAAGATGAGGCAAGCTAATGCCCAGAGTTGCCGAGTGTGAACGCTAATCAGAGTGGGCACCGAGGCGAGAGAATTATCGAGTCCGCTGACCCTGGTCCAGAAACCTGCCGCGCCGGGAAACGAACCCTGGTCCCGGGCCGTCCTCTGCTCTCGGGTCTGCCGCCTCTAACCAGTGAGCCACACTACTTCACCATGCAAGCCTTCCCCCGCGCACCCTGGCTGCCCCCGCACTCGCATGCACAAGTCATGAACCCTCCCCTCCCATGACTCTGTCCCAGGGAATCGCACCCCGCGCCTGACCAACACCTCCTTTCCGTCCATGAATACCCCTCCTTTGATGACCCCTTCCTCTGAGCCTGAACGTCAGCACTGACTGCTGGTCATCCTTTAGCCCGAGGATACAGTTTATTGCCCATTACTGCATGCGCTCGCCTCTCCTGAAAGAGGCCACTATTGATCATGACATCCCCACCCCTGGAGATTCGATCAGGCGCACACATTCCAAAGAGATCGGCAGAACACTCAGCTGCGTGATAGCCCCCTCCCAATCATATGAGGGGAAAGGGTCTCTACTGTTGTCATGTGTTGGAATGGGCTGGAACTGGGGGGTGTCGGGGATATCGTCCTGATGTCATTCTCATGCTCTACAATGTCCCTGTTGTAATAAAGGACGTTCACATGTCTTAAACCAGTGTATAAAAGACCAGGTCTCAGAGAGGTTGAGAGAGCACCTCGAGACGATACCTTGTTGTCCGATCTGACGTGTTCTACTCCGACGGAATAAAACTTGTTTCCTGTCTTCCAGTCTCCAGCGCCTGCCTCTTTATTGAATAACTTCGTATGGTATTAGAGGCGTTTTCACGCCGGGCAAATTTAACTTAGGAAGCAACTACTGAAATCGCCTGACCATTGTAAATTATTCTTTATCACTAGCAACAAGAAAATTAATAACAATCATTTATTATTCATTTGGTGGCAGCAGTATTAAAAACATATCAATTTTTTTTAATATAAAATAATGACGATTAAAACCACATGATTACAGATTATTACAAATTAATACAAATCAATGCATATCAGTTCAAGGTTTTTGAAGTAGATTACAACCCCATAAGATTTTTTCTAAAAGGGATTTTTTTACAGTCATAGAAAAAATCTTGAGCTATACACAATTTATACACAAACCATTACATCATTCATTTAAAAACAATACATCATGTGTTAATATCCTTATATCGACGTGTTTCGGTGTATCCGGTAATTTGAAAACACCTTCCTCAGGACAAATACATTAAGACCAAATTCTTGACTGTGCCAGCCAACATATCTAAAAATAAATACATACAATTAAACATTTGTTATACTTGTGCTAGATTAACAATTTTTACTTCTACTCCCTGGTTCAATATATACAGATATGTTCTTGTATTCATCTACGGTCAATAGTACAATTCTGACCTTCCCTTTAAGCAATATGTTCATTAATCATCTATAAGATTACACTGATTTCATTACATTCTTTGTTAAATAACTGTCTTTAACTAATCTAAAAAAAAATCGAAAAAGTTTTAAACAACACATTGTGGGGATCGGGATTTTCTCCTTTCGAAAGGACAAACATTTTGAGGACTGGGTATCTATTCTTATTTTTAAACCCGCACAGTCCTGTCCCAAACCCTTTTGTTATGGTAGTTTATGGCTATATCACCTTTCATAATGACCTTTTTAAATAATATCTAGCTCTAAAAATAGCAAACAGTTTGCCATGATGCTTACCCTATTCACCTGGCAAGTACTACCATTCAATCTTTCTTTGTGGGGATTTATGTAATGATTCCTCCTTTCTCAAAACCCTCAATTCTTTAATCTGTTAAGGGTATAAAAAAAGTAGAGGTAGCTACACTTGCCATCTTGTACTAATTAAAGTATAGCCATAGTGGTCTATTTTTTATATACTCCAATCAAGTGGGCTTAAAAACTCCCCACTCTTCACAGAAAATGATCCTTTCTTAATTCTCGCCCCTTCAGTTCTAGCAGCTAGAGTTGGTTCTCATGTCCCACCTAAAGCACACATATGCATATGTTAATTGCTTACACATTGCATCTAGTTCTCTAGGATTTACTTTTTCCTAGACAGAAGACACTCACCATTTACGTTGGGTTTCTGTCCTACGCCGCATGGGGTTGAATATTGTTAAAACCTGGGAGCCTGTCCGGTATCCCACTTGGTCCAAAGTATCCACCGCCTCTTTAATATAGCGTGACACTCGTTCCTATTCGGGGAGATAAAGGACCCATAATATTCTGAGCATTTGTTCTCTACAAAAATGCACTCAAACAACCTTAGCCAAAGATAGTGTGCCAATAGCATACTCCTTTATTATCAAACTGTGCGGTACTATTTCGATTTACAATTCCTTCCCGTATCTGTTTGAAGAGCGAGTCGTGTTATTGTTGCATCAAAGAGCCTAAACGTCCAATTGGTTTTAATTTAGATCCACGGATAATCTTGTAAACGTAACCATCCACTTAGTATTGATAAGTTACCATGTCATCTCTATTTACGAGACAGAGCCTCTACTTGTTGCTCAGCCTCTAACTATCCCCGCGTATCACCGTAATTATTACGCGGTTCTATTACAGGGCAAGAAAATTCACCTTCCCAAGTTTAATATAAAATAATATCGGCAGCACCCATCTGTATTATACCACCCGTTGTCACCTCCTCATGAGTAGCTTATGAAATTAAATGAAAATTAACTTATAAAGCGCATGGCTGCCCGGGAGCGTCCCAGCGCTATAGAACAGGGAACAACTGAGGAGAGCACCGCTAATTAGGCGTCCTGGGGAAACAGGAAAGTCTTGAGAAGCTTTTGAAATCTAGAATAGCTAGGTTCAGTTCGAAGCCTGACAGGGAGAGCATTCCACAGAGTGGCCGCATTAACTGAGAATCGGCGTCCCCCTGTTCGGGCCTTCTTAACTCTCTGGACTTTGGCTAGATTACCATGATCGGAGCGAAGAGTTCTAGTGGCCTTATAAGGATAGATAAGACTCCCTAAGATCGGGGGCCCCTTCCCTTGTAAGGACTTATGAACAAGGCAAGAGGACTTGGATTTGATCCTCTCCCGTATTGGCAACCAATGAAGGGCTCTGAGTGCAGGTTTGGCTGAGGATCTAGGGGAGGTGCCAGTAAGCAGCCTAGCCGCCGAATTCTGGACACGTTGGAGAGTATTAATGGTGGTTTCTGGGGCAGCTAGGAAAAGGGCATTGCTATAATCTAATCTTGACAAGATTAGCCCTTGAATAGGCAGCTTTCTTGAGTGAGCTGGTAATAGAGGAAGAATCTTACGGGCAGATCGGAGTAGGCCAAAGCACACACCGGCTGTTTTTTTCGCATGAGTCCTAAATGACAGGTCTTGCTCGAGCCAGACCCCCAGACTTTTTAATTCGTTCTTTGGGGTGGGAGGAACTCCCAAGCAAGAGGGCCAAATGGCACTAGTTAGAGATGTTACTTGATGACCTAGGAGCATGAGCTCTGTCTTAGCTCCATTCAGTTTGAGTCGCGATCTACTCATCCATGAATGTATTTTAGAAAGGCATGAATAAAGATTTTCAGTACAATGCTTCTCTTGGGATAGTGAGACGACTAATTGAGTGTCGTCTGCATAGGTGACTATTCTAATCCCAAACGGAGTAACCACTTCCTCCAGTGGGGCCATATACACATTGAACAGAGTAGGGCTCAATGAAGAGCCCTGAGGGACCCCACAATGAAGGGGGGTAGGTTTAGAGCGTACATCGCCTTCCCAGACCTGAAAGGTTAGGTCACTCAAGAAAGATGTGAGCCATAACAAGGCTGTGCCCGACACTCCCAGGTTGGTCAGGCGCTGGATTAAGATCCTGTGGTCCACCGTGTCAAAGGCTGCACTTATATCTAGGAGGATCACCACAGCTGATCCTCCCGCATCCAAGATACACCTTGCCTTCTCAACCACAGCTATCAGGGCAGACTCCGTGCCCTGACCCGGGCGAAATCCAGTCTGGGAGTTGCATAGTAGTTTATTAGTTTCCAAAAAGGAAGAGAGCTGCTGGTTAACAATTTTCTCAGCAATTTTGCTGAGACCTGGTAGCAATGAGATTGGTCGAAAGTTGGCCAGCTCCGACGGGTCCAACTCTGGTTTTTTTAAAAGAGCTTTAACCATAGCCTGCTTCCAACTGGGAGGCACAATTCCCTGGGTGAAAGAGGCATTAAGTAGGTCCATAGCCAAGGGGGAGATTGTGGCGGAAACTCGTTTCAGGATATACATAGGCGCAGGGTCACAAGGGGAGCCACTTTTCATAGAGATCAGGGCTTTTTGGAATTCCTCCCTAGATACCGGGACAAAGGTATCCAGGAGGGGGGCGGGTATAAGAGTATTTGATCGCATAGGATCAGATGCCGAATCGCTTTGCGGTAAAGTATTTAATATATATTGAATTTTACTTTCAAAAAAGCCCGCTAATTGGTTACATCTAACTCCCGACGCGTCCTGCCCGGTCGGAGGATTGGGAACCTTAAGGAGATCTTTTACTATGCGAAAAGTTTCTCTGGGTGAGTTGGAAGAGGTTCTAATTTTCTCCTCAAATAAAGAGGCCTGGGCCTTTTTCAGAGTTAATTTATAAGTCCTTATCGCTGCTCGATAGTCCTCTTTGGCATGGGAGGCCCAGTCTTTCCTTCACGTGCGTTCCAGTTTTTTGCAGATTTTCCTTAGATCTCTAAGTTCTGGTGTATACCATGGTGATTTGAATACACTGCTCTTCTTTCCAATTCTTTTCCTAGGTAGGACAGCGTCAAGGGAGCTGTTCAGCCAAAAACAAAGTTTTTGTCCGCCTCCAAAGGGTTTGGGTCAGAGAGGGGAACTGTCTGCTCCAGTCTGAGGGTCCATCTCTCTGTTGCTTAGCCCAGAATATCCTCTGCATTACCACCCTGCATCGTAAACGTAGACTATCAGTTGTAAATTAATGTTTGCGCAATCTCTACTACACCTAAATATAAAACGCATGCCTGAACACACTTGGTGTTTCGAAATACGCAGACACCACTCGTTGGAAGTACAGTGAAACCTACCTTCAAGGCGCATAACGTCTGCCGTAACGGGGGTTCTGTTCAATCATGTAAAAGCGAAACTCTCTAGACTGCCGCTATTTATAGTCACGCTCGAGTTTCATCCAGCGTGACTGAGGCGCCATTTTGGTAGTTTATTATTGATGTTAGGCGCGTTCAATCTAGCAAACCTAACTTATTTTGCCAAAACTCGATGTAAATAATCGTCGCGGCAGAATGAATTATCCAGAGACTGTGCATCACTCACTAATAAATAATGAGTGGTAACCCTAGTGTAGCAAACACTATTGCGGGTTATTCACACAATGATATCTGTTATTATTGTTTCTTTTTACTTTTTTTTATTTTCAATGAACTTTATTCATATGGCCATTTTTCTCTTAGCCAAGTCTTAACTTTCAGTATATAACACAGATAAACCCACAAAGGTCCCTGAGAAATAGGGTGAACTTATTTCTACCTAGCCCAGACATGTTGTTAAAATTGACGTTTTTAATTCTTAAAAAAAGTTATAAATCTAGAACCACTTTATATATATATATATATACTATTCTCATCATCACCAACCAGTGGTAGTACTTAATTCCCTTGCATAGAGTCTATGTATATCTTTGATTCCTCCCATAAATAAAAAGCATAAGAGCAGGACTTTTACAGTTGGAATCAATTTGCAGTAAGGAGGGCTGTTACAGTAAGGAACATATTTACATACTATATACTACCGTTACCTAATCAGCCTCTCCCACTCTTCCCTGTTGTTCAAACCTTGATAGTACATTTTAAATTTAGACATAAAGAACTGTTCCCTCACTTTTCTTTTTTTATCAATGTCACCCCCTCTGGTAGACATTTTCATCTTTTCCTGAATTAACCATTTATATTCATCTTCCTTATGGTTCATTTCCAACCAATGTTCAGCTAGGGGTGCATTCTTTTTATGATTTTTCAAAGCAGACCTGTGCTCTGTTAGGCGAAGTCTCACTTCACGACTTGTACTCATGGCCGCTTAAATCACACCCTTAATCACTCTGTCAAAATGCTCCACAGTGCCATTGCCACTAGGGTTGTATAATGATGTGGTTTAGTGCTTTACCCAACACTTCCCAAAATAATTCTTGGCCATATTCGACGTGAATTGTACCCCATTATCACTTAAAATAGAAACTGGTAATCCTTCCAAAACAAAAATCTTGTCCAGAAATTCAAGAACAACATGTGCATCTGCTCTGTCCACAATTTTCACAATAGGCCACTTGGAGAAGAGATCGATCCCCAAGCGCAAGCCAAGGCTTCTTTTTCAACAATAGGGTACTTACTTTCTGCATGAGACAAGGATCTAGAAGCAAACAAAATGATTTTCTCTCTACCATCTGTCCAAGTCTTTGAAAGAACTGCTCCTAACCCTTTGTCACTAGCATTGGTAGTTAACAAGCACTCTAAGTTGGGGTCAAAGCTACTCAAGGCATTCATACGTTGTAAATCGATCGTAATCAATGAAAATTCTCTCTCACATTCTGTTGACCATTCAAACTTCACATTTGCTTTTAAAAGGGCCCGTATACTGTGAACTTTAGACGCAAAATTTGCTATAAACTTGGCACAATATTCTGCCATACCCAGAAATGATCTGATTTCCTCTTTGGAAGTGGGAGCAGGTGTTGCTACAATGGTGTTAATAAGTGAAGGCATTAGCATCACCCCCTCTTAACTAATAATGTGTCCCAAATATGAGACTCTCCTTTGTGCAAATTTACATTTGGAGAGTTCCACAGTTAAACCAGCAACCTGTAATGTATGCAAAACTTCATCTAAGATAAAGTCATGTTCATCTTTACTATTGGCAGCAATCAAGCTATCATCTTGGAAAAAACAGACACCCTTCATTTTACTGGAAAGTCTGTGCATCAGTCGCTGAAAAACAGCCGCGGTAGCACCCAAAGTGGGTGATAAAAGCAGTAAGCCCTCTGGACTCAGGTTCCAGCATGACCTGATGATATGCTGTGGAGAGATCTATGGTGGAAAACCAGGTTGCCCCCCTCAGAGAAGATACCATTTTATTAATCTTTGGAAGGGGAAATCTTTCAATAACGATATTGTTGTTAAGGTGGCGGAGGTCAATACATAAATGGATTTTACCATTAGAATTCCTCGCAACGTCCCCTGGAGAAATCCATTTCGATGTGTCAATCTCTTCAATACCTCCTCAGGATAGTACATCTTGTAATTCCTTGTTAACCTTGTGTGAAGGGGTGATAAGGATTTTACGGACCACAAGATTGTTCTGCAAAGGGAGGGGCTTCCGTTTTATTTCTCAACCAAATAAATGTAACAGTGGAACGTGTAAACAAGGTGCCAATACTCGGTCTTTAACCCACGTGACGTTGCCTTCAGGGAAAAAGCCTCTTCTCCTTAACGTAGCCAGGCGGGGTTTTATTTGTTTTATTCGTCTTCAGGGTTACCCCGAAGAAAACAACATATTAAGAAAGAAAATAGGCACTGGTTAGTGCTTTTGCAGGAGAGGTAAGCAACGTTTCAGTGGTTGGGGCCCCGTGAGGGAAGGTATAATGCAGGGTGTGCGGCAATTCAAAGGGAGGGAACGGAGGGATATCCCATCACCGGAGAGGGGTTAGGACTTGAGGTAGGCAACCCTAGGCCGAGTCGGGGATGTTTTAAGTGCCTACGGCGTATCTGGGTGAGCCTTTCCTGACTGCACAGACTGTTTTTGTATTCCCACCCCGCTGTGTCCAGACAAGGTGAAGTCCGACACACCCTTCCCCTAGAGTCATCCCGATCGGGGAGGACAAGAAAACGGGAAAGAAAGTCAGCATTGGAGTTATGGGCTCTCTTTCGATGTCGGACGTCAAATACAAAGGGTTGAAGGAAAGAGAAACCACCTCATAACCCTGGGGTTATTACACTTGTATCGAGCCATCCATACCAGAGGTGCGTGATCGGTGTATTAGGTAAATTTGTTTCCTTCTAAGTAGTAATGCAGTTTCTCTATGGCCCACTTGACTGCTAAACATTCCTTTTCCAGGACCGGGTAGTGGGTCTCCCTAGGGAACAGCTTGCGGCTGATGAATAGGACCGGATTTTCGACCCATTCCTTTGTCATCTGGGTTAGGACGACCGATCCCTCCCTCCAAAGCATCTGTCTGAAGGATGAAGGGTCGGGAGAAGTTAGGGGACATAAGGATGGGGCCCCGGGTAATGGCTCTTTTCAAATTCTGAAAAGCGTGGTGAACAGATGGAGAAGGGACAAGCAATTCAGAAGGTTTCACCCTCTTTTTGAGGAGTTCCGCGAGCAGGGCTGAGAGGGTGGAATATTGAGAGATGAAGCGTCGGTAATAGCCAAGGAGGCCTAAAAATGCCTGTACCTCTTTTTTTGTCGAAGGGAGGGGTGCCTCTGTGAAGGCTCTCACTTTCTCACTCTGTGGCTCTATACATCCATTCCCTAGGACATAACCGAGGTATTTTACTCTGTTAAACCCAATTCTGGACTTCTTTGAATTGGCATGTAGGCCCGCCTGCCCCAGGGCTTTAAATATCAGATGGCAATGGTCTAGGTGCTCCTCCCAGGTGGAACTAAAGAAGACAATATCATCCAGCTAGGCCGAAGAGAACTTCTGGTTTCGGTCTCAAGAATTGATTCATTAGACGTTGGAAAGTGGATGGAGCACCATGTACCCCGAAGGGCTATTTCATAGCCCTTCGGGGGTAGTGAAGGCAGTTTTATTTTGGTCAGAGGAACTCAAAGGGACATGCCAATATCCTTTGGTTAAGTTTAGAGTGGTTATGTATTAGGCGTCTCCTAGGCGCTCTATAAGCTCGTCTACTTGGGGTAAAGGATAGGCATTGAGGGGAGAGATGGCATTTACCTTTCTGAAATCGATACAGAACCTGATACTCCCATCGGGGTTAGGAACTAGTACGATAGGAGAGGACCAATCACTATGGGAGGGTTTGATGACACCCATTTTTAACATGTTCTTAATTTCTTGGGAGACAGCTTCTCTACGGTTAGCAGGTATCCTATATGGACAGAGACTGTCACCTCTTTCCCTTATCGTATTGGGCTTTCAGTCTGCCTTGGTTTTTTCGAGATTGATATGGGCTAAATCTCGTAGTTTACCTGGGCAAGCCCTTAAATGTTGGGTATACTCGGGGCACTCTACTGCCTTGTCGAGTTCCTTCTCCCAGACGTCCCTGGTCATTTCCAACAGAGTCTGGGGTTGTCTCCCATAAAACATCTCAAAAGATGAGCAGTTAAGACTTCTCTGGACCTGTCCTCTTATGACAAACAGGGCAAGTGTGAGGAGATGGTCCCATTGTCTCCCCTCGAGTTCAAACATTTTCTTGAGGGTTAGTTTTAAGGTTCCGTTATATCTTTCCACAAAACCCTCGGTCTGGGGATGAGAGGCGGAGGTTCTTAACTGTTTAACGTCCATTTGTTTGCAGACTTGTCTCATAAGCTTCGAGACAAAGGGGGTCACCTGGTGAGGATTCTTTGAGGAAATCCTACTCAGGAAAAATACTCCAGGACTCTGTCTGCTATGGCAGCGGTGGTAGGTGCTCACAGGGGGGATTGCCTCTGGGAAGCGTGTACAATAGTCCACCATTACCAGTACGTATTGGTGCCCTTTTGAGGTCTTGGGTAAGGGTCCTATATGGTCCATCCCTACTCGGTCAAAGGCTTTCCTATTATTGGTAAAGGTTGTAGGGGAACTGGGCGTGGATGGTAGGGGTTCTTGGTTTGACATACTGGGCATTCCTGACAATATTTTTTTACCTGGGCATAAATGCCCGGCCAATAAAAGTATCTTAACAGGTTCTGGGTCACCTTCTCGGGTCCTAGATGTCCCGCTAGTAAAGGAGAGTGGGCGTAGAACATAACCTGCTCTCTAAATTCTCAGGGAACCAGCAATTGAGGCTCTTCGTTTGCATTGGCGATTCTGTACAACAACCCTGTTTTTACCTTGAACATAGGAAATGATGGTACAGGGTTGGGGTTAGTGGCTCAGGCTTGCTGCCATGCTGTGGTAAGAGTGGGGTCATTAGTTTGGGCCCATTGGAAATGTTTGTCAAGGCACCAGGGCTCCTGGGTGAGTTGGGCTCTCGGAACGTTCTGGTGGTTTGATTAAGGTGCAGGAGTCCCTACCTTTGTCTTTTCCCACATGAGGGACATACAGTGGGGGTTGTCAGTGCCTAGGATCAGCTGCTCAGGGAGGGTAGGCAATACACCAACTGTTACTAAGGAGAGGGCAAACCAGGAGGATTCTGGCTATGGGATATTCCTTAACATCCCTGTGGACACAACAGATGTAGGCCCTCTTCCCTGGGATGAGCTGTTCTTCTCTAAACAATTTGGAGTGTACAACAGACTGCCTACATCCCGAGTCCAAAAGAGCCTCAATGTGGAACCCATTCACCTGTACACTTACATAGAAACATGAACCTAGTTCCTCCGTATATAGGATGCTTCGAGGAATGCAGCTCACAACCATAGGCTCTTCTCCAAGTCTTTTTGGACAGGTCCGGCTGATATGGCCCCACGCCCCACAGTCAAAACACTGTTGTCCTGGGAAGGGTGCCACTCAGCTCTGGGAGGAGGAATCTTCTCGGGATCGTTGATGGGGGTGGAGGCTTCCGTAGGACAGAATGGGGTCGTGGTGCCTTCTCCATCTCCCAGTGAGGGCTACGAGGTTGGGCTCTGGAATATGAGGAGGCCATGTTCACAGCTTGCTCCGGTGTCAAATTTGAATGATGCCTAAGCCATCTGTGAATGAGCTAAGGCAGTGCCTCCATGAATTGCTCCAGATAAATGGAGTTCATGATTTCATCTTTACTACGGCCGTTCGGCTTTAACCATTGGTCCACCGCTAACTTCAACTTAAAATACAGCTAACCTCATCACGCTTACTTATTGGCCCCGTACAATAAAACTACGTCAAGCAGTAAGCGAGGCAAAGCTCGAGGCTGGAACTGTGCCGGTAGTTGAAAGACGCAGTGCAAGGCGGTTGATAACGGTCGGCCAACTTTGTATAAGGTAATCTTACCTTGAAGGCTTGTAAAAAAAAAATGTTTTCTTCTGCGTTGAGTTGCAGGATTGAAATCGTAGCCAATAGTAACGATAATGTCCAAACGTTGACTTCTACGCTGGTAATGTTGTAGTTCAGCACAGCAATAGTCGTCAAATATATTTCCTTTTGATTTGCCAAGTGAAAATAGCAGGAAAATGGTCCGTGTCCAATCGTCGCCAATTGTTGTGAAGAAGAAATGCTTCTAATTGAAGTTCCTTGTAAATCCAAGCTTTATTGTTAAGTAAAATATATATATATATATATATATATAGAACAGGCAGATGCCAGGCAGCATGTCTTCCAGGTCGAGGCACAGTGGACAAATGAATGCCTCGACCTAGGCAGGGTTCTGTGTCTCGCAACACCCGAGTCATTAAAGGTAAATACACAACATCATGAACAATAAGTAATAAGAAGCTACACAACAACTCCTTATTTTTATATGTATCTCCTCCTTCTTTCTTTTGTTGAGGACCCTGTCCACCCTTTGGGTGATCCCTCATTATACCTTCTTGTGGACCCTGGTGTTGAGCCAGTAGTTCACCTCCTTAGCAAGGTCCCTGGAGTCAGTCGGCTTATTATCCACTAGGTGTTGGAACATCTCTGCACGATGACAGAACATGTCCTCCCTGGCAAATAAATTGTGCTGTCCCTGGTAATTGTTCACTTCACTACCTTTCACCACACCATCCAGTGCTTTACATAAGTAATCAACATAAACCACCGGTACTGTTGGGGTAACTTCTATCTGTCCCTAAATTTCAGCCTGTACGTCTGCAGTAAGACTGTATTTCCTGGTAAACGTGTGCTTCATGATGGGATAACTCATCCTGACCCCTTTCTCTAGGGCTAAAAGTGCATCCTTCCCTTCAATGGGACTGTATTATGTTGAAATGACAATCCAAACTTGAAGTGATTAAGCTTGATTTTAATAACAGCTTAAACCCACGAACAGCAGAGAAGACAGGAGCGGATGCAGCCGCCAGTAACCGCTCTGAACTCCCTGCATTCTAATTCCCCACAACATCTCAGAACATGACAACATAGAAAATAGAAACCCATACCGTGTTGTGCCCGAGCGCATCTAGAAACCCATACCGTGTTGTGCTCGAGCGCATCTCGAGCCTAGCTCCAGCTAGCACGAGACACAACACTTCCCCCTTCCTACAATAGAACAAAAAGAAAAAGAAAGTATACAATTAGTAGTGATGGAAATGGAAATACTAATAAATAAACATAAGAAAAATATGGATATGCTAACAGTAAATATGTGTAACGTAATCCTCAAGTCTCTTGGGTTTGTTGCAGCCACGTTTGGAACGTGGAACTACTACAGCATCATTGTTTAATAGGATATCATTCTGTTCACAAGAAGCATTAAACTTAGCACTAAGTGCATTACTACTTGAAGGTTCACTATATGAAGGTTCATCACAGCAAAAAGGTTCAATGGAATTGTTAATGGGATTGGAAGTAACAATGGTATCATTAACATCATCAATCCAATCAAATCTCTTCGCTTTTGGTTGTACACTAATGTGACCTCTGAACAAGGCAATTGTATTAGCATTCCACACCCTTCCATCACTCAACAGAGCAGAATTGCACAGAATTTTAATAACTTAGAGGGGTGCAGAATACTTACTATCACCTTTACGTACAATTCTCCCTTTCTTTACCTTAACAATGTCACAAACTTTTAAAGCAACACTTCTTTTTTTCTTTGAATGTTTGTCAAGCATGATCTTTTGATTATTTTCAAGGGTCTATTTGACGTTCTTAACGGACCATGAAATCAATTTTGTGCACTTAAGCCAACCCATATTGTCCTTAGTGCGGGGACATTGTCCTCTCATATGTTCAAAAGGGGGAATAACCAGTAGTTTGACATTTGGTAATCCTATAAGCATAAATCGTTTTCCTCAATTCATCCTCCCAATCTTTGTCGTTACTGTTGGAGAGTTCAATGATACCTTTTATTACTCTGTTAAAGCGTTCCACACTACCATTACCTTCTGGGTGATATACTGAGGTTGTTCTATGGACAATCCCTGTATCTTTTATACATTTTTTTAAACAATCACCCATAAATTGACCACCATTGTCAGAAATTAGGGCCATATTATCAAGGAACAGCATTATAATAATCGCCACTTTAGCGGCAGAAAACTGCAGCTAAAGCGGCGATAATGGGCTTGATAATATGCCCTTGTGAAATCCCATAGTGTTCTGGTGCGAACATGGGCTTCTATGGGAATTCTCTACGGCATATTATCAAGCCCATTATCGATGCTTTAGCTACAGTTTTCTGCCGCTAAGGCGGCGATAATTATAATGCCATGCTTGATAATATGCCCCTAAGTCCTTGAGAAGGCCTTCCTTACTAAAAACTTCACCTAAGAAATGTAATACATTTTCTGTGTCAGCTTTCTCTACGATTTCATACTCAGGCCACTTAGAGAAATGATCTACCAAAACTATACTGTATTTCTGCAAACCATTGATATCTCTGACAGGACCGAAGATATCAATGCTGATTTTTTCCCAAGGCATGTTGGGAATTACAATGGGATGTAACATAGTTCTGCAAGTGGTTAGGCTTTTATCTGAATTTGCGCATTCAAAACATTCTCGTACTATCCTCTCAATGTCTTTGTCTACTCCAGGTCACCAATAGGATTGCTTGATTCTACATTTAGTTTTAACAGTACCTAAGTGACCCTCGTGACAAAGGTTGATGACCCTGTTACGAAAGACCTTAGGTGGAGTCAATTTACCTCCTCTCAGTAGCAATTCATTTTCAAAATAAAGTTCATTCCTAACTTCCCAAAAAGGAATGAGAGCCTTGTCAAAGGAGAATTTGTCTGGCAAACCCTGTTAGGACAAATTTGGACACCTCTTGAATCTCCTGGTCAAAAGCACTATTCTTGATCCATTCTACATGAGGTATGCTTACTAGTTCGTTATCAAAAATATTGGCTACAAACCATTGATCCCAATCATTATCTAACTTTCAACTATAGCCAGGGGACTCCTGCTTGAGAATTCTGCAATTCTGTAACGTACACCCAGAAAATACTCAACTTCATACACAAAATCCAAAAGCTGTGCAAAAAAACGTGAAATTCTAGGTGAAACATTATTGAGACCGTGAGATATAAGGACTTTAATGAGTGGTTTATGGTCTGTGCGTAATGTAACACACGTACCCCAAATACATTCTCTAAAATGTTTGAGTGCCCACAAAGACCTGAGTGCTTCTCTCTCTATCACAGAATAATTTTCTTCCGTAACATTAAGAACTTTCGATGCAAACACCACTACACATTCAGATCCATCGCTTTGTAACTGGGACAGAACAGCGCCTAGACCTTTACCGCTAGCATCTGTGGTGATAAAACTTTTAAGTTTAGGATCAAAACCTTTGCATATATCTCTTTTAATACCATCCATGCTGGCTTGGCACTCATCGGACCAATGAAAGACACTCCCTTTTTTTAATAGGTGTCTTATGCAAAACATTTTGTTAGCAAAATTATTCACAAATTTTGAGTAATACTTTGCTAGTCCCCAGAAAGACCTAACCTCATCCTTGCAAAAACAACAATTACAATCAGTCTTGACCCTGTGCCTCATGGGAACAGTCCAGCCGAAACTGCCAAGCCATGTCTTCCCTGGACCAGATCCAAGCAACCTAGGACCGGTTTCTGGCTATCAGCCGTCATCAGCCAGGATAGCTTGATTCCAGTGGCATGGAGAGCATGGGACTCACGTCTGAGCATACCCATCCCACTCGGGATGACAAATGTCTTCTTGAATAAAACCCTTTTTCAAGCTACAACTGTCTCCTAAACTCTATTTAACATCTTGGCGACAATTTGGACCTCTCAACACCCACCGAACTGCAAATCAACAATTTTTTTTCCCTAACCTTATGCTTACTGTTAGCAACGTTCACTCTTTCATCCGCTTGCTAGGCAAAGTACAGCTTCACCTTTTATCACTTTGGATTCTTTCTTTTTCTCCAGTCATAGGAGGATCTCGACAGCTTTCTCCAGCGCCACCTTCATCGGATCATGGAGGGATTACTTCAACCCGTGTCACCTGCATTGGACCTTCAAGGGATTTCTTCAACCCGCCGCCTCTCATCTCCGCAGTGAACCGGGGGACGCGCACATCTTACGAAGCACAGGGTACCTTCCCTTAACTTCGTCACGCCCCTTTTATTTGCCAATAAGGGAGCATTTCATTTGCTTGCAGTTTTGGGAACTGACAGGCGCACGTCAGCGCACTTCCCGACTGCCAATGAGGGTTTCTTCAACATTTGTTTGCTGTGCCCGTGCCTGTGCTGTCCCGTGCCATGTTCATTAAGTTCAGAGCAGCCCGCGCTAGGCACAATACATGTTAAGCAGGAGCCTTTCTCTAACATGTTTAGCCCCAGGCTTCAGAGTCTGTAAACCCAGCAGCCTCTCTACAGGTACTGTAATTTATGTTACTTTCATTTCACTTGGCACCTTCTCCTAGGAACAGGCTTTCAACTCAGGTACCATTATTTATTTTGTTCAAGGATATACTGTGACTATTTATAGAACATTTTATTTCGATTACTATTCTTTCATTTGTTACAATGTGTACATTTCTTCATATCTAGCATGGCATCTGCTTAACAAATTACTACTCCTCCACCCTTCTTACAGTCCCCTGGCAAACCGACTGTTAAAGGGCGTCAATGGATCAAAATCTTTGATAACTATTTAGTAACAATTGATGCCACAGGTTTTTCACCTGCATGCAAAGCGGCTGTTTTATATAGTTGTATTGGCCCTGCTGCACAAAAAGTATTTGACAATTTGCCTCATATACCTCACATAGGGTGAGGTGAAGACTGTAATACTTTTAAAGAAGCTTTAGCCCATTTAACCAAGCAATATGATGAAGAACCAAGCATCATGCTTGAATGTTATAATTTCTTTAAATGAAAGCAAAATATTGATGAAACCGTTGAATAGTATATAGCAGAACTGAGAATACTTGCATCTACTTGTGAATTTGGAGCAAACGCAAACATTATTATTAGAGATCACTTTGTCTTCAGATGTTTTTTTCACAAAATTCAGGAGAGACTATTGAGTTGCAGAAACCCCACCTGGTCTGAAACTATTGACATAGCCAAAGCAATTGACCGATCTATGGTCTCTTCCAAGGCTATTCATGAAGGTCAATCTGTTAATTCTCTTGCTGTTCAACCTGAGGCTACCGTTCACTCAATTTCCAACTCCAGCAATCCTGGAAGATCTTTACCTAAAAAAACTTTAATATGTTACAGATGTGGTTCCAAATCACATATTGGTAATGCTCCTAATTGCCCAGCCATTGGCAAGAAGTGCACTTGATGCAAAAAATGTGGTCATTTTCAAGCTGTATGTAGGAGTACCAGAAAAACACAGTAATGTTTTATTAACAGTTGAATGTAATTTGATAAGTGAGATAGGCGCAGCTACAGGTCCTTGGAGCGACGTTTTGATTGCAGATGTTCCATTCAAAGTCATGTCTGATTCTGGGTCACCCATCACAATTGTGTCTAACATTTCATTCCAAAATTTATGTCATGGTTCTATATCACTTACTCCCACAGATGTCAATCCTAAAGCTTTTGGGAAAACTGAAATTGATATGCTCGGTTATTTTAAATCTACATTGATGTGCCTAGGACGTTATGTCTTTACAAACATTTACGTTGCGGTCAAGGGTAGAAACATTGTTGGCCGGCAGGATCTTGCTAAAATGGGAATTTATTTAAAACCAGGCTCTGATAACCCTATTGTTCTTGGTGATTTACCAAAAGGGTACATGACTGATAATGCACACAGTGTGGATATGTTATCTATTACTAACTCTTCCCTTTCAGATGTTTCTTCTGATGTCAAGGACATTGTCAACCAATTTCTCATGGTTTTTACTAACAAGGTTGGCACTGTTTTGGAATTTGAACACCAAATCAGACTCAAACCAGGAGTTCAACCTGTTGTGCACAAGGTTTGACCCTTACCCCTTAGTGCCAGAGATGATCTCAAGAACGTATTTGTTAGACCTGGCCTCATTAGCGTGCTTTGGGCACTGTGCCACTGCTATTCAGTGCCACAGTGCAAGTGCTCCCTATGTTAAATTGATGTACTAATTAGTGATTCCATGTTTGGGTTATTTGATTTACATGTCAGACTCTAGTACAGTGCACCATATGTACCCAGGGCTTGTAAATCAAATTCTGCTTTTGGGCTTGCAGCACTGGTTGTACCACCCACAGAGGCAGCTTGTAAAGTGTGTCTCAGGCCTGCCATTGCAAGGCCTGTGTGCAGTCTCTGACTGCCATGTCGACTTGGCAAGTGCACCCACTTGCCAGTTCCTACACCTTCCCTTTTATTCATATCAGACACCCCTAAGGTAGGCCCAAGGGCAGGGTGCATTGTTAGTATAAGGTAGGACATGCCCTGGTGTGTGTAGTATATCCTAATAGTGAATTACAGCCATTTTCGTTTTTCACTATTGCAAGGCTACCTGTTCTCCATAGGCCAGAATGGGCAGTTCGTTTATTACATCTTATAATCCTAACTGACTCAGGAAACATGGTAGAAATTCGAATTTAGTATGCCCAAACTCGGAATGATAAAATTAATCTTTTAGTAAAGTTGGTTTTAACATTCTGTTTTTGAAAATACCACTTTTAGAAAGTAGGTATTTTCTTGTGTAACTATCCAGGCCTGCCTCTGCTAGGTTGTATATTCCTTGTCTGGAGTGTAGTGTTTTTATCTAGGGTCTTGAATCGGTATTCCTATTTTATGCCCTTGTCCGGTTATAATCAATATTATCCATACAACGGCATAATAATCATATCCATAATTCAGTCGTAGCACATGCTGTCACATTAAGCAAGGCTACTTCTCCGGCCCCCTAGAAAGCACACCGAGTTCTCTAAACAAAACCAAGCCTCCAGCAACCTGGGAAATCCCCCTTGCTTTTGTTTTGATTTCGTCCTAGAACTCCTGTAAAGCACTGTAAGAACGGCCAGTTCTTAGTGACATCTTTATTGACGTCTTATGTCCAACCTTACGTCAAACCCAGGCACCTTTCAGGTATAAATATACCAACGTTGCCTTAAGCAAACACACGGTGGTGATTTTGGAGCAGAGCAGCTATCTACTTGCCCGTAAGTCAAGGTTATCATTGAACAGGCCCCTGCTTTACAACCTTTTCAAGATGACTGCAAATGCTTTTTGAATGTGGATGCCTGCTTGTCTGGTTTGGGGACTGTGCTTGTTCAATGGGTGGGAAATAAGGAACACACAATTACGTCCGCTTCCAGAACATTACAACCTTCAGAAACACGTTATAGCACGATTGAAAGGGAAGCACTTGCATGTGTATGGGTTATTCAGAAATTTAGATCCTACATTTGGGGACATTCTCACTGGTTCTGGTCCGAACAAGACCTCTTCAAGATTGGTAAGTCTACTTCCTACCTTACAAGAGTATCATTTTGTGATCAAACATCTTCCTGGTGGTAAGAATTTCAGTGTGGACTGCCTTTCCCGTATGTCTTTGGAATGTGAAGAGAACGAGTATGATACAGGTATATCTGAGTGTGTGGCGGCGGCTATAGATGCTGTCAAAGAATGCATTACAATTTCTGAAAACATATTGAAAGAACATGTTAAGGACCACAACCTTAGTAAGGTCAAATAATTCATCATAAAAGGGTGGCCAGAAAGCAGATCACTTTCTGGTGAGATGAAGAAATTTGCTTTTGTAGCCAATGAGTTGTCAATTGCAGATGAGATTGTCATGCATCATGAGTTGTTCATTCCCCCAGAAAATGTACACATGAAGATTATTCAGATAGCTCATCAAGGTCACCTTGGTATTTCTAAAACTTGCCAACGCATCAAGGAATTTTATTGGTGGCCGTCCTTGGAGGCTCAGGTTAAGTCAACTATTGAAACTTGCGCAGAATGCCTTCTCTCTGACAACAAATGGAAAACTTTCAAACCCCACTACATCCTGTACCTTTTGCTAGTGGCCCTTGGGACAAAGTTGGTATAGACTTTTCTGGTCCCTATGAGTTGTTACCTGCCCACAACAAATTCTGAATCCTTATGGTGAACTACTTTTCAAAGTGGATGTTCTACTGGTTTTGTGACAGTCCCACTACTGATAATGTCATTATGTTTTTAGAACACATCTTCAAACTTGAGGGTGCTCCCAAATCACTTGTCACTGACAATGGTACTCATTTTGTCTCTCAATGCATGTGTAAGTATTTAAAACATCATGATATTCAACATTTCAAAGTGGCTCTTTATTCCCCCTCCTCCAATTGGCTTGTGGAGATGGGTAACAGGTTGATCAAAGAGGGTGTACAAACTGCTATTTCATTCGGCTTGAATGTAGAAGACTACTTGAAGGATAAGGTTTAGTCTTACAACAGTACTTCTCATTGCAACACTGGAGTTGCACTTTTCACCTTACTTCGAGGAAGGATGGTGCATGATAGTTTGTGTCCCACATGGTTATCCAGCAGGTCTGATCGCAAAGCTGAATCCTTGGATGTCATTAAGGCTAGGGTTAAATCTAGTCAGGATGCCATGAAATGTAATTTTGACTCTAACAAGTGTTTCAGTGGTGAATCTCTCAAACACGGTGATTGGGTTTTAATTAAAAATCCTAAGAAAGTGTTGAAAGGCACTTCAAGGTTTTCTTCACCTGTGCAAGTCAGTCAGGTGAGTAAAGGGTCAGCTCTTTTAGCTAATAGAGGCTGGTGGAATGAACAAAATGTAGTTCTCCTCTCCCATGCACAAGGTGAGATCATTATGAATCACCTTGTTTTGGATACTGATCACTTACATTCTTACAGCTGGTTACAAGATACGTTGTCTCCCATGTCACCAGTGAGTCCTTCTTTGTCTGCACCTGTTTTTCCCTCCTCACGAGAGATACACTCACCTGTGGCTTCTACAAGTGGAGTGACGTGTGACAAAAGTGAAGTGACATGGGACAAGTATAATGTTCGCCTGAGAAGATTACCTAACAAATCTAAGGATTATGTCTTAGACTAACTTGTTCTTTTTCCCTTACCGACTATTGCTATTTGTGTGTATTTACTTATCGCATTCTCATGTTTAACTTAGATGTTTGCTTTGCTTGCTTTGTCTTCTCTGATCTGTTGAGAAGGGAGATGTTGTGGTATTACTGTTATTGTGGCTCACGAGGTGAACACATGCAGCCTTCCATTGTGGCGCATGCGACCTCCTCGTGTATAAACATATTGGGGCATATTAGCAGGGAATAGCGATATTTATCGCAAAATGCGCTTAGTGCATTTTTTTTTATCGCTGCCTATCGTTGGATATGTTAGCAGAGAAAACATGCTATTAGCAACGATTTTCTCCATTGTGCTAAAATATCCAGCGACAGCGGCGAAATGCGTGAATATCGCTGGAAATCCAGCGATATTCACGCATTAACGCCAATGGGGACTTAACCGGAAAACCCACCCCCCATTGGATAAACAGGTAAGTCATGTTTTTAGCAGGCGTTAGATTATAGAGATAATCGCGCTTAGCGCGATTTTGTTTATCGCTTTGCTTGCCTTGCTAATAGGCGATAGCTGTGTTAGCGACTGCTTTCAGTGGCTAAGAGTTTGGGTACGCCCACTTTGCATGTCATTAGCGATAAAGATCGCTGACATGCAAAGCGGGCCCCAAACCGGTTGCTATCGTCTAAAAGCTGTTGCTAACTGCTGTTAGCCACAGCTTGCTGATAGGGCAGCTAAAGCGGCAATATGGCCTTTGCTAATATGCCACATTGTTGTTTGACTTTGTTCCACGCTCCATGACAGTTCACTGTCTGTGGATCCCTCAGTAACGTTTCTTTTATGCGAGGATCTGCAGCAGTTGGACGCCATGGTCGTTGTTGTTTTTCACTTCGTTAATAAAACCATTTTTCAAGATACAACAGCTTCCTGAACTTTATTTAACAGTGGCAAGATTGCAGATCAAACTGGCAGTCGCAAAAAGCTAAAAACTACAGTATTTCTCCTTTGTGTCTAGAGGAGTGCACTCTGGTGCCAACAAAGGGCTCAGGAACTTTTTCATAAGGAATAAACTCACTGGAACAATCAGTTTTGCACTAGGCCCTAGTTCAGGAAAGATTTTCAACGAGCAATACAGAAACTAGAAAATGGATTGGGGCACCATTTCTGAACACACAGAGTATTTTTTTAATTCATATAATCTTTTATCTGTTTCAGATATTTAAAAAGAAACCTCAGTGCACGAACATGACTCTTCTTTAAACAATTCAGTTTTGCGACTGATGTAATAACATTTGAAGTAACTGATGTTAACTTACATCTAGCTCCATCTGTTATATCTGAAAAGTGGAGACCAGTATTTTCTCCACTTTCTATTATGCCAACACAGCGAAAATAAGACAACATCATTTGTGCTATTGCCTGCCGTGGTACAAATGCTATTTGCTCTGTTCCCATCAATACATCAATAAAAATGCTTCAAATCGACATTCCATGTATTCCATGTTTTTAATGCAGCTATTGCACTCTCACATGACTAAAACTAGACAGCCTGAGAGATCAGGGTACACGGTTTGGTAAACTCTAGAATCAGTTTGGGATTTTATTTATAGCAGTGATTTCATTGCCAGCAAGATACCAAATGACATTGTGGAATCACTCACTTGGAACAACAGCAGCACCTAAAAAAACACACATCACCTGAATCAATGCTCCTTGTTAGGGCTCCTGAACCTAATAAATACTAAACTGAAAGATGTGATACCCTACAAGCTCACTTACACATAAAAACATGCCAGCATGCTGAAACAATATTCATAGGACTTTTGTTCTTGAAATCAGCTTTCCAGATCTGCAATTATCAGAACTGTATTTTCTGGCATATTTGTAGCACAGTCTCAATTGCAGCTATTCAACTATCATATATAACCTTCCTAGCTGAAAGCTATTGAGAAATACCTAAACATATATCACCTGAAAGGAATAGCTTTAAACATATGTACACTGGTACAAAACAAAGTAACAGGAAATAAGTGTGCCTGTCCTGGAAGATTGTTTTCGTTTCCCAAAGTGTAGAGGTACCTGGAGCGAAAGGGAAATGTAACACAAGTTTGTATAGGTCTGGCGTTGGCCAAGATCTTTTTTTTTATTTTTTTAAAGGACCTTTATTGTTTCAGCAAGGAAATAAAAACATGGGCCTACAACCAGTCAGGCCGGCCGCTAATCAAGTCAGAAATAGAGCAATACATTATAGAAGAAAACAGTGGCACGGAAATCAAGGTCTGAAGAGCGTCCAGGATAGAACAGATGTGTAAACTTAGACTATGAGAACAAGGATCCAAGAAGGTCCATTTTACAACAAAGAGAAATAAAATAAAATCAATGCGTACAGTCATACATGCTCCTACGATAGCAAACAAAAAGCAGAAAACCCGCCAGCAGTGTAAATATATTCGAAGTAATGGGGGATAGGGCCTTTGGGTCAGGATAGTTATAAAAACACATACAGTTCGGTGCAAGCTATGCCCCATCCCCAAAGCGCAACATATTGTAGGAAACATAAAAGACGACGACATCGAAAAGAGAAAGACAAAGGGCCATAAAGACAAAGAAAGGACAAATTAACAATCCCATCCCCCTACCCCCCACCCTGCACCCCTGCAGAAGGTTACGGCCTACCCCCACCCAGCAGCGTGCCTGTCGCCCTAATTAAGAAACCCGAAATATAGAGAAGAAGAGAGAAAAAAGAAGAAAAAATGGTGGAGGAGGACCATCGACCCGGCCACCCGGCCTCCCCCCACATCGCATGCAATAATTGTCAGACAGCAATGGTAGAAGGACTACGAAAAAAAGTAATCATGTATAGCACAATCAATGATATCCCCGCTGAGTGTCCCTTAAATCACCGTCAAACAACAATAAGTCCCATCATGTCCCAAATGATCTCCCCCCTGGCCTCTTCTATCCATAGTACCAATGTACATCTCGCTATCAATCGGCATACAAAATAGCATGAGGGGTTCAAATGTTCCAGGAGAATCGGGAAGTGTTGTCGCTCCGTCGGGCGTCAGCCACCAGTACACCGCCAAAGACGCATGGCGGAAATCTGCCTGTATCAATACCAACACCGATAACAACCTCCAGTCCGAACACAGTTTCGCCAGCCATGGAAAAGGAATCACTAGATGCGGCAAGCGCTGAAACACCGCCGGGGCCGCCCAAAACAGGGATCGACGCCGTTCCGTCATTCGCCAAGCAGACAAGGGCCCCAATGAGTCAATCACCTGTGCAACAGGTGTATCCACAGCAGTCTCATGAACCAAGGCTATTTGTGACTTCACAGATTTAAACGTAGCGGAGGCATCCGTCAGCGACATAGAGGCAGGCAGATCGGCGCCTACACAGGAAGGAACCAAGCCTACGTGGAACGGCGGAACAACAATGGCGGCCATCCGTCTTCCCAGTTCCCGGGCCTCCCGGATCAGGGCCATTTGCAGGGTTGTTAATGCAGTCAGGACATCTCTGGACGTGGGCCCTTTCTCATGATGCCAGTCCCCGGGACTCTCTTGTACAGCGGATTCTCTGTCCGGATGGAGGGGGCGGATAAGGGTGCCATCCGCCATCTTAGCCGTTACGGCCTCCTCCTTCTCTATCTCACCTCAGGACCGGGCCCCACACCAGGATGCAACAGGATTCACAGGCGGACCCCAAAAATTAAAGCAGGCATCCCAATGGAGGGTCACCAAAGGGCTAAACAAATTCTCTGCCGCTCCCGGGGAGGCACCCCTCAGTCCCGAGGGAAGCTGTTAATGCCCTGGCATCTCACTGAGGGGGGGTCGAATATCGTGGTTTCCCTCCGGTCCTGAGGTATCGCACTTCCCGCAGAGCAATCTGCTATTCGGAGGAGGTCGGCACTGTCGCCGTTGGCCGGCAGATCTCAGATTCCCTCCGACCGACTCCCCTCCGCAGCCAGAGGCCGCTGTTGTTGCAGTCGCGGCCGGATACTCCTCCCACTCGAGATCCCGGTCTCGGCACAGCAAAGGCCGCCAAACAATCGGGGGCAGTTCTTCGGGTCTACCGCAAGGAGAAGCACCAGGAGCAGACGGTAAGTGAACGGCGTCCTTCGCCTACTTAGATATGCAATAATTGCACCGGATAAGTGCCAGGATATATGTGCGGGGTGGGAGGGCTCACGGAGCCGAGCGTTTATGCAGCCATCTCGATCGCCATCTTGGCTCCTCTGGCCAAGATCTTTTGATTGAACCACAAACACACACATACACAATCTCTCTCTCTCTCTCTCTCTCTCACTTTCATGCAGCCCAAAGACCTTTTGATTGTACTAAAATATTATAGTTATATTTATGACTATATATATATATATATATATATATATAAATCTACAACAGCTTTCTTCTAAGAAAGTACTCGCACTCAGAGTATGCCAGAGATAATTTAGCAGAGGCTACGCGTTTCGACAGCAAGGGCTGTCTTGATCACACAATTTGCTTTGTGTAAACTGTGGTCCAAACTCCCCTCCTTGCTGCTTATATGATTTTTCGCTTTCGCAAAAATACCAAAATCGTATTTTTACGTTCTTGTGTTGACTGATTCGTTACTATAGTTAGTTCATGGACTTCAAACGTCCCGTGAGTATACTTCGAGTGTCTTTAATTTCCATCGATATGTTTTCAAGAGACATGCGATATAATAATCAATAGTATCGTTATATTCTGGCTGTTTTTCAAAAGTCTCAGTGTTTCAGAATATCAAACACTCGGAAAATACAGCGCCCGGAGTCAATGTCTCCTACAGCGATACAGCGTGGGTGCGTCTGCTCCCAAACGTAACCCGCCCTCTCCCTCAGTACGCTCCCTAACAAAGGGCTAAAGGAGACCTTTACCTCCTATGCGCTATCGATGAGTCAGTTCCTCAAGATGGCGAAATAATTTACAATCCCTTACGCAGGGTAGCGGCCGGCCAGTGGACTTCTCCAGTAATTTTTTCTCCAAACGACCTGTTTGCACAAAGTCCGTGGCCCGTAGACAGATGGCGAGAGAAACGCCGAGCAGGTCTCTCGGCAATTTTGTAAATCCACAGCAGCTTTCTTCAAAGAAAGTACTCGCACTCAGAGTATGCCACAGTTTATTTAGCAAAGGCTACGCGTTTCGACAGCAAGGGCTGTCTTGATCACACAATTTGCTAAAGTTACAGGAAGTGTATACATAGGTTATAGACACCAAAAAGGGGCTACCTGTTTGATAAGTGGTCTCTAGATCAACCTGGCGGCCATCTTGAAACAGTATACAAATGAACATGTTATAAGACATATATTATTAAAATTGCATATATACATCCAACCTTATATGATTAAAGTCCCCCATATTCTTATATGAATTGTATATAGTACACCAAAAATATCTATATAATTTCACATTTCAAAAATTGTAAATATTTATGATTTGCATTCTTTGTGTGGTTAGTTCTTGTTGCGCAAGACTTCTTTCGACATAGTGTCAAAATTATATATCTGAGAGACAAAACTAAAATCGAATACCATATATATTGGTATATATGCATAGGATAATATACGGCGTAGTGCCAATAGTACCAATAGAATGTCATAACAACGTTATTTTCAGTCATATATATACATGTTAGATAGATCAAGTTATATTAATAACCTAAACATTCTTCCTTGTAACAGAAAAAGGGGAAAAAAGGGAAAAAAGAGTGCACAAAAATCTGATCTGTGAAGAGGACCCTTGGAAGAAAGGGAAGGTTATCAGGAACGGATGAGACAGTCCGAAACTCAAGTAACACCTCCTTTCCTCCTGTGTAGAGAAAAATAAATCATTACCACCTATGTGAATATAAAACCATCTTATGATAGATATTCATATTATAAAAGCATATCAAATAGCAGAATACACTAGTTACAGTACGGATAAATCCAATATCAGACAGTCAGATTAGTCCCGCAAATGTGAGTCTAATTCCTCATCAAAATTGTGACCTCCGGGGTATTTTGTTTCAAGATCAATTATCCACTTTGACTCTCGTTTGCGTAATGCCAAAGTTCTGTTTCCACCCCTTGGGCCAATATGAACTTGTTCCAATGCAAAAAAGCTTAACAAATTGCTATTGGATAGATGAAAAAGCTCAAAATGCCTTGCTATGGGATAATGTGGGTCTTTGTTGTTTATGGCCCGCATATGCTCCAGCACTCTTTTCTTAGTTGTTAATGTGGTACTTCCAATGTAACTCATCTTGCACGGATACATTAGTACATAATCACAGTAAGTGGAACTGTACGTCAAAAATTGGTTGATTACTTTAGGTGAAGCATGGCCAGGGAGAAAGGCACATTTAACCATATTACTGTTACGACAGGCTTTACAGTGCCCACAGGGGTAAAAACCTTTCAACTGATGTTCACTGTCAGCTCTTCTAGGTGTAATGTTGTTATGTACAATGAGATCTCTAATGCTCCTCCCCTTTCTATATGTTATTTTAGGTCTTCTGGGCATTGTAGGGCCAATAATAGGGTCACTAGTTAGTACATCCCATTTATCAGCTAGTGTACGGGATTGGGTACAGGAGAGGCAGAAGGGAGCGAGTCTGACACCTGGAGTAGAGATTTTAAAAAAGGCTTTATTTTTAGGTATGCTTTTCATCGTCTACTCGAGAGTCTCAGTCGGGCAAACTCGTCCGGCTCCGTCCTTACGCCTCTTGGAAATGCTGGAAGGTCCAGGGTGCTTCTTCCACGCCAGACCGATAGTTCAGCGGAGGTCGTCGGGGCCAGGGTGTTCCTCGCAGGTCAGGAAGGTAAAAGAAAGGAGAAAGAGGAGTCACTCTGATGTTCCTCGTAGGACGTTTTGGGGGCCAGGGAAGTGAGGGACACCAAGTGCTGTAGTGAGTTTACATACGGTCGTTCCTGTGCCTTCTTCTCCTCGGGAAACGCCATCCGAAGACTTCCGGGTCCTGCCTCCTTTTGGCTCCGTGACGAACCAAGGAGGTGGAGTCTCGTCTCCCTCGACGTCGGATTTAAAGGGTCCGTGTTCCCTCTGGTCTTCGTCTCCCCAGCGGGTTTCCGTGTCCGTCCGAGGCCACTCCTCCGGCCAGGGCTAGGCAGGCTGTTTGTCGGAAATAGAAAGGGGCGTAAAGGGAACAGCCGACCACCAGTCTATATCAGTATCAAAGTCATGGACATCACTGTGGCGCCCCACCCCGTCACAGCCAGTATTTTAGAAATTTATGTAGAATTGCTGTTATAGGTAAGTATCACCCTGGTGATATTCTCTGACCCACCAGTTTTGTTCTTCATTTTTTCCTCTTCATTTGGATTGAGCAATGAGTTACGATCTACGGTTTTGACACGGTTTATAGCTCTAGTCAATACCCATTCCGGATATCCTCATTCTCAAAATCTCGTAGTCATAATATCCATCTCATGTTCGAAGGCAGCGGTACTACTACAATTTCTTCTCACCCTCAGCAGCTCCCCATACGGGATACTCCACTTGAGAGTATCTGGGTGGCTGCTGAGGGCATGAAGAAGTGTGTTTCCCGCCGTCGCCTTCCTAAAGAGGCTTGTTTTGAGGACTTTACCTTCCGGTGTAAATAGAAGATCCAAAAATTCAATTGATTCATTGCTGATGTGGCTGGTCAATCTTATATTGTGGGTATTCGTGTTTAGGATGTTAATAAACTCCACTGCTTGTGCTTCACTACCTGTCCAAATTAAAAACAGATCATCTATATATCGGAACCACACGTTTACCTTACAGAAATACAGGTTCAAAGTGTGGTCCGATCTGATCTCCTCCTCCCACTTGCCCAGGACAAGGTTGGCAAAACTTGGGGCAAAACAAGTGCCCATAGCCGTACCACGGATTCGTTAAAAAAGAGTTCCATTAAACATAAAGATGTTATTAGTCAGACATAAGGACATCATGTCCAACAACATTTTGGTGTGTTCCAGATACTGTATAGGTCTTTTCTGTAAGTAATGATAACTCGCCTGTACACCCTCATCATGGTTTATAATCGTGTACAGGGAGCTAACATCCATAGTGATTAATTGGTCAGATGTTTCCCAAGTCACTTCTTGTAATTTGCAGATAAAGTCTGTACTATCTTTTACATAAGATGGCAATCCAACGACATATTCACGTAAGAAAAAGTCAACATATTTGGAGACATTCTCTAAAGCGCTACCTATAGAAGACACGATGGGTCTCCCTGGTGGAATAGTGGAATTCTTATGGATTTTTGGTAGAAGATATAATATGGATAATTTAGGGTAGTCTCGTTTTAGGAAACAGTACACTTCCCATGTGATGTAATCTTTCTGTTCCCATTGTTTGAGTTTCTCCCAAATGTCAAGAATACTTGCATTGTATGCATCCATATTAACTTGAATATAGAATTGTTTATTGTCCAATTGTCTCTGTGCTTCCATTAGATATAATTGTTTCCCCCAGAGAACAATATTGCCTCCTTTATCTGCAGGGCGGATAATGGTTTTAGTGTCACTCGCCAGGTTTTTAAGGAATTCTCTTTGTTCAATTGATAAATTGAAATACATTTTTCTGTTGGCTTTACGTTTAAGTTTCCGTAAGGCTTGAGTCACCACATCCTGAAAAGTGTCTATATTATCATGGGGTAGGTTAGGATAAAAGACAGATCAAGGTTTAAATTTAGTCAATGGAGTCCGATCCATAGTCATACGTAGCTCCCATTCACCTTCCATTGTTAAACTTCGGTCATCGTCATTAGCTAGATCTTGTATATTATGAATTGCTGATGTGTCTCCGACATTAAAAATAGGGAAAGGTACAAGCAATATCACTTTCTTGAGGTCGTCTTATTTCTTGATTTTGTTTATACAGAAAATGCAATTTTTTCAATTTTACCTTCCTCACGAATTTATATAAATCAATTTGTGTGTCTGCATAATTAAACACTTCTGAGGGGCAAAAAGTTAGTCCTAAAGAAAGTGTACTTTTTCAGTAAATGTTAGTTCTCTTTTGCTTAGATTGACGATAGTTTGATTTACCGTGTCTGGATCCATAATTCCTTGTTTTTTGAGCCTCGTGTCCTGGTTCCCATGGGCTCCTTTGTGTTTTTCTTTGATTTGCCTTTGTTTTCTTTGTTTCTGTCTTTGTTTGCTCCTCCCCTCCCCCGAGGTTTCCCTCTCATCGGTGGCGACTGGGGCATTGATCTCGGTACTTGACGGCCCCTTCGCAGGACCCTGAATTCGTCTAAAAAATGTGCCCGTCTTAATGGTAGAGGCCTTTCTGAGATTGAACTTACGGTGGAGACTGAGAGGTCGGTATCTGATCCACTTATCTCCATCGCTGGGATATTATTAGGTGTTCCGGTTCCTACCTCTGTTGTTTTTAATGATGGTAGATCGTCACAGAGATAGTCATATTTATGCCTATAAGTAAGAATCCGGCCAGATTCATAATCAACACAGTCGCTGTGTAGCTTGCGTTGCTTACGATTCTTAATATCCTCTTCATGATGTTCCAGTTTGGGTTTTAGATCTTTCAGAAATGTATTAATGGTATCCTGATCGGTATTCCTTGATAGTTCTTCCTCCAATGTCTTTATTTCTGCAAGGATCACCTCCCGATCTTCCCATGCATATTTGATCAAAATGTTCAACATAGTTCTAGAACCATTGGCCGAGTTTTCTTGCCAGTCTAGTAACATTTGAGGATTTAAAGATTCGTAGGAGGGCATAATGTATATACGTAGACCCCTTGGGACCATTTGTTTGTCTACATAATCTTGTAATGAGATGGCTTCCCACCATTTAGCTGTTTTGGACTTTTTCAGTTTTTCTAACCTTCTTAGTTTGGTATTAAGTGATACATCCAGCGGACTGTCATTCCTATGCATAGCACTTGTGCCCGTGCCTGGTGCTCGTGCAAACAAAGTCACTGCTGCTGCTCGGCGTTCTGCTTCCATGTTACTGCCAATACTAAAATGTGAGTCCTTGTGTACCTATATTTCTAGTACATGAGCTTATTGCTTTAATAGTCTTGTAAAACACTTCCCTTTGTGTAAACTGTGGTCCAAACTCCCCTCCTTGCTAGGAGGTTTCTGTTGCCGCTTATATGATTTTTCGCTTTCGCAAAAATACCAAAATCGTATTTTTACGTTCTTGTGTTGACTGATTCGTTACTATAGTTAGTTCATGGACTTCAAACGTCCCGTGAGTATACTTCGAGTGTGTTTAATTTCCATCGATATGTTTTCAAGAGACATGCGATATAATAATCAATAGTATCGTTATATTCTGGCTGTTTTTCAAAAGTCTCAGTGTTTCAGAATATCAAACACTCGGAAAATACAGCGCCCGGAGTCAATGTCTCCTACAGCGATACAGCGCGGGTGCGTCTGCTCCCAAACGTAACCCGCCCTCTCCCTCAGTACGCTCCCTAACAAAGGGCTAAAGGAGACCCTTACCTCCTATGCGCTATCGATGAGTCAGTTCCTCAAGATGGCGAAATAATTTACAATCCCTTACGTAGGGTAGCGGCCGGCCAGTGGACTTCTCCAGTAATTTTTTCTCCAAACGACCTGTTTGCACAAAGTCCGTGGCCCGTAGACAGATGGCGAGAGAAACGCCGAGCAGGTCTCTCGGCAATTTTGTAAATCCACAGCAGCTTTCTTCAAAGAAAGTACTCGCACTCAGAGTATGCCACAGTTTATTTAGCAAAGGCTACGCGTTTCGACAGCAAGGGCTGTCTTGATCACACAATTTGCTAAAGTTACAGGAAGTGTATACATAGGTTATAGACACCAAAAAGGGACTACCTGTTTGATAAGTGGTTTCTAGATCAACCTGGCGGCCATCTTGAAACAGTATACAAATGAACATGTTATAAGACATATATTATCAAAATTGCATATATACATCCAACCTTATATGATTAAAGCCCCTCATATTCTTATATGAATTGTATATAGTACCAAAAATATCTACATAATTTCACATTTCAAAAATTGTAAATATTTATGATTTGCATTCTTTGTGTGGTTAGTTCTTGTTGAAAATAACGTTGTTATGACATTCTATTGGTACTATTGGCACTATGCCGTATATTATCCTATGCATATATACCAATATATATGGTATTCGATTTTAGTTTTGTCTCTCAGATATATAATTTTGACACCATGTCGAAAGAAGTCTTGCGCAACAAGAACTAACCACACAAAGAATGCAAATCATAAATATTTACAATTTTTGAGAGGCCCACGGAGTCAAGTCAAGGGGTTTATACCCTGCCCCCTTCACTTTTATTTACATTTTCTATGGGACTCGGTTCAATCGTGTCCCAAGATGGCTGCCAACACTTCCTGGTTAATGTGTTGGCAGCCAATCAAATTCCAGTAGGGTCTCAGTATGCTGTTGGGCATTACATTTACATATCTCTGAAAGTACTGAATGGATTTACACCAAATTACAAAAAGCCCGCTTTCGGGACCAACATCTAGCTTTCTGCCAAATTTGGTGTAATTCCGTTCACAAGTTCGGGCTGTAGTTGTGTTAAAAAAATGAAGAATTCTATAGACATAATATGGTTAAAACGGGTTTTGAGACCCCCTTTTTTTCTCAGCCCTGCTTGACAGGTCACCCCGAAACTTTCAACCCATCAGCTGAACCAAAAAGGGGACGTTTTTTGAAAGTTTTGGGACGATTCGTCAAGCGGCGCCAAAGTTATGGGCAAAACAAAAAACTTTTTGTATGGAAACTTTGGTCCAAACTATAACTACCTGTGCACACACACACACACTTACTGAAAGGGGCTTTCATCCAGTCCTTTTCATCCGCTGGTCTGCTGTTCTGGGGCAGCTCCTCTGCTCAGATGGAGGAGCGTCGCCCCACTGCTTTTTGAGCAGGAAAAATTCAATTATAGTAACTTAGGGGCATATTATCAAGGGGGTTTATCTCTGCTTTTTTGGCTTTAAAAGCCAAGAAAGCGGAGATAAAATTATCTCCCTATTACCTAGCAGTCGCTAACACCAGTTAGCGACAGCTAGTAGGAGATAGCGACCATCTTGGGCCCCGCTTTGCATGTCAGTGAAATTTATCACTAATGACATGCAAAGTGGGCGTGCCAAGATGTTAGCGACTGGAAACAGTCGCTAACATCGCTATCTCCAAAAGCTAACACCTGCCCCTGAGCAGTTCTTAGCCATGTTATCCAATGGTAGGTGGATAACATGGCTAAGAGCATTAGCTCGGTAATGCATGAATATCGCTGACTTTTCAGCGATATTCATGCATTTCGGCCGATTTTTATCGCTTAGGAGATAAACCTTGATAATAGCAAGGTTCCTAAGCGATAAAAATCGCCGCAGCTCGGCGATAAAAATATTGCCGCTAAGCCAACATAGCGATAATTATCGCTAGTTGTTGGTAATATGCCCCATAGTTATTATCATTTTCTTTTGCGCAAGTTGGGGCTCAGTTAGGGCAGGGGGGGCTGTTGGCACAAGGGGAGGAGTAGTTTGCACAGTCCAAGTGCGCATGACTGCTTGGCCAGCCATCTTGGGCCGGCCAAACAGTCATGCACACTTTACGTGTTCCCCATCAGCCTGCATTACACAGCCTGGTGGAAAATATGCCCTGGCCCCCGTCCCCATCTAGGCCCCAATCCACAGCGCTCAGACCAATCACAACGCTGCATTGCAGCGTTGTGATTGGCTATGGGGAGCCTGGGTGCTCCCTGGTTCCGGTACTCGCCATAGAAGTAGAGGAGGGACACGGCCGGCGGAAGAGGTAAGTGGTATTTTTATTTTTTATTCTGTCACCCAGCACTGCCCCTTACCCCACCCCTCCACCTTCATTTCCTGCCAGCTGCTTCTGCTGCTGTTGTGTCATTCACATTGTAGCTCCACTCACTACAGCATACAGCATACAGCATACAGCATGGGACAATGGGTCAGCTGACTTCAGCTAATGGCTAACTATGATGTGAGTGATAGTATTCTGCTCTTTCACAAGGTGCACATTGTCCCTCAAAGTATTTCCCTTTAGTGCCAGTGCCTACTATGTGTTTTTTGAGTCTAAACAATATTAACATTCTTTTTAATTTTCAAGGGTTCAGAAGCTTCCCCACAGATAACGATTTGCAAAAGCAATGACAAAACTAAATATAAACATTGGCAAAGCCAAAAGGCTAGCAGCCAATGCCAGACCTAAGTGCTTTGCCAATGCTAGTTATTATTGTCACTACACGGTATTCGCAGGAGTAGCGGTCTCACTCTCTCACAAATGTGTCTGAGGCTAAGTTGATCTGACTCTTTAGATCTACTACATATATATAGGCATATGTTAAACATACCATGACTAATTCTGTATTAGCTTATACCTTTAATTTGGAACTAAGGGTCACATTATCAAAACCGGCAATAACATTATCGCCGCTTTAGCGGCAAAGCGGCGATAATGGGCTTGGTAATATGCCCTTGTGAATTCCCATAGAAGCACAGGTTCACACCTGAACCTGGGCTTCTATGGGAATTCACAAGGGCATATTATCAAGCCCCTTATCGCCGCTTTAGCTGCAGTTTCCTGCCGCTAAAGCGGTGATAATGTTATCGCCGGTCTTGATAATATGGCCCTATGGGACATATTAGCCAGAACCTCATTAAAATTATCGCCGTTTTAGAGGCAGGAAACTGCTGCTAAAACGGCGATAATGGGCTTGCTAATATGCGTTATAGAATTCCAATAGAAGCCCAGGTTAGATGTCCTGCACATCTAACCTGGGCTTCTATTGGAATTCTATAAAGCATATTAGCAAGCCCGATAATTTTAATGAGGTTCTTGCTAATATGCCCCTATGTTTTTACTTTACTTAGTCTAACTAAAATAAATCATATTTAAGTTTCCCAAATCAATGCAAGATGGACAAAGACCTCTTTGCAGAACGTATGGAAGGCATTCTTTGTGCTTTCTATATTAAACATCTCTCTACACTAGTTACGGGTATAAAATATTCCTTTGTTTAGTTAACTTGTAGCTAAGGGGCATATTTTCAAGAATGGTGATAAAATTATCGCCGCTTTATCGGCAGGAGATTGCCGCTAAAGCAGCGATAATGGGCTTGATAATATGTCCTTCTGAATTCCCATAGCAGCCCAGGTTCTGGTGTTAACCTGGGCTTCTATGGGAATTCACAAGGGCATATTATCAAGCCCATTATCGCCGCTTTAGCTGCAGTTTCCTGCAGCTACAGCGGCGATAATTCTATCACCGTTCTTGATAATATGCCCCTAAATACGGGTGAAATCATATTTACACCAGCGTAATCTCTGGCAATTTGCTTTACGATTGTTACGCAGAATGCCTGCACTTATGCCATGAGGTTAACTTGCATAATTGAGACTTCTTTCAGTTAAAAACGCGATCGTGGATAGAACTGAAAGAGCATAAACTAACCGAGCTTGAGCAATTGTCAGCATCACATGCGATTTTGCTTTATTTGTTTCGACGAAATGCGTCCTAGGGCCAAAAATGGACACTAGGACGCATTCAGCCCCAATACATATAACAAAATGTAAAATCTGGCATTTCGGATTAAAATGTGTAATTTTGCATAACTCTTTGGGCATTTTTCATAATTGTAGCAAAATAAATTACAGGAATTACACCCAGTCCTACTTTTAAAAGGCAACTGAAAGTACACAGATCGCATACTCTGCTTGACTTAAGATACACACATCTCTTCTTTTCCCTTCCTTTCTCTCAAGGGGTAGCTCTATAATAGGTCTGTATGACCTTACACATCAAAACAACGAAATGCTCATGCACCATATGGGGGGGCCTGGATTTAAGTTCTAATTTCATACCTTCTACAAAACGTAATCACTACTTTCGGTGAACGTGTTAACAGGGTTGTCTTTTTCGGCTTACCTTCTTTTGTGATAGTGTCTAAGTCTGCAAAAAGGACAATGTGAAACTTTTCTTACTTGACACACTCATATTTCACTTTCTAACAGTCCGCCTGAAAGTTGTGAGTAACCATCAGTGCTGAAACTAATTAATAAACCCTGGCAGTTCACCAGGGCACTAGTTCCCTCAGAGTTCACTTCTGATTAAGCAATTTCTGTGCTGAGGGAGAGAGTTTGTTCTGGAGTACATCTGTGGTGTAAGTAACGTGCAACGCCTCATATGGCTCATCTAAGAGAGGTCCTGTGCAACTTTCCAATTATAATTTAGCCCTGGGGATACCAGTACTAAGACTTACAGGAAGGCAACCTGAGTCAAATTGTTGCTTGTGGCCTCCGCCCCTGCTATAGTCACTTTCTGACTACTACCTCTTCTCCATCCAATCCCCACTGCCCCACACGCTCCTTCACCTCAGCACCAGCTCCCACATTCCCACAATGCTCCTACACCAGAGCACCAGCTTCTACATTCCCACAATGCTCCTTCACCTCAGCAACAGTTCCCACATTCCCACAGGCTCCTTCACCAGAGCACAGCTCCCACATTCCCACAACATAGGTGCTTCAGCTCTGGCGGGCACTGGAACATTCAGCAAGACCTGTGTTGAAACCACTAGGGAAATGCAACTCCAAATCAGTAGACACAAACAAGGTCGCTGTTAAATCTGTTTAGTGTAAATAACACTGAAACATAAGGAAGCGAATCAGCAGTATTCCTGCTAAACAGGCACTCCTATGCAGCCACTAGAATTGTTGTTTTCACAGACAATGCATGTGCATAGTATGAAGTGGTCTGTGCTTTGTCCCCCCTCTGGGAAGTGTACTTCACATTGCCCCAACATCTCAACAGGGATCCGCCAACCCTGCTCTGAAGATTTACTTTTCTCATTCATCTTTAGGCTCTTCACCTTTTTCTGATTGGGAAGTTTCTTGGGTCCTCTTGCGTGCATAGATTGGTCCTCTCCTTTATGTTTAGCATGCTGCCAATGACTGCACCATTTTAACCAATCCCGAACTTAGCTGTTCCTTTTGGTCTTATATTTTTTGCTCACATGTCTCTGCTATGAGAATTTCTCCTCTACTTTTAGGTGTTTTACCACGTCCGTCAAAGTTGCTATCTCATGCCTCCCTTTTATGTTGAAACTTGTGGTCTATCAGTAGTCATGCCTTTCACTGACTTTGTTCATTCCAGACAGGTTAATGACATCTGGAAGGGTTGCTTCCAGTCAGAATAACTTTATGCGGCTTACTCAAAAGCCATACAAATAAAAATAAAAATAAAATACGTTTCATATAAAATTTTCCTATTTACACAGGAAACATTAAATGAATAACAATATAACATACAATTAAAAAAGTATATCATTTGCACACAAGTGTAGAATAGTAAAAAACATTATACTCTAAAACGAATCTTGACAAACGGCTCTCGCCCTTGAGGCGGCTACCAGAAAACTAGCAATGCAAAAAGTAACGTGGGGGTTAGGTAATAATTGTAGATAGAGCAAAGCTGGTCTCACTTGAGTGAAGCCGGCCTTTTTGAGTATAGGCAACAAATATTTTTTCCTTGGCTCTGAAAACAACCCGCAAAACATAACAAAGTGCATCGTATCCTGCACTGAGAACTGGTCGCAGCTACAGGGCAAAGCTAGTTCTGGCTTCTGCCAATTTTTAAAAGAACCTAAATAAAAATGTAACAAATTAAATCTAAATTTGGTTAAAAGAAACCTGTGGAAGGGGATTGTTACAAAGCCAAGGTAGGGTGCAAGTGATAACGAATTAACCAATAAACAATGGTCCCTCACTGCCGGTTTTACCAATTCATGTTCTTCACGGCATGCTTCCTTCCTTTCCAAAAAGGACTTTTTCACAAATTCAATGTCTTGGATCTTAATATTCTCAGGGGAGGTAAAAAGATCCGGACGGCCTAAATCTGAAAATGCCATGGTCAAATAAGGCACCCAAGGGATCTTGTTGGATCTGTCCAAAGACAGCACGTCAGACATGATCTTGTGGTTCAGTGGGAGTTCTTCATTCATCCACATTTTCAGCCAAAGGATCAAGGGGGCCATACTCAGCTTATCAGAAAGAAACTGTAGGCCCACTTCTTTGTGGATCGAATAAGTTGGGGTTGACTGGGGAACAGAGAGTAGGGTTCTAATAAATCTATTCTCCGCTCTTTGAATTGGTTCCACATTTACATAGCCCCACAATGCGGACCCATATAAGGCAATGGCTACAGATTTACTGTTATAGATTTTTAATATAGCTTCCATAGGCCTAGCCCCTAGCCTGCCGGCGAAGCCCAGGAGCGCTGAGGATGATCTGATAACAGCCAACCTCTTAGCTCTTACCTGCGGACCCCAGGACCCTTTCTGGTCGAACAATACACCTAAATAAGGGAATGTAGATACCCTAGAGACTGTGTCCCCAATGCATGTGAATGTTTTGTTTCTCTTCTTACGACACTCTCGACCCACCACCATTGTATGTGACTTGGTTACGTTTATCTTAAGATCCAGTTGCTCCATAAACGAACCAAAGGCATTCAGAAGGCACTGGAGGCCAACACCCGTGCGGGCAATCAGCACGGCGTCGTCCGCGTATATGAGCGCCGGGATCTTAATTGCTCCCACACGCGGGACGTCGGCTTCCTGCCCCTCCAGATGTGCGCCTAGGCCGTTAATATAGATGCTGAAGAGCAAGGGGGCTAAAATACAGCCCTGCCGCACCCCCCTTAGTGATCTAAAGGGAGTGGTACACCTGCCCTCATTTGTCACGCGTACGCTAGAAGAGAGATCTTGATGCAGGGTAGCTATAAAGGTGACCAATGCCTCATCAATACCCATCTCTAACAAGATGGCCCACAACTTCGTCCGGTTGACTAGGTCAAAAGCCGAGGAGAGGTCCATAAATGCAAGATATACGGACCCCTCCTTGGCCACAGTATATTTGGAGATGAGCAGATGTAAATTAATGCACTGTTCAATGGTGCCCTTTCTTTCCCTAAAGCCATATTGAATTTCAGCCAACCCACCACAGTACTCAACATTTTCCCTCAGCCTGGTTAAAAGAACTCTACCTAAAATTTTTACTGACGAGTCCAAAAGGGATATAGGCCTATAACAGGCTGGATCATCCCGCAAACCTTTTTTAAAAATTGGAACAATGGTAGAGGTGTCCCAAGAAGCAGGTGCAGGATTACCATTAACAGCGTTAAACACGTTTGCCAAAACTTCAGCCCACAGTTTTGGTGAATACATGAAAAAGTCAGCAGGCACACCGTCAGGGCCAGGTGCCTTGTGCTTTTTAGTGGCCAGGATGGCTTTTTCCACCTCATTTCGGTTAAAAAAGATGGGGCGGATAACTGAGGTTTTCAACGGTACATCATTTGTCGCATCAACAGTATCCCCATAGACATTTTTAAAGTGTGACAGCCATTTTTCATCGGGGACAACACAGTCCATAGATTCGTTGCTGTCATCCGAAAAAAAAGGCTGTTTAATGATCTCCCAGAATTTTTTACTATCTTTCAGGACTGCCACCGAGAGGAGACTGTCCCATGCTTCTTGTTTAATAGTATCCTTTCGTTTTTTGACAGCTAGCTTATAGATCTTCCTAAGTCTGGTGATCTCACTTTTTACTCTAGGGGTATTTTTTAGGGCTACCAGCAGTGATCTGTGTGCTTGGGAGCATGCTGAATCAAACCAACGCTTAATTCCTGGGGTACCTTTTTTTGTCTTTGCTATAAGATCCTGTGATACCTGCCCGCATATTCCCTCAAATGCCTCAACAATTTCCTGGCCCTGGGCACAAGGGTTTTTACAAATCTCAACCTGGTCCTTAATTTTAACATAGTTTTCTGCGTAGAATATCTCCGGTACCACCTTAGCCCACTTCAAGCGTCTACCTTGATCAGAAGTCTTCAGAGCGTGGGCAGGCCTTATTATCAGCGGAGATGGACCCATATGCCCTCCCCACGCTACTTCTAATTCTACCGGGTTATGATCGCTAAGGTGTGATTGTACTGTGCGATAAGAGATAACCCTGTTTAAGATTCCCAAGGACATAAATATGTAATCTATAATTGTACCTTGGGAAATGCCAGTAAAGGTTGGCAGTCTAGTGCCACCATCTGGTTCATGCAGATCAAAGTTAGCAAGAAGATCTTCCAACTCCTTTCCCTCTTCAGTGTGTTCAAAATGGGGTCCCTCTAAGCCATCATCCCGTTCCGTGCTACTTTTCATGCAAATTAGGTTGCACGGATGAATATTAAAATCACCTAATAAAATGTATTCAGTATCGAACTTAGTATTCTGACTGACCAAATTTAAAATATTATCTAGATCAGTGATGTTTCGACCTCTATGGTCGCAATTCCCTGAATTATAAAAGTTTATAAAGATAGTCCTGCTGATGTTATTAGTCACTCTTTCTACCATCAGAATGTTTGGCGAGTTGGTGCTAATCTGCCTACAGCTACCCTTTAAGTCTAATGAGAACAAAATTAGCAAGCCTCCCTTTGCCCTCCCCATACGACTGGGAACAGCTGCTTTAGTAAAACTGATAAACCCGTCCCACCAAAGGTTGGCAGAAATATCCCAGGTTTCCTGGAGGGCGATAATATGGTGACCTAAAACAAAATTTGACCATGACTTATCCTGTCGCTTACCGTTTAGCCCTGCTATATTCCAACTTATCAACTTGCACGGGTCTCTGGGTATCTTAGGATCAGAATACCACACCGGTACCCCTGCGTTATTATGTGATAGTTGAGTTGGTTCATTAGGACCTGCTTTCAATAGACTCTGTGGCTTGTCTCCAGCAATGCACTGATTCACGCTGTGCTCAGGCAAATATGACATAGGAGGGTGGTCATATCTAGGTATGATTTGTTCTCCCTGCCCCATCTGAGAGATAAGCTCGTTAGGATATAATCCATTACTGTGTGGGCTATTCCGATCTAGTTGTTGGATTAAATCATTATTATTTCCCGGATTAGTAACCTCTGTATGTCAGTCGCAGTCATTTAAATTAGACAAGACTCCGTACCTGTTCCCTGTTCCAAAACCCCAATCAAAAGGGGTAGCCGCCTGATCCCAACCATTCACTGCTGTATTCCACATGGGCTGTGGAGTGTTGGGGCGCATCAAAAACTGTTCATTTCCTGGCCTAGCCATAAAGCCGTGTCCATGTCCTCTATTATCAAATCCCGGGGTACTTGCTCCCCACCTGTTTGTATTGGGCCAATTTGGTCCCGGGGTTCTGGCTGTTGGCCCAAGCGGGAAGTTATATTGCCCTGTCCCATGACCAATCATCGAGTGTGGACGGTCGTTGTTAAATCTAAATCTACTTTCCCCACCCCAGTAAGTGGCTCTAGCGTACCTTCTAGGCCTGGGAATATTGGGGGAAGTCACATTTTGATTTTTGTTATAAAAGAATTTCAGGGTAAGGGGAATTATGGAACCGCTTCTACGTTGAGGTGGGAAGATGTTAGCAAGGATATTTGGGAGTACTTCTGCGCTGGCAAAATTCAAAACTACGCAGTCCCCTTTAAATTTCTTTGGCTTATTCCCAATCCACGGTACCCTCCTTGTCGTGACAATTTCCCCCGCTAGCTGGTCAACTCCCTGAGATGCCATATACATATTATTGGTAAGCCAGTGTAGAGCTTTGTCTTTTAGTCCTTGGGAAGTTTCTTTTTGCTCAGGAGGTAGGACAGGAACGTTCGCCAATACTAGAACTAGGGGTGAGGCTGCCATAATAAATTGTATTGAATCCTCCCCTAAGTTCAATGGTGCTGGCACAGCAGGTGGCAAAGTTGGCGACTCTCTTATTACAACCTGGCTGGGCTCAGATGATGATAACTGCCCTGCCAGAGTGGGCTGTGATTGGCCTTCCATGAGGCATGTATCAGGACCCATGCCCACCTCTACTGTAACTACTGGTTTCATAACATGGATGGCTAAATTATCCAAATCATTGACCAGCTTAGTTTGCGACCCGCCCATCTTTTTCACTTCTGCTGTTAGTTTGTCTATTTTCCCAATGAGTGGCTTGATAATGGTCCTAATTTTAATATCTATCATTTCCGAGATCCTATGAAATAGGTCATCGTCAATGATTTGCCTAAACTCTTCTGGGTCTTCATGCTCCACATTTTTCCCTTTATGTCTAGGTTGCGGGGTAGGCTTTTTCTTTCCTGTCTGCTTGGCCCCACGTTTAGCTTGAGACTTTCTGCAGTTTCTCATTGGCCGGGCAACAGGCGACGAAGGTGAGGGAACCTCCGCTGCGATATTGTGCTGTTGCTCGGAGTCAGACACTACATGTAATGAGAGGTCAATTAACAGGTCAGAACTTTCTACGACGTTACTGATGTCTTGGGAATTGGTGTCGAGAATAAAGGTCGTGGGATCAGATGGTCGAGTTCCAGACAATTGTACATCAGGGGCAGGACTCAATGGGCGCAAAATTGGAGATTGACTCAAGCCTAGGGATTCCCTTCTCTCGTTATTTTTTTTCTTAACCAATTGGACTAGGAAAGAATCTAAAGTGTTAAGTGGTTCTAAAGTCACAGGGGCCGGTTTTCTAGGCATGTTTATGGGGTTCAAAAATACTAACAAGGGTCGAGGGTGGCACTCAATAGGTTGGATAATATAATAAAGCTAGGTCACAGTGTTAACAAAGCTAAAAGATGAATCAAACAGAACTATACAACAATAAACAGTTTCGATTGTTCCACAAAAACCTGCTTTAGTTCAGATATGCGAGGCTAAGGCCTTTTCCTTTTATCAGTGAAATCAGTAACAGTCAATGTCCATAGGCCTAAATGATTTCCTCGTTTAGCACAGTACCTTTACTCTTCCACAATGCGGTGTTAGAGAGGTGGCCCAGCCCGGCCTCCTTCGGCCCCGGACGACCACAGACGGTCCCGCCCTTGTCCCGGGCTTCTCCCGGGCGCGCTCCCGCGCGCTCCCGCGCAGCAGTCTGTGTTACTCCTTTTCTCAAAAAGTAGGGAAGAGATTATGGGCGGGGGGGCGGGGCCAGCAGGGAGAGCAGCCCAGGTGTGTCGGATCGGGCTCGCAGGGACTCCTGGTAGAGTGAGTCCCTGCCTCCTTGCTCGCAGCCCTGCCGGCAGCTCCGCTCACCCCAAGACAGCAGCTCCTGTTGAAATCCGGGCAAAGACCCTGTGTGGCGCTGCGGGACCCGCAAAGCGGGTCCGGCGAGGTCTTCCGGCGCACACAGGACACAGCAATCAGCGACCAAGGGAAATGTCGCACCAGTTCAGAGGCAGCAGTGGTGGTAGCAGTGTCGGTAATTCCACAGCAAAAGGTAGATGGTTCCCGCTACAACCAGCGTCTCGCTCGCCTTTCACTCCGTGGGCGGGGGGGCGGGGCCAGCAGGGAGAGCAGCCCAGGTGTGTCGGATCGGGCTCGCAGGGACTCCTGGTAGAGTGAGTCCCTGCCTCCTTGCTCGCAGCCCTGCCGGCAGCTCCGCTCACCCCAAGACAGCAGCTCCTGTTGAAATCCGGGCAAAGACCCTGTGTGGCGCTGCGGGACCCGCAAAGCGGGTCCGGCGAGGTCTTCCGGCGCACACAGGACACAGCAATCAGCGACCAAGGGAAATGTCGCACCAGTTCAGAGGCAGCAGTGGTGGTAGCAGTGTCGGTAATTCCACAGCAAAAGGTAGATGGTTCCCGCTACAACCAGCGTCTCGCTCGCCTTTCACTCCGTGGGCGGGGGGGCGGGGCCAGCAGGGAGAGCAGCCCAGGTGTGTCGGATCGGGCTCGCAGGGACTCCTGGTAGAGTGAGTCCCTGCCTCCTTGCTCGCAGCCCTGCCGGCAGCTCCGCTCACCCCAAGACAGCAGCTCCTGTTGAAATCCGGGCAAAGACCCTGTGTGGCGCTGCGGGACCCGCAAAGCGGGTCCGGCGAGGTCTTCCGGCGCACACAGGACACAGCAATCAGCGACCAAGCGAAATGTCGCACCAGTTCAGAGGCAGCAGTGGTGGTAGCAGTGTCGGTAATTCCACAGCAAAAGGTAGATGGTTGCTTCCCTTGATCTCTATGTAGGTTCATTCGCCATCTTCGTTTTCACACTGGAAGTTGGAGTCACTCTCATATCCATGTCAAGCGCAAATACTCTAGTCGATTAGTTCTTTCACTCCATGTGACGTCCACGCTATAGTTCACTCTGATTGTCTTTGTGTTCACCCAGAGTAAATGCCTTTTGATTGGTATCCCTTTTTATTCACTCCTCTGAGTACAATCCTCCAATCCTCGGGCCATTTCATAGCCTCCAGGTAGGGCACAGATTATCTTCCAACTTCCTGCTTCACATCCAAGGTCGTCAACCTATTTTGAGTTTAAATTTGCAGTGTCGGTAATTCCACAGCAAAAGGTAGATGGTTCCCGCTACAACCAGCGTCTCGCTCGCCTTTCACTCCGTGGGCGGGGGGGGCGGGGCCAGCAGGGAGAGCAGCCCAGGTGTGTCGGATCGGGCTCGCAGGGACTCCTGGTAGAGTGAGTCCCTGCCTCCTTGCTCGCAGCCCTGCCGGCAGCTCCGCTCACCCCAAGACAGCAGCTCCTGTTGAAATCCGGGCAAAGACCCTGTGTGGCGATGCAGGACCCGCGAAGCGGGTCCGGCGAGGTCTTCCGGCGCACACAGGACACAGCAATCAGCGACCAAGGGAAATGTCGCACCAGTTCAGAGGCAGCAGTGGTGGTAGCAGTGTCGGTAATTCCACAGCAAAAGGTAGATGGTTCCCGCTACAACCAGCGTCTCGCTCGCCTTTCACTCCGTGGGCGGGGGGGCGGGGCCAGCAGGGAGAGCAGCCCAGGTGTGTCGGATCGGGCTCGCAGGGACTCCTGGTAGAGTGAGTCCCTGCCTCCTTGCTCGCAGCCCTGTCGGCAGCTCCGCTCACCCCAAGACAGCAGCTCCTGTTGAAATCCGGGCAAAGACCCTGTGTGGCGCTGCGGGACCCGCAAAGCGGGTCCGGCGAGGTCTTCCGGCGCACACAGGACACAGCAATCAGCGACCAAGGGAAATGTCGCACCAGTTCAGAGGCAGCAGTGGTGGTAGCAGTGTCGGTAATTCCACAGCAAAAGGTAGATGGTTGCTTCCCTTGATCTCTATGTAGGTTCATTCGCCATCTTCGTTTTCACACTGGAAGTTGGAGTCACTCTCATATCCATGTCAAGCGTAAATACTCTAGTCGATTAGTTCTTTCACTCCATGTGACGTCCACGCTATAGTTCACTCTGATTGTCTTTGTGTTCACCCAGAGTAAATGCCTTTTGATTGGTATCCCTTTTTATTCACTCCTCTGAGTACAATCCTCCAATCCTCGGGCCATTTCATAGCCTCCAGGTAGGGCACAGATTATCTTCCAACTTCCTGCTTCACATCCAAGGTCGTCAACCTATTTTGAGTTTAAATTTGCCATTTCGGCTGGTTCTCTCCTAATACTCCAAGTTCTGTACAAAAACTAAAAGAACTCATTTAACAAACAGAATTCGTCTTGTACTTACTGTGGGCATGACAGCTTGCGCTAAGGACAGGGTCAGTTCACATCACATCACCCTCAGTGACGTCACCTCAGATATCCACCCATGCAATTCCCTCCTTTGTGACTTCAAGTGTTAGCTCTTTTCTTTGTTCTGAGTCAGTGGAAGGCTGTTTGTTCAGGGAGGTAACCTTCACTATTTGACTCCCTCTTACCAACCTAACCTTCTCTGTAGTATCAAGAAGGTAGCCTTACTAAATGAGAAACTTAATTACCAATTCTGCGGTGTACTGTTGCCGCACAAGAGCTGATCACTACCCTCAGAAGAGATAGATTGTGGGAACCCCCGGCCTTATTAGATCAACCAGGCCCATCACCCATTTCAAAAATTAGATCTGCCGAAAGCCAATCCCCGGGAAAGGCCACTTGCCCTGAAACAGAGAAGGTTAAAATTACGCGTCTGACTGGGCTTGGCTGCCAATGGCCCTGGACGGGGGAAATCAAAATTGAGCCGGTATTCAACCCGGCCTGTCAGTATGCTCTGGGAACATCAACGGTCTTACCCCGAAACTTCAATCCACCAATGTGATAAAGTTCTTAAAAAACCAGGAGATCATACTACTGCAGGAAACATGGTCCCTGGTCAGTCTCCCAATAGAAGGATACCTGGAATACAGAGTCCCAGCTCAGAAGTTGCATAAATCTGGCCGACTCAGTGGTGGTCTTTCAATCTATATTTCAGTCAAGCTTAACGTCAACATTGCAAAACTGACATTTAAGGAAGATTGGATATCCGGCATAAGAATAGATAATCCCAAACATATCGACCAACTGATCTTAATCAACGTTTACATCTCACCAAGTTCCAGGGAGAAAAAACCGAAGTTTAACCATCTAATTCAGACCCTGTGTAATTTAGAAAGTAATTACAACAGACCAGCCTGTCTAGTATCCGGCGGCTATAACACAAATCTTTTTCAAGAACTCCCAGAAGAATATGTGGCCTCATGGCCAGACATTCTCGAACAAACAAAACCCATCGGCACCAAATACAGCTAAATTGGTGAATACATGGTGCTTCAATTGAGTGCCCTGGGCTACATAATCTTGAATGGTCGTTTCTCTAAGGATAATCCACCGAACTGGACAAGGTCAAACGGTCATATTCATTCCTTCCTGGACTACACTGTTTGTAACAAGGAAATCCTCCCTGTGATCGAGAATTACACCAAAGCTGCTCGAGGTGACAACGATCATCGTCCCCAAGTGATCACTATGTCATCTAACTTAGCACATCATGCCGTGACAATCCAAACCTCAGGAGGAGACTCTACTGAAAACCTCAAAAGGTTGAAATGATCAGATCCAATCACACCAGCAATAATGAGTAAATGTAGAGTCTTGCAAGACCAAAGGAGCACCAACGAATCATCGCCAGTTACGGCATGGGACCGTTTTTCTCGGAAACTGCTTAAAAATGTTTCCCGTACCTCAGGAAATACCAAAAAATGCAATCAAGCAACAATAAAAGGTGAAATCAAGAAATTAAAATCAATACGTAATAGTATGTTAAGACAAGCCCGCATGCACCCAGGAGAAGATCATGAATTCAATAAATACAAGGTTGCTCAGAAAGCACTTCAACAGCAATATTTCATGAAAAAAAACAAATGCTCCGAACAGTTTTGGTAAAACTATTACATGCAAATAGAAGTTACAACCCAAAAGCTTTCTGGTCACTTGTCAACTCCAAAATACACAAGCAAGGAGGACAAAGTAGTGCTAATATCTCTGAAGCACAATGGGTTTTTTATCTAACAACTCACTTTGAGGAACAAGAAAAAGAAGCCGGTCCACCTGTCAATCCTTCGGCAATGGCCCAACAACTCAATTGCTGCCAAACGCTGGGCATAACGGATGTAGGCTCATCAAAGAAAAAAGTTGAATTGAACACAAGGACGCCACTGGCAACCAATACTAAATCCTTGCTCCAGCCCTCAGAACCACCCCAACATGCATTTACAAACTTGGGAATTACCACGGATAAAACAGTTCGAACCATAACTGAGGGTCGCTCAGATGGAGCCCAAGGGCCGAATGGCCTATCACAGGTGTTGTTTAAACAAGACACAGAATTCTGGGCCCATCAATTGGCACCCATCTTTTCCCTCTGCTGGACTAACTTGGAATTACCAGAATCATGGCGTGGCACCATCATACATCCAATCTATAAAGGAGGAAAGAGATCAGACCCGAAAAACTATAGGATGATCACTCTACTGGATGTAGAATCGAAATACTACGCCAAACTGCTCCTTTGTGATCTGGCATCCTGGGCAACAAAAAATCATCTAATACCTTTTAACCAGACAGGATTTGCGCAAAAATCAGGCACCATAACAAACTTGCTCGCAATATCTGTCCTGTTGGACAAAGCGGCTTCCACAGGATTGTTTATGCATGACTGCTTTGCGGATTTTAAGGCCGCCTTTGATCGCTGATTGGGGATGGATCACATTCCTCAAGGAAAATATAAACATCACACGGAGTGAAACAAGGCTGTGTGTTAGCTCCCTTTATTTTCAACCTCTTCTTCTCCGATTTGTCAGAGTCACTCGACGAAGTTAATTCTCATCCACCAAAACTCGCCGGGGTAAGAGTTAGTAACCTATTGTATGCAGACGATTTAGTACTGCTAAGCCACAACGGGGTTGGATTGCAGAGACTCCTTGTCACTGATGCATGTTTACCATTGTAATGATTTTTATTAATCAAACAATAAAGTTCTTCTTCTTCTTCTTCTTGATTTTGGGAACCGCAGTCAGATTACCATTTCTCCTGACCATCTCCACTGGTCTGGAACCACCAGACAGGTCCATGGTGCCCAAGCAAAGTTATGGGCAAAAATACAATGCCAACCAAAGGCACAGCAAAGCATTATGGGGCGAAATTCTAGAGTTTAGTGAATATTATAGTATTAGCTCTCTGCTGAGCCCCAGAGCCTGCCCCTTGAGGAATGTTTTGATGTTGGATACTATAGCCTCTTTGCCGCTGGCTGGATTCCCCCGCTGTGCTGGGGGGTGGGGGGGCACGTACAGCACCCCCATGCTCATGACGAGGTCAGCTCGTCATGAGCCCCGGCGCTCCGGTGCTCATGACGAGCTGAGCTCGTCATGACTGCGCCCATTCCAATGGAACGTTCAGCACAGCAGGGGAATCAGTGTCATGATTACGAGTACGCATACAGCCACCATCCCTCACCTTTCCCGGTTTCGCCTGTCACGTATGTATGCATCAGGGACTACATATCACACAAGGCTTAGGGGCCTATCCCAGACAGACAGGAAGGAGCACACTCCTACTTAAACCCCGCCTCCAATGGAAACGGTGCTTGACAAACTGCCTACGGAGCCTTGGACCTGTTTGCCGTTTCCACATTTCCCTGTGTCCTGCCAACTTCACGTTTCTGCCGGGATTGGGAACGCGCTACTTGAAGCGCAACTGTGCTTCCTGAACTCTTTAGTACTTTTCCTTTGTTTTGCGGTAATTACCGCGGAACCGGTTTGGAGCCCGCGTCTCTGTTCACAGGAGCCGAACAGGAGACGCTGAGATATTCGCGCTGTTTGGGAGCGTGTCTGAAAACCTCCCTAAAGGCGGAACTCTGAATTAACCGAAGCACCTCTAGGCTGACGTGCTGTAAGTCTCGGTTCAGGAACCGAACCGAAGAACTTTAATTTTCTTGTTTTACTTTGCTTTCTTGACTTTGGATTTGCATGGGAGACCAGAGTACTTTCACGTCCCCTTTCTTTTTACGAATTCGCTCCGGAGTATTATTATTATTATTATTATTCTGAGTTTTGTATAGCGCCTGGTTACCAATAGGCATCCCAGCGCTTACCAGAACATAACACTACTAAGAAGATGCAGGGATTAAACGGAAAACAAAGAAGTTTTTAAAAGCTTACGGAAACGAAGAAGACTAGCTTCCGAGCGCAGATGTAAGGGCAATGAGTTCCACAAGGAAGCCACATTTATTGAGAACCTTCTGCCACCAGTTCTTGCCTTTTTCACCCTGCCAACCTGAAGGAGATGTTGGTGGTCAGAGCGAAGTGAACGAGAGGCCTTGTAAGGCTGGACCATCTCGTCCAGAATGGGTGGACCGACTCCGTGCAGAACTTTGTGGGCAATGCAGAGTGACTTGAATTTCACCCTGTCCCTCACAGGGAGCCAGTGCAATGCCCTCAACGCAGGACGGGCAGATTGACGCCTAGGGAGACCCGTCAGGAGCCTGGCAGCCGCGTTCTACACCTGCTGCAGTCTGTTCAGGGTAGATTCGGGTGCGCCCAGGAATAGCGCATTGCTGAAATCCAGCCGCGAGATGATAAGTCCCTGGATGAGGAGCCTTCGGGTGGCCACTGGGAGCAAGGGCAAGATCTTCTGGGCTGAGCGGAGCAGGCCAAAGCACACGCCAGCGGTCTTTTTGGCGTGGGTTTTAAACGATAGGTCCTGCTCCAGCCATACCCCCAAGCTCTTGATCTCCTGCTTGGGGGGAGGCATCGGACCCAGACAGTCTGGCCAGCTGCTGGGGGACAAAGATGGAGAAGAGTTCCCCAGCAGCATCAGTTCCGTCTTGGAGCCATTTAACTTTAGGGCTGAGCTGCACATCCACGTGTAGATCTTTTCAAGACATGAGTGCAGCCGGTCGGGATGGTGCGCCGACTGGGAAAGGCCAACCACCAGCTGAGTATCATCAGCATAACTGATGATTTTAATACCCAGCGGCCGTACCACACTCTCCAGGGGGGCCATATAAACGTTGAATAAGGTAGGGCTCAATGAAGAGCCCTGTGGCACACCGCACTGGAGAGGGGTTGACGATGATTTTTCCTGGCCTTCCCACACCTCAAATGTACGACCTTCCAAGAAGGAAGCGAACCATCTGAGGGCCAGACCCGTGACCCCCACCCCCGACAGCCGTTGGAGAAGCACCAGATGGTCCACGGTATCAAAAGCAGCGCTGAGGTCCAGGAGGATCACTGCCACTGATCCCCCCGAATCCAGCATGCTCCTCGCACTCTCCACGACCGCCAGTAGGGCGGTGTCAGTCCCCTGACCGGGGCGAAAACCCGTTTGGGAATCGGCCAGGAGGGAATTGGCTTCCAAGAAGTTCGAAAGGCGACTGTTCACCAGCTTCTCCGCCACCTTACTGATACCCGGCAGCAAGGAGATTGGCCGAAAGTTGGCGAGATCGGCGGGGTCGAGGTTAGGCTTTTTCAAAAGAGCCTTAACCACCGCCCCTTTCCAACTAGGGGGAACTACTCCATGGGCGAGAGACAGGTTTATCAAGTCCGTCACAGGGCCGACGATGGTAGATGACACCTGTTTAAGATACTTAATAGGTGCTGGGTCTTTCGGGGAGCCACTCTTCATAGACCTCAGAACTGCCAAAACTTCCTCCTTAGTAACCGGACCAAGGGAGGCCAGCTCCACCAATTGCAACTTAAGTTGAGAGCTGGAGTTGTCCTCCAAGGAGGAGACCTCACCTAGCCGGGGAAGGGAAGCTAATATATTGTCGATTTTACTTTTAAAGAACGAGGCCAGTTCTGTGCATTTTTTGCGGGGGTCCTCGTGGAAAACCAGAGGATCGGGGACATTAAGTAGCTCCTTAATGACCCTGAATGACTCTTTAGAAGAGTTGGCCGCAGAGCCAATGCGCTCTTCAAAGAATCCTGATTTTGCCACCCGAATAGCAGATTTATACCTACTCAGCGCCACGCGATATTCTTTACGACACGCCTCACTCCAGTCTCTCCTCCAAGACCGCTCCAGTCTCTTGCATCCTTTCCTCAAGGTTCTTAATTCTGAAGAATACCAAGGTGCAGAACCCACTCTCTTCCCCCTCGTAAGTTGTTTCTTTTTGGGTAGAAGAGTGTCCAAAGAGTCCACGAGCCAGGTATGGAAATTCGCATCAGCGACAATCGGGTTATCACCCTGAGGGGGCTGCGTGGCCTCCAAATGTGCCGCCCAGATGTCAACCGGGAGCCTCGACCAGGCTCTCTCTAGGGTGTGAACTCGAGGGACCACCACAGCTCGGCTGTTGAATTGCCATGACGCGGACACCAAAAAGTGGTCTGTCCAAGGTAGGGCAAGAGCCGGAGAGGGAGTGAGATAGTCCAGGTTGGAGAGAAAGGGATCAAGCAAATGGCCTTTCTCATGGGTCGCGCCAGAGTTGGCCAAATTGATTCCGAAAGATTTAAGATCATCAAGCAGATCGATTCCTGCAACATTAGTGGGGTCCTCAAGATGGATATTAAAATCCCCGAGAACCACAAAGTTGGCAGTTGAGGAGGCAAGAAGTGTAGTAATTTCCAGGAGAGAGTTAGGGAAGCTACCCAGGGGTCCGGGAGGGCGATAGATCAGCAGGCCTACCAAAGATACTGTAGGTGACAGCCGAAGGGAGAACTGTAAGCTCTCACAGTCCGTCACCCCTCCATTCTGAATCTTACACGCAAGCGTGTCTCTGTAGAGAACTGCAATTCCTCCTCCCCTCCCTTTAGGTCTATCAAGATGGAGTATGTGAAAGCCTGGGGGGAGTGCTCTGACCATGTCCGGGCCAGAGCTGGGGGAGAGCCAGGTCTCAGTGAGAAACAGCACGTCGAGCTCGTGGTCTAAAATGAGTGAATTAATTTCAATGGCGTGGCTCGGTAAAGACCGGCAGTTTAGTAAAGCCATGTTAAGGACAGATTTCACGGCCACTGAATTGTGACCGGAAGAACAAGCTCTACACGGTAAGAATGGAATGGTCCCCATCTGAGCATAGCTACAACTAATAGGGTGGGGCGAACGTAGGGCGGTGAGGGCACCTCTCCCATATTGGAGCCTGGTGGTAGAAGGCGTTACAGAGTCGGGCATGATGGCAGGCCCTAGGCCCGTCTGGGCCCGGACGGGCACAGACGGGCTGAACTCTGGCGTAACTCCGGCGTCATTACGGCGTCCCCGCTGCGCGTGGCCGCTGCGCGTCAGCATGGCTGCCTAAGTAGACAGCGAGCAAGATCAACAAAGGACTACTACCACACTGCTCTTCCTCACCAAAGATGGCCGCCTCGAGACAGGGCGAAGGACCCGCAAAGCGCGGTGAGTTTGCCTATTAGAGTGCAAGTAGAGGGTGACAAAGGTGGGGGTATGTGGGCCAGGCTTTAAGAACAAGGTAAAAGTGTCTAAAACAAGTTTTTAAATTAAATACAAAAACGGGAAGTTAAAAGCAGCAGAGCTGCCACCACACACACGCTACCACAATAGCGCCACACGCTGGAGAGTAAAGTTAGCAACGTGAGAGTCGGAGGCTGCGCATGAAGGCGCTCTCCTCTCACAACACGCGTAGATCTTCCCAGCAGTACTTCACCCGGAACCCTCCGACCCTACAGGTTTACAAGCCCCCATCCGACTGCGCATCAAGGCACTCTCCTCTCAAGGCACCCTCAACCACTAGAACATTCCTCTGGAGAGAGATCCTGGACAAATTCCTTTAAGTGCGATAGGGGTTGTGTCTTTCTGTGTACTGGTGGGGAGTGTGTTTGCGGTACTTCTCATTCTGTCCTTGTTTTCTTCTATATGCAGGGGTCCCAGAGGAAGTATAGAAGACGGCCACCTATTCCTGTGACGGAACAGGCTTCTTTTATTATTTTGTCCCATTCCCCTTTTCCCTTGAATACTTCACTACCCATAGTGCGTTGATATATTGTGGTGAGTTTAGTGTTTAGGGGACGTTGGGAAATACTCTTCACGGCTTCGTTCCTGCTGGCCATTCCTAAGGTTAGTGGCTTATTATTTTTGGCGCTACTGACACCTGACAATCAGCCCAGCGTGCGAGCGTTCCAGGTAACGGGCGCGGTCATGACGAGCTCAGCTCGTCATGAGCACCGGAGTGCCGTGGCTCATGACGAGCTGAGCTCGTCATGAGCGCTCAAGAGGATAATATTCACTGCACTCCAGAATATCGTCCCATAATGCTTTGCAGGGCCTTTGATTGGGATTGTATTTTTGCCCATAACTGTGCTTGGGGTGGTCCTAGGAGAATGGGACCACAACCGAATCATTTCACAGGATGTGTTCTTTGTGTTCAAGGCATCTGCTTGGTTCTCTCCCTAGGGTAGGGAGGACCCCAAAATCATCAACTCTCTCACTGCTTGCTATATTTTCATTTTCACTTTTGTGAGATGACTATATGCATTTTAGCATGTAAAGATAGAATTATGTATTGTTTAACTAAAGGCACTGCTTGCTATATTTTCATGAGATGACTATATGTATTTTAGCATGTAAAGATAGTTACTTGTTGTTTTACTAAAGGTATGTGAGATTTCGGTTTTATTAATATGCGGCATGCAAAAACTCTGGAGTAAGCTACTGCACCCACAACCCTTTGATAAAACAATTTTACGTTTACATGCTAAAAAGCATATAACCAATTCACAAAAGTGAGCTTTGAAAAAAATCAGCCAATGAGAGAGGTGATGATTTTGGTTTCCCCCCTAACCTAGAGGTAGGACCAAGCAGGTGCCTTGAACACAAAAAGCATATCATGGTCAATGATTGTGGTGGTCCCATCCTCCTAGGACCACCCAAAGCAACGTTATGGGTAAAAATACAATGTCAACCAAAGGCCCAGCAAAACATTATGGGTGTATGCTAGAGTGCAGTGAATATTATAGTATTAGCTCCCAGCTGAGTCGGGAGAGCCTGCTACTTGAGGAATGTTTTGATATTGGATACTATAATATTGACTGCACTCTATAATCTCGTCCCATAATGCTTTGCAGGGCTTTGGTTGAGATTGTATTTTTGCCCATAACTGTGCTTGGGGTGGTCCTAGGAGAATGGGACCACCACCCATCGTTCAGCATGATGTGCTCTTTGTGTTCAAGGCATCTGCTTGGTTCTCCCCCTAGGATAGTGAGGACCCCAACATCATCTCTCTCACTGCTTGCTATATTTTCATTTTCACTTTTGTGAGATGACTATATGCATTTTTGCATGTAATGATAGAGTTACTTGTTGTTTTAGCAAGGGTATGTGAAGTTTCTGTTTTATTAATTGTGGTGAGACGAGCGGAGTTCACAGAGTTTTTGATCAATTCCGCATAGTGGTACTCCGCCAACTACGCCCACCCTTAATCTATATACCTGTTTAGCCAGGCACTGACTCATTTTTATGTCTCGCTAGACAGATGTTGTCTCATGGAGATATCCTCTATATACTTTGTGGGCTTCAGCCCACCCATAAGCTTCCCATTTGCTTGCTACATGGTCGCTCTCATATTATTTCTCCCTATTTGTCCATGGATGGCATGCATGCATCATGCCTCTTCCTGTGCTTAGCTCTCCCGAGAACCTGGACCAATTACAGCTATCCATCCACTGTTCCCATTTTTGGAGAGGCTTTAGGAATTCTTTTTTTCTTTGCCTTTGAGCAGTTCAGTTGAGCGCTAGTGTTTTCACTCACTCTGAGCTCCGTAAACAGGCCTCTAAATCTTGTTTGTATCTCGTCACATTTGCTGTGTATTCAAAGAAGTAGGTCAAATGTTAGACACAGATTTCGAGGGCACCTGTTTATTTTCTTTCTCTGAATTAAAAGTGAGAGGATTGCCCAGTGTTGCTTGTATGTCCTACAACCCAGTCCCCCTTCACGGCTTGAGTTGTGCCAGTGTGGCTTGTTTGTCCTTTGTTTCTGTCTAAATATTTACCCATGCCGTGGCAGATCTGTCTGGTTTCTCGCTCTTTGAGCTAGTGTCTCCGGTCTTTGAGCTTTCAGTTCTGGTGCGACAGCCATTTTGTAACCTTCTGAAAGGGAGAAAGAATATTTTGAAAAATAAACTCTAAAACAGCTGGTGATAAGAGTGAAGGGCCCAGAGTGTGAGTATCGTAGAGGTTAGTCGTGGACTGTGTATGTTGATGTTGATGCGACCTGTTTCGGTATCTCCGAGAGGTGAATAGCAAAGGCTCCATAGTGTCCCCATCCGGCATATGTGTAACTGATATACTGACTTTTGTACGTACCGATGTGGCCTACTTGTGACTTGTCTTATATTAGGTAGGTTTCAGTCCCTGATGTGAAAAGGAGTCTTGTCCTTTACACTCTTATTATAGTCATTCTACGTCAGTCTTATGGTGATGTTCTTCAGATATACCAACTTGTTATTGGAAGAAGGCGCCTGCGTTGGAGTCTTTTTCACTTATGCTGATAACATGGCAACCGTTTTCCCTTATGCTTTTGCGTGGTCTCTTCGTCTGTAGCTCTTTCACCGTACCCTGCAGTGAAACACCCAACCTCATTGGAGATTAAACAAGTAGGCAGTTGGGGTATCTTTGCATCTACTTCTGGCACTTAAAGTGGGGCCATTTGATACAGTTCTCCTGTGCACACAGTTTGCAGTGACCAAAAGTGCGGAGCAGGCGCGGTTCATCCATTGGGGCGTGGGGGCGTAGCCCCCCCTGCCCGATGCCGCCCGCAGCTCCCTCATGACAATCATGTCAATGAATCAACATGACGTCAGACCGCCGAGCGGGAGTCATGTTGATTCATTGACATGATTGTACAGGCGGCAACACAAGTACGCATGCGTGGGGACGGAGGGTATATTTTTACCCGTGCCCACGCATGCGCACTTGTGTTTTGGCGGCGTTGCGCATGCCCATCAGGAGCCCTAATGGGCGTGCTGCGGGCGAGAGGGTACCTGTGCCCCTGGCGCCAGGATTGGCCAGGGGCGCTGTGAGCCTGTGACGTGTGGGGAGCAGAGCCCAGAGGTGGCGCGGACCGGGACCGGCAGCAAGGTAAGAGTGTGTGTTTTTCGGTGTTCCAGTAAACTAGCTTGCACAAATGACTTGAGATAGTTCAGTGTGTTAAAGCATCTGCTGCAGAAATGTGTGCGTCTATTCCAGGTCACCCGTTTATTTCACGGCATGGGGTTTTGGAAATATAAAAATTCTCAGAATTTCTATTTTGATAGTTGCAACAACAGCCTTCAACAGATTTCATTTTATAAACATTTTCTAGAAAATGAGTTAACAACTTTGTCACCACAAATATAATGTACTCTTTGAACTAAGGTTATAAAATTTCAAAATGTTAACAAACGGTAGAGGCGGAATAGCATGATATATGCATTTATTATTGCATGCATGTTGGTGTATGTTTGTATGTGAATTTGTATAGTACATACCTAGGGCTTACAGGATGGCAAATACATGGGCGGTAGAAGGTTTTCAACATAAAAAGGTAGGGGTGATGTAATATGTAAACTGGCACATCCTTCAACATCGATCCTAAAGGCTTGTTAGAGTCCATAATTTATTTTTATATGGTCATAAAAATGCAGGGTGGGTGCATTAATGATTGTTCGGTGGATGGGTGCATGGATGGATGCATGCATGATGGGTGGATGGATGCATGAATGATGGATGCAGGATGGATGGGTGGGTGGATGGGTGGATGCATGAATGAATGTTGTATGGATGCAGGATGGGTGGATGGATGGGTGAATGCATGGATGATGTATGGATGGATGTATGGATGGATGCATGGATGCATGCATGATGGGTGGATGCATGATGGATGGATGGGTGGATGGATGGATTGGTGGGTGCATGAATGAATGATGTATGGATGCTGTATGGGTGGGTGGATGGATGGGTGGATGTATGAATGATGTATGGATGGATGCATGCATGATGGGTGGATGCATGATGGGTGGATGCTTGAATGAATGATGTATGGATGCAGGGTGGGTGGGTGGATAGATGGGTGGATGCATGAATGATGTATGGATGGATGCAAGGTGGTTCGGGCTCGATCGCTGCGGTGCAATATGCAAATTAGTTTACGCCTCACCACTTTCAAATGTCACCAGCCGCCCCTGGTGCGGAGTCCTTCTTAATTGTTGTACACATATAGGCGCATTTTTGTACTTAAAATATGTATCACAGAGAGGGTGTCGATGATAAGCTTATTATGTGCAAATCTCCTCTGTCATGTCTTTCATCTGATGAGTTTATATACCAGCGTGGCAAAGATGTCTTGAAATGCAATACTGATCCACTGTATTATTCACTCCAAATGTGCTGTTTAGCAACATGCTGAGGCTAGGTTAGAGCGCTCTGAAGTTCCTGTTCACATGCCCCCAAAAATTTAGCCCTTGCAGTTTTGTGCTGTATAGCGTCCACGTCAGTCGGACAAGCCCTAAGTGGATTCAGATCTCCTTTATATAAATCCAGTTAGATTACATTGATGATGCTGTGTGAGTAAGAATGCACACAGGGCCCCGGTTTGCAGGAGAGAACAGGCATACTAGCCGACCAGAAAGCAAAATATGGCAGTATACATTGAATGGACAGATCCATGCGTATTTTCCCGGGCAGTTAATACAGAAATGCCTTTCTATGGAGCTCATAGTATCATTTGATTCATTCTATGATGTTATTCGTAGTGTTTTGTCGTCCGCTCTGATTCCCAGGATTATGATGATGTCACACGACACTGTTGCAGCCCCGATTTACAGTATGTGGGAAATGTTTAACATTTCTCAAAATGTTGCAGAACTTATCTATAGCCCCATATTAGTAAATTAGCCTACTGTTCTGGTTTGGGGAAGGTTTAATTTTTCCTGAATAGTTTTAAGAATATTGTTAAATAGTAAATTAGCCATCTTTGCACATGTTAACCATCTGCATCCCTCAGTGCACACCTGAAGGCAAGAAATTCAAATTTGCACCCTGAAACGATACCCCTGAGACATTGTTGTTTGACACAGATTATTGCCCTGGCCTCTTTGGGGTATATGGGCTACCTTCTCTAGTCTGTTACTGTTGGCAAGAAATTCAAGGCAGTCGCTGTGCTTGTCAAAGAGCCTAGAGAACAGTGCAACACATTTCTGTGTGAGAGCCTGGGAGCTTGAGCTACGAATTGGAATTACAAGGTGGTTGTAAAGATTTTGGGGCATATTAACAAGCTGAAGTATTGCCGCTTTCTCGGCACAATTCGCTGAGAAAGCGGCGATACTTCCAGCGCCCTATTAACAAGGGCATTGCAACGCCTGCCTCAAGCCCACTTTGCATGTCAGCGAGACTCTTCGCTAATGACATGCAAAGTGGGCGTTCCCACATCCAACCACATGTAAAATGTGGTTGGAGGTGGGAACACCCTATCACCAAGGCAGGCGTTGGGAGGAAAAGACCTGCGATAAACTCGTTTCTCCCAACGCCTGCTCTGACCAGGCGTTAGGCATTAATTTTTTTTATTTTTTTTGTAAGACGTTTATTAGTATTCAAAAGTGCAGTACATATAGCAAAGCCTACAACCCTGCGGGCCGGCTGCAAAAAAGCAGTAGATCTCAAGGGTGATGGTTAGCAGGGGAGGGTGCCCTGTGGCGCCCTACTTGTCTCAGGCATGCTAGACTTCAGGTATTACGGGTACATTACATTTGTGCAGCAAATAAACAGTTCCATAAATGACGTCTCATTTTACAACTTTTCTATAATGAAACCATGAATTCTACAAACAAATCAGAACAGTTCGCATCGGCGTGTCCCAATGTTCTTTTCGGGGCTGCGCCGCGTCGTGCTAGTCCAGCATGTATGGTGCCCAAAGGAGACCCCTCTAGATGGTGCAATGTACACTGATAATGTGTCGGGGTATTGGGGGGTCAGTGGTGCGCATACTCAGATAATCGCGGACTTGATGAGGGACAGCACCTGTGGGCCTTGGTACCTCGCCAGTCGTCGGCCTGGCTAGCAGTGTGTGTGGCAGACAAGTGGAGCAGCCTAGCCGTTGTTGTAGCAAATGTCGCCCGCGCCTGGACTCAATGTCGAGGGCGCGGTTAGTGGCGTCTTTCCATCGTGACGTGGAAGGGTGCTATGGCTACAGCTGGGAATCAGGAGTCCGATATTAGAAACATGTAAACATAAAAGGGGAAAGGGTGGGGGGGGGTGGAGTTTACCTGCGGGAGCGTTGTCAGTGGCTTGGAGCTGGGGGTAAATCGTGAAGCGGCGTCTGCTGGAGAGCCCTCGTGTGGGCGGCTAACCGCATCTGTGGTCTGTGCGCCTGAGGGTCGGTGTCCAGGTCGGGGGGGGGGGGGGACGACGCAATGTGTGGTGTCGTCTGTTGAGCTGTCGCCCCTGCGACGCCCGCCCAGCACCGCTTTCTTTACGTGAGCCCTCTGACTGCTCCTTCTCCCTGTAGGGACCCCAGGATGTCGTCCCAGAGCTGCGCGATCGGGAACTGCCTCAAACCCGCTATCTCCTCCCGGTGCAGTGCCGTACCCTCTGCTCTGGCCCAGTTAGTGAAGGACGCGAACCAGTGTGCTGGGGTGGGTGGTTCCCGTCGCTTCCAGTGCCTAGTGAGCAGCCGCTTGGCTGTGATGAGGCCCAGATCCCAGAACCGGGCTTGTGTTTTATTCAGTTTAGTCCTCTTATACAACCCAAGAACGCATGCCTCCCACGTGTTAGGTAACCCCGGGCCCGTGCTGTGAGTCAGGAGTGATGTCACTTCCCCCCAGTACTTAGCCAGAGATGGGCAGTACCATAGCATATGCAAGATGTCCGCGTCCAGTAGGTCGCATCTGGGACAAGCGGCAGTGTCGATCGCAAAGTATTTATTTATTCTATCTGGTGTTAAGTACGCCTGGTGTAATATATACAACTGGATGATTCGGAAGTGGGAGTTGCGGGGTACGTTCACAGGGCTGGCCAGAACCAGGTTCCACTCCTTATCTGTCCAGTCCCTCCCACGGTGGGCTGCCCATTTGTCCCTGATTCGCTGCGTGGGTTGTTGTGTGTGAATTAGTAGTGCCTGCGCCAGCCAGTGTGTAATGTGTGAGCCTCTGCCCATGACATGTAGGTATTGTATTAGATAATGCATTGGTGGCTCGTCCTGGATGTCCCCCCAGGAGTCAGTATATGCCCGCAGCACCGACGCGTGGAGCAAGAATTGCCCGGCCGGCAGGCCCGTGCCCTCTGACAATTCCGCGAATGGAAGCAGGGCCCTGTCTGTGTACAGGTCGCCCATGGTCTCCACTCCGGCTGCAGTCCAATGTTCGAGGTGCCGTGGCGTCACCGTCACACTTCTCCGGGGGGGTGCCCATCAGGGGGAGGGCAGGTGCATACGGCCTAACGTTTTGCGTCAGTTTCAGGCTATGGACAAAGCATTTGCGGGCCACAGCCACGTGTAGGGGTAGAGGGCGGGGTCCCTTGGTCAATGGGTGAAACAGGGCGCACACCTGTGGGTGAGTCCATTGGTAGTCTGCGGTGGCCGTGTCGTCGAGGTGTGTGTCGCTAAGCCAGTACGTCACCCATTGGAGCTGTGCGGCTAGGTAGTAGAGCTCCATGTTGGGAACTGCCAGCCCTCCCTCCGCGGTCGGGGAGTATAGCTTAGCCAGAGCCACGCGTGGGCGTCCCGTGTTCCAGATCAAGTCGCGAAGCAGTGATTCTAGGTCGCGGAATATTCGCGAGGGGACATACAGTGGGATATTTGCAAAGTGGTAGAGTAGCCTGGGGAGCGCTATCATTTTGGATAATGCAATCCGGCTGGGCACGTTCAGTGGCAGAGTCTTCCAGAAGGACACCTGGGCCCGCAGCGAGGAGATAGCGCGCACCAGATTGCCCTCTAGTATGTTCTGCGGGTCTCTGTAGATGTGGAGCCCGAGGTATTTGAATGTGGTCGGGTACCATGCGAGCCGAGCGCCCCCAAGGCGCACATCACACTCCCCTAAGGCCTGGCTAAACGAGTACACACCAGACTTGGTCCAGTTGACCTTGAGGCCCGACACCTCCTCGAAGGTCTGGAAAATGTCTGACAACGCGGCGGGCACCGCAGTAAGGTCTCGCACGTAGAGCAGCAGGTCATCTGCATAAAGCGAGACCGTGTGCATTCCATTGGCTAGTGGGATCCCCCAGTCCGCTCCTCTGTCCCGCAGTAGAGCCGCCAGGGGTTCGATGGCCAGGGAAAAAAGGAGGGGCGACAGGGGGCAGCCCTGTTGGGTGCCTCTGCGTACCCTTACCCTCTCCGATAGCAGCCCGCCCGTCCGCACTCGGACACTGGGCCTCCGGTAGAGTAGTCCGACCATGTCCGCGAAGGCATCCCCCACTCCGAATCTATCCAACACCGCCCCCAGGTACGGCCACTCCACAGAGTCAAAAGCCTTCTCCAGGTCCAGGACCAGACACCCCGATCTTGGCCAGTGCGTCGTGGCCGCTTCCTGAACCCGGAAAAGGCGTCGTAGGTTGCGGGAAGTGCTCCTCGCCGGCATGAAGCCATTCTGATCCGCATTCACCAGGGTCTGGACCTCTAAGGCCAGGCGCCGGGCCAGGAGGGAGGTGAAGATTTTATAGTCGGTGTTCAGCATGGCTAACGGCCTGTAGGACCCCATGCACGTGCCATCCCTGCCTGGCTTCAGCAGTGAGACCAGGTTTGCCTCATTGAGCGAGTCAGGGAGCGCCGAGTCCTCAATTGCATTATTGTACAGTTTGAGCATCTCCGGGATCAGCACGTCCGAACATACCTTAAAGAATTCAGCAGGTAGGCCGTCCGGGCCAGGGGACTTGCCATTGGACAGCGCGAAAATGGCTGCACGCATTTCCTCCGGGGCGAATGGTGCCCCGAGATCGCCCTGTTGGGCGTCTGTGAGGGATGGCAGTGGGATGTCCGCAAGGTAGTCTATAATGCGGGCCGTGGAGACCCTCAGTTGTGATTTGTACAGGGTCTGGTAGTGCCCCACAAACGCTTGATGTATCTTGCTTTGGGTGTATACTATCTCCCCCTCAGCCGTACGGATAGCAGACACCGGCTTCGTGCGGTTCTCCTGCCTGACCAGCCAGGCCAGCAGTCTCCCGGGTTTGTCACCGTATTGGTGCACTCGCGCCGAGTGGGCCGCGAAGTTGACATGCCGCAGTCTTTCCAGCAATGCTTCATGTTCCGCTCGGGCCTCCCTCAGCCGGTCTCCCGTGCCACCCACCGCCTCCTGCTCCCAGCGGAGTAAGTCTGCTTCTACCCTGCGCAGGTCGGCCTCCAGCTGTTTCTGCATGCTTCCCTGAGTGCCCAGGCAGTGCCCCCGTATCACCACCTTGAAGGCGTCCCACTCCACCCTCGAGGAGGACGCCGTGTCCGAGTTGTCAGCGAAGTATTGAGCTACGCTGGCCTGCAGGGAGTCCCGAAAGGGAGCGTCTAATAGCAAAGCAGGTTGTAATCGCCATGTAGGGATGGGTGGGTGAGGGCGTTCCCAAGCCATGTGAAGGGTGTGTGGGTTGTGGTCCGAGTGTGTCCGGCCTAGGTACAGGGAGTCAGTAATGTGCGGCAGCATTTCCGTTGACACCATGTATCTGTCAAGGCGGACGTACAACGCGTGCGCCCCTGAGAAATAAGAGTGTACCCTAGCATCGGGATTGTGCGCGCGCCATGCATCTTTCAGGTCCCACTGTGTCGCCCACTGTGTGAGTGCCCTCGTGGCCCCCAGGGATGTTGCTTCTGGCCTGGGCGGGACCGAACGGTCCATCACAGGGTCTAGTACCATGTTGTAGTCACCCCCCAGTATCCATGGGACGCCGTGCCAGGGTGCCAGTTTCTCCGAGATGCATGCCAGGAAGTTACCCTGGTCCGTGTTTGGAGCGTAAATGGATGCCAGAACTATTGCTTGCCCGTCCATGCGGCCCCTCACCAGGACGTACCTCCCCTCCGGGTCTGTGTGAACCTCTGACATTGTGAAGGGAGTGCACGGCTTTACCCACAATAGCGCCCCGCGGGCAAACGAGGAGTACTCAGTGGCATACAATTGTCCCCTCCATCTCCGCCGCAGCGCAGCCACCTCCGCCCCGCACAGGTGCGTTTCCTGCAGGAGTGCAACCTGCACTTGTTGCCTTTTCAGGTAGGAGTAGATTTGATACCTACGCGCAGGTGTGTGCATGCCTCTGATGTTCCAGGTACACAGCTTTATCGCAGTCATTCTGGCAGTATATACTCCTCCCCAACATCTCTACTAACAGCAGCTCCTCCAAGTGCTCTCGCATCAGTTCTCCCAGCCCTCCCGTATCCACCCCCCACAGTACACTCTGCAATGTTCAGGAAGACATTAGGGCGGGGAAAAACAAAAAATAACAATAACCAACAGCGGGCGAACCCCACTAAAATGCCAAAAGGGCAGTGGCCAAACGGGCCACCGTCCATGCTCTCAAGTGAGAGGAACGACCTTACTAGTCTAAGGGGCAAGCCAGGCGTTAGGCATTAATGACATGGGGGTGTGGATCATAAAGCTGAATCCACCCCCCCATATTATCAAGGCACACAGCGCTTGAAAACAACGCTTGTTTTCACGTGCTAATGTTCACTATCGGCGGCTATCACAGGATTTACTCTCGCCAACGTGTTGCGCGTTGATAATAACGCGCTAACACGGCGAAAAAATCCGGCGATAGTGAAATGTGCGATGTGCGTTCTTTAACGCACATCTTGTTAATATGCCCCTTTGTTTTATACAGTAAGCCCCTGACTTGAATGGTCTTTTAAGAAAATATGAGGTTTTGTGGGTTGACGAGGAATTGTCCATATCTATGGCATTGGCCTGCATATTTAGTAATATCTTCAGGGAAGGGGATTAGTGGTCAATGGGTGTGATAGAGCGCTTTAATCAGTTTATATAACACAATTGTATGAAAAAAGATATGTTTCATGATTGTCTGTTGCCCCAAGAACTGTCGAATCGCTTTATTATATTTTTAACAGTCCCTGTCTATGCAACTGACATGTAACAAACATTACGTGTTTTTAGTGTTTGTTTTGTATTTGTCTGTGGCCTGAGTCAGTAGGGACCAGAGGCCTGAGCAGAATCTGTGTCCTCTACATTTAATCAGACAGGTTACTTTTGTTTTCTGTTTCTATTGGTAAGCAAAAACAAATGGTTCATGAGCTGGAGGTGGCTGTGATTCAATGTATTTTCAGTCTAGTTACATGGTAACTAGACATTATATGTATACCGTTTTTGCGGTTTCATAGGCAAGAAATATATACCTTGTAACTGTACATAATGGAGTGTGAGAAAGTAGGTGAAGCAACAGAGATACATTGACATGCTTGTCTGGTGGTATTTTGTAGTTTGTATTCCTTTTGAAAATTACTGAACTGCGTGATTGCCAGTTTTGTGTGTTTAATTCAATTATATTATATTTATGGTATACTTTATGCTGGCGATATTTGATGTTGACTATTATGTGGACTTCTTATGTATGTCCGGTCTTCATACAAGCATATGTGTCTTGGGCATCCATGTGGACAAAGGTAGTGTGGCTGTGTGTGACGATGGCATTGCAATGTTTAATATTCCTCACTTTGTGGAGGAGCTGTGTGTTTGTTTGCTTGGCAGGCTTCATTATTGAAGGCAATCCGTTTTAGCTCCAGTAGTAGGACAAACATTGGCAAAGCTACTAGGTCTCACAAATGTGAGATGTATTGGCTTTGTCAATGTCTTTTTGCCATGAAAATAAAAGAGCTATGCAAAGAAAATAATAGCACTATAACATGGTAAGTCCTGACCAAGCCATAGCGCTTTTAGTTTCTTTCTTTTAGCCATGTTGCACAGCAGCCACGCTAGTATACAACAGGACTGAAAAAAATTGACAAAGACAAAAGATCTCGCAAAGACGAGACCTATTGGCATTGTCAATGTTTGCGGACTTGCCACTTCAATACACCAAATACCAATATAGGATGTAAATAATATCATGGTGATATGATCTTGGTTACACTAAGGGGCATATTCTCAAGTAACTATCGCCATGTTATCGCCACTTTATCGCAGTCAAAGTTGCAATAAAACGAACGCCTCATTCACAAGCTGGTGATAACAGCCCATACCACCAGTTTACCTGCGATAGCAGCCGCAAAAAACACTGCCACAGATGACCCTGGCAACTATCGCTAATGAGATTCAGAGTAGGCGGTCCCATGCCAAAAGCTGCGACAACACCACTCTGCAACATTCTCAACAACCTGCCAGATCGGCGATAGGATCACAAAACAGGCGATAAGGCGCTGTAGTGTAGTTCCTATTATCCCAATAGGCTCTGCGCATTGGAATAATACCTTCAATAGTATAGACCTAGGACGGAGGTTAACTGGGTCTTCTACTGACGATATTAGACTTAAAGTTTTGGGTTTGCCAGCTAGCTCAGAGTTCACTAGAAACTTTCTCGAATAGGCCAGGAGGTGTTGAACCTCCCTGGATAGACAAGAAGGGATTTAGTTTCTGACAACCATAGAACATGACAACTTTGCTCTCCCTTAATCAAGAGTGTATCTCTAGAGTCGTGTGAAAACAAAAGACAACTTATTTTACTCAGTCAGTTCAGTGCATTCTTAGTTTCACCAGATTGTAGAGAAAAGGAAGAGACGGGCGTGTTCAATAAAAGATGTTATTTATTGATCAGTCTCTTTTCTCGTACAAGAGAAATGAATCGATATTATTGCAATACTTATGGTTAAGTAAAGTGCATACAATAAAAGCAGAATTATAAAATAATACTGTAAAAGCATTGATATGGTTTCTAAGCCATAAGATATTTAAAATGGATAAAATAGATACATACATATATACATTTGACTAATCGTACTCAACTGGTGCTTCTAACTATGCCTACCCCGGTGTACCTGACCTAAGCCTAACACATGGGCTGGAGTAGATAAGTAGCAGTTTAAGTTAAGTTGGTTTTGCCAAGTGACTGACTCAAGAATTCTCTGTAAGGGGTTTATTCAGTTCTGTACCTGAGATCTAGAATGGTTGAGGGCTGGTATCTCTCGTCTCTGGTCTTGATATTCCAGCTGCCTGCGAGGGCCGCTTGGAAACGCCGGAGCTGGATTTCTCGGCAGGAGAAAAAGCAGCGTCTCGTTCTCAGCGCGTCAGGAAGGCGGGGCAGCGCCAGCGGGGTCTGCTCTGTGCTGGCCTCTTCGGCAAGTCTCGCTGCTCCGATCTCGTCACCACCGCGTGTGTTTGCTTAAGGCAATGTCGGTAATATTTATACCTGTAAGGTGCCGAGATTGACGTAAGGATGGACATAGATACGTCAATAAGGATGTCATACGAACTGGTCGTTAGCACATTCTTTACTGAAGTTCTCGGAGAAATCAAAACAATGGCTGTAGGGATCTTTCCAGGTTGTCATAGGTTTGATTTGTTTTGAGAACTCCGTATGCCTTATCAGGGGCTGGAGGAATATTGCTTGCCTAATTAGATGGCATGCGTTATGACCTAATCAGATAACGCGTTCCTGTGCCGTGGTGTGGCTTAATCAGATAACGGTTTTACACCGTGGGATGGCTGCTAGTTAATTATTAACCAGAACAGGGTCAGGAATAGGGGGATCGATACAGAACCTATAGGAATACATCACACCCACTCCACGCAGACTATGTCCATATTTACAAATCTAGGCATAGTAAATATACAGTAGTGTATGTGTATACCGTACCAACCCAAAATACATCCATATGCATTTCGAAATTATGTAATACACGAGAAAAAATAAGCATAAGCAGTAGAAAAAAGCTAAATTAATCACGCATATTCATACATCATTATTAATTAAATGTTGAAAAATAAATCATGAAATGGCTCTTAATACAGAAGAAAAAATGCGAGACCATTTCATCACAAAATAAAATATTCATGAACATGCCAGAGGGCAGCTAATGTCACTAAAGTTCCTAAAATAGAAATGTAGTTCTCTAAGAATAGTTTCTACTTTAAGCAGAAGATAAGTGTCCCGAAAAACTATAAAAATATTTTGGGGATTTGTGAAAAAAAATCTGCTGTCCGTGAACTGGAGAAAAATTGTTCATGTTACTTTATCATCAAGGTTGAAGGCCAGATTCAGGGCGATTGGAACGCCGTGTGCTAGCTTGCTCAAAAAGTCATTATTTCTGCTCTGGTGAGAACATCATATCATTTAGACTATCGAAAAAGCTGTCAACAGCTTCCTGTGAAAGTTCCACTAACTCGGAAGAAGATGTTATCATGCATTCATGATCATGATTGCCTTCATTGATGTTTTGATCAGCATAGCTGACAGAAGGTTGTACCTGATCGATGCTGCTTTCATCTTGAACCTCACTACCCCTCAATCGTAGTGGTGAAGTTTCCACGAATGCCGTCATCAGGATTGGTAGCCGCTGGGGACAGCACAATGCATGAGCCGTGACCGGACCCAACAAAGTTTCTGCATCCATTGGCGCATCCGATTGTAGCGTCAGACAGGTGTCCAACACGCATTCTTCTCCGCACAGCATGCACCTTAATACAGGTAAAACACATCGTTGCCATATTGGTCGAAATGAAAGAAACCAAGTCATGTTCAGGTCTCTAAGCCGGGATAGTCCAAGGATTTTAGATATCCGGTCCCGGTATCCAATGGCTAGGATTGTTTCTTCCCTTGTCGCAGGTGTTTTGTCTGTGACACGGTTTGCCATAGTGAAATAACAGGATCAAAAATAGGATTCCTGCCACTAGTCCCAAAAGGAGAGGAAGTCCGCCAAAGATGGAATGGACGAAGTCTGGAAAAATACCCAGAATGGCTTTGAATGGTGTTAAAGCCCCCGAAAACACTGTCTTAAATACATTTGAGACTCCACTGGTATCAGAAATATTTAAGATTTCGTTCAGGATTTCTGCGAAATGTATGGGGGAATTAGTTGATAACAATGAATGAATCTCTGCTGTTGTCCTTGCAACTTGGAGATCATACGTTTCTTTTGATGACGTGAGCCTGGTCGGCGTCTGAAGAAGCACTGTTTTCATTCTGCTTAAAGTATCAATTCGAATAGAAGTAAATTTCAAATTCGGCCATAACCTTGCCTCCCTGTCTGGCATTGCGCTGGGGAACAATACTCGTTCACAGCACATGACCTTCCCAGTCGTGGTTATGAGATAAGGTATTCCGGGCAGCAAACTACATTATCTGCGTTCTACAATCAGAATGTAACTCCCGTTCGATAGTCTCATAAAGAATGGTTCTATTTGTGTTGCAGGTGTGCCTAGCTGGTGACATGAAAGGTTATTTGAAGACCCTTCACAGGCTCCATGTAAACTAATTCCATTACACAGAAGTGTACCGCTTAGTGACATCGCACAATTATTGCCACTAAGAAACACTTTCTGGCCTTTATTACTGACACATGCATGTGAATAGGGCAGGTTCCATGTTGACTTAATGTACCCTTTTCCCAATTTCTCGTACATGCCAGCCTGTATATATTTTTGGCAGTATTGAAACCTGAAAGTAGATATTGGAATATTAATTATCCCATGTATTATCCATTCAATGACAGGTCGTTCTGACATTGTCAAAGGTAATCTCTCGAGTTTCTCAATGCTCAGGATTGTATAATCAGCACCCTTCTGTGCCATACTGATTTGTTTATCAGTAAGGTTAAAGATATTGAATAGTGACGTTGTGTTGATTAAACGCCAAGGCACATAGCCTGAACGCAGATTTTGTAACGTCCAGCCAAGCTGTACAATAGAACGCAATTGGGACTGACCGTGTTGTAACAACAGTAAGTCTTGCGATATTATGTCGATTGCTGAAGACACAATGCTGTCCAAAGAGTATATTCTGGAGGACAGAGTCATTAACCCATTGTCCACAACAGAAAGTGATTTTTCCAAATTAATACGGTCAATTTCCCGTATTTTTTCTGATGTTTCAATTTGAGTTATTTTCCAGGCTTCGTTATAAGCTGCATATACAGAGGCTGCTATGAAGCGTTTTTGACGCTGTTTGCGCGGTCCCATAATGAAATCACGCAAGTCAGCACCATCAGTAAGTAAAGTTAGGTGTTGCTTAATTTCTGCCAGTGTGGATGTTTGTAGCCATTGAAGGCAGAGCTTGCTCACACTGTAAGTGGTAATTATCCCTGGGTGTTGTCTTTGGGAATATCTAAGGTCTGACCTGGTCAACTTGAACCCCTGTATTTTGTTCAGGAATCTGTCTTGACAGTTATTAGTATCTGTTGGCCAGATCAACCACTGTTTCCAATCAGGATGTGTTCTGTTTTGGCTTAATATATGGTTTACGTCTATCTCCTCATCTATAGAGCTATTACTGTTCATTGTTGGCTTTGGAATAGACGGTTTGTTTAAGTCTTTGATTTTGGCTAGGCCAAGACAGGTAGTTTGTTGAATAGTGTCATTCAAAAATATAATTTGTTCTGGGATCATACAGGCTCTAAACAATGATTCTATACCTTGTACTTGCCATTCTTTTGTACCCCAAACACTTTTTACTTCAACATTTTTGTCCCAATAATCAAAACCGAATGTACTCATTTGCTCAAAAAATGAGTCTGAATATATCAATTTAGTGTTTGTAAGCATGGTCTTTGAACCTGTCTTATTTGACAATTTGAAATAAAATGTTTCCGCATTACTCGTGTTGAACCCTGAAAAATATGGATATTTGTCATAAAAGGTTCTTGAGCTACCTTTTGGAGGGGTTGCACAGTGTTCCCATTGATTATAATTTAAAACATTTCTAGGTTGTGCAGATTTATGCAGATAATGGTTACCAAAGTGATTATAGCAGAACATCTCATCATAATTAGACGAACCCTGCAAATAATCATGTTTTGTAAATTTAGCAGACATCACTAGGTCAGACATCATATCATTAATACTTTCAAAGTCCCAATCATCAGCATATGAGTTTGGTTTCACAAAGTCACTCAATGAGATCTTAATTTGATGTGGATATTTCAGGATTTCAACCGGACCATAGATTTCATAATCGGTATTTTCCCATGCTACCCACCGGGTATAGGATTGGCCGTGAAGTTGACTGAAGAAAGTTCTCTTTTCTCGACGTGTGAAGACGTGTGTGGTTTGAGGACCAAGTTGATGTTCTGGCTTGCTGTGTCCATTTTAACACATTTTCCTTCAATGAAATGTCCCAAGCATAGTACCATGATGAGCCAAAGTATGAGGATAAATGCACCTAAGGCCACCCAGAATTCAATCCATGGAGAAATCAGATAGGTTTCTTTCAGATGTTGAAAAAGCTCCTTTACTTTATCTTTAAAGGTTTTTGTTGATGTCTGTTTCTTTGATTCACTCAGATCTTCGGACGAATCATTGAAATTGATGAAGTAGCCGGATGCCGTTCTGTCTATTGTTCCAATTGCTTCAGGATTAGTGTTTGCTTTATTAGTGTGTTTTGTTGCAGCAGCATAGTCATTTGTTACTTCATTGTAGATTGGTGTGTCTCTGCTAAAAGTTTTTATTTGGGTTTTTAGAGGTTTAAGTTCCATAGCATTGTTGCATAGTCCTTGTTGTTGTTCTGTAGGCATTTCGAATGTGATTAGCCTCTTAGATTGAACCTCTGTATTTGTAGCAAACCTTGGTGTTCTACTACTTATCGGGAGTCCACTTGGCCTACTGTTTGTTATCGGCCACATGATTGTGGTTTTATCAGGTCGATGGATACAACTCTGTTCTCCTTTTTACCAGCAAGAGGCGGTAGTACTACTGATCTTGTCCCGTTGATGGACAAGACAGGAACTGCTTTTCTGTAAGAAGGCCCAAATTCCTTCTTTACCGCGATCTTTTCTCTGACTAGATCCCCGACTTTTGGAATCCAGACAGGTCTTGCTGGGACAGGTGGTTTTTCTTCAGTGGTTGTTGGCTGTTGTTTCAACTTTATGTTGCTCAGGTCTTTCCTTGTTTCGTTTAAGTCCTGCAAAATAGCCAAACGATCTTTGATATCAAAGCTTTTTTCTTTAACCACTGAAGTCTGACTGTCAAGATCTAAGACCATCATTCTAGTCCCAAACAATAATTCGTACGGACTGAATCCCCTCAGAGAATTTCTTGGCAGGTTGTTTAGACTACGTTGGACACTTATTAGATGTTTGACCCACCCAGCTCCCGAACCTAATACCTTCGCTGTTATAGATTGCTCTATGCCTTTGGTTTTTTCTTTACACCATCCCGTTCCCTCAGGTAGGAAGTGAGAAGAGTCCCGCTATACTATGCTCATTTGACCTTGTTTTTCCACACGCATTAAGGCACGCGGAAAAAACATTAGCCTAACGTAGCATGCTTCTAGCGTATATGCCATTATAGACTCGCAAATCTTTACATAACAGTCCAGACGTCAGCCGAGTACTGGGGTCTACATTACAAGTGGAAACTAGTATTTATATGTTAATTGGACGCATTACTATTTTATTGTTGTTCCATTCTGGAGTGAAACGCCATGGTAATATCCCGTTTCTCTCGCCACTGCGATCTCTATTGCAGTCTGGGCAGTTCTTTACAAAGATGTGATGATGCAGGCTCATGCCTGGCCACCAGTACACTGATTGTAATTCTTCCAGGGAATCTTTTAGTTTGAGGTGTCTGAGACCATCACCCATATGTGCGTCTGCTATTAACAAGCCTCTCCTGTCCGTGTTTGGAATTACTCTATCCCCCACTCCAGGGATTCGAGCAAAAGGGACGGAGTTTGCATCGATTATGTATGTATACTTGAGTGGATAGTTGATCGGTAGCGCTGAGCAGTCGCCTTTTGATGACGTTTTCACCGCCAGCATTGTTTCACCGTCAATGTATTTTACTGCAAGCTTTTTTCTAACTACGGAAGCCGATTCAGTTGCTACCGTTGTGGCTGTCTCAGCCAATGAATTCGCTGCAACGTGAACGCCATCACGCTGATGACTCAGTGAGTGTATCACGTGAGTTTTTGGTAGTTCTTTTTGCAAAAGAACTATTTGTTTCCAAAGCACTTGTTGCTTTATTGTTGCACCTGTATCATCTTTGTATCCGTTTTGAATCCATTTCTGCAAATCGTTGTTATATGATTTGACGCAGTAATATGAATCGGACACTATAAGTGTCGGGAATTCGCGATCTGCATTATCTAGCGCCATTTTCAAAGCTATTATTTCAGTTTGTTCTTCTGAATTAGTTTCTACTGAGTGTGTTTTTATTAGCAGAGGTCTCAGTTTCCCTCCATGCCACACTTCTTTTGTGATTTCACATGTGGGGTTATATGCTTGTTCTCCCCACCCTGGTGGTTGAGCACGGCCGTCTGTATAGATTACACAGGCGTACTGTCGTAAGGGACGAATGTCGATTGGCAGAGGGTATGTCATTTCATATTCTAGATATTTTAATTCTTTTAATTCTGGATCAAAGTAGTATTTTACTCTGTCCGTTGTAATTGAATTCACCCATTGTATCCATTCTGGATTCAACGCTGTTGTTGGTAAATTACATGGGGTTGTTAATGCCTCAAAGGCTGACTCTGCTGTTCTTACTGTGATACGTCTACCGTCAGCTTTGTCTTTTTCTCTTGCTATAGCCGTTTGAACTGCATGAACAATGTTTTCTTTAATACTGAACTTCTTTTCAGCTTCTGTGTACAAGTGTGATTTATATGCAATTGGTACCTTTTCTCCCTCATTAGAGGTCAGGTATGTGAATCCGCATCTTCCTGGGATGACTCGAATCACAAGATTGCGTGTGTTGTCACGTGTTTCTAATTTTGTTTTAATTAACATGTCTGTTTGTAAAGATCTCAAAATTTCTGTGTGTTTTTGAGTCCAATTGATTTTTTTAAAATCTGGTTTTATTAGATCATAAAGGGGTTTGACCCTTTCTGCGTAATTTGCAATGTATGTTCTTCCGAAATTTAGGAAGCCTAGAATTGATTGTAAGTTTTTTAGTGTTCTAGGTGCTTGGAGTACAGCACATTTCTCTAGGAAATTGTCAGCCAGGCTTTTGCCTTCACTTGATAATTGATATCCTAAAAACAGGACTGTCAGATGGGCAAATCTTGATTTTTTAAAGTTGAATTTGTAACCCTCTGTTGCGCACCCAAGTATTATGGTGTTCACTCTCTTCAAGTGAGTATCCAAGTCATCATCTGTTAGGTAAATGTCGTCGACATAAGATAATGCTTCGTCATCATAAGTTTGTAGTAACTCTGTTACTCTCGCTGAGAATAATCCTGGGCTGTTCTTGAACCCTTGTGGTAACCTACAGAAGCTTTTTTGAGCGCCATTTATTGAGAACGCGGTCAAATGTCTGCTCTCTGGTGCTATATTCTGACAAAAGAATCCATTAGAGATGTCTAATGTTGTTTTGTATTTTTTGCGCACTATGTTATTCATTAGTGCAGCACTATGCGAGTTTTGCACTGCAAAAGTTTTGCAACATGAGTTAAGGTGTCTGTAATCCAAAACAAGACAATATGAATTGTCTGGTTTGGCGACAGGAAACAAAGGGTTGTTCATTTGTGAGGTGCAAGTTTCAATCACCCCCTGGTATTCAAGTTGATCTAGGATCTCTTTTACCTGTTTTTTAGCTTCTTGCTTAATTGGGTACTGCCTCTGTGCAGTAGGTTGTGATTTTAACTGGATTTTGTGAGGAGGAGAGTCCTTATCCCATCCTACATGATTTTTATATAAAGCAGGAGCTTGAGCTACTGCCCACTTTCTAGCAAGTGTATATTTTTTATGAATTGGAATATGATTTGAGAAGGCAGGCATAATTATTTCTTCGCCATGTTGGCACTCCCTGACAAACTCGGGTGGCCAGTCTCGTTCAGCTAGAAGGATGTCATAGCCCTTGGAAAGATTATCCCAAAATAAACCCCTTATTTTTCTAGTCTTATCCCCCTCTATACGTTATGTTATTTCATATATTTTGTGAGGTTTGCTAATTCTGGTGCGCTGTCTAGCATCGTCTGAGCCCATTCTCCGTTTTTCAGTTGTGTCCTCAGTATTCTCGGCATTCTTTATTATTTTAATACTGGCTACCTTCTTTTTTGGAAATTGTAATTTTTTATTTGGATGAGCAGATTCCTTGTCTTTGGACTTGACGTGCTCTTTCCTGCGTTCTGATCGTCCTCTTCTTTCCGATTTCTGCAAGGAAGTCTGAAAAGATTGAGAGGGACGTGTATCATTATCTTGATATCTATCAGGTTTCTTTATATTATCCCTATTTCTAAGGTTGTATTTTTTCACAAAGGGCTCCCTTTGGGGAGACTTGCGTCCTTGATCAGGAGATCTTTCTCTCCGCCAAGGAGACCTTCCTCTGGACTGGAATCTTTTTTCTTTAGGATTGGATTGTTTGTTTCCATCCCAGCTCTTCTTTTGAGCGTTCAAATAATTTTTAATAAATATTTTTTCTGGACTTTCAATTAGTTGGGGTTTTACCGGTACTCCACCCAAACTATCTCTACCTAGTTCTTCATAGGATTTTTCTATAATTCTGGCAATTTCAGCTGGTTGGTCTGCTATATCTGTTTCTTTTAACCTTTGGCGGATCGCCACATTTGCTGCTTCTCCCTTTATGTTGGCTAATAATATAGCCGAAACCTGCTTGAAGTCTTTCAGTAATTTCATACCAAGAGTTAAAGCGGGTTCTGGACCATATTCATCTTGAATTTGTTTTAGCACATCTGGTATTACTGACATGGATGGTACACCATGTGTTTTTGTGTAGATGGAAGCAAAGACTGTACCCCAAGTGTCACAGTCCTCCACGTGTGGTGCGATTCCCATTGGAAGACAGATAGTCAGAATCCTGTGTTTTTCTACCAGGGTGGTGTCTGGAAACACCGCCTCTATTTGAGTTATTTTTTGTGCTAGCCAGAAAGGTATTTGTTCCCGTTTTGCGGGTACTTTACCTAGACAGGACTGTATGTTCTGTGGTGTAATTTTATTTGTGTTCCCCTGATGAGGGGTCAGCTGTGGAATTTTGATTGCTGGTTGGATTGTTGAAGTCCGCATTACATATTGGACTAATTGTCTATGTATTTTTATTAATTGTTTTAGCTGTATTAAAAGCTCTGCTGCAGGCATTTCTTCAATGTCTGGATGTGGTGTGTATCCGGCTAGGACCGGCCACGTTGCTCCTGGTCTATCTAGTGGACCGAGCCTGGTGATGTGATTATTATGTTTTAGGGCGCCATTAAACAAGAGCAGGTGCTCTTGGAATTTGAGTGGTACTTCCACCTCCTCGAAAGGAATGTACTCATCAGGAGGTTCCTCCGTTTTGTAATAGTGGAAGACCTTTGTTACAGCATTAGCTGCTGGAAAGTTTATCCATGAATAGAATACCTCTGTCTGCCGATATTCGTGTGCCTCTATTACGAATATGACTGTGCCACCTCTAGGTGTCAGTCCATTTTCTATAAGTTTTAAAGTTACAGATTTTCTTTTGTTGACCGGGATGAGTATTATATCCGGGTCTGCTTCTTGCATAGTATTATCAGCTGCTACGAGTTCAGCTGCTATTCTAGCTGTCTCTCTTTCTTCTTCACTGTCTACCATTTTACCGACAGGAAGGTTATTCCGTTTGTTTGCAGATCAGGTTTCTTATGGAAACAAAGATTAGATGCACAATATTTTGGAACAGTGTATCCTTCAACGTTGACTAAACCAAGAACCATACATAGGAGTCTCCTCCTGGGAGGTTTGGCGGATATGACCTTTTACCCACTCCAGACGTCTTTGGAGTATTATGGGAAAAAAGGGGTCTGAGTGAAAAAGCACGACTGAGTTACTCTAATGTCTTGCGTTAGTTTTATCGCCTTTCCAAACGTTGGGCGCCATGTAGTGTAGTTCCTATTATCCCAATAGGCTCTGCGCATTGGAATAATACCTTCAATAGTATAGACCTAGGACGGAGGTTAACTGGGTCTTCTACTGACGATATTAGACTTAAAGTTTTGGGTTTGCCAGCTAGCTCAGAGTTCACTAGAAACTTTCTCGAATAGGCCAGGAGGTGTTGAACCTCCCTGGATAGACAAGAAGGGATTTAGTTTCTGACAACCATAGAACACGACAACTTTGCTCTCCCTTAATCAAGAGTGTATCTCTAGAGTCGTGTGAAAACAAAAGACAACTTATTTTACTCAGTCAGTTCAGTGCATTCTTAGTTTCACCATTGTAGAGAAAAGGAAGAGATGGGCGTGTTCAATAAAAGATGTTATTTATTGATCAGTCTCTTTTCTCGTACAAGAGAAATGAATCGATATTATTGCAATACTTATGGTTAAGTAAAGTGCATACAATAAAAGCAGAATTATAAAACAATACTGTAAAAGCATTGATATGGTTTCTAAGCCATAAGATATTTAAAATGGATAAAATAGATACATACATATATACATTTGACTAATCGTACTCAACTGGTGCTTCTAACTACGCCTACCCCGGTGTACCTGACCTAAGCCTAACACATGGGCTGGAGTAGATAAGTAGCAGTTTAAGTTAAGTTGGTTTTGCCAAGTGACTGACTCAAGAATTCTCTGTAAGGGGTTTATTCAGTTCTGTACCTGAGATCTAGAATGGTTGAGGGCTGGTATCTCTCGTCTCTGGTCTTGATATTCCAGCTGCCTGCGAGGGCCGCTTGGAAACGCCGGAGCTGGATTTCTCGGCAGGAGAAAAAGCAGCGTCTCGTTCTCAGCGCGTCAGGAAGGCGGGGCAGCGCCAGCGGGGTCTGCTCTGTGCTGGCCTCTTCGGCAAGTCTCGCTGCTCCGATCTCGTCACCACTGCGTGTGTTTGCTTAAGGCAATGTCGGTAATATTTATACCTGTAAGGTGCCGAGATTGACGTAAGGATGGACATAGATACGTCAATAAGGATGTCATACGAACTGGTCGTTAGCACATTCTTTACTGAAGTTCTCGGAGAAATCAAAACAATGGCTGTAGGGATTTTCCCAGGTTGTCATAGGTTTGATTTGTTTTGAGAACTCCGTATGCCTTATCAGGGGCTGGAGGAATATTGCTTGCCTAATTAGATGGCATGCGTTATGACCTAATCAGATAACGCGTTCCTGTGCCGTGGTGTGGCTTAATCAGATAACGGTTTTACACCGTGGGATGGCTGCTAGTTAATTATTAACCAGAACAGGGTCAGGAATAGGGGGATCGATACAGAACCTATAGGAATACATCACAGCGCGTTAGCAGCAGGAAATTAACACCTGCTCTGACCTGGTGTAAAGTTGGACGACAGCCTGCACAAGAAAAGGGAGCCCAGGCCAGAGCCACACCAGAAGAACAACAGATGCCACGGAGTGACTGATCATGCAGCCCGGACACCCAAGTGGGCCACAATACCCACAGCCACCACACCCGGGCACACCCCTCAACCCCCTGACACCCACCGACCCCCACCCCGGACCAACACTGGGGCAGCACAGACAAAGACAGCAACCCCCTGAAAACGCACCAACCTCACAGACCCAACACCAGAGAATGTCATTGCCCACTAGAGGCTCAAAGGGACAGCCATCCTCCGCATCCTTACCACCATTGCCCACAGGCTGATGGTACCAACACAGCGGACAACCAACATCCCACCTCAGACAAAGTTGCTGGCTGTGCTGCACGTGTTGGCCTCTGGTACCTTCCAACCAACAACTGCAAGAGTTGGAGTAGTCTCACAGCCAGCCCAATCCAAGTTACTCCCAACGTTCGTGGATGAAATCATCACCTTGGTACCCCACTATCTATACTTCCCCCACACTGCGCATGAACTGCTGGAGACCAAGCAAGGCATCTACGCCATAGCTGTCTTGCCGCACGTGTTGGGGGCAATTGACTGCACACGGGTCCTACTTGTGCCCCCTGCAACACTGCACAGAATAACCACAACAGAAAGCACACGTATTCCATCAATGTGCAGGCAATAGTGGACCACCGGGGTCTCTTCATCAACGTCAACACCAACCACCCAGTCAGTGTGCATGATTTTTACATCTTCCGACAGTCCATCATCAACCGGCGCTTCCAGCATGGCACCTAAGGAAATGCACTGCTCGTTGGCAAGTACCAAATGAACAAACCTCAACTCCACAATCATGCAACTCACAACACCGGGAATGCACAAGATACAAACTCACATACAACATATCAAAGAACATGCCCACCCACCAGACATGACAGCACAACTTACTGTGGGAACCTGGGCCGGCCATGCACATAAGCCTTCAGCGGCATTGCACCTCAGCCATACGACAGCAGATTGTGGGAAGAGGTGGGGACCAGGCACATGCGAAGGTGGCAAGTGACCGATGAATGAGAATGTACACTATGTCAAGTGTGATGTGAATGTGATGGACAGACTGTAGTATGCAGACCACACACATACCCATGTCTACATGCACCGCTGGTGGAGTGTAGTGGACAGTGGACGCAACCATGTCACACCAGTCAGTGGAGGATATCGCAGAAATGTAGCTTGTTACCCCCCCCCCCTGTAAGCGTGAGCGGAGTGGGCTGGCCCGACGTACACCCGGCCAGCGTCGGGTGTGAATAAAAAGCATGTGGCTCTGGGCGTGGTTCTCTTCCAGAATGCCCAAAGTCTCTGGGCCTCTCACCCCACCACAAGGCTGACGCCGACGCCATGAGCGGTGTTGACTGCAATCCTGTGCGCCTGCTACTCTCCGGGCCGCTGGTCCCCAGACCAGTCTTGGCCGCCCCTGCAGTCCCCACTGCTCACCTGCCAACACCGGTCTGTGGCCCCTTGCTGGCAATGCCTTCGGCCCACACTGCAGTCGAGTAGGTCACACAGTTGGAACGGAGTCTTGATTTAGCAATAGCCGAGTTCATATCATTGTACCTGCATCATCGCAGACTGCATCCCCTCTCAGCCCCGGTGACACTAAGTCTGTTCCCAGACATGCATGGACAGTCTCCGTTTGAACTTTGGTGACGTCTGAGTCTATGGTGTGGGGGTTCATCCTTATGTAGCTGATACCGATGTGCTGGAAATGACGAGGCTGTAGCATTCCATTCCTCCATTTGCTGCTTTCGGATGGCGTCTGCCCTCTGCATCATGCCCTGCAGGACATCTTCCACTGTCCCCCGCAACCCTCCGCAACATTCACCTCTGACATCGATGAGGACCCACTCAGTGGCCATTCCTCAGTGCAGCGCAAGTCACGATCCCGTGGCAGTGTGCCTGTGCCGGCAGCAGTACATCCGGGGCCACTAACTCTGTGCAGCTGAAGTCATGGACCCTGTCTGATAGAATATTGGATGGCCTCTATGACGAGGGGCTTGTGGTCATCGACACCATGTGTAAGTGGCCCTGCGCTGTCTGCTGCCTCAGGCCTACACTGCGGCCCACCAGGGCTTACACATCAAATCGAGTTCTGACCTGCCTGGATGTAGCATCACCGATAGAGGCACATGCCACCACCGCCAGGTCCACCTCCAACCGCAAACTCCCAGAGTCGAATCAGTCGTACTGGCAGACTGACTGAGTTGCTCACACCTGTCGTGAATGCCATCATCTGCATGATACCCTGCTCAGCACTCCAGATGCCACTAACTCAGTGCAGTCATCGTCCATTTCTCTTTTGGTTATGTGCTTTGGAGAGCTCACGCAGCAATGTCATCTCAGGCAGTGTGGGAGACCTGGGACGAGTAGGAAGATGATGCAAGTGTGACACCGCCCCCACTGCAAGTGCTTCAGGAATATCCAGAAGATCCTAGATACTTTCTTCACATGAGCGTTCTTAGCTCTCGTGCCCCAACCTCAGTGCAATGCAACTTAAGGACACTTCTGTTTGCTCATTGGGTGACCAATGTACTTGCTCCGGCTACCACCATGATGCTCTGCTGTTGTCTCTGTACTGCTGGTGTTTTCTGTTCCAGTTTTAATAGTGTTCACTGTTGTACTTATTGCCAGCACCAACCACTCCATGAGGGCTGGCTTACACTCACCCCACACACATCCAGCACAGGCGTCACTGTACATGTGACCCTGCCAATAGAGGGGCCGGGCGCACGTGCCCATAGCCAGTCCCACCAACTATATATGTGTGTCTGTGTGGTCATGATGTATGCAGGAGAGCCCTGGGCCCTATAACATTACATTACATTGTACTGTGTAAAGTGGACGTAATCGTGCCTCCGCTGGCAGCAGATACGACCTTGGACATGTACCTTTGTCGTCAGCCACTCAATACGTAAGAGGAGTGGATTTGGCCGTCATACAGAGGTCCAGCGTGGGTGTGTGAATAGTAATTCCGGGGCTCTGGGCATGGTTCAGTACAGGAAGTGTGCAGATGCATGTGTCTCTGTCGCAGTGTGGTCTCCTTTGTGAGGTGTAGGTGGTCCCTGATGGGACTTAGACACCCCGTATGTGATGTGGTTCGGCTTCCATGAGCTCTGACCCCACCCGCACCTGGTCGGCCACCTCCTTTTGACATTCTGACACCTGGCTTCTGAATGCGATGTGTGCCTCGGTGGAGTGTTGGGAGCCAGCTGTGGTGGCGGGTGCTTCCTGCTGTGTGGTCTGTGCAGGGGCTGGGGACTCCTCTATTTAGCTTGGCTGCCCTGCTCCTGGGGTGGGATTTCGAAGATGTCCATGAGCTGTTGTAGGGCGTCGGTGTCGAAGGTGTGATGGTCCTCTCCAGCATCACTGATGAGTTTTCTGATTTGCTCTGCTGGAGGTGTTGTTTCTCCCTCTACAATGTGAAGGGGAGATGCATGTTGACATTGTGTTGACATGCAGACTGTATGACAATGTACATTGTGACTGTTTGGGAGGTGCTGGCAATTTGATGCGGGACAGTGGACATTTGGACTACGTGATGGATGTGAGGTTGTACACGTACATTTCAATCTCACAGTTTCCTGCTCTGTTAGATGTGATTGGCCTGTTTTCTGCGCATGAGCGGCCCCAGTTGTATCCCCTGTTCTGCAGTGTCGGTGTTGCACTTTGTACCGCATTGGTGTGGGATGTGCTGCGATTGCTATGTGTGTGTGCTTCAGTGTGCCACAGGGATCAGGGACCTGTTCCTGGGTCATTGTGGGTGTGCACTGTGGTACACATCGTTGTGCACGTGTGCATTCAGCCCATCTCCCCCGTCCCCCCCAGTCCCTGGTCGTTCCTCACCCTGTTGATGTTGTGTCCGGTCCTATCGAGCTGTGTCTGTACTCCAAACTCCTTGCACCGCCTCCATACTGATGACTGTGGCCTCCATTTCCTCCAGCTTCTCCTGTGGCACAGGACTCACACCTCCTGTCGCTGTTGCTGCCTTCCTGTTTTCAGCGGGTTTGTGCTTGGTTTGGCTTTTCACATCATGCTAGCGCCTCTTGACCTTCTCGACACTCCGGCTGCATTCACGTTTGTTGGCCTGTCGCTGGTTTTTGCTGCATTTTGTATCGAGATGGGCCTCATCGCAACTTTTTTTGCATTCGTGTTTTGCATTTTTGTGGCGTTGCGTTGAGTTTTTCGCGGACATTTCACACGTTGTCGGAGACATATCTGTTGTGAATACTTAGTTACCATGGTGTTCTTTTCCCGTGATAGAATGCAATATGGAGAGTTGCGTTAAGCTAACTTTGTGGTAGTTATCACACGTTCTTATGAATATCCCTCTCAGTCTCCTGTATTTAACGTTTTGCTTTGGTAGGGTGACAGGTCTACTGTATCTTTCCTTCCTCTCCAATCTTGGTCAAGGAAGTGGGCTTTCAAGTGCCACAAAGACACGCATAAGTACCAACATTACCAAATGCAAAAGCTTTACCAACAATCCTTATTACTGAGGCAGGTTAGTGACTGGCTGCTGTCAACAAGGAAGAGCCAAAGCATTAGGACATTTGCTAGCACGAGAGGTGCAACTAGAATGTTCATAACCCACATTTATGTATGTTGAAGCTCCCGTACTCAATTTGACTCTAACCCTGAGAGTCAACCGTTTTGGAAAAGTAAAGGACACCGAATTCTAAAATAAAAACAGCTTTGACTACATTAACGAAAACAACATAGTATAATGCCATTGTTTATATTTCAAGTGACCAAAATAAGTCTTCTGTGGTGCAGAAATGTTTCATTTTAATTACATTAGAACGTTTTATAAAAGGATTCATACAGAGAAGACAATTTAACATCATATAAGTTATTTTAAATGTGTTCCTGTCCGAGTGAAAAAGAAATACAGAAATTCACGTATTGACGACGTGAAAGAAAATAAGTAAAGAGAAGAGAGAAACAATTTAAGAAATCGCCATTAGGTTAAAAACGTGCATGAGACTTCATTTTTACTACAAAGCTTGTTTCATAGTTATGCGATAAACAAATTCCATGACATATTAACCTAATTAGGAGTTATCCTTAGAGAATGAGACAGACGCAAATGGAGCAATCAACTCTAAGAGGCATATTACCAACAACTAGCGATAATTATCGCTATGTTGGCTTAGCGGCAATATTTTTATCGCCGAGCTGCGGCGATTTTTATCGCTTAGGAACCTTGCTATTATCAAGGTTTATCTCCTAAGCGATAAAAATCGGCCGAAATGCATGAATATCGCTGAAAAGTCAGCGATATTCATGCATTACCGAGCTAATGCTCTTAGCCATGTTATCCACCTACCATTGGATAACATGGCTAAGAACTGCTCAGGGGCAGGTGTTAGCTTTTGGAGATATTCGCGCTTAGCGCGAATATCTCCAAAAGTTGGTAATAGGAGATAGCGATGTTAGCGACTGTTTCCAGTAGCTAACATCTTGGCACGCCCACTTTGCATGTCATTAGTGATAAATTTCACTGACATGCAAAGCGGGGCCCAAGATGGTAGCTATCTCCTACTAGCGGTCGCTAACTGGTGTTAGCGACAGCTAGGTAATAGGGAAATAATTTTTTCTCTGCTTTCTTGGCTTTTAAAGCCAAAAAAGCGGAGATAAACCCCCTTGATAATATGCCCCTAAAAGTATTATTCACCCTAAGAACTATCTAATGCAAGACAGGGCTAGATTAGCAAATTATTCTATGTCCTAAAATCTTGCAACCAAATTTAATATTAAATCTAAGAATCCATACTCTTTATGGTGCTCTAAAGAGAATGCAAAATACTGATATCTGTGAGGGTATAACATGTGAATGCGTAGGTCCTTGTAACTGAAGGTCGATAAGAAAATTACCTGCATACATGAAGGAATCTTTAAAGTTTGAAAAAACTCTTACATCTCCTATATACAGGGGGTGCTCCTGAGACAACAAAATGTTACAAATACATTGTAGAAGAACATTACTGCAGCACCAAACGGTAAAAACATTTGACACATCTAGTAGGCCTGACTGACGAATTGATACTGGTCTTAAATACGAACTGGTATCCAGGACAGAAAAACAATTAAATATCACCTAATGTTTGAATTACTCCCTAATTTAAGAGGTTTCGTTCTGCAACAACTAACCTGCCGATATGCAAAAACGATACTTCCGGTCAGCCTAGGACAGCTGAGGGCATATATATTAAGGGCCACATTTCAAAGAATTTAAAGATTGAGAAGTCCTCCCAGTTTCCTGATCTTATTTTACCTCACTTGGCCTTCAGCTGCATCTCGGCTTCCTGCCCTTCTTGTAACCCCGAGAGTTGCATGTTTTAGAATCATTCTTCTGTTTTCCATCCAGCAGAACGATTCCGACCAGAGGTATCTTCTCACTCAAATATACTTTGAAAAACTGTTCACTTCCGGGTATGTTTGGTCCAAGAAAATCAGTGCTAGAGCCCTTCCTTTCTGCAAGTGACAGCAAAGAGCAGTGTCTAACTCACCACAGACCGGCTGAAAGGAAACTACAGTCTGTACAAAACAACCTCATAATATGACCTTGTTAAGAACATATTTCTCTAGTCCCCGCTGTAATATTACATTTATCTAGTAGCAGCTCCGAAATACTGTTTGATCCAACGCGCCTGTGCTGATCTCTGAATACTTCTAAGCACGTTTGTGCTTTGTCCATCTTGCAAGGCAGTCTTGACCCATCCACAAGAAGGCGTTCAGCTTAAAGAAGTGCACCATCGGGTGCTGGTTAAAAGCACGTGCTTGCCGTGTCACACAGCAGAACTTCCAATCATGTCTGCAGGAACAGGACTGTTTACATTATTTGGATCTCAAGTGAAATCACACACAAAGTGAACAAAATTCCAGTTGTCTAACTTTGGACTCAGGCAGATGAATGCCCCAGGAGTCGAGGATGCTAAACTATCTTGACATTAAAATGTAACATGGACCTGAGTGTGTTCACCCTTTCCCTCCTCGCTGTCTGGTGTTCCCAAGCTTCCTGTTCTGTAGATGAGATCCAATACTAACCTCCTCCTCTCCGATTACCACAACTGTGTAACCTGTGATGGAGTGAGTTTAGTTTTACTTTAGTTGATTGAGACGATTGTGAGGTTACTTAAAACCATTACAATAGAAATATGCAAGATAATACATATTTACATAGTAAGATAATTAATAATTCCAATAGTAAGATAATTATTAATTCCAATAATAAAGTCTTACGATCCAATTTCTAAAAATGCGACAGATAAAAAACGAAGACAGATAATAATAATTCCTTTACATAATAAGACATAATTCCATGATAAAACACAGTTAAATTCCAATGGTAACAACTTTAGTTTCAATATAACATATTTCCAATAGTAAGAGGCAAGTAAAGCTCATGCTTTTAAGGCTGGAAGAGCACTCATGGGAAGTATTTCAGTTTGTTAATCGTACTTAGGGGGATTTAAGTTCAAAGATAATCAACAGATCTACCCTTAACAGTGCTTTGATTGTTCCAGGAGGATGATATGACCCTTGAATCGTATCCGCAGCACTGAACAATTTACGTGTTCTGTAATCTTTGCTCCACTTTTAGCAGAAATTTGACAAAATGGCAATTTAACCGAGGATCCCCTGGGTCAAAACAGGCTAAAATTGCTTGGCTTCTTGTTCGAATTACTCTTTGATTAAAATACTTAGTAAACACCAGTTTCCTTTCTGCCATTAAAGTGTTACAGGAGCAAACCAAGTGCAACAGATCTTCCATGCAGCACCCACAGAGGCGACAAGTGGCAGGTAGATTTCCACGTAGCCAAAGAGCCATGTGTTCTTTAACTGGTAATAGCCCCAGCCGGTATCTTAAAAACTGCTGCTTAATAAAAGCTGGGTAACCCCTGGAAAAATAATCTTGTAGGGCAATAGACTTGTAATTGTTTCTGTGATATGGATCGGAGTGTGTTCTCTCTTTCCCTCCTCCCTGTCTGGTGGGTCCAAGCTTCCTTTTCTGTAGATGAGGTCCAATACTAACCTCCACCTCCTCTCTGACTCCCACAACTGTGTAACTTGTGATGGAGTGAGAGACTACCTACTTCCATCTGTACTACTGCATAATAGTGCGATACGGTGTAATGCTCTGGTGCGGTGTAAGGTTGTGAAATGGCTCATCTATTCACTCGGGTATTAAAAGTACAACTAAAGAAACAAACACAACTGTAGACAAGCTGCTCCTGCATACAAAAATAGAGATAATAGAGATGCAGGAGAAAGGAATTATAGAGACAAGGAAAAAAGAGAGATTTATATGGCAGAAGAGAAAGAGACACACAAGAGGGTTTATACAAAGATGACTTGGAGAATGAGAGATCCAGCTCAGGACAGAGGAAAAGAGATGGTGAACATCACAAAGTGACAACTAATGGAAAAAGTCATGTGAGGAACAAATATGAATGGAAGATGAGAAAAAAAGGTGATGCAGACATATATATATATATATATATATATATATATATATATATAGAGAGAGAGAGAAAATGGAGAGAAAAAAGAGAGAGTAGCTAAAAGGGAGAGAAGAGGGACAGAGGAGGGGAGATAAAGAGAGACTTCGGTGAGAGGGCTGAGACAAAACCCAACATGGACGAGGAATAGAAAGGACAGGGACAGAGCAGGAGATAGAGAACAAGAGAATGCCTGAAGAAAGTGGACAGTGAAGAAGAGAGATTAGCGACAAAGAAATGCAGAAACACCAAAATGGTAAGGAAGAGCAAACCAAGAACGAGACATGGCAAGGAGCTGGCCTGACTGTATAATACAACTGGCTTATTGTTCTCTAACCTGAGTGTTATATAATGGGATGTATTCTGTGTCTGCAATAATCCACATTTAATCTATTGTGAAAAATGATCAGTATATGTCACGCTATATTAAGTTGTTTGCTGATTATTCTAAGGAAAAAATACATATCCTTTGACACATAGTGGGATATTGGTAACATTTTTTTAATAGCACACTAAAAACTGTTTTGTTTTGGTGGGGAAACATGCGCAGGCAGCCCTCAATGTGTAATCCAGGTAGAACGCTCCAATGCCTAGTTTTAGGATGGCAACCAGCGATGTTTCTGCGACAGGAAATCAGTCTCCAAGAAGGTACGGGCACGGGTGGCTCGACTGCCTGAAGCACAGACAGGGATTTTGCAGTTTCTTTGGTAGAACTTCCATTATCACCCTCTTATGGATCCGTTTGATGCCCTATTCATGAACAAGATGTGCTGCAAACCAAAACTAATACAGGTAATTAAAATAACCAGCGGGCACCCTGAATAATGAAGTCCTTGTATCCGCATTCATTAAGGGATGGACGAAAGTGGGACATGCAACTTAAGAAGTGTAATCTTGATCCCATCAGAGTGCATCATGCTCCAGCATAGCCAACACTCAAATATACTCGGTCATAATTAATGTACTAAAAGAAGTTGAATATTGCATACCGAAGTACTTCATGAGAAATATATGTGTTTAGAATGTGACTAATAAAGTTACGTGACAATTTACATATTAATGTAATAGAAGAAATAAACATGAAGCATCTTAGTGTGAAATATTTAACTAGGATGTGTTCAAATAGTATTAGACAAATTCATACATATAACCTGAATTAATCACGTGTAGGTATAATTTCAATGACACTTTCATACTTTGTTGCATTAAATTCATGGTTATATGAAGCTGCATATATTTGTTGAACTAGTCATGTGTTTATAATCCAGCGCACAAACCAACCAAAGTCGTTGGTCAAATTGCGGCTTAATGTGTATGTTGCTTAACTTCATGTGTTATTTCATCTTAGCCTAACGTTCTCGGTTTCAGTGCAGGCTTATGTTGTCATTTCATATTTTGGTCATATTTAGCCTTCTCTGTGGTATAGGTTGTCTTATTTTTGTTGCTAATGCAGGTGTGGATAAGCCTCACTAGTTAAAATAAAGGAATATTGTCCTAATAGATAGCAAAGCCTGAGAAGAAGTTGTTGGAGGAAATCGCGGTAACAAGCGAGGAGTGGAGTTCTCATGGGAGAGGACTGGAATGACCAGGGACAAGAAAATTATTGTGTCTTATCTAGGAGGGAAAGGTGTTGAAAGTATCCAGATGTGCCAGAGCTATGGAAATATCCCAAAGAAGAAGTCACGTGGGAGTGTTAATTCGACTGTAGTTGTTATTCTGTGCTGTGTTTAGTGAGGGAGCGAGTTCATCTTAGGTTTGCTCAGAGAGCAGATCTATACTTCTGTGGCTTTACGCTACTTGGCCCATTTTCGGAGTGCTCTCTAAGGAAGACTCTAAAGGCTGACACCTTTCTTTCTTTCCTGATTATGTCTTTGCCCATGTGTTTTAGTTAGGTTGCCCTGATTAAGGTAGTGTAGAGAAAGACAGTTTGCTCATGCTAGTTAAAAAAAATCATCTGCTGCAGTTTATCCTTCATTTTTCCTACCTGATTGTCTGTGTCATTATTTTAGAGACAGTCATTTGCTCTGTACTATATAAGGTACATCTCTTAAGAAGAGTTGGACTCATTCTGATCTTTATATTATTATGCTGAGATTGATCTACTTCATGTATTCTTGAATTTATAATTAAAACCTACTAAACTCAGATCAGAGTCAAGTCGACTATTGTGTGGCTGCATCGTATTGAGATGCTAATTTGTGATTCTACCTTTCATCGCTCACTCTTCTAGAAAGACCCATCCCCTCTGAAGAAATGTGTGTAAATGGGCCTAGTCTTTAACACAACTCGAATGCTGCATTTTATATAAACTCCCCATGTTTTTGCGTTTCTTCGTGTGAACTTGGGCAACTCACTAGTAGATATTCAGTTTAAGCAGTCATGCGACTGGAGCAATGTGTAGCCTGAGATTTTGCAAGGCCTATACCGGGTCTTTGAAACATAAGAGAAGAGACATTAGTTCATCTTTCATGCCTGAGCATGTGACATACCACTGATATTGAAGGCCTCCACGTTTAATGTTTCTGTCACCGGAGGTCCAATTGTGCAAAATCTTTGTGACCAGAAAAGTAGCCATACTTTTTAAAAACAGGACCAGGAGATTTAGGTCACTTATGGAACACTTCATCTACCTGAAGCCAAAGCCTGTAAGTGCTATATTACTAGTTTCATAGTTTTGCTCCATGAAACTCAGGGGCATATTACCAACCAATAGAGATAATTTTTGTCTCTAACATGTTTAGAGACAAAAATTATCGCCGCAAATCGGCGATTTTTATCGCAAATGCGATAAAAAACGGCCGCAATGCATGAATATCGCTGAAAAGTCAGCGATATTCATGCATTATCGAGCAAATGCTCTTAGCCATGTTATCCACCTCCCATTGGATAACATGGCTAAGAACTGCTCCTGGGCAAGTGTTAGCTTTTGGAGATATTCGCGCTTAGCGCGAATATCTCCAAAAGTTGGTAATAGGAGATAGCGATATTAGCGACTGTTTTCAGTCGCTAACATCTTGGCACGCCCACTTTGCATGTCATTAGTGATAAATATCACTGACATGCAAAGCGGGGCTCAAGATGGTCACTATCTCCTATTAGCTGTCGCTAACTGGTGTTAGCGACAGCTTGGTAATAGGGAGATAATTTTATCTCCGCTTTCTTGGCTTTTAAAGCCAAAAAAGCGGAGATAAAGCCCCTTGATAATATGCCCCTCGATGCTGAAAGTTCTGCAACACCTGACGCTAAGCACTGTGCAAAGCAAATTAAAGTGAGATCCGTGTAACCTGAGAGGTAGCTCTTCTGTCTAAAGTCAAAGCTTGTAGACTTTGTGTAACCTTGGAAGTAGCTCGGCTGTACAAGTACTGAGTTTGTAAGATTCCTCAGTCTGGGATATAGTTCTGTATAAAAGCTAGCCACCAAAAACACAAATATGTAACGTTAAGGATCGCTCTGCTGAGCTAAATGGGAAGAAGGCTTGACAAGAATATCATGCAGGATATGTGGGCACTGTAAGGAATCATGCAGCTTAGAGCTGGAAGAGGAAGTACGTGTGACCCAGGCCTATCTTGTGGGCTACCTGGGCCCTCTCAGGGCTCATGCAGCTGGGAGCTGGAAGAGAAGAACAGGAAGAAGGTGTTACCCAGACCTAACCTGTGAGATATCTGTGCACTGTAAGGGATATTCATAGCTGCCATGGTTTCAGATTGCTTATGTGTGACATGTTCATAATTTCAGTGTAATTATGAGTGATAGTCAATGACTATGAGTGATGCTTTCTGACGAGCAAAATCAAGCAATGAGGACAAAGGAAACATAAATATCAGAAATTACACCCATTTAATGAGACTGCCTCTTCAAAGTGCCATCACCTCCTCAGTCAAGAACCCCATCTCTTGATTCAAGAAGGTCTCAAAACTTGTGAAACTACTGTCTAACACATGTTTTAACATATGAGGCCACCACCCTTTCAAATGGACAATGGTCTGATCAAAAAACATTCTAGTGGTATGAATGCGACAGGCCAAATGGGTCGCTAAAGGCTACAATTCAGACCAAGTTCTATCTCTAGGGGACTGGCTGAAGGTCAGAGACAAGTCATGGGGTCTTTGGTATGGCTGGCTTCTTAATTTTCCCTATAAGCGGCCCTGGAACTTGCATAGCATTCAGACAGATCGCGCACTCCCATTAAAGTTAATTTGATTGTGTTATAATTACACACTGTGACTGACACCACTTGAGGTGGGTTCTGATTATACTTACTGTTTTGTTCTTCTGATCTTTCAGCCTGAGCCCCAGACAGCGTGACTGGCGCTTCAGGGGCTCACTGTGCAAGACAGCTCAACTGGCCCTCGGCAATTAGAATGCCTTAATCAGTCCAGGCCGCAGCCTGCCGCTGGCCAGCTGTCCTCGGAGTCCTGGCGGCCGCTGCAACCCGGTCAGGGACTGTCATCTGTGACGACCCGTCAATGGCTGCAGCACTCTCCCTCGGCAGCTAGGCTCGGAAATAATTAATTTGATGGTGGGGACTGGCACAGCCATAGATATAAATGTAGCCATACAGCACGGGCGGCCCAGCTGGGCCGGTGCAATTAGCAGTGCTCTGCGAGCCAGCCGAGCACCATGATTAATTTGCTGTAGACCAACCTCACAAAATGTAACTCCGGTTCCTGCAGCAGGCTCTGGCAGCAGCAGAAGATGATGTTCCGAACCCTCCCTCCCCATGGTGTCACGGACACAAATTTGTGTCACAGCCTGACGGGGGCAGGCTAGCCCCGGCTGTCTCGGTAGTACTTGGGCACTACCCGGTGGCTGGCCGTAACGTCAAGCTGTCTGAACTCAGCTGCACGTGGAATGTTGAAGATATATTGTAGTACCACACTGACTTTGGGAGCCAGTGCAGCTGCTGGAAGCGCCCCAAGCCTGCATAAGTCATGCAGGCCAAAGGCACGCGCTCACTGCTCCCACGCACACTCAGTTTGCAGCACTTATGTGACAGGGCTGAGACTATGCGTTAAGCTTGAAATGCAGTGATGTGGAGCACCACACTGAAATGTGTTAGTCGAACGTCTGATGCGTGGTATTTGGCAGTACTGGATTTATGTACACTGAAAGGGCTTATACAGCTGGGATCTGGAAAAACAGAATATGAAAGCGTGACCTAGGCTTTAGCTGTAGGATATCTGGGCACTGTTAAGGATCATACAGCTAGGAGCTGGAAGAGGAGAACAGAAAGACGGTGTGACCCAGACCTAACCTGTGGGATATCTTGGAACTTCAATGTCTCATACAGCTGGGAACTGGAAGTAGAACAGTGGAAGTTAGCATGACCTAAGAGTACCCTGTGGGATATCTGGGCACTGCAAGGGTTCATACAGCTGTGAGCTGGAAGCAGGGAACAAGAGGAAGGTGCAACTCTGGTCTATTTGGAGGTATATCTGGGCACTCTAAGGGCTCAATTTGATTGGAGCTAGAAGAAGAGCATAGGAAGTTGTGCCCCAGGGACACTGTGGGTGCCTAGGTACATGCGTCACCGCTGGTCCAACATATGACAGTGCCGAGGTGCAATAGCATACTATGACAACACTGCCAAGTGCTAAGATGCATTACAAAGCATTAGTGTCAATGACAGGTGTTAAATGATGGGCTGCGTTTCCCTATTTCGAACAGGTCTACAAAATACTTTTACATAATATCTCAAACACTATGTTGTCTGGATGACATAGCTCAGAGTCCCGTTCCTGCTCCCAGCAGGGCACGCTTCATTCAGTTCCGTAAATGTGCAAGGGTTTCCACTTCCTTCATGAAGCGCAGGCACAGCTCTTCCTGCCAAGGCAAAGCGACACACTGCACCGCTACAGGGAGCCCGACACTTCCCTCCACAGCCTGTAGGGACAGCACAAGAGGAATTAATTATAACACTACTAATACGATTTCCGAAACTATAACTGCCTGCACTACTAATGCTAACACTACTAATATTACTACTACTAATAATATTAATAATAATTACAATAATAAGCACTAGTAATTCAAAGTAGGAATATTAATAGCAATAATAATAATAATAATAGTAACAATAATAATACCAGAACTTCTAATAATAATAGCTTTACTTCAATAGAGAAGAACAAGTTACTTACCTTCAGTAATATATTTTCTGGTAGAGACTCTGTGGTGAGGGTATTAGACCAGAATATGTAATAGAATGTAATGTTGTGAGTTGAAGGGACACTGGTACTCTAGGAGTGACAGTTGGGTATGGAGAGTGTAGTATCCAGATCTTCTGAGCCTGAGCATCAGTCATCCGATCAGACTGGCCCTTAAGGAGGACCTTCTGCCGCAGCAACAGGTTAGTTTCCTGTGCCTGGAGATTGAGCGGTGACAGTTGAGTGTTTGATCTCCCTACTGAGTTCTGTGATGTCACATTGGCAGCCATGCGTCCCTTCAACAAGACAGTATACACCTGCTGTTGGGCTAAATTTGTGTTTTGATGTTCAATGCCAGGTGGATCAATTAGATGGGTTATTGTTTTTTCTTTGTTAGTCCGGTGGGGCTCATGTAGATATTGAAGAGGGTTGGGCTGAGTGAGGAGCCCTGGGGTACGCCGCAGATGATCTTGGTGGCTTCGGAGCGGAAGGGAGGGAGGTGGACTCTCTGGGTTCTGTCGGAGAGGAACGATGTGATCCAGTCCAGGGCCTTTCCTTGGATCCCAGTGTTGTAGAGGCGGGTTATTAGGGTGCGGTGGCAGACGGTATCAAAGGCTGCCGAGAGGTCCAGGAGTATGAGAGCGGCTGTCTCTCCGTTGTCCATCAGGGTCCTGATGTCATCGGTGGCTGCGATGAGGGCGGTCTCGGTGCTGTGGTTAGCTCGAAATCCAGACTGGGGTGGGTCGAGCGAGTTGTTTGCTTCGAGGAATGCAGTCAGCTGTTTATTGACGGTCTTCTCTATGACTTTAGCCGGGAAGGGGAGAAGAGAGATGGGGCGGAAGTTCTTGAGGTCTTTGGGGTCCACCGTTGGTTTCTTCAGAAGGGCGTTGATTTCTGCGTGTTTCCAGCTTCCAGGGAAGGTGGCTGACGTGAAGGAGCTGTTAATGACGTTCCGGAGGTGGGGTGCGATGATGGTGTCGGCTTTGTTGAAGATATGATGAGGGCATGGGTCGGATGGGGAGCCGGAGTGGATGGTGTTCAGGACGCGGGTGGTGTCTTCAGTGCTGATGGGGGTCCATGCGCTGAGGCTGGTGGTGGGGATCGTTGGTTTGGTGGCTGGAGGCAGAGTCTGGGGTCCGAAGCTGTTGTGTATATCTGCGATCTTGCGGTGGAAGAATGTGGCGAGGGAGTTGCAGAGGTCTTGCGACGGTGTGATGTCTTTGTTGCTGGCACTGGGATTGGAGAGCTCTTTGACGATGCTGAAGAGTTCCTTGCTGTTGTGGCCGTTGTTGTCCAGCCGCTCTTTCAACGATGTCCTTTTGGTGGTGCGGATCATCTGGTGGTATTCGCGGGTGGCGCTCTTGAGGGCTGTCATGTTTTCTGGTGTCCGTTTGTGGCGCCACACTTTTTCGAGGGTTCGGCATGATTTCTTTGCGATTTTGAGGGCGTCTGGGAACCATGCGCTTTTTCTGTTGCTAGTCTTGCCTGGGGGTTTCTTCAGAGGAGCGAGGTCGTCGGCGCAGTTGGTGATCCACTGTGCGAGATTGTGTGCTGCGTCGTTGGTGTCGGGGGTGTCGGCAGGTGGGTTCTGGCTCAGCAATGTGGTCAGTTGGTCTGTGGTGACTTTGCTCCAGCATCTGCGGGGGATCTGTAGCATCTGGTGGTGGGAGGTGGTCTTCTTGAAGGTGAAGTGGATGCAGTTGTGGTCGGTCCAGTGTAGTCTGGTGGAGTGGCTGACGGAGACGTGGTTGCTGGCGGAGAAGATGGGGTCGAGCGTGTGGCCGGCGAGGTGGGTGGGCATGTCCACCAGTTGCTTGAGTCCGAGGTTGTCGAGGTTGTCGAGCAGGGTGGTGGTGTTGTTGTCGTTGTTTTTCTCCAGGTGGAAGTTCAGGTCCCCTAGGAGGATGTACTCTGGTGAGGCTAGGGCGTGTGGGCTGATGAAGTCAGCGATGGATTCGCTGAATTGTGTCCATGGGCCCGGGGGTCTGTAGATGAGTGTTCCTCTGAGGGTGGCCTGGGGGGTCGGTGTGGATCTGGAAGTGTAGGTGTTCGGCAGCGGCGAGTGTGTCTTCGGCGTTGGTCGTGATGCTGATGGTGTTCCTGTAGATGATGGCGATTCCTCCTCCAGTTTGTTGACGCGGTCCTTCCGGGTGATTTTGTAGCCGTCCGGGATGGCTATGGCGATGTCGGGGGCCGAGGAGGCGTTCATCCAGGTTTCCGTGAGGAAGGCGACGTCTGGTGCCGTAGTATCTAGGAGTTCCCAGAGTTCGACGGCGTGTTTGTGGACGGACCGGGTGTTGAGCAGGATGCACTTGAGGTGATTGTTGTTGTGTTCGGTGGGCGGGGTGCAGGTTCGGAGGCAGGTGAATTTGCAGGGTTGGCAGGTGAAGGGTCCGTGGGTTCGCTTCGTGGTTGCTCAGTAGCAGGCGGGTGGTCGTCCGGTGTTGAGTGCGTTGAGAGTGGTGGTGTCGTATCTCAGTTGGGCGCTCTGGCTCCGGCGTGGGCCAGGGGTTCTGGCCCTGGGCATGGTCCAGGCACAGACGGGCGCAGACGGGCTTGACTTTGGCGCGCCCGATGCGCGCATCCGCTGCTCTTCTGCGCGGCGTCCTACATAAGAGGCGAAGTGGGAGGGAGGAGCAGCTGGGAGGCGGGAGCGTGGCGGCCAATGGGCGAGGGTAGTGGGCATGAAAGGCAAAAGGGGGCAGGGCCGCAGGGGAGCAGCGGCGGGGAGCGGGGGGGCACAGAGGGCAAGGGGCAAAAAACGAGCAGCAAACAGAGGGAAGAAAACACAAATTATGCAGCCAGAAATGGGGGAGTACAGAGCAACAAACCAAAAAGAAACAACAGCACAGGTTCCAGGGGCTCACCAGCGGCGAACCCTTGGCAGCAGCAGAGGGGCAGTCACTGGCCACCAGGAGGAGCCGTACGGCGTGGGGAGCGACCAGGGGTCAGGCAATGGAGTCCCTCCACCTTAGTAGAATGAGGTGGAGAGAAGAAAGTGGGCAGCAAGATATTCAGATTTACATGAAAAGGAGTGACCATCTTGGGCAGAAAAGAGGCACGTGTCTGGGTACAAACTTGTGTATGGAGGGTTAACAGACAGAGCTTGAAGTTTACTGACCCTCCAGACCGCTAAGATGGCCAGGAGAAAGACCATTTTTATAGTCAACTCCCGCCAAGGGCAGGTGTGCAAGGACTCAAATGGAGCACACATCAAAAATGCCAAAACTCAATCCCATTGTGGCATGACAAAGAGTGGGAGAAAACCGTCCCTGTAAATCCTTTAGAAACCTCGTCTCAAATAGTGACTTGAAGAAAGAAGGTTGGTCCAGCAGCCACAGGAATGCCGATTTGACTGAAATATAACCTTAAGCAGTGCCCAGTAAAAAAGGCCTCACCGGACTAACAAAGAAAAAACAATAACACATCTAATCAGAAAGGTGATCCACGTGGCATTGAACATCAAACCACAAATTTAGCCCAAAAGCAGGTGTATACTGTCTTGTTGAAGGGACGCATGGCTGCCAAGGTGACATCACAGAACTCAGTAGGGAGATCAAACACTCAACTGTCATCGCTCAATCTCCAGGCACAGGAAACTACCCTGTTGCTGCGGCAGAAGGTCCTCCTTAAGGCCCAGTCTGATCGGATGACTGATGCTCAGGCTCAGAAAATCTGGATACTACACTCTCCATATCCAATCCTGAATCACAAGAATGACTTGTGCCCAGTTGGTCCTGATGTTCTTGATAACTCGAGGCAGGAGTGATAATGGCGAAAAAGTGTACTGGAGTCCAGAGGGCCACCTTGAGGTGGAATGCGTCCCCATGCCAGAGCCGCCTTGGAAACTCTAACATGCAGAAGTGCTGACATTGCACATTCTCGGTGGTGGCGAACTGATCTAGCCAAGTGGCATTTGTATCTGCAAGTCATCGATGACTGATCTCATCTGTCCTGTAGTTTAGAGATCCCACCGGTAATTATGCAACAAGAAAAACATCCTGGAGCTCCGACTAAGTTCAAAGGCTCAGAGCCTCCTGAAAAGGGCTCATAACTCCTCCTTGCCCCGTTTGATGCAATACCACATATCAGTAACACCTGAACCAGCCTACCCTTGGAATCCTGATGGATGAAAGGAAGGCTTTGAATGCCATGCAGATGGCCCTCCGCTCCAGGAGAATGATGTGAAGCCAAGACTCGGCCAGAGACCAGAGTCCTCTGATCTCCACCTCTCCTAGATGGCAATCCCAACCTAGGAGTGACGCATATGTAACTACTATAAGCTCTGGGTTGAGATGGGAGAGGGGTCTGCTACTAACCAAATTGCGTTTGTTTTTTTACCCACCACTGTAGCTCTTGTGTAGTTCTATTCGAAATCTGGACCCGTCCGCAGAGATTGCCTTGATGTTGCACCCAGTGGGACATCAGATACCGCTGCAGAACCTGCATGTGTTATTGGGCATTCTTCACCAGCAGGATGCATGTGGACACGAGTCACAGCAGCCCGAGTCAGTCTCACTGTTAGACCTGGCATCCTTGGAGTGGTTTCTCCCTACTTTTTTGTCTTAAGGCATCCCGCTGTTGCTTGCTTCATTTTTGCTGGCCTTAGGACTTTGCTCACTTTACCACTGCTAACCAGTGATAAAGTGCATGTGCTCTCTGTTTAAAACATGTTAACATTGGCGTATACTCAATTGGCATATTTAATTTACTTATATGTCTCAAGTAAAGTGGTACTACATGTGCCCACGGCCTGTAAATTAAATGCCACTAGTGTACCTGCAGCACTGGTTGTGCCACTCACTTAAATAGCACTGTAAACATTTCTCAGGCCTGCCATTGCAGAGCCTGTGTGTACAGTCTGAACTGGTATTTCGACCTGGTAATGTAAACCTTTTGCAAGGCCTTAACCTTAGTTTTTAATACATATATGTCACCCCTAAGTTAGGCCCTAGACAGCCCCAAGGGAAGGGTGCAGTGTATTTAAACAGTTGGACGTGTACTTTTAACTTTTACATGTCCTGGTAGTGCAAGGCCTTTCTCTCTGATGGGATAAATTGGGGTTGTATGTTTACAATTAATAAGCTGTAATTTCCAAATGGGAAGAGATTACTGGTTCATGTTTAGTGTCTCTGGAATCCTAATTTAAAATCCTAACTTATGAAATTGCAAATATAAAAATGATTTTTTTTTAAAGTCTCCTTTTTTTGCCTTAGCCATTTGGTGCCTTCAGCCTGACTTTGGTCACATGACTGAGTGTAGTTGGCAGTTAGGCGTTGTGTATTCTTGCTAAACAGCTACACACAATGGGAGCCTAGGTGTGACTGGATGGGCCATCACTGGCAGGATGGGAGGGAGGAGCTGGGCCTAACCTTACTTAAACTAGAATAGGCTCTGTCCTGTCTTCACACAGAGGGCTGCATACCCCCTGTAGTTAGTCAGGAGCCAGGGCAGGGAAGGCAGGACATCTGTGCTCTTCAAAGGCATGCCTCTAGAAATTCCCCCCCACATTAAAGACACAACTGTGTGTAAAAGAAGGAGCTCAGGCACCAACTCTTCAGTAAACTATTGGACCAGTGGATACTCCGCTGTGCTGCTTTCAAGGGCTGCCACTCTGCTGGATTGCTGCTCTAAAGAAACTGCTGCCCTGCTGTGCTGACCTGCAGCCGTCTTACCTGGGGGAAGAAGAACTCGGCTTTCAACTTCATCCAGAACCCAAGACTCCAGAGTAACTAGTCTGCTGGCCTCCTGATCTGAGCCTCAGGGGCATAAAAGTCTCCCCAACAGCTCCTGGATCCTTTGTTGGTATGTTCCTGACCCAAAGTGGTGCCTCTAAGGTCCTAGATCCTTGATGTGGTTCAGCTGTCTATCAAATCAAGCTTTAGGGCTCTTTGTGACCGCTCGCCCCCAATCTGTGCTGCTCACACCGAAAATCAGTGCAAGCCATCACCAGTTCATCTCTTCACACAGCAGCATCATTATAGCTTTGTCTGCCCTCCAAGGACCACCAACGCAAAGTTCCAGCCTGCCCATCCGCGACACCTGGCCTACTCTTCGGATCATGCCGACTATCACCAGCGATGCTCCCCTTGCTCCATGCAGTCCTCTCCAGCGCAAACGGGACTCTTGGCACAAAACCCAAGAAGGTAAAACTTCAGCTGGACTACTCTTGGACTGTATCCAACCCGCCCTCCAATGCGGTTGTCCATAGCATTTGACATTGACCTGATCCAGCTTGCTCAGAAATCCGTGGTTGGTGCCGTGGTTGGTGCTTTATGCTTTTAGTTACTATATTGCAGTTTATTCTTCATAAATTATTAACTCCGGTTCTACTGATTGGATTTTTGTTGTTTTGTTTTATCTATTACATTTTTCTCTATTTAACTAACCTGGTGTGTTTTTTTTTGTGAGGTGTTTTCTAGGCCTGGGAGGAGCTTACAGAGTCTTACTACACAGAGTTACCGAAAAACACCTCAAGATTTTTAGGAGTTCCGTTAGCGGGTGGAGTATCACCTCATCAAATGAAAAGCAAAATGCGGAGGTTCTAAACTTCACCCATGTGACCTATTAAACAACAGCAGAAGTGCCAACACCAATTAGCTCACATGATCTTCACATCCCGGGCCTAATGGCTGCCTAATGGCTGCTCTCCGGCTCTGCTCCATCTCAGGCGCTCGCATGCAACAGACTCCCGCTCAATGAGCATGCTGGCGCTGAACACACTTTAGCTGGGCTTGAGCACGACCTCCCGCCCCCAGCACCCCAGGCTACTCGCATGCGCTGCTCAACAGAGACTTGTAGGTGCACTCGGAGGAGTGGGCATGTAGGGCACTAGAACCTCCCCCAGGTCTGCGGCCATTTTCGCATGCCCATGTGTTTGTCCTCGCTGACAAGTGTGGAGTGTGACGATGGTTGTCCCAAGGCACCGTTCCTCCTCTTTGGCTATTTTTGATGCAAGTCACACCCCAACTGCTCCTGGCCTGTCTGGCAGGTGCGGTGCTGGTGACGGAGAGAGACAGGTGTGCGGTGCTGAGGGCGCCCAGTGCAGAAGGGTCTCTGCGGGCTGGTGGCAGGGATTGGTGGGCTAAGTACTCGGCCCCACCTACATTTTGACTAACCATCAACCACAAAATAAAGCAGGAGAGTAAGCAATCCAAGTCTGTGGTATCATTGGTTCCCTGTTTTGTTTCTGCCTACGCATTGGTGAAAAACTAGTGTAGGCGGTCGCACTCCTACTTTATTCAATTGGTAGCCAGTTGAAACCAAATTTCAATACTGTATGGGTGCTATGGAGTACCACCTCCTGATCATCAGGTGTATATCCTAAATGTAATGTGAAGTCCTTCACCTCTGGAAAGACTAACTCCTCTGAGCACTTCGTTACGAAGAAGTTCGCTTTAAACAATCACCATTCCGTTAAGTATATTCACTTTGGTTTATTAATCTTCATATTCCAGTAGTGAAATTTCCATCAGTTGTGTGAATTCTTTCATAAATGCATTTAGAGGTTATAACATTCAAAATCAGCCGTTATTTGATTCACAGGAGTAACAAAAACAATTCCCTGATGCAATTCAGGTCCAGCCCTTCTTCAGGGGGTTCTCCCTATAACAAAATAAAGAAATATGCCCATTGACCTGGGTCCATATGCGTTTATCTAGTAGCAATAATTGCAACCATTATGAATATCATGCGAGATTAGGAATAAATTGCTAATGACGAGTTTGCAAAACTGTGCCGAGAGAAACGCGTGTGCTCGTGAGGACCAGTGGGTTCATAGGATAACACGTGTGCTCTGAGAAACTGTAATATACACGTGCATCAGTATAATTAGAGTGACTGTTTTACATGAGTTTAGAAGTGAATTCCATTGCATTCAATTCTCTAAAACCACATGTAGAGGTGACGGATACAACGACACCCTAGCGTGGTAAAAAAACCTGACTCAAAATGGAAAGCGTGACTATCGAAACGTGAAGCCGAAAGATAGTGCACCGGTAACTCTAACATACGGTAGTGCTCAAATAGAACGTGCCAATGTTAATCGTTGGTATATAGAACCGCGTACTTGTGAATGCTCTGTGTGGAGCGTGTTCCATGGACGGCCTTCGAGTTGTTAGTGTGTGCCGGCTGTTTGAGCCGGAACTAAAAGGTTACGCGACCTGGAAGTCAGTATCGCAACGACTATCTCAACTAAAGAAAGACTGAATAAAGTGAACGAGTAGTAAGAAAGAACAAGCATTGGCATAGCCAATAGGTCTCGCCTTTGGGACCTTATAAGTGTTTAGTTATCCAGCACAATATCCTTGGTGCAACAACATCAACTGTTGCATGGCTAAACACTTATAAGGTCCCAAAGGCGAGACCTATTGGCTATGCCAATGCTTGTTAGCCTGTGTCACTGGAGTAAGGCCTATGGGCTCACTCACCTTTTGAAAAGTTCCCCTGCTGTGTGCTTAGCTCACCCTGGGCCTATATCAGGTAGATGTGAAGTGCTGCGCATCCCAGGAGTTGCGACTCTACACTGGATGTATGTGTGCCCGGGAAGGGTACAGTACAGGGATAGAGCAGTACATGTGTGATTAGTGCATGTGCTGTATGTATGCCTCTGAGGAATACACTACATGAGATATGTAATGCTGTGCAGGCATGCACAATGGAAGCATGTGCAGGATAGATGTGTGCTTGAGTGAAGTACAATACATGAAAGGTGAAGTGCTGTGCAGCTTGCACATGATGAGCGTGTGCAGTGTGTGTTTGCAAACAGCACACCCTAGTACAATACAGAAAAGGTACAGTACTGAACAGTGCACACAGACTGCATGTGTGTCTGTCGTGGCCCAATGCATGAAGGTAAAAGTACTGGAGAGTATGTGTGCTGTGGAAGTGCACTAAGTGCAAGTGTGTCTGCAATGTCACATTCCATGGAGTACCCTGGGTTCCATTTTGGGAAGCCCAGGCCTGCCTGGTAAAGCCAAGAAGAGTAGATGAATCCCACCAGGTAGATTTGTGTATGTGGGGAATCCAGAGGGAACTCCTACCCCTCCTGAGGAGGGACCTCCCCCCACACAGTTGTCAACAAATGTACATTGCTTACTTATAGTAATGGGCTAAGTAGCTCCACACACACCAACACATAGTTCACCTTCAGTGCTCCTGCGTAGTCGTGAGTCGTAGCACGCCGCATTCCGTAGAGGTTTGCGAAGACCCCGATGATGAAGCATGACACCAAGGGGCCTTTTGGTGTGTGAGGGGTATTTAAACAACACTGGTTGCTCCCCACCACTGTAGGGATCACCGAACCTATCCTAGTGGATTCCTTTTGTTTATACATATTACCTGGGGAGACAGAATCCACTTATTCCTCTCCCTCCCCCCTTTGTTAATTATTTGTTCATGGTGGGGTATGGACATGCCCTGGCTAATTTACATGGGGCTGAACGTCGTGCACACAGTGGCTTGGCTGGCTATAGTGTAGTATGGTGCATGCAGCCCAAATCACAGATGCGCCAAAGGTTGTGCGCAGCAGGTGGATAGGCACCCACTAAGATTATGTGCAGGGCCCGACCACTGAAGCCAACTTTCTGCTGCACACGGATAAAGGCAGTGCAAAGAGGGGGTTGGCTGGCCGCAGACCACGACTGTAGAGTTGGCGGAATATGATTTTTTTTAAAAACACACAAAATACAGAATTTTACTAAAAAAAACAAAGGTCAAAGTGATGTTATTGTTGGGTATGGTAATAAGATTTTACCTCATATTAAAAATACCCACAAATTCACAGAATAAAATGTTAAAATAATGTCATAGTTAGGTGTTAAAATAAGATAAAAAATAATGTAAAAAAAACAAGCAAACGAAAAACAGTGAAATGTACCAGTTTTAGTTTACTGAACTTACTAGAACTTGTGCCCCCACATCCACTTGTTATGACCTCACATATTACAGCTCTCATGCCATGTTAAATGACATCTCCGATAACATCACTGATGACATCATGCAAGTATTGTGTCACTGTGCTACGTGAGCTGGTAGTAATTCAAAAATTTAAAACTGAGCCCAGTCGTTTAAAAGTAAGTAATTAGTAGATAATGGACATCACTCACAGTTCTGCAAATGAGATTGCAAACGAGTCGACACACTCACATTTAATGGACTGACCCTCTTTTTACTTCTATTAACTTGCTTAAGAAACAAATCCACATACTTTTTTCATTGGTGGTCAAACGTTAAAAAGTATTTGTTTTAATGTCACTATAATTTTAACACCCACTAAAACAAGTCACAAGACTCACAATTTTCAATCAATAGGTTGACATGTATGCAGTAGTCAAATGTAAGCCACCTTTGGCATGGTGCACTGGACAAACCTCCATTGTGTTGTAAAATACTAAAAACCACGCTGAGATGAGGCGAACGGCATCCAACTTTACAGCTATGCTTAAAATCACACCCGGCCTTAAAACAGGTTTAAGAGGTCACGCCTACATGGTCCATTCTTCAAGAAAGTGGAACTTGTCAAAAACTTGAGGGCAAATAGTATTTAAACATGAACGTCTTATATCCCTTCCTTTTAACATACATTTTGTCTAGAGCTCTGTGTGTCAACTTTTTCACAGTGGAATGTGGTCAGAAATGTACAGATGGATTATCTTTTGCAAAACAATCTGCCTTTTCTCACAGATATTTTTGCCACAAGTTTGACCACTGAAACCGAACCTACTTTCAAATGCACCTTTGCAGCCCCCACAAACTATCCCTTGTTTTACTGGCATGTAAACCATGCACTACATGTTCTCTGATATGCACAGACACACTTTATACCAGGGCATACACCAGTTCTATTACACGCACCAACGTGTGTAATCACAGCAATTTTTACCTGAATTTGACTATAGGTCCTTTACTAACAATTGTCTTTTCAAAAAAATATGGAAGTGTTTTTAGAGAAATATAAGTAAGAATATAATGGATGATGTCATGTGAGATGTCAATGACATCATTTAACATGTCATAAGTGGAGTAATATGTGAGGTCATAAGTACTGTGCAAGTTATAGATCACTAAACTATAACTGGTAAATTTCAGTTTTTTTGGCTTTAAAAAGAAGATTTTTATATGGTTTCAACACAAAGCCCAATATTTACTGTACCGGTGAATACACATGAATGTGAGGGTGTGTAAAGATACCTTGCTTAAACACCCCCAGCCTTAGATTTGGATAAATCCACAGTATACAAATATTTAAACACAAATAATAACTTTTCATATCACTTCATAATATCTTTTTTGCATTAATAAAAAAGTACCAGGGTACACCATTTTCAAATTCCATTTGGGCCTATAGACATTCTGCAGCATAGGCATTGTACAAGGTTGATGGTGTGGCAGGGTTAAAAGGGCGGTGTAGTAAACTACTTCTCTGCTGTTCTTCACTGAATAGATTGTTCATGACATCATAGAATGCCTGGGTGACTCTCTGGTTCACAGTGCCTCTCTCTGGTTCACAGTGCCTCTCTCTGGCTCACAGTGTCAGTTGATCAACTCAGGCTGAGAGGCTTAGAGCTTGCTCCTGGTGGGGTTTTACCTATACTTCCTATCTTCTCCTACTCATCTATCCTAGAAGGAATCTACAATAAAGGATTATCTAACTATACAGCTGGACTGTGTATCTTCCTTTACTACAGGCGGACTGGGGATAGTGATGGTTCTTCCAGTGGCCTAGCTGTGGACTGAATATCCTTTCCTGTGAATAGAGTAGAGAAGGAGCTGACTGAGTCTTCTGTTTAAAGGCTCCAATGAGAAGGATGTAGAGAAAGGATTTCAAATGCAGTCTGGAAAGGAACTATTAATTACTACTGAAACTACACAGTAAAGAATTAAACCAGAGCCTAATGTAAAATCAATAAAAACATAATGCATTTTGTTTCTTCTACAGACCAGTACTGTCGAATACGCCAATGTGATAAGAGTCTTTAGATTTATTTTTTTTATTATTGGCAATTGCAGACAAACTCGTATAACATTATATTAATACTTTGGGTAAAATCAGTTGCGATAAGACCCTAACCTGTGCTATCCACAGACAGAAAACATTACAGCATCGTGTTTGCATCACCTAGTACTTGCTATCTCAGTTCTGGTGTTACAATTACTTAAGTCGGTGGCATAGTGCAAAAGATGAAAGACTGAGTCGGCCTTGTTCGACTTCAAGCTTGTGACCTGTAGCCCACTGAGCAGTGAACGCAAGTCGGACCATTTCGGGTTCAATAAGCACAGACAGCCCTGTCAAATACCAGGCGTCAGGGGTTAGTCTATCACGTTTTAATGTGTGTCCCTGCATCCCCGCAGTCAAATCATTTGTCTCGCATATTTACTTTAGTGATTTGAAAGTTTTAGAGAGCGCACACACGACCCAAGGATATCGGAGTGGTGTAAAATATAAATTTTCCCACCAGTATAATGGTGGTTACACTGCCAGAGGTTGAATATGCCATTGTGTACAGATTCCAAACTCCATAAATAAATTTTAGCATCTGTATGTAAGTGGTACCTAATGGATACCGAGGGATCATCACAGTAAGCGGTAGGCTGAGTGGCTCGGTAGCTTGTATGCGGTTGGACAGTGTTGCCTGGCATTGAAAGCATATTTAGCTCCTCTGAACATTGCTCCAGGCACTTTGTTTTCAGCATGGCTACCCAGAGTAAAGTCTGCGCTTATATTTATGCAGCCTGAGCAGGGCCCAGAGAAGCGGAGACTGATTGCCATGGAAACCTCCTTTGGGCCCAGTTTGTTTCAATTTATATGTTTTAAGACATCTCAGAAACAATAATCACTGTCTCCAGAGATAGCTCTGAGCAGCATGCAGGTCTTGGGAGCAAGCTGTGAAGGTGGTGCTGCCCCTGGGACTAGTGCTTAGCCAAGCACCCCACGCCACGAGGCCCGCAAGTTCGAGGCGCTCTGTGCTCTGCTCAGACCCCCAGTTGGATTCCGAGTCTGGAGAGCACTCATACAGCAGTTAGCTGGAATTATAAGCCAACAGTGCACTGGTCACAGGTTGATTTGCCAATGTGTAAACCAGGCAATACATGTGAACGAGGTAGTGCTGCTTGCAGCTTTTTTTCATCTTGCACGAGTCTGTTTTAAACAGATGTGTGTCAACAGTTCCAGGCAACGTGTTATTTTTGTGTAGTGCACAACTGTGACCTAAGTCACCTCTGAGTAACTTCAGATTCTGGATGGGTGTCATGATAGTTCTCAACTCCAGGGATCCCCTGTCATGCTCTAAGGCAGGGAGAGCTTCTCACAGCATCGGCTGATGGCTCCTAAAGGTGTTCAGACCACATGGTTATCCAGTCATTGACATCTCAATACAACACACAGAATTATGGGAAAACCTTGCCTTAAGGTAATCCATTCTGGCGATGCAGTAACTACCTTGCCTTCCCCAACAGCATACGCCTGTCCAGATTCTCTGTTTCTGTTGTTTTATTCATGCAGCATGTGCCTCTTGTATAGTTCGTACTGTCCACCGAGTCAAATCTGGGTGTCTGGGTGCGTTCAGGTTTACGGGTGCGTGTGCTAGACAGGGCAAAATTGAGAGCCCTGGAGGTGGGGCTTAGTTTCTAACGTTGCATGTTGGTGGGTCATAAAACTGTTTAGACTAAATATTCATCTAACCCTTGGCCACTTTAAAGAAACGCACAGACCAACTGTCACAAATGTGTCAATTGTATTTACTTCCGAGAGCTCCTCTCCTAGGGCTCAAGGCTGCCTGACGCTGGGCAGAACTTCTAAAGCTGGAAGTTGTTCTAACAACAATTTAGTTGGGTTGAGAAGGTCACCATAGCAACTAATAATCACCTCTTCACCACCCGGGCTCGGCTCATTATTGCCAGAGGCATCAGCACAGGGAAAGCGTACTGGCTGCTCTGCTTCTATTCCAAATACTCCACATAGCTGCCTGCAGTGCCTCTTCATGCCACTGGGAGCTAGGAAGGCATTACTAAGCATCTTAGCCCGTGATGCAGACATCCACATTAAAGTGCATTAGTATAACCTCTGAAGCATAACAAGATACCACCTGACAGCTATTTAACAATCTTAGCGTTAATGATGTAGAACTTAATGTAGTTGTGCTCGTGCGGTTATGTTACTGATAGCATCAGTTACCTCTATGTTCATATCAGTTGTGCTATCAGCAAGCCCCACTAACAATTATAACAAGCGTTGGCAGCGCAGCGGTAAAAGTAACGCAGCGCGGCTGCGAAATGAAAAAAAAATAAAAAATTAAAAAGCGAGTGGTGACGCAAGTTGTGAGCACGCGCGCGACGGGAAAAAGTGCTGTGCACGTTGCGTTGCATGTTCTAGCAAGCTGGTGGCCGGGAAGGTAGCGCTTTTTTAAGCAGCTACTAAATGTCCCGCAACAACAGCGCATGCGCTGACTCTAGCGAGACCTAAAAACAACTTCAGTAGAAGTTGATAGGCTTAATAACGATCCTCCAAGCAGTGTGTTAGTAGTGCACTTAAGAGAAAATAAATTAGTACAATAGTTTCCTACTGCAACGTCGTGTGATTAATAAAAACTGGTACAAGAAGTGATGCAAGAGGCAAAGTACTACAGATGTGTAAAAGCGTCACCGCATGGTCACAATACCATTCTGCGCTTGAATAAACAAGCCTATGTAAGTACAACTAAAATGAAAACCGCAACAGTACACTGATGCAAAGAAATCAGTGTGACATTAAAAAAAGAGATACTACTGTCATCCATCATAGATAAGTGCACCATAGTATAGAAAAGGTATTACAGATAGCAACTAAATTCCAAACGTTCATTTAGTCCCTTAGGGCGCAATGAGTTCAATTTATGAATCCAGTACAGTTCGTGTTCTTGTGGTCTCTTCCTTCTTTCATCTCTACCTGTTCCAAAATCTAATACCTCAATTGGCTGATGTTATGATTTTTATATGAATAGTGTGCAGCAACTGTTGATTTCAAAATTTTCAGCCGTATATTACTTTTATGTTCGACCAAGCGAGTTTTAATTATCCGTTCTGCCATCCCTACATAGGGTAACCCACATGGACATTGCAACAAGTACACCACATTACTGGAATCGCAGGTGGCTGTCACTCGTCATTTAATAGGAGCACCTTGAGTGGGATGCATCAGAGTAGTGCCCCTAATGCTATTGTTGCAACATCCACAGTTGTGGCAAGGGATTGTGCCAATGTGAATAGAATCAGTAGAACGTTTCTTTTCTTGCAGTAATTGTTGCAAATTTTTCGTGATTTGATACACAAAAATTGGGAACTCATGGAATATGCCTTTGAAGTCCGTTTCTGCCTGTAGTAAGGGCCAATACTTTTGAATGGTTTGTTTGATTTTAGCACTTTTGGTAGAATGTTTAGACACAAATACAGCTCTTTCTTCTTATTTCTCTGCCTGGATTTTGGGTTTGAGTAGGTCCAGCCTTTCTTTTTGTTTAGCCCTTTCCTCTGCTTGTCGCAAAATTGATTCTGGATAGTCCCTTTGCTTAAATTTCAACATAATTTTTTCTTTGTTCTCATGCTACAGGTCTTCGGATGATGATATTTGTCCTACCCTAAGTAGTTGAGAGTATGGAACGTGTTTTTTCAGACTCATTTGGTGGAAACTATAAAACTGTAAAAAATTGTTCAGGTCGGTAGACTTGGTGAATACAGATGTCACTAGTTTATGGTTTTGTATAGAAATTTCTACATCAATAAACAAAATTCTTTGCCTGTCCAGAGTGTGTGTGAACTGGATTCGTTCGTCAATGGTATTGATCTTGCTGATGGCCTGAAGTAAATGGCTTTCTGATCCTTTCCAGATTAGGAATATGTCATCTATGTACTAGTAATAGGTAATAGATTCTCTATCCAGACCGTTTTAGAAAGAATATAATCTGTGCATAAAGAGATTAGCATACCCAGGAGCTGTGCAATTTCCCGTTGATGTACCATACAGTTGGGAGTAAAACCGGTCTTGCCAAGTGAAGTAACTGTGATAAAAGGTAAAGTGCATCAGTTCTAGTAGAAAGATTTTCAAATCATCATTTTTTTCACTTTCAAGAAGGTAGGATTTCATCGCCTGCAAGCCCAAATCATGTGGGATAGAGCTGTACAACGATTTCACGTCGATAGTACACAAGATTGGATTTTCGTCGTCCTCCCTCAGCACAATTTTCTGAAGTTTCACTCGGAAATCAGTTGTGTCTTGCAGATAAGTTGACATCTTTTGAACACTAGGTTGAAGGTGTTGATCAATGTATTTCCCAATGGGCTCGTGTATAGAGTTTCTGGTACTCACGATGGGTCTTAATGGAGGTGTGCTTGGGTTCTCTTTAATTAGAAATCTCTTGTCTTGTTCATTGATAGTTCACATGTTTAAAGCCTTGTTGATAATTGTCAGTACTCTGGTAAATTCTCTAGTAGGGTTTGAGTTCAACTCAACTTATGTATTCTAATGGAACCCTCCTCTCGGATACGGCAACCCACACGCGCTGTCTAGTGTTTACAATTTCTAGGGGCAGGGGCGGGGTCAGAGTCATCTATTACAGCCCAGCTGTTTCCCTTCTGTGCCTGTTTGTGCTCCATGTGAGACTTTTTTGTACCCGGCAAGCGAGACTTGGTAAGCTGCAGAAGAACGCAGTCCGCGGCATGGGAAGGTCGAATGAAGGGAGAAGGTTAATATAGAGTAGGTGGGAGTGAAAAAGATAACAGTACATCTCATTCTCTCTAGCCCTGTTTTTTTACATTTAGAAGACTGATGGAGCAGAAAGAGGCGATGAGTAGGGGTGAGCTGTGAGCGTGCTGGCAAACTACCCCCACTGGCAATAGGCGGAGTTTATTGCCAAACTCCGCATTCCAAGGGAAGCAGCAAAACTCAGCGAACTCTGCCAACAGAGCAGAGTTTACCACCCACCCCTAGTGTTTACACTGTTTTACTGTTTGCACAAACACATTGCCTCTAAGTTAAGCCTGACTGCTCTGTGGCAAGCTATAAGAGGACTGAGCACAGGTTCATTTGGGGTTTGCTTATGCCTTACACTGACTAGGATTGTGGTTGCTGCTTGACCATGGCTCACACCCCGTCAACCAGTTATCTCATTTCTAACACTCACCAAAATACAAGATTGAGGCTTAAATGTCCAAATCATAGCTTTAATATCCTGATTTGTTGCTCTGGAGGTTACGTGCGTAATCACATTGTGTCCTGAATGGCTTTGATTAAACTGACTATCGAAGAGGGAGTCGAGTATTACTTTGGCACAATGATAATGACCCCTAGCAAAACGCAGAAGGTCCACCATAATGTGGAGGTGGGTGGCAACTGCCTTGGGTGGGTCAGTCTACAGCAGGCAGTCATTGAGATAGGAGAGGACTGTAATCCCCAAACTCCGTAGATGGGCTTCTACCACTGCCATCACTTTCATGAGCACTTGAGGGGCACTGGTAAAGCTAAGAGGGAGCACAGGGATTTGGAAATGCGTGTGGCCCTCCATGAATCTCTGGTAATACCTGTGGTCCAGCAGGGCGGGATGTGGAAATACACAATCTGCAGGTCCAGTGCTACCATCCACTCTCCAGAAGCAGGGCAGACAGAACATGAGCCAATGTGAGTATCTTGGATTTCTCTTTCCTTAGTAAGTAGTTGAGAGGGTGCACGTCTAATATAGGACAGAGGCCTTCATCCTTTGTAGGCACCGGAAAGTAGTGTGAATGATACCCATGCCCAACTTCTGGTGAGGGCACCCTCTTTATGGCTCCTTTCGGCAGAAGAGTCTGTACTTCTTATCATAGCAAGGAAAGATGACCCTTCATCAGCTATTCTTGGGATGGTGGCAAAGGCAGATAGGTTTCCACAAATGGAAGGGCAATCTCCGTCTGCACAATTTAGAGCACACACTTGTAACTGCAAACCACTGGGGCAGGTGGGGCCTGATCCTGCCGCTAATGGGATAGCGTGTTTGATGGGGGTATGCTAAAGAAGCTTATAGGGTGTGGCAGCTGGAGGAGTGAGGGCCTGGATAGCACACTGGGTCTGGTTCCCATGTCCTGTTTAGGATATGTGACCCAGTACATGAAAAGGAGTGGGTAGTGTGCTGGACTGATGAGTGTGGGAGGTATTGTGGACACCCATATGTGCCCTACCACACCCGCAGTACTGGCGAAAGGACTGTTCCTGGGACTAGGCAGTTAGAGAAAGCACATGAAACCTAGCATGACCCGGCTCTCCTGATAGTGTTTGAGCGACGTGTCTGCTTTGAATAGCTGAGCGCCTTCAAAGGGTAAGTTGACCAAGTCGATGATTGGACCCAGAGAACCCAGTGGACCGCAACCAGGCATGGCAAAGCAGCACCATCATAGAATCTATGGCTCCAACCAGGGAGTCCGTGGTATTCTGTCCCCACCTGATGGTGAACTGCACTGCATTCTGAAAGTCTGTTTAGGCTTGCTTGAGGATGGTTCAGTCCTCCGTAGGAAGAATGGGAAGCAGCTCCACAACGCATTGGGAATATCGGCCCAAGATGCATGCTGTGGTCACCGTCCACAAGGCTAGGCGGGTGGAAGACAAAATGCACTTCCCAATGGTGTCCAGCCTCTTGCATTCCTTGTCTTGTGGAGTGAAAGGGAACCCGATTTGGTTTGACCTTGGCTGCTGAGGTCTACCCAGCCAGGCTGTCGTGGGAGGAGTGGTGGTAGAGGAAACCTGGTATCCTGGGGAAGGACAGTGGCATTAAGCAATCATGTGGTCTACAGGAGGCCCGAGCAAGGAATGGCCCAGGCCCCCAGGAAAACGTCGGTGAAGACTTCATTGATGTGGAAGCAAAGATACATCCTAACCCACTCCTCGGTGAAGCACCTCTGTCAAAACGCTGGTCTTGACCTCGACCACTGGCAACTGCACATCTTGGTGGCAAAGGAAGCATTCCAGAGTCTGTGGAAGTGTCCAAGCCACTGGCATCACCTAGATCCTCATACCAGTTTTCTTGTAGTTCGAGGTTCTCCTCTAGGGATTTCAACCGTTCTTCCTCATCTCCACCTTCAGGAAGGAAGGGGTCTATCTATGGGCAGTAAGCCCATGGGTTTGTAGGGCCTCAATAGTGCCAGCATCAATGTCGAACAGAGCTGGGGCGGTGCCACCTTAGAGTCGGGGAAGAGGATGTCCTTGTCATCAAGCAGTGCCTCTGGTGTCAGGGATGGCACCAGTTGGGATGGAGCCAGGGTGGAGGATTGCACCTGGTGTGTGCTTACTTACCCCTTGGCCTACATTGGTTTGAAATGGAGTGCCGTGGAGCACAGGAGTGATGTATCTATGCTGGGTGTATGTGTGCCTGTGAGTAGTACAATATATGAAAGGTTTAGTGCTGTGCCTTGTGTTCTTGGTAGATGTATGTACTGGGTGAATATGTGCCTGAGGGTGGTACACTACATGAAGGATGTAGTACTGTGCAGTGCATGCATGGCAAATGCATGTGCTAGGTGTGACTGTGAGAACAACAGTACATGAAAGCTACACTGCTATGCAGTGCACGTAAAATAAATGGCTCTAAGTTTACAGTGCATGGAAGCCCCCAGATTAAATATTTGGAGATCCATGGCTTCATGGTGAAAAATGAGGAGAGGAGGTAGAGGAACCCCCCCCCCAAACATATTTGTGTATAACTGCATTCCTCTACGTTGGGTGGGACAGACTGGAGAGGGAAGAGGAAGGCTTCCCCCATACACTTCAAAAGATGCTTTTTGATTCAGTGAGAGGTCACAAGAAATAGTCTAGGCACATCGCAGGAAGGAGATGTGGCTGATAAGAGAATCAGAGAGTAGGGCTGAGGGCCTTTTGATGTGAATATCATTGTGGCTGATTTCCAGTTGTGAACTCTAGTCACTCACATGGCCTGTTTTGTGGGCTATCAGATTTTGAGTCACTCCTGCTATGACAGACTACTTTCAAGGCACGAGAGGGCAACGGAGTGGGCACTTCAATAGGAAGCAGACCCCCAAAATAAACTTTAAAAACTCAGACTCTAAATCACATTTGGTGTGTGGCAATGGGACTACAAGAAGGGGCGCTTGAGACCCCAAACCTGGCCAACTGACGAGCAACCAGACGGAATGTGTGAGGAGGGGAAGCTCTGCGAGACTTGCGCATGTGACCAGGACTGGGGGCCAAGGCCTGTTAGTCTCCCAGCTGGGTGAGGGGAAGACACAGAGGGCAACCCAAGACCACCGAACCCTAGAGAACTATTGCCTGCCTGCTTGCTGAAACCATTTTGCCCTGTTAGTAAGAGGAGAGCGTTGGAGCGAGAAAGGTCCAGTGGAGAACTCCATCAAGTGAATTCCCATTGTGAGGTGTAAGGAGACAGCTGCTGCACCAAACAAGTCAAATCCTGTGTACATGACGAAGTAAGCAACCCCCATGTGCCATAGGAGAGCTGCCATGAAGTGAGCAGCGTGCATTGCTGTGCCAATCAGGCCAGAGCCCGAGTACAGTGAGGATACAATGACCCTGTACGCCAGAGGGGTAGTCACCGCGACCAGCAAGATGTGTGACCTGGTCAGAATCATCCCCGAAGGAGTGATGACGCTGTGGGGACCTATGCACCTCTAGACGGGGACAAAAGAAAGACAGGATGAAGGAGATGCACCAGGATCTTTGCACCAGCCACCCCGCCAAACCACTGTGAGATGGTCCAGAAACTTAGCCTGCATTCAGGAGCCTCAAAGAACCTTCAGTCACTGAGGTGGCATGACAGAGTGTGCGGAACTTGAGAACCGCTGAGTGTGCCCACAGAAGAGGCGCACTCAGGAACTCTGGTTACTCCAATCCTGCAGGTGAGGGTAAGACTGATTGTGGGTCAGTCAGCCCCAGGGAAATGTGCTTGCTAGATAGCGCTGCTGTGCTGGCACACTGTTGACTTTAATTTAGATTCTCTTGGCAAGAGGAACCAGGAGATTTTTAAACAGGTCCTGCACACGTACTCCCAAACGTAAAGTAGTATAACTGACTGGTGTGCAGTTTCTAAGTGTGGGTGGGAGTGTTCAGGTCTGTGAAGAAGCCCAAAGGATGTCATGCTTCATCATTGGGCCTGCCCCTCAGCGTGCTGGCGCTGCAATGCCTGACAGGCACCCTTTGTGAATGGTCTCTTTAGCAGAGATCTTTTTTTTATGAAGCCATTAGGTGCATGTGGGTGTGTGGACCAGGTAGTGCAGTAAGTGCGAGATGGTGTTTTAAAATAGGTATAGGGCAACCCTATTGCCTAAATATTATTCCTAAGGTGCACTAACCTAACTAAAAGCAGGAAGCCCTAAGTGGATGCAATGGTCCTAAAGGGCATGTGTGGTGCAAAAGGTTGACCGGTTTCTTGTCTAGAGTCGCCCCTAACGGGTCTAGTGCTAATTCGTCAGGACCAAGAGTAATTACAGAAAGTGTCTCAACTCTAACACTACTGCAGTGCTGGTCAGGAAATTGCAAGATGCAGTAGTTACCAGCTTTTCATGTGAACACCAGGTCCGATTAACCTAGTGTTCTGTGACCTGAAAGACAGTGATAATAAAAACTGTTTTAAAATGGTGCAGCAGAATCCCCACGGTGCTTGGTTGTCAAAATGAACGCGGTGTGGATCTGGCAGCAGGGAGATACGTGTTGACCAAAAAGGGAACTCATTCCTATCCCTTGCACTGTGCTTTAGTGTGCTTCTGGGGACACAATACTGGGAAATTCCAGTGTGATTTAGCGTTATCAGCATGCGAGGAAATCAATGTCGGCATGATTAAGTAATCCGTAGTGATCATAGAGGACAATACTACTGATGTCCATGTCTCTACATAGTGTGAGATTTACTCCAATAGTAAAATCATTGAGGAGCCGAACATGCAGACACAAACGAGACACACAAACACAAATAGTGGGTGGAAGCAACTAAGTCGTTGCAGTATATGTTTTAACTTATCAATGTGCAAAAATGGGGGTAACCACCTAACCCGTAGTTCCTGCAACAGACAAGTGCACCCATATTCACCCACGCACGGTACCAGCAATTAGCGTGTTTTTTTTGTCAGGAAAATATCTCGCAGTGGCGGGCAGGTGAGGATAAAAATAATAAAGTGAGAGCGTACTTCGCGGTGTCCAAACCGGACTGCTGGATAACATTCACCCCTTAATTAGTGTGTCTAGGCTGACGGGAGCCTTTCAACAGACCACCTCGTTGCTCACAACCTGCGGTAAAATAAAGGTATGCGAAAGGCAGGCAATCAATAATATTTTGTTGTTTTGATCTTACCGGGAGCTCTTGGTAATGCTCAGCAGCGTTGTCAGAGAATGCATAATCACGGGTGGCGAAGCGGCAACTAGCCGTGTTCCTACCGCAGCTTTGGTTCCCATGAGGTGTGGTTGCGGGGTGGGATATTTAAAATGGCATGTTAGCATGAAGATGCTAAAACGTGAACAGGGGCGGCCATCTTGGTTGTGAACTTTATTAAAAAGCTCACAAATATCTTGAGTGGTGATGAGTCTTCCCGGGCTTGTGGCTTTTCACGAGTGATGACAAGAACACCCTTTTGAATAATATAGGGGGGGGGGGGGACTAACCCTGCTGGGACATGTGATTTTTTCAGGCTATTTCAGGTATGATGACAAAAAATACCCTTTTGAAAGGGAAGGCAAGCACTGCTGGGGGTGAATATGTCTCTTTACAACGCGTGGTGTTACCACGCGGTAGGTAACAATGCGGTCGTTACGACGACTGCATTGTTACCACGCATGGCATTACATCTCAAAGTCGTTTCTACGACTTGCGCTAGATGGTGCGCTGGACTTCGGAATAGTATAAATTACTATTCCTACTCAAAGTAGCGCAACAGCAGGGAATGTGTTGGATATAAAATCCAACTCATTCCCTGGTGTTGCACGCCACCTAGCACAACTCGTAGAAACGACTGACGATGTAAAGCCAAGCGTGGTAACAACCCAGCCGTTGCAATGACCGTGTTATTACCTACCTGCGTGGTTACACCCGCGTTGAAACTGCGGTTTCCTGCTGGAGTTAGCTATTATATGGGGAAGACGACAAAGAGGAAAAGTTTCCCTGATGTGCTAGGGGAGTGTTCTCTCACAACTGTTTGCTCTTGCCTGGTATTCATAATGGCAAAAACAAGACCCTCTTGACATGGTGAAGGGAAAACACCCTGCAGGGGGTAGCGAACATTGAGAAGAGGGATGCTCCTGACATGGTGCCCCAACTGACTGGTAGCAGTGGTGGTGGCAGGGGCATAACGCCTATGTGATACCGAACTGGTGATGTGGTTAGTTACTAGGGAGAGTCAACACAAAACAGAAGATAATGTATGTCTGTTGTTTAGGCTGGTATATGTTATACGCCTTTACCCCCCTAGAAATGTCTAGTACTAGTGGCATGTTCAGTAGCAGACACCGTCATCAACTCATGTCAAATGACTACATCGGTCGGTTCAATTCACCCCAGGGGATATCGTCATTTAACCCTATGATGTGGGAGGAGAGTCTAAAACCCTAATATTGCTCTTTCCTTAACAGATCTTCCTTCCGAATTTGGGGGTGGGATTCCAAAATCATCCAGTGTAGGTCATTAGTGGTATGGTTCCTTTCTGTGAAATGGGCGCACATTTTGATGGTTGTCTTTTTGCACCTGATATTGCTCCTGTGTTCCATAATTCTTGTTTTCACAGGGTGTGTTGTCATCCCCACGTATTTGAGCTGGCATGGGCTGGTGGTGAGATATGCAGTTGCATGTATTGCAATTCGTATGTTTCTTCTATGTCCATACAAAAGTGTCAGTCAATGCCACCATCTTGGTTGCACTAGTGAGGGGACAAGCTATGCATGGTCCACATGGATAGCGGCCTACCACAGGAGGTAGGTCCCACAGTTAGTTTTGTTGCAGCTCCTTCTTTTTGGGTCTTGTATTGATTAGCATGTCTTTCAGGTTTGCCATTCTTTTGAAAGCAAATCTCGGGGGCTGAGTGCAAGGTCACCCATCTGGAGAATCCTCCAATGCTTCCTTAGGACGGTCTAATCATGTTTGATTCAGGCGTATATGTAGTAATGCAAGTCAGGTTCCTTACTTCAGCCTTAGGTTGTGTTTCCAGGAGTGCTTCCCTATTAATCTTACTGGCTATCTCTGGGCTGTTCTTATTTTTCTCACTGGGTATTCTCGTTTTGCTAAGTGGTTGGTAAACTCAGACAAGTGGTTGGTAAAGTCTTCCAGGTTGCTACATTTATGTCTAATCTGAAGAAATTGCCCATAGGGGAGGTTCACCCATAGGGCTTGGGTGGAAACTGCTGAACAGCAGAGGACTGTGGCTGTCTGTGGGCTTCTTATAAGTCCTTGTCTCCAATTTGTCTGGCTTGCGGCTGACCATTAAGTCTAGGAAAGGTAAATCCTGGTCAGACGTGTTAGCCGTGAATTTTAAGTATGGGTTAAAGCCATTGACCCAGGTAACGAAGGCAAGGGATGATTTCTTGACAGCCTTTCCAAAAGACAAGGAAGTCATTGATATAATGATGTCACACAATTATATTATCTTTGTTAAGGGTTAATGTCTGTGAGAATATGCTTAGCCTTGAAGTCTGACACGTAGAGACATGCCAGACTGGGGGCGAGTGTGCTGCCCATTGAAGTCCCTTGAATTTGGTGATAGAGACAGTCCTCGAACTGAAAAAAGTTTTCAGTCAGGGCTATGTTTGCGAATTCCAGGATGAAACTTATGGGTGTTGTGGCTGTCCAATGGGTTGCTCTCAGGATCTCCTCTACAACCCTCAAGTGTTGCTTGTTGAAGAATGTTAGTGTAGAGGGCCTCTACATCTAGGGTGATGATGACATCCAACTGGATTTCCTCCATGTTTTGATTTCAATTAAATTCAGAACATTCCTTGTGTCTTGAATGAACAAGGGAGTTTCCTTAACCAGTGGTCACAGACAGGTGTACCAATTATCTCAGAACTTTGAAAGGGGTTCCAAGACTGACTATGCCCAATACTACAGGCCTATCAGGCGGTGGTCGTGTTCCCTTGTGTATCTTGGGAAGGGTGTAAAAGTAGGGCAGTCTTGGGTAGTCATTGATGAGGAAATCCGCCTCATTCTTGCTAATCCACCCCTAGTTCAAAGCTGCTGTCACAATGGATTTTATTTTTGTGATCAAGCGTGTGGTTGGATCTTCAAGAAGGGGAGTGTAGTACCTTCCATCAGTTAGTTGGCAGAGGCATTCTTTCCTGTAGTCCGTTGTTGACATTATGACAAATACTCCCCCCTTGTCAGCCTCTTTGATTGTTAAGAACAGCACAACAGTCTGTTATACGTACTTTAATTTAGAGTCAGAGTGGACTCTTGAGACTCAGACTACTAGTGGGGCTTACCCTGGATGTAGCCAATAGTGAATGGGTAATAACCAGGAGCAAGGATGGAGTGGGACCTGAGGAACGGCCTAAAGAAATGGTAGAGTCTTGACCTCAGGGGGACCTTTTAGGTATTTGTGAATGTTGCATTTCTCTATGTGTTGCCAGCAGTAAAATAAAATACTTTTATCACAAAAATAAGTATTTCGCTGGACAATCAAGTATTGCTGCTGCTGCGTGCATTTTGAGATGTGAGCCCGCGTTCACACCCCTCTATACACCTCCCACCCGAGTGAGGCTTGGGCTGCTCATCCACGGTACTACTCAGAGTCAAGTGCAGAAGGGGTACTTGGCCTATTTGCTCAGGATCAATATTAGGTCGGGCCCTGGGACATCAGTAGAAAAACGGTTCAACCATCCACAGTTGGGCCCAGTAAGTCATGCTTGCCCCATGGCCCTCCCTATGAACTGGGTTCTGTCACTTGGTATGCATCGCACCTCAGAAAGACTCACAGTGCTAATAACAAAAAGCACTAGCAAAGCAAACAGCCTGGTCTTCCCTTTCTACAGGCAAAAACGTATTGGCTTTGCCAATACGTCTTAGAATTGTGATTTGGTTGAGTTGCTGATATGAGAAGGAGGGAATGTGTGGGAGTCAGGGCTGAAACAAGGCAATTAAGCCTTTAACAGAACGGCTACCTGCTCTTAGAGTGAGCCCTGACCCAGGGGATCTTTCTGCAAGGTTAAGGTAAACAAATTGATACACCTGTCTGTGTGTGTGCGAAGCTTGAAAAGGTGCTACTTGTACTTATTCTACATTGATGTAAGAAGTTTTCATTATTTGGTTGTACTTGTACTTTGTTTAAAGGAAGGCTGCACTACAGCGACAGGTGAGTGTAAAATGTTGTCTGTGAATGAAAGTCTTCTCTGCTTCTGGCCATACTGCACCAGGCATGCATCAATGAAGCTTGAAATGCCTTGTGGTCAACACTGTTTAGGTCTCGCCTACAGAGGTGTCTGTTGTCGAAAGACCTTTTGTAACCATGTAAAGCTTACTGTGGCTTTGTGCCAGCCCATTGATGATTATTGGTTTACTTTCTTGTCTGTCTCATGTGTTTGTTTCTTCTTTAATGATTTTCCTTCCTCTGCTTGTGTTTGTCCCTCCCTTGGAGCACAGCTGATTTACCATCCTTTTGATGGGATGGCTTGCATCCTTTTGATTGGATGGCTTGCATCCTTCCACTGCTCACATTCAGAGTACTATATTTGTTGCACAACTCCCTAAGAATGCATGTTTTCTTGCCTTCTCCATTGTGTGCTGCTTTACCCCTCAAACGCCCGTACCTTCCAGTACACTCTGCGTTGCTAACTAAACACCCCGCTCATGCATTGTTTTGCTCTGCCTCAGCTTTTCTTTCTGCTTTTTATAAAATATTATTTGTTTCCTCCCCCACCTCAGGCTCTACTGTTTCTAATCTGCCCACATCCTGTTGCTCATCCCGCATTGCCTTCTCTCCCACACTCCCATCAAGATGCCAAAAAAGGGAGAGTTTTAGAATTTTAGGAGGGATATGGTACCTCTCATTTGGTTTAAAAAATGGCTCTTTTGCTCACATGTAAATATTCTTTTTGTTATTTACTGCTACAAATGGTGTCCACCATCTTAGAATGGTAAATAAACTAAACAGAATGGGGGCCCTGTTATGCAGAATGCACATACATACGTACGCTAACGTCATCGTGTTGGGCCATGTCCACAAAGTCATGAGGTGTGCATACACATCACCACATGTTTTTTACAAGTGCTGCACAGCATTGGCAGAAAAGAATTTGCAAAGTCAAGCGGTCAAAACGGAAAGACATTTAGGCTTTGCCAAGGCTTGTTTAGCAAAGTTATTACTTACCACGTGGTCAGTCAAAATATAGATGTTGCACTCACCTTTGGGAAGAGTTTATCCCAGGGGTCCTGATAGTGGCCCTTGTAATGTTTCAGCTCTTCCTCGTCTTTTGTGGTCACTAGGGTAGCGGGCACCACCCCAGCAGGAAAGTCCAGCAAGTTGTAGAGAATTGTGTAAGATACTGCCACTGTAATAAATTAATTACGATCAGCTGTGAATGCTAGTTGAAAGGAGAATTTTTGTAAGAATTGGTGAGAGTATTCAAGATTTTGAATTAGAATTTAATTTATAGTCGATTTTAAGATGCTTCTTAAGGAAATGTGCTCTCCCCAAAAGTTGATGGGTTTAGACTGTTTTAGTGCAGTAGCAAATTCTGCCAATCAGTTGCTTCAACCTCAAGACATATGGTCCAATTGCGGAGGTGCTTGGATAACCCTATTATAATCCTATAAATCTAGCCCTACTGTGTTCATGTGGTGTGGCCCTCACCCATTTCACCAAGTTGGTAATTGAATAACAATGGTCTGGTCAGTGGAATGGGATGTGGTAGGATAGAAAGTTTAGTCAGAAATTCTGCTGCGCCACAGAATGGCATCAAAGAGTATCACCCATTAGCATACACCTTGTTCATCCACAATATGGCTCACCCATAGACGCCCAAGATATGAAGTCGACCACACCTAAACTCACTAAACATGCAAAAATCCATCCTCTGGAGCACCAGAAGATGTTTTAGTCTTCAGGTCTACTCTAGATACAATCATTGAGCATGCAAGAATCCATTCTCCATTGCATTCGTGGATGCTCAAGGCTTTGCATCTACACTACATGTAATCATTGTTCTTGTTTTGAACACTGAGCATGAAGTAATCCATCCTCTGGCTCAAAAGTTTATGATCTAGGCTTCAGGTCTACTCTACATAGAATCACTGAGCATGCAGTAATCCATTATCACTGCACCGGTTGATGCTAAAGGCTTCATATCTACCCTGTGTGTAATCGAGGAGCAGGCCCTGTGCCATTATCTGTTCGATCAGCGTATCAGTGGATGATCTAAACTTCAGGTCAACTTTAGCACTAATCCAAACTGTGTGCCACCAGGGGACGGCACAAGCTGTATGTCTACTTTATATGTAATGATTGATCCCGCTCTAATACATTCCTTGGCTCAACCGCAGATGCTCTAAGCTTCACGTCTACTCATCATCTTGGAGCTAGACTGTCCTCTGGCTAATGAGTAGATGCTAAAGGCTCTAGAGCTATACTCATTGTGAATTGCATTAATACAACATCAGACTCAAGCGTGGATGCCATAAGGCTTCAGGCCACCACTGAGTATGCACTAATCTATCCTTTGGACCAATAGTGTACGCTCAAGCACTTAACCATCCTTTCCTCATCATTGCACACATGGTGTCAGGGCTACATCTGGTTGACAACAGAGCGCATCTTGATATGTGTCGGCTGCCATGGACGGTGTCATGTGGCGGAGTCATATTTTTAGTTACCATGGACACAGAATGTAACTCCACAATGGCTCATGAGTGAATGTCCAGTTCGTTGAGACTCCTATGTTAACACAGCTCTTGCACGACACAGTCTAGTAGCTCAATGGTTTCGGCCAATGAAGAGTAAGTAAACGAGTACCAGAATTTATTTGTTCTCACACTTACCAGTGGAAATGTTAAGCCTAAATACTGCCTTTATTTCGTTTAATGGATTTTGCAGAGATCCATTCTACACCTGACTAATGAACGGTCTTATACCTTTTCCAGACTATGGTTTTCTAAAGGTAAATTATATTAATTTACCATGTATTTCAATAGAACGTAACCTTAAAATTTGTGGTACTCATCTCACATTTTGAGTGGCCCATGCAGCAAGCTTCTTTACTGTCATCCACAGAGACACTTTCACAGTTCCAAGTCAGACTGACCTCCAAGGGTGTCTTGTTATCCCAAGTCAAGTAGAAGTGCCTTATTGCGATCAAATGTTTCTTTGCATTTATAATGGGAAAATCACTCCACAATCACCAAAATATAAAATGCGAAAATATTAACTGAACTTGATGAACTAGTCTCATATGAGGTTGGAAAATGAAAGTGTAGACACCTGCACTGAGAAAAAAAGAATATAGTTTCTTTTCACTGAAGAGGAATATAGAATAGAACTTAATATTATATATATATAATGGGACAAGGTTATGAAGTTTAAACAAAGAATGTCCATAAAAACTGCATTGCGTTAAGAATGGCCAGCGATGAGTGAAACTACTGTAATACACTCTGGGTTTTTTTATTTTTGTTTCTTCCAGTTTTCTGGGGGCTGGGGGGGGGCACATTTTCTCCCAATCTTGCCACTGCCTTGCTTTTTTCCATTTGAATGGCTTATCACTCAGAAAATAATCCAAGATTGCCTTAAATTAGAGTATGCTTCCCGCATCGCATGGCTGAGTTATATTATACACTGGTATAGTACATTGTCTGATTTTAATATCTTAAAGGTGTCTGAATACGCAATCCCCTTTACAAAGAAGAAAATTAAGGATTCCTTCTTGTCATACAAAAGGGGAGAGCGACTGAAACTAACTAGGCCCCAAAAGACTGTTGTGTTTTATAGGCAACTTGAACTCAAAAGCGGTTTTCAGGCTTATTTGTCCGATGTATCCAGTGTAGACCTTCACATCGCTTTGTTATAATACGCCTGAGGTTGGGGATTGCACATCACTTGGTATCCTTCCCTGCAATAGGAGAGAGATCCACTATGTTATGTCCATGTGATAGTACCTCTAGCCAGAGTTGTTGCCATTTTTTTACTTTTTTGTAAATTTTATACATTTTTAAGGAAATTTTACTTGAAGCCCATCCTTTTGAAATATAATGTTCGTACAACAGTGGACGCAATGAATTTACTATGTGCCCTTGAGAACACAGATACTTGCTTTCGGGTTGCACTGTATATATTGAAATGTAGAGTAGCCAGGAAATCGATAATATTATAATTATTATAATTATCAGCTATGATGAAACTGTATTCAAGCACATGACACTTTATTTCGGGATGGAAACTGTTTATTATGTGCTACAAGAACCCGAATGTTTACCTAGGCATATGTCACTTTAATGAGTACTGGCTAAAGCCCTAGTTAAAATATCTCTTAGCACTATGTACTTTATTGTAACACCTTTTTCATTGCTGCTACTGGTTTGTATGTGAGTGTTCGAACTATTTTAGTATTTATTAAATAATGTTGCTCTGTTAGTGCACCACTTAGTGGGCTAGTTCATGGAATGCGCAGTTAACCTTTCCTAATTTAGTAGGGTAATTGTAAAATTTGAATTATGATGATTTTATGACAAATATTATTGAATGCATTTCTGTTTTACTGTTGCTTTTATGGTTGTGTTATGCAAACCGAATAAAGCCTTCTAAACTGAATGGCTTATTATCCGTTTCATTACACAAGAACTCTCACCCTCACTCACAATACCGGCGCCAGCTGCGCGGTACTTCATTCATTTACAAACATAGACATTGGATTACAGGGGTCAGGACACGTGCAAATGAAGGGACAGCCATCTGAATAGGCATCAGTATACGCCACCACCAGCAGGGGGCACTGGACTGAACGCACAAGCAGCAAAAATGAGTAAATCAAAGAGGTGAAAGGGCGAGATTTTGATCGATACCTTATATCTATTGATCCAAACCTCGATCTGGTCGACTGAACCTTTATTGCCTGTCTTGGAAGGAAACAGTACACCTATCTGCAAATTAGTTCACCCAAGAAAGGACTCTACTCTCAAAGATCACGGACAACTTCTAGGTTTCAAAAGTTTATTGTAAAGATATAATGAGCTGCAAATACAAGCATCTCAGAATGAGATTCACGAGATACACAGGTCCAATTACATACATGTGCTCTCGAAAAGCCCTCAGACGAGCAACAGAAATCACTAACACAAGTTCTAAAAATAGCAAAGCTATCAGCATAGACGCATATCTCTCCTTCATTTAGGTTGGAGGAAAACAAACACAGGTTAGGCGTCCCTACCCTGTTCTAGATGGTATCCCTACTTAACCAAATCCCAACCTAACAAAGGTGTCAGCAATGAATGACCCCCAAGGGAAGTCACCCACTCTAAGTCTCTTGGTGAAAACCTAAAGTTCTCCAGTCATGACCCCTCACTGCCTACCCATCCGCTCTCTAAAGGGTCCTCAGGTCTCTGCTCTAACTCCACCCAGGGGTGCTGTCCCTAATACAAAACAGTCAACAACATTTGAGACGCCCCTTGCGAAACGCCTCTCACGTGGTGCAACTTCAGGCTTTTTCCATGATGCTTTGTATTGGGCCTCAGACGTTAGAGTTGACCTTGCTTCTCAGTCTCTTCTCCGGCCCGCTGATACCCCTTAAACATTCCAGAACCCTCCTCCATGTCTGGGCCGTCTACTGAACAGGCCTCTATTCATTCACTTATAATTGGATCCCCCCTTTCCTGTTGCAGACAGATATCTGCCGCCAAGAACCCAACTCTCATAGACTTCTAAAAAGGCTTGCAACATTTCTCAGCCCAGACATGTACGTGTAAATCAATGCTAAAACATTTCAGGCCTACAATATTTCACATTATGATTATAGCATTCAAATTCTTCATTTAATTAAAGCATGTTAAAACTCTTATTCTATTATTTAGAAAACATTACTCTAAATCATGGCCCATTAATGCAATGACCAAAAACGTTAAACAATCTGTGTCGTGAAAAGAAACACCTTCCCTTTTAGCTCCAGCTCTGGCCCTGAGGCCTACCACGTTCTGCGTTTTACCACAGACCATCTTATATGTTAACAGCTACACGACATAGATTCAAAATAATCACGTCTAATAAAATCATATAATGTCACACATTTCTGTATTAGTTCCACTTCTACTTAAATCTCTATATTAGCTATACATTTAGAATATAATTTCAGATACTATTAGCACTCATGGCATTTCTCATCATGACTTGTGCTTACTATAGGTAAGTGTGATGTACTCATATATTTATATCAGTTTGCGCTCTCTCAGTTCCCCCCTTTGATGACCTCTCGGGGTCATCACTAACATTTAAACTGCAGTTATTGCTGGCATTCTCTGTGCTTCCAGAGCTCTCAGGCTCCTGTACTGATTATCTTGTATGGCAGCCAATCTCTGCAACTGTTCTCTTTGGGCCCTTTCTGACCTTCTTGCTCTGTACCATTTGAATACCCTCACCAATCCCCACAATATTATCCCACAGATCAATATTATGATGATAGGCTTTAGGATATACCAAATAAAGCTTTTGCCTAAGGTGGAAAACCACCCTCCAACTGTACTCATTCCGTGGCCCACCTTTTCCCAGACATTTTCTCTACTCAAGTCTTCGATCTCTTTGTGTATATTAGTTATGTTCTTAATAACTTTCTCAAGGGGTTTTGAAAGGTCTGGAATGTAAGTGCAACATTCCTGAACCTTCAAAGCCTTACAGACTCCGCCCTCTTTTGCTAATAAGACATCTAATGCAAGCCGATTTTGAAGAACCATAGCCCTTATCGATTGCATCTCTCCTTCTACCAGCATTAAGGACTGAGCAGTGCTGGCAGACAACCTGTCGACAACTGTTGCCAGTCGTCTAATTTTAACATCATTAAGGATTATTCCCAAAAGAGGGAACATAGCTCCAAAGACATCTCCAACCATTTCTGCATCGCCTAAATCTCTCCTTCCCCTCGATGATGTCTGGCCCTCAATGATCAATAAGTCTTGTGCATGATATATTTTGGGGAAGACAATTGCCAAGTAACATGATCCATACCAGTTGTCAGGTAGTCTCACGTAAGCATTTCTTCCACATACAAAATACACATTTGGAATCACTTGCATTCCCTTCAGGAAATCCTTAGTGTAGTACTCTAAATTAAAGGCATGTTCACAGTCAACTTCACCCACGTATACATTTTCATAATACGTTTTGGCTCGGTGAAGACATAACTTTCCTCTCTGCGCTTTATCTAAAGCTATTGGACCACTACTACCCTTTCTCTTGTGTGACTTCTCTTCCTCGGTCCAATCTAATTTCCCTTGTCCTGATTTTTTCAAAATCTTTTGTCTCCTGTAACGATCATCCACCTGCCCTATGAACTTTTTCTCGACTTCGGACACCTTACATGTCAGGTTATTTCTACGGGCATGTGAAGTATCTAAGGTAATCCAAGGAATGAAGAACTTGGCCAATCTGTCTTCACTCTTCCAGTAATCCCATTTATTCATCTGCTTATAATTTGGGACTTCTGGCAACACAGAATCATAATTGGAGAAATAGTATTCAAAACTATCTCTCTCATAAAATATACTAAGCAATAAGCTACATGTAATGCCATATGTCAGAGGGAGGTGATGATATCGAATTCCTTCATCTACAGACGCAGGCAACTGCATGCAGACGTAGCAATCCTTAACCTCCATGGCATCCACGTATTCATACAAAAGTTTAGCATAAGCATTTGACCTAAAGTCTCCTTGGGACTCGTCTACATGTAACCTGCGGGCTTCTGCAGCCAATAACGCTTTCTCTTGAGTGTTTTCCCTTTTCTCACCTGCAACAGTGGGTGTAAGTGTTACTACAGAATTCGCATCAGTTACCTTTACCTCTTCCTCATGTCCCTTTACATAAGAAATTGTTACCACTAAAGCTATTAATATTATCACTCCTACTATTAGTGTACCTATTATACATTTAGCTCTGCGGTTCGGGGTGCCGGCCTCCATTTCGTCAGACAATCTAGCTTTTCCCTTTCTCCTTGCAAAAAAGTTCTTTTCCTCTCGTTCCTTTACAGTCTCTTTCAATCCCTTTTTTGTTCTTTAGAATCCACACAGCTGGAGGCTGACAGCCTTTTTCGCAAAAAGTCCTTTCACAGTTCAAAAAGACAACCCTAGCCCTTCTCCATCCTCTCAAGGGATTCCCTAAAATTCTCTGCTTCCTGGGCGCTAGGTAATCTTCTTTTCTTCTGCTTGCTTTATTTACAAAGTCCTTTAACAATCGACTATTAGATTTGTGGTTGCAGCTTCAATAGCATAGTTCAATATTTCCATGCGAAGAGTATGCTCTTCATGTGCTGTTATCGTGGTACCAAAGTCGGGGAATTTCAATTCTGTAAGAAACATGTGTTTTAACTTGCTGAGGCGGGGAGGTCTGGGGAGCACGAATGTTAGTGACCCTTCTTGTTCGACACCGGGTACCAACAGTTGTATTTCCACGGTGATAATGGGCTCAGAACTGGACACCACCACCGCTCGGATCCTCCCTGTCTCCGGTTTCACAGACATTTGTCGCCAGATATGTCCACTCAGGTGTGGAGTATCTTCTGTTAGGCACACGCACTCTTCTTGACCTTCTTCGGTCTGGTGCTTCAGCGCCCTGAGCACCTTCTTCTGGGTCTGAGTCTTCTGATATCGGAGGAAGGGTTGCTTCTGGAGTTGACCTCAGGCTAGAACTTCTTCTTTGCGGCCAATTTGCTTCTCCACGTGCCCTTCTACTCCTTCTCCTTCTGGTCTGTTCTCGCTCTCTTTCAGACCTGTCAGGGTCAGACTCGTACTCCCAGCTGTCTTCTCCTTCTGTAGCGTCTTCTGTTTCGCTGTTGTACTGACCGTCCTCAGCTTGGTCAGACTCGTTCCCTGCTTCCACTGGCACCTCTACAGCTTGGCTAGCCCCCTCTATGGCTTCTTGGTCCTCAGCTGGACGTCCATCCGAGAGAGGAGCTGTTTCCAGAGGTGCTGGAACCCTTTTCGTATGCGACGCGTGTATCCAGTTGGGCAGGCCTCCCACCTTTACAGCTGTACTTGTGATCAGAATGACCTGGTAGGGCCCACGCCAACGAATATCCAAGCAGCTTCTTCTCACATGTTTCTTCACCAGGACCCAGTCCCCCGGATACAGGTCATGGCAAGGGCCCTGGCACGCTGGAACCTCTGCAGCCTGCACCTGAAGGGACACAGAACGCATGGCGTCAGACAGCCCCTTACAATAGTCCAGGATCATATCATCTGTGATATTTAACAGTGCAGTAGCTGGAATAGATGGCAGTCTCATTGCTCTCCCCATTAACACCTCATGTGGTGACAACCCTGTTCTTCTGTCTGGGGTACTACGAAGGCTCATGAGTACCAATGGCAGGGCGTCAGGCCAATTCAGGGTCGTTGAGGAGCAAACTTTCGCTATTCTGGACTTGATCGTGCCATTAATTTGTTCCACAATTCCTGAGGCTTCTGGTCGGTAACTGCAATGGAGTTTTTGGTCTATATTCAGTGCAACACAAATCATCTTCACAAGCTCGCTGTTAAAATGTGTTCCCCTATCTGATTCCAAAAAGGCCGGCACCCCGAACCGAGGGATAAGTTCTCTAAGCAGTAACTTAGCCACTGTGAGGGTGTCGCACCTACGTGTAGGGTATGCCTCAACCCACCTGGAGAACACACAAACAACCACCAGGACATAGCGGAGGCGGTTGCATCTTGGCATTTCAATGAAATCTATCTGCATTCTGTTGAATGGACCTCCAGACCTTCCTATGTGACTTAGTGCAACTGGTGTTCTTTTCCCTACATTCAGCTGCTGGCAGGTCACACAACGCTGGCACACTGCTTCTGCTGCTATTCTAAACTTAGGATTGTACCAAGTCTGTCTAAACACTCTCAGCATAGCATCTCTCCCTAAGTGTACGGGACCATGTATGAGTCTAGCCATTGGACTCACCATCTCATTGGGCAACACTGCTCTGCCGTCTGCTGAGACCCAAAAATGAGTCTCACCCATTACACATCCTGCCTTTTCCCATGTTTCCTTTTCTGAATCAGGAGCATTTTCTTGCATGGTTGACAATTCATCCCAAGTATCAACAGTTTCCAGTATCATGGCTAATTCAGTTCTCACATTTATTCCACCCACATCCGCCTCTGTGAAAGAGTATCCTTGTTCTGCGCAATACCGCGCAACTTCATCAGCATATCTATTGCCTTTCGAAACAAAGTCCTCATTTTTGGTATGTGCGATGCACTTTACAACTGCGATACTTGCTGGACATTGCAATGCTTCTAACAACAAGCGCACAAACTCTCCATTGCGAATGGGAGAGCCTGAAGAAGTCATGAACCCTCTTTGAGACCATAACTGCCCGTAATCATGAACTACCCCAAACCCGTATTGGCTGTCGGTGTAGATGGTGACTCGAATTTGATTGCCTGCTAAGCAAGCACGTGTTAGGGCAATAATCTCGGCTACCTGAGCGGAGTGTACTCCTTCCAGGCACCCTGCTTCCACAACTCCTTCAATTGTACAAACAGCATAAGCTGCTCTCAACTGCCCAACTTCGTCTCTTACACATGAGCCATCGACAAAGAAAACTTCATCTGGGTCCGTCAGTGGCTCATCCACGATGTCGGGTCTGGGTTTGGTGCATAGTTCAGTCACATCGAGACAGTCATGGTCTGTATATTCATCATCATCATCAATATCATTTGGGAGTGGCATTAAGGTAGCAGGGTTCAAAACAGAGCATCTCTTGAGGGTCACGTTCTCTGCAGCAAGAATAACTTGCTCATAGCGCGTGAGCCTGCTATTGGTCAGATGCTGTGTTTTGGTCCTGGTCATCAACAGTTCAACAGAATGTGGCACGCACACCTCTAACGGGTGCCCCATGACGATATTTTCACATCTCTCAATGCTGACACCCGTTGCAGCAACGGATTTGAGACATCCGGGCAACGCTGCGGCTACTGGGTCTAAAGTAGCTGAGAAATAAGCAACTGGTCTACGGGCATTCCCATGGATTTGGACCAACACAGACAACGCACAACCTTCTCTCTCACAACAGTAAAGAAAGAATTGTTTATTGTAATCAGGCATTCCCAATGCCGGAGCACGACACAGGTCCTCTCGCAACTGTAGGAACGCCATCAAACAGTCTTTGTCCCATGGTACCGGATCACTCACCTCCTTGTGCGTCAGTTTTTGCAAGGGCTTTGCTTTCAGTGAAAAGTTCACGATCCACTGTCGGCAATAACCCACCATCCCTAGGAACATCCTGACCTCTCTCTGTGTCTGAGGCGCGTTCATTTTCATGATCGCCTCTATCCTGTCTGGTGACACCTTTCGTTTGCCTTTCTCAATTCTGTGTCCCAAGTACTGCACTTCTGTCAGGCAGTACTGCAATTTTCCCGGGGACACCTTGTGCCCATTGGCAGCTAGGTGATTTAACAAAGCAATGGAATCTTCCCTGCAAGCTTCTTCTGTTTCTGACGCCACAAGGAGGTCGTCTATGTACTGGACCAGAACTGACTTCTGGGGCAGCACTAGACTTTCAAGATTTTTCTTCAGAAGCTGGTTAAAGATCGATGGACTCTCTGTATACCCCTGAGGGATACGACACCATGTTAGGACGCGATTTTCCAGCTTAAATGCGAAAAGAAAATGGCTATCTTCGTCCAAAGGGATCGAAAAGAAAGCCTGACAAAGATCTATCACAGTGAACCACTCTGCTTGGAATGGAATCTGAAACAGTATCACTGATGGATTCGGTACCACTGGACAACATGAAACGACTATGTTATTAATCTTTCGAAGGTCCTGCACTATCCGAAATTTCCCATTTGGTTTCTGCAGACCCATAATCGGGGAGTTACATGGACTACCCACGATTTCTTTCAGTATTCCCTGTTTAATCATGGACTCGATCACGGGTTTTATGCCTGCAATCGTTTCTGGAGTCAATTTATACTGGGGTGTTCTTGGGAACTCAGCATGCGGTTTCACTACAATTTTCACTGGGTCCACCCCTTTGACTAATCCAATCTCTTCCCCAGTGAAATCCCATACCTCTGATGCCACTGTCTCTCTCAAATCCCAGGGAAGCTCGTCTACTGTCAAAGTAGGGTACAGCTCCACACATATTCTTGAGTTTGCAACTTTGAAATCTGCATCATCATCATTAGTCAATACCTCCACTCCCTGGGGTGTACAATATATAGTACAATTCAATTTGCACAACAGGTCTCTTCCTAGCAGACACACAGGGCTTGAATCGCAAACTACAAATTGGTGCTCATCGCTGTACTTCCCTATTTTCACCTGTACCGGTTCTGTCAATTGGCTGGTTATTCTCCTGTTTGCGACCCCTACCACCTGTATGGTCTCTCCAGACATGGGCAGGTCTGGAACTGCAGCTGATCTGATCGTGGATCTAGTGGCTCCTGTGTCCACCAGAAATGTCGTAGGGCACCCTGCTACTTCTGCTTCAACATAGGGTCCCCTCTGATCTACCTCTAAGGCCGCCCCAAGGGTGCAGTCTTCTCTTTCCACTCTCTGTCCGGTTAATGGGTCCACATAATAGCATTCTTCACCTTCCACAAACAGGGGCATTTGTCTATAGGTCTTACCCATACTCCCTACTCGAGGAGGTTGCGGGAACTGGGCTCGGGGAGGAGCCCCCCCCCCTTTGAGCACCTTTCCTTGGTATGGCGTCGCCCCTCTCATAGGTGCGCTCTGGACCTCTTCCTCCTCTATCTCTTGCTCTCCGATCTCCACATTGTAAGGGCACTCGCGTTTCCAATGCCCCAACTCGTTGCACTGGTGGCACCTAGTCGTTTTCTTCAAGGTAGCTATGTCTACTCTGGGTCTAAAGGTAGTACTCTCCTCATTACCCTTGTTCTGACTGTACTGCTTCTTACCTCCTGTACCTGTCCCTTGCTGCTGTTGTTGCGGTCCCCCCTTTCCTGCTGCCTGCAATTGTACCACCATCAGCTTCTCTTTTAGTTTCTTAGCCTTGGAGTCTACCTCATCACAGCAGTACCTGGCATATCTCAGTATTTCATCTAGGGGTCTACTTTGCCAACAAATCGAGTGTTGCTGAATCATTAAACTAATATCCGGTCTCAGTCCCAGGACGAACTTGGACACAAATTGCCCTATGTCCTTTGGATCCATTACATCCAAGCCGCTATACTGTTTAAACGCCTTCAGCAATCTCTCGTAATATTCATGGACTGTCTCTTTGGGTTCCTGTCTCGTTCTGTCTATTCTGACCCAATCTATGTCTTGCATAGGCACTTTTTCTTTCAGCCAAGTCATCACTCTCTCGAATTTTGCCATCACGATCTCGGACGGCCCATTAGTCCTAGCATCTCTCTCTGGTTCCGTTGTGGGCCACTCAGCGCTAACCTTGCATGCTGTCCACAGATCTCCTGGTACTACAATGTCAAACAGCGTGTTCAGATCTATCCATAGGACTTTTGAGATCTTTACAAACCTCTCGACTTGCTTGTACCACTCCACGGGGCTCTCTCGTAACTTGGGGAAAGATGTGGTAAAAGCAGCTAAATCTCCCCTACTCCAAGGGACATGTACATAGCTCCCATTGGCAACTTCACGCAAAGGGTAAGCTTCTATTCCCTGCTGTCCTGGTGTTATACCAATCATGCTTCTTCTGCCGGTCCCTTTCTTGGACCACCTCTCTTCCCACTTATCTAGTGCCCTCCATGTCCTTATTCCAGTAATCAGTTCCCTTATGTGTGTTTTCAGCCCAATCGTTCTCCTCTCATCTAGATCTCGATCTGAGTAATGTAGCCTGTGGTTACCCTGTAATGCTTTGGTTCTTGACAAGTCCACCATATATTTGCCTGCTAGTTCGACTAACTTCTCATGGACTGCTCTCGCCTTTCGTGTGATGTCCTTTGCCATATACAGTATTTCATCCTGTTCATACATTTCCATTCTTTCTAAAGGCAGGGTACCATCTACCATGTCATCCAGATCTGACCTTAAGCTGGAGACATCAAGTCTCTTGGCTTTTATCTCAGCTCGCAATATGTCTTTTGAAGGGGGCTCACTGGTCTCCCTCCCATCCCAACTTCGAGCTCTGCGTTTGGGCTCAGGAGAATTAATGGGTGGCCTCCCTTGCTCCCATCTCTCCAGGTCCCATGCTCGGCCATCCAATCTTGGAAGGTGATGGAACACGGGCCTTTTATCCCTACTCTCTCTCTGCCCACTCTCGTCTTCTTCTCTCCTCTCACCGCACATCTCTCTGTTATTTTCCCTCTGGTCGCTACACTCCCTTTGCCTCGTATCGCTCAGTATCCGATACGATCCTTCCTGGTTCCCCATATTCCCTGGGCTGCGCTCATTTCTGTCATCACAGGGACTATGGTGCGACCTCTCACAACTCCCATTCTGTTCTCTGGTGCCAGGCACACAGTGTGGACACTTAAAGCTGTTCCTGTACTCTTGCGCTCTCCTCTCCCCTTCACTGAGTATTGGGCACGCCACCCCTCCATTCCCGGGGCCCCCGTTTTCCAGGTCTGTTCTACCTCCATTTCGGGCCCAATGGGTGACTCCCCTACTCCCTCTACAGTCCCACTCCGGGCTACTCTCCCCAGCCCCGCAGTGAGTTCGTGCTCTGCTGTCCTGACTTTCCCTTTCTGCTTCTGCAGCATTGATGCACTTTTGAGCCTTCACTGCCTCATCCCACTGCTTCATGTACTCATTTAGCTCTTGAAAGGATTTTCGTCCAGATCCCCTCAGATCCTTTGGCCATCTAGGGCCCCCAGGATCTCCTCCTGGGTCCCCTGCTGTGTGCATCGGGGTACTCCACTCTCTGGGTATTGGCATCTGACTTGGGGAATTAGTCGTATCGTTCCTCCTTGCCTGTTCTGCTCTTTCTCTGTCTTTCCGTTTCCGTTCTTCCCCTTTTGCTCTCTCTTGGTCATATATCGATATTATAGGACCTATGGTAACAGGTACCTGTAGTGCATCTGGTAATGGGTAGGATGTGGCGCTTTCCGTTTCCGGCGCTCTTTGTACCACAAACCTACCGACCACCTGTTGCACCTGACTAGGCTGGAGCAACTCTTTCTTTGGCTCAGGATCCCACTCTGAACTGGGAAGCAGTCTATGCTCTCCTGCATTGCCCCCCTTTTCTCCTTCAGTATTCTCGACCTCTCCCCCTGCTCTATTATACGGGGGTGGCCTGTCTGTCAGTAATCTGTTTATCAGGCTGTCCTCTGTTTCGCTCTCGTCATCTTCTTCTATGGGGCTTTTATTTACTGGCGCCTCTAACACTGGGTACAGTTTATTTATTTCCAAATTATGCACTCTCCATCTTTTAGCATCCGCATCCCACCTGGCATCCTGTACTGCCCTTACCGAGCGTTTCACCCTTTCTTGTCGTCTGTTCATATTCCTTTCATGCGCTGCCCTAAGCCATGCCTCAAGGGCTTCAAACTGGGTTGGTCTAGGCAAGGGTCTCTTTGAGGTCATGACTGATTTCAATCGATGTAACACCTCTAATCTGAACGTCCCGTACTTCGGGAACGTCAGTTCCTCATTTCCTTCAGTAATCTTACTCCACTCTGATATCCAAAGGATCGTATGCAACCCAACATTTACTGCCATATAACGAGCTGGCGTACCCTCCGGCGGGGCTTCTTCCCCTTCATACGATCCTCTCCTCTCTTTCTTAAACAGCGCTTTCAACCATTTAAAACACTTCATAATTATGCGCACAAAATCCAGCCTCGCTACTCTGTTTACTTCCTGATGACAATCCACCAATCCTGTCGCGGCTTTGCTAGCTTGGCCTATCACAGCGCGGTCTTTCTCCTGTTGGCCAATCACGTCGCGACCCTGTATGACGTGTTCGCTAGCTGGCCTATCACAGCGCGGTCTTTCTCCTGTCAGCCAATCACTGCGCGACACCACCTGACGTCTCTTTTCTCCGCTTCGCAGCAGCACCCCTCCTTTCTCAACTCGTCTCCCGGTTATGCATGCGTCCCATTCATACACTGAAAAATGACTACTTCCGACCAAGCGGTCACTTCTCTCGACTGTACGTCCACAGTCTATCTGTAATTGTCAACACAACTGACGAGATGTCTATCGTCTTTCTGATAGGTTACTTACACACACAGTAACTTCCGACCAGCGTCCGTTACTCACGCACTCACTCTTACGTTCCCCCTATCTCGGTCTCTCGGGTGATCAATGGTACCTCATGACCCCCTTCACACTAGTTGACAATTACTCTGGGTGTCCGATACACCCGAACCACTTAAGCTCTCCTTGAACTTAAGATTTCCACCGGTTGCGCGCGCTCACAACCTGTTCCACAGTCACTCTACAGACATTCAACTCCGCCAGACATTACAACATAGATACAATACAAAACACCGCAATCTAACACGCATAACCCTTTATACTCACTCTCTCTGATACTGCTGCTTTTTCTGTCTCACGTCATCCGGATCTTCATCTGCGGGCTGTTCTTCCGATCATCGATTTCTAGGGGCCTTGGGGTAAGCTAACCTGGCCTAGGTCACCGTCCTCAAGAAGGCAACCATCCTCTATAGCTACCAACTGAAAGGGCGAGATTTTGATCGATACCTTATATCTATTGATCCAAACCTCGATCTGGTCGACTGAACCTTTATTGCCTGTCTTGGAAGGAAACAGTACACCTATCTGCAAATTAGTTCACCCAAGAAAGGACTCTACTCTCAAAGATCACGGACAACTTCTAGGTTTCAAAAGTTTATTGTAAAGATATAATGAGCTGCAAATACAAGCATCTCAGAATGAGATTCACGAGATACACAGGTCCAATTACATACATGTGCTCTCGAAAAGCCCTCAGACGAGCAACAGAAATCACTAACACAAGTTCTAAAAATAGCAAAGCTATCAGCATAGACGCATATCTCTCCTTCATTTAGGTTGGAGGAAAACAAACACAGGTTAGGCGTCCCTACCCTGTTCTAGATGGTATCCCTACTTAACCAAATCCCAACCTAACAAAGGTGTCAGCAATGAATGACCCCCAAGGGAAGTCACCCACTCTAAGTCTCTTGGTGAAAACCTAAAGTTCTCCAGTCATGACCCCTCACTGCCTACCCATCCGCTCTCTAAAGGGTCCTCAGGTCTCTGCTCTAACTCCACCCAGGGGTGCTGTCCCTAATACAAAACAGTCAACAACATTTGAGACGCCCCTTGCGAAACGCCTCTCACGTGGTGCAACTTCAGGCTTTTTCCATGATGCTTTGTATTGGGCCTCAGACGTTAGAGTTGACCTTGCTTCTCAGTCTCTTCTCCGGCCCGCTGATACCCCTTAAACATTCCAGAACCCTCCTCCATGTCTGGGCCGTCTACTGAACAGGCCTCTATTCATTCACTTATAATTGGATCCCCCCTTTCCTGTTGCAGACAGATATCTGCCGCCAAGAACCCAACTCTCATAGACTTCTAAAAAGGCTTGCAACATTTCTCAGCCCAGACATGTACGTGTAAATCAATGCTAAAACATTTCAGGCCTACAATATTTCACATTATGATTATAGCATTCAAATTCTTCATTTAATTAAAGCATGTTAAAACTCTTATTCTATTATTTAGAAAACATTACTCTAAATCATGGCCCATTAATGCAATGACCAAAAACGTTAAACAATCTGTGTCGTGAAAAGAAACACCTTCCCTTTTAGCTCCAGCTCTGGCCCTGAGGCCTACCACGTTCTGCGTTTTACCACAGACCATCTTATATGTTAACAGCTACACGACATAGATTCAAAATAATCACGTCTAATAAAATCATATAATGTCACACATTTCTGTATTAGTTCCACTTCTACTTAAATCTCTATATTAGCTATACATTTAGAATATAATTTCAGATACTATTAGCACTCATGGCATTTCTCATCATGACTTGTGCTTACTATAGGTAAGTGTGATGTACTCATATATTTATATCAGTTTGCGCTCTCTCAGAGGTGTCAGCAAATCAGGATCGAGATCAGGAGAGGGGGAGAAAAAAATATTTGCATAGGGTGGAAGAATCCCTCCCACCTGCCCTGCCCTGCCTCGGGCCAAAATTTTAGTTTAACACGACAGTCTTGCCCTGGTCGAGTGATCTTTAAGCGCCCCCTAGTCGTACTACCTGGGGTAAGGTGGAGGGGAGGGGGAACACTGTCTGAAGGGGAAAGAAATGGCGCAGAGTGGAATAGAGTGTGGTAGACTGCAGTGGCGCAGCGTTGCAGAGTGCAGTGTCAGAGTGTAGTGGTGTAGAGAAGATTGCAGTGACTTTGCCGTACAGTGGAGTGATGGAGAGAGTAGTGGCGTGAGTGCATTGGCGTAGAGTGCAGTTGCGTGCTGTGCAGTGGTGCAGAGCAGAGCGCAGTGGCAGGGTAGGAGACACAATGCAACTGGTATGCCTTGAAGGGAGGGTTTCATCCGGCAACCAATTCAGATGTTTTGTTCTAAAAACAGAAATAGCAGGGAAGTCGGTCAGAAGGGCTGGGACACATGAACAGTGCCAGGAGGCGTTGAAACGCAAGCTCTGCCCTGCAGAACGCACATGAACCTGAAAGCAGTTTTCCTATGGTGCCCCTGGAGAGATGAGATGGCACACCGCCCCGGGTTAGGTGAGGCCAGCTGTCCGTGCTTATAAATAGCGCGCGGCGCCCTATTGAGGAATGCGCTGCTGCATACCGGACAGCTTCCCGGGATAGCCAATGGTGAAGGCGGGGGACGGAACAGGGCACAGCATCACGTCGAGGTCCAGTTCTTTCCACTTGGCTATGAATTCCTGGCGGTATTCCTGTAAACAAAAGTGAGAAATGCATCCAGTGTCTGCACATTTAACTGATTCATGGACTGCTGAGGGAGGCAGAAATTCAAGACATAGGAGAAGACGAGTTTAGAGATGGTGGAGAATGACTGAGCAGGAACCCTAATCGTAAATGGTGGCATTACAAACTACCCCTCCTCTGCTCCCGAGTCAGCTGTCCCTGAGCAGGATGGCCCGTTTGTTCCCTCAAAGCAGACACTGCATTGTCAGGCAAGCATTGGCAAAGCCAATAGGTCTCGCTATGCAAGAGCTATTGACTTTGCCAAAACATGTTAGCCATGTTGTACACCAGTGTGGCTGCTGTTCAGTATGGCTAAAAGTTAGGGGGTAAAGGAGAGTCGGGTGGAGTGTCATAAAGTGGTGTAGAGTACAGTGCTATGGAGTGGCGTAGAGTGGCGTGAAGTGCTGTAGATTGGATTTGCATGGCATGGAGTGTGACGGAGTGTCAGAGTGCAGTGATGTAGAGTGTTGTGGAGTGTCATGGAGGGACTAGAATGTCGTAGAGTGGAAGGGTGTGGACTGGTGTAGAGTTGATTAGAGTATCAGTCTGGCGTGGCGTAGAGTGGAGTGGAGTAGAACAGAATGGAGTGGCCTAGAGGTTGTTGCTTCGAGTAGAGTGTTGGAGAGTGGCGTAGAGCAGAGTAGACTAACGTAGAGTGGAGTGGCATAGGGTGGAGTAGTGTAGGAAAGTTGAATGGCATAGAGAGGAGTAGAGTGGAGTGGCATAGAGTGGAGTGGTGTAGAGTGGCGTGGAGTAGAACAGAGTGGAGCAGAGTGTTGGAGAGTGGCGTAGAGCAGAGTAGATTGACGTAGAGCGGAGTGGCAGAGCATGGAGTAGTGTACTTCATAGAGTGCATTGGTTTTAAGTAAAGTGGTGTAGACTGCAATGACATAGAGTGCAGCTACATAGAGTAGAATGGTGCAGACTAGATTGCAGTGGCGGAGAGTACAATGGTGTCAAGTGGAGTGAGGTAGAGTAGAGTGGCATAGAGCACAGTGGTTTTAAGTGCAGTGGCCTAGAGTAGATTATTTCATAGTGGAGTGGGGCAGGGCAAAGTGGAGTGGCGCAGGGCAGAATGCAGATGTATAGAATAGAGTAGCAAAGAATGCAGTGGTGCAGAGTGCATTGGCATAGAGTGCAGTAGAGTGGCATAGAGTTGAGTGGTGCAGAGTAGAGTGCAATGGTGCAGAGCAGAGTGGCATTGAGCTTAGTGGTAGAGAGTGTAGCCTTTCAGACTAGAGTGTTGTAGAATGCAGTGGTATACATTACACTGACGTAAAGTACATTGAAAGAGTAGAGTGACGGAGAGTAGAGTGGCACAGAGTAGATAGGCGCAGAGTAGAGCGGTGCAGAGTAGAGTGGCGCCGAGTAGAGGGCAGTGATATATAGTGCAATGGTGTAGAGTGGCATAGTGTGCAGAGGCGTTGCATAAAGTGCAGTGGAGTAGCATGTTGCAGAGTAGAGTGCAGTGGTGCAGAGTAGTTGGGGTTGAGTGCAGTGGTATAGAGAGCATTGGTTTTGAGTAGAGTGGTGTAGAGTAGAGTGGTGTAGAGTGACACAGCAAAGAGTGCAGTGGCGCAGTGGAGTGGCGTGGAGTGGAGTGGGTGCAGAGTGGAGTGGGTGCAGAGTGGAGTGGGTGCAGAGTGGAGTGGGTGCAGAGTGGAGTGGGTGCAGAGTGGAGTGGGTGCAGAGTGGAGTGGTGCAGAGTGGAGTGGTGCAGAGTGGAGTGGTGCAGAGTGGAGTGGCGCACAGTGGAGTGGCGCAGAGTTGAGTGGCGCAGAGTGGAGTGGCGCAGAGTGGAGTGGCGCAGAGTGGAGGACAGTGTTGTAAAGAGCAGTGGCATAAAGTAGATTATTTCAGAGTAGAGTCAAGTGGCACAGACTAGAGTGGTGCAGGGTGGATTGCAGTGGTATAGAGTAGTGGGGTAGACTATGTGGCATTGAGTGCAGTGTTGCAGAGTAGAGTGGCATTGATGAGAGTGGCGTAGAGTGGAGTTGTGCAGAGTAGAGTGGAGAGGCCTAGACTGGAGTGGTGTAGAGTGCAGTAGGAAAGAGTGCAGTGGTGCATAGTAGAGTAGGGTAGAGTGCACTGGCATGAAGTAGATTATTGTAGAGTAGAGAGGTATAAAATGCTGTGTCAGAGTGCAGTGGTGCACAGTAGATTAGAGTGGCATAGAATGGATTGGAATAGAGTACAGTGGCAAAGAGAATGGATGACATAGGGTGCACTGGCATAAAGTGCAGTAGAGTGGTTCCAAGTAGAGTGAGGTGGCAGAGTGCAGTGCTGCAGAGTAAGTGGTGCACATTTTAGCAGCATAGATTTCAGTGGCAGAGTGCAGTGTTGCAGAGTAGAGTGTCGTAGAGTGCAGTAGTGTAGACTAGAGTGGCGTAGAGTGCATTGGTGTAGAGTGCAGTTTTGTAGAGAATTGTAGAGTAGAATATAGTGGCATACACTGCAGATTATATTGGCGTAGAGTGCAGTAGCATAGGGTGCATTGGCTTTGAGTAAAGTGGCATAGCATGCATTGGCATATAATGCAGCGCCGTAGAGTGGAGTGGCAGAGGGTGGGTTGTGGTGGCGTAGAGTGGAATGACGCTGAGTGGAATTGAGTGCTTTAGTGGTTAGAGTGGCAGTTGGGGTAGGGTGGGTAGGATCTGCTTCCATAGTCACCCCCACTTTTTGCTGGTGTCATTACTGACTAGTCTGACTGGGATCCTGCTAATTAGGACCCGCGTCTCTGTGCTTCTTCCCTAAATTGGACATGGTGAGTACACTCCAGATTACCCAGAGTATAGGTACACCAGGTGTCTCCATGGGCTGAATCATGCATTATGCCACCTATGAGAGACCACTCAAACTGTAACTACAGGCCTGCCATTGCAGACTGTGTACACTGGTACTAGCACCACTTACAAAAGATATATGTTTCCTTATATCTGAAGTCACTGCACTTAAAATCTATGTCACCCATAGGGCAGGCCTTTCATTCCTGAAGGCAGGGTGCTCGGTTCTAAGTGTGTGAGGATGCCCCTGCATGAGCAGGACACCCCTACAACCTTCAGAGTCCATTCTCCCACGTTGTAAGTGCACCAGCCATTGCGATACATACAGTGCCCAAGTGTCATTACGCAATAGCTACCTCTAAACTGTCTGTAATGAACCCTGTCGTGTTTGGTATCAAACATGTTGGAATCATAACCTCACACCGTATGATTCCATGCTCCTCCGGAAGGTCCTCAGTGCTCCCGGTACCAGTCTTCCAGACTTGGACAGCAAATTATGGCTGCTGCCGACCAGCGACACGATTCTGCCCTCCTGCTGCTGAGCCAAGCTCAAGCAGAGGAAGGCAGGACAATAGGTTTCTTGTCACAAGGAGGTGTGACCACCTCCCAGACAGGACTTAGTGTATTGGGACAGGGTGGGGGCTGTTGGCAGCCTCACTAGACTGCTTTGAAGGGCACATTTGGTGCCCTCCTTGCATACTCCAGTTGAAACCAGTTCAGTGTGTTGTTGGCTCCCACTCTGGTGCGAAACTGGACAAAGGACATGGGAGTATCCTCCTCAATGTCCAGACCCTATTGTGGGGGGGATCCCTGAATTGTCCCAACAATTTCTTAGGGTAATTAAGGGCTTACCTGTGGGTGGGTCCCTAGATTCATCGTGAGACAGGATTTACATCCAATACCACTTCAACTCCAACCATCTGGACACTCCGGACATCACTGGACTTCACTTTGGGAACCGAGACTGCAACTGGCAAGATTCCTGCTGCTCCTGGTCTCGTTGTCCTACAAGTCTGTTGCAACGTCTGTACCTGTGCTCCATATAGGTTCTTCACAAGGCCTGTGGACATCAAAGACACCCAAAGGAATCTTCCTAGGAGAGATGGAGTCACTTCCCTGCATCTGCAGGCACAGCAATGTCTCTGAAAGGTCTGCTATTCCTGAGCTCCTAGGGACTATGAAAGGTTTAGCAACACAGGTGGTGGTTCTGCAACTCTCTCGAGGCCTGAACTGTGTTCCTAGCAAGTTTAAAGCCAGTATCCCTCGACAGGACCGCTGGAACAGTACCCCTATGCACCACGTTGACTTGCCGTTGCCAAGGCTTGTTGACTCCCACGGAGATCTTCGGGCTCTAAGAACCTCCCACCTCAAGCATCTCCTGCAGCCAATGTCTTCGCCTGCACCACATCCTTTGTACCTTGGGCCTGTATCTTTTGGTGAACTGCTCGAGATCCTCTTGCGCTCCTGAGCCTCCAGGTCCTCAAGGGTCTTTAGTGGCTCCAGTGGGCTCCAGTGCTTGCTCGGGCCTCCTCTGACTTACCTGCTCGTGGTGAGTCACTTGGACCTTGCTGGTACCAACATTGCACCTTTTTCGACGACTAGGTTGTTCGCTGCTGCCAAATCTTGTTGGTGCCCCTGCCGGACACTGACCCTTTGGCTCTTGACATCAAACGTGGGACAGCTCGAGAACCTTCTGCGTCAGTGGCATCTTTTCTGAAGTCCTCCACTGTGGTCTACGGCGGTTTCTGTTATTACTTCTCACCTATGTACCCGGCTTCCCTGGTGTAGGTATCCTGGTTTCTGGTGGGGTGACTCTCCATCCATCTTCCACAGGGTTTATTTAGGGTCCACTGGGAAGGATCCTTCTTTAACATTGCAACCACAACTTACTCATTGACTTTCATTGAGTACACAGTTGTGTTCCCACAGTGCACACGGCCTCTGTGGGGTTCCTAGATACTCACCTTGGGTAGTTCCATGGGTCATCGACTCTTCTACATCTTCTGGGTCCAGTTCACTTTAGTCGTTGTTCACATTCTGCTATTTAAATATATGGTTTGGCCTCCCCCTGGAGACCATTGTGTATTCTGTGCTATTTACATATTCTATTGACTAAGTATTGTATGTATTGTGTTTATATCTCTGGGTATGAGATACTTCAATATGTTAGTGAGTGTTAATAATAAATACATTTTATAACTACACTGGATGGTTCTTTTTCACTTAACCCATACCATAAGATTAAGTACTGGTAAAACAAGCTGCTTTACACTTCTTCTGGACTAAGTCTGAAGGCGGCTGTCCACAGCTACAACTCAGAGAGCTTTCTAAGGTTATCTAAGACCACTAACATTACCATAAGCATTGTCTGGATTAGTGCAGAGTGCTACACTCACGTAGGTGAGCATCGTATACTAAGCCAGCCTCCTACGTTGGTGGTGGTTGTTAGGGCAAAGTGGTGGGTGAGGTTAGGGTTGTGTTGGTTGTGGTTAGGCTGATGGTGGTGGGTAAGTTGGTTGTGTTTACGGTGGAAGTATTGGGAGGTGGTCGCAGGGTGGTGGTAGGCTGCTTGTGGTGGTAGGCTGGGAAGAGTGGAGGTAATTAGGGTGGTGGTTAGGTTGTTGAGGGTTGTTAGGGTTGTGGTGGTTGGGGCCAGTTGATTGTGATTAGGGTAGTGAGGTTAGGGGGGGAGGTAGGTAGGTGGTACCATGTGGTTGTGGTAGGTTGCTGGTAAAGGTGGTGGTGTTTATCATGCTGGCAAGGTGGTGGGGGCGTGGTGGTCAGGGAGATGGTAGATACAGTGGTGGTTAGTGCTGGATAGATATATAGAGAGACAGACAGATAGATATATGTATATGTATAACTACATGGATAGTGTGGATTCTTACCTCAACTTCAGCATGGTGTTTCAAGACTTCTTTAGCAGATCTATAATAGCAATAGAAATATTGAAACCTTAATAGCAATATTCACAGAAATATGTATTTAGTAAATAAACAGAAGTTACCAGAGTAAGTTACAAGTCTCAATCCATAAGAAGGAGGTACACACTCCATTTTGATCCAGTTTCATTCTTGTGCTTACAATATCTCACAGTAATTCACAATAGATGTATTTGAATAAGCAAGACTATCGACTTCTGTGAATTACTATGAAATAACAAACAAAAGAATGAAACAGGATTTGAATTGAGTTTGTATATACCTCCTTCTGATGGATTTGCATTACTGATAAACCAGTGAAGCTGGTTTGGAGTTGAAGGAGCCAGGCTACAGACCGCTAACCCTAATATTTTTCATTTGAGTTACAGGTCTCTGTAAAACTGATCAATTTCGAATCACACTTAGCCTAGCTGAATTTATGCCATTCTTAAGTCATCCCATGAGTGACATCTTCGTTCAAAGTTTTCAAGTATACAAGTTATTGCTGGTTGTTAGACCTGGCTTTTTCAGCAGGTTTATCCCCAGAATATTGGCTTTTTAGCCTCCTGTTTTTGACCCTGTTTGTGTTGGTTTTAGGACTCTGGGCACTTTACCACTGCTAATCAGCACGAATGTGCATACGCTCTCTGTGTAAATTGTAAATAAGGATTGGTGTTTGCATGATTGGCTTGCTTGACTTACTACTAAGTCCCTAGTACAGTGCACTGTGTGTGGCCAGGGCTTGTAAATCAAATGTTGCTAGTGGGCCTGTAACATTGTTTGTGCCACCCACACAAGCAGCCTTTCAATGGGGTCTGAGACCTGCCACTGCAGTGTCCGCGCACAGTCTCTACTGCCATGTCGACCTGGCAATTGGGGTTGGGCTGTAGTGGTTAGCTTAGGTCTTGGGCAGGAAAAGGACTGGACTGTACTTTCATCATCCTACTATTAGAGTTTTCTCCAAGGGCTTGAAGTAGAGCTTGCCTCCTGTTGAAAGTCTCAGGGATTGAAAAGACTTCAGAGTACTTCTGGACTCAAGAGGACCCTCTGCCCAGGAGAAGAGCTGGGCTGGTAAAGCTAAAGAAGTACTGCCCCTTTGCTATGTGCTGTCTGGGGTTGACCTGCAGTGGCTGATTCTGCCAAGGAGAAGAACTGTGTGTGTATCCTAGCTTGAAGATGATCTCCAAGGGCTTGAAGTAGAGCTTGCCTCCTGTTCTGAAGACTTCGCCACCTGCTCCCCTGAACTTCCTTGCTGGGAGTTCTGACCTGCTAAGAGGTGCCTGTTCCTGTGTTGGGGCTTTGGAGATGGTTCCTGAGGCTGGGAGCTGGGTAAAGAGAAGCAACTAAAGAAGTGCGATGCATCCGCATCTGTAACCGATGCATCTCTGCCGTGCAGGAAGAATTTCCACACATCGCGATCGTGCTGCTGAAGAAACCGATGCAGCGCCTGCCCGTGGGTGCAGAAATCGTTGCACACCGAGTCTCGTGCACGATCTCCAAAGTCGGAGATCACTGCACCGACTCAGACGCAGGTCCTGCTGTGCGAATGTAAGACCCAACGCATCATGGGACTGCGGCTGGAGAGATCAACGCAGCCCCGTTGACGCCACCATCACATTGAGAACCAACACATCTCCGAATCCCCATGCATCTCTCCGGAAGGCCAAGTCATCAATGCCGGGGCCACAGCAAGAAACCAACACATCACCTCCCCGCAGTGAGAAATTGAATCATCAACTCCTCTTCTGTAAGTGATTATCATTTTTCATTTTGCTGAAAATATTTTACGTATATCAAGGGGTTTTTGATATAGCAAAACCTTTTTAATAAAAATAAAAATTATTTCGAGGAAATAACTCTCCAGCACAAGAAACACATTTCTTTACTCAGTTTAAAGCAAAACAAACACAAATGATGGCTGGTTGGGCTACTTTGGACCTCTGCAGCATGTAACATGTTTGCTCACGCTGTACTCATTGAAAGACTGATTAGTGTTGGTGTCTCTGGCTATGCCCTGGGGTGGATAAAATGTTTTAATTCTATCTTCTTAGCCTCTTTTCAGTCAGAGGATTTCAGTTTCCCTAGTGGTGTTATGCAGGGATTTGCGCTTAGCCCTACCCTTTTTAAGGCTGACAGAAAGACAGTTTCATCTGTCTTGCCAGCCTCATCTTTTCCCAAAAACCCAAACACCCAAACACCAAAACACCAAAAAAAAAAAGAACAAAAAAAGAAATATATATATATAGAAAGAAAAGTTGTGCAACTTTTCATCATTTTGCTTCGCAAACTGTAGCTGGCCCCCAGGCCGGGTTAAACTGAACTGAGAAGACGAGGATGAGGCTGGAATGGCAGGAAAGGGTCCGACTCTGAGAGTCGAGAGACTCCCTTGGCGCGGACCTGTTAAGCTGCTGTAAGCCCCAATTCATCATTTCCTTTTGGGAGTAAACCGAGGACAGGAGCAGGGCACCAATGGCTGTGGCCTACGGTGGGGACAACATGTTTTTGCACTCTGTGAAGTATTGGTCCACAAAGAGGTACAGACTAAGTATCACTTTGAACAAGGAATGAAAATGATAAAAGATAATTAAAAGCAGAGATGGAAAACAAAGAAAGAAAATGTAATGTTTCTGCACAGCAATTCTAATGCTTCAATTATATGAGAAATGACTTTCAAATATTGTTGTTTTAATGAACTGCTGCAGCATGAGTATTTAGTCTATCTTCACTAATTAAGATCACACTAAGATAGATACATATATGTATGTATGTATATATATATCACAACACCAACAGAACTCCTTCTGGATACCGTGGCCCTTAGAAAGGTGGGTCCGTAATACCGGCGGAGCGTGCCGGTCAATAATGCCACACAGAAGTTCAAAGTAAAACACACGCTCAGGAAACTCCACCAAGTGGAGGTTTAAGGGCCTAGTTGTAACACTTTTTGCCGGACAAGCAGTCGTGATCACACAATGATTAGACAGTGAGGGTCCATTACATATCCTTGTGTAAACATAAATAAAGGACTCAATTTGGAGTGACTGAAAAGCATGCCAGGTTGTGGGGGCCCTCTTGGAACATGCTAAAGCTATGGAAATACAATGAATCAAAAGCATGATATGTTCTGCATTGCAATGCAACGCAGTTCCCACTGAAAAAGTATGAACAGCAAAGGATATATGCTGGTACCAAATGTGGAGATACTAAATATGGACATACTTGTAGATACATGTGTACTCTATTTGAATAATTTCGTCCATAAGGTCAAGAGAATAACGTCTTGTGATGCGCCCTAGCGGCTGAACAATCGCCTCCGATTCTATGTCTGAATAGTACATCCAAAATAATATGAAGCCTTAATGATAACTGATTGTGTATGTAACTGTACAGAATAACTTGGCCATGGAATGCACTACATGAACAGACTTGCATACTGTTATAGAGAAGCAAAACATAAAATGCAAAATGTATCCAGGTAAATGCAAGCGCCAAGTGGCGAATATCAAAATCCATCTGACACCCCAAGGACAGCTAGTAAGATTTAAATCAACAAACGAATGTGCATACTGTAGAGTGATAATTACTTAAAATGGTAAATTACTGCAGAAAAAGACACCAAGGAAAATAAATAAATCTGATCTCCCAGGTGCAAGTGCCGTGAATGAGAAGAAAAGGGTAAGGGACCCATGCACAAACTCCTTCCGCCATCAATGGGTCCCTTCCTTTCCTCCTGAAACAGATAACAAATACAAATGATTAAAAATGATAAAAAATTGCACACAATATTTAAATCAATGCATTACAATTTGCACACAGAGTGTCTAACATCTTATACAATTGTGGAGACAGGTGGAAGATTGGCGAACCAACAATTAGTCCTCATGAAGATGTATACCTAGCTCCTCGTCAAGATTGTGTCGCCCCAGATGTTTGGTTTCAAGCTCCAAAAGACACTTAGATTCACGTTCGCGGAACTTCAGTACACAATTGCCACCCCTGGAGCCCATGTGGATTTGGTCAATAGCAAAGAAACTCAAGCGGGAACTGTCCGATGAGTGATATTCTTGAAAATGCCCGGCGATGGGATAACGCTCGTTTCTGTTGTTAATAGCCCGCATGTATTGTATTGTATTGTATTGTATTGTAATTGCATTTATATAGCGCTTACTACCCCTGACGAGGCGTCGAAGCACTCTTTCGGCGGGTAGCACGCTACTCCGGGACCAACAGAGGATTAGTGTTGAATTAGTATAGTGAAACATGCAAGTACATTTTAAGTGGTGGATAGGTTAGTCAGTTATTTGAATTTGGAATGATAGCAGAAGGATAGAGTAGGACAAAGGTTAGTATTTATTTATCGCTGGCTTGTTGACGCACGCTATTCAGGGAGCCTATAAAGAATTAGTGGTGAATTAATATGGTGAAATATGAGGTAATTTCAGTGGTGGATAAAAGTGGAAGAAAGATTTGCATTCATATAGCACTTGTTACCCCTGATGGGTGTTGAAGCGCTTTTTTGGCAAGTAGCACGCCACTCTGGAACCCATAAAGGATTAGTGTTGAAAATTAGTATAGTATAAATATGAAGTAATTTGAGTAGTAGATATGTTATTCAGTTATTTGGGCAGTATATTAGTATAGTTGAATATGGAACATGGAATTTGAGAAGTGAACATGTTAGTCTGTTAATTTTGATAGAAAAAAGGAAAGTGGACGGATACAAGAGTGAAGGATCTTTCATTTTTTTTTTTATGTGAAAAAGGGCAGCATTTCTGGCCCTAGTCCCGAACAGGCCCAAACAGGCAACTACCCTTGTCCTCTACACCCTTAGCCTCGACGCCTGGGCTGAGACGCCCTAAGCCTGGCTTTTTGTAGCCCTAGTAGCCCTAGTAATCAGGTGACCCCTTCAGCCAATGGGACCCCTAACACTATCCAATCACAACACTAGCCCTAGCATCTAGAACCAATAGGAGACCAAGACCTTGCAGCCAATCTTAACCCTAGTCCAAGCACCCAATCAGTTCAAAAAACCTTATCTCTACGTCCAATAAAGGCCTTAGCCCTACCACTAGGCCCAACCCAAGTCTAAGCTCCCACTGGTACAGGTAGTCCTAGTCCCTACTTCCAATAGAAAGCCTAACCCTACTCTTAGTCCCACAACTGGTCCAACAACCAATCACATCAGAGGCCCTAATCCCTACTTCCAATTAAAGCTCTAACCCTAGCCCTAGTCCCACCCTACTCCCAACAACCAATAACATAGGAAGCCCTAGTCCCTACTTCCAATTGAAATCCTAACCCTATCCCTAGTCCCAACCCTGCAATGATTGATTCACAGACCGAGAAACCAATCAGAACCCTCAAATACCCAACCAATGAGGACATTAACCCTAACCCAATAGAAACACCAGATACAACCACCAATCAGTGTACACATGTGCCAACCACTAGCACACCATATAAGGTCCCAGCAACCTGAGACAAGGTTTGCTGGCCAGGAAGTTGGAAGCTGCTTGCTCCTGTTCAGAATCTCCTAGGAGACAGACAGGCACAATCCACAACTTTGGACTTCAGCAGGTAAAGGCTTCACTAACTTGAAATCTAACAATACTGATTGAATAAAGACTTACTCCCCCTGCTGGCCAAAAAACGAAGTGCACAGGCCCCAGTAAATACAGTTTCAACAGCTCACAGAAGCACCCTCTGATGTAGAAAATCCCTGTTGCTGGGGGGCGGGGGGGGGGCAGGGGGGCTGGCCTCACTGGCTTGTGAACACAAAATGGAGGCTGGAGGTGCACTGTTTGAGCACACAGGCCTAAGCACAGAGCAAAGAAGAAATTTGGAGGGAAAACAGATTTGTCACCAAGGAATGAGAGGGACAGACTACAGAGGTTGGACTGCAAATCCCACAATTCAACACACTAAATGAAGGCAATCATGGGCAGGGAAAACCACACATTTAAAACACAACACAGGTGATAACATATGCAATTACATGCAGGCTAAAACTACAATTTTTAACTGTAACAACCACAGGCATAGACCGTAAACAGAGAAAGTGAAAATCGTTTTTTAAACAACTTTTTGTCTTGGGAAGAGACAGCACTAGTCTGTCTCCTTACCACTTCCTGGACGTTGCTCACTGCAATCTGGGCCACATGTAGGCTGCAAATCACAAGATGGAGGAGAATAATTTGGGGTGCACCCAGCAAGGCCTTAAGGGGCCTGGTCAGGTGTGAGAGGAGGGCTCAGACTTGCCTGGTAGCTGAATAGCCAATGGTCTGCTGGCCTGGGGGTGGGGTCTGGGCAGCTGCTTGCTCCTGTTCAGAATCTCCTAGGAGACAGACAGGCTCAATCCACAACTTTGGACTTCAGCAGGTAAAGGCTTCACTAACTCGAAATCTAACAATACTGATTGAATAAAGCTTTACTCCCCCTGCTGGCCAAAAAACGAAGTGCACAGGCCCCAGTAAATACAGTTTCAACAGCTCACAGAAGCACTCTCTGATGTAGAAAATCCCTGTTGCTGGGGGTAGGGAGGGAGGCAGGGGGGCTGGCCTCACTGGCTTGTGAACACAAAATGGAGGCTGGGGGTGCACTGTTTGAGCACACAGGCGTAAGCACAGAGCAAAGGAGAAATTTGGAGGGAAAACAGATTTGTCACCAAGGAATGAGAGGGACAGACTACAGAGGTTGGACTGCAAATCCCACAATTCAACACACTAAATGAAGGCAATCATGGGCAGGGAAAACCACACATTTAAAACACAACACAGGTGATAACATATGCAATTACAGGCAGGCTAAAACTACAATTTTTAACTGTAACAACCACAGGCATAGACCGTAAACACAGAAAGTGAAAATCGTTTTTTAAACAACTTTTTGTCTTGGGAAGAGACAGCACTAGTCTGTCTCCTTACCACTTCCTGGACTCTGCTCACTGCAATCTGGGCCACATGTAGGCTGCAACTCACAAGATGGAGGAGATGCTCCAATACACTCTTCTTAGCCATAAAGGAAGTACTCCCTAAGTACGTCAATTTGCACCGGCACTCGGGCACATACACCACAAAGGTAGAACTACAAGTCAAAATTTTTTTTTGGTCTAGTTAGGCCCTGGTGTTGTGTATTATTTAACCATGTAGCTATTGTGGCATGCTTTGCAGTGTCCGCATGGAAAAAAGCCTTGTAGATTGTGATCCCCTTGATGTTGTGTATACGATATATCACTGTGTACAAGAATGTCCCACAAACTGTGTCGTTTCCTCTACGTGATCCTCAGTCTGTTGTATAGAGTGCGACCTACAATCGCATCAGTGGTAAGGATATCCCAATTCCTTGCCATGATTTTTTGTATCTGCTGGGAATTTCTACTGTAGGTCAGTATTACTCTGGTGTCATTGGTTCCCATGGTGTCAGTGTCCCTTTTAGGTTAATTCAGGGTTTGTGATCTGCTGACCAAGCTATCTTTCAATTGGCACGTTCCAGGACCCAGTTGAGATAACCCCAGGGCCTTAAATCTGGAGACCATATTTTCTTGTTCAATCCTATAAGCTTCTTCAGTGCTGCAGTTCCTGCTTGCTCTCAATAGTTCACCATATGGAATACTCCATATAAGATTATCAAGGTGACTACTGAGAGCATGAAGCCTGTTAGCCCCAGTGGTTTTGCAGAAGAGACTAGTTTGCAGGGTGCCTTGACTCACCACTGTTTTGACATCTAGAAACTCAATATTAGGTCTGCTCATATTGTGGGCAAGTTTGATGTTGTGTTTAGGCCTCACCTTTTGCCCAACCAAGCTTTTCAACTATTTTGAAACACGTATTGACATTTTTAAATTTCTACGTCAATTAAAATTTAAAAAGTGGCACAGTCTAAAAAAAACAAGCCTATCTCGGAGGCCACCTCTAAGCCCAACATAAGTGCTCTCCCTAGTCTCACAGTGGGAAATGCGGAGACACTTAGTATTACACAAACTGGAAATGGATACTGAATCCACACATGGGGATCTTGGGAACAATTCCAGTGATCTTGATCTCACCACTGATCTAGCAGCAGCCACCAAATTCAAACCATGCTCTATTGTCTATCCAAACCTACAACAAGACAATATTGATACCTTCCATAATGTGATTACCAAGGCTCCCCAGAAATTCAAACACCGCACCTGGACTAAAGGGGTACTACCACACAATCTATGCATCAGACAGAAAGAAATCATCAAATCCCTGGGGGATGACGCCAGCCTTGTCATACAGTCAGCAGACAACATTGTCCTCATGAGTAAAGAAATGTACATTACCGAGGCTTTGAGACAGTTTAATGACACCAGGTTTTATTCTAAAATCAACAAAGATGTACACAATGACAGTATTTTGACCACTTGGAACAAACTCACTGAATGGGAACAGAAAGGTATCATCGCATGGGAAGAATTCTGCTTTCTGAAAAGAGACTACCCCAATCTACCCATTTTGTAACTTCTGCCCAAAATTCATAAAGATCCTGTAATTCCTCCTGGCAGATCTATAGTGTCATCTAAGGGCAGTATTATGGAGAATATATCCAAATACGTAGATCATTTCCTCAGGGAACATGTCATTTCCCTCCCCTCATATGTCAGGGATACCAAGGATTTTCTTTCTATATTGGGTGGCACAATGTGGGAAGAAAATTTCCTTTTGGTTACTGTTGGACTTGGTCCTTTTTGCAGGGTCATCCCTGAACTTTTTCCTTCCTCCTGTATTTTGCCTGACCTGTTTTTGTTGGTTTTATGACTCTGGGCACTTTACCACTGCTGATCAGTGTTAAAGTGTGTACGCTCTCCCTGTTATAAATTGATGTATGGATTAGTGATTCCATGATTGGCTGGTTTCGTTTACCTGTCAGACCCTAGTACAGTGCACCAGGAGTGCCCAGATCTGGTAAGCCAAATGTTGCTAGTGGGCTTGCAGCACTGGTTGTGCCACCCACAGAAGCAGCCTGTAAAAGTGTGTCTAAGGCTAGCCATTGCAGAGCCTGTGTGTAGTCTGGTACTGCCATGTTGACTGGGCACGTGCACACACTTGCCGGTCCCTAAACCTTCCCTTTTCTTCATATCAGACACCCCTATGGTAGGCCCAAGGGCAGGTTGCATTGTAAGTATAAGGTACTATATGTGGCATGTCCGAATAGTGAATTCCAGCCATTTTCGTTTTCACTATTGCAAGGCTACCTAGTCCCCATAGGCCAGAATGGGCAGTTAGATTAGTACATCTGATAATCCTAACTGACTCAGTGAACTAGGTAGAAATTCGAGTTTAGTATGCCTGAACTCAGAATGATGAAATACATCTTTTAGTGAAGTTGGTTTTAACATTCTGTGTTTGAAAATACCACTTTAAGAATGTAGGTATTTTCTTGTCTAAATATCCAAGCCTGCCTCTGCTAGGTTGTGTATTCCTTGTCTGGAGTTTGAGTGAAAGGGGCTGGGAGATTCCAGGAGACAGGGTGAGTCAGCCTAGTGTTGAATAGAGAGATCTGCATCTAGATGGGAGAGAGGAGTTGCACCTGGGACCTGAATAGGACTGTGACTTCCCTCCACAATGCCGGCTCCACCCCCATGGTGCGTCTGATGTCTCTGCCCTGCAGTGTGAAAGGAAAGAAGGAGTCATGTAAACAGAGTGCTCCAGGACTGACCAGAACCGGTTTGGTCTAGGCAAAGGCCTCTCCGCCTTCAGAGAACAAACAGAAACTGTGTATAAAAGAGGGGTCCCAAACCCCAGAGAATTAGATCACTTTTGGATTATAAGAAGAAACCTTTGCTGAGCGGAAGCGTCTCGCATCGTCAGAAAAGAGTGTCGCCGACGAAGCCGCTGTTGTCGCATCACTGAACAAGGGTGTCACCGCTGTAGCTGACACATCGAGCCGAGACTTCTCGTAACATCGGAGAAGCATCCTGCATCAGGAAAAACTAGACGTCTTTATTTCTTTGCACCAGATCTTTGCTGCATTTCCATAGTTGCAACACTTTTGTTGCCCTGCGTGTCGCATCTTAAGGTACATTGACTCAAAGTGCCACATTTTAAGAACTTAAGAGAACTAAGCTAAACCTACCATTTTAAGTATAGTATTGTGGATTTTTGTCGTTTGTGGTCTTGTGATAAGTCTATATAAAGAATACTTATTTTCGATATACAACCTGTGTGGTGTCCATCTGTAGTGTTGTCACTTGATTATTGTATGTGTTCACAAATGCTTTACATACTGCCTCTGAGATAAGCCTGTCTGCATGTGCCAAGCTACCAAGGGGGTGAGCAGGGGTTATTTTAGGAGTGTACCCCCTTACCCTAACTAGAGGCAAGGGTCCCTATTTGTCACAAGTACCTACCTGTGCCAACTAGAGACCCCCACATCTAACAGTTACTCTTGATCACAATCAGGGTATAGATGCATGTTTTCATTTCCTAAAAAATACCCCAATTGGAAATCTTGGGCATACCAACATATGCTCCTGGGCATGATGAGACTCTGCCTCCATAACAACATCTTTATGTTTGATGGCACAATCTACAAGCAGGTACTGGGGACAGATATGGTTGCTTGCTTTCCCCCGTTTCGCTAACCTGTTCATGGGGATGTGGGAGTAAAAGATTTGTAGAGATACAGATCTCAGCAGTGATTTTATGAAGGTTACTCTCTTGCTATGTTCTATTGACTATCTTTTTGTAATTTGGAAAGGTACAGAGGAAGAGGCCCTGACATTTATCAATAAATTGAATTCTAATGAACACAACATCAAACTCGCCCACAATATGAGCAGAGATAGTATTGAGTTTCTAGTTGTCAAAATAGTGGGGAGTCAAGGCACCCAGCAAAGTAGTCTCTTCCGCCAAACCACAGTGGGTAACAGCCTTCCTCATGCTCTCTGTGGCCACCCGTATTATCTGAAGTGGAGCATTCCATATGGTGGACTATTTAGGGGGAAGAAGGAAATGCAGCACTGAAGAAGCTTAAAGTGTTGCAAGGATCCTGCTCATACACAGAACTGTGCACAGAGACCTAGGTCATCAGTGAATTGTGGTGTACCAGAAACTCACCTCAGTACCTAGAAAAAGCCCAACCAGCTAGCATCAGTGTCACATTAGCTCTTCATCCTATAGCAAAGTAACCAATGATTAGACAACCTAGAACATGTGACTTAGTACAAACTCCGGAATGGTGGGAAGTGAGAACACTCTTTCATTATACTCTCATACCAGTCCACAACAGGAGTAAAGTAGAGACATGGGTAAGGTTAAAATATTTATTTTAACAGCATGATCTCAGGTGCAGTGTCTTAGCCAACATAAGTAGACATACGAATAAAAATAATATGGTCAGCATTGTTACAATTCCATAAAATACAAAAGGAGAAATCATATTACAATGATGGTGAAAACAGGTCTTATAGCGCCTAGTTTAAACACCCTCCCTATATAGGAACTATGTATTATAATCTAAAGAAGGTCTCTTAGGCTTGTTTGGGGGACCCCATTACCTTTCCGCTCAGTAAGAGTAAATCACATCTGGATCAGCAGAAGCTCTCTGCATCCCTGTAAACGGAAAATCTTCCAAATGTGTGAAATCATGGCAAGTGTGCAATAATAAGGGTGCCAGAATCTTAGTTGGCTCACAGCTGCCTAATTGTTGTGTCTAGAAAGCGTTACTCGATCATGTCGAAAAACAGCTAACATGTTTAGATAACCTTGACGGCTTCAGCACACACTGTGCAGACTAGGGGCACGATGCAAGTCTAGAGATGTCAAAAGCAAAGCCCTTTCGCAAGTGTAGACCTTCACGAAGGATAACTTACAAAAACAGCTATGCAGTGTCATGTGCAAAAGCGGCAAAAGGTAAAATGGCTTTTAAACTTCTAATAAGCCATGCTAACATAACATGCGCGCAAAGCAGGCCTTAGGCCATACTACAAAAGCATTGAACAAGAAAATATGATCTCCAGATTTAAGGTCAAGGGTTATCCCAACAGGGTCTTGGAATATGCAAAATTGAAATCCAGCTTGGTCAGCAGGTCAAAAACCCTGAATAAACCTAACAGGGACACTGACACCATGGGAACCAATGACACCAGAGTAATACTGACCTACAGTAGAAATTCACAGCAGATACAAGAGATCATGGCAAGGAATTGGGATTTCCTTACCAGTTATCTGATTTTAGGTCACACTCTATACAACAGACCGAGAATCACGTATAGAAAAGGCCGCAGTTTGGGGGACATTCTTGTACACAGCTATATATCCCATACACAACATAAAGGGGATCACAATCTACAAGGCTTTTTCCCCTGCGGACACTGCAAGGTATGCTGCAATATCAACATGGTTAAAGTATACACTACGCCAGGGCCTATCAAGACCAAAAGATTAACCCAATTTTTGACCTGAAGTTCTACCTTTGGGGTGTATGGGCTGGAGTGTCCTTGCAAATTGAGATACGTAGGGAGCACTACCTTTATGGTTCAGAAAAAGGTATTGAAGCACATGCTGGCTATTAACAACAGAGACACGCATTATCCTGTCGCCAGGCATTTTCAAGAATACCACTTATCAAACAGTTTCCTCTTGAGTTTCTTTGTCATTGAGCAAATCCACATGGGCCCCAGGGGTGGCAATTGTGTACTGAAGCTGTGCAAACATGAATCCAAGTGTAATTGTGTGCATTTTGTTATAATTTATAATCATTTGTATTTGTTATCCGTTTCAGGAGGAAACTAAGGGACCCACTGATGGTGGAGGGAGATTGCTCAAGGGGGTTCCCTACCGATTTCTTCTCATTCACGGGCACTTGATAGAGAAGATTTATTTTCTTTGGTTCTTTATTGTCTTTTTCTGCAGTAATTTACTATTTTAAGTAATTGTCACTCTACACTATGTACATTCGTTTGTTGCTGTACATCTTACTTGCTGTCCTGTGGGTGCCAGATGGATTTCGTTATTCGCTACTTGGCGCTTGCATTTACCTGGATACATTTTGCATTTTATGTTTTGCTTCTGTAAAACAGTATTTCTATAGACAGTCATTTCTAGACAATTATCTAGTACATTACAAATTAATATAGACTCAATCAATACTATATTTCTCTGTCCAGTCGGACAGGTATTTCATATACAATTACAAATATAACACAAAATAAGGGACACAATCCAAGTGGGACACAGCCTGCATGCTACTAACACGAACGGACAAACAACATTAAGTAAAGGGTTCAGGCAAAAAAGAGCATGTCTGTATATACTGTGCACAACCTGAGTAGTCCTATCGTAATCGCAGGACGGGTCCTTGTGTATGGAAGGACACCAACCAGATTCAAGCACCAGATAGATAGCTTGAGCCGTACGTTAGGAGGGGATTGTCCATTGTAGCTTGTAGAATAATGAAAGCCGCATATGGCACCACGATACAAGGACTGAGTCAAGCCATGGTGAATTGAGTGCCGTGATTGGCACAAGGATGAGGGAGACAGCTTGATCTTAATGCTGGGAAAACCTTTGTCTTTAATTTGCCAGGATTAGAGGGAGCCGCAATCGCGGTCTCAGTAATGGGCATCCCGATTAAGTCTCGACATCTGTCTCCGGTGATGCGACCGGAGACAGATGCATTGAGATCACGCGTTCGCAATAATAGTGTAGTGAGCCAGCATCAGCTGCAAAAACCAGAGGTATTCATACCTTTCATTCCAGGCCAAAGACTATGGACCACAAAATCCCAAGAAAATGATCACCCCACTGTGGCATCACCAGAGATATTGGATTTCTCTCTGAAGTGTGAATGCAACACTTGGTGGTGACATTATCCTTATGGAGAACTTTTCATATTATAATGTATGTGGAAACCTGCTGTTCTATTCCGTACACTTATATGAAGTGATGAGTTTTATATTCCTTATGTTTTTTTATTATTTTAGGTCATTTACATTTTACAAATTCCTTTATACTTAAAATATTGCATTCCTTTTGAACCCTTGTAAACATCATGGATACACAGCTAAAATGTGTTCTTTTAAAACTTAACACTTGGGAAAATGGAATTATGTTTTCATAATGTCCTCTCTCTCATATTACTCTGCCTAGGTTTTATTCCACATGTGCCAAGAACACAAATATGCATAGACCCAAATGCACCTCCCACTGCAATTCATCACAAGTGGTCATTCGGCTACCCACAGTGAGAACCAACAGTGAACAACACTTACCCCAAGCCTCTTAAGGTTCGGCAGACAAGTGAAAACCTAGGAAACTGAAGGAAAAACAAAAAAAAACATTTCTTTAAACATTCTCTTTTTTTTAGTGTATTCTACATGAACACAGATTATGATGGTAAAAGAAATCTGTGATCGAACAACATCTCTGTCTCAATCAGGACCGCCTCAACGCTGCTCAAATGTATGAAAGTTGAAGACTAGCCTCTTTAAAGAACACTGCATTAGAATGCATTAACCATCCACAATCCGGCTACCTCTCTCCGATTACTTGTTGACGTTATGCCTGACTTTGACCATGTACAGTGTTCCACTGTCTATTAGCTAGGTTTGTGCTATAAAAATAATACCCAGAAACCGGTCCCAGGATACTGGTTTCCGGTCCAGGGAGGACCTGGCTTGGTAGTTCAGTCTGGACTGTTCCAATGAGCACAGGGTCAAGACTGATTTGCATATGGCTGGGTCTAAACTGGGGTGGCATGGTGAGCAAAAGAACGCTGGATTTAACCCAGATCTCTTGACTGGGGTGAATGTGAGATTTATTCAGCATTCCGTCCATCATTTGTATGTGTAGCACTTTTCACGCTAAGTGGGATGGGTATGCCCAGACATGGGTCCCTTTCTCATTGTGCCACTGGATTCAAGCTACCTTGGCTGATGAAGGGTAATACCCAGAATCCAGTCCCAGGATGCTTGTTTCTGGTCCAGGGAGGACGTGGCTTGGCAGTTCGGTTTGGACTGTTCCCATGAGGTACAGGGTCAAGACTGATTCGAATATGGCTGGGTCTGAACTGGGGTGGCATGGTGAGCAAAAGAACGATGGATTTAACCCAGATCTCTTGACTGGGGGTGAATGTATGATTTATTCAGCATTCCGTCCATCATTTTTTTTGCATAATAAAAATAACTTAAACATGCATACATAGATACACATTTGAACAAAAGTGATGGGGTCGAGGTAGAGTTAAAAAAAACAGTGACATTATTGTATATATTTAGATTTGTATAGAGTGCTATTTGTTACAGTCAGTATATCTAGGTGAAATATCGAAAAAGGGCCTTGGTTCCAACCAGTGAAGGGAGAATCCTGGTGTAATAGTCTTCAGTCCTTATTCACAGAGTTGGGGAGTTTAGCTGCATTAACACTGGAACATCATTCAGACTATTTCTGAAACTGTAGCGTCGTGGCGCCCTAGGCTTGGGTTCAGTAAGTTACACAGTCTGGATCCCTAGACCCAGAGATCTACTTCTACTTCTGTTTAAAATATCATAAGCTTCATTTAGAGAGAAGGTTTGTTGTTACTGATCGCAGGTTTTCATTGGGTTTATAGCGGATGGCTAATACCAGCAAGCGTCTCTGTAAGTAAATGATAGCCTTTAGCCCTTGGTCTGACTTAAATACAACACTGTATTCTGCTAGGTTAGCACTAAATCAGTACTCCAACAAACACACATATCTATTGAAAGTGGCATAAAATGGTAATTATGTACTGCCTAACTGGCTTGTTCCCTACTGAAGGAGAGACTACAACCTGATGGAGGATAATTCGTTCTTGATGCATTTTTCTTCCCTCACATGCAGCAGTTATCATTCAATGAGTCAACATTGCAGGATGGGTATACTAATGCCCAAGAGTAGTGTGGCTGGTCTACCTCATACGTAAAGCACTATAGCCAGATGGACAATTAAGCTACAGCATCTGGGATAAACCTATTCAGGAAGGGGATATCCTGCTGGGCAGGGGGATCCACTGCCTTGTGAGGTATGTTCCACAGGATGAGATGAAAGGTACACCAGATACACCAGACTGTAGTCCTCCCTACACTCCTCAAAACGTAATTGCCACTCATTCAGTAAGCCCTCCACCAGACAGCTCCAGCATCAAGGAGTAGTGCCCAAATCAGGCAGCTGTCCAACTTTCATAACTTATCCCCACCAACAGGCGATTGACCTGTGTCCTCCCCATCAGAAAGTTAGCCATATCCAGGCAGTTGCAGCATTATTCCTATTCTGTCAGGCAGTAGACCCCCACACCATCATGCCTTACATCTCTGATCAGCTAGTAATCCTCGATCAAGAGGTTGTGCCATAATTAGGCAGTAAGTCAGCAGACCCACACCATTATGCCTTAGATGGCTGATCAGTTAGTATTCCCTGAAAATTAATTTGTCTCTTTATCAGTCAGTAAGCCACAGACACACACCATCATGCCATAGATTCCCGATTCATGCTCAGATAATGTTCCTTGATGATAAAGTAGTCCCGGAATTAGGAATTAAGGTAGATGACTGTTGGAAGTTCGGGTCCTTATCCCTCACCACTGCTACCAAATGCTGGAGGCGGAAGTCCCTGACCCCTCGTTTCAACGTTAGGCTAAGTAAGGACACCTTCTGAGATAGCCCTGCTCACCCCCTTAGTAGCTTGGCACGAGCAGCCAAACTTATCTCCAAGGCATGAGTGTACAGTATGTGCAACCCAATGATGTCACCACAAATAGACTCCACACAAGTTTTTATAAAACAAGTATAATCTTTATATAAGAAGATATACGATATGGCCCACGATACAAAATCAATATATAAGAATGGGTAGTATTCCTTCTGGCCGATTGGTAGGTTCTAATCCCAACCACCGCTTCTAAACAACAATTAAGCTCACTTCTGTTTTCAAAAGGTTAGGCAAGTCGTATTGCTAGAATCACACACGTTGCAAAAGAAAACAAATACTGCAATGCGTAACGATCTTCTCTGGTACTGTGCAGTAGAGAAACAACGCCATACGTACCGCTACAGTCATGTACTTTACAATAGAAGGATTAATGCAATGCATATCACTACCAGCATGCCATGTGCAAGGAATAAACAAAGCAACGCTTCACGCTACAAACATGTACTGTGCAAAGAAGAAATAATGCACTGTGCCAAGTTATAATCAGATATTGTGCGATGAAGATATAATGCAATGCGCCACGTTACAATCATGTACTCTGCAAGGGAAAAATAACGCAGTGCATAGAGCACCCAGCATGTAGTTCATCAGGCACAAATAAGGTCTGGCGTCATACAACAGCTCAATATTTCGTTAGCAGCAATAATGAAGAGTGTAATACAACAGTTTAGGTGCTCTGTTAACAGTGCCCCCAATATGGATCAATGATGACACAAAAGTACCGCTTCTCAATCCCGCCCCAGTACCGCCCCTTCTTGGGCCAGCATGGGCCTAGATCTGAGCCGACGCAACAGGCTTGTGCAGCTGACAGAAGCAAGAGGCCAAGAGAGTGTCCCTCCGGGCCTGCACCCCACCCCAAGCGGTGATCCATGTAAGCTGGGGAGGCGCAACCCCACTTTCCTCTCCTCCTTCAGCGACTTGGACCTTGATCCAGAACTCTGTCAATAGGTACAGCGAGCTCCAGCCAGCAGCTCAGCTCCTTCGGGGCTGCCGGTCCGGGCCGCTGCTGTTTCACTCTGAGGGCCCAATGACCTGACCTTCGTTCCGGCAGTCTCAGTGAACACTGAGACCCGCCCTCAGCACTATGGAGACTTACTTCGAATTCGGTGCACACACTACCCAGGCACTCCTCACCAGCGCCTCTGGTTGCACCTCGACACGCACAGTACGTGTCGAGACTCGCCTCTTCTCTGGTGCTCATGATGAACCAGCGCTCTTCACCAGCACCTCGGCTTGCAACTCGACACGCACCCTGCGCGTCCGAGTCTCACCTCTTTTCCCGGTGCACACGATGTCCAGGCGCTCTTCTCCAGTGCCCTGGCTGCACCACGGCACGCACTCGGTGCATCTGAGACTCACTTCTTCGTTCGGTGCACACAACGACCAGGTGCTCCTCACCAACGCCTTGGCCTGCACCAAGACAGGCACCCTGCGTGTCCTAGACTCACTGTACTCCTGTGCCCACGATCACAAGGAACAACTTCTGAGGGTCTCAAGCTGCAAAAGCACGCGCACACTGTTTTGCTTGGGACTTCTCCAGAAACCTTTATGTTCCTGTGTTTCCAAACAGGGAGCCAGCTCACCTCGGGCCTTTGGGGTAACAAGACACAGCACAGTCTTCTTCAAGCAGGGGGACCCGGTGCCTCCAAGCAGAGTGCCAACAGCCTCTCCCTTGGTTAGAACAGGAAATTGCAGACCAGCCCCAGATCACAAAGCAAGGATTGGTCTTTCCATAGCAGTCTCTTCATTTGCTCCTTCTTTAGCAGGGGTTCCTCTTGACCACAGAATGGCTCCAAGCCTTTTCAGTCTCAATCCATTTCTGTTTTATTCCGACGTTCAGGGTTTTCAGCTCTCATAGTTATAACCCTTAATGTCTTTGAAGTTAGTTTGTGCTCAGGGGTCCCTGACCCCTCCTTAAATAAGTTCTGGGTGTCTCCCTCCCAGTGTCACCTTTCTCCCTTTGATACTAGGGGTCTGGGTCTTTTATCACTCAGCAGGAGATTGGTCAATTGCTTTATAGCACCAGCCCAGGCCTTTTCACCTCCCAGGCTTCTCCTTCCCCTACTCTCCAGATGCAGGGCAGCATGGTGCCATCTCCACCCCTCCCTGTGTCAAGACCTCGCCCAGCTGCTCTCACCTTCCAGATCCAGACAGTCAATCCACATTTCAGCAGAGACACAGAAATGCTTAAAACACAAAAACTCAGCCACTTTCTAAATTAGTGGTTTCTGAACACACAGTGACAAAACCACCTTCATCGAAAGATGTGTTATGACACCGTGAGTTCATACATACTAAACTTCACCTCTCCATTATAAACCTACAGGAAACTAGGCTAACAAACACAACACCTGCCTCCCCTATTCTGTCCTATGGGCAGGATGGCCTGGCCGCAGTGAAAAACGAAATGGACTGTTTTTCACCATCAAGACATAACACACACCTTAGTATATGTCCTGCCTTCTACCTACACTGCACCCTGCCCAGAGATTACCCAGAACCTACCACAGGGGTGCCCAATGTATATGCAAAAGGGAAAGTAAGGCCTGAAAAGTGGTTACACTTGTCAGGACAACATGCTAACTTAGCAAACTGCACGCAGGCCTTACACTGCAGGCCTGAGTTCCCATCTCCATGCGCATTTGTATTACTAGCCCTGACACACACAGTGCACATCACTAGGGACTTTACTAGTAAGGCAAACATACCAATCATGGCCAACCAATTACCATTACACTTTACATAGGGAACACTTGTACTTTGACACTGATCAGTAGTGGCAAAGTACCCAAAGCATCTAAATTGGCAATTCTAGGTCAGGAAAATGGTCTAGCGGGAAAGTAAAAAGTTTAGGGAACTTTAGCCGAACAGGCTAAGTCCTACAGTGACCCACTCCACACTATCACACCATAGATCCATGATAAGATAGTATTCCTCAATAATAATGTAGTGCCTTAATAAGGCAGTAAGGCAGCAGACCCCCACACCATCATGCCACAGTTCCCCGATACATGAGCAGAGAATAGTCCTGATGATGAAGTAGTCTGTGAATCAGGAAGTAAGGACGATGACCCACTCCACATAATCATGACACAGATTCCTGATCAGCCAGAATTTCTTTAGAATGAAGTACCCCTTACTCAGAAAATAGGGAAGAAGACCGCTCCCCATCATGCCAGCGATCCCTGGTCAACTGGAATTCTTAGATAACAAAGTAGTGACCTAATCAGGCATTAAGGCTGCACCCTCACACTATATTGCCATAGATCCCAATCAGATAATATTCCTTGATAAACGGCAGTAGTCTCCCCGATCAGGTAGCAGCCTACTCATGGAAGCACTGCTCCCTTGATCAGTCACTAGCTCCACAATTAAACTCAGGCACCAGTACCCCCTTAAGAAGTGCCCCCAGCTAGTAGCAGTCCTAGACTGGTCTACAACAAAGAAGGGGCAAGTACTACAAAGTGGCCCGTGGCAAGAACTGCAAATATATCAAGAAGGTAACAAGGCTGGGAGTTTGTGAAGCCCTGCTTAGGAATAACCAAGCGCTTACAAATATTTTCCATTGAGCTAGTGATACAGGACACTGCCTTTTTGTGCAGCGGACAACTAATTTGTTGCAATTATTTCATTGACAACTAGGACACTTCAGTGGACGCTGAGGAGTTTTGGTGAAATTGTTCCTCAAAAGTATATGATGATACGATACAAAATTCAGTGTCCAGTGTATTTACAATGCTTTATCTTTTCATTGAAAATTCTTTTGGTATGTGTGGGTGTCTTTCTTTGGAACATTTCTTGCAAATCATGTTAGGAAGAAAATGGAGATATGGAGATGAAAGATTTTAGAAAGCCACTCATTACCTTAACACGTGGCACTGGTAAGTAAATACATTGTTCATTAAATATGCCTTCATTTTTGATGAATTGCTTCAAAGTGCATTTGTATAGCAGAAGTTTCCTAGAATGAAATTCTTTCTCTTTAAGCAGCTAAGATACCCAAGAAGCAATGGCTTACTTGGAGCAAATGCCACATTCATGTAATGTAGCAAAAATGGATGTAGTAATTCTGTTCATTAAGCAGAGGGATCCTTTCATGGCACCTGCCTACTGCCTCAGCATCTGTGCACGGATAGAACTGCCCATAAGTTCCATAAAATTTACAAAACACAAATGTCAAGCTTATAACTGCAACTTAGAGATATTTTCAGCCATGGGGCAAGATACCTGCAGGCCTGAGATGTGTGGGGCTGGAAAAATGGTCAGCAACTGGAGATATGTTAAGTATGGGGCTGGTACTAGGCCAGCCACAGGGACTGAGACAAATCAGCTACAGAACTGGAAATAGGTATGTGATTGGGTTAGAATTCTGTCAGTGTTGAATGCACGTCTGCCAGATGGCTAAAGATATCCCTTTTACAAAGCAAGATGCAAGTCTGTCAATGGGGCAAGAAGACAAGTCAGTCAGAGTTGGTTGGTGTTGTCACATGTTGGACTTGGCTGTCTTTGCAGTGTCACCCTCAACTCTCTCGGCTCCTTTCTTCCGGTTTCCTGAACCCGTTTTATTTGGCACTTGGGGCGCTGTGCAGTTTACCTTTGCAAACCAGATCTAAAGTGTTTGTGCTCATATTCCTTTAGACATGGTAAATTTGTGTTACACCTAATTGGCACATTTAATTTACTTATGAGGTCCAAGTAAAGAGGTACTACATGTACTCTCAGTTCCTGTAAATTAAATGCTACTAGAAGGCCTGCAGCACATATTGAGCCACCTACTTAAGTTTCCCGATGTCCTAGGCATACCATTGCAGCATGTGTGTATGTTTTAAACTACCAGTTTGACTTGGAAAAATAACCCTTTTGCCAAGCCTGAACCTTCCTTGTTAATACTTATGTCACCCCTAAGGTAGGACCTAAACAGCCCATGGGGCAAGGTGCACTGTATTTGAAAAGTTGGACATGTATTTTAGGTTTTACATGTCCTGGCAATAAAAAACTCTTGAATTCGTTTTTCACTACTGCATGGCCTCCCTCTCCCATAGCATAACATTGGATTACCTTATTACATTTAATAAGTGCTAACTTCTGATTGGGAAGAGGTAGAAATATCATGTTTGGTCTCAAAAGTTGCAAAAAGAACAAATGATGGACAGAATGCTGAACAATGTCAGATATTCACCCCAGTACAGAGACCTGGGCCTAAATCCATCATTTTTTGTTCTCCTTGCCATCCCAGATAAAACCCAGCCATATGCAAATCAGTCTTGACCCTGTTCCCCATGGGAACAGTCCAGCGGAACTGCAAGGCCAGGTCCTCCCTGGACCAGAAAAAAGCATCATGGAACCGGTTTCGGGGTAACACCCCTCATCAGCCAGGCTAGCTTGACTCCAGTGGCATGGGGTGAACTGTTCCTTGTCCCATTTACATTTTGAAGGGTCTGCCTCCTGCACAATCAGAAATAACTTGACACCAGTCTTTTGTCAACCTAGACATCTTGGAGCCTGGGCAGGGGAATGAGTGGACATTTCCAGAACAAGATGTAGAAAAACGTAGATGTTTGTCCCATTTCAAAGGGTGGCGCCACGTATAAATATTGGACCCTCAAACCAATTCTTCTTATCACTTCTGGACCAGTAGAGACACCCCAGAATGACTCCCTTATACTTCAGAAGACTGCCCTACTGCTTGAGGCCCGCTTTGTACCTCAGAGGACTGCCCTGAGAAAGAAACACCATTTTTGTGGGATTCAATTGAGAATTTATCTGAATCTTGAGATTGAGATTGTTAATTTACCACTTGATGTGTTCCCTCTTTAGTGGAGTTTTCACATCCACATCATGGATACAAACAGCACTCCATCGCAATTGGCTAGAACTATCGACTTTGTCCCGGCCTCGTGCGATTAGATGCCCACAGTTGGCGCTTTGATCTTTAAGTACTATTTTCACTAAAAACTAAAAAGAAAATCATAATTCCGGTTCTATTGATTGGATTTAATTCATTAAGGTGTCATTGAATTCATGGCAATGTTCTCTATTTTTCTAAATTGGTGTGGGAATTTTATTCTATTTTGTTATGACTTTATTATTGTTTGAGTGCTGCAGAAATACTTTACACATTGCCTTTTGCCAAGCTGCCAAAGGGTTAAGCACAGGTTAATTTAGTGACTTTTTTGCTCTTCACCCTGGCAAGGATTGCGGTTGGTGCATGAGGAGGGTTAGCACCCCAGAAAGTAAAAACCCAATTTACTACATCACCCACCAATCTGGATAACCCCCGTGGATAGCTAAGACCATGCCAATTCCATTTTCAGCAACAAGTGTTGTAGGGCTCACGAGCAGCAGTCAAAAATTGGAAGCTAGGTCAGTGATAGGGCAGAAGATAAATCTGTAAAAAAAAAAAAGAAAACTGTATTGTAAGAGTGGGCTTCAGTTCAGCCAATGTTTGGACTGGAAACCTTTTAGATACAAGGATATAGAAGGCTCAGTCAGTGTTCTAGAAATATACTCCTACTTGGGATGATGAAATGACAATTGGGGGTGAAGATACTCCAGTCAGGTCCGTCATGGACAGGGGCTGTCCCTCATTGGCTGGAAATTTAACAGGATTTTGTAATTGGATGTGATGTTAAAGCTGCTAGTGACATATTGGTCTTTGGCAATATGATATTTCAATCACAGGGATTGGCACAGGTCAGTCATGAAATTTGAGCCTTGTCAATCGAGGGCAGAAAGGTCCCAGACAGGCAACAGGGATCTCTCAAGGGTAATGAGATGCGCCAATTTTGGAACTAGAGAGATGTCACTCATTGGACTACAAATATTTCAGTCACATGGTTGGAAATGTGTTAGTCAGGTACACAATGGGACAACAATGAAGTTGTGGGAACATTAATCCTAGGGACATGGTTTGATGGCAATAAAAGATCAAATAAAATCCTTACCAGTGGCTTCGCAATAATGGACAAGAGAGTCTTCATCACACGTGGTGTTCGATAAAACTGGATTTGGTCCTTCAGGTTTGGGTCGATTAAGTCCCCTTTGCTGAAACAGAAAGCAGTTTATTGGTAAAAGAAGCAAGAGTTCTTAACACAGTTTATAATCTAGCAAAGACCTTTCATCCAGGTACATTAATGGGGCAGGGGAAAATTGTGTTCTGCATACAGCAGTACGTTGTAAAGTTTATGTTTGACACGTAAATAGATAATTTTTTACAAATTAATGTTACAAAAAACCACCATCTAACACATGTATTGTCACACCAGTCTCCATGTTCTTTACAAGCTGCTTGGTAATGTAGAAGAAAAAAATATCCCCACCACCCACGTTAATGCCATGTTTATTTTTGACACTTGATCTCTGTACACACAGACAGATGTTCCTTTATGTACCACTGTTTCCAGCACAACCTGATTCTCCACCATTATGCAACTTGGCCCATGCATCGTAATATAATGGTATGGCTGGAACCTGCATGTCTTATTGTCCATCTGCAGTGCTGGTCCTCAGAGATCTATTGATGCCTGTCACTGGGGTACAACACACATAGAAGACAACAAACACAAATGAAAACACACACACACACACTTCAATCTTACTGCTCCTCACTCTCTTCTGTGTTATGTTCCTTACCACACTTGCACACTGAACTCCAGAATGAGGACATGCCCAGGGTGCTAGAGGCATGCACTGAACTGTTCATATATGATCTATGCTTTACTGCAGTGGTTGAGATTACAACCAAGATGAACAGCATGTTCCAATGGGATGTTTGTTAAAATAGGTCCAGCACACCATGCACTTTTTTCTTTGTGCAGATACCTATCCTGACCCAGATATTCTTTCTTGTTGGGAAATAGTAGATTTGTTCTGAAGGATATCTCCTTTCCAGTGCTCAGAAACTGGGCACAACTAAGGACAGTTTGATGTTCTGGGTTCCTGACCCTGCGGCCAGCCACATATGGTTGTACACTTAAAGCATGAGAATGGTTCTGCACACAATGTAGTTGAGCTAAATACAGAAATAGAGAGCAGTCTTAATGTGAACACAGGAGGATTTCGGATTCCACAATGTATCTTTTTTCAAGAATAGTTATTTGTTGTGTTTTTACAAAGATAAGTAGCCAACGCATTTCGTCCCAAAAGGGACTTCTTCGGGGCTACATAGAAACATATAAATACATTTTAAAATATGTACATGTACATAAGCAAACGCACAAAAACAAATATAATGTGACGTTTAAAACAGAAGGGGAATCAGCTATATCTCTCCAATCAAGTGGATTATGGCTGTTCATCCTATCTTCTCTCCTACTAATTGTATTTACACATATATTTTTATTCAGGCGTAACAGAAAAGTATCTACAAAGCACAGGAGTAAGATAATTCACATAACATACCTCCACAATATGAAAGCGTCTTATTCCATTCCAAATTTTGTTAACAGTAATTTCTTTCCAATAGATACGATAGATATGATGTATTTCTGTACTATAATGGTAAAATATACACATGTTTTTTTCTACGCATTGTAATGCTTTCAATATTAACTTGTTAAAATGTACATTTAGTTGACTAGTTATACAGATTTAAAACATATTTAATAACAAGATACTGGCTGGAGATGAGTTTCATATAAATCCAACACTAATATAATATTCATCCAATACTGTGCATTGGATCATCTTTTAGAAGTACCGTCAGTAAGGCGAGGAGAAGAGAGGAGTAAAACACATAGAAGCCTTTACATCGAATACGTATCAAATGCTATTTAAATATGACATTCTTTAGTAAACGTTTTTTACTATTGTTTCTTAGTGTTTTTGTTACAAACAGAATTTTGACTTTAATATTAGAAACGTTCTTGTGCATCATCCTGTATTCAAAACAACATAGCAGATTTTAGAGTGCTAGCATTGAAAAATATAAAGAGACATGGCATCACATATCAGGTTAACCAATAAAAGAAAGGTCATATTCTAATACCAGCATCATTACAATGTTATTATTATGTATTCTGAAGCCAGCACCATTACTATATTATTTATGTTTGCTTATGTATATAGAACAAAATTGATACCATACACGCTCTCATGATTGAGGGCAAACATTGTCACATTCGGATAAAGCATCACAGTTTCCCTGAGTATTTAAATATTGCATCACTCCAGAATTTCACAAAACTTGAGTTGCAAGTTTGGACCGTATATTATCTAGCCCTGTATAATCAACAACAATTTATAGTCGATGAATAGTAAACATTATTAACTGTACATCAATGTCATGTATTAAAATATTTTGTTTGTATTTAACATGGAGATGACTACTCATTTATTAGAGCTGCCCGCACCTCAAAGTGAGTCATACCGCATTTGCAACTCGTGAACATCTCATTTAAATAATGTGAGTAAGACTCAAGAACTATAACCATTACCTAGGTCACCACCATTCGGCCATATTGGAGACAGCTGTTCATACAAGACATAATACAGATTTTTTGAAAATCTCTTTTATGAGCTGCACTTAAACGTATCTAAAAACAGTAAACTCTTAATTATATCTGCAGGATGTTAATGCATTCGTATTAGAGCATTTAAAAGGTGAGAAAAAATGTTTCTAACAGTTCACTATTGACAAAAATCTATTCACATGTCGTGGCCTGATAGACTTAGTTGTTGCGAGTTGATAACTGAAGAGCTGTCAGTTCATCGATGCGTCTGCTACAAAGCGTTGAAACAGACTGCATCCCAACGAACATTTTTATACCGGTCTTTTGATATGAGGCACCTGGTAGAGTAAAAACTAACGACGTTCACACCATAGCATAATGCGTTTTGCAGAAACCTGTGCCATCTTTGAACATGCAAAGACGTCAGTGTTACCATTGGGTTATTGCAAATCTTTTGTTAACATAAAGAGTCGGTTGGTTATAACAAAGAATAAGGTCATACTCTAATATAGATGTTGATGATTCTTTTAAGATCTACCAATATCCAAACAACCAACATTATATACGTTTAAATAAAGATTTGTTAACATTTATATAAATCATTATGTGAATATTTTAAAAAGTGCATCTTCTTTGAATGTATCCTAACATCATGGATTTGATTAGTTTGCTCAGATCTATTAGGTTTTGAAAGATTAACCAGATGTGCCAAAAATTAAATTCTCATTAAAATCATTGAACTATCTGTTATCTACACGACAAGTATCAATTTTGTTCTATATACATAAGCAAACTATAATAAAATCGTAATGGTGCTGGCTTCAGAATACATCATAATAAAATTGTAATGATGCTGGCATTAGAATAGGACCTTTCTTTTATTGGTTAACCTAATATGTGATGCCATGTCTCTAAATATAATTCAATGATAGCACTCTAAAATCTGCGGTGTTGTTTTGAATACAGGGTGATGCACAAGAACTTTTCTTATATTAAAGTCAAATTTCTGTTTGTAACAAAAACAAAAAGAAACAATAGTAAACAACTTTATACTAAAGAATGTCATATCTAAATAGTATATGATACTTATTCGATGTAAATGCTTCCGTAGGTGTTTTTCTCCTCTCCTCACCTTATTGACAGTACTTCTAAAAGATGATCCAATGCACAGTATTGGATGAATAATATAGTAGTGATGAATTTGGATAATATCCAGCCAGTATCTTGTTATTAAATCTGTTTTAAATCTGTATAACTAGTCAACTAAATGTACATTTTGCAAGTTAATATTGAAAGCATTACAATGCTTAGAAAAAACATATATGTATATTTTACCATTATAGGACAGAAATATATCATATCTGTGTATCTGTTGGAAAGAAATTACTGTTAACGAAATTTGGAATGGAATAAGGCATTTTCATATTGTGAAGGTATGTTATGTGAATTCTCTTACCCGGTGCTTTGTAGATACTTTTCTGTTCCACCTGAATAAAAATATAAAAATAAATGTGTAAATACAATTAGTAGGAGAGAAGATAGGACGAACAGTCATAATCCACTTGATTGGAGCGATATAGCGGACTCCGCTTCTGTTTTAAACTTTACATTATATTTGTTTTTGTGTGTTTGCTTATGTACATGTACATATTTTAAAATGCATGTATATGTTTCTCTGTAGCTCTAGAGAAGTCCCTTTTGAGACGAAACACGTCAGCTACTTGATTTTATCTTTGTAAAAACACAATAAAGAACTATTCTTGGAAAAAGATACATTGTGGAATCCGAAATCCTTCTGTGTGCACATTAAGCCTGCTCTCTGTTTCTGTTTTTAGCTCAACTACATTATTGTGTGTGGTATAATTCTCATGTTTTATGTTTATTTGGATTTTTTCCAATTGTGGCGTAGTAAGGGGTGTACTCCTTGGCTTCCTGCACTAGCACGGATTGTCCGCACAACAGATTGGCAAGTGCAGATTGTTTCTGCCTCAACCCTCTGGTCGCTAGTATTTATTTAATGGTTGTACACTTGCTTAGGTTACTTGATAGGCATGCTACTATCCAGATCTTCATTACATTTTATTGTGTATCCTGCATCCTAACGGTGAAGCTTTACGCAGTTGCTGTTTCTATCAGAGAAGGATGATACCCAAGCAAACAGGTCATCTTTCGCTGCCCTCAGTCAGTACATGTATCTATCGCAGGTAACTGCAGCTGGATTCTCAACATTCCCAAGATGCTAAAAAGCTGTGAATAACAAAGAAATACTAATGACCATAACACCAGTAATCATGACACAAGAGGACTAACATATGGCAGATTCAGATCAGGGTCTAGAATAAAAGATAAGCAATAGGAGGCCTTAACCTGCACTTTAATGGAAGGTCCACTTTTGATCAGGGAGATTATCTAGCTGTGAAACACGAATTCTGTGTCAGTGTGTTATGAACTATTATAAAAAGGATAGGTGATAATAGGAAGACATCAACCCGATCACAAAGATGAGGAAAATAACCTAAAATGGACCTACATTACTAATCTTGTTTTTTTGTTCTGGATTGGAGAAACACTGAGAAAGACCCATTCCTTTTGCCTTTTGTGACACCCTTGAATTTGTTTTTTAATTTTATGCTCCAAACATCTGGTAATTGACTTCTGGGGAAATTGGATCCACCTGATCTGCTCCAGTTACGTGTAATCTGTGCTATAAAGGAATATACTTTTGCTTAAAAACTGCAATATTTGTAGCTTTAATAAGTAAACTGTGATTATTCAAATGTGAAACATGTATGCACACAGAGTTCAGATACTGTGGTGACAGGCTTAATTCACACTTACCTCTAGACAGAACATTTGCTTGAAGCCCACATTTTAGAAGCAGGCTGAAATGGTTCCTTTTAAAAGTGTGAAATGGACAAAAATTCGAAACTGCTATCTTCAATTCGGAATATGTTACAACTTGAAATTCATAAAAGATAGGTAAGTCAGTATCAGAAAATCCATGTAAACATTAGATTTTGATTATCTTGACTATATATCAAATCAAAAGGGGGAAGTAGAGGTCGAAGAAGGAGAGACTTGTCCCACACAAGACTACATAAGTAACCAAAAAGGGTCCCTTCTGTATTAGAAAAGGGAAAAGCACCTCTTACCAGAACTGTAAAAAAGAAAACTTTTTCTTTCAGATAAAACTCACCCACCCGGGTTTCCCCTTAGTGGCATGCTTCATCGAAGGGTCTATACCTGATCTCTATGTACAGGGGCATGCTGCCACCTACAAATACGTGGGAGCACCTAGTAGAAAAATAAGGGTGTCCTTATAAACCTCAACACCTATGTGGTCTTATAATGAAGATGGAGTGGGTTTTTATAGTGAGAAAAAGGTTAAAAATATCAAATTAGTGGGACAAAAACAACTTTATTTTCTACCCCTAAAGTGATATACTAAAATCTGGGCATAAGCGGGGAAAAAGCGCTAGGCACATAGCACTTTTTGGTACTCCGGCCTTTCATAATTTAGATAAGATGTACTGTTAAAGTGACAGAAGCTGGGTAAGTATTCAAGTTTTATAACCACACTTCTCAAGTGTTCACTCAGTCCTGAAGACTCAAAGATCACAAGCACACAAATGCATGTCCACATGCTGGTCATGCTATTTTGGCTACAAACAGGCTTTGCAACCAACACCTTCAACCTATGAGAAAGAGTGACAATATACGCAATGTGCAATGGGAATAAACACCTGTAAAGACATGTCATTTGTGTGAAAGTCCTACAAGGGCTAGAGGGTTCTTAAAAGGCTATTACCAGTTTTCTATTTACCTATGCAAGACTATAACTTGCAGTTAATTGGAGATCTGCTGCTCTTCCCTCATATGACTTGCCTTGGAGCGGATGGTGGAGTGAGGCTTCCCACGCCAATGCAATGCAACGTGTCGCAAAATAATGCAATGCAGGTGCGAAGGGATGGGTTGTTTCATTGAGGTGTCTCTTTTCCACAGGTGAATATAATACTGAGTGTACTTCTTCCATAATTTGTCTTTCAGTTATAATAAATACTCACCCCATGTTCTACCCCAGAGTTTGGCATAGTTTCTAGTTTTGAGCCAGAGTTGCATTGCTGCACTTTCGACCAAGAACTCAGTACTCAGGCTTTGAAATCCCAAATGTTAGTCCTTATTGGATTACTTTCTTGGTAGCAGGCACAGACGGATGGAATGTCCACCTCCCATTGAAGACAGGACTCAAAGAGATCAACTACCTGGCTTTAAAGGCCAGCTACACAAAGGTTTCAGGAGGAGAGAGAAACTTGCTACACCTTAAGGTACAGAATCAAGACGATAGGGATAATCATTTGAAGGAACTGGACCAGGAGCCTGGTAATGGTCAGGAGGATGGGGATAAGTAGGACTGGGAAGGGCTAGGGCATAGAAGGGTACTAGGACCAGGAGGTGCTCCAAGAGGAGGGGAGGAGGAGGAGGAGAACCACGAGAAGACAGAAGACCAGGAGGAAAAACAAACCAAGGAGAAGGACCACAAGTAGGGCCAGAAGTAGGAGATGTAGGCCAATGTGATTCTAGGTAATATGTATAAAGGCATGGCCACGCATCTTACAAATGATTATTCATTACTCTTCCTTTGCCATGGCCCTTTTAGGGGCTCACTGACCTTTTCAGCTCATTTAAAACACTGCTTCATCCCCCAAGGGGAGATGGGTTGGCCTAACGGCTAAGGCGCTCGACCTCGGACCTGGGGAACTTGGTTCGAGTCTCGGTAACGACGCCAAAAACCCCCTGTGATTCTGGGCAAATCACGTAATCTCCCCGTGCCTAAAATGAAAGTGTGTCCCCATGTAACGTAACTGGTGCTATGTAAAGCGCTCTGATAACTGATTTGGTTCGGTTCTAGTTAGCGCTATATAAAACTGCAAAAAAAAAAAAGCCAATTGAAAATGCAGTGCAGTCTGTGTGTGACCAGCTATGTAAACCACAACAACTTTATTATCACATTTGTCAATGCTGGCAACTTCTTAGAGCACAGTCTTTGTGAAGAAATGACTGTCACTGCCTTCACTTCTCATGGCACCCCTATGACTCTGCTCCTCATGGCACTACCCAAGTTATGTTTTCAACCCAAATGATGGGATCATACAGTGAACTTTTTCCAATTCAAGTAGAGGGAGACACAGCTCAGTACCTTAATTACACCTGAGTCAACACCCTTTAGTCATGAAGTGAATAAAGAACAAGGTCTAGCCCTTTGAAGATTAGCTAAGACCAGGAAATCCAACTAGGAAAATACAAAGGTCCATAAAACTGTAGCAAATGTAATTCCATACCTTGATATTATCATAGAAAGCAGATCATAAGGATATGAAAGGTCCTATCCATCCACCATTCACATTTACATTACAGGTCCCAGCAATTAACTGCATCGTCTCTTTTCTCAGGACAGATCTCAGTCAGTCAGACTTTCCCCTTTCAATTATCCTAAGGTCCAATTGAATTGAGGGGTACCCTAAGGCTCTTCTCTCTCCCCTCATCTTTATACTTTATATATCTACCCCTGGTCCATTCTCTCAAAAACATGAAAGTTAAAAAATGTAATTATGCTGATGACATGCAACTCCTCTTCACGGTTGACAGCACTCCAAATTCTAAGCTGCATTTACAAGACACCATGCTGTTCATCTGGGATTGGATTAACAGCAACCACTTGAAACTAAACTCTGACAAATCAGAGATAGTGGTCACCAAAAATAAGCCCGACCGTTGGAGTCCTTCCTTCGGGCCCAATTCAATTGGCCCCTCCCCTTCTCCAAAGAAGTTGGTAGGAATTCTTGGTTTCATGGTTGACTAAGGATCTATCTCTGAAACTACAACTTGGCTCAGTGATCTCCTGCTTTTCCCAACTTCGGAGAATTAAAAAGATCAAGAAATTCCTTACCACCGATGCATTGGTTCAAGTCATAATAGCTGTGGTCATGCCAGGAATTGACTATATCATTTCTCTTTACTTGGGTCTCTCTAAACATCTTACACAGAGGCTTCACTTGGTCCAAAACCAGGCTGCTCAGTTGATTATCAGCATCCCAAACATTTCCCCAATTCTAAAGTGACAAAAGCCCTTCACTGGCACAGAGATCTACATGAAATACATGTTGCACTATTTTCAAAGCCTTGCAAATGAAAAATCCAGCTTTTATTAAATATCGGATTCACAACTCCCCCATCAGAGACTTTAGATCCACCAATTTGCACTTGTTAGTGATCCTCTAATTTAGGAGGAATAGGATAGGCAGAGACAGGTTTTCAGGCACTGCTCCTCATGTGGGAAACTCCCTGGCCCTGGAAATCAAGACCACCTTAAATTATGGGAAGTTCAGACAGATGCTGAAGACTTGGCTCTTCAAGCAAGCCTATTAATAAGTATCCTGAGATGTGTTGGAATAGTTACCTAGTGTGATGTGACCATTTAGTGTATGTGGGCTCATAACATAACATAACAGGTGGCGGCATGTTCTTTAGAAAGCTATTGCACTGTGCTGTAAATGTTGAGCCTGTGGATCCATCCATCTCAAAAGCTACTCCCTCAAACATAAGAATGCAATTAATACATTTAGATATAAGCAAAACAATGCAGATAAATACTGGCTTGGTATTTGGATGGATAAAGTTGCCCAGTGTATTCATTTGACAAAGTATTCTGAACAGTATAACTCTCTAATGCACTGAATTTCCAAAATTAATAAATATGCCAATTATCTGTTTATGTATGAGATAGCCGCCTAATATTAATCTATCCCCATTGGAGGTCAAGCCAGGTTGCTCTGGAGTACCTTTTGTTAACATAGGCCAGTTTGTCATAGCAAACTGGGACTGCCTTTTCGAGGAACATTGTAACCTTCGGCCAAGAAACAAGTACCTCTATATAGGTCGAGCATCACAAACCATGCCTATATGCAAGGCAACACTCACTTATGCATGGCACTGTGAAGAACATTGACAACTAATGGATTTTTTCTTCGTTTAACTGTCTGTGGTTTCCTGAAATTTGTTGCACATTGTTGCATGTAAACTCCTAAATGAAGACATTGTATAACTTTCCGTTTCTTTCTTAGTGACAGCTGAAAAACATTAACTAAAATAGCCAGAAAAACATGACTAGCATTGACGACCTACAGTGATGGAACAAATGCACCAATGGTAGACAGTGAAAAAAAAAGCAATTGAACTCAATCACCCCCAAGCAGTTTGTTAATTTTACTTCCCAGATTAGGACACGATCCTGCAATACTCACAATTTGTCCAGAAAAGTGTCACCTCCGTCTGACATAAGTCCTTTGTAGCCCAGCTCAATAGTGGCATACTCTATGTTTGGAGGTGTGAAGGCAACCAGCTAAAAAGAAAGGATGAAGGAGATTAGAACAGTGGGTCTAGACTTTTCAGTGTATTGAAAATACATATCTACATTCGCGCAAAATGTCGATGGTACACCTGGATTTAGGCGGCATCTAGAAATACGAGTTCCGATCAAGACCTTTTCACACAGCCCTCTTTCCCATCCCAGATGTCTACAGTGATAGCTTTACCCACCAAGGGACACCATATTCAGTGGGTACCAATGTAAACTTCTTTTGTCAAGGGACCCTAGTGCTCCTTTGCCCTGGTATTTTGTCATCTGAAAGCAGACATCACTAGCTCTGAAGAGGTGTTTAATTGAAGAGATGCTAGAATAACCAACATTAATGATGAAGCACATCCCCTCATGGGATGGTTTTCATAATTGTCTTTTCTGTAGTTAATTAACATGCTATTTGCTGAACTTCACTTCTCATTCCTCTCAGTAGCTCAACAAATGTTCTAAGCCCTATGCAATTTTTCAGAATCCATCAAAGATTGATGCATGCATAAATGGGAGACTTCAACTGTAACCTAATGGACCCGGACCCAAGCCAATCCTTCCAAATAGCACTAGGAAATGAAGAGTGGGCAATACCGGAGATAAAGTCTCAATACCAACGGAAGGAAGTTAGCGGAATGAGACTTGCAACAAAACTAAATCAATCTGGTCTGCGTGCTCTTAATGGAAGATTTACCACCGATAATCCTGCAGCCTATACTCATATATCCCCTTTCCGCATGGCTACTTTAGATTACATCTGGATATCTCTTTTCGCCTTCCATCTGGTGCGCCAGTTCTCGGTAACGCCATCTGCAGACAGCGATCATGCCATTCTAGTGTGTAATATCGCCCTTTGCCCTCAACATTGCCCAATAATTCCCCTGGTTGGACGGGAATTAAACCTTCAGAAGGTAAAAAAACTGAGATGGTCCGAGGAGAACTGTGAAGTACTTGAAACAGAGATTGATAATCTTCTTTCCGAACATGGCCAAGATGGGGCTGAGAATTTGGCAGGTCCCTCCTGGGAAACAAGACTGAGTAAATTCAGAGACCAGTTGGCATTAAAAATAACAAGTAGCCGTCCGCAGGTGCTTCCGGCTTCGACTATCTTGCTGGAGCAAAAACAAGCTGTAACTCTCTCAAAGAGTAAACTAAATAAGTTGCAATGAGCTCACACGTACAGCGAAAGCCAACACAAATCTCTGAAGAACGATATATCAGCAGCTAGAAAAGTCTATAGGAAGGCCAGATTCGCCTTACAAAGACTGGAAGAAGAGCGTCATTGGGCGGCAGCCTTCGAGATAATTAAAACCAAGGATCAGAGGAAGTTTTGGAATTGGGTGAACGAGGCATCCAAAGCTGCCAAACCTCCGACTGCAACTAATATCTCCCCCGCTGATTGGGAGAAGTATGTTAAAGAGCTGTATACAACACCGGGCGCACCAACTGGCAGTAGGGGCGTCCAACTAACACCTGACCTGCAAGTCGAGGAGGAAGACACCCCATGCCCTATTAAGATAGCAACTGAAGAAATAGCTGCGGTAATAAGGAAAATGCGCTCTGGTGGTGCTCCAGGCCCCAATGGAATCCCAACACAGGTTTTTAAAGCTGCTGCACAAAAATGGGCTTTGCTGTTGACTCCTCTATTCGAAGATGCTATACTGGGACGCACCATCCCGCATACGTGGCAAGGATCACTTTTAGTACCTTTTCATAAAAAAGGTTCGCGCTCTGATCCCGATAACTATCGGATGATAGCTCTACCCGATGTGGATGGGAAAGCCTATGCAAGTATACTGTTGAAAGAACTTACAAAATGGGTGGAATCGAAGAATCTAATCCCCTTTAGCCAAACTGGCTTCCAAAAAGGCTGCCACATCGAAGACAATTTGATTTCGATAGTCCATTTGATGGAGACTACCATAGCTGCAAAAGGCAAATCACTGTACATGGGATTTATTGATTTCCACAAAGCATTCGACAGCGTTAGCCGTCCCAAATTATGGGAAAAACTGTCAAAATGGGGAATTCCGCGGGCACTATTAAATGCACTAATAGCCCTTCACACGGACACATGGGTTAAGGTCAGAGTAACATCAAAATGGACCACCTCTAACAAAATTTTTACAAATAGAGGCCTTAAACAAGGGTGCACCCTTGCACCACTACTTTTTAATCTGTACCTCGCTGACCTTCCCGAATGGTTAACTGGATCAAGAGCCTTCCCCCCAGGTATTGGCCAAAACAAAATTCTAATTTTGCAGTATGCGGATGACACGATTCTGTTAGACCAAACTCAGGTGGGCCTCCAAAGGTTGTTCAACTCCCTCGCTCAGATTTGTAAAAACAATATGCTCGAGATAAACGTAGGCAAAACCAAGGCGATGGCAGTATCACCTACGAACACAAAAAAGCTCTTGTGGTTTATAGAGGGGAAGCAATTGGAGACTGTTCCTACATACAAATATTTGGGTGTCTGGATTGACCACAAAGGTAGATGCTCGGTGCATATATCTGAGATGATGACAGTGGCTCGCCGTCTAGAGGGGGTCTTTTTGAGAACAAAGAATGCTCTACATTCTCAGGATTTTGTCCCATTAATAAAATTGATTAATGCAAAATATTTGCCCACAATTACCTTCGGAGCTATCATCTTTAAGGACAAACTGAACAACTGGCTTGATAGAGCGCAATCATCATGTTACCGCCGGGTCTTTCGACTGCCAAACTCAACTTCCCATGCCCAAATACGGAAAGAATTTTCTCTATCCTCCATGCGTTGGATTATGGCTGCAAGATTCGTTATATATTGCTTAAAAGCGAAACAAGCAAACTCTCATACGCTAAAGAGCTGTATATGGCAGGTCCTCAAAAACCCCGCTACATCATGGAATAAATATCTAACGTTCTGCCTCAAATCGCTCGAAGCGGAGGACATATGTTGTTCTTCTCTGCCCAACGAAACGAAAGGAAATCTCTTAATCAAGCAAGCTAAAATCCTTTCAAGCCAATCGGACACACAACTGGTACTTAAGCTCTCTCATGGCACCTGGGCAGCCAAATAATATGCTTCGAAAACTCTTCCATCTTATCTTGCATCAGCAATGAAACCGTATATTAAACACCAGCTAATGAGATTCCGATTTGGCCTAATTCCGTTGAAAGCATACAAGTTTGGGCAAGGATATAAGATAGGAGCCTCCTCTCAATGCCGGTTTTGTAAACGGGGAGAGGAAAACCTAATTCACATTTTGTGCATCTGTCATCAATTGCGGGCACAAAGAATATTTTGGCTGAGATCAATTTGGCTCCTTCTAGGCATCAGGACATGTCAAGAAGCACTTGAGGAATGTATATGGGGGGGATTCACCTCAAATGGCGACCCGCTTTGTCAAATTTATTTCCGAAATTAATTCCATGACTTTTCCCTCCGTGTAATGCCTGAATTCAATTCCTTGCAAGTAATCGTTTTTTTACTTTCCTTGTCTTTTTATTTTTCCTTCCTATCCATTTACTGTTTTAGTTCTAGTTTTTAACAGCCTCGAATGTCTATACTACCGTCTTTTGTATTCTTGCACATTGCAATGATTTTAAATAATTGTGCAATAAAAACAAACTTTGACTTTGCATAAATTCAGTATTACTTTAAGCAGGTGAGATGGCCGCTGATCACCTACCAATCACAGATTTGAATCCTGATGAGGCAGACTCAGCATTTACCCCATCCAAATGAACACCATTAAACTTCCTAATAGTAGCACTGTTTACTACGTTGCTTAAAACTGCAGTATGAAAAACTCTTTAAAACACAAGTTATTTAGCAAGATATTTAAGTATAGTGAATTTAACTACTTTGCTGACTAGTAACCAGTCGATGGATCTATTGGCGATAACTACTGACTTCTGTTGAGTGAGGCACCCAACTGTTAACCGCAAGAGCACATATGTCGACCTCACACCACAATGGAAAAGAACCACCTTAAAAGTCTCAAAACCCTGGTATGATAGTAGGCTAAATGAAGACCGACCCTCACTTAGAGTAATTGAATGACGTTGGAGATCCGCACCCTCAGCTGACCACCTCAAGCTACTAAGAACCAACTGAAACTCCTACTTCAGAAAGATCAGAAGATCTCAAACCTACTTCTTCATGAATCAACTAGACCAAGCCAAGCACCGTCCCAAAAAACCTATTCGATCTGATCAAAGCCCAAACCAAGAGTGCGCCCAACCACTCCAAGACTATATCTGACACTCTACCCGATTTTGAGGAATATGCCTCCTTTTTCACTACAGATTCAGAATCCATTAAGACCGACTTGCACAATGAACCTTTGTCCCTAACGGACATGCAAAAGAATGCCACACTGCCCTGGACAGGTGTCCGAGGTAAATGTTTGACAAAATTCAACCTTAAAAACAAGGCAACCTGGTCATACTTCAAAACTTACAGTGAAGATACTATACTAAAAACGCTAACCGCCCTAAACCCCTCCAGCCACTTCACAGACCCGCACCCCGCTAACTATTTAAAAGACTTCATTCCACTGTTACTACCTCTCTGGACCTAGATTATAAATACCTCCCTCCTTCAAGGAACCATCCCAGAAATCTTGAAAACAGGGCAGGCGTCACCTATCCTAAAGAAACCAAAGGCTGACCCAGCAGACTAGAACCATGGCCCGATATCCAACATCCCCACTCTAGCCAAGCTTTCAGAAAAATGTGTTCACACCCAGTTTAGCAACCACATTGATCGATTTAACCTGCTTAACCAATACCAAGCAGGCTTCCGTGCTGGTCACAGTACTGAATCAGCCATGACACACATAATTGACGAAGTGGTACAAAAGGGGGTGGTGATGGATGGAGCATCTGAACCAATCAAACACTCACACCCAGTCAACAGATCTAGGTTTGATTCATCACCGTTCTTTAGCCCACTCTGCCACCCCAGTTCAGACATGGCCATATGCAAATTTGGACCGGAAACAACATACTTGACGATGCTCTAAAAATCCTGGACCAAAACGATGCCTGTTTATTAATCTTACTTGATCTGTCATCGGCAAGATGACAACTTGCTAGAACTTCAGAAACACTGAATGAGAATATCTGGATCTGTGCTTACCTGGTTTACCTCTTTCCTCCAAAATAGATCTCAAAGATTCAAGGTCAATCAATCCTTGTCCAATGCCGTGCCAGTCACATTAGGAGTACCGTAAGGCTCTTCTCTTTCTCCCACGCTTTTCAACTTTTTCATGGAACCACTCACCGAAATTCTCAGTCTCTCCGAGATCCATTTCCATATGTATGCAGACGACACCCAACTCTACATAAAGATCCATTCACTTGAGGACATCAAGTCTCTCAACACAACGCTACAAAAAACTAAACATGGTTGGCTGAAAACCATTTGAAACAAAACGCCCTCAAAACGGAGTTCCTCCTATCGCCCCCCCCCCCCCGAACAAATCATCCACCATCCTGGAATGGATGAAGCACCTAACTGCACTCAAAGGGCAACCTCTCATTGTGGAATCAGCGAAATCACTAGGTGTGACACTTACCTGAAACCTAAAGATGCAGAAGCATATCAGCGCCTCCACAAAATGAGCAAATTTCCACATGAACACCCTGCGAGAACTGAAACCCTTCCTGCCAGCTAATGACTTAAAAAAAGCAGTTCAAACTCTAGTAATCCCAAGAGTGGAATATGGGGCGGTAACCCTAGTCGGCCTCCCCAGGGCGACGACAGCCCCGCTAAGAGCCGCGATCAACTCAGCTGCGAGACTCATCACAGGCTTAAAGAGAACATCGCACATCTCTCCAGACCTTATAGCGCTCAACTGGCTATGGTTTGAAGCTACAATTAAGCTGAAAATCGCATGTATGACGCTCAAGGCACTACACTACAATTCCCCTTGCTATCTCCTGAAATCTCAAGGTTTTGCCAAGAAAAAAACATACAACCGGTCCTTCTCTGGAATGGCTCCCAGGATCTGGAATGCTTTGCCTACAGAAACAAGACTGAACCCTTACACTGCTTCCTTCAAAAAGGAAGTCAAAGTGATTCGCATGGCGAAATTAACGTCAATTACTTACCTACGACTGTACGGTAATCACTAGTAGATATTGGTGAGCACCGTATTTAATTACTAGTTTGTATTATGGAGCACCCTATTTCTGAATCGCCTACAATTGTATTTTTCTATGTTTATACTTGCTCATACTTGTTTCCAACATATGACATGTAAAGCGCTCCGATACCCGCAAAGGTCTTTTTCGCGCTATATAAAACCTTCTAATAAATAAATAAATAAACTTACATCTATCAGGCAAAATATTCACCTACACCAGGGCTTTTTGATAAAGTAAAGGAGTTTGCTTAATATGGAGTCTGTAGCAGACACTACAAGATATCCAAAAGCATGACCTTAGTGTTTACCTAAGATAGGCATTCTAAAAATGTTCTCTGCAGGATTTGGATTCATTCTGCCCCATTTAAAATTGTATTACACTAACACTTCTGTGTTTGGTTACAGGGCTATGCTCAGTGTTCAAGATACTCTTTTAAAAAATCTTCTTTAGATGGCTTATTGGTTTGTTTGCTAGATATCTGCTTCTTCCTATGTCTTTGACAAAGAGCATGACTCAATGTTTTAGAATGGAATGTTGTCCCCTTCTATACATGAACTTATAGCAAACATCTTCAGACCACCACCTGACTAGCTCCCCCGATACCTTTGTCAAACTTAAGGCTGCTTGGAACTTTGGTTGTCAACCACTGAATGCCAACAAGGCACTTGTTCCCTTGGTGAATGGTCTAAGTCCCAGCTACTCTAGAATAACCCTGGGCAATGAAATCCGTTCCGCTGGCAGAAGTTGTGGAGATTTGGGGCCAGATGTAGGTGAAATAGATTTACCGATTTTAAATTACCGAATTTTACCGATTCGGTAATTAAAAATCGGTAAATCTATGGGGTCGACATGTAGGTATTCCAGATGTGCTGGAATACCGAATCGGATGATTTTGGTATTTACCGATTCGGTAATGCCCATTCATTCCTATGGGCTATGAAGCCCATAGGAATGAATGGGCATTACCGATTCGGTATTTACCGAATCGGTAAATACCGATTTCCACAAGGGTGCAGGGGGTGTCACTTTGACACCCTCTGGCACCCCCAAAACAGGCTCGGGTGCCATGTGGCAGGCATACATGCCCTAAGGGCAGGTCTGCCTGTCACATGGCATAGGTGTGCATGCACACATGTGCATGCACACCGGAATCGGTATTTTACCATCATATTTATTTGATGGTAAAATACCGATTTGGTAAGGCTCCTGGGACTCTGAAGAGTCCCACCTACATATGGGTGGCTCAGATTCGGTAAATTTACCGATTTTTTATTTTACCGAATCAGTAAAATTACCGAATCGGTAATTTTACCGATTTGGTAAAATAAAGCCCCCTACATGCCAATCACCTATTTACCGATCGGTAACGGCCGAAAATACCGATTTTCGGCCGTTACCGACCGACCTACATCGGGCCCTTGGTAACTACGCATTTCATTGAAAACATGGAATTCGTGCAAGAATCCCCACTCCGCTACGCAATGGAGTTACCTACTGTACCCACAACCCTTTTGTAAATCAACTTCACCTTTACATGCTAATAAGCATATAACCAAATCACAAATTTTTTAAATGAGATACAACCAGCCCTAGCAAAAAGCCTGTACCTAAAATTTAGATATGGTATATTGAAAACAAAAGTAGTACTAGCTAAATGGGATAAGATCCAATGTCAATCAAAAAGTACAAATTGTACATGTTGTGATTTAAATCTAAAATAAGATGATATCCACATATTGTTCTTTTGTACTGCCTATGAACATGCTAGGAAAAAATGAATCAAACCTCTGTGTAAAGCCTTAGGCATTCGCGCATACCAGGAAGCATATAGGATTGTTAAGACCGACACCGGACGCCTTATTGTGTTTTGTCTTAGCAGATTCCTTTTGAATGTTGGGTATGCACGTAAAATCATGGCCTTAGATCTATAGATAATATACATGTGCATATCTGACACAGGCCAGGTTGATTTTAGATGTGTTAGAGATGGAAACTGTAATATATTTGATTTCATCTTCATGCCTTTTTAACGGGGATGTTTCTTAATTTTTATTTGTTTGGAATGTTTAGTTCTGCTTCCAACTGATTGTGTAATTATTAAGTATAATGCAAGCTTTATTGTCTGGAATGTACAGTTCTTGCTTCAAATTGATTCAGCAATTATTATGTATAATGTGTAGTGTTATAATGTATCTTTTATGGCTAAAAATAGCCGAAATAAAGATTAAAATGAAATGGAAATGAAATCACAAAAGTGAACTTTGAAAACCATCAGGCAATGAGAGAGGTGATGCTTTTGGGGTCACCATTTACCATTTACCTAGGGGGAGGGCAAGCAGATGCCCTGAACACAAAGAGCATATCATGCTGAACGATTTGGTTGTGGTCCCATCCTCCTAGGACCAACCCAAGCAAAGTTATGGGCAAAAATACAACGCTAACCAAAGTCCCTGCAAAGCATTATGGGGCGAGATTCTAGAGTTTAGTGAATATTATAGTAGTAGATCTCAGCTGAGCCCGAGACCCTTGAGGAATGTTTTGATATTGGATACTATAATATTCACTGCACTCTAGAATATCGTCCCATAATGCTTTGCAGGGCCCTTGGTTGGGATTGTATTTTTTGCCCATAACTGGTGGTGGTCCCATCCTCCTAGAACCACCCCAAGCACAATCGTTCAGCATGATGTGCTCTTTGTGTTCAAGGTATCTGCTTGGTTCTCTCCCTAGGTTAGTGAGGACATCAACATCATCACCTCTCTCACTGCTTGCTGTATTTTAATTTTCACTTTTGTGAGATGATTATATGCAGTTTAGCATGTAATAATAGAGTTCCTTGTTGTTTTACCACAGGTATGTGAGGTTTCGGTTTTATTAATTGTGGTGAGACGGAATGGAGTTGCGTAGCGGAATCACAGAGTTATTGATCAATTCCGCAGAATTCCGTGTAGTGGTACTCCGCCAACTACGCCCACCCTTACTCTAGAAGCACAAATCTCTCTAGTCAGATTTTGATGCTGATGCTCAGAGTTGTATACTCAGTGGATGCAAAAAGGACAAACCAAGTCTTCGTAGGTTAAAGTTCACCATGGAGTTCTGTTCAATTAAGCTTTCTCAAGATATGGTGGGAGGAGAATTTCTTCCTCATGTTTATGCCACTTTCGTGCGGCCACGCATGAATCTGTAATCAATTTCCTTTTACTTTGCAGTGCTTACAATATTAGCAACAGCTGCTACCACTTTTCACATTAGATGTGAGTGGCACAAACCAAGAGTGATCCTTTTAGGCAAATCCCTATTTTAGTTTTTGATGTTTACCATTTTTTTATTCTGAATCACCATTCTGCATTTTGTAGGCTTTTAACCTACATATCTTATCCATACTGTAAGTTTACAAAGTAGTATCCATTTATTAGTTATAGGAATAGTTTGCATTAAAAATGAATAAACAATAGTCTCAGTATAAAATCATTCATGCTGCTTATATTATAATTGCTACACAAACAAATGATGGACGGATAAATCCATTATTTGTTTGTTTGAATAAATCAAACATTCACCCCCAGTCAAGAGATCTGGGTTAAATCCATCGTTCTTTTGCTCACCAGACCCAGCCATATGCAAATCAGTATTGACCCTGTGCCTCAAGGGAACAGTCCAGACCGAACTGCCAAGTCAGGTCCTCCCTGGACCAGAAACAAGCAGCCTAGGACCGGTTTCTGGGTATTTCCCTTCATCAGCCAGGCTAGCTTGAATCCAGTGGCCCTGTGAGCAAGGGACCCACGTCTGGGTATACCCATCCCACTTAGGGAGAAAAGTGCTACGCAAACTGGGGTGGCGTAGTGGGCAAAAGAACGATGGATTTAACCCAGATCCTTTGGCTGGGGGGAGAATGTTTGCATTGTCAGCATTCCGTCCATCGTTTGTTTGCTGTAATACTTTTCACCCTAAGTGGGATAGGTATGCCGAGACGTGGGTCCCTTGCTCACTGTGCCACTGGATTCAAGCTAGCCTGGCTGAGGAAGGGTGACATACCCTGAAATTGGTCCCAGGGTGCTTGTTTCCGGTCCAGGGAGGACCTGGCCTGGCAGTTCGGTCTGGACTGTTCCCATGAGGCACAGGGTCAAGACTGATTTGCATATGGGTGGGTCCAAACTGGGGTGGCGTAGTGGGCTAAAGAACGATGGATTTAACCCAGATCCTTTGACTAGGGGAGAAGGTTTGCATTGTCAGCATTCTGTCAATCATTTGTTTGCTGTAATGCTTATGTTATAATGGCAGCAGTGATGGGTAATGTTGTTGCAATTTTGAGAACCAATTGATTTTCATATTTTGAATTGAAGCCCTTTCTAAATAAAACTTGATGGTGGATGTCTGTTCATAAACTCGAACTACAGGAAAGAGTTTTTAATGGTAATGAGGGCCACAGCTTGATGCACCCACATGAGCTTTTTGGGCCTTCACTGGGACGCCAAAAGAACTGGATCTTGTTACCCTTAAAGCAAAGAAATTTTGATAATGTTGATAATCTATTACTGTTTCAAGATGTAGCATGTCTTTCTCACTAGGAAGCAAGGGTACTGTTGGGAGAGATCCTGCCAGCAACTAATTAACCCTTTAAGTGCTGCCGTCGGCCAACGGTCGTCACGGGCACTACCTCCCCAGTGCTGCGTGCGACCGCTGGACGTCCAGTTCAGCACTGGATAATGGACAGCGCAGCACTGGGGAGGTTTATTTACGAAGCTCCTAAGGTGTTAAGCTAAATATTTTAGTCCGTTCATAGGATGTCAAAGCAATGAGAATATGTCAATGATGTTCTCACTGATGCTCAAAGTGGATCTTCAGCTACATACTCTAATCCAATTGTGCCATTCCAACATGATACCTGAACCATGTCTACAAAGTAGTATATTAGAGATACCACACTCAACCCTGAAAAATTTGTGGCGCATGTTGCTAAGGATGACAAGGAGCAACACAATACTATGTGCCTGAATTTTTGGACTTTTCCCCTTCTGCATGCTTGTGATGTGCAAGTTAGAGGTGACTATAGTGAAGGATGAGCTTATCAATTTAACCCTTCACCTGGTACAGGTCAAATCTACTCATCCCGCTCCCCTGTCCAAGCGTAACTGGATGTATGACCTCTGTCATTTATGTTTTTCTGTTTGTGCTTTGTCTGGGGACTGTATATGTGATCATGTCTGTATTCTCTCTGTGAGCAGGGATCTATAAATGCAAATGGAAGCCTGTGTGTTGGTTGGAGTGTGTGCATGTGTACCCTCATGTCTCCTGTCTTGTGTGCGCAGGTACTTGTTGGTCTGCTGGTCTAGGTGCATCTGCCTGGACTTCTACAGTAGGTTTGTTGGTATATGTACATGTGTTTCTATTTTGGTGCTACCTGAATCAGTGTATGTGAATTTTGTATTCGTGTGTGCATGTATGCATGATCTAATGGTGAAGTCATGCATGTTGTGTGTCTCAACTATCAGGCACTATACAAAAACCAAGTCTAGAGGATTTGTTAAAGCACCTTCTGGTTATTTCTCCAATGTTTCCAGAAATGCTTCTTGTCATTATAGGATAGTTTCATCCTAATAGTTTGAAATACCAAATAAATGCTTCCTAGATGGAAATTGTGCTTTCATTATTCCAACAAAATAAAAAATCTCACACATGTCTAAAGTGGACCTTTGTATATCCCTGATGGGCGTCAAGAGAAGGCTACAACTCTTATGTGGGATAAAAAGAAATATATACTGTGGGGAAAACAAACAGGAAAATTTCACAGAACCTATCCAAGGCTAAAAGGGTAATGAATGGTGCAAAGAAAGAACCACTTATAATATTGAAGAGAAATACATATTTTTTTGTTCAAAATATTTTATTACATTTTTAGAGAAATATGAGACGACCATACATAGAAGATCACCGAAATAGGTGCATTTAAAATTACATCATTATAATAACTGAGTTAATAAAAAGCGTAAACTCTCTAATATCAAGTAAGAGTTAATATAGTACTTATAACCCAACTGTAATGATGTAATAAAAATAAAAAGGTAAGAAAAAAGGGATTAAATATAATCATCAATACAAATAATTGTTAGTAGAGTTACTAAATATAACCAATATACCTATATATGAAACCTTTAATCACTATTAATAAGACCTAAATAGAGATATAAAGCAATATAATCATCAATTGGTTACCAAAATGAATGATAATTAGGAGTCTTGTAGATGACGCCTGATAAAATTAGCTAGTAGATGATGCCTGGTAAAATTAGCTAGTCTTCTGGTAAAAATTATCCATGCCCACTATGCATAAATTGACAGTAATGAGACATTTTTCTAATTGGTAGTAACTGATTGTAAAGCTGCAGAAATAAAAATAAATGGAGGTTTGCTTCGAATAGTAGACAATTTGGTGGAAAGTGAAGTTGACTTATAAATTAACAGTATATGAAACATTATCTGTGATATTCCAAATTTTAGTAACGATCTTCCAAACCTCTTTCCAAAACATAGCAACAAAATGACATTCATAAAGCCTATGTCGTAACTAAACTGTATTCAGAGAACAATTCCAACAATCAGGCAAACTCAAAGGTTTTGTAGTAAATAACCTTAAAGTAGTCAACAGACAACTGAATAGTATAAAATAATAAGTTTGGTATAGAGAAACAGACCACATTTTCCTCCATATATCTATAGATAATGGCAAATCTAATTTCTTATTCCAAAATTAAGAGAGAAAGTTGATATAATTATTTAATGTTTTTATAAAATAGTGACACAGCATGGGATGATGAAGCAAGTTTTTGAATATACAATTCTAAATCAGAGGTAGCATTTATAGGAAAAATATTTGGAAATTAATCAAGGATTGAATAACCTAAGAGTTCATATTTATAAATATAGGAATGCTGCAACTTATATGTTTGCTGTAATTCATTAAAAGTTAAAAAGGCATTGGGAGGTCGAGGCAAGATGGCCGCGCCTGGATCGTAAAGGTCAGTCGCACTCAATCCCTCTCCTGACTCAGATGCTGATGGAAGTGTAAACCAGTATGCTGTGTTCCCCCAGAAGCCTGGAAAACCGAGCAATAATAGGCAAGAGGGCCTACAGATTGGTAAATGCACGGAGCACCCACTTTGGCATCTCAACTGGCCTCGCAATATTGAGATCGAGCCTGCTTAACCTGCTTCGATACGTTACCGGCTACAAGGCAGCCGTCACGATGTCCCTTTGCTCCCAGAGACAGGAGAAGGCATCATTAGATCTCTCCGGCGCCGTAAAAGGTCCGGCGGAGAAAGTAAGCAAAAAAGACACTGACTCAGGGATCGACTCAGCGTCCCCTCGGCACAACTAGGAAGTCGACAGTCCCAGCAGCGAAGAAGAAGACGGAGCAAAGGGCTAAGGCAGTAGACCCAGCCACGGCAGATGAGACGCGCTGCGCCCCAATGCAGCGGCCACAAAGAACCATGAAGGAGGGCACGACACAAAAGGATACAATCATGCGACAGCCTACCCTTACCGAAGCCTTCAATATCAAACCAGCAGAATTGGCCCCAGATCCGACACCAGTGCAGTCAGCTCACATGGACGTCAGCACAGGCGGCGGAGAAGCCGTCCTCGAGGACGCTAGGTGAGTGGTTGCCAAGCAACAACCGGGCCTGACTCCTGCAGCGGGGACAGAGGCGGATAAACTGCCGGGCAAGGCAGCAAACGGCAGTAGGAGTCAAGAGGTGAGCACAGGGGGCTATCACAGAGGTGAAAGCGATAAGCACTGGCAACTCGGACATGATGTATGCCCTGCTACTTGTGTAGGCGGGCCTGAGCACCCTGCATCCTACTGTAAATGGGGAAGTGAAGTAAGTCTGGCAGCGCAGACCTTAAATCCAGAGGACAAAATACAGGGGAGGCCAGACAGAGGGGGAGGTTCACCCGAGGGAGATTGTTTTTACTCACTAAATGAGGACTCCGAGTCTTTACTCTCCAGCGAAGTAAGCTCAGGGGGTAGCTCAGACACATGCTCCACCACCTCAGGCGATAAAAGCACCCAGAAAAAAAGGAGATCTAAGGCAAGGATGCACGGCTCAGAGTCCCCCTCAAGCACGAACAAAAACTCCTCTGGGATTATTCCACCACATCTCATGTATACCAGGAAGATAACCCCCTGCCAACAGTAACAGGAGAGACCCCCTCCAAAACCCCACCTCAACATGCTTCAATGGACCTGCTGTTTAACACCCTAAAACAAATGCAGGGGGAAGCAAGAACGGAGAGTCGGAGGGCAAGGCAGGCCACTAAAAATATTCAGACCTCACTTAGGAAGGTGAATAAATTATATGAAGAGGTGGAGGACAGAGTTCCACATGTGGAGGAAAGAACTAGAAGATTGGAGGACGACATTACAGGCTGGCAGTCTTTTAAATCAACCCAGGAAAAACTGGCAGAGGACCTACAATGGAAAATGGAAGACTTTGAAAACCGCCAATGGCGAAACAATGTTAGACTGCTTGGCGTTGCAGAAGAGGCGGAGGGCCAGGACGCTAGGGGGTTTGTGATCAATCTTCTAAAAGGGGCCTTTCCAGAAGCGCAGTGGCAATGGGAGAGCGAGGTGCAAAGGGCACATAGGTTTCCCCTTAGCTTGAGGAAAGGAAAGGGAGGTGGTCAAGAAAGTTTGCCCAGGGCTATGCTGGTGTATGTAGGTAATTATCTTTTGAGGCAGGAGATTATTGACAAGGCTAGACCTGACTCCAAACGGTCATTCAATGGCAGCACCTCCTTTGCAAGACCAGATTTCTGCCATGTCACGGTAGAAAGGAGGTGGAAACTTAGGCAGCTAATTGCGCCCTTTCAGGCATTAGGCTCAGAGGCATACCTTTTGTTTCCAGCCAGGCTCAAGATTATCACAAGGGCACATGTGAGGATGTTTTTCTCTGAGATTAAAGCGAAGCAATTTCTGGAGGATTTAAAAGGACAGAAGGGTGGGTAGGTAAAGTTATCAGATGTTCAGCAGAAGCAGGAGGGGCTTTAAACTCGGGAGAGGGGTCAGCACAACAGGAATGAGTAGGTCTGGGAGGTAGAGGGATGCGACAGCTGAGATCCAATAGCAGCCACACATAGGTCATGTGTGACCTATTTGCCTGTAAAAGGGGGATGGGGGTTCTCAGGGGGAGGGGGGTCTGGGTGCACTGGGTAGGGTGGTGGGGCATGGGGGGAAGTTGTTGGTGGACTGGTTTGTACAGCACATGGTAGCATAGCACAGCATCACATAGGCTGGATTTACACTCTCAAGCACTGGGTGAGCAAGAACGGCATAGGACTGGAAGAGGAGATCTCCAGCAAGCATAGATGAGCATAAGAATAGCCTCTATTAATGTCTGTGGTCTAAATGACGGGAAGAAAAGGCAGCGGGTGGCAGCACTTTTGAGAACATTGCGATTAGACATAATTTGTCTCCAGGAGACCCACATTGAGGGAACCAAAGGATACTTGATGGAATAGCTAGGTTTTGAAGTATTGGCACTCACAAAGCAGGGGACCAAAACAAGAGGGGTAGCCATACTGGCCAAAAGGGGGGATATCACGATTAGAAGGAAAAAAGAAGATTAATGGGGCAGGTGGGTAATGCTGGAAGGTAAAACCAGGGGTGAAATCTTCACGTTAGTCTATGGTTCCACTGAGGATGATCTAGTCTTATTTGAATTCCTGGACTCCAAATTCCCTTTGTGGCCAGAACCAGTCATCTGCTGTGAGGATTTTAATATCAACGGGTTGGATGGTTTGGGTACTAATGCGTAGATTAGGAAATACCCCGAAGAAAGAATCCAGCTGGACATTTGAGAGAGCTCTCTTGAAAGATGAGAAATACATCAAACATATGCAGGATTGGATGGTGTCATTCTTGGAAATCAATAGAGGGAGTGCCCACCAGGGGTCACCTGGGATGCATTTAAAGCAGGCATCAGAGGGGAAACACAAAGTTATACGCTACACAGAAATAGGCAGGAGAAGGCCAGGGTAGCTAAAATCACAAAAGATCTAGCAGATTTAGAAGAACAACTGTCCAGGGCTATATAAATAAAGGACTCCCTGGAGGATATTCTCCTAAGGATTGACCTCAACAAAGCAGAGGCAAGTGAAAGTATTTCGAGTAAGGCAGCTACCGATTACCTAACGAAGAAGGAAAAATGCTATGAGTTTAGCGAGCGTATTGGGCATATATCCTGGCAATCTGAACAAGGCAGAAACTGGCAGCAGGGGAATTTAAGGAAATTTCAGAAGGTTAGGGGGGGTGGTAACTAGCCCCGAGGAGATTAGGGAGGTCTTTAGAGGGTTCTATGAGACCCTCTCCGATCAACAAGTCAATTTCTGCAAACTGGGTCACGGAGTACCACGGAAGTACTCCACATTCGGTACTTGCCGAGGAGGAAAAAGAGGCGTTAGATCTCCCAATCACTCTGCAGGAAATGATGGAAGCTATGGACAATCTCCCCTCGGGGAAAGCAGCAGGCCCGGATCAAATTCCCGCTGAATTTTACAAAATATTCAGGGGGTCACTCTGTAGAGATTTTCACACGACACTAACACAAGCACAGCAAGGGAACTCGAAAAAAAGACAAACCTTCCCCTGGAACCAGGTTCCTACAGACCTATTACACCGATGAATGCAGATGCCAAAATCTTTTCTAAAACTCTGGCAACTAGATTAGGGAGGGTAATTGAGAGCCTGGTCAGCACCACGCAACATGGGTTCATTCCCGGAAACGGCACCACACAGCACAAGAGGCAGATGATTACACTACTGGACGCAGCCGAAGTTTCAGGGGACCCTACCGCGGCTGTTTTCTTAGATGCAGAGAAGGCCTTCGACAGGGTCTCCTGGGACTACCTCTGGAAGGCCATGGAATGGTGCGGCATTGGGTTAGGATTCATAAGGGCATTGCATGCTTTATACAAAGAGCCCTCGGCTAGGGTAAAAATTAATAAAGGATTCACAGGTACACTGCAGATCAAGCGGGGAACCAGGCAGGGATGCCCTTAGTCACCTCTGTTGTTCGTGCTGTATCTGGACCCGTTACTTCGTAGGTTGGAATTTAACATCAAAATCCCCCCAGTTAGCATGCATGGCATCGCGTACAAAGCATTTGCTTATGCAGACGATGTGGCCATTATCACCCCAGCCCCAAATAATGCTATTAAAGAAATCGATTCGGAAGCAACGAGGTTTAGGGCAATTTCAGGGTACGCGATTAACGGTATACACCTGTTACAACGCATTTTTTACTCCGCACTACCATTACAACGCGACTTTTACTCCGCATACCATTACAACGCATTGCGCTGGGGGGCGCTGTAGGATAGGGAATAAGTTTAATTTTCTATCCAACACCTTCCCTAGTGTCCACGGGGACTGGTGTTGGAATAGAAAATTATACTTACCACTATCCAGCGCCCCAAGGCGCTATGCGTTGTAACGGTATGCGGAGTAAAAGTCGCGTTGTAATGGTATGCGGAGTAATAGTATGCGTTATAACGTCATACATCCGCGATTAACAAAGGGAAAACACAAATAGTTGAAAACAGTTTTACAGTGTGTGAGGAAGAGAGGGTGGTCCCAGCAGCTACATGTTTAGGGGTGCAGGGTAACATCAGACCTGAACAGGTTAGTAGAGATAAACATGGGGCCATTAATAACCAAAGTCAAAAGGGATCTTGAAAGGATACACAACTTGCATCTAACTCTCGTGGGGCGCATTAATGTTATCAAAATGCTTATCCTGCCGAAATTTTTGTATATATTTAGAGCAATCCCCCTGTTTTTTTAGCATGCCTGGTTCAATAAATTAGAACATATATTGAACAGATTTATATGGGCACAAGGGAAAACAAGGAGGGCATATCGCTACATCACCCTACCAAGAGAAAGAGGCGGCTGGGGGGCTCCAGATTTTAGGCTATATTACTGGGCGGCGGCGCTACAATATATCCAGGGGTTAATAGGGGGTGGAAGAGATGAGTGTGCAACCCGGAAACAGGCCTACCTGCAAAAATGTATATATCACTTTGCTGGGTGGAGATGCAGATAACTGTTTCTTAAACACTATTATTGACTTCAGCTACTATAAACACACTGAGTTTAAGACTTTACAAGCAGCGTACAAAATCTGGATGGCCTTCTCTAAAAAAGCTGGGCTTGGCAGATACAATAGATACACCCGCATGACAACAAATGTCTCTCTACCAGGGGAAATATTTAGAGATCCAGTTATGCTAGATTGGAAGAACAGCGGCATACAGAAAGTAGGTGATCTTTTGGGCCCTGGGGGAATGCTCCAGTTCCAGGAACTACAGTCTAAGTTTGATATAAACAGTAGGAGTTTTTTTAAGTACTTACAGGTGAGAAGTTTCTTTTCTGGCAAATGGGGGGGACCTTAAGGAGTTGGCCAACATCGAATAGTAGACAGCATAGAGGGTAGGGGGAACTGCTCAATTCGACAGCTATATGCAGAACTGAATGTACTAAAAACGGACGGTAAGGCCAAATATGCCGTTAAATGGGTAGAGAAATTAGGCTCTACTCAGGTGGGATTCCAGGGTTCCTTGGATTTGGGACGTACTATACTTTGCTCAGCCACCCTACAGGCACAACATTACAAAACCCTGGACTCCCTGTACTACACCCCCGCTAGAATAGCACAGTGGGGGGACACGACAGGAATAACCTGTCCACGATGCGACTCAACAGACGCAGATATTATTCACATCTTTGCTACGTGCCCACAATTATACACTCTTCTCAGGGCAATCGAGAAATTTATGGATACGTCGCTGGGGGTTAAGACTACCCTGACACCAGAATGAATCATTTTAGGGGTTGCGGGAGAAACAGGAGGCTGGGCTACGGAGTTCCTCTTTATTGCTGCGGTAGTGTTTCGCATTTGTATAGCAAAGGCATGGCTAGATAAGACCCCCCCAAATTTCCAGACATGGCTTGCCAGGTTGCTGGCTACTTACAATCTGGAGAAAGTGATTTATGCTAGGAAAGGTCGCAGGGCCAGAGCACTGGGGTGTAAAATCTGGAGTCCCGTTGCACAATGGAAAGGGGGAATGTCTGGCACGCCTGGATAAGACAATAAGAACGGACATACTGTATAACTAAAACGTGAATTTTTTTTTTCTCAATTTCTTTACTATTATTTTCATATTTCTATTCTTTTTGCCTAATATATAGGGAATTATCGCTATTAGAACTATTAAGGAATGTGTAAATGTGACAAACATTGCACAACATATTAAAAATTATTGGATTGTATTATGCTTGAAAAATTTGCTTTAAAATACAGTGTGCTGTAACACTTGGTATAACAATTATATATACAACATTTTAAAGTAAAAGGGGAAAAAATAATTTAAAAAGGCATTGTAATGATGAATATCTTTTAAATAAAAAGTACCAGCTTTAATCCATGATTGCCAAAATTTTGAGTAGTGAGCTAGGTTTAGCACAGGATTATATCATAAAGACAAATTTATTTAAGTGACATAGGAAATTGGAAAATTGAGTCTAATTCTTGTAATATTATTTTGTAGACTTCGGTAGTATTACCGATATGTTTAGCAAAGCAATAGATTTAGTTGTGGTGATGATGCAGGAAAAGGAAATGGTGATATCAAACTTTGTTCAATACGAAGCCATGAAAGTGAATTGGTAAACTCTGTATGTTGAAACCACAAGATACTTTGTTTTAAAAAAAAATGCTGTATAATGATTAAGGAAATTAACATTGCTTTAAGCCAATTTACATTTTGTATAACTAAAATGAGGAGATTTGTTAATCAAAATAAATTTAGAAATACATGTCTATATTTATATAAAAACTAAGAGGAAGTTGAACAGGTATCATTGAAAAAAAACAGAAAATCTTTAGAGTAATAACCATTTTAATAGCTTCAATTTTCCCCACCAGCATAAATGTAGTGTGGACCCTTTTTTACATTTATCCACGATAGGAGCAAGAATACAATCATAATTTAAGGAAAATGATTGCTTAATGGTATGAGCAAATAATATACCAAGATATTTTAGTTTGTCTTTCTGCCAAATGATTTCTTTGTTTAGGAGAATATCAGGTGTACAATGAACATTTAAGGGAAAAAAAATCATTTAAGTGCTAATTAAATGTAATAATGGAGGAATGGAAGCTTCTGGATTACCAATATATAGATGTACTTCATCAGCATTACCTGATGTTTTAATCAGACCATTATTTTGTAGTGTGTTTCTATAGGGACCTATATCGATACTCCTATTTCTGACCCTTGTCCGGTTAATAAATCACTAATATCCATACAAAGGCACAGAAACCCGCTTTCAGATTAAGTCATAGCGCATGCTATCACATTAAGCAAGCACTATTCCTCCAGCCCCCTAGAAAGCACACCGAGTTCTCAAAACAAACCAAACCACCAGCAGACCTGGGAAATCCCCGCAGCTATTGTTTTGATTTCGTTCGAGAACTCCTGTAAAGAATGTAAGAACGACCAGTTCTTATGACATCCTTACTGACATTTTATGTCCATCCTTATGTCAAACTCGGCACCTTTCAGGTATAATTATACCGACGCTGCCCTAAGCAAAGACACGGTGGTGATGAGCTTGGAGCAGCGCTACTTGCCGGAGAGCCCAGCTGATGCAGGAAGCCCACGGACGCTGCCCCTCCCTTTTGACGCGCTGAGAGAGACGCTGTCTTTTCTCCTGCCGAGAAATCCAGCCTCCGGCGTTTCCGGCTTGCCCTCGCGGGTAACTGGGATACCGAGTCCTGAGAGAGAGATACTAGCCCTCCTGCCTTCTAAATCCCAGGTACTGAACTGACTAACCCCTTAAGGAGAATTCTTGAGTCAGACTCTTGGCAAAGCAAACTTAACTTAAACTGCTACTTATTTACTCCCTCCCACGTATTAGGCTTAGGTCAGGTACACCGGGGTAGGCGTAGTTAGAAGCACCAGTTGAGTACGATTAGTCAATGTATATATGTATGTATAACTTTTATCCATTTTAAAGTATCATATGGCTAAGAAACCATATCAATGCTTTTACAGTATTATTTTATAATCCTGCTTTTACTGTATGCACTTTACTTAACTATAAGTATTGCAATCATAGCGATTCATTTCTCTTGTATGAGAAAAGAGACTGATCAATAAATAACACCTTTTTTATTGAACACGCCCGTCTCTTCCTTTTCTCTACAATCTGGTGAAACTAAGTATGCACGTACTGACTGAGTAAAATAATTGTCTTTTGTTTTCACACGACTCTAGAGATATGCTCTTGATTAGGGAGAGCAAAGTTGTCATGTTCTATGGTTGTCAGAAACTAAATCCCTTCTTGTCTATCCAGGGAGGTTAAACTCCTCCTTGCCTATTCGAGAAAGTTTCTAGTGAACTCTGAGCTAGCTGGCACACAAAACTTTAAGTCTAATATCGTCAGTAGAATACCTAGTTAACCTCTGTCCTACGTCTATACTATTGAAGATATTATTCCAATGCGCAGAGCCTATTGGGATAGTAGGAACTACACTACATGGCGGCCAACGGTTTGGATAGGCGATAAATCTAACGCAAGGCATTAGAGTAACTCAGTCGTGCTTTTTCACACAGACCCTTTCTCCCATAAATACTCCAAAGACGTCTGGAGTGGATCAAAGGTTAAATCCGCCAAACTTAGTAGGAGGAGACTCCTATGTATAGTTTTTGGTTTATTCAACGTTGAAGGATACACTGTTCCAAAATATTGTGCACCTAATCTTTGTTTCCTTGAAAACCTGATCTGCAACAAAAACAAAAAACCTTCCTGTCAGTAAAATGTCAGACAGCGAAGGAGAAAGGGAGGCGGCTAGAATAGCAGCTCAACTCCTAAAGGATGACACAAGTCTCCTACAGCAAGACCCGGGTGCAATCATCATACCGGTCAACATAAGAAAAACTATAACTTTAAAACTTATAGAACACGGACTGACATCGAGAGGTGGTACAGTCATATTCATAATTGAGGTACATGAATATCGGCAGACAGAGGTATTCTATTCATGGATAAACTTTCCAGCAGCAAACGCTGTAACAAAGGAGTTCCACTATTACAAAATAGAGGAACCACCGGATGAGTACACCCCTTTCGAGGAGGTGGAAATACCACTAAAATACCAAGAGCACCTGCTCTGGTTTAATGGCGCCCTAAAACATAATGATCACATCACCAGGCTCGGTCCACTAGGTAGACCAGGAGCAACGTGGCCGGTTCTAGCCGGATACACACCACATCCAGACATTGAAAAAATATCAATACCAGAACTTTTAGCACAGCTAAAGCAACTGATTAAAATACACAGACAATTAGTCCAATATGTAATACGGACTTCAACAGTCCAAACAGCTATTAAAATTCCACAGCTGACCCCTCATCAGGGGAACACAAATAAAATCACACCACAGAACATACAGTCCTGTCTAGGTAAAGTACCCATTAAAAGGGAACAAATTCCATTCTGGTTAGCACAAAAAATCACTCAAATAGAGGCGGTATTTCCGGATACCACCCCTGTTGAGAAACACAGAATTCTGACTATCTGTCTTCCAATGGGGATCGCACCACATGTGGAAGACTGTGACACTTGGGGCACAGTCTTTGCTTCCATTTATACAAAAACACATGGTGTTCCGTCCATAGCGGTAATACCAGAGGTGCTAAAACAGATTCAAAGTCAATACGGTCCAGAACCTGCTTTAACTCTGGGTATGAAATTACTGAAAGACTTCAAGCAGGTCTCGGCAATATTACTAGCCAACATAAAGGGGGAAGCAGCAACCGTGGCGATCCGCCAAAGGTTGAAAGAAACAGATATAGCAGACCAACCATTTGAACTTGCCAGAATCATAGAAAAATCCTATGAAGAACTAGGAAGAGATAGTTTGGGTGGGACACCAGTGAAACCCCAACTAACTGAAAATCCTGAAAAGGTATTTATTAAAAATAATCTAAACACTCCAAAAAAGAGCTGGGATGGAAATAAACAATCCACTCCCAAAGAAAAAAGATTCCAGTCCAGAGGAAGGTCTCCTCGGCGGACAGAAAGATCTCCGAACCAAGGACACAAGTCTCCCCAGAGGGAGCCCTCTGAGAAAAAATACAACCTTAGAAATAGGGATAATTTGAAGAAACCTGATAGATATCAAGATATTGATACACGTCCCTCTCGATCTTTTCAGACTTCCTCGCAGAAATCGGAAAGAAGAGGACGGTCAGAACACAGGGAAGAGCACGTCAAGTCCAAAGACAAAGAACCTGCTCATCAAAGTAAAAAGTTACAATTTCCAAAGAAGAAGGTAGCCAGTATTAAAATAATCAAACATGCCGAGGATACCGAGGACACAACTGAAAAACGGAGAGTGGGCTCAGACAATGCTAGACAGCGCAGAAGAAGTGAGCATAGCTCGCAAGATCCTGATGAATCATCTGGAGACAGTGGACACGAATGAATACATTCAAGTGGAAACTGCAGATACCAGAGTTAGCAAACCTCACAAAATATATGAAATAACATTACGTATAGAGGGAGATAAGACTAGGAAAATAAGGGGTCTATTTTGGGATAATCTCTCCAAAGGTTATGACATCCTTCTAGCTGAAAAAGACTGGCCACCAGAGTTTGTCAGGGAGTGCCCTCATGGCGAAGAAATGATTATGCCTGCCTTCTCAAATCATATTCCAATTCATAAAAAATATACACTTGCAAGAAAGTGGGCAGTAGCCCAGGCTCCTGCACTATATAAAAATCATGTGGGATGGGATGAGGACTCTCCTCCTCACAAAATCCAGTTAAAATCTCAACCAACTGCACAGAGGCAGTACCCAATTAAGCAAGAAGCTAAAAAACAGGTCAGGGAGATCTTAGATCAACTTGAATACCAAGGGGTGATTGAAACTTGCACCTCACAAATGAACAATCCTTTGTTTCCTGTCTCCAAACCAGATGATTCATATCGTCTAGTTTTGGACTACAGACACCTAAACTCATGTTGCACGACCTTTGCAGTACAAAACTCACACAGTGCAGCACTAATGAATAGCATAGTGAGCAAAAAATACAAAACAACATTAGACATCTCTAATGGATTCTTTTATCAAAATATAGCACCAGAAAGCAGATATTTGACCGCGTTCTCAATAAACGGCTCGCAGGAAAATTTCTGTCGTTTACCACAGGAGTTCAAGCACAGCCCAGGATTATTCTCAGCGAGAGTAACAGAGTTACTACAAATATATGATGATGAGGCATTATCTTATGTCGATGACATCTATCTAACAGATGATGACTTGGATACTCACTTGAAAAGAGTGAACACCATAATACTTGGGTTCGCAGCATAGGGTTACAAATGCAACTTCAAGAAGTCAAGAATTGCCCATCTAACTGTCCTGTTTTTAGGATATGAATTATCAAGTGAAGGCAAAAGCCTGGCTGACAATTTCTTAGAGAAATGTGCTGTAATCCAAGCACCAAGAACGCTGAAAAACTTACAATCAATTCTAGGTTTCCTGAATTTCGGAAGAACTTATATTATAAATTACGCAGAGAGGGTTAAACCTCTCTATGACCAAATAAAACCAGATTTTAAAAGAATCAATTGGACTCAAAAACACACACAAATTTTGAGATCTTTACAAACAGACATGTTAGTTAAAACAAAACTACAAACACGCGATAACACACGCAACCTTGTGATTCGAGTCATCCCAGGAAGATGCGGAATCACATACCTAACCTATAATGAGGGAGAAACGATACCAATAGCATACAAATCACATTTGTACACAGAAGCTGAGAAAACGTTCAGCATTAAGGAAAACATTGTTCATGCGGTTCAGACAGCTGTAGCAAGAGAAAGATACCAAGCTGACGGCAGACGGATTACAGTTAGAACAGCAGAATCAGCTTTAGAGGCATTAACAAGCCCATGTAATTTACCTACTGTGGCACTACATCCAAAATGGATACAATGGGAAAATTCTCTTGCTACAGACAAAGTAAAATACTATTTTGATCCGGAAATGAAAAAATTAAAAAATCTAGAATACGAAAGAGAATACCCTCTGCCAATCGACATTCTGCCCATACGACAATACGCCTGTGTAATATATACAGACGCACATGCTCAACCCTCAGTGTGGGGAGAGCAAGCATATAACGCCACATGCGAGATTGTGAAAAACGTGTGGCGCGGAGGTAAATTGAGACCTCTATTTACGAAAACACACTCAGTGGAAAATAATTCAGAACAACAAACTGAAATTATAGCATTAAAAATGGCGCTAGATAATGCCGATCGCGAATTCCCGACACTAATAGTGTGCGATTCGTATTACTGCGTCAAATCATACAATAACGATTTACAGAAATGGGTTCAAAATGGTTACAAATATGACACAGGTGCCACAATAAAGCAAAAATCGCTTTGGGAACAAGTAGTTCTTTTACAGAAAGAACTACCAAAGACTCACGTGATACATACACTGAGTCATCAGCGTGATGGCGTTCGCGCTGCAGGGAATTCATTGGCTGAGACAGCCACAACGGAAGCAACTAAATCGGCTTCCGCAGCTACAAAAAAGCGTTCAGGAAAATACATTGACGGGGAAACAATGCTGGCGGTGAAAACGTCATCAAAAGGCGACTGCTCAGCGCTACCCATCAACTATCCACTCAATTATACATACATAATCGATTCAAACTCCGTTCCTTTTGCTCAAATCCCTGGAGTGGGGGATAGAGTAATTCCAAACACGAACAGGAGAGTCTTGTTAATAGCAGACGCACATATGGGTGAGGGTCTTAGACACCTTAAGCTTAAGGAATCTCTGGAAGAATTACAATCAATATACTGGTGGCCAGGAATGAGCCTGGAACATCACATATTTGCAAAAAACTGCCCAGACTGCAACAGAGATCGCAGTGGCGAACGAGACGGTATTTTACCATGGCGTTTCGCTCCAGATTGGATTAAACAATAAAACCCATTATGAATAATGCGTCATATTAACATATAGAGACTATTTTCACTTATAATGTAGACCCCAGCTCTCGGCTGACGTCTGACCTGTTATATAAAGATTTGCGAGTCTAAAATCGCATATACGCATGGAGCATGTTACATTCTAACCAATGTCCTGCCTTTAGCTCTCGAGCTAGTGGGGGGGGGGGCATAGCCAGCATGGGCATTGCATTGCGGGACTCTTATCACTTCCTTCCTGAGGGAAACGGGATGGTGTAAAGAAAAAACCAAGGCATAGAGCCATCTATAATGGCAAAGGTATTAGGTTCGGGAGCTGGGTGGGTCAAACATTTAATAAGTGTCCAACGTAGTCTTAATAATCTGCCAAGAAATTCTCTGAGAGGTCTCAGTCCGTACGAATTATTGTTTGGGACTAGAATGTTAATCCAGGACCTCGATAGTCAAACTTCAGTGGTAAAAGAAAAATGCTTTGATATCAAAGATCGTTTGGCTATTGTACAGGACTTAAATGAAAAAAGAAAAGACCTGAGCAACATAACATTGAAACAACAGCCAACAACCACTGAAGAGAAACCACCTGTCCCAGCAAGGCCTGTCTGGATTCCAAAAATCGGGGATCTGGTCAGAGAGAAGATCGCGGTAAAGAAGGAATTCGGGCCTTCTTACAGAAAAGCAGTACCTGTCTTGTCTGTCAACGGGACAAGATCAGTAGTATTACCGCCCCTTGCTGGTAAAAAGGAGAACCGAGTTGTATCCATCGACCTGGTTAAACCACAATCATGTGGACGATAACAAGTAGTAGGCCAAGTGGACTCCCAAGAAGTAGCAGAACACCAAAGTTTGCTACAAATACAGAGGTTCAAACTGAGAGACTAATCACCTTTGATAAACCTACAGTGAATCAACAAGGACTATGCAACAAAGCCATGGAACTAAAACCTCTTGAAACCCAAATCAAATTTTTACATCAAGAAACACCAATCTACAATGATGTAACCACTGAATATGCTAATGAAACAAAGCAAATTAAAAAAGCAAAAATGAATCCAGAATCAATTGAAACAATTGAAAGAACAGCATCAGGCTACTTCATCAACTTCGATTTTTCTGAGGATCCAAGCGAACCTGGGGAACAGCCAACAACAAAAACGTTTAAAGACAAAGCAAAGGAACTTTTTCATCAACTAAAAGAAACCTATCTGATATCTCCATGGATTGAAATTTGGGTGGCACTAGGTGTATTCGTCCTCATACTTTGGCTCATCATGGTACTATGCTTGGGACATTTTATTGAGGGAAAATATGTTACAATGGACACAGCAAGTCAGAAAATCAACTTGGTCCTAAAACCACACAAGTCTTCACACATCGAGAAAAGAGAACTTTCTTCAGTAAACTTCACAGCCAATCCTATACCCGGTGGGGTAGCATGAGACAAAACTGATTACGAAATCTATGGTCCGGTCGAGCTCCTGAAGTATCCTCATCAATTCAAGATTTCATTGAGTGACTTTGTAAAACCAAGCACATTCGCTGATGATTGGGACTTTGAAAGTATTAATGATATGATGTCAGATCTAGTGATGTCAGCTAAATTTACAGAACATGATTATTTGCAAGGTTCATCTAATTATGACCAGATGTATTGTTACAACCACTATGGTCACCATTATCTGCATAAATCTGCTCAACCTAGAAATGTTTTTAATTATAACCAATGGGAACATTGTGCAACTCCACCAAAAGGCAGTTCAAAAACATTTTATGAAAAATGTTCATACTTCTCAGGGTTTAACACAAGTAATGCAGAAACATTTTATTTTCGAATGTTAAATAAGACAGGAATAAAAACCATGCTTACAAATACAAAATTAATCTATTCGGAGACATTTTTTGAAAAAATGAAAACATTCGGTTTTGATTTCTGGAACAATAATATTGAAACAAAAACGATCTGGGGTACAAAAGATTGGCAAGTGCAAGGTATAGAATCATTATTTAGATCCTGCATGATCCCAGAACAAATTATATTCTTGAATGATACAATTCAACAGACAACCTGTCTTGGCCTGGCCAAAATTAAAGACTTAAACAAACCGTCTATTCCAAAACCAACACCTGACAGTAATAGCACTACAGATGTTGAGATAGACGTATCCCATATTTTAAACCAAAACAGAACGAATCCTGATTGGAAAAAATGATTGATCTGGCCCACAGACACAAATAACTGTCAAGATAGATTCCTGAACAAAATACAGGGGTTCACATTGACCAGGCCAGACCCTAGATACTCCCAGAGACAACATCCAGGAATTGTAACTACTTACAGTGTAGGGAAACTCTGCCTCGAATGGCTACAAACATCCACACTGGTTGAAATTAAGCAACACTTGACTTTACTTAAAGAAGGTGCTGACTTGCGTGATTTCATTATGGGACCACGCAAACAGCGTCAAAAACGTTTCATAGCGGCCCCTATATATGCAGCTTACAACGGAGCTTGGAAAGAAACTCAAATTGAGACAGCAGAGAAAATACGGGAAATTGACCGTGTTAATTTGGAAAAAATCACTTTCTGTTGTAGAAAATGGGTTAATGACTCTGTCTTCCAGAATATATTCACTGGACAGTATTGTATCATCTGCAACCGATATAATAGAGCAAGACTTACTGATGTTGCAACACGGTCAGTCCCAATTACGTTCTATTGTACAGCTTGGCTGGACGTTACAAAATCTGCGTTCGGGCTACGTGCCTTGGCGTTTAATCAACACAACGTCATTATTCAGTATCTTTAACCTTACTGATACACAAATCAGCTTGGCACAAAAGGGTGCTGATTATACAATTCTGAGCATTGAAAAACTTGAGAGATTACCATTGACAATGTCAGAACGACCTGTCATTGAATGGATAATACACGGAATCATAACTATTCCAATAACGACTTTCCAGTTTCGATACTGCCAAAAATATATACAGGCAGGCCAGTATGAAAGGTTGGGTAAAGGATACATTAAGTCAACATGGAACTTACCTTATACACACACATGTTACAGTAATAAAGGACAGAGTGTATTTCTTAGTGGTAATAATTGTGAAAAATCACTAAGTGGTATACTTCTGTGTCAGGGTATAAGTTTACATGGGGCCTGTGAGGGGACTTCAAATAACCTTTCATGTCACCAGCTCGGCACACCTGCAACGCAAATAGAACCATTCTTTAGAAGACTTTCTAACGGGAGTTACATTCTAATTGTGGATCACAGATGTTGTGGCTTGCTGCCAGGAAAACCTTATCTAGTAAGCGTGAGCTCCATGGTCACTTGTTGTGAGAGAGTATTGTTTCCGAATGACACTCCAGACAGGGAGGGAAAAATCTGGCCCAGTTTGAAAATCTCTTCTATTCGAATTGATACTTTAAGCAGAATGAAGACTGTGCTCCTACAGACGCCAACTCATTTGACGTCATCAAAAGAAACGTATGATCTCCAAGTTGCAAGGACAACGGGTGAGATACATGCATTGTTATCAACAAATTGCCCCCTACACTTCGCAGAAATGCTAAACGAAATCTTAAACATTTCTGATACAAGTGGTATCGCGAGTGTATTTAAGACCGTTTTTTCAGGACTGTTGACACCATTCAAAGCAGTCCTGGGTATTTTTCCTAATTTCGTCCATTCCATCTTTGGCGGACTTCCACTCCTGTTGGGACTAGTAGCAGGCATTTTATTTTTGCTACTCTTGCTTCGTTATGGCAAGCCATGTCACAGACAAGACTCCAGCAACAATGGAAGAAACGATCCTAGCTATACGCTACCGGGACCGCATAACTAAAGTCCTTGGATTAGCCCGGCTACGAGATCTGAATATGACCTGGTTTCTTTCGTTCAGACCCATATGGCAGAATTGTGTTATGCCTGTATTGAGGTGCATGCTATGCGGCGAAGAATGCGTGTTGGACACCTGTCTTACACTACAATCAGAAGTACCATTGGATGCAGATACTTTGTTGGGTCCAGTAAAGGCTCATGCATTGTGCTGTCCCCAGCGGCTACCTATCCTGATGATGGCATTCGTGGAGACTTCACCACTACGATTGAAGGGTAGTGAAGTACAAGATGAAAGCAGCATCAACCAGGTACGACCATCTGTAAGCAGTTCTGATCAAACCATCACTGAAAGCGAACATGTTCATGACTGCATGATAGCGACATTTTCCAACTTGGTCGAACTTTCACCAGAAGCGGTAGACTGTTTTTTCGAGAGTCTGTCTGAAATGATGTTTTCACCAGAACAGAGAGAGTGACTTTAAACGAAATTGCACACAGCGTTCCCTGAACTCTGAATTTGGCCTTCAGCTTTGTGAAAACAAAGCGACTGTGAACTATTTTTTCTCTTCTCCCCTGACAAACTGGAACTTTTTAAAATCCAAAAATATTTCCCTTTTTTGCACTTATCTTCTGCTTAAAGTAAAACTATTCTTAGAGAACAGAAGCTTCTATTTTTAGGAACTCTAGAAACATTATATTACCTCAACCTCTAGCTTATTTACAAGTGATTGTATTTATATGTGATGAAGTGGTCCCGCACCTTTTCTTCTGTATTAAGAGCCATTTCATGTGTAATTTTCGCAAATCATTCATGCTGATATAAAATGTGCATCTCCTTTTTGAATGATTATACTGCTTAAATGCATACAGTACCTATACTCATTTCGTGTATTTCGCATAAACCATTTTTCAAATACAAAGAAAAAAAAAATGTATTTTGGGGTGGTTCGGTATACACATGCACTGTTAGTTATGTTTACTACTGCTTAGGTTAGTAAATATGTACAGAAATGCGTGGAGTGGGTGTAGTGTGTTTCTATAGGGACCTATATCGATACTCCTATTTCTGACCCTTGTCCGGTTAATAAATCACTAATATCCATACAAAGGCACAGAAACCCGCTTTCAGATTAAGTCATAGCGCATGCTATCACATTAAGCAAGCACTATTCCTCCAGCCCCCTAGAAAGCACACCGAGTTCTCAAAACAAACCAAACCACCAGCAGACCTGGGAAATCCCCGCAGCTATTGTTTTGATTTCGTTCGAGAACTCCTGTAAAGAATGTAAGAACGACCAGTTCTTATGACATCCTTACTGACGTTTTATGTCCATCCTTACGTCAAACTCGGCACCTTTCAGGTATAAATATACCGACGCTGCCCTAAGCAAAGACACGGTGGTGATGAGCTTGGAGCAGCGCTACTTGCCGGAGAGCCCAGCTGATGCAGGAAGCCCACGGACGCTGCCCCTCCCTTTTGACGCGCTGAGAGAGACGCTGTCTTTTCTCCTGCCGAGAAATCCAGCCTCCGGCGTTTCCGGCTTGCCCTCGCGGGTAACTGGGATACCGAGTCCTGATAGAGAGATACCAGCCCTCCTGCCTTCTAAATCCCAGGTACTGAACTGACTAACCCCTTAAGGAGAATTCTTGAGTCAGACTCTTGGCAAAGCAAACTTAACTTAAACTGCTACTTATTTACTCCCTTCCACGTATTAGGCTTAGGTCAGGTACACCGGGGTAGGCGTAGTTAGAAGCACCAGTTGAGTACGATTAGTCAATGTATATATGTATGTATAACTTTTATCCATTTTAAAGTATCATATGGCTAAGAAACCATATCAATGCTTTTACAGTATTATTTTATAATCCTGCTTTTACTGTATGCACTTTACTTAACTATAAGTATTGCAATCATAGCGATTCATTTCTCTTGTATGAGAAAAGAGACTGATCAATAAATAACACCTTTTTTATTGAACACGCCCGTCTCTTCCTTTTCTCTACAATCTGGTGAAACTAAGTATGCACGTACTGACTGAGTAAAATAATTGTCTTTTGTTTTCACACGACTCTAGAGATAAACTCTTGATTAGGGAGAGCAAAGTTGTCATGTTCTATGGTTGTCAGGAACTAAATCCCTTCTTGTCTATCCAGGGAGGTTAAACTCCTCCTTGCCTATTCGAGAAAGTTTCTAGTGAACTCTGAGCTAGCTGGCACACAAAACTTTAAGTCTAATATCGTCAGTAGAAAACCTAGTTAACCTCTGTCCTACGTCTATACTATTGAAGATATTATTCCAATGCGCAGAGCCTATTGGGATAATAGGAACGACACTACAATTTATAGTGAGGCCCTCACTTTCCATACTATTCCTAATGGCAATTAGTAAAGGTCCAATAGCAAGAAGTAAAAGCAAAGGTGATAACGGGCAACCTTGTCTAGTACCACTAACAAGGAAAAAATTATTAGAGATTTGACTATTAATGAAAATTTTGGCAGACAGACCAGAATATAGAGCTGAAATCTCACGAATAAACCAACATTAAATGTATATAAGGCACAGAAAAGATACTGCCAATGAACTTTATCAAAAGCTTTTTTCCGCATCCAATGCCAGGAGAGGTAGATGTAGCGACGATCCAGCTTCAATTGCATTAAATAATAATCTTACTTTAATCTTACTTTACTCACCAAATGTTTATTTTTCATAAAACTAGATTGATCAATATGCACGACGGAAGTAAGTACAGAGGCCAACCTAGTTGCAAGGATCTTTGCATAAAGCTTATAATCTTGATGAATTAAAGAAATGGGGCAATCATTTGGAACAGTAGCGGGTTCTTTATTAAGTTTTGGGAGGACTATAATCAAATCTTCAGTAAAGGACCCGGAAGTTGATCCTGTACAACAAAAGTAAGTAAAAAGTCTTAGTAAATGAGGTGAAGAGGACATTCTTTATATAATTCAGTGGAAATACCATCCAGACTTGGAGATTTAAGTAACTTAAAAGATTTAGGGCCATATGTATCATCCAAAATTGCAATTGCAAAACGCTGAAATTCGCAGAATTTCGGCGTTTGTGATCGCAATTTAGCTAAGTGGGATGTATTAAGGTAAAACTGCATCGCAAAATAAGGAATCGCAAAATTTGCTATTCCTTATTTTGCAATTGCATTTAAGGAATAGCAAATTTTGCGATTCCTTAAATGCAATGGAAGAGGCACAGATAAAGTGCAATTTGAGCTTAAGGAATCGCAAATTACCACCAACATCAGGTTGGTGGTAATTTGCGATTTATCAGAAAAATGCACACTTGCACATTTGAGGGATGCAAAAGGGTGTCCTATTGACACCCTGGCACCCTTGAAATTGCATTCTCAATGAGCGATTCTCTAATTGAGAATCGCAAATTGAGAACGTCTTCCCATTCAATCATATAGGCCTCTAGGCCCATAGGAATGAATGGGGAGGTATTCCTTAATTGCGAATCGCAATTTGCAATTCACAATTAAGGAATATGTAGGATTCGCGAAATTATTTGCAAATCCTACATACATAGCGTTTTGCGATTCTCAAATAGCGATTCCCAAAAAATCACTATTAGAGACTCCGCAAAACCAAACGTTCATACATATGGCCCTTAATAGTTAAATGAACTTACCTAAAGTGATTGATGAATCGAACCTATTTCTAACCGACGGAGAAATTTTAGGTAAACCACACCTCTCTAAAAACGTATCGATATGCAACTCATCTTAGGGGGTGGCCTATGATATAAAGTTGAATAGTAATTATTTAATTTATTACCTATTTCTTTATGGGATAAAGCGATTTGACCATTATAGTTATGGATAGCATTAATGTGTTTTTTATCCTTTTTCATACGAAGATAATTGGCTAAAATCTTCCAAATCTATCAGCACTAAAACAAAATTTTGCTTTATTATTAGAAATTTGCATGCACGCCCTACTGCCTAATATAGAGTTTAATTCATACCAAAGTTTTTGTAATTGCACCTTATAATTTTGTGTGGTTCGATGTGATAACGAGGCATTCAAACTTAGCTATTTGCTTATCTTATTATTTAGTTCTAGAGTTCATTGATTTATTATTATGCCCTAATAGATATTGTTGCCCCACAGACGTATACCTTGAATAAATAAATTGATTAACAATTGACTTAGAACCCTCAGGATTAAAAAAAAAAAGAATCATGATGCATTGCAGATAAAAATGTTGGGGTTTTTCCATTAAGGACAGCATTTGCATTCATGCACAATCGATTTAAGAGGAGTTAGGATATAAAATGAATGAAATTAGCACTTGATCAGAAATATCAATATTCTGGATAGTAGGAACAAAAATGTAATGTATTAATCGAGGGGATATTAATAAATATTCAATTTGAGATGTGAGGATTAAAAATAAATAAATAGTGTGTCCATTGGGTGATGCAAACGCCAAACATCTATCAATTTGGTAGTTCTAAAAAAGGATTTAAGAGTGAAGTAAGCCTTTGGACGGTGATATTGGGTTAGGGAAGTTCAATTTAATAATGGATCACATATAATGTTAAAGTCGCCTCCAATAATAAGTGGAACATTACTGTATTTTAGCACTTCTGATGTAAAAAGGGACCAAAAATTGAGGTAATCATTTGCGGGACCATATACATGAAGACAGTATTATACCTTTTTCTTTTTAACTATGATAAACCAACCATCAGAATCAGAGCATTTGTTTAATTCGAAGATATATATTTTTGCAAAAAGAATAGCAACTCCATTTTTCCTAGTGAGCACTGGAAAAGAGATATTACCAACCTATTTTTTACATGTAAGATAAAACAGCATCATCTAAATGGGTCTTCTGAAGTAAACATATGTCGGCCTTATGTCTAGCTAAATAATCTAAAACCTTAGTACGTTAAACGGGATGTCGTAAATCTTTTAACATTAAAATAAACAATTTGAATACCTTTAATGTTAGACATTATCATAAAAGAGTGAAGAAAGAAGAAACGAAAAAGCCAGGTAGACTGAAAGAATAAAAAGTAGCTCTATCACTCCGAGAGAGAGGAAGAAAAAGAAAAGACACAGAAAAAGACAGAAAAGACAACATAGAAACATAAATTATACTCTTGAAATCATACACACTTGAGAACGACCTGACTCTAATTGCCCTGATTAGTAACTTGACCAGAGAGGCTAGTTATAAAGAAATGTAAAGCATATTGTTCAAGTATCAGTCTTTTGTTTCCATGGAGAGCTGTGAATGTTGATCTAAGAGACTAAGGGCCGTATGTATGAAAGTTTGTTTTTGCGATTCTCAAATAGCAATTTTTTTGGAATTGTTATTTGAGATTCTCAAAACTCTATGTGTGTAGGATTTGCAAATAATTTTGCGAATTCTACATATTCCTTAATTGTGAATTGCAAATTGCGATTCGCAATTAAGGAATACCTCCCCATTCATTCCTATGGGCCTGGAGGCCCATAGGAATGAATGGGGAGGTATTCCTTAATTGCGACATTCTCAATTTGAAATTCTCAATTAGAGAATCGCACATTGAGAATGCAATTTCAAGGGGGCCAGGGTGTCAAAAGGATACCCTGCTGCATCCCTGAAATGTGCATGTGCATATGTGACACGCATAATGCCCTGAGGGCATGTATGTGCGTCACATGGCACTTTGGAAAATACAAAAAAGTGCATTTTTCAGAGAAATCGCAAATTACCACCAACTTGAAGTTGGTGGTAATTTGCAATCCCTTAAGCCCAAATTGCACTTTTTTGTGCCTCTTACATTGCATTTGAGGAATCGCAAAATTTGGGATTCCTTAAATGCAATCGCAAAATAAGGAATAGCAAATTTTGCGATTCCTTATTTTGCGAGGCAGTTTTACCTTAATACATCCCACTTAGCTAAATTGCAATCTCAAACGCTGAAATTCTGCGAATTTCAGCATTTGCGATCGCAATTTTGAATGATACATATGGCCCAAAGATCATCAGGACACTGAAAAGACTTCAAGAAACCATCTTTCCAAATTTGCATATTTGATTATGCAAACAGGCCATATTTAAAACCATAGCTTCTCAGTCTGGCCAAAGATCGGTGAACTCTTTGCAAATTTTAACAGTCTCCTAAGCAAAGTCTTGTTGAATTAATTTTTTTTAACTGTTAACCATTAAAGACGGAATTTCTGTTCCTGCCTTTCGTATGAGCACTAGATGATCATGCAGAACTTTAAATATCATTTGGCGAGGTTTGTTCTGGCTTGGACTGTGATGGGTAGGAGTTCTATGCGCCATGTCGCTAATTTTTCTGGAAATTTTAGAAGTAAAAGACTTGGTAATACATTTTTCAAATATGACCTGCAGTCATTACCTTCCAAATCTTCTGGTAAATTAAATATTCGTAAGTTGCACTGGCGATTAAGATTTTTTAAGTCAATGGCACTTCCTATTCACTGTCGTGGATAGATTTGAGTTAGGTCCCGGATTCCAATCGTGGATTAAACTGCTGTATAGCCATCCCTCTGCAAGAGTGCTTGTGAACAGCTCCGTCTCCCGACCCTTCACCCTGCACAGGGGGACGAGGCAGGGATGCCCACTCTCTCCCTTACTATTCGCTCTGGTGCCTCTTTAGGCATTGGTCCGATCGGATCCAGTGACCTCGGGAATCGAGGGGGATGGGTTGTGGGAAAAAAAGTTATCCCTATACGCCGACTATGTTCTCCTCAATGCGACCAGACCCCGCTTCACAATCAGCAGACTTCTACAAATTTTTCACCTATTCAGATGATATTCGGGTTATCAAATTAATTGGGACAAATCCCTTCTATTTATGCTCTCGGGCGGTCCAGCACCCGCTCCCCCTGCAGGGATCCAACTTCAGGTGCAGGACCACTTTAAATACCTGGGCATTGAGGTAACCAGAACGGAGGCAGAATTCATGGCTTGGAATCTATCACCCCAACTAGACTGCCTGAAAAGGGACGTGGCACACTGGAGGATGTTGCCCATCTCTCTGATGGGGCGAGCTGTCCTGTTTAAAATGCTATCCCTGCCCCCACTGCTCTACATACTCCAAAACACCCCACATAAGATACCAGACATTTTTTTAAGAGGTTGACAATGAACTACGGAAGTTACTGTGGGACGGGACGGGTGCAAGAATAGCGCTAGTCAAATTACAACATGGCGTTTACGATGGAAGCCTGGCTGTACCCGTCCTCCGGAAATATTGTTTGGGCATCACAATTGCTCGTAATCAATGATTGGGTCTTTGGAGATGGTGATGACCCGGCATACCGGGTTGATGATCTAGTGATGGGCACTTTTGGCTGTCCGGCCACCCTATATCTTAAACGCGCTGGGAGTTCCATGCCACCCCACACAAAAGCAGTGTTGGAGGCGTGGAAAGGGCTTAATAGATTCCTTCAGTGGGACAGCCGGCTGACAGAAAGCACCCCACTGTGGGACAGAGATTTATTAAAGGAAGTTGGGAAATTGCAGGGCTTTGGTAAGTGAAAACTGTTAGACATAGCCCACCTAGGAGGTGTGTGGCGTGACTCGGCGATCATATCATTCGAAAGCTTACAGTCGGAGTTCCAACTTGCGGAAACAGAGCGATATAAGTACATAGGACATGCACGTTGCACACATATCCGTGAGGGGGAAAGTATCCCGGAGTACAGCCCATTGGAGGATTGTCTTCTATCGGAGACCATCCCCAAAAGGAACTATCCTTAACATATAAAAAGATTGTTCATAATTCACCCGACCGCTTAGGGACACTGAGATAGGCCTGGGAGTCTGACATCGGGTTACTAGAGGATGATTGGGTGGAAGCCGTGCAGAGCCTAAGGGAAGTGGGAATTTGGGCCCGATTTAGGCTAATACACTTGCGGATCCTCCACAGGTCCTACTCCACTAGCACACTTATGCATAAACTAGGATGCATACCCACAGATACATGTATTCAGGTCTGCGGCAGTTCAGGTACCTTCTTTCATATCCTATGGGAATGCCCTCTTGTGTATCGTTACTGGATGAAGGTAATACGGGTTATGTCAGATGTCCTGGGACACGAAATCTCCACAGATGGCACATACTGTGTGTAACAGGGGAGCAAGTATGGCCGCAATACCAAAAACTCTGGCTAATGGTGGTAGTGATGGTGGCCAAGAGGAATATTGCCTGGGCATGGGGGGCAGGTCTGCCACCGAGCATGGATCAGTGGAAAGCTGACTTGGATTGGTGCTGTATAGTGCAAAAAGTCATATATGAGAGCAGGGGCTTCCCCAAGAAGTGGGAGAAGGTGTGGCATCATTGGGCCGCTCATAGGGATTTGTAATATAACAGTCAGGGAGTGGTGGGTGGGGTCGGTACGACCACCAGGTGGCGCAGGAACTTTAGTAACAGCCTGCACTGTACTGTCAGTTCAGGGATCCAGCAAATAGATTGCTCATAAAGAAGTACTATATTATACAATGTTTTTGCCATCCACGCTCTTGATTACTGTACTGCACACTGCACTTTGTTTCATATGTTCAATAAAAGGATTTGTTAATAAAAATAAAAATATTTTCTAAGTCATGTAATAATTTACTTGACACTATTTTTGCTGCAATGGACAGGAGACTGATAATGTTGGCTTTATTATTTGGAGTTTTTATTGCATTGTCAGAAACCTTCTTAGAAAGACTAGCCATGTGTTTGTGTATATTTTTGATTTCTGACACAAAAGAATCTATGTTAGAGCAAACAGCTTTTATGTCGTCAAGTAATGTGGATAAAGAAGGTTCATTAGCTTCTACTAATTTTTACTTACTGGTGGTGAAGTATTTTGTTTACGTTTGCTATGCATAACATGAATATATTTCCTTCCCTTTTAAGAAATACATTTTAGTAATTATAGGCGCAATAATAAGTGAAAAATTAGGCAAGCGGGAATAAAAGACTTTACAGTATGAATCTGTGCAGCAGTTGAAACCAGCTGTAGGAATGGCCTATGCCTTAGCCGCGCCATTTCCTCAGAGTGACTCCGCTCCCCTGACAGGAAAATCTGCAGTACCTGAATCCAGTCACTGGTGAAGAGCTCAATGGGGGAATCTCACCAAAACAAGCATTAGCAGCTACACTTCTGGGAAGTGTCAATGAAGGGCAATCGTAGCAGTGATTCAGCAGGAGGCAGCCATCTTGGCTCGTCGACTCAGAGTGAAATATTTTTAACGTCCCTTAACGCAGTCCTATTTCTGGTGTCTCCTACAAAACATTCCATTCTGCTTTAAGCAAAACAAGAATTTAGAAAGCTAAAAGGTATGGCTGTGTACCGTGAATGCATATATGGATACACAACATCCACACATACCTTAATACACATACATACACATGTGCAGACAAAGGAACACACATACGAATATCCATGCACGCAAAGAGCACAACGCCTACAGATATCAATGCATAGAGTACCGACAGACAGGCAGCTACTGATATACAAAGTTTTATAGGCACCCAGAAAACGAGATTTACTGGCATTCATGCACACAGACTACCAGAGTTACAGCACCGAATGCACGTGGACCTGCATATCCCCAGGCACAAGATCACCAGACAAAGTTATCCAAGTGTACAGGCTTTAATGTGCCCAGGTACCCAAACACAAACACGCAAACTTCTACCCCCTCTCCCCCCCTCTCCCTCCATCCCTCCCATTAGGACTGAAGGACAGAATAACAGCTGGATGCTGGTTTCATCAAGTCTACTAAAACTTTTTCAAACTGCAACAAATACAATGGCAAAGTGTAGAATCTGCAGCTCATATGCCTCGAACACAATGTTTCAGGAGAAGAAAAAGATGGAGTATCAATGACCATTCAATCCTACCGTCCTCTTCGGTGATGGAACACGTCAGGCAAATCCATCCAGTTTTCAAAGAGTAAAGCAAAATAAACAATGGAACTGTGGAACTGTGAGCATAAAAGTAACAGTGAAGTTACGTGGGTGGTGTTAGCTCAGAGATGTGATGTAAGTTTCCGGGTTCCACTTGGTTCTTACTTACTTGAAACGCTCTGCGTCCTGTGATAGGTGGCAAATCGGTGCAGGCCCTCTTTATTACATAGCAATCTGTAATGGATCTAAGAACTACATGGAAAATAGTAAGCAATGGGTAACTTATCTGAAAATCCTGAAGATTTTAATGGGTTGGGTGGCAATCCTTCTAAAATAGTACAAAATGATGAGCAGCAAATAGAAGAAAGTGAAAGTCTAGCTGCAGACTACATTGGAAAAATTAAAATGATTTCTTTTAAAAAAGCACATTTTAATTTTTAGAATTTTACAAGAGTACAACAAGTGAACATAAACACTCCTTTATGAGACTACTTTAAAGAAAAAAATAAGGAAAATGAGAACATTGTTGCAAGAAAGACTGACGTCTATAGAGTCTGAAAGTGCACTGCTACATCAGGGATGCACAGATCAACAATAGTCATGACTTCTTTAGAAGCAAGACGTAAAATACTAGCTGGAACACCATTAAATCTTCATTCTTTCTACTGGCAAGGAGAGAAGGTTGCTTATGACTTCAATGGATATTCCAGTGAAGGAGAACTAGGATTGCAAGTAAGTAACTGTTCCTTCTCCCTAAATGTATGTAAGCACTAAATTAAGTAGCAAGCCCATTCATTCAAAGGGCAGCAGGAGAAGAAAATACTGTACTACACAAAGAGGACCCTCAAAGAAAACTGGCCTCCTGGAGAGTTCCCCCTCGAGTTGGAGTCTTGACAGTAATGTCTTGTGAAGGTGTTGACAGACCATCAGGCGGCTGCTGTGTAGATCTCAGTAATACAATGTACCTCAGCAAAGCAGGTATTGCATCCTTACCTTCAGTAGGGCTTTTGATTTACTTTGATTTCCTACTATCACCACAAAATAAAGTCTAGCCTTCCTCTGATGTTCTTTCTCATCCTTTGTTCAATGACTTCTTGCTGTACCTATCTTCATAGGTTCTTCTTGTGAAGAGGGATCTTTATAGCTTTCACTTCTAAAGTCGGATGTATTCTAGAGACCCCACAAGACCAAATTTAAGATGTTTTTTCTTTCTTTAAATCTTTCAAATAAACTGTATTTGATAACGGTACAATATCAATAAATACAGAAATGTGGATAGACAAAGTGTACGGATTAACTTATCCTTTACTTCCTCCCTCAGTCCTCAATGTAAAAATATAATTTGTCCTCTCAACCCTAGAAGTCTCTGCTGCCACTTGACAAAAACAGGAGGCATACATCAATACGTCCATTAGACATTGCTGGACACATAGCCCTTCCTCAGCAGAATACTCCAAATCAAGACATTGAAAGATCTTCAATAAAGCCAATAATAAGGAATTATAACTATCGAAGCAAAGGTCCAAAATTGTAACCAGAGGAATAGCCCAGACCAAAGCGGGTGCAGTAAGACAACGGATTAGGTACGCCACCTTTATCTGATCTATTGTAAATTGTGCTGGGTGAACAGCAAAATGTACCATTAGGGTCTCCTGAAAAAACAGAATGCCTGAAGGGTCTATTGGGATAACGAAGACCTGGTCTGTTTAACAATGTAATGGTCCACACAGAGCTGTTGTATTTCTTGAGCCACCTCACACAAACTAGCAACAGGAGTCTTTTACGTCACAAGGTGTCAAAGGCTGGACTCAAAAAAGGGTCTTTAAAATTTCATTTTCTTTGCCTGAGGAATGGGTGACTCTTCCCAGTACCCACAGAGCAACTGAACTTTAAATACACTTGTGAAAGATGTCAAGTGTCTCTTCCCACAAGGAAAAAAAACACTGTGGCAATCCTATTGGTTTTTAATTGTAGAGGAGAGGCAAAACTAAGGTTGATAAGCAAGGCAACAAATTCAACCAAAACCTTAGTAGAGAAAAAGTCCACCATAAGCCTTTCGAAGGTCATATTCATAAGCAAATCCGATGGAAAAAAGGCAAATATCAGGGACAAAAATCATAGCAAAGGCAATTAATGTAATGAAAAATCAGAAAACAAATGCATTGTGCTGCATCCTTCTCAAGCCCAGGCTTCCATATATATGCTTAAGACAGGGAAGCACAGCACAGGAAAACAGGAAAAGAAAAAAAGGCCATCTTAATTTGGGATACTCAACCACCGAACACTAAAGTGACAGCCACTTTGGTTAGGTGCAGATCTAACACAAGATCTGCCTACTCTTTCAGGGAAATTGTGTTTCCAAACAATGGCTTGAGAAGAAAGAAGAACTCTATGTTTGACATTCCCCATATCTCTGCACCTTAGCACTATCTCCTGCATTCAGTAACTCACACAACCCATGAAGAGGCTGTGACCAAGGAGACCTATACGCAGGTAGGACAAAGTGAAGCGCAACCTCCCATCGCTGCCGAGAGCATGTACCAGAGATGTATAGTCTTTGCCTCACAGAACCCATGGACAAAGGAACACTCCACTGCCGGTGAGCTGTACTCTGAATCCTGTTCTGGGATGTAACAGTAGGGCTTCTGTGTCATGCACATGCCAGAATTGGCTAGAACAGTGTATATGACAAACTATTTCACAAAATGCCTGCTTAAAGAAACATGGGACCAATAGCACGGACAATGTAAAGCTGAAGATGTACACCAAGCAGGGTTTTGGTGTCAGGAAGAGGAAGAAAATAGCAGACTAAATGGGACTATGTTGGTGTTGAGATATTTTATATTTCTGTTAATAGTGATTTCCTGATTTCACAGAGTTGATATTTTTTCTTGCAGACATACAAATGTGTGTGCCATGACTGGTAGATGTTTAATTGGAACTGTAATGTTTACTTATCCTTTAGCCCCTCTAAATTAGGAAATGGCACATGTGGTGCACAGAGTAGTGAAGCATCAATGCCCATTCAATCACCTGCCCCGCCATGGATAAATCAATTATACTGGGTGATAGAAACCTTCAATGTCCACAGCCACTCAACGCTTGGCCTCTTTCTGAACCCATTATATCAGTGGTTCCCGAACTGTGCACCGTTGCTCCCTGGGGATCCATCAACCATAGCCAGGGGAGCCGCGCACCAAGCACTTTAGTGCATTTAATGTTGAAGGATCTGTTGGCTTCAGTTAAACTAATTAGAGTTAAACGTATGATGTTGATGATTTGTAAGTGACATGCCTAAAGCTGTAAATGTAGTGCCTAATTGATGGCATGTCGAGGGAGATGACCTCCATATTTCAATGGATCCCCATGTTCCAACACTCCCAAAGTAAGTGGAAGTTGCCAGATTTATTTTGTTAGACTTGATAACAGTTTAGTTTTTTCCCAAATCCATTTTACAACAAAGTAAGTTATCAGGAAAGTACATTTGTACTGTCTGTTAAACACACTAATGGCCAATTATGATGTCGGTTCGAAACTCTTCTGACCGAATCGGTTCCGGAATTGTTTCTGACCAAATCGGGTTCTGCAAGTCCGACCGACCGATTACGATGCTTCTGAACATTGTTAGGTCGGACTCGCATTGACTCCAATGGAAGCCTGTGTTCGGTACGAGAACACTGTCTCCTATTGAAAAAAGGGGTGGTTGGGGAAAACCTTGCACCCTCACCCTATGGCAGGCACCTCATGGTGCCTACCACACTGTGCATAGTTGGAAAGAGGGGTCCCTTGGGTACCTCCACAGGACCCAACCAGAGGCATATGGGTGAAGAAGGCTCCTGCTACACGCCCCCAAAGTCAGAATCTGACAGAAGGTTTGCGTTGGTCAGACCGATTTGGAACGGCTGTCAGACTCAGACATCGTAATCACTCGGTCTGAAACCAAATCTATAGAGTTGTACGATTCAGCTCCGAATGACCCGGGCTGTGGGAATGCTGAATTGGAACCAAATCTGATAGCCCAAACGGTTTCCTTGCATCATAATCAGTCGGTCAGAAATGTATCCGATTCAATCGGAAACATAGGTTCCAAATCCTGTTCATAGCCTTTCCGACCGACATCGTAATGTGCCCCTAGGTATTATTAAGTATTGACACTTGCACTTAAATCATAGGTAGTTCCAGTACACATTTCTTTCAGTACCCACACATTTCCTGACAGGCCTGCTCTCCCCTTGAGCACAGGGAAGTAAAACACCATATACGACATAATTGCAACTTTTGGTAGCAAGAAAGAGGGACTTTAAAAAAAAGTCAGAGGAATTTATTTTATTTGCTTTGATTTGGAGGCAAATTTAAGGAGGAGACAGCAAAAATAAAGCTGTATGTTATTTAAAAAATCGTGAGTCACCCTGCTGAGACAGGTGTGTTGGCTTCTATCACATGGGTTGAGATGGAAGTGCATTCAAATATTCTTCAAGCGCAGAAACACTTTGGCAATGGGGCCTACATGCATAGGGGTGCTATCTAGTACTGTAAGTGGGATAAAAAAAGTTTGAGAGGGTACTCTAATAAAGACATGGGCAAAGAAGTGTAACTACGAATATTTTATTCGAAGGGCCACCTTAGTAATACATAACGCCCTGCGTATATGATTATAATAGCTTCATCAGCTTCATCCCAATTATTTTCAGAAGAAAAATACAGGTACTCTAGAGGCCGGGCTTACATCCACCCCACCCTCCAAAAAATGTAACAGTGGGGAGCCACGGGCAAAGGCCAATGGGTCATGGGAGCCGTGGGTTTAAAAAATTTAGGAACCACTGCATTATATCCTCAGCCTCTTTGCTTCAATCGTTTATGTGCAGCACTGTAAATCAATTCTTTGATGGCTCCAAGAATGGAACTAATACAAAGCTTTCTCAGCAAGGAGAGAGCAACTCTGAGCACTACGAAGGAGACCCACAGGTCTTATTCCTTAAATCTTGAGGTAAACAACAAAATCATCCAAAGTTCAAATTCTTTATTTTCCAAGGTGTAAATGATGTTGAATCATCAATCAACGAATCATATGTTCAATGACATGTCTCCATTATTGAAAACGTTTTAAACGTTGATCACACATCCCGATGCATTTCGGGCACCGCCCTTCTTCAGGGGATTACTCTACAAAACAATCCAAAATAAATACTGTTCAAATACACAGCTATATGGAATCAAGAATGCATAGTATCGAGTGTTCATACAAAGTCCAAATTAATAAAGAACAAAAGAAGCTAAATGGTGAGTGCACCTTCACCCGAAGAAGCCGTGTCCCAAAGGGTGTGAAATACGTCGTGCTAAGTGAGAAACAGTCACCAAAGGAATCGTGTACCGCTCAACAAGGTAAATAAATATAAAAAAGTGCGTGTGTCCAGTTAGTGTAAATAAACCAAGATAGCGTGCAAAAAGGTGAACCAGCATCGGAGTCAAACGATGTAAAAATCATTACGCGGGTGCCGCATGCACAGTCCAAAGTCTAATATATTCCCAGGAGGGTTACTTACAGAGAGGTGTACAGATACGAGCTCCGCGGGCTGCCGCAGAGATCAGGTTGAACCGGAACTGAAACTGGTCCCAGGTAAACTAAGACGTGTGTGTAAACAAAATAGAAAACGGACAACCCAATAGGGATAGAACTGTGGATAGACATAAAAGACTGGTAAACGAAAGGGTGGAGGTCAGAAGAAAGACTCTTCACAAAAAGGGGTGAAAATATTAGTAAAACAAAGAAAAATTACAAATGAAGATAAAGAGAAAAGTACAAAAGAAGAAGGTTCACGGCAAATGACAATATAAAATAACAGTATGAAATAAATGCATTACAGATAAAGAAATTCCATCCGATCATTGAGCCCATCGGGCACCATGGTGGACATGAAACGGATCCAAAAGTTCTCTCGTTTCAGTAAGGTGTTCTTGTTGTTAAATGTAACCTTGACTTGTTCCAAGATCAGAAATTTCAATTGTGCCACACTATGTCTGTTTTCGTGAAAGTGGTTTGCCACACTCGATTTTTGATTGTGGGTGCGAATATTACTTTTGTGTTCTAAAATGCGAACACGGATCTTTCTTTCGGTGTGTCCAATATAACACTTCCCGCAGGGGCATTTCAACATATAGATAACATTACTACTGTTACAGGTGGCATTAACTCGCATTTGATTGTGTGTCCTTTCATCGGGTGGCGTGTGGTATTACCCGGAATGCAGTTGTTGCAGTTGCTACAATTATAACAGGGTTTGAGTCCCGTGTATGCAGAAGGAGTTATGGTAGGTTTGGGTTGACTAAGAATTTCCTTCACGTTTCTGCCACGAGTGAATGCAAACATGGGTTGTTGACTGAATAATCCATGAAAGTCAGGTTCCATGGCCAAAATAGGCCAGTGTTTGCGGATGATGTACTGAAACTTGTTGGATATCCTGGAATGTTTAGAGACCACAACCATGCGGTCGGAATGTTGCTTAGGTTTAGATTTCAGTAGTTCACTCCTACAGGTTTTTTCAGTTCTTTCTACAGCTAAATCCAAGATGGGGGTAGGGTACCCTCGCGCTTTGAGTCTCTCCAAGGTGAGTTTCATTTGTTTCTTGCTTTCTTGTTCATTAGAAACAATCCGTTTGACTCGAAGAAGTTGAGCATAAGGTAGATTGTTTTTTAAACCTAAACGGTGAAAGCTTTTGTAATGTAATGTAGAGTTCCTGTCGGTGGGTTTCCGGAAAATAGTCGTGAACCATTCATCTTGTTCTCTATGAATTTCCACATCCAAATAGTGGACACATTTCTGACTGAATTCCCATGTGAATTGTATTCGTTCGTTGAAGGTATTCCATGTCTCAAGAAAGTTAACTAGGTTATCAACTGATCCACTCCATAACAAAAATATGTCGTCTATGTATCGGAGATACAGTTTTCCATGTTGAAGCCAGCTGTTTTGACAAAGTATATGGGACTCCTCTAATGTTCTCATGTATATATTAGCGTAGCAGGGAGCTGCCGAATTTCCCATGGCAGTGCCATTCAATTGTAGTATCCATTTGTCCAGTACAGTGAAGTAACTGTGATATAGTGTAAACATGGTCAGTTGCATTAGGAAGACTTTCAAGTCCGAATCTAAATCAGAACCAGCCAACACTTGTTCAATTGCTTCGATGCCTCCCTCATGTGGGATGGAGGTATAGAGTGAACATACGTCCACTGTACACATGATGAGTTCTGTGTTTCTTAGTTCATTCATGATGGGTTCAAGTTTCAACAGAAAGTCTGTAGTGTCACGAACATGTGACCCGGTTTCTAATACAAAAGGTTGCAAATATCTGTCGAGAAATTTCCCTGTATTCTGGTGAATGCTACCTCTGGTGGATACGATAGGGCGAAAGGGAGGTTTCGTAGGATGCTTGTGCATCTTAGGAAGCATGTAGAACACTGGGGGTTTAGGATTGATAGGTGTCAAGAATCTTCTGGTCTTGTCATTAATGGTACCATTTTCGAATGCCAAATTGATTAATTGAATCAATTTTTTTGCAAACTCCAGGGTAGGATCCCCCTGTAGAACATCATAAATGTTGGTGTCCATGATATGCATTTCAATCTGTTGTTCATAGAATGTGGTATCCATGATCACCAAGGCGCCGCCTTTGTCCGCGTTCTGGCAAGTAATGGCTGGATTGTCAGACAGTTTCTTAAGGATGTTCCTTTCCTTCTTGGATAGGTTGCCATGTTTCATCGGTTGTTGAAACGGTAATTTACAGATCTCCTGCTTGATGAGGTTCTCAAAGGAATCAATGATCTTATGGCTTTGAGGTGCCAGGAAAGTGCTGTGTGGTCGTAGTCCTCGGAGCATATCTTCTTCCTGTGTGGTCATGGGACAAATGTTTTGAAAGTAGTGTCGAAGACGGATGTTCCGTATTAATTTGAAGGCGCTGACTTCCAACTCTAATGTGTTAGAGTTGGTGGTTGGCACAAACGATTGTCCCTTTTGCAGAGTATTGATCTCTTCGGTGGATAATGCCATAGAAGAAATGTTAATGATCAAATTTTCTTCTGGGTTCAACGTCTTCTGTTTGTCCTCTTTCCTTTGACTGCTTGAGGGGTTCTTTCGGATTCCTCGGTGGATTTTTCTCCCCCGGGATCTTTTTGTTGATCCAGGCCTGATTCTAAAAAATGAACCGCGGGTTCAGTGGAGGTACTCGGAGTCTGTGTTTCCGTGTTGGCTGCCGCATTGGAAGGTCTCGATCTGTTTTCTTCCTCAGAAGAGGATGTTTCATTGCCAGAAAAAGGATTGTAAGGTTTGTTGGTTCGTCGGCGAGCGTACACCTCTGCCCAGGTGTACACTTCGCCGAGCTTGTAATCTATAGTGTCTCTTTTGAATTTTCGGAGCTTCCTTTCTTGTGTTTCCCTAGTATGTTTGTCAATTTGAGTTTTCACATCCTCCAGCATGGTGGAGAGTTTTTCAGCTGACATGGCTTCGTCCAGCTCCTTTCTTACATTGGTAATTTCCAATGATAGTTCTTCTAGTGTTTTTGATAGCTCCTCCACGATCAGGAGGATCAGGTCAAGGGAACATTTGTTGAGTATGGAATACCATCGCTCAACAAATTGCATATTATTCTTGCAAAGTAAAGGCTTTAATGGGACCCTCAGGCCCCTAGGGATCCTTTGAACACGATGGTACCGGATGAGGGTACTGGCATGTAGTTTTTGATTGGATTGTTTTTTGAGAAGGTAGAGTAATTGTCTGATGTTACTCTCCACACTGCGAGGGTTACTGGTGGAGGTAATGTCGTCCTGAATAAGACCATAAATTTTATCAGCATCATCTTTGGTGAAGGCAAACATACTCGCCTTTAAGTCGGTCATGCCAGAGACCGAATCGAAATTCATCTTCACTGCGTGCTGAGCTCCAGGGACAGAGATTAGTAACTACTATAATAGGAGAATGGCACATTAAGGGTTACCGGATTGCTTCAAATGAACAAAAACATTCCCAGTCCTGGGCTTTGATTTTACAAATCACAGCAAAGCAGTGCTTAATTTGTAAAAGAGTAAGTGCTGGGGCACAAGGTTTTGCTCAGAAGCCTATGGCCAGCATTATCGAAGGTAGGGGCGCGTAATACCAAGGATCCCCCGTCTGGATTCCACCTCATGCCTCTTTCAGCCACCACCTCACAGTCCCTTTATCTCGCATTTTCAGGTTCTTTTTCATGCCTGCTTTCTCCCATTGTCACTGCTTTTTGTATTGCTCTTCCTCCTTCAGGCAAACAAAGATTACAACTCCTAAATGTACTATTCTGTTCAATAAAACCCCACGATTAGATGCATTGGGTTTGCCGTACGCTGCCTGTATATTTGGTGGATGTGTATTGGTAGTTCAGAAGCAAAATAGACGACACTTGTTGCTTGATTCTGATTGGCTATGGCATATTTTGCGTTGTTTACATTTGCATGCACTTGGTTCAACTGCGATAAACCTTTGCATTCAAATACGAGGGATGGATGAGAGTTTCATTGAAAACAATGCCGTGCTTCCGCAGTCTGGCAAATGCATTGATAAGCCATGAAAACAAAGCTCTTTTTAGGTTTCGCCTATTATCATTCGCTTGCGAATGTAATAGGCGAAAATTCAAGGGCTCGATTGACTAGTGAAACCACTGCGGTTTCTTCACAGTGCATGTGAGGTCACGTGGCCACAAAAGCGGGTCACGTGACCACACAAGCACGCGCATCTCCCTAATCTGCCTAAAACACTTCTCCCCTCGCTCGCATTCCCGCCCCCCCACCAGGCACTCCCGCCCCCATCCGGCTTCCCTCCACGCATCTCCCTAACCCGCCTGCCACACTTCTCCTCCCTCGCATTCCCACCCCCCCACCAGGCTCTCCTGCCCCCATCCGGCTTCCCTCCGGCCATTTGCCAGCATTGCGAGGCCCTAATTAGAACAGTCCATTACTTCTCCGTCGTTCCATTCTCACATGGAAAGCAGACTACGAAACGCAGTGCTCTCTCACTCGCAGCTGGGCAGCCAGTAAATTACAAGCAGGCAGTATGCAGATTTATTCTCCCGCCGTCTCTTCCTCCTCTCTCCCGCTGTCTCTTCCTCCTCGCTCCCGCTGTCTCTTCCTCCTTTCTCCCGCTGTCTCTTCCTCCTATCTCCCACTGCCTCTCCTGCTTCTGTCTCACCCCCCAGAATTCCCTGCGTTTCCTATTTTTCATAAACACTGAGTTGTCTCTTGCTCATGACTCTCACCTCGCTCCTCCCACGCGCCAGTGTTTCTCATACGCCGCTTTTTGCCTCACAATCTCACTTTCTCGGCAACGCACCTCCAACCCGGCAGTAACCTGCTTGATTTATGTTGGCCTTACTTTTAGTTGTATTCACTGCGAGACGATACTTGTGCGTGACTTATTAATGATTTATTGTTCCGTCGTTCCATTCTCACATGGAAAGCAGACTACGAAACGCAGTGCTCTCTCACCCGCAGCTGGGCTCCGTCGTTCCATTCTCTCATGGAAAGCAGACTACGAAACGCAGTGCTCTCTCACCCGCAGCTGGGCTCCGTCGTTCCATTCTCTCATGGAAAGCAGACTACGAAACGCAGTGCTCTCTCACCCGCAGCTGGGCTCCGTCGTTCCATTCTCTCATGGAAAGCAGACTACGAAACGCAGTGCTCTCTCACCCGCAGCTGGGCAGCCAGTAAATTACAAGCAGGCAGTATGCAGATTTATTCTCCCGCCGTCTCTTCCTCCTCTCTCCCGCTGTCTCTTCCTCCTTGCTCCCGCTGTCTCTTCCTCCTTTCTCCCGCTGTCTCTTCCTCCTATCTCCCACTGCCTCTCCTGCTTCTGTCTCACCCCCCAGAATTCCCTGCGTTTCTTATTTTTCATAAACACCGAGTTGTCTCTTGCTCATGACTCTCACCTCTCTCCTCCCACGCGCCAGTGTTTCTCTTACGCTGCTATTTGCCTCACAATCTCACTTTCTCGGCAACGCACCTCCAACCCAGTAACCTGCTTGATTTATGTTGGCCTTACTTTTAGTTGTATCCACTGCGAGACGATACTTGTGCGTGACTTATTAATGATTTATTGTGGCTGGAAACTGGTGGCATTTAATGGGGGGATGAGTCCGGGGGCCAAGGTCACTTATATCAAGATGCCCTGTAGCTTTGTCGGACTCTCACCTACGGTAACTTCATATAAAGTATGCAGTCCGACTATACGCTTCACTGACAGTTAAACATATTTGTATGTGTTTGTTAAATAATACACTATTGCCATTAAAACTTGTGCAAGGTATCGAAGGCTTGCCTATTTAATTACCAGCCACAGAATGTTGCACAATTGATACAAGATTATTACATTTTGAACTTGTGATAAACGGGTTACCCAAAGATATCTGCAGTAAGTACATTTACACACTGATCTGTCGCTGAGCGATTGGAACCTATGACTCGTATATCAAACACAAGCACTGGCGTTGCCAATAGGTTTCGCATTTGGAAAGTTGGAGCTATTGGTTTTGTAAATGGCATTTTATATTTATATATTGTTATTGACAATGCCAATAACGATATATAAATATAAAATGTCATTTACAAAACCAATAGCTCCAACTTTCTAAATGCGAAACCTATTGGCAACGCCAGTGCTTGTTTTACCAGCGTCAGGCAAACGATGCAGTTTGCAAAGTGTTGTGTAGGTGTAAAAATGCATTCCTGATGCAGGACTGTCGTGAGAACAGCCGGCAATTAATCTTGCAAATCGGCTGTCCCTAATTCATATTTCTTCAAAATGCTTTGCTACTCTGTGGCACCCAGAAAGCCAGCCCCCAATTAAGAAAATGTTACAAAATATCTTCTCTAATGTGCAGTACAACTGAAACATCCCCCATGACTGTTTCCAGTCAATATTATAGAAGTATTTGTGCACAAGAGCAAAAAGGGAAGAAAAGAAAAGTGAAAAATTCCAATAAATATATGTCGAATAATCCCTATGTAATATTTTACGTGTGTAATGGATTTTTAAGTCTGAACTACCTAATAATACGAAAGACCTAAAAAAAATACACAGAGTGGGCTTTGGCTCCACCCAGAGGATTTTTTGTCTCATCACATGCTGTTCAATATTTGGTGCATCGTTCTGCTATCTGGGGTGTTTACATTTAAATGTACGAGGCCTGCTTCACATCTGAAAAGGACACTTATTCATCACACTGCTTCATGCTATTTTTTTTTCGCCAATATGAATTTTGCACAGACAAAATGCTTGCTACTTTTTCCCTATATTTGGAAAAGTAAGTTGGCATGGCTTTAACGTGTTAAATGGAATTCGTGTATGCAACACATGGAACCATCATCTATACGTGCAGTATGAGCAATGCTTAGTACAATTGGAGCCAGACACATTCAGGGTCCATTTGTAATATTTGTGTTCTTCGTGTAAAGCTGATTTAGCCTCAGATTTCATTTCAGCTTGTGATAAGTGCAGACAGCTCCATGTGCCACTTTCTCGTGATGTAATCAAAGCAAAAGTAATGCGTCATCTATAAGGTCTACCCTACTCCCTATTGCACAAGCAACAGAGTTGATGTGCACGCCGCGGTAGGGTGACCAACCGTCCGTAAATTTCACGGACAGTCCGTAATTTCGGACGTCTGTCCGTTGTCCGTGAAGGATTCTTTAACGGTCGCCATTTGCCCGTAATTTTAACTGGTCGCACAGCTGGCCCCCACCTCCCTTCATGACTCTAATGCTGTTGAGGTCGGGTGTAACAGCAGCATTGGAAGGCACAGCGGGATGGCAACTCTCACACCTCCAGCCCTTGATGACCTGTTAAGAGGTGTTTGAAGGTGACTGAGAGGCGGGGGGGGGGGGGGGGGGGGGGGGGGGGGGGAGGAAGGGGGGCGACAGGGGGGGGGGGCGGCTGCAGCTTCAGCTTCAAGGGGCATCTATTCAGATGCAAAAAGCGCTGAATGCATCTTGTATCTGCAATTGGTGTGAGACATTCCCTTTCTGCCCAGGGCCCCAAACATCTTAGAACCGGCCGAGGCAGCACGTGGTTCTCTTCACAGAGCTTAATTAGTCACTAAATTGTAAACAAACCTCGATTCTTCAAACATGCAGTCTATATTGTAATGAAATAAAGAAATGGCACAATCGCACCACACTGATTAACAAAGTATGGAGGACAGTTAAATCAGTTATCTTGGAGTATCTCCTTTCAGTACTGTACATCAGTGGGGTGGGGGGGGGGGGGGCAAAATTAACATTTTGGAAACGCAGCCTGTCTTCTCGTTGTCTTGTCCAGGAGGGGGTGAGGAGCCCTCCCCCACCCTGGAACAGACCAAGATGATACGAGAATACTGCAAGCCCACCCCTGTGCCCACCCTGGTGGATCCTGTTCCCCCCATGTGGTGGCTCCTGCCCACCCCCGCCCCCAGCTGTGATGGCTCCTGCCCCCTCCCTCCCCTGTGATGGATCCTGACTCTGCCCAGGGTGGCTTCTGTCAGAGTCCTGGGATGGCTTCTGCAGCGAGGGTGAAGTTCTTGATGGGTGGGCGAGTGAGTAAGTGAAGGGATTGCTGGATGTATTAGTGAAAGGGTGAATGGATGAATGAAAGATTGAATAGATGGATAATGAGAGAGGATGGATGGATTGATGAGTGAGTGGAAGGATAGAAGAGAGAAAAGGGAAATAGCTGGATGTATGGGTGGAAGGGTAGCTGGATGGGTAAAAGGGTGGATGGATGAGTGAAAGGATGGATGAGTGAAAAGGTGAATGATGAGTGAGTGGGTGGATGGATGAGTGAAATGATGGATGGATTGATGAATTGATAAGTGCAAGGGCGAATGGATGGACGGATGAGTGAAAGGGTGGATGTAAGGATGGATGAGTGAGTGAAAGGGAGGGTAGATGGACAAAAGGATGAATAGATGACTGAAGGAGTTAAAGGATAAATGGATAAGAGAGGATGGATGAGTGATAGGGTCAATGGATGGATTCATGAGTGGATGAGTAGATGAATGGATGGATGAGTGGGTGGATGGATGGATGCAAGGAAGGATTGCTAAGTGAAAGAGTCGTTGGAGAGAAAAAGGGAGGATGATGGATGACTGAAAGGGTGGATGGGTGGAAGAATGAGTGACTGGGTGGATGGATGAGTAAGTGAAAGGATGGCTGATGGATGAGTGAATGGATGGATGGGTAGAAGAGTGGATGGATGAGTGTACAGATGGCTAGGGTGAAAGGGTGGATGGATGGATAAAGGATGGATGAAGGGATGGATGAGTGAAAGGATAGATGGAAGGATACATGATGGATAGGTTTGCAAATGGCTGAATATGTCTAGCTATGGCTGGGCTTACTTATATACTATTGCGCGACCTTTGATGTGTCTGTAAAACGTATCCAATTGTCCTGAAGTTTTGTCCTGAATTTTGACCTCCTGTCCTGAATTTGTGTCCTGAATTTTGACCCTTTGTCCTGAATTTTTACACTCACCGTCCTGAATTTGCACAAATGCCAGTTGGTCACCCTAGTGCACGGTTTGGTGCACGGGGGCTGAACCTTTCACACACTTCTATCTAATGCTCACGGTGTCTGAAGGAGAAAACGAGGGCCCAAAACACAGCTGTAAGTAAGTTAAGTGCTTTATTTTCTACCCTGCATGCAGTCTGCCCCACCGCCTCACTTAATGCATGTCTTGATTGCAGACTTTAAAACCTTCACGTCACGTGGGACGGTGCCAAGAGCAGCAGTCCTGCCAGTGCCAGGGAGAGAGGGCACGGGATACATTTAGAGCGGCGAAGGGTTGCTGGGTTTGAGGGGGGTTAGGGGGAATTCCATTAAGGTTAGGTGGCGCACAGTTGGATGCATAGCGCTCTTATTTCTTTATTTCTTTATGCTATTTTATATAACGTGCACTTTACCCAGAGGTGTACCATTACAGGTAGCATGGTAGAGGTGAGAACTAGCTATTGGGATAGTGTTTGCATACTATGCGTCTGCATGGGAAACCATTAGTTTTGCACGAAGGCCCTCACCCACCAGCTAAAAATTACACATCGCAAACTAAAGTCGGAGCGATTAGGGTTTCAAAAGTACATATTCCACCGAACTAGTTCTCCAGTGAGGAAGGTGAAACAGTCAGAGAATTATTGGTAACAGTGACTTTGAAAGAGAAGGGTTTTACCATAAAGGCACCACTTGTGTTTATTAGATTAAGGTGAAGGTAAGTTTGTGAATGCTGCTTCCTGCTGCGTTCCATCTGCCAATCAGATGCATACATTCAAATAAACGAAGCCCCCAGCACAAATACATGATCAGAAACCACTGCCTCCCATCACCAGCTTCAGCGAAATACCAAAATGAAGTCACGCGCCTGTACACCCGGACTCGTGCATGGCATATTTTGAAAGGTTTGGCGACTACCTACCAGTTCTTCTTACAAACAGCATACCATGATGTGCGAGGCCACATCATTATTATCTCATGCTGCGGCACTCCTGTCATCTGCTACGGCTTCTGGGAGCCATTCTGGGCAGGCACGCAACACCCATTGGGCTCATTGGGCATTCCTCCCTCCGCTGTGTCAGCCCGGGCTGAGACAGCTTTGCAGGCTGGCGACCGTCTAATTGCAGCCGCACCAGAGTACTTCACAAGTCTTTAAAAGACCATTTACTTGTTAATGAGGCTTTTTTTGTGTTTTCACCCCTTCTTAGAGCCACTCTGCCAATGGCTGGAAGAATTAGCCCTCCCCCACGACCCCCCCACCCCCGAAATCTTTTTCAGCCTCACCCCCTCCCCCCCCGAAATCTTTTTCAGCCTCCCTACCCTCCCCCCCCCCTGAAATTTGGCTCTAGTTGCTCGTCTGGTTCTCTGCAACGTGCAGCTCAGCTCAAGTGCCGCCATTTCATATCCGCCTTGTCTCACTTTAGTTTGGAAAGAATGGGAAATATTTTTGGAAACAACAACTATCAGCCAAGTTGATGCACCAACTGTCCAGTTTATTCTCCTAATTCTAACATGAAGAACGTATAGTAAGATGTACTTCATGTCACAATGGTCATGGTTTAACTACTAATATTACGTGTTTGAGCTTGCATTTAACACAAAAAAAAAAATAATAACCCACATGGCGCTTGCGCTTCAAGCACCGATTTACAATTCGGAAACCATTCTTGCACCAGCCGCTGTCCTGCAGAATAGTTAAAGTAATAAGAATAAACTGTAAAGATGTCCAATGTAGGGGCAGGAAACCCAAATTCATCCCAGATTTTCTTGCCATCCACATACAAATTTATTTACATTGACATGAAAGACAACTAATGTAATTAGTCAGTAGTTCGGGTAAAATTAAAGTAGGGTGTGAATCCATCCCATATAGACCTGTGTTGAATACCCCTGTATGCCTCACATTTCCTAAAGACACAGACGTTCAATTGGTTTCACACCTCACTGCCCGGCGCCTTGTCATCCAAATCCCCCCTCCTGCATCATGTTGCTTGTTCTATCCTCCTCCCAAGTTACCCTGCTTGCCCCGTTCCCCTCCTGCATTGTGTTGCCTTTCCCGTTCCCCTCCTGCGTCATGTTGCTTGTTCCATCCTCCTCCCAAGTTGTCTTGCTTGCCCTGTTCCCCTCCTGCATCATGTTGCTTGTTACATCTTCCTCCCGAGTTGTCTTGCTTGCCCTGTTCCCCTCATGCATGGTGTTGCTTGCCCCGTTCCCCTCCTGCAGGGAAACATCCTTTACAACGCAACTTTTACAACGCACTACCATTACGACGCAACTTTTACAACACAAGTCATTACAACGAATTGCGCTGGAAGGCGCTCTAGGATAGGGAATAGTTTAATTACTATCCAACACTTTCCCTACTATCCACGGGTACTGGAGTTGGAATAGTAAATTAAACTATTCACTATCCACCGCCACCTAACGCAAGTCGTTGTAACGACTTGCGTTGTAAAACCTGCGTCGTAATGGCATGCGTTGTAAAAGCATGCGTTGTAGTGACATACATCCCCTCCTGCATTGTGTTGCTTGTCCCATCCTCCTCCCAAGTTGTGTTGCTTGCCCTGTTCCCCACCTGCATTGTGTTGCTTGCCCCATTCCCCTCCTGCATCATGTTGCTTGTTCCATCCTCCTCCCAAGTTACCTTGCTTACCCAGTTCCCCTCCTGCATTGTGTTGCTTGCCCCGTTCCCCTCCTGCACTGTGTTGCTTGTCCCACCCCTCCCGGCAGAATAAAAGTGCAATGATGCAACCAGCACTGCCAGCACAATAGCTCTTTTTTATTTTAGGTTTCAGCCATGCGGCACAGCAGCCACGCATTAGTACAGCCTGGTTAAAAGACGGTGTCAAAGCCAAAAGGTCTCACATAGGCGAGACCTTTTGGCTTTCCCAATAGTTGTTACACCGGGTACCACCGTTTGGGCAAAGATCGCTCCTCATTAGTACGAGTTTAAACCCCAAATACAGCAACAGGAAATTTTAAGATGGCCAACCAATCTCTGCAAAGGGTATTCCACTGCGTGGGAACACATTTCACAATGTTAACGACGTTGTGAAGGATATGCAGCAGATGGCAGATAAATCCATATTTAGGTGAAAACGCCAATGCTGAAGAATCGCATTATTACAGTCGCCCAGGTAAAAGCCACATCTACAAAAGGAGGAGCTGGCTTCCAATCGAGGCTAGAGCTATCTACAAGACTGCTTGTATCACCCACAAAGCCTTGCACTCCTCCTCTCCTCGCTTCCTGGCGAATAAACTGAAACTCTCTGGAGGCTCTAGACCATCACGTAATGCGGAAAATCTTCTGCTTGAACCTCCCACTTTCAAGAAGGAAAGAACGATGGCACAATCCTTTTCAGCTTGTCTCCTTGGGCACAAGTTTAGGCTGGATCTCCAGCAAATAATTCGCTACAATTCAATACTTCTTTCCAAAAAGTTTAATTATAATCATAGTCCATGATTTATACAACAATCCTTGATGTTGATTCACATCACTCGAAATTTCATGATTATCATCAATATAACTTTCTTCTTGATTTTAACATGGAGTGGCCTCCCAATGCATTTCGGCGCGATAGCGCCTTTGTCAAGGGATCTGTGAATCAGAAATGAAGGTAATTAGTGCTACTTTACTATCGCCACCCACATGATACTGTGTTTAAGATACTAACAACCTAAATCATAACAATTTATACTTAACGTTTTGCGCTGTTCATACAGTTTAAATCACATAGCATCTCCGAAGTAATATGTCCAAACTAACCGTGGGGTTATAAAGTAACTAAAACGAAAAAATAGCTAAATGGGTCGAATGCGCGTTTCTAAACATACAGTCATTCAGATGGTTTATACGGATGTAACATGACTGTTTGGAGAGGGTGTACGGTCTCACGGATTTGAAGAGAACGCTGAGAGTTCTCATACGATGCGGTGTACTGAACTATTTTTAATACCGCTACGCGTTGTTTAAATACATTGATTCTAAAGTTGACAATATCACCGTTCTGAAAATTCAGATGTTTAAAGGCTGCCGCTTACCGCTATTCAAAGCTGTGTTGCATGCTCTGGCTGCTGCTCCGCTGAACTCCGGATAACAAATGCGGAGTTGCTGGCGGGAAAATGTATTAAAAGGGATTTCGACTACGCCTACGCGCAAAGGTTACTGGGACATGTATTTCTGGAAAAATTAAAGGGCAAGTGACAGAAAACGGTTAACCAAATGTACCATGACAAGAAGTTCATAATGTTCACGTATATATGTCTGCAAATGGTTATAGATAACATAGAAATTCCACTCTTTCATTAAGCCCCCCCCGGTTTTAGAGTTCTCAAACGATAAATCCAATGATTTTCTCTCTTTAAAAGTTGTGCTTTGTTGTTTGTGCCTTCATGTTTCTCCACAACTTCCAGAATACACGCTTTCAATTGGGTTATATCGTGGTTGGCTTCCATAAAGTGTGTGGCTACTGTAGATTTGAGCATTTTCGTTCTGATGTTGCTTTTATGTTCGTTGAGCCTCACTTTCAACTTGCGTTCTGTGTGTCCTACGTAATGTAAATTGCATGGGCAACTTAACAAGTAGATAACGTTCACGGTGTCACACGTTCCGTTTACTTTTAGATTAATTTTCTCTTTGAACTCAGGAGGTAGTAACATGTTACCTTTACTGATGTTGGTACAGTTGTGACAGTTTAAGCAAGGTTGTGTGCCTTTGAATATCATAGTGCTTGTTATTTTATTCGTAGGTTTCAGTAATTGCCCTATGTTTCTTGACCTAGTGTGAGCAAACAACGGTTCTTTAGCAAATGCTCCTTTGAAATCGGGCTCCACACGTAGGATTGACCAATGCTTCCTAATAATGTTTTTGAATGATTGGCTGGATGTAGAAAATTTACTGACGCATGTGATGCGTGACTCTTTAGTGGAGGATGTGCTGGAAAATAGCTCTTCTCTCGTGACATTACCGATTCTTTGTCTGGCTTCATTAAGTATGGGCTCGGGGTAGCCCCTTCTATGAAATCGTGATATCATTTCATCCATTTGTTCTTCAGCTTTGTCCGGTTCCGAGACAACTCTCTTTACCCTCATCAGTTGGGAGTAGGGTAGGTGCCTTTTTAATGATGGTGGGTGATTGCTGTCATACCTGAGTAAATTATTGCGATCTGTGTTTTTTCTGAACAAAGTGGTGGTAAATTTGTTTCCTTGTCTGGTGATTGCTACGTCCAGAAAACTGATAGTTTTTTCATTGATCTCCCAGGTAAACTGGATGCGATCGTTTATTTGGTTGAGTTTCATAATTTCCGGTAGCAATTGTTCCTTTGTGCCTTCCCAAACGATAAAAATATCATCTATGAATCGCACATAAAGTCTAATGTGCTCCTTCCAGATATTTTGACTTAGAATGTTGGTGTCCTCAAAATCTCTCATAAATATATTTGCATATGTGGGAGCTGCCGCATTTCCCATAGACGTTCCACTCTTTTGTGCATACCATTCCTGACCATATTTGAAGTAACTATGCATTAAGGTGAAATGTAAAAGTTCCATAAGAAAAATTTTCATGAGATCATCATAGTCACTGTTTAATAGAACTTTTTCCACTGCTTCCAGGCCTGACAGATGGGGGATTGACGTATACAACGCCTTCACGTCGATGGTAGCCATGATTATAGACTGTTCTTTCATAATTTCAATCGTGGAAAGTTTTTTTAAGAAGTCAGTAGTATCTTTTATGTATGACTTGGCTTCCTTAGCAAAAGGTTGAAGGTATCTATCCAGAAACTTACCGATAGGTTCATGAATGCTCTTGCAGGTGGAAACTATGGGCCTACATGGTGGATTTTTTAAGTAAGTAAGTCTGTTCAAATTAACTAGAAAACTACGCCTAAGAAACTTTTTTGACAATGTCATAACGGTTTGACACCATGAACGTTATCTACTTGTTAAGTTGCCCATGCAATTTACATTACGTAGGACACACAGAACGCAAGTTGAAAGTGAGGCTCAACGAACATAAAAGCAACATCAGAACGAAAATGCTCAAGTCTACAGTAGCCACACACTTTATGGAAGCCAACCACGATATAACCCAATTGAAAGCGTGTATTCTGGAAGTTGTGGAGAAACATGAAGGCACAAACAACAAAGCACAACTTTTAAAGAGAGAAAATCATTGGATTTATCGTTTGAGAACTCTAAAACCGGGGGGGCTTAATGAAAGAGTGGAATTTCTATGTTATCTATAACCATTTGCAGACATATATACGTGAACATTATGAACTTCTTGTCATGGTACATTTGGTTAACCGTTTTCTGTCACTTGCCCTTTAATTTTTCCAGAAATACATGTCCCAGTAACCTTTGCGCATAGGCGTAGTCGAAATCCCTTTTAATACATTTTCCCGCCAGCAACTCCGCATTTGTTATCCGGAGTTCGGCGGAGCAGCAGCCAGAGCATGCAACACAGCTTTGAATAGCGGTAAGCGTCAGCCTTTAAACATCTGAATTTTCAGAGCGGTGATATTGTCAACTTTAGAATCAATGTATTTAAACAACGCATAGCGGTATTAAAAATAGTTCAGCACACCGCTTCGTATGAGAACTCTCAGCGTTCTCTTCAAATCCGTGAGACCGTACACCCTCTCCAAACAGTCATGTTACATCCGTATAAACCATCTGAATGACTGTATGTTTAGAAACGCGCATTCGACCCATTTAGCTATTTTTTCGTTTTAGTTACTTTATAACCCCACGGTTAGTTTGGACATATTACTTCAGAGATGCTATGTGATTTAAACTGTATGAACAGCGCAAAACGTTAAGTATAAATTGTTATGATTTAGGTTGTTAGTATCTTAAACACAGTATCATGTGGGTGGCGATAGTAAAGTAGCACTAATTACCTTCATTTCTGATTCACAGATCCCTTGACAAAGGCGCTATCGTGCCGAAATGCATTGGGAGGCCACTCCATGTTAAAATCAACAAGAAAGTTATATTGATGATAATCATGAAATTTCGAATGATGTGAATCAACATCAAGGATTGTTGTATAAATCATGGACTATGATTATAATTAAACTTTTTGGAAAGAAGTATTGAATTGTAGCGAATTATTTGCTGGAGATCCAGCCTAAACTTGTGCCCAAGGAGACAAGCCGAACAGAGACTTGCTTTATTTGTTATGATATTTTTCTCCTGAGTGGGGAGTAAACCCTGGAGCACAGTAAACCTCATCGTCTATACATCCTAAATTTTGTAGCAGTGCTCAAACGTACTCATATTTCTAACAATCCTTTTCAGGCAATGCGGTGAGAATCTGGAACTCCCTTCCGCCGCAGCTCCGGACCACCACCTCCTCCCAGGCCTTCAAAACTAACCTCAAAGATCTCCTCCGTCAAAGACACTTCCAAATGTAATCCATGCCCTCTCTATTATCTGAAGGAAGCCCTTCCATTATAGAAAAATCTACTGTACAAGACTATGGAAGTGTCTTCCCAGTGTGTTCTTGTGGTTTGAGAGTCTGGCATTTATTGCGGTATTATCTCTCTACCTGTGTTTGTACTCGTGTGTAACATGCACCCGTCACTTTCTCTTGTAACACACTGTTTTCTACCTCTTACATTTGTTTATTTTCGATACCTGCACAAGTGCCACCCTGGCCTACGTAACGTTTGTTCTTGTGCTTGAGGGCCCTCCATATATTGCAGTATTATACCTCTGTTTACTTTGTACGCTTTTGTAACCTGCACACGTCACTTTTTCCCCCTGTAATGCACCGTTTGCTACCTCTTATATTTTGTTGGTTCACGATTGTCACTTTTGTAATGCACCGTTTGCTACCTCTTGTATTTTGTTGGCTCCACGATTGTCATTATTGCTTCATTCAATGTAACGTTTCCTTTTGTTTTTTTTCACTTGTAATGTTCTCATGTATCAGTTCTGTTCCTATTGTGAAGCGCTCTGACACCTTCAGGTAAAGTCCGCGCTACATAAAAACGCACAAATAAATTAAAAATAAATAAATAAGGTGGAGACACAAATGGGAAAGTAGTGCATAGAGGCTGCGTGAACCTGGGATCAAGGGACAAGTCCGTGGAAGTGAAAGAAAAGGTGAATATTTTTCCCCTTTGCCCTGCCTGAGTGGGGAAGTGGTAAAAACTGAGGAAGGGGTGTGGTTGGGTAGGGCGAGTATGTGAGGTTTGGCTTTTGCCTCCAGGAGTTTGGTAAGACAGTAATACTGGTGAGCCTATAATGGGCAGGAAGTGGCAGATGTTTGCTTATGCCAGACAAAGCCAAAGGTTGTCATGTGGGAGTGTTGAGAACAAGGCAGCATGAAGTCTGCATTGCGCTGCTGGCGCCCAACCTAGATCCCTTCAACACAGGTGTTACATGGCTCATCTGTCCCTTGTCCTCACCATTATTCTTGAGGCAAGGTGGTACCTTGTGATAACCAAAGATGGCTCTCCCTTCACAGCTTAACACTTTAGCTAAGCTGCCCATACCTCCAGCCGACCACAGAAGGGGTGATGAGCAAAGCATGCAAGGACAAGTTAACTGTGCATGGTTAACCCCCTGTTGTTGAAGAACATGTGGCAAGTTGCACCATTCGCCAAAACCTCTCCTCAGTAAGCAAAAATGGAGAATTACATGTGGGCAGATTTGAAATAGCGACCCATAGTCAAAATGAGCACAACATCCTGACAGTTTCTGGACACTCACTTCCTAAGAAGCACACCTTCCAGAAGGCGAAAGATGAAAATGGATACTTTGAGTTTCACAGAGATAATGATAAAGAACACCCTAACTATCATGCCTATGGTGGCCCTCCTCTGCTAGGTAGCAGCCACCCCTCCACACTACAGGAACCTTGTGGTAATGGCTATGTTACTGGGGTGGTACGGAATTGTAGTGCTGTAAGGTAGAAGGAGAAGACCCCGTTTTAAAGATTGGCTCCAAGGTATAGGAGAAGAAATGTCGAAACTAGTAAATCCACTCTACATCTGACATCCTATCCGCAGGACTTCTGGGCACCCCGATTATTATTATTATCCTTTCTAAAGAGCTCCATCACCTAACTGGTAGCAAGGTGCTGAGGGAAACTACAGGGAAGGAGGAGGAGGAGTTAACAATTCCTACAGTGTAAGCAGTAATTAAGCTTGCTAGGAGTGACGGCGTTGAACACTGTTTCATAACTTTTGGGAACATGCAGATTTTTATTGTTTTTCTGAAGACCAATAAGTTGGGGGAAGATCTCAAAGCATCTTGAAGATTATTCCATAAATGAGCTGCTGCGATCATGAATACCCATCCCCCGGTCTTCTATTTCTGGCTTTGACTACATAGGATAGATTAGCCAATGAGGAGCGAGGGATCTTGCCTGGTATAAACCATTTTATCTTCTTTTGCAGAGGGATTGGGCCAAATCCATGGAACAATTTGTAGGCAATACAGAGGGCCTTAAACCTAATTCTTTGCCTCAATGCTAACCAATTTAAGTCCTTCAAGGCCAATGATACATATTACCTTCTGGGTCTATTCAGGCTAGTTTAGCTGACTACATGGACTCTGGGTAACCGATTCAGCAGGTATTCTGGGGCTATCAACAACTAGGCATTGCAAAAATTCAGAAAAACAATAGGAGGGAGGTAGAGTACAGGGGTAGGATTCTTACTCCACGGGCACTGTTACATAAACAAAAGGAATCCTACTCACAGTGGAAGTGGAAGGTGTCTACCACAGGTGTGGGGACACACAATGTTTTGTAAAATACCCCACACACACCAACAGGCCCCTTGGTGTCATGCTTCATCATTGGGGTCTTCGCACCCCTCTAACGGGGTGCGGCGTGCTGCAACCTACGAATGCGCAGGAGCACTGAAGGTTGGACTATGTGTGGTGTGTGTGATGCGAGTGATAGGGGTATTAAAAATGTGAGTGGTGGGATATAGTGAAGGTTTAAAAAGTACCTGGCTCGTGGGCGTATAGGAAAACACTTTATTCACAACCCCGGGCTGGTACTGTTAAAAGAAGTGCAGAGTGAGGTAATTAACTGTCGTGACTATGGACAGTACCTCTGGTGTGCGTCGACATGTTTCGGTGCATGTGCACCTTCTTCAGGACGGGAGCACAACTTCCCCACCTTACTCACGTGTCTCTATACCTTGTGTAATTAACCAAAAGTGCAGGACTATATACAGTGATTTAAAACTAGATACAGGCTATAATGTGCCTACAGCGGGTTGTGACCATGCATTTGCATGACCTACAAAGAGGAAAAAGAAAATTAATATGGTTACCCTTAATAGGGTGGCTCAAACAGGTGCAGTCACCTGGAACACCACATGGCTTATTTGCCCCGAAAGGGAAAAAAATAATACAAGACACACAACATAGATAACACACAAAAAAAGCTGCTTGAAACATATTGATCATACTCATTGTGAAAAGATGTCTTGCTTCATGAGCATTCAAGGACGTCGGGGTTGATTGCTAATTTTGCAATCTAGAGGGACAAAGGATCCTTTTCAGTATTTTTACTCACTTTTTGAATGGAGAATGGTGTTTTCTGTTTACCCAATACTCACAGACTCGGGACAAGTTTGCCTCCGTGCTACCCCACACGCTGCTCCGCTGGTAGTGACTCGGGATGTATGCCGTGTGCTATTTATGCTACGATTCCCTAAATAGTTCGGCACTCATAGGCTTGTTGTCGGATGTACCTGATGCCCATATATGGGTAATCCGTTCAATTAGTGGACACTCCTTGCATGGTGTGTCCGGTGAGGCTTGTAGCGAAAACACGTGCGCCATGTGTGGCGGAAGGAGGTAGAACACGCATGCGCGAATGATCTGCGGCTTGCGCACGCGTGTGGTAACTGGATTTTCAGCGTTCCGATCATTGAAAGGCGCATGCGCGTTTGAGCAGCGTCTGCGCCTGGAGCTGTATGCGGCGATGTGTTTTCTAACATGCTGGGATTGTTCAGCCAACGTTGATTTGGCAGCATTGGTCATGGTAATCCACTTGATTCACGCTGTGTGGGCATCCAATAACCTCGTTTTAGTAACGGTGTTTGCAAAGCACGCAGATTATAGGTGGCGGCATATTCCAATAAGCCAACGAGCTGCGGGGGCATGTCAGTAGGCTGAACAGATTGATTGTTGTAAGGGGCCTTTTAGTTATCAGGATCGGTGCATTCTAGTTAAGTGGACAGTTGACCCCAGGGGACATCATCGTTCAGACCTTGGGTGTGTGTGCCCAGACGAAACACCCACCGTTGTTCTTTCTGGAAAAGACCCATTTCAGAAGGCAAGTGTTCGATTACCGTCCATTTTAGATCATTCACACAGTGTTGTTTCTCCAGATAGTGAGTTGCCATTTTAGTTGTGGACTTTTTGCAGCGGACATTGCTTTTGTGTTCACCCATTCTTGTTTTCACAGGCCTCGTGGTCATGCCCACATATTCCAAACCACACGGACATGTGATCATGTACACAACATTTTTTGTATTGCAGTTTGTAAATTGTCGTTGCTCCCAAGTCGAACCATTTCTAAATGTTAAGGTGTTGCTTTTCTGTGTAAGATGGCAACTGCTGCAATTTCCACAAGGGAAATGTCCCTGTATCCCTATTGTGGTTTGTCTCGTTGTGGTGCTAGGTTTGGGTCTGGTGTGAACCAGTAGGTCTTTGAGGTTCCTACCTCGGCGGTGTGCATGCATCGGTTTCTCAAGATTTAGACTACCACAGTTCAGTATCCTCCAGTGTTTGTTTATAATTTTGGAAACTTCATTGGATATTGTCGAGTAGGTTGTGACACAAATGGGTCTCTTGTTGTCATCTTGATTTGGTAGTTTGTCCTCCAGGAGTGCACCCCTATGGTTATTCTTGGCCCTTTTCATAGCCTTGTCAATAATTTTAGTGGGGTATTGTCTCTGTATCAATTTCATTTTTAGATCACCGGCTTGTGATTTAAATTCGGTAAGTTCTGTACAGTTGCGTTTCAACCGCAGGAATTGTCCATATGGCAAGTTCTCCCTCAGATGCCTAGGATGAAAGCTGTCATACCTCAATAAGCAATTCCTCGCCGTCGGTTTGAAATGCGTGGTGCTCTTGAGTCTGTCCCCTTCTGCATAGATATTGAGATCTAGAAACACCATGGACTGATTGGACATCGTGCTTGTGAATTTCAGATAAGCATTTTGATTGTTTAGCCAATTCACAAAGTTGGTGGCCGTTTCCATATCCCCGTCCCAGATGATGAAGACGTCGTCAATATACCTTTTCCAGGTATTGATGTGGGTTCTGTATGGGTTGTCCGTATGTAGTATCCTGTTTTGCTCTAGATGGTGGACATATAATCCGGCCAGACTGGGAGCAAAAGTACTGCCCATACTGGTGCCATGGCTCTGTAGGTATATTGTTTTGTCATATTGGAAAAAGTTGTTTTGCAGTGCCAGGGAGATGCATTCCAGAACTAAGCCTCGCGGTGTTTGGTATTTCCATTGGTTGGTGAACAGTACTTCCTCAATTATTTGGAGTGTCTCATCATGTGGGAGACTTGTATATAGACTCTCCACATCTAGGCCCAACAGGAGTTGTTTCGTGGCGTCAAAGCTTTTATCCTCCAGTAGCTGTAGGACTGACTTTGTATCCTTCAGGTAGGTGTCTGTGGATTGTACAAGTGGGCGTAGGAAGGCATCCGCAAATTTAGAAAGTGGCTCAAGAATGGAGCCGATCCCTGACACTATGGGTCTGCCAGGTGGATTATTGATGTTTTTATGGATCTTTGGAATGCAGTAAAAGTATGGGATTCGTGGTGAGGGTTGTTGTAAAAATTCTGCCTCTTTTTTGCTTAGCCAATCGTGGGCCAGACCCTCCTCTACCATACCACCGATCCTGACGCGTAACTTTTCTGTAGGGTCTTCGAAGAGGACCTTGTAATTCCTTGTGTCTGACAGTAGCCATATGCATTCAGTATCGTATGCTTCTAAGGTTTGTAGGACGATGGCTCTGCCTTTATCTGCCGGTTTTATGACCAACTCCTTGTTGCTAGACAGCTCTCTGATCGCCCTCTGTTCCTTGCCACTGGTGTTGTGATAGACGTGGTCATCCCTCAAGTTCAATTTGTTAACTTCAGTGATGACAGCCTTCTCGAAAGTCAAAAGTTCAATTGGCATAGAAGAGTCTGGAGGGGTGAATGTTGACTTCAGTTTCATTCCTGCGGTTGAGACGCAACTGTACAGAACTTACCGAATTTAAATCACAAGCCGGTGATCTAAAAATGAAATTGATACAGAGACAATACCCCACTAAAATTATTGACAAGGCTATGAAAAGGGCCAAGAATAACCATAGGGGTGCACTCCTGGAGGACAAACTACCAAATCAAGATGACAACAAGAGACCCTTTTGTGTCACAACCTACTCGACAATATCCAATGAAGTTTCCAAAATTATAAACAAACACTGGAGGATACTGAACTGTGGTAGTCTGAATCTTGAGAAACCGATGCATGCACACCGCCGAGGTAGGAACCTCAAAGACCTACTGGTTCACACCAGACCCAAACCTAGCACCACAACGAGACAAACCACAATAGGGATACAGGGACATTTCCCTTGTGGAAATTGCAGCAGTTGCCATCTTACACAGAAAAGCAACACCTTAACATTTAGAAATGGTTCTACTTGGGAGCAACGACAATTTACAAACTGCAATACGAAAAAAGTTGTGTACATGATCACATGTCCGTGTGGTTTGGAATATGTGGGCATGACCACGAGGCCTGTGAAAACAAGAATGGGAGAACACAAAAGCAATGTCCGCTGCAAAAAGTCCACAACTAAAATGGCAACTCACTATCTGGAGAAACAACACTGTGTGAACGATCTAAAATGGACGGTAAGCGAACACTTGCCATCTGAAATGGGTCTTTTCCAGAAAGAACAACGGTGGGTGTTTCGTCTGGGCACACACCCACGGTCTGAACGATGATGTCCCCTGGGGTCAACTGTCCAGTTAACTAGAATGCACCGATCCTGATAACTAAAAGGCCCCTTACAGCAATCAATCTGTTCAGCCTACTGACATGCCCCCGCAGCTCGTTGGCTTATTGGAATATGCCGCCACCTATAATCTGCGTGCTTTGCAAACACCGTTACTAAAACGAGGTTATTGGATGCCCACACAGCGTGAATCAAGTGGATTACCATGACCAATGCTGCCAAATCAACGTTGGCTGAACAATCCCAGCACGTTAGAAAACACATCGCCGCATACAGCTCCAGGCGCAGACGCTGCTCAAACGCGCATGCGCCTTTCAATGATCGGAACGCTGAAAATCCAGTTACCACACGCGTGCGCAAGCCGCAGATCATTCGCGCATGCATGTTCTACCTCCTTCCGCCACACATGGCGCACGTGTTTTCGCTACAAGCCTCACCGGACACACCATGCAAGGTGTGTCCACTAATTGAACGGATTACCCATATATGGGCATCAGGTACATCCGACAACAAGCCTATGAGTGCCGAACTATTTAGGGAATCGTAGCATAAATAGCACACGGCATACATCCCGAGTCACTACCAGCGGAGCAGCGTGTGGGGTAGCACGGAGGCGAACTTGTCCCGAGTCTGTGAGTATTGGGTAAACAGAAAACACCATTCTCCATTCAAAAAGTGAGTAAAAATACTGAAAACGATCCTTTGTCCCTCTAGATTGCAAAATTAGCAATCAACCCCGACGTCCTTGAATGCTCATGAAGCAAGACATCTTTTCACAATGAGTATGATCAATATGTTTCAAGCAGCTTTTTTTGTGTGTTATCTATGTTGTGTGTCTTGAATTATTTTTTTTCCCTTTCGGGGCAAATAAGCCATGTGGTGTTCCAGGTGACTGCACCTGTTTGAGCCACCCTATTAAGGGTAACCATATTAATTTTCTTTTTCCTCTTTGTAGGTCATGCAAATGCATGGTCACAAACCGCTGTAGGCACATTATAGCCTGTATCTAGTTTTAAATCACTGTATATAGTCCTGCACTTTTGGTTAATTACACAAGGTATAGAGACACGTGAGTAAGGTGGGGAAGTTGTGCTCCCGTCCTGAAGAAGGTGCACATGCACCGAAACATGTCGACGCACACCAGAGGTACTGTCCATAGTCACGACAGTTAATTACCTCACTCTGCACTTCTTTTAACAGTACCAGCCCGGGGTTATGAATAAAGTTTTTTCCTATACGCCCACGAGCCAGGTACTTTTTAAACCTTCACTATATCCCACCACTCACATTTTTAATACCCCTATCACTCGCATCACACACACCACACATAGTCCAACCTTCAGTGCTCCCGCGTAGTCGTAGGTTGCAGCACGCCGCACCCCGTTAGAGGGGTGCGAAGACCCCAATGATGAAGCATGACACCAAGGGGCCTGTTGGTGTGTGAGGGGTATTTTACATCATTGCAAAAATTCAGCCTGTTTAAGATGACACTGCAGAATACCAAGAATATGGATGAGGGAGGCAGTAGCACAAAGATCTTACGTGGTATTATAATTAGGGAGAAACAAGACCCAACAGTCTTATTTATGTGAAATTCCAGGCTCCGTTTTTTGTCAAAGGTAACCACCAGATTTCTGACTACCATGGACGGACAGTAGTCCCGTCAGAGGTAACTGGCCAAAAGTTAGAGGGCAGTGAAGCCGGGGACTGACTTGCTGCGCAGCAAAGGGATGCGTTCTTGCTTCTATTGAACTTCAAACAGCTGGAATTACGCCATAGAAGGCGTCAATTGATGTCCTGTGATTTCCTTCTAATGAGATAAGTTGAGGGTCATCAGCATAGTTGACCAAGCTGTGGGTGTGCGACTTAATAAGTGGTATCAAGGGGCTTAAATATATATTAAAGAGGACTAGGCTAATTGAAGACCCTTGTGGGATGCAATATTAAGCAGTACTGAAGGTGGGAGGGACATCGCTTGTTGTCTATCAGAAAGATAACAGTGAAGCCTCTTCCCAACCATGTCCTTGAGCCCAATCAAGGTTAGTCTAGCCAAAAACGTATTGTGATTTACGGTATCAAATGTGGCAGACTGATCTAATAAGAGGAGTACCACAGATTGGCCATTATCTACTTTCATTCTAAGTTCATCCATAGTGATGAACAAATCTGTTTCAGTTCTGTGTCCTGGTTGAAAACCAAATTGCTCTTCTTCCAAAATTTCATTGACTTCCAGGAACTGAGATAATGTTTTGCTGACAAAAAGTTCCAGAATCTTTACAGGGCATGGTAAAAGAGAGATTGGTCTTTAGTTACTTAAGATCGTAGAGTACAGTGATGACTTTTTTAATAAAGGTAACACAATTGCCCTTTTCCAGGCTGCTGGGACTTCGCCAGTTTGCAAACATTGACAACAGATTTTCCAGAGCCGTGGGAAGAGTTTCCTAACCAGTTCCTTCGAAATCCTGTGAGGTAAAGGATCCATGGGTGAGGTGGAGGAGCTAGACATTGCAATAGCTCGAAATTCATCCTTTGTTATGTGCCCAAAACGATCTAGTTCCCTTATTTGCTCCTTAACACTAGGTCTCGGCGAGATCTTACTCGAAGGTAATAAATCAATGCCTTTGATGATCTTCATGATTTTCTCCTCTAAAAACCCAACCATATTGTCATAAAGTCTTTACACTGGTATAGGATGGTTCACACATTCCAGATAAGACAAATCTCGTATTAAGTAGCTTGGGCGTAGTTTGCGTAGCAGCACTACACGTAGCTTCACGTAGTATACTTACAACTTCACGTACTACACAGTCTGCGTAGCGTAGCTGATGACACTGTGTACTTGTCTGCATTTTGCAAAAAATGCAAAATAATTGAAAATGGCATCCTGCACAATGTCAGATTTGATAAAATAAGTATCTCTATCTTTATATGTTAAAATGCATATAGAACTATCACAAAAGTGAAACTGAAAAATTAGCAAGCAGTGAGAGAGGTTATGATTTTGGGATCCTCCCTAACCTAGGGGGAGTATTAAACAGATGCCTTGAAAACAATAAAAGCACATCTTATTGAACGATTTGGTGTTGGTCCCATCCTCTTAGGACCATCCCAAGCACAGTTATTGGCAAAAAAACATTCCCAACCAAAGTCCCTGCAAATCATTATGGGATGAGATTAGCAGTGGGCAGTGAATATTATATAGTATCCAATATCAAAATAATTCTACAAAGAGCTGCAGTTCAACTGGTGGTTACTAGATGTCCCTCACGAGTCAAATGCAAATGCTTGATGAAAGGGTTTCAATGGTTTTGCATTTGACTCGTGAGGGACATCTAGTAACGACTAGTGGAACTGCAGCTTGATGTAAGAATAATTTCAATGCTTTGCATTTGACTCGTGGGGGACATCTAGTAACGACTAGGTGAACTGCAGCTCTTTGTAGAATTATCTTGATATTGGATACTATAATATTCACTGCTCACTGCTAATCTTGTCCCTTGATGCTTTGCAGGGCCTTTGGTTGGGATTGTTTTTTTGCCAATAACTGTGCTTGGGGTGGTCCTAAGAGGATGGGACCACCACTGAAGTCCAACAAAATGTGCCTTTTGTTTATGCTCTTTGTGTTCAAGGTATCTGCTTGGTCCTCCCCCTAGGTTAGGGGGGACCCCAAAATCATCAGCTCTCTCATTGCCTAATGTTTTCATTGTTAAAGTTCACTTTTGTGAATTGGTTTTAAGCTTTTATGCATGTAAAATTGCTTCTACAAAGCATCTGAGGATGTTGTTGAGTTAGCTGCTACGCTACTTGATTAAGCACAGTTTTGGTACTGTACTATGTGCAATTTACGAAGTGCGAATTAGTAGAAAGTTTACATGCTCCATCAGCGTAGAATTATGCTCAGGGTTAGTATTAAGTTGCACACTTTCTTTGCGCTGTTGGGTGTAGTCAAGATAGCGCTAGAAGAATGTTCCGCTTTAGCTTTCGAAATTTCGATCTTCTACTTTGTAAGAGCCGTTTTAAGATCTTTTTTGTCCTCTGCATTATAAGACATGTGCCATTTTATTTGAGTTTTTTTAAGATCATTTTTTGAACCTTAAGCATAGCATTGTACCAAGTGGCCAGAGGTCCCTGTGAGGTTTTAAGTACTTTGAGAGGAATAACTTGGTCTACAGTACTTATGATATTATTTTCCAAGTCCAAGTAGTTTTCTTCCACCGATATGTTCAAGTCAATAGAAGGGGCTACATTAAAACAATGGTTATCTCCAGACTGCTTACCGAGTTTGTCACGCGCGATCCTCTAAAATTTCAGCTCATCAGCTCCATGAGACAATGGACTGTTTTGTTTGATTCCTCAGAGTGACCGTGCATTATCCTGCTAAATTCAGTCACTGTGTTTGTGTTGATTTTCACATGCTTCACTTTCTTCTTGTTGCTTTCGCCTTGTTTGACTGAGCGTAGGAGCACCTTTAATGCAACGGTTTCCTGTTCTGTGATACCCCCACGTCTCCACTACAGCTGATTTCCCCGACGTTCAGCTGACCGTTTCCTCATCAGCTGAGGAGAATTGTGGTGCATCTTCGCCACTGGCGGGCCTCTCCCCAGCAGGTGGCAGTGTTCTTTTCACGGCAGCACTCATCTCAGCCTTCCAAGTTGCTGCAGCGGTGGAATCAATAAAGAGAGGGGCGCTCGGATGACAGTTTCTTCGTCAGCTAAGGAGATTTGGTGCACACCTTCGCCATATACGTCTTCCTCCCCAGCAGGTGGCAGGGTTTTCATCGCGGCCGCTGTAGATCTCATTCCTGAATTCATTTCAGCTGCAGGGGTTAGCACATACAACGAGGATAGCGACCCCAGCATTTATCCAATGATGCGCCTTCTATCGCCTATAGGCACAGCTTTCCCAGTCATCTGAACATATTGGGAACTAGTTAGGAACTTGAACTTAGTGTGTTCCATGTCTAGGGGACTCATAATTTGCCTGTCTTATCGCTGATAGGCACAGCACCTGTACTCCCTTTTGATTCTAGTATTTTATATACTATTAAGAGCATTGTGATTCTTTTTTATCTTTTCTCCTTCACTGTTTCATTTTTCCTTTGATAATTAACCCTTTCCATGCTCATGACGGAACGGTTCCGTCATGAGCTACGGTTGAGCTGTGCTCATGACGGAACCGTTCCGTCATGACCACGCCCGTTTCTATTACCGCCCAGCACCGGAGGGGGAAACGTGGTCGCGCTGAAGAGGTTAAATTACTGTTTTCTGTCTTCTTTTCTATACATATTTCCTATACTTACCTTATTTTCTCTTCTTTCTCTTACCCTTCTCATTCTTCACCTCCTCATATTTAATAGCTATAGGAGGAGACAGATTCTCTAATGTACGAAAACAACATATTCTTTTACATAATTTAGGCAAGCATGCAAGAGAAATTTATGATGATTTACCTGAACTTGCTGAGGAAAACAAGTACTAATAAATATGCCATGGGTGATACTCAACAAGATATTTATCACAATACTCTTAGGAAATTGGAAATGCAATTTGGGGTACAATTGAATATAGTTCTTGAATGTCACAAGTTCTTTTCCAAAACAAAAAAAATGAGAAAGTTGTTAATTACATAGCAGTTTTAAGAGGTTTAGCTGCTACATGTGATTTTGGCACTTTAACAGAATCCTTAATTAGAGATCAGTTAGTGTGTTGTACCTGTGATAAAAAGATACAAGAGAAACTATTGGCTGATGCACCCGATCTCAAACAAGCCATAGACAGTGCAAAAAGTATTTAACATGCTGCATTCTGTACGAGCGAAATAAGAGAGACTGTTGATGTAAAACAAGTAGTGGATAAGAATGTGTATAGAGTTTCTGGAAAGGGTGACCAAAGCAAACCGGTCATCGCAGAAAGTTATAAACAAAAAGTGGAATCTGCTAAATTGAAATGTTACAGGTGTGGCAATGTGAACCATTTTGCTGATAACATCAGATGTCCTGCCAGAGGTGTGATTTGAAGGAAATGTAATAAAAGAGGGCATTTTTCGAAAGTTTGCTGAGACATAAAGAGCAATGTGATACATTTAGTCAATTGTGCGGAAAATCATAGTGAAGTTATAATTTTTCAAATTGCAGATAATGTGGGTGTCTAAACAATTATCCTACTTGTCATATACTGTTGGATGAGGTTCCTTTACAGTTTTTGCTGCTTCTTGCTCTCCATTTACCTTGATTAACGAACAATATTATCTTGAAAAGTATAAGGACAAGAATGACACTTTTTTTTAACCACCTGATGTAAACCCTGGTGGTTATACCAATGATCCCATACCATTAGTCGGAATGCTAGTCATGCAAATAGGTTTCAAAAATAGATCCACTGTTGGGAATGTGTACATAACAAAAAGTGGTTCAAACGTGTTAGGGTAGAAACACCAAAATGACCTAGGAATCAAATTGGATCCTAATGTTCCAGAACCAGTCTATCTTGTTGATGAGTCCATAACAGACTAGGACATTTGTGAAACGTTTCCTGGAGTTTTCTCCAACAAGTTAGGGTTACTTAAAGGCTACCTCCATCAGATTAAACTGAAAGATCATATCAAACCAATTGTTCATGAGGCTAGATCTGTCCCATAACTTGTATGTGACCCTTTGAAAGAAGAATTGAATAAATTGGAGGCTAATGGAGTTTTTGAGAGAATTGAGAGTTCAGAGTGGCTTGCTCCCATTGTTATAGTGTCTAAGGAAGGGGAAAAGAGCATCAGGTTGTGTGTGGACTTAAGAGACCTGAATGCGAACATTTGCGTTGACGGGCATCCTATCCCCAACATCAATGAGATGCTTAGCGTAATCCCCGGTGCCAAATACTTCGATGTTTTGGATCTTTCTTGGGCATACCATCAGGTAGTTATTCATCCGGACTCTAAGGCTCTCACGTCTTTCATTACTCCATTTGGAGCATATCTGTATTGCAGGATGCCTTTTGGATTAGCGTCTGCTGCAGCTGTATTCCAGCGTATCATGCAGCACATTTTACAGGGCGTTAATAAAGTTCTATGCTTCCAGGACAACATCCTTATGTATGGCAAATCGAAGGAAGAACACAATAGCGTTCTTGAGGAGGTTCTTAAGAAACTGAGCAGAGCAGGATTTAAATGTAAAGGAAATGTAACGAGCATTTACAATGCAATAGGTCTCGCAGCATTAAAGTTTGAGCTATTGGCATTGTATATTACAATGTGTTGCATTAATTTGTTATCAAACTCTGAATTGTTTTATAAAGATGATTTGCAAACTGTCAAATGTTGCTGAATAGTAAGCAACGTTGTGAATAATATTGTTTGCTAGTCATCCTTGGGTACCAGAGTACTTCACTTGAGGCAGAGGTATTATCTTTAGACTACAGGTGCCGGTGCCGCTTGAGCTAGAAACAGGGCCAGCCACTCACTACTCTGCACTCACTACTCACTACTCTGCACTCACTACTCTGCACTCAATACTCACTACTCACTACTCAGCACTCACTACTCACTACTCAGCACTCACTACTCACTACTCTACTCACTACTCTACTCACTACTCTACTCACTACTCTACTCACTACTCTACTCACCTCACTACTCACTACTCTACTCACTACTCTGCACTCACTACTCACTACTCTACTCACTACTCACTACTCTACTCACTACTCACTACTCTACTCACTACTCACTACTTTGCACTCACTCCTCACTACTCTGCACTCACTACTCACTACTCTACTCACTACTCACTACTCTACTCACTACTCTACTCACTACTCTGCACTCACTACTCACTACTCTGCACTCACTACTCACTACTCTGCACTCACTACTCTGCACTCACTACTCTGCACTCACTACTCACTACTCTGCACTCACTACTCTGCACTCACTACTCACTACTCTACTCACTACTCTGCACTCACTACTCACTACTCTACTCACTACTCTACTCACTACTCTACTCACTACTCTCTACTCACTACTCTACTCACTACTCTGCACTCACTACTCACTACTCTACTCACTACTCTACTCACTACTCTACTCACTACTCTGCACTCATTACTCTACTCACTACTCTACTCACTACTGTACTCACTACTCTGCACTCACCACTCTACTCACTACTCTACTCACTACTCACTACTCTACTCACTACTCTACTCACTACTCTACTCACTACTCACCTCACTACTCTGCACTCAATACTCACTACTCTGCACTCACTACTCACCTCACTACTCACCTCACTACTCACTACTCTGCACTCACTACTCACTACTCTGCACTCAATACTCACTACTCTGCACTCAATACTCACTACTCTACTCACTACTCTGCACTCACTACTCACTATTCTACTCTTTACTCACTACTCACTACTCTACTCACTACTCACTACTCTACTCACTACTCACTACTCACTAATCTGCACTCACTACTCTGCACTCACTACTCTACTCACTACTCTACTCATTACTCTACTCACTACTCACTACTCACTACTCTACTCACTACTCACTACTCTACTCACTACTCTACTCACTACTCACTAATCTGCACTCACTACTCTGCACTCACTACTCTACTCACTACTCTACTCACTACTCTACTCACTACTCACCTCACTACTCACTACTCTACTCACCTCACTACTCTACTCACTACTCACTACTCTACTCACTACTCACTACTCACCTCACTACTCTACTCACTACTCACTACTCTGCACTCACTACTCTGCACTCACTACTCACTACTCTACTCACTACTCTGCACTCACTACTCACTACTCTACTCACTACTCTGCACTCACTACTCACTACTCTACTCACTACTCTCACTACTCTACTCACTACTCTCACTACTCACTACTCTACTCACTACTCTGCACTCACTACTCACTATACTCACTACTCTACTCACTACTCTGCACTCACTACTCACTATACTCACTACTCTGCACTCACTACTCTGCACTCACTACTCACTATACTCACTACTCTACTCACTACTCTACTCACTACTCACTACTCTACTCACTACTCTACTCACTACTCTACTCACTACTCTACTCACTACTCTACTCACTACTCACTACTCTACTCACTACTCTGCACTCACTACTCTGCACTCACTACTCACTATACTCACTACTCTACTCACTACTCACTACTCTACTCACTACTCACTACTCACTACTCACTACTCACTACTCACTACTCTACTCACTACTCTACTCACTACCGACTACTCTACTCACTACTGACTACTCTACTCACTACTGACTACTCTACTCACTACTGACTACTCTACTCACTACTCTACTCACTACTCTAACTACTCTACTCACTACTCTAACTACTCTACTCACTACTCACTACTCCACTCACTACTCACTACTCGACTCACTACTCACTACTCTGCACTCACTACTCTACTCACTACTCTACTCACTACTCTACTCACTACTCTACTCACTACTCTACTCACTACTCTACTCACTACTCTACTCACTACTCTACCCACTACTCTGCACCCACTACTCTGCACCCACTACTCTGCACTCACTACTCTGCACTCACTACTCTGCACTCACTACTCTGCACTCACTACTCTGCACTCACTACTCTGCACTCACTACTCTGCACTCACTACTCTGCACTCACTACTCTGCACTCACTACTCTGCACTCACTACTCTGCACTCACTACTCTGCACTCACTACTCTGCACTCACTATACTCACTACTGTACTCACTACTCTACTCACTATTCACTACTCTACTCACTACTCTACTCACTACTCACTACTCTACTCACTACTCACTACTCTACTCACTATTCACTACTCTACTCTACTCACTACTCACTACTCTACTCACTACTCACTACTCACTACTCACTACTCACTACTCACTACTCACTACTCTACTCACTACTCACTACTCACTACTCCACTCACTACTCACTACTCACTACTCTACTCACTACTCACTACTCTGCACTCACTACTCTACTCACTACTCTACTCACTACTGACTACTCTACTCACTACTGACTACTCTACTCACTACTCACTACTCTACTCACTACTCACTACTCTACTCACTACTCACTACTCTACTCACTACTCACTACTCACCTCACTACTCTACTCACTACTGACTACTCTACTCACTACTCTACTCACTACTCACTACTCTACTCACTACTCTAACTACTCACTACTCACTACTCCACTCACTACTCACTACTCCACTCACTACTCACTACTCTACTCACTACTGACTACTCACTACTCTACTCACTACTCACTACTCCACTCACTACTCTACTCACTACTCACTACTCTACTCACTACTCACTACTCACTACTCCACTCACTACTCACTACTCTACTCACTACCCACTACTCTGCACCCACTACTCTGCACCCACTACTCTGCACCCACTACTCTGCACCCACTACTCTGCACCCACTACTCTGCACCCACTACTCTGCACTCACTACTCACTACTCTACTCACTACTCTACTCACTACTCTACTCACTACTCTACTCACTACTCACTACTCACTACTCTGCACTCACTACTCTACTCACTACTCACTACTCACTACTCTGCACTCACTACTCTACTCACTACCCACTACTCTGCACCCACTACTCTGCACCCACTACTCTGCACCCACTACTCTGCACTCACTACTCTGCACTCACTACTCTGCACTCACTACTCTGCACTCACTACTCTGCACTCAGTACTCACTATACTCACTACTGTACTCACTACTCTACTCACTACTCACTACTCTACTCACTACTCTACTCACTACTCACTACTCAACTCACTACTCCTCACTACTCACTACTCAACTCACTACTCCTCACTACTCACTACTCACTACTCTACTCACTACTGGAGTAGTGTGGCTCACTGGTTAGAGGCGGCAGGCCCGAGAGCAGAAGTCAGCCTGGGACCAGGGTTCAATTCCCGACGCGGCAGGGTCGTGGACCTTGGTCAGTGGACTCAATAATTCTCGCTTCGGTGCTTACTCTAATCAGGGGTTCCACTCGGCAACTCTGGGCATTAGCTTGCCTAATCTCCACAACGGCCCCACCAATTCCGGGGATGCCTGGCTCCACCTTGGGGACTCCCAGCAAGGGACCATCCCACAGGGAAAGCCAGGACGGGTTCCCCAGAGTTATACAGCGCCGGGACGCCCCGTTGCTGGGGCAGCTGTGCGCTTTACAAGTATACTACATTTACATTTACATTTACTCACTACTCTGCACTCACTACTCTACTCACTACTCTACTCACTACTCACTACTCTGCACTCACTACTCTAATCACTACTCTACTCACTACTCACTACTCTGCACTCACTACTCTAATCACTACTCTACTCACTACTCTACTCACTACTCACTACTCTGCACACTCACTACTCTGCACACTCACTACTCTGCACACTCACTACTCTGCACACTCACTACTCTGCACACTCACTACTCTGCACTCACTACTCTGCACTCACTACTCTGCACTCACTACTCACTACTCTGCACTCACTACTCACTACTCTGCACTCACTACTCACTACTCTGCACTCACTACTCTACTCACTACTCTGCACACTACTCACTACTCACTACTCTACTCACTACTCACTACTCTGAACTCACTACTCACTACTCTGCACACTCACTCTGCACTCACTACCCTGCACTCACTACTCACTACTCTGCACACTCACTCTGCACTCACTACTCTGCACTCACTACTCACTACTCTGCACACTCACTCTGCACTCACTACTCACTACTCTGCACTCACTACTCACTACTCTGCACTCACTACTCTGCACTCACTACTCTGCACTCACTACTCTGCACTCACTACTCTGCACTCACTACTCACTACTCTGCACTCACTACTCTGCACTCACTACTCACTACTCTGCACTCACTACTCACTACTCTGCACTCACTACTCACTACTCTACTCACTACTCTGCACTCACTACTCACTACTCTACTCACTACTCTACTCACTACTCTACTCACTACTCTCTACTCACTACTCTACTCACTACTCTGCACTCACTACTCACTACTCTACTCACTACTCTGCACTCATTACTCTACTCACTACTCACTACTCTACTCACTACTGTACTCACTACTCTGCACTCACCACTCTACTCACTACTCTACTCACTACTCACTACTCTACTCACTACTCTACTCACTACTCTACTCACTACTCACCTCACTACTCTGCACTCAATACTCACTACTCTGCACTCACTACTCACCTCACTACTCACCTCACTACTCACCTCACTACTCACTACTCTGCACTCACTACCCACTACTCTGCACCCACTACTCTGCACCCACTACTCTGCACCCACTACTCTGCACCCACTACTCTGCACCCACTACTCTGCACTCACTACTCACTACTCTACTCACTACTCTACTCACTACTCTACTCACTACTCTACTCACTACTCACTACTCACTACTCTGCACTCACTACTCTACTCACTACTCACTACTCACTACTCTGCACTCACTACTCTACTCACTACCCACTACTCTGCACCCACTACTCTGCACCCACTACTCTGCACCCACTACTCTGCACTCACTACTCTGCACTCACTACTCTGCACTCACTACTCTGCACTCACTACTCTGCACTCAGTACTCACTATACTCACTACTGTACTCACTACTCTACTCACTACTCACTACTCTACTCACTACTCTACTCACTACTCACTACTCAACTCACTACTCCTCACTACTCACTACTCAACTCACTACTCCTCACTACTCACTACTCACTACTCTACTCACTACTCACTACTCTGCACTCACTACTCACTACTCTACTCACTACTCTACTCACTACTCACTACTCTGCACTCACTACTCTAATCACTACTCTACTCACTACTCTACTCACTACCCACTACTCTGCACCCACTACTCTGCACTCACTACTCTGCACTCACTACTCTGCACTCACTACTCTGCACTCACTACTCACTACTCTGCACTCACTACTCTGCACTCACTACTCACTACTCTGCACTCACTACTCTGCACTCGCTACTCTGCACTCGCTACTCACTACTCTGCACTCACTACTCTGCACTCACTACTCACTACTCTGCACACTGACTCTGCACTCACTACTCTGCACACTCACTACTCTGCACACTCACTACTCTGCACACTCACTACTCTGCACACTCACTACTCTGCACACTCACTACTCTGCACACTCACTACTCTGCACTCACTACTCTGCACTCACTACTCTGCACTCACTACTCTGCACTCACTACTCTGCACTCACTACTCACTACTCTGCACTCACTACTCACTACTCTGCACTCACTACTCACTACTCTGCACTCACTACTCTACTCACTACTCTGCACACTACTCACTACTCACTACTCTACTCACTACTCACTACTCTGAACTCACTACTCACTACTCTGCACACTCACTCTGCACTCACTACCCTGCACTCACTACTCACTACTCTGCACACTCACTCTGCACTCACTACTCTGCACTCACTACTCACTACTCTGCACACTCACTCTGCACTCACTACTCACTACTCTGCACTCACTACTCACTACTCTGCACTCACTACTCTGCACTCACTACTCTGCACTCACTACTCTGCACTCACTACTCTGCACTCACTACTCACTACTCTGCACTCACTACTCTGCACTCACTACTCACTACTCTGCACTCACTACTCACTACTCTGCACTCACTACTCACTACTCTACTCACTACTCTGCACTCACTACTCACTACTCTACTCACTACTCTACTCACTACTCTACTCACTACTCTCTACTCACTACTCTACTCACTACTCTGCACTCACTACTCACTACTCTACTCACTACTCTACTCACTACTCTACTCACTACTCTGCACTCATTACTCTACTCACTACTCACTACTCTACTCACTACTGTACTCACTACTCTGCACTCACCACTCTACTCACTACTCTACTCACTACTCACTACTCTACTCACTACTCTACTCACTACTCTACTCACTACTCACCTCACTACTCTGCACTCAATACTCACTACTCTGCACTCACTACTCACCTCACTACTCACCTCACTACTCACTACTCTGCACTCAATACTCACTACTCTGCACTCACTACTCACCTCACTACTCACCTCACTACTCACTACTCTGCACTCACTACTCACTACTCTGCACTCAATACTCACTACTCTGCACTCAATACTCACTACTCTACTCACTACTCACTACTCTGCACTCACTACTCACTATTCTACTCTTTACTCACTACTCACTACTCTACTCACTACTCACTACTCTACTCACTACTCACTACTCACTAATCTGCACTCACTACTCTGCACTCACTACTCTACTCACTACTCTACTCATTACTCTACTCACTACTCACTACTCACTACTCTACTCACTACTCACTACTCTACTCACTACTCTACTCACTACTCACTAATCTGCACTCACTACTCTGCACTCACTACTCTACTCACTACTCTACTCACTACTCTACTCACTACTCACTACTCTACTCACTACTCAACTCACTACTCTACTCACTACTCACTACTCTACTCACTACTCACTACTCACCTCACTACTCTACTCACTACTCACTACTCTGCACTCACTACTCTGCACTCACTACTCACTACTCTACTCACTACTCTGCACTCACTACTCACTACTCTACTCACTACTCTGCACTCACTACTCACTACTCTACTCACTACTCTGCACTCACTACTCACTACTCTACTCACTACTCTACTCACTACTCTCACTACTCTACTCACTACTCTCACTACTCACTACTCTACTCACTACTCTGCACTCACTACTCACTATACTCACTACTCTGCACTCACTACTCTGCACTCACTACTCACTATACTCACTACTGTACTCACTACTGTACTCACTACTCACTACTCTACTCACTACTCTACTCACTACTCTACTCACTACTCTACTCACTACTCTACTCACTACTCACTACTCTACTCACTACTCTGCACTCACTACTCTGCACTCACTACTCACTATACTCACTACTCTACTCACTACTCACTACTCTACTCACTACTCACTACTCACTACTCTACTCACTACTCTACTCACTACCGACTACTCTACTCACTACTGACTACTCTACTCACTACTGACTACTCTACTCACTACCGACTACTCTACTCACTACTGACTACTCTACTCACTACTGACTACTCTACTCACTACTCTACTCACTACTCTAACTACTCTACTCACTACTCTAACTACTCTACTCACTACTCTACTCACTACTCACTACTCCACTCACTACTCACTACTCTACTCACTACTCTGCACTCACTACTCTACTCACTACTCTACTCACTACTCTACTCACTACTCTACTCACTACTCTACTCACTACTCTACTCACTACTCTACTCACTACTCTACTCACTACTCTACTCACTACTCTACTCACTACTCTACTCTACTCACTACCCACTACTCTGCACCCACTACTCTGCACCCACTACTCTGCACTCACTACTCTGCACTCACTACTCTGCACTCACTACTCTGCACTCACTACTCTGCACTCACTACTCTGCACTCACTACTCTGCACTCACTACTCTGCACTCACTACTCTGCACTCACTACTCTGCACTCACTACTCTGCACTCACTACTCTGCACTCACTACTCACTATACTCACTACTGTACTCACTACTCTACTCACTATTCACTACTCTACTCACTACTCTACTCACTACTCACTACTCTACTCACTACTCACTACTCTACTCACTATTCACTACTCTACTCACTACTCACTACTCTACTCACTACTCACTACTCTACTCACTACTCACTACTCACTACTCACTACTCACTACTCACTACTCACTACTCACTACTCACTACTCACTACTCACTACTCACTACTCCACTCACTACTCACTACTCACTACTCCACTCACTACTCACTACTCACTACTCTACTCACTACTCTACTCACTACTCTACTCACTACTGACTACTCTACTCACTACTGACTACTCTACTCACTACTCACTACTCTACTCACTACTCACTACTCTACTCACTACTCACTACTCTACTCACTACTCACTACTCTACTCACTACTCACTACTCACCTCACTACTCTACTCACTACTGACTACTCTACTCACTACTCTACTCACTACTCACTACTCTGCACTCACTACTCTACTCACTACTCTACTCACTACTCTACTCACTACTGACTACTCTACTCACTACTGACTACTCTACTCACTACTCACTACTCTACTCACTACTCACTACTCACTACTCTACTCACTACTCACTACTCTACTCACTACTCACTACTCTACTCACTACTCACTACTCACCTCACTACTCTACTCACTACTGACTACTCTACTCACTACTCTACTCACTACTCACTACTCTACTCACTACTCACTACTCTACTCACTACTCTAACTACTCACTACTCACTACTCCACTCACTACTCACTACTCCACTCACTACTCACTACTCTACTCACTACTGACTACTCACTACTCTACTCACTACTCACTACTCTACTCACTACTCACTACTCACTACTCCACTCACTACTCACTACTCTACTCACTACCCACTACTCTGCACCCACTACTCTGCACCCACTACTCTGCACCCACTACTCTGCACCCACTACTCTGCACCCACTACTCACTACTCTACTCACTACTCTACTCACTACTCTACTCACTACTCTACTCACTACTCACTACTCTGCACTCACTACTCTACTCACTACCCACTACTCTGCACCCACTACTCTGCACCCACTACTCTGCACCCACTACTCTGCACTCACTACTCTGCACTCACTACTCTGCACTCACTACTCTGCACTCACTACTCTGCACTCACTACTCACTATACTCACTACTGTACTCACTACTCTACTCACTACTCACTACTCTACTCACTACTCTACTCACTACTCACTACTCACTACTCAACTCACTACTCCTCACTACTCACTACTCACTACTCAACTCACTACTCCTCACTACTCACTACTCACTACTCTACTCACTACTCACTACTCTGCACTCACTACTCACTACTCTACTCACTACTCTACTCACTACTCACTACTCTGCACTCACTACTCTAATCACTACTCTACTCACTACTCTACTCACTACCCACTACTCTGCACCCACTACTCTGCACTCACTACTCTGCACTCACTACTCTGCACTCACTACTCTGCACTCACTACTCTGCACTCACTACTCTGCACTCACTACTCTGCACTCACTACTCACTACTCTGCACTCACTACTCTGCACTCACTACTCACTACTCTGCACTCACTACTCTGCACTCGCTACTCTGCACTCGCTACTCACTACTCTGCACTCACTACTCTGCACTCACTACTCACTACTCTGCACACTCACTCTGCACTCACTACTCTGCACTCACTACTCTGCACACTCACTACTCTGCACACTCACTACTCTGCACACTCACTACTCTGCACACTCACTACTCTGCACACTCACTACTCTGCACACTCACTACTCTGCACACTCACTACTCTGCACTCACTACTCTGCACTCACTACTCTGCACTCACTACTCACTACTCTGCACTCACTACTCACTACTCTGCACTCACTACTCACTACTCTGCACTCACTACTCACTACTCTGCACTCACTACTCTACTCACTACTCTGCACACTACTCACTACTCACTACTCTACTCACTACTCACTACTCTGAACTCACTACTCACTACTCTGCACTCACTACTCACTACTCTGCACACTCACTCTGCACTCACTACTCTGCACTCACTACTCACTACTCTGCACACTCACTCTGCACTCACTACTCTGCACTCACTACTCACTACTCTGCACACTCACTCTGCACTCACTACTCACTACTCTGCACTCACTACTCACTACTCTGCACTCACTACTCTGCACTCACTACTCTGCACTCACTACTCTGCACTCACTACTCACTACTCTGCACTCACTACTCTGCACTCACTACTCTGCACTCACTACTCACTACTCTGCACACTCACTCTGCACTCACTACTCACTACTCTGCACACTCACTCTGCACTCACTACTCTGCACTCACTACTCACTACTCTGCACTCACTACTCTGCACTCACTACTCTGCACTCACTACTCATTACTCTGCACTCACTACTCATTACTCTGCACTCACTACTCATTACTCTGCACTCACTACTCATTACTCTGCACTCACTACTCTGCACTCACTACTCACTACTGTGCAGGCACAAGACAATATACTTTCTACGTGTTTCTCCTTACCCCCACCAATTGCACAAGTCAGGGGGGAAGCCAGATGTAGCGTGAAAGGAAATGTTTGAGGTTAAAAGAGACTATAACAGAGAAAGCTGGAGAGGGAGGATAAAAACAAGAGGTAAACATAAGACGACAAAGCAAATGAAATGTGAGGTAGGGGAGAATAATCAATAGGGCGTGTATATGTAGCTGAGGGGGCACAGCCCATGGACAAACAGAAGGAAAAGGAAGTCTGCAAGGAGAGAGGAAAACATAATGGCCAAAGCGATGACATCACTCACCTACGAAACCGCAAGCAGCCCGGGCTGAGCGTGAGAAGGCAGGGGCTGCCCGCGCATGCGCGCTCCGAGCCCCGGTGCCAAAGCGGAGTGCAGCATCTGAAGTCCCGGGTCCCAGGAGGGGGCCCGGGTGAAGACCAGCGCTGCGGAGGGAGATCGAGGATCGAGACTGACCCCCTGGCTGACAAGAGACAGAGACACGGAACACACTAAAAGAGCCCGGTGAGTTGGGGGGAGTGGGATGTGTGTGCGTGCGTCTGTCTGTGTGTGTGTGTGTTGTGTGTGCCTGCGTGTGTGCCTTAAGCATGGGCGGATTTTGCGGATTGGCAATCCGCGAACTTGCGTATTTACGGATTCGCAATCCGCGAAGATCCGCGAACTCTAGCGGATTTGCGGATTTTTCCGTTTTTTGTGTTGGCGCGTGTTCGCGCCGATTTTGGGACAAGTTCGCAATTGCGAACTTACTTTTCGGCTTGCAACGGCCGCGACTATGTTGTTTCTACGTCTGGTTTATCATCACAGGTTCACAGCACCCTCTGTTTCACCACTGCCACCCTCTGGGACACCCATGCCACCCTCTAGTACATCCTCACAGGCACCTATTAGGTTTATTTATTACTGTAGATTATGGTGGTTGAAAAAAGCTAGCACACCTGCCCTTCTTCAACTGCCATCAATTAATTTGTGTTTCATTAATGTGTCAGTAATTTTGAAAGTTCCAGTCTGGCTGGCACCTGCTTCCTTCCTTATCTGTAATTTGCTTTTTGTTGCAGTGAAATTTTTTTTTTACAGGACCTTTATGGTGCTATTCTATGAGCCTGCTGTTTGGGTCATAGCAGGGTCATAGAATTGTTGCAAACTCTGGAGGGGCCCATCAGGAAGCACTACCTTGAATGTTACTAATGTTAAGTTTGAACTTTTGCACCTGCTCATTGCTTTCATTTTAGCTAAAATCGTTTTTTTTGCAATTTCGCGCGTTATTTGGGGCGCGAATCCGTGCGAGATCGATTTCGGAAGCCGCGAATACGTGCGAATACAAAATTGTTTTTGTTGCGACGTGTATGTTCGCGTGATCTTGCGCGTGTTCGCGAGGCGCTTCTAGCTATTCGTTTGCCAAGTTACCCTATCGGTCGTACACGGGCGCGGCCATCTTGTTGGCGTGACGTAATTCCGTTTCCGCCCGCTATGTGTAATCTCGCAAAGTGTGCTGCTCGCGAGTACAATTTCGCGCGTACTCGCAAGGAAAATCTCGCGCGAACTTACCCACGCGGTCGTGAACGGGCGCGGCCATCTTGTTTCTCATTCATTGCTATGGTTCTGGGCATGCTTTCTGTATCCTCTCTCAATCTCTGCCATCCTTTGCTTGTTTGAAGTTTTTTTGATCTAATTTTACTTATTATCTAACCCTCTATTTTTCTAGCTCTATATTTTTGTGTTTTCTGCAGCTTTTATTTACTTTTAAACTACTTTTTTAAACTCTTTTCTTTTCTTCTTCACTATTCTATTTCTTCTTTATCATTTAAGTTCATTTCTGCCCAGACCATGGTAAAGGGAGCCGGGAAGCACCCTGAGAAGGGGAAGGGTCCCGCACCCCGTGCCCGGCTCCCGTGCGGGCGTTTAAGGGGGGAGCAAGTGGTCCCGAGGGAGATCTTCAGCGCGGAGGAAGTGGCGGCACTGATCTTCCATGTCCAGCGCCGCCTCCCCAAGACGATCCTGGGAGGCGGCAAGATCGCGACCGGCTATGGCATCCGGGAGCGCCGCCAGCGGTGGGAGAAGGTGTGCCGGGCCATGTACAAGATCTCTGGGGTCCGGCGCACATATAACCAGGCCACCCACCGCTGGACCGATGTCATGGACCGGGAGCGGGACTTGCTGGACGCGCTCGGCGTAGAGGTCCCCGGGCTTGGTGAGTAGTAGTAGTAGTACATTTACTACTCTGTTTTATCCTGCTCTGTTATTTGCAAATCTTTGTTCTTTACCAAGAGCAATAATGCTGCCGATTACATTGAGGTAAATTATATTTCAAAATCTTCTATGCATTTCATTTTCAGGTGCACTGCTCTCCTTCTCAGTAGCCTTGCTTGCTACTATGCTTCTTTGTTTTGTATGTGGTGTTCAGAAGCATTTCATTGGCCTGAGAAATTATGTATCAGTGTACTGTAAAGAAAAGAACTGCGTAATGCTAGACAGTAAGGGTCATATTTTCAATTACCGGCGCATCCCTGCAAAGTAGCAGGGATGCGGCAGTAATTGTGTGCCATGCCACCACCACCCATTGGCCCAAAACGTCACAGAAGCCTTACGCATCTGTGCCGTAAAGGCAGCGCATTGCTGGAGTTGCGTGCCAACGATGGCGCAGCTCCAGCAATGCTCTGGGGTACCCTATCTCCCCAATGCTGCATCAAGCCGTACGTCGGCTTCAAGCGCGCAGGGTTTGAGTCATGCATCATTGTCCTAAAAATGACTGATTGACATCTTGTAGATTTCCCTCAGCCACTTTTAGGATTCGTTCCTGCGCAGGTACGCCCTCCCTTGCGCCGGAACGCCCCCTGATGGCGCAGGGCTTTACAACGTGATGCATCGCCCATATGCCCATATGTGTTTTTTTTTTTAATATATACGCCGCACCAACACCATGGCGAGTCTTTTGTTCTGCCGCTGCGTCAGAAAAGGCACGCAACAATGGAGGAAAATCAGCCGCAACTTCCGCAAGGGACTTATAAATCAGCCCCAACAGACTGAAGTCCAGTGTCCTTCCTTTAGACAGTCACATGGCTATCAGAAGAAATAGTGGCGGTGGTGGCGGGTGGATTGATAGTTTGAGTATTCACTGATCTGCAAGCAGGATGGACTTTGTCTGTCACGTGTTGCGCACTACTGCCTGCAGTGCCAGGCCTAGGCAAACCTCTTTAGTAGTCTGTTTATTGAGTTACATAGGAACTTTCTAAGTCAACGTTCCGCAAATCAGGCAATACGAATAACGTAGTATACCACATGAGATAGATCCCGTGGAATAGTTGTCTATCTATTTGCTATTTTTCCAAAATATGTTGTTATTGTTCTTTTGAAATGTTTGATTTGGTTGAAAAATCTCATCCATGTTTTATGGTTTTTCTTTCTTTCATGTTGTACATCAGCTCCCCCCAAGGGCAAGAGGACACAGGAGGAGGGTGCTGAGGATGCAGGCCAGGATCGGGCAGGCGAGGGCTCCTTTGCTGGCCCCAGTAAGTTTACATTTTACTAAACAGTACCTATTTTTTCCTAGCGTTCCTCATTCGATTTTTTCTAAATCGTCTTTGATCTTCTTGTAGACTGGATATAAATTCTTATCCTGCCTCGAATATGACTCCCTGTGGTATTACTAGACTATTCTTATTAGTCTGTCTGTGTAGCTAACTAAGATTGGACATTTGGCAATTCCATTGGACTCCCATTATATTCAGCAATACCTCTATGCACTGTCTCCTTACTGACTAGATAGTGTGGCAGAGTCATTCAGCTCCCGAAGTCACCGATTATAGATCCCCAATGATCTCTAGATTATCGTACGCAGGACAAGAGAGTAGTACGGAGTCACAGCACAGTCAAGAAGTGTCAGAGGCACTCATGCTTGCAAAAATTCCAAAACCTTTAGCTCATCCACTCTAGTCTAGAGGAACAAAAACCACAGAGTCTATTTAAGTGTAAAAGCTTTATTAAAAGTAAACACATTTATTAAAATCTACTTTGTCATAAAACTATTTAACTGTAAACGGAAAAGTGGTTAGTGCTGACGATTAATTGGACACATTTCTTGTGGTCGAGCCGAACTCTCACCTACTTTGAACTTGATCCTGGTCGTGTTCTTAGGACTCAGGAGTCAAGCTTCTGTCTGTTAGGAGAAAAAGTGGTGCGTGTTAAAAATCAAAAGCAAGCATTCATCAGTTGTGCATAAAAGTGCAGCAAGACAACAGCCTTCCCTGGAAAATGGGACATTTTTACTATGGAGTAGACAGTCACAAATTATTACATTGTATTCTGTTTTTTTAACATTTCTCCTAGACCAAATATTATATAGTAGTGAGTGGTGTATTCTAACTTTCTTAAATGTACTTTGTAGGTGTAACATCTGGTGACGGGGCCAGCGCGGAGGTGGCTGTGTTGGACTTGGACTCGGAGGCCTCTGGGGAGGATGCGGCGTTAGAAGAGCTGGTGGCCGTTCCTGTGGGGGATCAAACGGTGGTGGCGGAAACAGGTAAGCTATATATTCCTTACTTATTGAGATTGAAGACTGCATAGTGTGCTTTCTGCACGGGTGTATTACAATTACAAATCAACCAGGTAGTAGCCTCCTCGAAATGTACTTCGACTTAGCTGTGAAGTTTTTGGTGAGAAGAATCCCAATAAGTTCTTAGACGAACGTGATGGATGGGATGAACGAAAAGCGAAAGAAGGGTGTAAGTAAGTGGGACGCGAACTTGTATGATGGCTGGCAAAGAAGAACGATATGTGTTTGCTTGGACCCAGAGGTGGCTGGGAAGGAAAGAATATGGTATGGTGCATGGCTGGGTCAATGATGAAGCAAGGATGGGTGGAAGGACAGCAGCCTGGGTGGGTGAAACAGAAACTGTATGTGTGCGTATACTTTGAATGAATGGATGCCTGGAGCATGGTATTCTCTGACTCTTACATAGCAAATGTGTATCTAGAGAGAGTAGATGGTCGCCAGGTGAAGTAAGTGTTACCTTGAAGAGCATGTACCACCGCACCCGCACGTCCGTCCCAGTGCAGGGAAGGCAAGGAAAAGAAATTGTAAATGTGTCCAATACTACCATGAATAGTAGCAGTACTTTGTATTGCGTTTGCATTCACAGCATATATCTGGTTATTACGGTGGACACTCCGTACCTCTCTTAATAACTTTAGTTTACTTGTAGTACGTCATTCATGTGTGGGTGTATCACTGTGTTCACTCAATATTAAGCAAAGCACCTAAAGTCATCTCATCTGTCATTAAATACGTCCCATGTGAAGTGATAGATAATCAAATTAGTTAGCTTCTTCAGTTTCCTTTTCTAGTACTCATTTGCACTGTAGGGTGAAAGGTAAATTAATTAAGCAGTAGCCCTTGTAACAGAGTATTCTCAGTGCCACCCGTAATAGAAAAGTAATAGCTTCACCACCTGCATGTACTGGACCGGTACAGTAACGCAAATCTGTCTCCATCATCATGGTGTGCAACTTTTTTTCTCGGGTGCAACTTCACTGTGCTGTGTCCATGTCATTCTGCCGGCTTGCATAAGATAACGTACCCATTTCCCTAAACAAGAGAGAAGAAGAAGAATAAGACTGGTGTACTGTCATAGTCGACTGTAATGGAAGTCCATAGTGGTCGTAGAATTAGTTCATTAAACTACCACTACTGTTAGAGCAAGGATGCAGAAGTGGGAGGTTACATAGATACTGTCCTCAATAGTTATGTACTGTGCTTTCAATTTGCTACTTGTACTCTGTGACCCAACTTTCGGCTCAATCACTTTGTGTTATTAATAAGGAGCATTGGTTACAGACTATGTCTTTCTTTCTTCATATAGTTGCTCCTTCCAAATCAACAACAAGGAGGGAGCAGGCTAGATTGGCCCGGCAACGGAGGCTGGAGGCCACAGTCGCCGAGTATCGGCGGCTGGTGGCCCTGGAGGAGGAGGAGGACACGCAGTCGAGCGGGGCAACATCTTCGACTGTGACCACTGCATCCTCCTCCGTGACTAAACCAGCGGGACCGAGCCGGGCTAAGAAAGCCGACCGCCACCGCCAAGCACCCGAAATACCAGCTGCCCCCCACAGGAGCTGCAAGGAACGCCAACGCCGCCTACGAGTCCGCATGTCCAACCTGGAGCAGGAGGTCCTGAGGTATAAGACCTTGGTTAAGGGCCTCCGCTCCGAGCTTGCCACCCTCCGCAAGGAGTATGATGCCCATGCCGCATCATGCACCAGCACCAGCACCCTCCAGTAGTGGAGTGTCCCTTGCCCTTTTTTTATAGACTTTTGGGGGGTGGGATTTGGGAGTTGGGATCGTTTTGGGACGTTTCAGAGACAATCGTTGGGGTTAGGGTGGGTGAGGGAGATTATTTTGTTAGGGATAAATAAATATATTTTTCAACTTTATCTGACCATACCTGTTTTTTACTGCTTTTCAGTCTGGTGGGTGGGGGGCGGGGGTGTAACAGTAACTTTGTTTTCCTGAACAGTCGTAGGACTTTAGTAGTACAACCGTCAATCTCTTGTCTACTCCGAAATAATACTCCATTATACTACCTCCCACCAAACGCTTATCTTACCTGTAATTTGTGTTAGAAATTAGGGCTAGGCCCAGGGCTGGCTCCAGGTGAAATGGGGATTAACGTTGTCATTCCTGGGCGGGTGACATTTCCTCATTGCGGTGTTACTAGTGGTGTGACACAGTGGCAGTTGCATGCCTATGGAAAAAAAGAAAACGAAACCTTGTTTGTACTCCTTACTGTAGCATTACAACGGTTACGGTACGATCGAGAAAATAGCAGGTGACAGTACACTAGAACAGTGCCATAATGTAGCCTAACAAATGGTAAAGTATTGCAAGTATAACTAGTACTTGCGTTGAATTTATTTGACATTGGCTACTACTACTAGAAGATATAGTACTGAAGCTGAGTAAGTCTAGAAGATATCCTCGTATTCCTTCACCAGCCTGTTGCTGCTATCACCTTATCCTCCCCAGCAAGTGTGTGGAATTATTGATGTCATTTTAGTCAGACATCAAGCAAAACAACACAGCCCGGGGGAAGAGGGTTAGGGTTTGTAAAATGGATGGGAATGGGGGTTTCTTTTTGGGTAGGTTTTGTTGAGAGAAGAAAAAAAAAGCAGAGCATGGACAAACAATAATTGAAGATACAGAGTTTACAGACAATCTTTGGTTACAAAGTAAAGGTAAGCACATGCAGTCACACTCATAGAATAAAAGACAACAATGGATACTGTATCTGTATTGCGTATGTTGTTGGAGTTGTCCTGTTGAAATTGGTAAGTAAGTTGCATGCAGCAAACAATTCCTCTTATTGGCGGCACTCCTCCATTCCAGCTGACGCTTCGTCCATCAATGTGGTGGTGACCACTGACAGAAGAGACACCCTGTCCACTGCCTGCCTGGCGGATGTTGACTGAAACCCGGCCTGTAATTATTGAACGGAAAACAGGAAGTGCTATTACAATACCACTGATAAATAAATAAAAGGTATGTACGCTGTGTGGTTCAAAAAGTGACACTTTGATTTCCCTAATAGACAGTACAATATTTTTGAAATTGCGTGCTCTGTCTGAGTCACCTTTTTAAGGATCAATAAGTATGGCCAAAATATTATAGCGGATCTTTCCCCTCAAGGTGGGTGTACTACTGTGTTTTAGAACAAAATTTGACCTTCCCAGCAATGCTCCCACCAAGACCCTTACTAAAGCCAGTCGCAAAAATGTAGAAGAACCCAATCATATCTCCAAAAACGATGCCTAGCAGAAAAATGGTTACAAAACGTACTTTGAAAGTAACAGTAGACCCAAATACAGACCGTGGATTGTATTCAAACCACTTGCCTGCAAGCAAAAGTATCCATAGCCAGCATCGCTCCAACAGTGCTCTACAACAACAGAACCGCGTTGCAATAGAACCCCCCTAAACACATGCAATCCTGCTGCTAGGGCTAACCCTAACGAACCCTAACTTACAAAAAGTGCAAAAACTGGTGTTTCCTTATGGATTTTGTCCAACAAACTTCTAGCCGGTATTAGACCTTCCCAGGAATGCCCCAGGCAAGACCCGCCAACCCACCCGCAAAAAAACACGCGACACAACACCACCAAACAGCGAAAAAGCGAAATCTCATACTTACAATGTCTCTCGGCCTTCGGTCCAAACGCGGCGCTGTGCAGCTAGGTCGTCATCATCATCAATCATCATAACTCCTGTTTTCCACCACGGATTTCCTGAAAAGCAAATGCAATCAAGATTAGACTGTCGCAGCAGTGCTTCGACAGAGACCCCGGCCGCAACCCACCCACGAACAGCAGGAAGCCCCCCAAAACGCTACATTGAGCAAGATGTCTGAAGAAATGGCAAAAAAAAGGCTTTTCCTTAAGGATTTTGTCCAAAACACTTCTATCCGGCATTAGACCTTCCCAGGAATGCCCCAGCCAAGACCCGCCAACCCACCCGCAAAAAAACACGCGACAACACCCCCAAACAGCGAAAAAGCTAAATCTCATACTTACAATATCTCTCGGCCTTCGGTCCAAAGTAACGCGCTGTGCAGCTAGGTCATCATCAATCATCATAACTCCTGTTTTCCACCACGGATTTCCTGAAAAGCAAATGCAATCAAGATTAGACTGTCGCAGCAGTGCTTCGACAGAGACCCCGGCCGCAACCCACCCACGAACAGCAGGAAGCCCCCCAAAACGCTACATTGAGCAAGATGTCTGAAGAAATGGCAAAAAAAAGGCTGTTCCTTATGGATTTTGTCCAAAACACTTGTATCCGGTATTAGACCTTCCCAGGAATGCCCCAGGCAAGACCCGCCGGCGCCAACCCACCCGCAAAAAAACACCAGACAACACCCCCAAACAGCGAAAAAGCTAAATCTCATACTTACAATATCTCTCGGCCTTCGTTCCAAATGCCGCGCTGTTCAGCTAGGTCATCATCATCAATCATCATAACTCCTGTTTTCCACCACGGATTTCCTGAAAAGCAAATGCAATCAAGATTAGACTGTCGCAGCAGTGCTTCGACAGACACCAAAAATTACACACAAACCCCCGGAACCCCGCCAAAGAGCACCTCAAAGGCAAGCAAGTCAGCAAAAACGGCAAGAAATTTCCACCTCATATTTGGTCCAAAACACTTTTGTCCATTATTAGAGCTTCACAGCAATGGGCCCAAAACCGTCAACTCACCCGCAAAGAAGTACAACACCCCCACAAGTGCTGAGTCTTTCTTCATTGTGCGTAATCCAGCACTCTGCTTGGAGGGAAATCGCAGTCTGGAGGAGGAGGATAGAGGAGCATGTTCTTCAGAACTTGTGAACCTGAGGAATGTAGACTGCGGCACCTTCAAATCAATAAGCAAACAAGTGAAGACAGTTCTGATGATGGTCTTGTTTTTGGGATTAGGTGATTAAAGTTTGAATTAAATTAACTGTGCAAAACAAAGAAAGAGAGACACAAAGCACACAGGAATAAAAGTGAATAAGGACGAAAAAGAAAGTTCTTGATTGATTGTCTCATTTTCAGGGCTCGGTGTCAGGGAATAAGAACAAGATTTCGTCATCATACTCTGCGAATTCAGGCTGGATGAGGTCAGTGGCACCGAACAGAGAAAAAATCCCCTCATCTACGTTGCTGTCCTCATCGTCTTCATGTGGCGTGCTTTCTCGCACTTTGTAATCTGGTGGTATGAGGTGCTGATTCATCTTGATCATTGTCAGCCGCTCCACATTTTTGGGCGATAGGCGGCTCCGTTTGGCAGTTACAATGCCACCAGCAGCACTGAAAACACGTTCAGAAGACACACTTGCGAGTGGGCAAGACAAATAGTTTATAGCCAGGTTGTAGAGCTGTGGCCACAATTGTTTTTTGCCATGCCAATACTGCAATGGCTCCTCATTAAGAAAGACCACTGTTGAGTCATTCAGATAGTCCTGCACCATCGACTCAAGGTCATCAACTGTTCCTCCACTTTGCTTACTTTTTGCTGTGCCTGTGACATTTTTTCGAGAACCATACCCCATCAAACTTAGCCAATCCTCCTCCCCAGCCACTGTTAGTGTTGTCATTGTGTGTGGTGCAGATGATCCAGTTGCCGGTGTCTTTAACGGCTGAGAGGTCACTTGTGCCCCAGCCACAGGTGCAGAAGTGGATTCTTGTGACTGCGGATGGCCTGCTGATGCTGATGCTGATGTACTGGCTTCTCCTTCAATAACCTGCCGTTCTTTTTCAAACCTCTTGGCTGACCAGGCTAACCAATGTTTGTACTTTTGAACATCTGCATCAGCGAAAGGAAAGAATGCGTTGTCTGCCAGCGCCTTTTTGTAGCGTGGATCCAGAATAGTAGCACAAATGTAATGCTGATCTGAGTTGATGTTTTTAAGACGTTCATCACCACGTAGGCGATGTAATAATTTCTCAGACAAAATGAAATGTTTTTTTTTTTTTTCATCTTTTTCAAACTCAGAAGAAACCGCCATCAGTTGGTGCTCCAGTATGCACAACAATGGGATAGCTTTTCCCAAATTACAGTCCTCCTGGCTGACTGCACGCGTGAAGAACTCAAAAGGACGAAGCATGTCTGTCAGGCTTTTAACTATGGCCCATTGCGCCTTACTCATCCGCAGGTCCTCCTTCTGAGATGTAGCCTCTGTCAAGAAATAGTGATCGAGTACCGTATACTGCTCATGCAGACGCTCAAGCATGTAGAAGGTTGAGTTCCAACGTGTTGCCACCTCCTGGATGAGTGCTTTCACTGGCATTCCACGTTGAAGTAGCAGTCTCCGCAGATGCTTCCGGGCCTTAAAAGAATGGCTGAAATGGTTGCACATTTTGCGGCAGGTGGCCATTACCTCGAACGCTGGACTCTCTTTATCACTCAAGAATTTTTGAACTACCAGGTTGATACAGTGCGCCAAACACGGCACTCTAACATGGTGACCCTGTAACATGGCCTTAACTACATTGGCGCCATTATCCGTGGAAACATAACCAATCTTGCGTTTTAGGGGGGATAGCATTGACAACACCTTTTTGTCAAACTCTTCCAAAAGGTTTTCTGCTGTGTGACTTTTCTCCAAGGCAAACATGGCTAGTGTTGCATGTTTCCGAGCAGCTTTGAAAACTTGGTCCGGGTCAACACCTGCGTTTAGCTTTGCTATAACACCTGAAAAAGAGACCCAGTGTGCAGTGATGCACATGTAATCATCGCCTGGGCCACTGGTCCACATGTCTGTTGTCAGATGTATTGTGTGAACAGCACTCTTCTGCAAAGCTGCCCCAATCGCCTGCAGCACATCTTCATGTAGTGCTGGAACCGCAACTCTGGCAAAATAGAACCGGCTCGGAACCTTCCATTTAGGGCAGAGCGTTGCAACTAATTCAAGAAAACCTACCGCTTCTACAAAAGAAAAAGGTAGAAGGTCCACAGCTAGCATTTTAGCCAGCTTAGTGTTATACAGACGCGTCAGTGGGTGGTTGCGTTCATATGGCACCTCTGAAGTAAGCATTGTTCTAATGTTGCCCTGGACCAAGCATTTACGGGCTGATAATGACTTCGTTGACCCAATTTTGCTCGCTGGTGAACTTTTGTGCGTTGGTGTCTCACTCGCTCCAACACTCTTAGTGTGCCTCACATTGGGTGTGCTGCTGAGAGGGGTACTGGGTGTAAGGGAAGTGTTTGACACGTCTTCTTCCTGCTCGTCAACATCAGATGAAACATCAACGTTTCCTTGATTTTGGCCTTTCTTGATCGCAGCTAGGTGCGCAAACCATTGGACAGCGTGCTTTCTGTCAAGATGACCACTCTGGCCGCCGGTACCATAGTTGCTACCTGGCTTACCACGACTAACTGCAAGCTTACAAAGGGTACAAATGGCAAACCTTGGATTTTTGGGACAAACAGTAAAGAAGTCCCAAACTGGGGACTTGAAGTGTCTGTGGGACCTGGAGGAGGCGGCGATACTGGTGGTGGTGGTGGTCATGAAGCTAATGCCAGATGAAGTGGAGGATCTGGATTGGCCAACTTTTGTACGTTTTCCACTTTCACCGCCACTAATTAAGGTCGAGGTTGACGCAGGTCTCTTCTTGCCAGAAAGAAATATGGAAGCGGGACGAGTTGGTGTACTACTTAACTCCAATGATTGTGGTGTTTCCACTGCCTCCTCATCGACAACATCATCATCATCATCATCACGCGCAGCAGCTCTTCGGGCTAGGGTCAAAATGTCTGTTTGCTGCATGCCCGCTGGGGCTGCAGTGACCTTTATGATGACTGGGTCGTCGTTGGCAGAGTCTTCATCAGCAGCAGTATCCGCCACTTCTTGTTGAGCCTCATCACACTCCATAAGTCTGAGACTTTGGACGAGCTTCCTTTTACGCTTAAGTACCTTTGTTGGATCATGGTGTGCCTCACTCTCAGACGGCTGTGGTGCTGGTTCCCAAGTTTGATCCGTATCATCAGAAGGAGGTGTGCTTGAAGAGGATGTAGACACCACCCTTGATCTCTTCCTTGCTAGGGTTGTGGAAGACAATGAAGGATCATCAGGAGGAGTGGCTTCCTCAAATGATACCTCGCCTTGATTGTCGATTTCCTGATGTGCCCCTACTTCGGGAGGAACAACTATTGTGGGCACTTGTTGTGACCCTCCATGCACCTCTGCATGCGCATCTCCTTGCGCTGCCTCTCCTTCCACATGTACTTGGGCTTGTACTTGCACATGTGATTGTTGTTGCCGCTGTGGTTGTTCAACACTCGTCAGATGAGCTACAACAACCTGTGTTGATTGAGGGACATTGCTGCTGCTTTCTTGCGATGAGCCAACATCACTGGTCGATGGTGATTGAAGAAGTATACTGGCTGCCTCTGCAGCACTCAAGGGCTTGGACTTAAGTTGGCGTGGTGGTGGTGGTGGCACTGAGCCCAATGGAGCGGGGGTGCTGCTGCCAGCTTGGTCCCCAGCAGATCCCGCTGCAGCTGCTGCAGGCATACTTTTTTTTTTACTCACAAAAAAAGGGGCGGGCGGCACACCAGTGTCCTTGGTAACTTGCTTCTTCTGCTCCTTACTGGCACCTTTCTTGCTAGAGGAGCTACGGGTTACTTTTTTTGGGGCCATCTTCTTCAGAGCAGGTCAGCAGGCAGCAGTTGCACGAGTTGCAGAGGGTTCTGTGTCCAGACGTGACGTCGCGTGACGTTATGCTGCACACACCGCTGCAGGACTTCTTCCTGGCACTGGTGGTTCTATTGAGTCTTCTTGTGCACCTAAAAGCAATGGAAGACAGAGGAACATCAGTTCAGTTATACACCCCAAAAAATCGACAAAACACAGAAAAATGAGCACAATCCCATGCCATCCATGATGTTTACATTGAAGACACCCCACAGAAAGACTAGGGACATGCAAGTATGCAACACTCACTACCCCTGGGCATAAGGGATGAAAAGTAGGCAAAATAAGTGCAGGCCTCAGACACTGCCTCTCCTCAAAATGGCCCCCTTACACCCCAAGCACATGTTGCCTGTACCAGCCAGCACTCAAGATGGCGGCCACCACCACCACCCACATGGCCAGTCCACATCAACAGTACACCCCCAAAAAACAGAAAAACTGCCAGAAATCACCACAATCCAATGCCATCCATGATGTTTACATCAAAGAGAGTGAGACAACACCACAGGCACACTCAGTCCATGCACCACCACCACCCCTGGGCAAGCAAAAGGCCACACCAGCAGCCCCCCAAAAACGACAAAAAACAATAAAATAAGCACAATCCCAGCCCATCCATGGCCTCAATTATGTTTAAATTCAAGAAGACACCCCACAGAAAGACTAGGCCCATGCAACACTCACCACCCCTGGGCAAAGGGCCACACCAGCAGGCCCAAAAAAACGACAAAAAACAATAAAATCTGCACAATCCCAGCCCATCCATGGCCTCAATGGTGTTTAAATTCAAGAAGACACCCCACAGAAAGACTAGGCCCATGCAACACTCACCACCCCTGGGCAAAGGGCCACACCAGCAGGCCCAAAAAAACGACAAAAAACAATAAAATCTGCACAATCCCAGTCCATCCATGGCCTCAATGGTGTTTAAATTCAAGAAGACACCCCTCAGAAACACTAGGCCCATGCAACACTCACTACCCCTGGGCATAAGGGATGAAAAGTAGGCAAAATAAGTGCAGGCCTCAGACACTGCCTCTCCTCAAAATGGCCCCCTTACACCCCAAGCACATGTTGCCTGTACCAGCCAGCATTCAAGATGGCCACCACCACCACCCACATGGCCAGTCCACATCAACAGTACACCCCCAAAAAACAGAAAAACTGCCAGAAATCACCACAATCCAATGCCATCCATGATGTTTACATCAAAGAGAGTGAGACAACACCACAGGCACACTCAGTCCATGCACCACCACCACCCCTGGGCAAGCAAAAGGCCACACCAGCAGCCCCCCAAAAACGACAAAAAACAATAAAATAAGCACAATCCCAGCCCATCCATGGCCTCAATTATGTTTAAATTCAAGAAGACACCCCACAGAAAGACTAGGCCCATGCAACACTCACCACCCCTGGGCAAAGGGCCACACCAGCAGGCCCAAAAAAACGACAAAAACCAATAAAATCTGCACAATCCCAGCCCATCCATGGCCTCAATGGTGTTTAAATTCAAGAAGACACCCCACAGAAAGACTAGGCCCATGCAACACTCACCACCCCTGGGCAAAGGGCCACACCAGCAGGCCCAAAAAAACGACAAAAAACAATAAAATCTGCACAATCCCAGCCCATCCATGGCCTCAATGGTGTTTAAATTCAAGAAGACACCCCTCAGAAACACTAGGCCCATGCAACACTCACTACCCCTGGGCATAAGGGATGAAAAGTAGGCAAAATAAGTGCAGGCCTCAGACACTGCCTCTCCTCAAAATGGCCCCCTTACACCCCAAGCACATGTTGCCTGTACCAGCCAGCACTCAAGATGGCCACCACCACCACCCACATGGCCAGTCCACATCAACAGTACACCCCCAAAAAACAGAAAAACAGACAGAAATCACCACAATCCAATGCCATCCATGATGTTTACATCAAAGAGAGTGAGACAACACCACAGGCACACTCAGTCCATGCACCACCACCACCCCTGGGCAAGCAAAAGGCCACACCAGCAGCCCCCCAAAAACGACAAAAAACAATAAAATAAGCACAATCCCAGCCCATCCATGGCCTCAATTATGTTTAAATTCAAGAAGACACCCCACAGAAAGACTAGGCCCATGCAACACTCACCACCCCTGGGCAAAGGGCCACACCAGCAGGCCCAAAAAAACGACAAAAACCAATAAAATCTGCACAATCCCAGTCCATCCATGGCCTCAATGGTGTTTAAATTCAAGAAGACACCCCACAGAAAGACTAGGCCCATGCAACACTCACCACCCCTGGGCAAAGGGCCACACCAGCAGGCCCAAAAAAACGACAAAAAACAATAAAATCTGCACAATCCCAGCCCATCCATGGCCTCAATGGTGTTTAAATTCAAGAAGACACCCCTCAGAAACACTAGGCCCATGCAACACTCACTACCCCTGGGCATAAGGGATGAAAAGTAGGCAAAATAAGTGCAGGCCTCAGACACTGCCTCTCCTCAAAATGGCCCCCTTACACCCCAAGCACATGTTGCCTGTACCAGCCAGCACTCAAGATGGCCACCACCACCACCCACATGGCCAGACCACATCAACAGTACACCCCCAAAAAACAGAAAAACAGCCAGAAATCACCACAATCCAATGCCATCCATGATGTTTACATCAAAGAGAGTGAGACAACACCACAGGCACACTCAGTCCATGCACCACCACCACCCCTGGGCAAGCAAAAGGCCACACCAGCAGCCCCCCAAAAACGACAAAAAACAATAAAATAAGCACAATCCCAGCCCATCCATGGCCTCAATTATGTTTAAATTCAAGAAGACACCCCACAGAAAGACTAGGCCCATGCAACACTCACCACCCCTGGGCAAAGGGCCACACCAGCAGGCCCAAAAAAACGACAAAAAACAATAAAATCTGCACAATCCCAGCCCATCCATGGCCTCAATGGTGTTTAAATTCAACAAAACAGTTGTATCATGCACCCATAACCAACCCTGGTCCTACTGGATACTGTGGCTACCCACAATATAATTTATTTAATTTTCTGAAAAAGTTCCAAAATTGTACTTGCAGCAACTGTAATGCCCCAAACAAACTTACTTGTGAAAGTTGATTTCTAATCCAAAAGTGATCCAAAGACAGTCAAAAAGGCCTCAAATCCAAATATCCAGCAGCACCCACAAAAAGTAATCCTTCCAGCTCCAGATCCAAATGAAAGTGACCAGGAGATGGACAAAGCACTGGGAGGAGCCTGCTGGACAGGAACAGGAAGTTGGAGACTGTGGGGCACTTCCTTCCTCCCCCCCCACCCAAAATGGACTCCTTGCAAAAAAAAAGGCCATGCAAATGTCAACCTGAGGAGTGATTCTGATAAAAATCATAATTTTCTGAAGGTTTATCCTGTTTGCTGGTGATTTTCTTGTGCGAAATTGCAAAATCTCTATTTCGCAAGTGCGAGATTGTTCCTTTCCGCCGCAACTACGTGTTCGCAATTGCGAACTCTCGCGAGGTGTGCTGTGCAAGGTGGCAAGCCGCGAGTACGTATTCGCGGGCGACAAACTCCCGCGGGAACACGCAGCAAGATCTAAAATGGCGCGTCACTCGCAAAGAAAAACAACTCGGCAAACGCTAAAATGACGGAAAGTGAACGCCGTGCACCACGCCGCGCGCCGCAACCAAGCAAAAAATCCGCCGCGAGCGGATTCACGGATTTTCGACAAATTCGCGAGCGTTCGCGGATTGCGGATTTGCCGAAAATCCGAAAAATCCGCGAGCGGAGCGGATTTTACGCCCATGCTTAGTGTGCCTGCCTGTGACTGCGTGTGTGCCTGCCTGTGCCTGCGTGTGTGCCTGCCTGTGCCTGCGTGTGTGCCTGCCTGTGCCTGCGTGTGTGCCTGCGTGTGTGCCTGCCTGTGTCTGCGTGTGTGCCTGCCTGTGCCTGCGTGTGTGCCCGCGTGTGTGCCTGCCTGTGCCTGCGTGTGTGCCTGCCTGTGCCTGCGTGTGTGCCTGCGTGTGTGCCTGCCTGTGCCTGCGTGTGCATGTGTTGTGAACAGCCGGCCGGGATCGGAGCGCGTGACCTGATCCGATTCCGGCCGGCTGCGTGCGCGTGACAGTGTGTTGTCTCTGCCTAAACCTTGACAGGGAAAATGACTGAAATGATTGCAATAGATCGCTTTGCGACAGCAGGCGCGACCTAAAAATGGTGTACAATCCATGGTTTACCTTGGCCCTACTATTACCAGTGAAGGGATACGTCCCAAGCCTAGTTTTGTTGATGCAGTTAGATTGGCCCAATTTGTGAAGAATTTCGCCGAGTGTGTACATTCCCCAGGTGCTTTGTTGAAGAAAGGTACCACATTTGAATGGAGTGTTGATTGCCAAAGAGAATTCACACATATCAAACAAACTATTGCTGAAGCTCCATTGTTAGGCATGCTTAATTCCAATGCTAAACCTTTTTAAGCACTGAGGGCAGCATGAAAGGATTAAGGCCATCCCTCACTCAAAGTGTGAATGGTGAAGAGAAACTTACAGCCTTTGCCTCCAGAACTCTTACTGTCCCTTAGTGTAATTACTCTACCATAGAGAAGAAGGCTTTTGCCTGTTTTTTGGCAGCTAATCATTTTAAATTGTTTCTGTGGGGCATTCCATTCTCTAGAAGAACTGATCACAACCCCCTGCTACCTTTGTTCTCCACATAGTCTATCAAGAAGGCCACACCTCACATCTCCAAATGGATGTTGGGTTTACAAGGGTTCAATTACAATATGATTTTCGTACCAGGTGAAAGGAATCGGGTAGTAGACTGTTTATCCAGACTTCCTATAGAAGTTGAGGGTGTCCACAAAGAACTCTAGGACTGTGCCATTCTTGCTATTGACATTCCTGCAATCAGTAAAGATTAATGGAAGAAATGTACACGAGATGATGACACTTTAGCCCCTCAAAGAATTCATTAGTAAAGGGTGGCCTAGAAACATCAAAGAGGTTCCAGAGAACCTAAAGCCTTTTTGTATTGTGAGAGATAAATTATCAATAATTGGTGAAAACATACATAGGTGCAATAGAATTTACCACCTAAGGGCATGTATGACCGTATTATTCAAATAGCTCACAAAGGTCACCCCGGCATAAGTTTAACCAAAAGCAAGATTAGGAAAGGCTACTGGTTTCCCAACATGGACTCTTTGTCAGAAAAGGTGGTAAAGGATTGCTTAGCCTGTGGGTCCAGAGATAAAGCCAAAATCCTTTGCAAAGCTCCTCTCCTCCCCATTCCCGTTCCTTCAAAACCGTGGGACAAGTTAGGACTCGATATTATTGTTCCTCTCAATATACTTAATCCACAGCAGAGGTTCGTGTTTGTACTGGTTGACTTTCATTCACACTGGATTTGCTTGAAATTTGTCACTTCTATCACATCTTCAACTCTTATTGAATTCCTTAAGGACACATTTTTCAGTGAGGGTATTCCCAACACCATTGTCACTGACAATGGATTTCAATTCACTTCTGAGCATATGAAATGTTTTATGAATACTTTGTCCATCATTCATATAAAATCTCCCCTCTACTGTCCCAAGGCCAATGGGTTAATTGAAAGGACCAATAGAATGATACAAGACACCATCCAATTGGCTTGTATCTCCAAAGAACCAGTAGGTGAAGCCATAAAGAAGATGTTGTAGTCTTACCATACTACCCCGAATAGTGTTTCTGGAATTTCTCCATTTACTTCTCTCAAAGGGAGGAATCGTGGTTCTAAGTTAACTCCTAACTGGCTTAATGGGGGATGCCCCGTTTGGGTTGACAGATCAGCTGTTTCAGACAAAGCTGCTGACCACCAATCTATGTACCAATCCAAATATAATCAAAAATGGGGAACACGTAACAGAGAATGGCACACAGGTCATTGGGTGGTAAGCAAAAGACCTTATGTGGGTCATTCTAAGGTGTCTTCTTTCTCCAAATTTTTGAGAATTAAACAAGTTAACAAAAACTCTGTGCTACTGGAAGATGGAAGTACTTGGAGAATGGACAATGTAGCGATTTGACCCAAAGTGTACACACCTGACAGCAACAGTTCAGAAGAATCTGGAGACACTATTCCTATGGTCAAACCACCCAAAGATGTCAGGAGTCACCATCCTCTTTGTTGGCAAAATTACTATGAAATGTAATTTATTGTATTGCAATTTACCATTGTATACTACAATGTTCTCTTGTCTTCCCCTGCAAGGGAGATGTGTTGTAATATAGTTTGTACTTAGCGTTGTGCCTTTCTCCTTTCTTTCCCTCTCCCACCTTTCCCCCCTCTGCTCTCCGTCCCTTGGTATCTCCCTCTATAGAATCCTTAGTGAAGCTTATCTTAGAATGTTCTCACTCTGCCTATTGAGTTGGTGCTAGAGAATCAGAGGAATAAACATTGTTACTTACCTTCTTGGTGTCTTCATTATCCAACACAATGGTTATCTCCAGACTGTTTACCAAGTTTGTCCCACGTACTGTCAAGGCGTCTACCCTCCAAATTGATCTTTTGTGGGACTGATTCTCGAACTCCTAAGGAGAAAATCACTAAGAAGTGATCAGTCCAGCAGAGCGGGAGGATTTTCCCTATGGTAGCAAGTTCTTAAGTGGAAAAAATAGGGTCCGGTACATGCCCATCTTGGCGAGTTGGACAATGAACAATCTGTTGCAGTCCTAGGTTTTTGCATGACACAAGAAGATTTTTCAATGCAGGTCCAGGGTCTCCCTAAGACCACAGTCCCCCAAAAATATAAATCTTGAGTGAGCCAGGGCCATGTTACTAAAGATGTTGATAGAAGATTGTAGATAGGAGCTAGATGGGCCTTGGTAGTGATAACACCAAACCTGATAATATCTGACCTTTACTATCCTTAAGGGAGGACCCCATGAGCTCAGGGCCTGCAATCTGATATAAACTTAAAGGTGCCCAATTATCCCTATATATTAAGCCCACTCCGCGCTCCCCCCCCCCTTTCTATGCTCGGGGTTTGTGGAAAATGTTTAAGCCCGGTGGGCCGGTTAAGTCCAAATCAACATCAGTCAATTGTAGTCCAGGCTTCATTCACGAATCGAGTATCCCAGTCCCCAAATAGAAGTAACAAATGTTCCTCAGCAGAGTGCTTTACCAGAGATCTCACAGTGAGAAGTCCACATTTTAAAATGCTAGAATCAGAATCAGTGCTACCAGTAGTGCATACAGTAACTCCCGGAGTAGAATTAATAGGTTGGGTGCAGAGCATCATGTTCCCCAGTTAGGAGCAGCAGCTCTCTAGTATACTGTACGCTGCCTCTTTCTTCAGCCTCTATGTTGTGACTGGCAGCATGGCTGGTGCTATGTGAAGCCGGTACGGGGACAGGCGTGGTAGGGCTTGCCTTTCGCATGCCTTCAGCGCTGCCGCATCTGCATCAGTCTTTTTTAGTCTTCTCCTAGTGGGGACGACTAGATCGACAACCAACATGTAAGTCGGTGGTGACCAGCTATTCCAGGCGGAAGTACAACACAGTATCTAGGATTGCATCTAGCATTCTCCGCATGAAACGTGCCCACTAGATCAGAAAGCACCAAAAAAAAAACACATAAGCAATTTCTTTAAGCAATTATGCCCTGTTATCAGTAAAAATGTATGACATTGATAGTAGCAATAAGGAATTAGCAGCACACAATCAGTGAAAACACTTGTTTCCAGGTATATTTTTAAAAGTTTTACATAAAAACAGTCCTTCGCAGCAACATCGTTCACTCACTTTGCCCCCGTAATATCTGCAAGGCCGCGTCCTAAACAGTCTTTTATAGTCTCCTCCTAGTGGGGACGACTAGACAAAAATGGTGGCCAGTGGTGACCCGCTCTTACAGGTGGAAGTACTCAACAGTATCAGTGGACTGATGGGGGCATTCAACCCATGTCAAACAAGGTCTGGCTTTGCCACTGTAACATGTTCTGCACAGCAGTCACTGTGGTGTGCCGGGCAAAATCTAAATGATGGCGAATGTGTCATGGTATGGCTCTGCCTGGACCGCAGTTGCAGAACCACGACACACTCACATGGCACTCACATGATACCTCCTCCATCTCACCTTCCACAGGTGATACTTCCAACCTGTCCCTGAAAGTTCCGCTGTACCAGATTGGAACAATTCACATTACAAGTCTCATGTAAGGTCCTAGTAACCGGCTCGTGCCCATCCTTACTGGCCTTTCTTTAAAAGGCCTCGTTCTCCTTCCTCGTGAGGGGTCTTTAGCTCAGTCAGCCTCAGAATGGAGGGTGAGTGAAAATTGGAGGATGGAGAACCATGAGGTGAGAAAAGGGAACGAATAGGAAGTACAAAAAGCAGGAGAAGAGACTGGTGTTGAAAAAAAACCTGAAAAGAAAGACGGACAATAGACTGAGATCAAGAAACAGAGGTCAGGAAGGAGAAAGGGAAACAAGACCACAAGGAAAGATTAGTCAAGATAAAGAAGAGAAACCAGTAAGATGGTGAGGCATATGAGAAGACAGCAACAGGGAAGAAAAGAGGTTAAAATGAAAGAGGCAATAGCAATGGGGAAGAAAAAACAATAGCAAAATAACAGAAATAGGAAAGAGGGAGGGGTAAGAGAGTGGTGAAAGTAAAAGGAAGAGGAAAGGAGAATGGGATAGAACAGACTAGTGAAGAGGAAGGAAGCAGAGACAGAAGAGAAGATTAGAGGGAAATAAGAAGAAGTACAAAAGAGTAAGAGGGGAAGGAACAATGAAGATGTGAGATAAAAAGGAGTGGTAAACGCCAAGACATAATGGTGAAATAGATAGGTGATTCTATTAGGGACACACGTATATACGTGTATAAGAGATTACGTACATTTTAGGGATATTGCAAGTCACTGAGTAGTTCAATAACCGCACTCAATGTTACTCTCTCTCCGCTGCTGGAGGCTCTCTCGTGTGCTTCTCCTCCCAGCCAAACTGAAGACCTCTCAATGCTCAATGTTGCGGACTTATGTGTCACTCTCCCTAGTGTGCTGTTTACCCTTCCTCTACACACTCCCTATTGCTTCCCCTCACCCACTCCTCCATTACGCCTCATACCCAGCTTTTTTAAAGGAAATATTGACATTTTGTTTTGGTGGAGGACCAGGCAGCAAATTGCTCCAAGCCCCTCAACATTACAAAAGGGTTTTTTGCGCTATTTCTTTCTTTTTTTTATTTACCAATAGATCTCAGATCTGTAAATTAAAAGAAAGTCTTCCTTGTCATTTTGTATGTGTAAAGATGCATGCACACCGCTACAAAGGGACGCAGTCCTTTGTTTTCTCTTTTGCCGATGCTATACTGCTTTGCCAAACTGGATTAGAAAAACCAATGGGTCTCAGAAGCAAGACGGATTGGTTTTGCCAAAGGTTGTTAGATTAATGACCATAAAAACGTCTAGTGAATGTGCGGAACAGTTAATCAAATGGCAAGCTGCCTGAAACATGTCTACTTCCGGCAGGATGGCTCAGTGAGCAGAAGGCTCCCAGAAGTCACACTACTCACAATTGTTCTGAAGGTTGTGAGCTGAAATCTTGCAAGGCAGGTTCAGTCATAAAATCAGTAACAGTGGCATTTCTTAGTTACATTGTTCAGAAACAGATGTATAATATCATCTCTGACTTATCTACACGCTGAGCAGTGGTATGACTTTTTGACTCTGATGAGCCTCCTGATAGGCGCGGTCTTTGGACTCCTAGTCAATGTTATGTCATTTATTTGCTACATCCTCTCCTGTTGAGAGCTTGATTCTGTGCTACTGACAAACATGTATTCACAATGAAAATGCATTGCTTGGATTGTCTACCTAAAAACAGGCAAATGCTAATACCTTTTTTTTAAAGAAACAATTGTACAATATGAAGGTCTATATAAAATGCAATTTATTAAGTTATTACTCTCCCCAGCTCAACCCCCCTTTCAGGAAAGGACCTTACATGTGATTGACTTTGTGTTAGCCCCATCAGCCCGTCAGAAAAAGTGCTTGGCATAGCCGCTCTATCTGGTGAGATTAATGCAATAAATGTTCACTTAATGGAGCAACAGAATATAGGTATTTATTTCATAACATTTTTAACTATTTATGTTTTTATCAAATTTACTGATGCCCAGAGAAGAGACTCCTTGTAAAGACGGGTCAATGTTATCAAAGAGGGGGAGATGTCAAGTAAAGTCACTTCCTGTGAGGTCACTGTGATTTCTTGTCAGATGAAAAATAGAGGGTACTCCCACTTTCCCCAGGGCATTAAAAATAGCAGGACAGTCATCGACCTGAGTTTTAATTTCAGCTCTGGAACTATCTTTGGTAAATTCCTTCCTCTCCCTTTGCCACCAAGTGTAAACTAGTGAAAAGGAAAAAGATTGATTGTAGGACTGTTACTAGTCCACGGCAAGGGCTAATTTCCCCATCACATACTGATTGCTAACATCTGGTCCTAAAATGACTACCTGCACCATATAGCTGTACATAAAGCACACCATGCCTAGATGCCACTGCAACAATAACAACATGCTGTGGCAAGAGCTCCTCAGCCTCTAGGCGGAAGATCCAGTCTATCAAATGTCTGAAACGATTGAAGCTGAATGAAGTGTTAACTTAGATAGAACTTTTCATTGCATCAAAAGCCAACAAAACTTAATTTTGAATGCCTATATGCAACATTATAAAAACTTTTACTTGGTGGTTTCGCATATAACTTGTAGCACACAGTAACTATGACCTAGCTTTCACTGTTATTGCTGCTGTTAATGTCTCACTCAAATACATTTGGGTCTGAATACAGACACACATTGCAGACCTAAAAGATCTGGAATTGGCAAACGTAATATTTATATTTATTTATGTATTTATGCAAATCCATGCAATAGGAATAAAAAACATAAGTAATATAAAGGTTTAAAAATGCAAGACTAACGTTAGCATGCGTATATTTGCATAAAAAAACAGCAAAAAATTACTGGTTGCAGAAATAATTAACAAATATAAAAGTATATATAAAAGCAGAGATTGACCTACCAGCGCTGGGACTCAAGTCGACTACGTTTTAGATGATCTATGTACAAAGGAGACCTAATGGTTGAAGGGGACAGGCCATTCCTCATGCACTCTACTCGGTGAGCCGGTGCAAAAGGTAAGTGACCCTTGAATGGATGAAGAGGGCCCCTGTTTGTACTTTTTTTTTTTAATATACATTTTTGACAAAACACGAGGCTGACGAAACAGCTAAAAATATTTTTCGGTAAAACCTAAAATCAAAAGGCTCTTTCAGATACGCACCGTGTGTCCAGCTTTCTCCAGCACCAGCTTCATCTCCAGCACCGCGCGTCTCATGGAAGGAGAAGGCATGGCAAAGCCGTCTGTCTCATAATACCCCACTCGCAGAGGCCTGGGGCTGGAGTATACCTGAAAAGAGAACAGTGTATAGGGCATGAACTGTGCTTGGGCTAAAAAGTGACACGGTAGAACGTTCAGTTGAAATTTGTCAAACTTCCCTATCCTTGATGCTTGCGGCTATGAGTTTGATGTAGGAGTGCAATTCCCAGACAAGGAAACTGCAGAGAGCTTAGAGTCCTGTAAACCCAAGCAAAATGAAAAAAATACTTATCAGGTAATGGGGGATGACCCACCGACTGGCTTGGTCCACAGACCCAGAATCACAATCTAGAGTGCTCCATCATAGTAGCACTTTCTTCCTTGGGGGTATTTTTGTTTTGTGCGTTTTATAAAGCGTGAACATGACCCAAGAGTATCAGAGCACTGCCCATACGATTGGAAACAGAATCAAAGACCTGAGACATCAAAATGAACATCTATCATAAAACACAGAACAAAAAAACTACTTAAACCTAGAGCAAGATATGGTATGTTGCATCAGAGCTAGTACTAAACATCTGCCATGCAGTTATGAAGCACTGGGACAAATTCTCCAAGATGTCTTCCTGGGCCCTGCATTGATTGAGATTCAGTTCCAGGAACCCCGAGCAATAGTGTTTGTGTGTATGGTAGGGGTTCTTATGGGATCTTAAATAATAAACAAGGATCATGGGGGCTAGCTTACAGTTTAACGCTAATGGATACTTTGCTGCAAACATGGCAGAGTACTCTGTCCACCAAACTTGCAGGCGGCTCCATTTAAAGAGATATTAATGTTTGTCGGGTGCTTAATGACAAATATTCAATAGTATACTCAAGTAGTTGAAGTCTCTTTCATTGTTAATCGTATCAGAAATCTTATTTGAAACGATAAACAATTAACACATTTAAGCACACAAATAACACAATGATCTGACATTACACACTCATTCCATGGACTACATTTCTAAATAACTCCGTCCATAGAAAGCTTTAGCCTTAGCAAACTGCAGCCAACAAGCGAATTAAGCCGCGTCTTCAGGGTTGAAACAACATGAATTAAACACAGCTAATATTTTAAAAATAAATGCTAAATCAGATGATTAGCATCAGCTACATTAAGTTATAAGAATATGCCTACCCATATACAATTTTAAAGCTGATTCTCAGATGGATCCTGCAATTTACCTCACTGTACATACTATATTTTGATAATTACATACAAGTAGTTGATTTTACAAATTCTAAGCCAAATTCCATTCAGGTTTACAAGTTTGCCCAGAGAACCAATGCATTGATTGCAATATTAGACCAAAAAGCACTTCTCACAATAGTAAAAATCCTTCTCTTGTAATTTGATTGAGGTTTCCACCAGCCCCTTAGTCCGAGCCGATCTGCTGATCATCAGACATAGAGAAACTGTACAAATAGAGAGGACTATTGCTTAGAAGAACTGAGAACTCTTGATAGACTTGGGTAGCGAGATTACCCTTCAGAAAATACTGTTGGAATCAGCCAGACGAGCCTAGAAAGTGCCACGAGACACCCTTCTCAGGGGAGATCGGGAAAAAAATCAAATAAAAGTCAACAAATAAGATTTAGTACTAAGTTCTATGTGGAAAACAGTAAGATATATAGTATTGCCAAAAAGCACTAAGCAATTCTAAAAACTGATAAAGATCTGCATGACGCTTTTATGACCAAACCATTGGTTAACTTCGGAAGAGCACAAACCCTTAAGAATATACTTATCCCAAGTGATAGCATTAAATTTGAAAAGAGTGAAATAATCAATTGGCTGCAAGTAAAAACATGTGGGTGCTACAAGTGTAATAACCGTGTATGTTGGCAGTACATTTCAAACAAAAACAAAGAATTTCCAAGTCAAGATGGCAGTAAACTATTTAAAATCTGATCATTCATCAACTGTAACACTGTCTTTTGTATATACTTGATTACATTTGAATGACATTTTTTTAAGTTGGTTCAACCATTCCCCCTCTAAAAGAAAGAATCAAAGAACATATCAATTTGATCAAAAAATAGATAGTAAGTCACCTTGAAGCAAACACTTTAAAGGGGAAGATATATAAGCAGTCATGGTTAATGGTATTGAACACAAAGGCTAATCCTACAAGAGGTAGAGTTCACAAACTACGCCTTAAAGAAACGTGGTTGATTAAAGCACTGCACACAGTAGATATAGAACTGAATCTAGACAGAGACCTTCATACAATTCTCCAGTCATGCAGGTTCTTCGGTTTATGGTATGACTTACTACGATTTTCCTATTGTTAAGACCCTCTATTGAAGATAGAAAGTTTAAGATTGACATCCCATTGTGAGGTAGTACTAGTGAGGATTCAGTTGCTGATACCAATTTTGAGGCAACTGAAAAACGTCACAGTTCCTCTTTGACCCCTCTACACACAGTGTCTCCCCTCTTATCCAACATTATAGAGCATTGCCTGTCCCTTATGGCTACCCTTACCTCGCCAGTATCCGACCTATGAGGAACAATGGTTCAACAGCTTGGGCAGTCAGCCAAGTGCCCCTGCCTGAGGTACTCTCTTTGTTGCAGTTGATTCTGTTTGACCCAGTTTAGTTCCTACCTGCCAGCCTGTACTCCCATCCCCTTCCCCACCCTCCAACTAAGCCCCCTCCCCACCCCCGGCATTACCACCTGTAGGGCTCAGCACCCTCCGGTGGACAGATTGGGATGAATGACTCCCGAGATGGTGGGTGATCAATTCCCCCAGATCATCTCCCAAAACATACAAGGAATGCACACGGCCTGCAAAGGCTATAAATTACACACTTTTCTTAAATGCAGTGGAGTTCAGATAGCCCTACCTCAAGAAGCCCACATCATGAGGGCTGAGGGGCTCCAGAATCTGAAGCGCTGGGGGGCCAGGTCTTCACTACTGACTTCTCTACCTATGCTTGGGGCACACTAATCTGGGTGCAGGCGGGAGTCTCCTAGAGGGTGGTGACACAGACAATATACCCAGAAGGCTGCTTTGTCCTGCTGGAAACAGTCCTGGATGGCTCGCCAAAGATGCTGAGCAATGTTTTTGCCAACGCTGATCGACCACAAATTCTGCACTGACTTTCTTCCCTAATGGCTGCTTGGACTCGCCGGTCTTGGCCACTGACTGCATCCTGGACCCCACCCTGGACTGTTCCCATTACCCCCTTCCTAATACTCCAACCATTGCCAGACCCTGGCAGCATGGCTTTGCCAATTGTCTCTGGCCAATATTTGGTGACATCACCCGGGAATTCGCCTCTACTCTTTCTACTCCCAAATACATGATGTTTATGCCCGCCTAGATGGGCTGGTGGGCTCCCTGACTCCATGCCCCTCCTTTTCTTCTCTCAAGTATTTATTGGACCATAGCTCCCCGAGAGTGAATTGGGGGAGGCTATGATACCCCATCCTGTGTGGTGCCTACAACCTTCTGCTCTTGAGGATCCCTGCTTTTGGGATGCAATGTCGGACAGTTTTGTTGATTACTTCGAACATAAAGAAGGCTTAGCCTTTTCACTCATTGTTGAATGGGAGGTCTTTAGAGTAATGGTCAGGGACTTCTGCTCCTGGGCCATTCGGGGGATGCATAGGTTGCTGCTCCTATTCCTAGATGCAGTAGAGAACGTATACATAGAAAGGGACCAAAGGGCAGTTAAGGATCCTTCCTGGCACCCTTTGTTTTTCCAGCTTCGGTTAAACACGGCCCTACTTCTGAAATGCCTGCATTGCCTTGACTGCATGGGATACAGGACTCGTGCACACTTCGAGGGTAATAAATCTGGCTGATGGTTAGCATGGCTGCTTAACAACAATTCTCACCTATCATAGATAGTCTAGGTCCATGGCCCCTTCATGCCCTCCTCCAGCCCCGAATGAGATTCACAATGCCTTTACCGAATACTACTCTGCTCTCTTTGTTCCGTGCCAGTGGGCAGGGGCACATAACAGGAATGCCCATTGTCCCCTGTTCTGTTCGCCCTCATAATGGAATGCCTGGCAGCTCAGACAACAGAGTGGGGACTGAGCTCGAGGACTCTTCTGGACATCACACAAGCTATTTCGTTATATACCGATAACATCCTCATTTTTTCTCTAAGGTGATACTGCGGATTGCTTCTGGATTGCCCGGCTCTTAACCGAGATCGGTGAACTACTGGCACAAGTCATGCATGTTCTCCCGGTTTCCGGCAACACACTAGACAAATCTTGCCATTGGGACAGGCCCAATTAGCCTACTTCCTTCCGATACCTGGTTATTTGCATGCTAATTTATTGGATGCTAAGCGGCTGCTCCCAGGTGATGTTCTGGAGGTGCCTCCTACTATCCATGGTAGGTAGAGTCACCATTTCTAAGATGGTAATTTCCCCCACTGTCCCTTCTCTGGAGACTGCTTCCCAGAACCAAAAGCCCCCAACCCCCACATTTTCTCCAAGTGCCCCCCACATGTTTTCGCAGAGCAGTGCAGCTAATCAACCCCGCAACCCTGGAAGTAACAACTGTTCATCTTCTGGGTCAGCTTTATCTCACACTGCCACCAGTGCACTTGGATTCAGGCTGGCTTGACCACACTAGGGGATTTATTTAAAAAATGGCCAGCTTCAATCGTTCATGTCCTGGAGGACCACCACATGCTTCATTAGGGTCAATTCTTAGTTTATGCCGGAGTTGTCACCACGTTTTGAGATCTTTTAGGGATTCCCAGTAATGAGCCACTCAACGAATCCATCTTCTAATCCCTTCACATGAAGGGAATCAGCCGACGGGCGATTAGCTGGCTTGTTTGGACCTTCACAGCACTATCCCAGGTTATTTTCCAGACACTCAGAGAGACATAGGATGAGGAAATCAAGAGAGCCCTCAACAAAAAGAGATGGGCCACAGCCAGGTCTCCAGGAATGTCTACCACCTATTGGTCCATTTAATGTGCTTCATTAAGCCCACCTCTCCCCTCAACGCATCTCCAGGATCTTTCTAGTTGGCCCGACATGTATGCCAGATGTTCGGCCCAGCGGCAACCCTGAATCGCCAGGGAGACCTGCACCGTAGGCATCATTCCCCACCCTGAAAACCGTAAGGTGGCGACTCAATTAGATATGGCCCTGCTGCTTGCTAAAGATCCATTACTATGAAGTAGAAAGTTCCACTACTCCCAACTGTCACAGCTTGGTAAGACAATCTCATTAGATGAGTGGGGGCTGAATCTGCGGCCCACAACCAGTAGGAGAGGCCTGTGCCATCGACTGATCACCCACACCTGGGAGCATTTACTGTCTAAACTGACTGACGCCCCCAGCCTCTGCCACATCCTCACAGTTGGACATTAGCCCCAACCAGTGTCGGTTGCCCCAACCTGATTAACACCCACCATGAAAGATCCCCCCCCCCTTCTGCCTCCTCTGTTACTCACCTGCCCTTCCTACTTATACCCTGGCCTCCCACTCAAGCCGCCTTCTTCACCCAGGTTTGCTAATCCCCCAGTGTCCTACTCTCTATCGACCCATACTAGCACTGGTCACTCCGCTCCACTCTAAGAAGCTCCAATAGTGTCAATCCTCTTTATTACTTATTGTTCTATACCATAAAATGTGGGGTGTGGTGCAGAGACTCACTGCAAGGGTGAGTGGTTGGGTCCACTGTTACGTCTGTTTCCTTTTCTTTCCCTTTTGTAAAAATCCAACAAAAATTGTTTAAAAAAAGAAAAAAACATAATTTTAAATCATTCTATCAGAGGAGAGTCTGCTTCAGTGGATGGAAAATAAGGGGGAACAAAGGAGTGTCTCCAAGTCCAAATAATAAATGAGCAGATAGGCCTTAAATAGCTGTGGGAGAGACAGACATTTTTCTTGGCTCAAGCCACTGAACGTGGGCATGGTAAGACTGTTCCCCAAGATGGACATGGTCTTAAGATAGAGTATATCGTATCCATACCCAATGACTTAACGTCACTGTTAAAAGAACAGTGTTTGACTGGAGTAACTAAGGCTTGCAGCTGTTCTGGTCAGATGGAAATGGCAGCACCAATGAGAGCAGAAGTGAAATAGGGATTCCACAGGTCTGTAATGAGTCATGATTAGGCTACATCTCCATTAATATCAGATTCTGTCAAAAAAAAAACAACGAGGAGGAAATACGAGAACCCATATCCGATTTGTGTAACAAAATCTCCATTGACTCAGGTTGCTTGAAGACAATGAGCATGAGCTGCTCACAAGTCATAGACAATACAACTCATATGTAGCTCACACAGGCAGCTTGCTGCAGGTCAGGACATTTATTGTTTTGTTGGCACTAGAAGGGAAGGAGTCGGTTGTTTAACTGTTGTACTATGAAGCGGCCTGTTTGCACAAGAATGGCATGGTCATCGCAGGGCCAACTTCGCTTTAGTAGATGCTTCTGTGCAAATGTGAAGACATGCTGCAAATGCTAAGACCTTATTAAATGTGTAGTCTTTTTCTAGCATTTATGCCAAGGAGTTTGTAAGCAAACTATATGTATATTGCAGGAGTTACTCTTCCTGGTTAGTCAGCTAAGGATAGGAACATTTCCTGGAAGGACAGACACCCTTGCATGTTATGAGCATATAGAGCATTCATAAGGATGGAAGCTTCTCCTATGAAGCCTGGTACACTGGACTGGCTTCAGGGAACAGAAGGGAGATTCATTGGGATGAGCATTAGTCACAAACAGATGCTGAACCTTTGCTTCACATGGTCGAATAGCCATATCACCCAAGAACGAAGTCTATGAAGATGGTCACAGCAAGGCTACCAAGTGGATCAATGAGAATGATTGCCAACTTATTCGCTATAAAATGCTGCATCACCTGTCATCTGTGAGACACCAAATTCAGGATAGTGCAGACTGCTGCATGTGGCCCAAACACTGTCATCCTTCTGCCGTGTACTGGTAGCAAACGCCTTTGGGGGTCTACGGCATTGCGTGAAAGGGTTCTGTCAAGCTTTTTCTGTTATTACCTGCAGGTTCATATTGATGACTGTTTATGTCTTGAATTCATGTAACCGACAAGGGAGATCACTTATGCTTTTAGAATAGTGCTGTTATTCACTGAAGGACTGTGTGTTATCAATTACATTTCATCATAACTATATTTGGTGTGGGTGTTTCTGCTGCACCTACATGGTGACCCACATTACAAAGAACATAGGTTAGATGTGCACACCTGTATATGACAACTGTGCATGTAGAAAAGGAGTGACATTCTGAACTGGAGTGAGGTAAAACGTTACTGTAAGTGAGTATAGAGGCTTTTAGGGGCTAGGGTGAGCAAAAGTAGGAAAAGCTGCCAAAGGAGCTGTGAACTAGACCTCCATATTGGAGTTCGGAAAAGACCAACCTATTGTAAATGGTCTCTTCCAGGTGCTAATTCATGAACGATAAATTTGTTTCCACCTGCAACACTCATACAATAGGACAATTTATCGTAAGTAACTCAATTTATACACCACTCGTTGCCCCTGTGCCACATCTGTTGCTATGTGCAACATCTGATCAAAATGTTATTACTGCTAAAAGCATCACAAATAAAATAAATAAAAATGTGCTTGACTTACTACTGCTTCTGCATGAATGGCAGGGGGTCCTTGATGGAAAATGCATTAAAAGTTTTAATTAAGTACTAGATTTGAGTTTCAGAAAAGGGAATGCCTCAAAAATCAAAGGAAACATTAAGAGTGGTTATATCTTTACCTCCTCATTGAAGGGGATGGGTGGCACAGTTGGGTCCAGGCGAAACATGTCATCGCACAGGAGGGCTCTCATGCATAGGGCCACGCTGTCCACATCCCTCGCAAGAGGGCCCAACATTGAAATAACTAAAACAAATCAAACAAAACAATCTCTTGCATACATACAAAAACCTCACCTGAGCACAGTGATATAATAGAAAATGTACTGCTATGAATACAACGACCTAGCATCTGCTCTGAGTTTGATGATCTGACGACAGTAATTGTTGCAGCTCAATCTACGAAGCGAACAAATAAGTGTCTAAAGTCAACAATAACTTATCCAGAGTGAAACAAGTAGGCACAAGACACATGAGTCCACATCCAATGTATATACACGAATAACCTCACATTAAGATTTAAAAAATAAGCATGTTCAGATTTGAAGAAAATCTCAATGGGATAGTTTACCCTTCATTCATGATTTTGGGATATCTACCTTTAGGCAACCTGACAATGTGTTAAGAACCTGCAATAAAGCTTTACACCCATTTCACTGGTCTTGTACATTCACAACCCAATAAAATGGTACTATTCACTCCAGTACACTTATTTATTATTCACGCAAACGTCTTCGGAGTAGAGGAGAGGTCCACATCGAATGAAACAGAGGCTTTTTCTTCTTACACGCAATGAATGGAGACACATTTTGGCATTCCATCAAGAGTCAAGAACACACATCTATAAGGATACGGGAAGAGTGGAGGATACTCACTCCCATCCCTCCTTTAGCTCCTTCCCAACACCCTACTGTTAATTAATGTTGAATTAACAGAGGGCTGGAAGTTGGGATATAGAAGCAAACAAGCTGGCACAGTAGGCTGAAGAACCTGATCCTGCAAGGACGAAGTGAAATGTTGGACAATTGCATGCAGTCAGGTCAGCATCTTCTGACACCAGAAGAGGCTCCAACATCTGGGGCAAGGAGTAACATGGAATTGGGGGAGCAATATCAAGAGGTAACTCTGGGTCATTGAACCCAACAGTATGTCTGGGTAGACTTAAATGGGCATTTGATACAATACTTGGGCATTGGGAAGTAGCAGTGAGCACTTGATAACTTCCCTGCACCAAGCGAATGTAGGGAAACATTTACATTAGAAGATAGCGCTGGACGTTTGAGGCTAAACCTGCACTTGGCAAGACTGCTCTGGGCATTTGAGGTTTTATCTGAAGCAAAATATCTGCACTTGTATTGAAGGTTATAGTTGTGCTTGGGAAGGCAGCACTGAACGTTTGAAGCTAAACCCGAGCACTATGAGCCTCAGTATGGAATTTGAGCCAACGCTTGTACATAGCGAGGCTGCAATAGGCATATGAGGTTATACCTGCACATAGAGACACTGCATGGACAACTTTAGTTTATCCCTGCACACTTCATGAGGAAAATGCATGCAAATTGACAGGCATTGATAAACTCTGTAGGTTATACCTCAGTATGTGTGCGGAGGGACTCTCTTTTAAAGGTTGTATCTGCATTTATGGGGCTACGATGAACATACATGGTTAAACTTGAGTATATTAGCCATTGTATTCTGTCTGCAGTTCTTGTTTCTGTAAGGACACGTGATGTTTGGGTGTGGAGTCTTAAGGCTTTGCTTAGGTGTTATGAATCGGCATATGAGAGCTGTGCCTGTAAAGTTGATGCTGCATCTTGTCATTTGAGATTCTACGCTTTGGCATTCCAGGAAGTATCTGGACCCCAGAAACTGAGCATGAGCATTTGAATCTGCATCTTGGTATACATTGGGTATGACTGGGAGATTGAAGCTCTAATTGAGCATACAAGGGCACACATTTGCAAATGTTGGCTTTGCTTAAAGTAAGATGTCTGCATCTGGCTAGGTGAGGATTATTTTCCAAGGCATGTCATGGATACCCCTGGCATATCATACCAGTTTTCTAGTTAACTAATATAGCCAATCATTTCTTTTAAATGCATGCAATGGAAATTCAATTAATCTTATTTCCATTTTCTTTAACTCCAGTAATGTCACCTCCAGTAATCACCTCATGACTGCAGAGGTAAAAGTGAATATGGTGCCACACCTGCTGGCACTTTGGTGAATCAATGTCAATAGACAAGAGCATGAAAAGCTTGATTTGCCAGAGTGGATACAGATAGAAGTTTGCAGGTGTCACAATCTCTATAACATGTGTCAAGTGAAAAGGAGGTTTCAGAGGAAACCACAATGACTTTGCCTGTGCTGGTCATATTTGGGCAGAATCTATCAATTACAATTTTGGGCACCTCTGCTTTTTTAAATTTGGTGGAGTGTTTTCAAACCATTATTTCCATATGACCTTCCTCGTCCTTTTCCAGGTACTCTCATCAGACACTAATAATGCAGAACTGTGATCACTTCTATAAGTGAGGTATTGATGTAATCCTTGTAGTGCAAGAATAGGGTCAGATTTCAAGAAGACTAGGGTGTCCGGTCAGAATAAGAACAGTGAATTGGTCTTGGTGGGGTCAGATAATGCCATACTGCAAGGAAACCCTAAGAATGTTATTGTATCAATACAGCATGTGGCAGAGCAAAACTTTTGGAGCCTTTTGGATTTTATCCTCTGATATTAGAGCTGGGGGATACGTTATCCAATTGGAGTTGGGTAGCAGGAACCTTGAATATCAAACATTCTAAATAAAACAGCTTAAGTTGTGGAGGTAATTCCCTGGGAACAATCACAACATGGAATTTGGCAGGCATGGGAGATCATGGAGTAAAATTGAATTATCTAGAGTATTTTAATCAAACAATAGTATGTCTGCAGGAAACCTGGGCATCCTCAGAGTTCACATATGAAAATTATTTTGTCTGCTTGCAAGTCAAAACTGGTCACCAAAGGCACGCTTGTGAGGGAATTGCAACTTTTTTTTTAAAGAACACTGCCAATTGAAATCACTAATTGTTTATTCAACCTTCTACATTATGCTGCGTTTAAAACCAGCTGTAAATGAAGGTTTAGGTGGTACCTTATTTTTGTTAGCTAACAAATGCATTCCTCCAGGAAAAATGTATGATCATCTGTGATGCTTAATTTTTAAGTTTATTCATGATATTAATGTGTCAGAAGATTGTCCTAAGGTAATAATTGTAGGTGACCTAAATGAAAGAAGTCTCTAATTCTGCATCCTTCTCCTTTTTTAATTTGGAAAAGTAGGACGGTTGGATTATCCCCGAGGTACTGCTTCCCACTAAAAACAGGACAGGTAGGCATTTTTTTTTCCTGAACTCCCTCAGAATCAATTAATTTGTGTTCTTAAATGGGCAAATCCCAATATATATGTCTGCATAATTTACTTTTAATTCCTCCAATGGACAGTCCTTGATTGATAATAAGATTGTCTCCTATCGGATGAATGGGGCATGCTCGAACTTTAATGTGCAGTCATATCTTTTGAGTGATCCTTGTATCTGGAGCATGAATGTGGAACTAGCACTGTAGGAGTCAAAGCTATGTAACCACTTGAGGGGTGATGTAGCGTATAGTAAAATGAATCTGCGTACCTTCTCTGCCTCTAGCGGCATAATGGTTCTAGGTTTAAAACTTCATGACCCCTGAAATAGTACAGTGGAGATAGCATGCTGGGGTCCAATAATCCAGTATGAAATGCATATGAAATTGTTTCTTAGGGGGTGATTACCATGGCAGACGTATTCAAGTCTGTCCGCCATCGTCCCAGGAATTGGGACCGCCCGCCTATAGGGCGCTGGCCCGTACCTCAAATTACAATGCAGGTGCCACCACGGCGGGCACAAAAGGCAGTTTCAACATTGCAGAGGGTGCTGCTGGCTGCAGCCCCCACCACAATGTGAAAAATGCAGGTTTTGCTAATTGCTTTTCCCTCCACTACGTGGCAGGCACCACGCAGTGCCTGCCACATGGTGCAGGGAAATGTAGGGGGGCTCCATAGGTGCCCCCCAAGTGCAAAACAAAAGTGCCCATGCACAGGGGGGGGCCCGCTTCGGGCCCCCAAAGTTAATCCCTGCCAGCCTTTGCATGGCAGGGAAACTGCCATTGAAAGTCTGGTGGGGATGCAGAATCCTAATGTGGTGGACGTTGCCTGGTTGGCACCGCCACCATTCTAGGGATGCAGGATGGGTCTGACAGTCAATCGTAACGATTCCCTCCGTCGGACCCATGGCGGATGAGCTTTCCGCCCGCCAGCACACCGCCCACTATTCTTATCTGGCGGGTGGGTAATGGCCTTATGATGGTGGTGAACCCGCCACCGGCAGCCTGCCGGTGGCGGATTCACCGCCATCGGAAGCAGGCCCTTAGTTTGGGGAGGAAATGCAAAATTCCCATGTTATCTAGAAAGGTTAATCAGCACTTAAAGGCAGTAAATCAGGAAATAAACCAGCTGGTAAAGAAACAATTAGAATTCATCTCTATCCACAGACAAGGTGAAATTTATAGACTTAACGTAAGAGAACTAGATTAAAGGCCCTAGATCGGAGAAGGGAAGTTGATGAAAAATATATTAAACTAAGAGAAACCCCGGCTTCAGACTATCTTAGAATGTTTTGGCGATTAGTAGCACAGTATTAAGATTACAGAATAAATGCACAAGCAACCCCATCTCGGACGCTAATCAGACAAACTAGATTTTCAATCTTTATGCCAGCAATCTCAGTGCTAGAGGCCCTCTATCTTATCTTACAGTAGATGCAGTATTATTCAATTTGTATTGGCCCCCTACACCTCAGAAGATCATGAAGCTCAAGAGCATCTGGCGCAATGGGCCCAGAGGAAATCCCAATCAATAAATGGAATGATACACTCTGCGCAACTTTTTTGTGTCCATTATTTGAATGCTTTTATCTCTTAGGTAGTATCCCCCAACCCCTGTCTTAGAAAGGTAGTATATTTGTGCCACTATGCAACAAGCATTGCCATAGCCAATAGGTCTCACCTTTGGGACCTTATAAGTGTTTAGTTATCCAGCACAATATCCTTGGTGCAAAAACATCAAGTGTTGCATGGCTAAACACTTATAAGGTCCCAAAGGCGCAGCCTATTGGCTATGCCAAATCTTGTTTTGAGTGAGGGGCTCGTGCAGGTATACCACTGTGAGGTAGAGATGCTGCAAGTGCTTTTACAGGAGCCCCTGTGACATTGCTCCTCTTCAAAATGCATCTTGGGCCTGGTGTAATACTTCTAGGCCCTATTCCCGTCTTCTCACACCCAATGCATCCTTAAATGTCACATGTACAGCCGGGTGGTGGTGGTGGACATGGTGGACATGGTGGTGGTGGACATGGTAGACATGGTGGTGGCAGTGGACGTGGATGATGTGGTGGACGTGAATGACGTGGTGGACGTGAATGACGTGGTGGACGTGAATGACGTGGTGGACGTGATGGTGGTGGACATGGTGGTGAACGTGTAGGTGGTGGATGTGGTGGTGGTAGAGGTGGTGGTGGTGGATGAGGTGGTGGTGGATGAGGTGGTGGTGGATGTGGTGGTGGTGGACGTGGTGGATGTTGTGGATGTGGTGGTGGTGGACGTGTTAAGAGTGGTGGACGTGGTGATGGTGGTGATGCTGGTGGTGGACATGGTGGTGGTGGTTGACGTGTTAAGAGTGGTGGACGTGGTGATGGTGGTGGATATGGTGGTGGATGTAGTGTGGGTGGTGGACATTGTGGGGGTGGGGGACGTGGTGGATATGGTGGACGTGGTGGTGGTGGACGTGGTAGTGGGCATGGTGGTGGACATGGTGGATATGGTGGACATTGTCGTGGTGGACGTGGTGGACGTGATGTGGACGTGGTGGTGGATATGGTCGTGGTGGTGGTGAACATGATGGTGGTGGACATGGTGGTGGTGGTGGACGTGGTGATGGTAGGGGACGTGGTGATGGTGGTAGACGTGGTGATGGTGATGGACGTGGTGATGGTGGTGGATGTGGTGGACGTGGTGGACGTGGTGGACGTGGTGGTGGTGGACAGGGTGGTGGTGGACAGGGTGGTGGTGGACGTGTTGGTTGCCCACTTGAACAACTCTACCCCCTTGGTGGACCCCTCTGTTTACTACTATGGTGTTCAGAAGAGATCCATGGATGATGGAGGTAACTTCATCATGCTTGTGCGCCTCGTCTCCACTAAAATTGAGTTTTTAACTGAACTTCAGAAAAGTTTAACTAAACTTAACGTGGTAGCTAGATTGCAACTGACTAGTTTGCATCTGTACTTAAGTCAATCCAGTTGTGAAGATAATGAAAAATTCACTGTCTACTTTTCAGTTAATTCACCATTGAGATTTGTTGATTTCCAGGACACTGCTGAGCCTTCTTTATCCCTCCAAGGGTGGAGTGTCTCGCTCATGTACCTCGGATATGGGTCTGGCTGAAAATAACTGTTTTACGGAGGGGGGCAGTCTCTCCTCTCCTCTTAGCTGTCCATAAGCAAGCCTTCCTGCACATAGGTGAATTATAAGGGGCAATGTCTGAGTACTGAAGCAGTGAAACAAAATATTTAAATACTATTTAAGTAATGCAGAGGTCAGAAATCCGTGCTCTAGTACTTGGATTGGAGGTGTGTCCACAGCACGGTGACTTGTCAAGACATTGTAAATGTCTCCAAGGAAAACAATCCATCAAACCTGATTCTACAAGCAACTTTAGCCTCCTTGTCTCCAAGCGATTTGTCTTTCTAATTTTTAAGTGCGGCCACTTGCACGTTTTGGAGCACCCGTCCTCAAGTAGTTCAGCAGGATCAGTGGCATTGGTCCGCAGTGCTGTGTAATCAACTTATTGAAAAACTGCTGAACCGCCGCAGTGAAGGGAAGCCTGCTGACATGAGTCAGACCATGACTTCATGAGTAGTGTTAGTCAGTATACCAGCGATTTCAGGCATAGGCTGTCTGGAGGGAAGTACATGATGGATAAAGGTTTGCAGAGGTAGACTCATTTTAAACATTATGACACTGCTTTTGCATCGAGAAAGATAAAAGCACAGCGATGCGAAAAGGAAATGGCACTTATGTGCATATGAAATATCATGCTGCCCGTGCCCATTGTGGGAATAAACATTGAATAAAAACGGACTTTATTGGGCAAATAAATACAGTTACAAGAGGAGCAAAAAAAAACGCGGCCACGCGACCGTAAAAGTGAAAGCAATCGCAAATTGGAAACATGATCCTCCACAACCGATGGCTGCCCGCTCCCGCAAGGTGGATGCCTGGCGTGCACGAGATGCTGAAAAGGAGCAGACTGATTCCTAGAGGTCTTTTCCTAGAGCAGCACATGCGCGCTGCCTAGGCGAGACCTAAAAAGAGCCCAAAGCCCTCTCCTGCAAGCTAAATGCAAATAGGGTTACTAGTTGCAGTGGGCAAACTGTTTGCTAAAAGTACAATTATTTCACCTTCAAAAATGGACAACTGAAAATAACATCATTCCCTCACAACGGGCCGGATGTAGGAGGAATTGTAGTACATTAGATAGGTTAGCAGTACTATCATCAATTATAGAAAAGTATCCCAGGTCACTGGCAAGATCGGTGTAAACAGACTGACTGCTCCATGCCGTTTGATAGAGTTGATCGTCAGATGCTGTGGAGAAAGCAGTCTGGTCAGGGTATGTCATCACATTGGTTGAGGTGTGTTATAGGCTAGTTCTAGCTATCACCCGTCAACCTAGAGTCAAGTACTGTTAGGTGGAAATCAGGGATTATTCCAGAAAGGTCTGAAGCATAATGGCCTGAAACAAGGCTGCCTATTGGCACCTTGGTTGTTTTCCTTATATATTAATGATATCCGGTCACATGTTGGTCTTCAAAGGTGTCTTGGAGCACAGGAACATTACTTAAAAATAAACATTTCGAAAATTAAGATCCTGACTTTCAGGAGGAAGAGCTCTAGACTGGGGAGAACATAAACTGGTTCCTGGGGCATGAAAAAAATGGGGAAGTTTGAATTATAGGTCTATTCAGGTAAAATCTTCTCTCATAATTGTGGTGAATACGATCATGTACAACATTGTTCGAGTAAGGCTATGCTGCAAGCTGCGCTAGTAATAGAATATACAAAATATTTTAGATAAAAATGTCCCTCTTCCTGATATTTGGGAGGTGATGGATATGCGGAGTTAGACCTTCTTCAATGTGACCGAAGGCCGCATCTTGCGTCAGATTTGCAATCTGAATTCCATGGCTGCCTCATGCATCCTACGTTTGGAGGTTGGACTATTGTCAACGTTTGTTAACGCACTAGTGGCAGTTTTGAGGTGGGGGATCGGTGGAGAAGCAGGGTCAGTATGTGCGGCTTTAAGGTATAAAATGTTCACTTTAAGAAAAGAAAAAGAGCATTCTTCGGTTACTTTTCTAAAAAGCCAGGGAATCTTGTGGCACACATCTGGTAAGGAGTTTTCCTACGTCCAAATCCTTTTTTTTTTTTTTTAAAGCTACGTAAAAAAACGTATTTTACAAAGTAAGTTTAAACTGTGACATTTTGTTATGCCAGCATCTTGAGAGAAGTGTGGTTTACAAGAAAGCGGTTTATGAGGGAAAAAACGTATCTTACTTAGAATATGACTCATGCGATTCGAAAAACTATGTTAATGTTGAGATTTAGGGGCTCATTATGATAGCGGATAATCCGCATACTCCGGGCCGGCGGAAGCCACCGCCGGCCCGGAGTATGCGGATTATCCGCCGCAGTAACTTGGAAGACCCACCGCCAGATCAGGATGGCGGTGGGAGTGCGGTTGGACCAGCGGCGGACGGCAGGTCTGTCCGCCGCTGATCCGCGGTGTAAGGAGGGATATTTGGTGACGGCGTCTGCAAGACACCGTCAACCAAATCAGGATTTGCACAAACACATGCTTTTCCGCGGCGGCTTTTCCGCCGTGGAAAAGCATGTGGACTTTGGCTTTTGGGGGCCCGTTGCGGGCCCCCAGGGTGTTGGGGGTGGGGGGTGCACATGGGGGGTACCTATGGTACCCCCCAACATTTACATGCACAAAGCGGCAGGCACCGCGCGGTGCCTGCCGCTTTGTGCATGTAAATGTAAAACATGCAGTTTTAACATTGCGGCGGGCGCTGCTTCAAGCAGCACCCGCCGCAATGTTAAAACATACAGGATGTGACCGCCAGGGTGGCGGTCACATCCTGATTTGCACGGAGGGACCGCCCCTGCCCCTGCGGACGGTCCCTCCACCTCTGGGGTGGCGGACGGACGCAAGTCCGTCCGCCATCCTAATCGACCCCTAAATGTGTTACCCTTGCAAATAGTAACAGACACCTGGGACTTTGTGCCTAAGGAAAGAGAGAATTTGTGATTGGTGTAATCTCCATATACAAGATTTAAACCATTTAATTTTTGCATGTCCCTCTTTGAACTTTGCATGTTGTCACTTTTTAATACCAGTGTTTTTAATGTACGAAGTACAATCAGCGCATGAGGTTCGCCAATGCTTGTCCTCTCCTTCTCATTAAATGGCATGTGCCAAAATGTTTAACTTTTTAAAAATGTTTTTTAAATTTGTATTGATGATCTGTCTGGAATTTCTTTAAAATGATGCATGTGGGTATACATGAATGTATGTTGTAGTTTTTATATCGTTCTTCTGTGGACCTCCCTCGGAGTTCCGAATGATAAAACAAATAATTGAATTGCTTGAGTGTACATGCAATGGGGCAGGGAACCTGGTGGCTCATCACAATGTGTTGTTGGGCTAAAAGCCTTTCAACACCAGGCACAGCAATCTACCAATCCCCTACATCTGAAATATTAACTGGAAATTGTCTCAGTGTAAATCAAAACGAATATTAGGGTGAGTAGATCCTATGTCGGTCTTCAAAAAAAAGAAGGTATGCAAAAATGAGCACAAATAGCTTTTGCAACCAAAAATGTGGAAAATGAGCTTTGTGCCACTTGGGAAGGTGTAAGAGGTCCCAGTCCTGCCAGTTTTGCTTCTGTCCAGCGGATACACAAAATCTCACAAAATAAATATAGAAAAAGTAAACTGTAACTGACAAAGGTATTCTTCGACCAATAAAGGAACCTATCCATCAAGTGTGTTCCTTTACGTATTCTGCGTTGTAATTTTTTTTTATTCCAGACCTAAATTAAACTCTGGCATATACAAATCCTTGCATATGGCATGCTTTAATATAACTAACTCTGGACCAAAATTAATAGGATGATTACTTGTCAGCTTTTGGCAAGCAAAGGAAAAATTACAGATTACATTATTGATTAAGATGATCTATGAGAAAAAGCGAATATCTCACCTGTCTTCTGGCCAGGTGCACTGGTAGACACTCCTCGCATGCTGTTGGGAGAGAGATAGCTTGTAGCATGCAGCACTACATCTAAAATACATTTATGGTGATATACACTTTAGGTTTTACAGTAGCGTCAGCATCAAGTTTGGCACTGGTCAATTCACCAACTACATATCGTGTTTGAAAGTGAAATTGTCTTATGCATGAAAGGTACTTCTAAGTCAATCCCTTAATATGATAAGGAGGTGTCTTTACAGTGTAGCAGTACTTCTGATGAGCATGCATAATTTCTGTTATATCAAACAATTTGTTTTAAACAAAGTAATTCTGCTACCAATGTCACTCTAGGGGCATAAGTACCTTACCTCATCATAGTAGGATGCCCATCATCTCCTCCTAATAAAGTCTCCTTCCCTTTTAGATATGTTTTGCCAAAAAGGTAGATATTATACTTAGAGTCCCACAATGCAGAGAGAAAAATGTGGGTAGTCAGTTTTTTTCTAAGACAATGTCTGTGCAAATCGAAATTGCTTTACTTGTTGATGTCTTGAGGCGAATAGTATTTTTCAGAAACAAAATAATCAAAAATACTAATGAAATTAATGTATTCTTCGCACCCTAGCCTTCTGACCTGAAATACCACGAGTGAAGACATTTCACCTTCTACCCCTTCTTGATCCTTCCACCAAACGAATACATGACTTTTGGCAGCAGGACAGCAGCATCAACTTAACTGAATGAGACTGCGATTAAAATGAAGTATCACCTGGTAGTTGGTGCCATGACAAATTAATGAAGAGCTCATAACCTGCCATGCTCAAGTCAAGTCACCTGTAAAGTAATTTGCATAAAAATCTTTTTAAACGAACATTATAAACTACTTTCATTACCTTAGCCGGTTTCTGGTTGGTTTAAAGCCGCAGATGCCACAAAAGGAGGAAGGGATGCGGATGCTCCCTGCAACGTCTGAACCCAACCCCAAAATGGAGCCACCAGAAGATATAAGAGCTCCCTCGCCGCCAGAGGATCCACCGGGGGATTTCCTATGGTCCATGGGGTTCACAGTTTGTCCGAAGATTAAATTACTGCAGTCGTAGCTGAAATGGATCAAAACAGGAACACTCATATTGTCTCTTTATTTACATGATGGTCCCAGTAAAAGTATTAAAGACATTGAAAAAAAATATTTGCAGAAAAAATAATTTTATTAAAGTCATTTACAAATCTGTTGGCCAAGCACAACCATGTGACCATTGTTATGGTTAATTGGCGCTTTTGCATCAAAGGATTAATAGCCTTAGTTTTAGATACCACCATCTCAACAACTGACCACCACCGCCCTAAACTATTCTATTTCCTAATGTCTAAATTATCTCAAAAATGGTCACACCGAGGGCGCTCATCAGTCATGATAACAGACAGACATATTGTAAGATGGGAATTATATCATTCACATTTAAGATTTAATATAACAATGGGAGACAATATCACTTTGCCAAAATCTTTCCAGTCAAACACCCTAAAGTATCATCCTCGCACTGAGAAATCATTTTCTGAATAATGCCCATCTCGTTCCTAAAAACACCCATAACCTGCCTACATTGACCACACTAGGATTTCCTTTCTTGTAGACCTAAGGGATCCATCTGTTTGATACTATCGGACGAATAGAGCCCCCAAACCCAGCCATTAAGAATCAAAAGTGCTCTTTGTGTTGAAACCTTTAATCTGAGAGGCCAACAGTGTCATTAAAAGTGTAGCTTTCATATGAAAATTCTTGACCAGAAGATCATTTGACTCCAGCATTCCTCCCAAGTTACAAATGCAAAGCAGTCATTACTGAATATCACTTTTGGGTAAGAAGAGAAGTCCAAAGCAGAAGATGTGGGGGAATAACAATCTCGGCAGTCAATATGGTCCATTAATGAGTTGTCAGTGTGATGTTTAGGCGACGATGGCCGTAAGTAAGTCAAAGAAACAAGGTACAACAATTTTGAGGAGCTCAGTAAGGTTCTTTTTTTACAGAATCTGAAAGGATATTCTTATAGTTTGAAAAGTTTGTACATTACTGATATTTAGATCAATCGACAGATGTTTAGTAGTCATACAATACAAAAGTTAGATTCTCAAACAGATTGTTTTTCATCCTCTTTATTCTTTAATTTCAAAGTCAAAAGAAACAGACTATATGTGCTTGTTTCACTAGATAAGGTGTGCGGAGGGTTTTACACTACCACTTAATGTTTATAGGGGCCCTGGGGTGGGCATCTAGCTTTCTGTTGCTCAGGCAGCTGACACACTGCACAGTAGGGTCACTATTGCAATGATGAATGTATGGTTGTACCACAAAGATGGACTGAGACGTGGCCCAAGTAATCAATGGCTGAGATGAATTGAAGCATTCCATCCATCAGGTTTTGTATACTTCAGTGTGACACCCTAAGTGGGAAGGTTTGCCCAGATGTGGGTGCCGTGCACACTATCGCTGCAACCAAGCTATACCAGCTGATGAGACATAAAAAGGAAGAAACCGTTCCTGGGTTGCTTGTGTTCCGGTTCAGGGAGGACCTGGCTTGGTAGATCAGGCTAGACTGTTCCCATCGGAGCAGCGTCAATATGGCTGTCTCCAAACTGAGCTGGCATCATGTGCAGAACAACAATATACTGGAATGCGGCCTGAATAATCGCCAGTGGCTGAAATGAATTCAAGCATTCCATCCATCACTTTTTGTATACTTCAGTACTCTAATCCCCTCCACGCCCAGACATCTAGGATGAGTGCCATCTCCCAACTCTCCCTCTTCAAAAAGTCACGGTAACCACCATGGATTACTCATTCGACTTACCCATTGGGAATTGCCTGTAAACAGACCCTTGCAGCATGCCAAGGCAAAATCTGTGGTTGTACCTCTGTCCAAAGCCTCATCCTATCTGCCAGTACCTCTAGGCTTCCACCTTCTCTCTAGCGACAGCCTGACACAGTCCTATGGTCCATGAAAGAGCGCTATTTGCCCCATGGTCAGTGGCTACACAAACATCTCATGATAGCCAACTTGAATGTCAAGCTGATCGTACTGGAGAATCCAGCCACCTAGATTATGATAGTGACTGCTTAATGTGCTTTTTGATTGGGTAAAGAGTTCGGATTACAATGCAGCGAAGGTGCAGGGACATTTTAAGCAAGTGGACTGTATTTGCCAGCAAGCCCAAAACTCCTATTTGCAGACTCTATGACAACACATTTTCAGGAAAGTGGCTATAATCAATCAGCAGATTAGTAGTATGAACTGGACCTCCGGGTGACAAGAAGCACATAGTTCTGCTTAAAGTACATATCAGCCAGAAGCAACCCTACTTTGAGTATCTGTCTACAGTTTCATGTTCCTCATAGGCAATATATACAAACCAAATGCGGTTTGTTACCGATGAAGTCAGTCAGTCAAAGCACGCTTTATTCGATTTACAAAGAAACCATAAAAAGCACATACAATACATATACATTAAAATCACATTTCATATTTAAATAATACAGCGGGATGACCTAAAATTTTACTAAGCTACATCATGTCTAATACCAATAAAAGATACCTTATTTACAATAAAATGTTCAGTGGAGCTCGTTTTTTTCTAAGATGGAAGGCTTCTGCTAGGAAACTAGCCACACTAAAAGTAATGTAGATATTGCCCAACATCTGGAGGTAGATTAAGGCAGGTCTAACTTGGATAAAACCCGCCTCCCTCAACCCAGGTAATAGATGTTTTTTCCTAGCATCAGTATAAAGCTCACAGAACATCATAAAATGCATGGTATCCTGCTCAGAAAATTTATCACAGTCACAAGGGGGTGCATCTTTCGAGTGATTCCATGAAGGGTAGTAACCTAGAGAGAATTGAATTAAATTAAACCTGAATCTTGTTAATAAAAATCTGTGAAGGGGTCTTGTAACAAAATTCAAATATGGTTCCAGGATTGGGGTAGTAATTAACATGGCATGAGCTCTTATGGATGGTTTCATCATTTCCCTCCCCTCTCTACTAAGGCGGACCCTATCTGTAAAATGGACTTTAATCCACTTTACGTCCTCTCTCTCAATATTGCGTGGGGATAAGAAAAGTTCCACTCTACCCAGAGCTGAAAAAGTGTTTTTTTAAAACTTCAACCAGGGTATTTTCATGGCATGGTCCAGGGACATGACGTCCTCCAGAATAAGATGGTTTAAAGTTAATTCTGGATTCATCCATGTCCTTGCCCAGAATAAAAGAGGTGCCAAATTCAACTTATCTGTAATGTAACCCAAACCTACTTCCTCATGGATAGAGAATGTGGGGGACGATTTTGGCACTGAGAGCAATGTTCTAATTAGCCGGTTTTCTACCCTTTGAATTTTTTCTTGGTTAACATAACCCCACAGGGCAGCCCCATAGGAGGCAATGGGGATGCACTTGGTGTTGTAAACCTTCAAAAGTGCTTCCATTGGCCTGGCCCCCAACCTTTTGGTGAAAGCCAGCAAAGCAGTTGTTGAACGAGCCAGGGCTAGACTCTTTGCCTTTAGCTGTGGGGCCCAAGACCCCCTTTCATCAAAAAGGACCCCTAAATAGGGAAAAACCGGGACCCTGGAAACCACCTCCCCCTTACATTTAAAGGTTTTAGATCTTAATTTCCTTCTCTGTTTCCCCACTATCATAGTGTGAGATTTTTTCGCATTTACTTTCAGGTCAAGTTTTTCCATAAAGGAGCCAAAACTATCCAGTAATGTCTGCAGACCGATGCCTGTACGGGCAATCAGTACCGCATCATCTGCGTATAGAAGGGCCGAGATCCACTGTCCTCCCGCCCGCGGCACATCTGCACCCCCTTCCTCCAGCTGTTTTTCCAACCCATTTATGTAAATGGTGAAAAGGAGGGGGGCCAAGATGCACCCTTGGCGGACCCCTTTCTCTGACCTGAATGTCCCCGTACATCTCCCCTCATTTGTGACCCTTACTTTGGCGAATAGCTCCTGGTGTAAAGAAGCTAAAAAAGCGACCAGGGAAGAGTCTATCCCCATCTCGAGTAGGATTGACCATAATTTGGACCTATTTACCAGGTCGAAGGCCGAGGAGAGGTCCATAAAGGCCAAATAAAGGGAACCCTCCCCGGCCATCACATATTTGGCAATCAGAAGGTGTAGATTCAAACATTGGTCCAGGGTGCCTCGTTTCTCCCTGAACCCATATTGTATGTTTGATAGCCCTCCACAGGTCTCCAGATTTTCCCTAAGTTTAGTCAGTAAGACTCTGCCCAAGATCTTAATGGCAGAGTCAAGAAGGGAAATGGGTCTATAACACCCCGGGTCATCACGTTTTCCTTTTTTAAAAATTGGCACTATAATGGAGATTGCCCAATGACAGAACACATTCGAAAGAGCAACTTAATTTGGTGGTCTTCAGGACAATGGGAAAAAATAAGAAATTCACTGGCCTTTTAATAACCATTATACAAACTGTCAGCTGGTTGCACAAATGTTTCATTTGTTTGAAAGTAATCCAGCCAGCTTTCTTTTCAGGAACCAAGGTTTCAAGCTCAGCCACCCAGAGTGAGAAATGAGATCCAGTGTGACTAAGACAACTGGAGAAATGACTGAGGAGGGCACTAGTTCTGCTCTATGAGCAGGAATGGGACGATCATGTGTTAGAATTCGTAGAGGAACCATCAGATGAACATTGTGCTTCTATATCTTGCATTTCAGAATCACCTCGCGAGTTATGGGGAGGAAGCATGCACAGGACCTGTGTTAAAGGAAAACAGTCCAATTACAGGAAGTTGAGAATTTGAGGACAGTTGAACACCTGTTGAATCCTGAGAGGTTCTGAGATTTGAGGGTGTTGTGGTCCTGAGCCCAAGACGAACTTGCAGGACCTAAGACCACCATTGTTTGTCCAGGTTGTGACATTTCAACATTTGCCATGGATTGACACTGCTGTGTGTCAGTAAGCTGTAAATACCAACGAACTACACTCACAGTATGTGAGGCACTGAAGTAAACAGAGCAGCCCACACGTAAAAAAAAAGAATGCCTCAATGCAGTAGTACTCAAATGGGAAATGTGGGGTTAGCATTTCGCAAAACATTTGAGAGCATACGTATGACACCATCGATTGTGCAGTGACAGGCATTTGAATACTCCACCGATGCAGATTGTGTGTGGTGGATATCCATCTGCTCCAGCGAGAGAGAACTGGTTCACAGATCAGGATTTACACCTGTAGCTATGATTGGTTGGTTATGCACATCAGTGCATAATTGGTTGGTTATGCACATCAGTGAAGAACCAGTCCCTGGTTGTGGTTTGAAGTGGTCTGGAATATGGTGATGCTGGTAATGCAGCAAGATTAGGCTCTGGCCAGAAGTCTGCAGAGTGATTAGGTTTTTAAGTTTTAGTCCGCACTAGCCCATGGTACATTCTGGATTCGAGTAACTCATATATTTGGCTAAGCGATGTTGTCTCTGGTCTGAGCGCTTGATGTCATGGATTCCAGTGAGTCATAAAACAGTTATGTGTACAATACTTTGGATAGGATTCTGATTCCTATAATAAAGCCTATATCCCCAACATGTTCAACGTCTGCATTCTAGGAATCATGTCATCGGAGTTGGGAATAGGGATTCACCAATATTGGAGTGTCACACTGTTCTTTCAAAAAAATGTCTTTCAATGAGGACAATCATACCATGAACTGATCTTTTTGTTTTTTAGAATAAAGAAATTTAAGCTATAGCCTTTTTTAAATTCAATCCCAAACTGGGGCATGTCCTCATTATGACGAGATGGGCGCTTGCAATGGAGCTCCACCGCCGAAGGCCATTTAAGAGGCAGCATATTCCAAAATAACCTTGAGAAAGATTCCAAAACTGAATGCGGACATCTTGATGGATCTGTGAACAACAGAGCATGAACACTGACTACTAACTACCCATACCCAACGTTTTTAGAGACAAGCCTCAGGAATACTGAACACCATGGTGGCGAAAGACCCTCAAATGCTGGAATGTGTCCGCAGTTACAGCACTGGGTGACAGAGAAAGACTGATGCAGATATCAACACTGCAAAGGGACTGTTGAAATTGGCAATGTATATACACATAAGCGGCGTTCATTTGTGTTCACTGTACCTCTTGTCGTAAGCAGGATGGATATTGCGAAACACTGACTGTGTCATCCCGCTAGCATAGACCCATGCACACATATATACAACAGCCATTTTTAGGTACCATGGTCTCCCTGTTCGCGATCGATCATCAGCGCCCTTCCCTGACCCTGCAAGCATCCCCCATGCACCCCGACCGCCCCCACTCTCACATGCACAAGTCATGAACCCTTCCCCTTCCGCATGACCCTGGCTCTGAGAAATCACACCCCGCGCCTGACCAACACCTCCTTTTCATCCATGAATACCCCTCCTTTTATGACCCCTTCCTCTGAGCATGATTGTCTGCACGGACCGCTGGTCATCCCTCAGCCTGAGGATACAGTTTATTGCCCACTACTGTATGCACTCGCCCCTCTTCAAAGGGAGCTACTATTGATCATGACCTCCCCACCCCCTGAGATTCGATCAGGGCACACATTCCAAAGGAATCAGCAGAACACTCAGCTGCGTGACAGCCCCCTCCTATTGTATGGAGGATAAGGGCCCCTACTGTAGCCACGTGTTGGAATATCTTCATACGTCACAATGTCTTGATTGTAATGAAGGATATTTGTGTACCATAAACATGTGTATAAAAGACGAAGCCTGAGAGAAACTTGTTAGAGCACCTCCTGAAGACACTATGAGAGTGTCCGAAATGACAGGCTCTCCTCATGAGAAATAAAACTCTGTTCTTGTTTTCCTGCTTCCAGTGCCCGTCTCTTTATTTGGTAATTATTCAAGATGGGAACTAAGAGGCGTTTTGCGCCAGCAGCCTGGGCATCAGGAGCGTTATGGGCTGACTTTTCCACAATTGGCGTCCCAACGCGGGGTCCATCAGCGACATAAGGTCCGGTAAGAGAGGTCCAGACGATGGGGTGAACATCTAAACGATTGGAGTATACCTGCCTTGAGAGGGCCCTCGTCCGGCTGCCGATTGAATGAACTTCACCGATTCCGAACGGACCTCTCTCAAGTGACCTACTGTCCTGACTGGAATCCCACAGGAATGCTGCGGTAAAAACATGGAGAAAGAGAATGATCGGGCGCTGGAGGAAGGCGAAGAATTGCCCACACGGTCCGGTCCGGGTAAGGTTAAGTAGGACGTCTTTACGTCTGATTGGTAGGATGGCTTTATCCATCTGATTGATTGATTGATTGTTGATATTGGAAACGGTATTTAGATACTGGTATTGTTCATTGATTGGTTCATTTAGCCTTGGGTGCTACTTGAAGTATTGGTTCTCTTGGAGACATTCTCTGTTTGCAAACAGCGACAGATAGGAACGTCTCTCTCTCTTTGCAAATAGTGAAGGATAGGTAATGCGGACTTTTGTCCCCCATTGTAATCCGTCATGCCTATTTTTCTCCCCACTGATTGATTGTTTGATCGAGCATTTGAATTGTTCGAAGTTGGCTCTCTTAAGGATCTTCTCTGCCTACAAACGGGGAAGAATAGGAATATTCTCTCTCCCTTTGCAGATAGTGAAGGGTAGGTAGCGCAGGCTTTTGCCCCCGTTGTAACCCGTCGTGCCTATTTTATTCCTCATTGATTGATTGTTTGTCCAAACATTGACTGTTTGGAATTGGTTCTTTTTGGAGGTATTCTCTGTTTGCAAATAACGTAGAATAAAAATATTCTGTCTAGTCTTTGCAAATAGTGAAGGGTAGGTAATGCGGACCTTTGTCCCCCGTTGTAATCTGTCATGCCTATCTACTCCCCACTGATTGGTAAACTAGTTCCACCCAGACCATTTATTAGAGGTAGGTCATCCGGCTCAGCCCGGAGGACACCCCTAATAAAAAAGACAAATATAAAGAAAAATGCGGATTAGCCGCTGTATCGTGCTAGCAGATAAAAAAAAATATATAAAAATCGTTAGGGAAAACAAAAGGAATCAAGTAAAGTCAGTAGGCCACTGATGAGTTTTTGATTTTCGCAACAAATGAGAAAACGTTAGAAATAGCTCACGATAAAATACATGATTTCGCTAGAAATGAGAAACGTTAGGAATAAGCCCGTAATAAGAAACATGAAAATGGTGAGAGAAGCCAAGCTTGACATCACGACGGCCACGAGGCAATTAGGCTTCGCCACCCCTCACTGCTCCAAACATGCCTGTCCCACCACCCGCCACGCCCCAATAACGGTAACATGAGATAGATACAAGTCAACAGATACCTACCCCCATTCTGAAAACTCCCGAAGTGCAACTGGTTCGCGGCTACGCCCATCCGGAAGACGAGATCTTCAACACGTGTAGGGCGGGTCCTGCTGCCAGCCGTCGGCCGGAGGTCATCGAGTAAGGTGGGCCCGAAGAAGAGCCGAAGCCGACGGGGTCCGGCCGTCCCCACTTCTTCTATAATGGCTGCGACAACACGGGGGGGGGGATGTCTTGCGCATGCCTCCGACCCCCCCCCCCCCTCTCTCATCGCCTGGTCCGGCCATTTTTTTATTTTTTTTTAAAACAATTTTTATTGTAGGCATACCTGTACAGGCCAATACACACAAAGAGGTAACATCATAAGTAGTAGCAGATATAGAAAACATCTCGCCAACCAGTACACAGCCGTTCAGCCCACAGCCCGGGGGCTGGGCGGCGTTGAATCCTCTGCTCACCCATGCCTGACGTTCAATACAGAGGAGCTGTTAGTGTTCGGATGAAGTGTATGACTACTTTTATGGCCCTACTAACCTACGCGCTGATCCCCAACTCCCCTTCCCTGCGCCAACCTAGAACTCCCCCCCCCCACCCCCTCCCGTACACCATCACCCGCCTAAGGCTACGCTGGTATCATCTTTGGGATGCTGGCTTCAGTCTCCCTACATTCCTGCTGCGCCTAGGGCCTCATCTCGTCTCCTCCGTCCCCCTCCTCCCCGGGAGTCTCCTCCTCTGCATCAGCTTCGCTATCCCTGAGTTCCTGCACCATCACTTCCCATGCGGTCGCAGTGTCAGCCGCAGCCTGGCTAGGGGTCCTGCGCGCAAGTTGGTATCTGTGTGTGCTGTCAGCCGTGGCCCACTTTAGAAACTCCTGCCGCCATCTCCGTGGAGTAGGCCCCATCCTCGCCTTCCAGTTCTTAGTGATCTCCCTCTTAGCCACCATCAGTCCCATGTCGATAAACTTACTCGTAAGTTTATTTTTGGGGGTATGGGGAAACCAGTGCAAAAGACATTCCGCCGGTCCGTACTCTATGGATCTTCCCGTCACCGCATTCAGCATCTCCCCCACTTCCTGCCAATAATCCCGTAAGGCCGGGCATGCCCACAGCATGTGCACTAACTCAGCCCCCTCCTCCGGGCACCGGGGGCAGACTGCCGTGTTATCGCCGAAATACCGCCTGATTCTACCCGGGGTCATGTACGCCCTATGCAACACATAGTAGTGGATCAGCTGGAACCTGGCATTTCTCGTGCTGTTGCGAGCCCTACGGACAAGCTGTGTCCACGTCGTGTCCGGTATGTCCCTATTCAGATCCGCCTCCCATTTTGTTTTTAGGGATGTGAGAGGAGGGATATTCTCCCTAAGCATCCGACCATATAGGCATGTAACCGCCTTAATCGTGCCCGCCGCCATCATGGCGTACTGGCACGCCGCTGCCGTCCCGGGCTCCACAAGTCCCGTGCCCCAGTGGGCGTGCATCGCCCTAGTGACTGCTGCATGCATCAGAAATCCCCCTCTCGGGATACCGAAGCGGTCGATTAGCTCCTGGAACGGGAGAAGTGCGCCATTCTCAAAGAGGTCCCCAACCACCTGTATCCCCGCTTCCTCCCACTCCTGTAGTTGCGACCAGTCGCCGCCATGCGGTAAGGCCGTTAACATGCCAAGTGGTATCTCAGGCGCGTATGGGCGCTGGGTACCCGCTCTCTTCTGGGTCCGGTTCCAACAGTGACGGTACGTGCGCTGTTCCAACGATAAATCCCGACCGTCCAGCCGTTGTTGGAGGGTTATGTACGCCAGGACGTGCCTGGGCGTTCCCCGCGAGTTTTCGTCCTCCGGGCCCCGAAATACTCTCGCTACCTCCTGCGTGAAGACTTGCAATTGTGCCGCTAGGTAATATAGCTCAAAGTCTGGCACAGCCAAACCCCCCTCATCTTTCGGGCGAGAGAGCGTGGCCAGCGCCACTCTGCACCGTCCCGCTCCCCAAATGAACGACGTGATTTGAGATTTAAGGAGCTTAAAGAAGGAGCCAGGTATCCAGATTGGGAGCGTCCGGAAATAATACAATAATCTCGGTAAAGCAACCATCTTCAGGAGGGAGATCCGGCCCGCTACTGATAGTGGTAATGTGGACCAGAAGGACATACAGCCCTTCAGTCCACGTACGCACCGTCCCAGGTTGCCCTCAAGCAAGTCCTCCGGCCTATGGTAAATATGAACCCCCAGATATTTCATGCAGGTAGGGTTCCAGGTCGCCTCCGACTGATGTTGTGGCTGGGCAGTGCCCCCTAGTAGTGGGAACAAACTCGTCTTGGGCCAGTTAACCCGCAGGCCCGACATCTCTCCGAAGCCTTCCAGTAGAGCTTCCGCTCTCCGTAAGTCCTCACCCCCGTCGCAGAGGAACAGTAATAAGTCATCGGCATACAGCGAGATGAAATGCTGACCATCTCGGGCCCGCACTCCGCGGGTGTGCCGCCCCGTTCGGGCCGCAGCCGCCAGCGGCTCAATAGCCAGAGCAAAGAGAAGCGGCGATAGGGAGCAGCCCTGACGAGTGCCCCGCTCCACCGAGTATCTGTGGGATACCGCCGGCCCCACCCTCACCCTTGCGATCGCGTCCGCGTATAGGACCTTCGTCCAATGGATATAACCAGCCCCCAAACCAAAGCGCTCCATGACAGCATAGAGGTAGTCCCACTCGAGGCTGTCGAAGGCCTTTTCAATATCAACCGAGAGGACCAGTTCCGTCCCCGCCCCGTCGATCAGCCCGTCCAGAAGACGGATGAGCCTCCTGATATTGACCGTGGTGTTACGGTTCGGTATAAAACCGTTCTGGTCGTCGTGCACAAGCCCCGCCATGTGAGGCAGGAGCCTCGCCGCTAGTATGGAACTCAGGATTTTATAGTCTGCGGTGAGCATAGAGAGCGGTCTATAGGACGCAGGGTCATCACTCTCCCCGCCGGGCTTCAGCAGTGGGACCACTAATGCCTCCCTCATCGACTGCGGTAGCCGTCCCGACGCCCTGGCCTCCTTATAGACAGTCAGGAGTCGCGGTGCCAGTACGTCCAGATGTTTGTTATAGAACTCTATGGGGAGTCCGTCTATCCCCGGCGATTTGTTCCTCGCCATGCGCCGCACCGCCGATCGTATCTCCCCCATGTCAACGTCCGACCCCAAGTCCTTCGCTTGCTCAGCCTCTAACCGGTGGAGAGGCAGATCAGTCAGGAAGGGTTCCACCAGTCCCGTCCTGTCTCCCCGGGCACTCTTGTACAGGCCCTCGTAATATTTCCGGAAGGCGTCGACTATGCCCAGCTGAGTTTGTTGAAGCACGCCCGACATATCCCGTAGTTGGAGTATGGGAGCGCATCGTCTGGTGGGGTTCGAGAGCCACGCTAGGAGGGTACCCGCCTTATCGCCGTCAACATGGGAGCGCAGCACATAGCGCTTGTAGTCAAAGGCTCGGAGCCTCTCCACTTCAACGGCCACCGACTCCCTGGCTAAACAGAGAGACTCCTGGAGGTCCGGGTGTCCGGGCCGCTTCCTCTCCGCCTCCCGCAGCCTGGCATCCGCCGCAGTCAAATCGCCCAGCAGAACCTTCCGCACGCCCACATAATCCCTGATACAGATACCCCTCACCACTACCTTGAAGGCGTCCCACTCCGCCGCCCTTGAGGTCGCCGTCCCTTCGTTCTCCGTGAAATACGAGGTCACTCCTTCCGCTAGGGCCGCCCCGAAAAGGGGGTCCTCCAGAGTCTCAGGCCGCAGCCTCCAGAGCGGAACCCTGGGCGTCCTCGCCATCCACGCCAACCGGATCAGGAGCGGATTATGATCCGAGATTGTTCTCGTCAGGTACTCAGAATCAGTGACGTACGGCAGCACCTCCCGGGAGCAAAGTATGGTGTCCAAACGGACATGCAAGTCATGGAGCCCGGAGAAAAACGAATAATCCCGGTCAGTCGGGTGTTGCCCTCTCCAGACGTCTGTAAGTTCCCAGCTCTCCTGCCAGTCCCTCCTACCTCTAGAGAGCCTGTAAACCGGGGAGTCACGAAGGGGGGGGTGAGACCTGTCCAGCAAGGGGTCGGCAATGGAGTTAAAGTCACCCCCCAGCAGGACCGTGCCTGCAAGGGAGTGGGCCAGCGTCCCTGACAGTGTCGCGAGGAAAGCCAGCTGGTCCGAGTTTGGGGCATAAATGCTAGCTAATACTATATCCCTACCTTCAAGTTTCCCCTCCACTACCACATACCTCCCATCCTGGTCAACCCATTGGCGTGTGAGGTGAAAAGGCGTGCCTGCCCTAACCCATATGAGCACTCCTCGCGCATAGGCCGAATAGCTAGTGTGATAAACCTGCCCCCGCCATCTCCTCTGCAACGCCTCCCCCTCCTGCCTTGTGAGATGCGTCTCCTGTAGCATTGCGATGTGCACTCCCCTCCGTACTAAATAGGCATGTATTTTGTGTCTGCGCTGCATAGTGTGTAGGCCCCGGACATTCCAGGTGACACAGGTCAATCCTTTTACATTAGCCATTATCCCAGTAATCCGGTCGAAACACTCCCTCCGTGTCCAGTCCTTCGGCGGTGATGGTGCCCCCTCTGAAAACAACAAAACTCCCCAACATCCCTACCCATGGTACACCCAGGGTCAACAACTGCAAAAAAAAGCAAACAGTCCCCAACCGTGGAACCCCCCCCCTCCCCCAGAGCAGGCCCCAATACCGAAATATCAGTCCCCATCCAAACTCCCGCACCTGATGACCCAGGTCTCAACTACACAGCCGTAGCTGTGGGTGCCTTAAGGGCCTACGGAGCACGGCCTTGCCCAGAGGGAGGCCGCGACGCCCATCTCCACCCTCCCTCCCCGATTCCTCATGGCCCCTCTGCCCTGAGCCCCGCTGCATGCCCCGGCCCCCACTATGTGCATAGGCAATGGTCCCCCCTCACAGTTCCCCAAGCATTACCCATACTGCATCGACAGTAGTTCAAACATTGTGGATCTCGTCCGCCGTCTGCGGCGTCACCAGCGGCCCCTCCTTGCGGTGAATCCCCGATAGGTCCGTCTCCGAGCCCGAGGCCGAGACATGAGTATCCGAGTCCGTGGCCCCCCTAGATCCGGGATCCATTGCCCGACCAAGCTTCACCACCTCCAGCAGCGCCGCCTGCCGTTCCGCGTCAGTCTGAGAGGCCGATGGGCCTAGGTTCCCTCGCCCTCGTTTCCGCAGTCTCCTCGATTTCCGTAGCCGTTTGGGCGAGCGCTCCCGCTCTTTCTCTCGCTCTTCTCTCACCCTCGCGCCGTCAGTCCCGGCCTTGTATGTCTCCCACCAGTCCCAGGCTTCCGCTGAAGTCGCAAAGAAGATCGCCTTGTCGCCCACTACCACTCGTAGCCTGGCTGGGAAGAGCAAGGAGTAGGCAATCCCTTCATTCCGCAGTTCCCTCTTGATCGTGAGGAAGGAAGCTCGTTGTTTCTGCGTTTCGAAGGTGAAGTCCGGAAAAAGTGTTACTCTACTGTTTGCAATCTGGAAGGGGCCGTCCTCACGAGCCTTCCGCAGGAGCAGATCTCTGTCCTTGTGGTGTAGTAACTTGGCTATGATCGGTCTGGGTGGGAGCCCAGGCTTGGGCGGTCCTGAGGGGACCCTGTGGGCCCGTTCCAGAGTGAAGAACGGCGAAAGCCCTTCCGGCGCCACCACCGTTTTCAGCCATTCCTCCATGTAGGCAATCATGTCCCCTGTCCCCTCCGTCTCCGGCACACCGACGATCCGCACGTTGCTGCGGCGGTTCCTATTTTCCGCATCCTCCGCTTGCCGTTCCAGGGTGCTTATGCGGTCCAGGGCCTCCGTTAGCTTACTCTCCATCGCCTTGTGAGCCGGCGCCATGACCTCGAGCACCTCTTCAGTCTCCTTGACCCTGTCTTTCAGTTTGTCATGGTCCGCCCGGAGTAGGCCCAGCCCCGACGCCACCTGCGCTATGTCGTTGTGGAGCGCATCCCTGGTGGCCGTTATGGCGTCCAGTATCCGGTCCTGCAAACGCTGCAGGTCAGTCTGCTCAGCGGGGGCCCCCTCCACCACCTCCGACGTTGCCGCCTCCTCCACTCTGGCCCTCGGTTTCCCCATCGTGGCCGGCCTCGCCGCTCCCGCCGCCCTCGCCTGCTTGTTGTCCTCGGGCCCCGGCCACGTGGTCCACCCCTGTGCGCTACGGGGTCTCGCTGCTCAAGCACAGCGCCCTAGAGTAGGCGTCCGTCGTGTTGTTCGACCCCCCGGATGCTTTGGGGCAACGTGCACTCCCCCCTGGGGTGGCGCGGGATGCTGGGCGCCGCCAAAGCCCTTTCAACGTCACTCGGGGTCCTTCCTCATGCCCCCATATGCTGCACGGGCCACTGCTGTTGGGGCGAGGGGGGGGGGGGGGGGGGAGGGAGGCCCAGGATGCACAGCTCCGCGCACCGTTCCCTTCGGACCCCCTCTCAGGGCGGCCCCCGCTCACCTGCTGAATCGGCCGGCGCCTGGGGCTTGGGTGGAGCTCCGGTGCTCGTCCTCTCGGTCAGGGGTCCGCCAGGAAGCCTCGCAGGAGCGGACCCGGGCGGCCGTCCCCGCCCACTCCGAGTACACCGCGTACCGCAGCCGGGCCCTTAGGAGCAATCCTCGCCTTGGGGGGTCCGATGCTGCCGGCGGTCGCGCCTTCCCTATGCACGCCGGCAGTGGGTACCTCCGGCAGCCCTCCGCCGTTCAGGATTCCGCCGCGGCAGCCATCTTGCTTGGCGCCGTCCTCTCCTCCGCTCCAGGGGCCGCCGCGATCGGCGGCTGTGCTCAGCTCTGCGACGCCGTCGGCAGCCCAGATCTCGTCCGAGCAGGCACCACCGGTTCGGCAATCGGCGCCGGGGCACACACGGGCTTCCCGGCCCTTTTTTCAGGAGTCTTGTGGGGAAGAGGCGCGGAGCTCCGGGCTCACGCCGCCATTTCCCTCGGCGCTCAAGCCACGCCCCCATCGCCTGGTCCGGCCATCATGTATATTAGCGCCGAGGAAAATGGCGTGGGGTGCGCTGGGAGGGAGAGACGGCGCGAACGGGCCTCTCCCACCTCCCCAGGTGGAGGCCCCAGCAGCAACTCCAACGCTCCACTCACCCGACATGGGTTCGCCCACTCGTAAAATGGCGGACGATCCTGCTGGAGCGGGCCCGGGGTGAAGAGATGGCCCGGCTGCTTGTTGATTAAGAAACGAGTCCCACCATCATAAAAGTTCTCCTCGACCTTGAAGATTCTATAGGAGCCGCGGGAGTCCCCGACCCCCGCAGACATCCCCGATGGGGAATGACTGCCATGATTGCCCACGGAACGATGAAAATGTAGCCGCGAGACGTCGGCGCTCCCATGCTGGCGCCAGCCTCAGTTTGAATGACTAGAATCCTGCAGACTACAGTTCGGATCAGTTCCGGTGAAAACCCAGTATGACCCGGTAGGAAAATTGTTGCCTCCCTCCCCCTTTGACTGATGGTTCAGACCACCGATCCTTTCTTTTGCCCTTTAACGGAACTTTTGGACTGCCGAAAGAGGCTCTGGGCCAACCACGAGTTAGTGGAGATTTAGACTATGCCTGGATCTGCCTGGTCGCACCCAAAATGGCGCCGGTACAAATGAAACTTTCAACTCCTTGTTGCACCCCGATTGCTCAGCCTTGGTGTCATGGGATATGTATGTAGTTTTTAAAACATATGGATTGATATAGTATGTGTACTGATTATATGTTCGGACAATGGATTGATATAGGATGTATACTGTCAGTTCGGACAATGAACTGATATGGGATGGGTACTGATTATGTGTTCGGACAATGAAGGACAATGAATTGACATGAGATGGGTACCGATTGAACATTCGGACAATGAATTGTTGTTAAGTTTTGGCGCCTCATGATTATTGCAAGTTCGAATTTCAACACTTATGATACTTGCTCACACTGAATTCTCAACATGATTTTATTGCACTTGTCGCACTTTTTATTGTAAAATAAACAACCCCGACTCCATTAGGTTTTTCACTAATAAAGTATCCCCACATCTACAGTTCCAGCCTGCTCCGTGGCCGGCCCACGGGGTTGTAGGCCCGTATTTGTGCACCGACATTCTTATTAAAGATTTTTGGAAAAAGCAAACGTAGTTGTCACGCGTAGATTGATAAGTTTCGAATAAATGATCACTATTTCCGATATAACTAAAATACAGGTGAAATGACTCAGCTCGATTAGTTAAGGGTTAGAAGGTATAATATATAGAGATATTGCAGATATGAAGGGTCCAAGTTTTAGTTGTGTATTTTTCCCTTTTTGTACAGCCAAAAGCAACCGCTAAAGATCCTGTTATTTAGCCTATACTTTATATGCTACCTGTATAAGAAAAGTCACACTAACGGTCCACCTGGGCTTGAACGCCCAGTTGGCAGGGACTGCATCCCGTGGAGATAGGCCGAGTATGCAGTAAGTAAAAGCCTTTCTGGGTTTATGCGCGCTAATGTTTCTATCAATGTAGCCCCTGCCCCCTTCTTTTTCCTCTCTCTGCAGGTCACATCGGAATGTCGATTAATGTACGAAAATGGTGATCTAGCGGACGAATAGACGGGAAAGAGGGTTTGATTATGGTACCTAACCGCGACAAACCCCGAATAATGCAACCAAAAATGACGTACAATAATGAATACATTCCTACGTTTAACTAAATAGGGAAAGTTTAAGGAATATTCCGAGGTAAGGTTTACACAAGTATCCTCCGCCGGGAGGACTAGGAATATTGCCAATATTTAAAAACCTACTACCTCCTTTTTTGCATCCTCATAGACATGTAACTCCAAGCTGCCCCATTGTTCTCCAACTGACACCAACTGTTGTCTCAGCCTGGAAACACATTTGCTAAAATGACTCGAAAATACCACCGTGAGCATTAGCCCGACCAGGTTAGTTCATGACCAATTGGCAGAGGCGTAAGTGTGTGCAGCCCCAACCTCCAGTGAAGGCAGCCGACAATAAAAAGAAAAAAAAAGTAAAGAGAGCTTAGGATGCGGAGAATGCACAGCGTACAGGAAGAGATCATTTTGGCCAATAACTGTTCTATGTTTTGTCTTGGATTTTTGTATATAATGCATGCACTGTCTCCCCCGTCTGAGTTTGTGTACGTGATGTATAGATCTACGTCATCCCTCTGCCTGTGTTTCCGTATTGCTTAACCCCCGCTGCTCTGTGTTGTGTGCGCACTGAATGGACCATTATTGTACACGCTTCTCTCTCTCTCTCTCTCTCTCTCTCTCTCTCTCTCTCTCTCTCTCTCTCTCTCTCTCTCTCTCTCCACGTCATACGTGTACCAAATGGTTCGTTTAGAGTGCGGGCGACTCTCTCTCTCTCTCTCTCTGAGGGTCCCCCTGTCCCCCCCTTGTGCAAGAACGTTGTGCCCCACCGGCACGAACCTAATTGGGTCTCTTCGAACACAAAGGTGTTCGGCAAAATTGACAGGAACTAAAACGATTGTAACTTGCCATATTACTACCTCTCCTTTCTGCAAAACGATAGAACCCAAGTTGGTAATGAAGGAAAGGACAGGTCAGACGACTGATGTCCCCTAATCTGGCCTTTTTATAGGGGGACTATAACGTCAATGGTCTTCTGTTTTTCAGTTCGTTAATGCAATCCCCAATGCCCAGATTGCCCCACCCCTCTGCACTTAAGTGCGAATGTCCAAAGCGTCCCCGCTTCTCCCGATTGACCCCAGCTCCATATCAGCTATACCCGAAGTATAATTGATGACCTTGGTTAACTATCGCTCCCCAAGTAAAGCATGTTTCACCTCTGTCCCCCCCCCCCCTCATGATGATAACCCCCTGCTGGCAAGATTTAGCCGACCCCGAAGGGAAACGTAAGATTGTCAGTACCTAGTCCGATTTCCCCCCACGTACGTCACGAATGAACGCTGAATAGGTTTACGAATTCAGTAGAAATGCCCTCCTACATACTCCATAAGTGATGACTTCTGACTGTGATCGATGAACATATCCCCCACCTACGTAGGATTGAGGACGGAATTGAGATGTATAAATGTCTTCTCCTGCCAGTTTTTCTAAAAACTTGTTTTGTACCCATTCAAAGATACAATCACCGGAGGAGAGGAGCTGGACGTGACGCACAGCCTGGCCACAGATCATGAAGCACATGTGACCGCAACCAAAGGTTGAGCGGCAGAGCAACGAGACGCGGGACGAGGCACAACTTTCAAACTCGGCAGATGAAGGAATGAAGGGCTGCCTTGAAGCCCTCGACTTGCTGACCCACTCGTGCCTGAAGTCCCCGTCCCCTTTTGAGTCCGACTGATGGGCCTGCCTGCTCGTTGTCCTTTGCTCCCTTGGTCCCTTGGTGTGTTCAAAGATCTGGCCCCACTCCGCCCTCTCTTCCCTCGATTATTCAACAAACTCACCCTTTTTCGCATAAGTTTTGACTATAGAATTAGGTTTTGCCACGGAAGAAGAAAGACACGCAGGTGCCCAGCATAAGGCACCCCAAAGAAGATCAGTTAGGAAACAGGACTGTGATCTAACAGCAGAGGACTGATCGCACCCTGCAACGCGTAAGGATGATTCCGAGCTGGACCTATAGCTCCACCGCCGGTGCTCAACAGCGCCAACAAAAGAAGACGGACTCTGTTAAAAAGACATTGTGACAAAGACCCCCCCCTTTTTTTTTTACTTTCTACCCTCCCTTTGACTAATTGCTTGTATCAAACTGAATTCCTCCCTCAGCCATTTTTATTGCTTTCAAAAAATGTTTCATCGGTCACTCATGTATTTAGTTTTCCAAAAGTCTCTTATAGCGCTGACAAAACCCAAAGGTATCAGAGCACTTTTACTGTATGTTTCAGAACCAGATTCTAACGTTTTTTTGATTGACCCTGACTAAAAGTATTATGCCGATTTCTAGACTTGTATGAGTAACCCAACAAATGTAAATTCATACGTACAACATCTCGCCAATCGTAGCGACTATATATGGTTATATGCAATTTGCTAGCATTTGACGAACGCCATTTCATTGGCCACACATAACTATATGTACACTCCATCAGTTGGGGTAAACACAAATGAACTAGCGTATGTTAAAAAGCGGCGACTGTTGAAATTGGCAATGTATATACACATAAGCGGCGTTCATTTGTGTTCACTGTACCTCTTGTAGTAAGCAGGATGGATATTGCGAAACACTGACTGTGTCATCCCGCTAGCATAGACCCATGCACACATATATACAACAGCCATTTTTAGGTACCATGGTCTCCCTGTTCGCAATCGATCATCAGCGCCCTTCCCTGACCCTGCAAGCATCCCCCATGCACCCCGACCGCCCCCACTCTCACATGCTCAAGTCATGAACCCTTCCCCTTCCACATGACCCTGGCTCTGAGAAATCACACCCCGCGCCTGACCAACACCTCCTTTTCATCCATGAATACCCCTCCTTTTATGACCCCTTCCTCTGAGCCTGATTGTCTGCACGGACCGCTGGTCATCCCTCAGCCTGAGGATACAGTTTATTGCCCACTACTGTATGCACTCGCCCCTCTTCAAAGGGAGCTACTATTGATCATGACCTCCCCACCCCCTGAGATTCGATCAGGGCACACATTCCAAAGGAATCAGCAGAACACTCAGCTGCGTGACAGCCCCCTCCTATTGTATGGAGGATAAGGGCCCCTACTGTAGCCACGTGTTGGAATATCTTCATACTTCACAATGTCTTGATTGTAATGAAGGATATTTGTGTACCATAAACATGTGTATAAAAGACGAAGCCTCAGAGAAACTTGTTAGAGCACCTCCTGAAGAAACTATGAGAGTGTCCGAAATGACAGGCTCTCCTCATGAGAAATAAAACTCTGTTCTTGTTTTCCTGCTTCCAGTGCCCGTCTCTTTATTTGGTAATTATTCAAGATGGGAACTAAGAGGCGTTTTGCGCCAGCAGCCTGGGCATCAGGAGCGTTATGGGCTTACTTTTCCACAGGACTACCATGCACCTTTTGAACCTCAGGTAAATCTGAGTGGTGACAGATTTGTCTCAGTTTGTTCTGCTTGTCTGAGACTAAAATGATGCTTGCCAGAAGGTCCCTCCAGAAATGTCATGTTTTAAAGTACATTACCGGAATGTATTTCTTATCGCCTGGATGCGATGATGAAATGTGGCTAGCGAGTTATACTTAAGGAGTCATGCAAGATGAATCTAATCCAAACTTAAGGCCTCTTCTCATCATCTGCAAATACTGTTACAAAGATTTCTTATCACTCATATGAAGCTCAATCAGTACCAAGCAGTCTCAAAACATGCTGGAATAGTCCAAACAGTACTCCTATCTTACAAGTATATCTCCTTTTAATAGTGCCATCATGCTTCGCGTATTAGACTGATAGATCTACTGATTCAAAGTGTGTTACTAAAATTCAGCATCTGCAACTCACACACACACCATAAGCACCTGAGTGCACGATCTGCACAGAGAGGCCATTTCAACTCTCCAATCTCATCAAACCCAATCAATCCTCTCTGACTTAAGAGTGGAGAATTAGCCACATGGTCACTGCTTGAGGAAATAGACCCATTCTATAGCCCACCATGACCGACAAGAGACAGAGACATAGTCCCTTAAATGTACAAAGGCAGAATCTACAACCACTGACTCTCGGATTAAAGACAAAACTAATTTGTGGGGAGCAATGGGCCCAATATATTGTAAAAACTAGGAGCAGTATAACGCCTAGCACAAATGTGAGTATGGGCCTGATGTAGGCAAAAATGACAGGAATTCACCATCATATAAAAGGTCTTCCAGGAAGACGGTCAGATGCCCAATCTATAATTATTCTCTTTGAAGATAGGAATATGAGAATAAAGAGTCACACAAACAGTCGAATCTAGGACCACAGAAATGCAGAAAGAGGTTTTGTACTAGAAGCACTGGAATCGCAGAGGCAAATGCTGTATCTGTGGACTCTCAGAAGGGGTAGTCATGCTCTTCTCGCTGGAAAGGTCCCTCTCCAAGTGTCTGCTACCTATCCATGTGTTCCAAGATGACCAAAGTACGTACTCCCAAGACTGGGCTCCAGTCTTGTCCTCAGAGACATTTCCAATTCACCTGGTATCTCCCATGTCACAGAGAGGGCTCCTGCACCTTGCGACAAGGAGAATGTGTATTGAGCTGTTATGTTTGTTCTATTATGTTTGTTCTAGTTGATTCAATGCCCATTAGATTCCCAATGTAAAACTAATGTTCTGATTTGTTACCTTTGCATCAAATTGTGGAGAGCTCTGATATCCTTCGGGATCAAGTTTGCACTAAATAAAAAATAAATAAATCTGTATGTTTTGAACAGAATAACATGGGGCATTGCTGTTCAACCTTTTTCACGATGCTCAGACTAAATCCCAGGAACCTGCATAGCGTGAACACAGAGATAGGTTCTCATGTGAAAATATCAAAAAAGGAATTTGCGGGGCGTGGCCAGCTGGCAACTAAGATGGCCGCACCGGAATAGAGATCCAAGAATCGGCAATTTAATCCCCAAAATCCGACACACTAATCGCCCAGAAATAACACCTTCTCCGTGATCCCTGACTCATTGGGGAGATGCGGACTGAAAATTGCGGTCTCCCGGTGCCATCGGACAGAGAAATGGGTCGTGAGCAACAGCCTGCGTTAGCAGACACAAGGAGCCCAGGAAAAATCGAGAGCAGGACAACCAGCAGGCCGATACGCAAGATCCGAAGGGGGGCCGGTTGAGACAGGAGACGACCTTCCCGCTCAACCCCCCACCCCCCAGCTTGACCACGCGACATCAACCACTCAACTGAGACGCGCCAGAGTGCTGCTCTGGAGCCATCCCCAACCTCAAGAGGTGGGCGTTAATTGAGGCAGCTGGTGAGAGAACTGGGGCCTGCTGTGCTGCTACCGGCACTTTGGAATAGGCCCGGATGGCAAATTTGGCAGGGGGGTGCTAAAGGAAATACCGTGGTGAGCGCACCCCCATACCCCCCACGCTTTGCAAAACAGGAAAAGGAGAAGATGTTCGGCACGAGTGTAGCCCAGTTAAGACGGGAGACGTCCTTCCCACTTTGCCCCCCCCGGCCTAACTACGGATCAGCGTCCACGCAGTGGGAGCCGTCCGTGATCTCAGGAGACTGGCACCATCAGAGGCAGCTGGTGAAAGTATGGAGGCCTGCGGTGCTTCAGAACGGGCCCAGTTGGCATAAAATTGGCGGGGCGCCAAAGGGGATACCCTTGCGAGTGCACCCCGCGCCCCACAAAAGGGAAAAGGGGTAGCTTCCAAGCACAGGACAGACCGAATAAGGAGGTGAGGAGCTCAGATCATGAACAGGCTCCACTGGGAGATGTGAGGGCAAGTCAAAGCGAGCTGCAGGATCTATATGGAGGTAACAGGCCAAATGTAAGAGGGCAGGCTTAGACAGAAGGGCTTTAGGAGGAACGCGAGTGATCCCAATAGGAGTGATGCACTCTGTTAGAATTTGGGCCCAAAGTAACCTGATGCACTGCCATTTTGAATGTACTGGTTGGGGGAAACTGGATGATAGCCAGAAGTGAATTCAAAGGGCTCCCATGGACAATGGCAATCCCCACGCTGTCACACTCTGGCTGTAATGAAACATGGATTCTTGCATTGACATACGCACAACACAGGCAACAGTGGTAGTTCATAACAATGACTCTGGCAAAATGTCGACATTAAAAGGGCCCAAGCAAACCCACCAAACAAAACTGGACAAATTTGCCCATTCTAAAGCTAAAACTGTGGAGGAGAAAAATGAAGTGCAGGTCACAAAGCAGCAATCGGAATATGATGCTCAACCCTACAGGATATTATGGAGGTCATACAAGGGGTCCAATCAACACTAGAACACAAAATAGAAACAGTAACAACGGAGGTGGCGCTCATGCACGCTGGCCTGCAAAATTTGGGGGAGAGGGTGAAAGCCAAGGAAAACTCGGTCATAACACTCCAGAATTCTCAAAAAACATTGGAAATAACAGCCAAGAGGCTCCAAACAACGACGGCCGACCTGTAGGCGAAGCTCGAAGATTACGAGGGGCTCGCACGCAGTAATAATGTGCGAATTTTGGGAGTGCCGGAGAGGGCGGATGGACAGGCCACAGATTTATTCGTAGCGGACTTGGTACAGAACCACCTACAGCCCCATGCTCTCTCCCAGTACTTCTCAGTGGCGCGTGCCCACAGGTTGCCCGGAGGAGCTCCGAAACCGACGGACACCCCGCACCCTATCCTGGCCAAAATATTCAACTATAGAGATAGAGACATAATTCTGCAGAAAGCGCGCACAGCCCCCCTAACTCAAGCTTGAAAACTCTACAATCACCTTCTTGCCAGACTTCACGGTAAATCTCTAAAAGATGCAGCGATCCTTCCTAGAGGTGAAATGAGGGCTCAGAGAAAAATATAAAATATGCAATGCTCTTCTGAGCCAAGTTGGGGTTGAAGTCGGAGCGGAAGTCATGGTTCTTTCAGACCCCGGAGGAGACCTCAAATGGTTAGAGGGTTGGATAACCGCTGGAGCCCAAAGACCTAATTCTCAAAGACGCATGCAGGGACAAGTCTCGACAGGATAACCATAGACTTAAGGAAGGCCCTCAAAAGGAGCTGGGTCAAAATGGCGCAGTTAAGCAGCGGTTTGGGTTTCTGAACAATCACTGAAGTGGGACTGGCCCAACAGAGCACTGAAGATGACTGGTCGATGGTTGACAAAGACATTGAAGACTGTTAAGTATATAGATTTTGGGTGAGCAGGTTAAATATGACTATGCTTGACCATCCAGCTTATCGTTCCTAACGGGATGCTGAGATTTCGAGAGACACTACATAGAGTATTTGATACAAACTGTTTTGATAAGAATGTAACATAAGAGCTTATAAGGCATAGTTCATGAAGGGATAAAGATTATTGTATGCAACCTGGCTAGGCCATGTTCCCCTTCGCAGTGTTCAATGGGTAAGGGTATACAGGCACTCTGCACAGTTGGGGGGTGGGCAGTTTTAAGTCCATGTTGCAGGGAGGGGGGTGGGATTGGGGAGTTACGTTCAGGCCGGTTACAGAAAAGTTTAATGTTCAACGTGTAATTTGGAAAAACGAGTTTGCGGTGCATGGGGAGTACATAAACCAGCAGTAGGACGAACAATATTGCCAATGTTTAAAATGTTGACTGTGACGCAGCTAGGCACTCACTGGTGGGTGAAGATATGGTACTATACTAACTCTATCCTGAGCCTTAGGAGCCCCTATCCACACAGACCAAATGCACGACGACTAAGGTAGCTCCACTGGTAGGCCAACTTAGAATTCTTTTATGGAACCTAAATGGGTTGGAGTACAGAATTAATAGTTCTGCAATACTTGAAATGGCAGGCCCCTGACGTGGTTTTGCTGCAGGAATCCCACATATAAGGAACCTTTTATTGTGCACTCAATAGATGGGGTTATAAACTGGTAGCTCACGCTGGGTATACCAAAGGGTTGAGATGGGTAGGTATTTTCCTCCGTAGTTCATTCCCCTTTTTAATCCTAACCGTGACACATGATGCACTGGGGAGGTTTGTGACCCTGTCTGGATACTGGGAAAGCAGGTTGCTCAATATTAAGTCTCTCTGCGGGTCATGCAGACTGCACTCCTCTCGACTGGCTGACTTAGGATCACACATGCTTAATCTGCATGAAGGTGACTTGTTGATAGGGGGAGACTGTAATGCGGCCCTCAATGGAGACATGGATAGGAAACCGCCAAAACAAGGAGAAACATCCGTGAAGATACTAGCAGATTTTTTTAGAGCAGTGGGTCTGATGGATGTCTGGAGAGCTTATAATCCCTCATCCCTCCAATATACCTTGCACTCAGGGGTACATGGGAGGTTAGATGGCACTTAACCTCTGGTACTAAAAGGTACTGACTATACGGGAGGGGCTCATTGAGGCTACCAATAACTATTTTAAAAAAAATGAAGGGTCGGTAGACTCAGCCACATTATGGGAAGCATACAAGATGGTGGTAGGAGAGCAGGGTGTTTCAGGGATCGTGGGACATAGGAAGGAAAAAAAGAAAGCAACTGCAAGAAATAGAGTATGATATTAGTCAAATAGAATGCAAACTAATAATCTCAACTGCCCCAGATACTAAACCTAGATTGCTACTGAAGCAGAAAGAATATAGGGACATTGTCGAGGACGCAGCCAAAGCACAATACCGTACCACTCAACACAGAATATACGATATTGGTGATAAGGCAGGCAAATTGCTAGCATGGTCGGACAAACAAGAAAAGGCCACTAGATGGGTGTTTGAGACTGAGACCCGATATGGGATGCGGCTCAAAGATAGGCTCAGTATAGATGAGGCTTTTGGTGAACACTTTAAACGGATTTACACACCAACAGGGGCTTCCACTTACAAGGCTGAGGAGTTGTTGGCCACCCTCAAACTCCCTGCCCTTGAAAGCTCAGATTTGGAGGAGTTTGATTCAGCCTTGTTTTATTAGGAAGTGATCAAGGCAATTGGTCTTCCAATTGAACTCTATAAAATAAACGCATCTACAATCGCCCCATACCTTACTAAAATGTATGATGAAAGTGTGACTAACGGTATCCTACCCGAAACTCAGAGACTGGCCAATATTGTGGTGATACACAAAAAACGGAAACCTCCAGAGCACTGAGGCTCTTCTCAGCCTATCTCCCTGCTAAATCGAGTCTCCCTTCCATTTTTGACAGATTGCCTCCTCTGTTTTGATATGTTTTTGCTGGATTTCTGCTTTCGGTACTGTGCCACTGCTAATCAGTGCCACAGTGCAAGTGCTCCCTATGTTAAATTGATGTACTGATTGGTTATTCCACAATTGGGTTATTTGGTTTACCGTCAGCCCCTAGTACAGTGCACCATGTGTGCCCAGGGCTTGTAGATCAAATACTGCTGGTGGGCTTGCAGCACTGGTTGTGCCACCCACAGAAGCAGCCTGTAAAGTGTGTCTCAGGCCTGCCATGACAAGGCCTTTGTGCAGTCTAGCACTGCCATGTCGACTTGGCCAAGTGCACCCACTTGCCAGTCCCTAAACCTGCCCTTTGCTTCATATTAGACACCCCTATGGTAGGCCCAAGGGAAGGGTACATTGTAAGTAAAAGGTAGGACATGCTCGGATGTGTGTAGCATGTTCTAATAGTGAATTACAGCCATTTTCGTTTTTCACTATTGAAGGCTACCTGTTCTCATAGGCCAGAATGGGCAGTGAAGATTATTAAATTCTTATAATACTAACCGACTCAGGGAACATGGTAGAAATTCGAATTTAGTATGCCTGAACTCAGAATAATAAAATACATCTTTTAGTAAAGTTTATTTTAATATTCTGTGTTTGCAAAGACCACTTTTAGAAAGTAGGTATTTGCTTGACTAACCATTTGAGCCCGCCTCTGCTGAGTTGTGTATTCCTTGTCTGGGTTTGTGTGTGACAGGGCTGGGTAAATTCCAGGAGACAGTCTGGGACAGCCCAGTGGTGCATATGGAGATTTACATCCAGATGGGAGGGGGAGAGTGCACCTGGGACCTGAATAGGGCTGGGTCTTTCCTCTACAATGCTGGCTCCACCCCCTGTGGCTTGTCTGATGTCTCTGCCCTGCACAGTGAAAGGAAGAGGAGAGTCATGACAACAAAGAGCTCAGGAACTGGTTTGAACTAGGCAGAGGCCTCTCTGCCTTCAGAGAACAAAGGATGTTGGGGTAGAAATATTGGGACCCAGTCCCACAGACTTGAGATTACTTCTGGAACAAGAAACCTTTCTGCCAAGGAGAAGAACCAAGGAAGCTGCAGGAGTTTGGACTGCCCTTCTGCCAGTGTGTTGTTTGCTGGGTTGGCCTGCAGTGGTTGCTTTATTGCCAAGGGCAAGGAGAAGGAACTTTGTAAGGACTTCCATCTACAGAATATTCTCGAAGGGCTTGAACTGTGCTTGCCTCTTGCTGAAGTCTCAGGGCCAAAAGACTTCACCTCCAGCTCCCTCCTGAATTTCCTTGCTGGGAATTCTGACTCCAGTCACTTGCGTGCCACTGGGAGCTGGAAGCGCGACGCATCGGGAAGAAGCGTGTCGCCACCGCAGCTGAAATCATCGCAACGCCGGAGAAGCGAGCCTTCGCCACATCTCCCTGGAAGCGTGTGTTCATCAAAGCTGCCTGCTGTCGCATCACCGAAGAAGTGTGACGCCATTGAGAGAGTCGCCATCGCATCATCAGAGAAGCGCGTCGCAGGGCCTGTCGCGGCTCCAAAGTACAGAGTCGCCGCAAGGCTGCCAGGGCGTCATCCCATCGTCATCGCACCACCGCATCAAGGGCGCCACCTTCTCACATCGCAACTGGATCATCGCATTGCATCAAGGCGTCATCTTGCGCACCGCAACGGGCCCGCAGGCCGAGAATCTACGCATCACCTCCGCACCGGTAAGGCTCACGACGAGTTCCCTACTCTGCGCAAGCATTGAGGAAGGACGCAACCGTTCTCCCGTGTCACGGAACCGACGCATCTCCCCTTATGCGATTCTTTTTGTTTACACTGCGTTACGCATCCAGGTACTTTGTTGAGAACTTTGTTGCATCTACCATCAACTTGAACTAAGAAACTTTAATCATCTTTTAAGTAATCTTAAGTGTAGTATTGTGGATTTTTGTCGTTTGTGGTCTTGTGTTTAAGTCTATATAAAGAATACTTATTTTTATAAAACCTGTGTTGTGTCCATCTGTAGTGTTATCACTGTATTACTGTGTATATTCACAAATGCTTAACACACTGCCTCTGAGATAAGCCTGTCTGCTCATGCCAAGCTACCAGGAGCAGGAGTTATTAAGGAGTGTAATCCCCTTATCCTGACTTCGAAGTAAGGGTCCCTATTTGGACAAAGGTGAATACCATTGCCAACTAGAGACCTCCAGATCTAACACTGATCCATCCGGATTAACCCGGCTTTATGCCAGGCAGGAATACCACACTCAATCTAAGGCATCTTAATGGTGTCATGGGCAGGGCTGGGACGATTAGAAAAGAGCCAGTGATAATGTCCCTCAATGCTAAAATGGCATTCGACATGATGAAATGGCCTTTCTTATTTGCAGCTCCTGAACGATTTGGGTTTGGAGGAAAATTCGTGTCCTCTACTCTGAGCCCCTGGCATGAGTCACAGTGACTCAACAGTGGGCGGTCAGCGAGGTTTAAATTGCAGAAAGGGACAAGACAGGGCTGTCCACTTTCTCCATTGATTTTTGCATTGGTCCTCGAACCTCTGGCAATATGGATTAGAGGAGAACCCTTATCAGGGGACTAAATTGGACGGCGGAGTGGGAGGACAGAATCCCCCTCTATGCCAATGACATTCTGCTCTATTTGGCCAAACCATATTTTTCACTACACAGAATCTTACACATATTTACCCTCTTCCAAAGGATTCGGGGTACACCATCAACTGGGATACATCGCTCATACATATCCTGTGCGGGGAATGTTCCAGCCTGTGTAGCTAAAACAGTTACTGAAGGCTTTCGGTATTGGGGGATCTATAGCACGGCTAATCCTACTGTATTCTATGAGAAAAATGTAGCTCCTCCACTACAAGATGACGTGCAGCATTGGATGACCCTGCCCCTCACGCTGCTGGGTAGAGCTTCCTTGTATAAAATTATGGCACTTCCCGCTTTGTTTAGGTCTTACAAAACACACCATATCTTGTCCCAGTCAAGTACTTCCAAGCAATAGAATCAGTAGTACTCGTACTTTTCTGGAGTAATGGAATCCCTCACATATCATTGACCAAACTCATGAAAAGCTGGTATGATGGGGAATAGCCCTCCCAACCATTAAAAGTTATTATTGGGCCTCTCAATTAATAGTCACCAATCACTGGTTACACTGGCCAGGAACAGAACCAGCCTATAGGTTGGACAGACAGAACATGACCCCTGGGAATTACTGGAGAACAATATACGGAGGGGAAAGAAACGACCAAAATACACACCAACCTCAACTACTGTCAATTTATGGCACACGGCAATGAAAGCCCTGGGGTGGAAAACAAGATCACACAGGTCACCCCTCTTTTAGAGATGGACCAATTGGGGTTGTTAGCAAAATGTCCAGGATTCGATAAATGGGACTTGATTGGTCTTTTGAAGGTGAGTGATGTGTGGGCAGGGAGGAAAGGTTTTCCCCTTCAGACACCTTCAAAGGGACTATAAACTAGGTGTTGGGGAATCTTTTTGATACCTTCAGGTCTGCAATGTTCTACACAGGGCAGTCCCCAGAGGTACTGATCTCCCGGCTGCTTTGCCCCTGCATGACAGACTCCTGGATGACTATCTAAAGGAGAAGGCAGATTCTCTGACTTACAGAAAAATACTAAACACGCCTGACACAATGGTGAAAATATGTGTAAAATGGGCAGAATATGTGGGTGATATCAGTGATTAAGAGTGGCAGGAGGCACTTGCATCCCCATGGGAAATGGCAATTCGCTCCCGGTTTAAATTAATCTAACTTAAGCTTCTACTTAAAGCATTCTACACCAGTGTAGTGTTGGTCAAAATGGGTACCCTAAACTCCTCACTACACCCTACAGGGTGCTGCCAGGTGGGGACGTATCTACATCAGTGTTGGAAATGTAAGATATTCCAGACATATTGGGGGACAGTAACAACGAAACTGTTAGCAACCTGTAAAAAAAAAAATGGAGATCTTGCCCTAATGGTGCCTCCTCGATGTATGGGATGCATCTGACCTGTCGATAATTGAGAGAACTTGGGTGTGGCAATATAGCAAGAACCTGGAAGGGAGTTACCGGGCTTCAGTTCTGAGATTGGGAGACAGACATGGACTGGTGCATGCAGGCAGAGAGGGTGTTATATGAAGGGAGAAGATGCCCACAAAAGGGGTCCAAGATCTGGGGGGGCGTGGAACAAAAGTAGAGGGATGATATGAATGCCATTTAATTATTCTACTCCAGAGGAAAGAGAACACTTTGGAGATTGAAGCTCAAAACGCTATGGAGACTGTAAGTAATGATGTAAGGACATTGGTCCAATGTGATGACATACTCACAACTGTTCAAATGCACTGTGCTCATTGATAACAATGTTATTGGACTGTAAATTTGTTTATTTAATAAAAAAGTGTTGTTTTTATTAAAGAAATATGCAAAATAAACTTGTGCAGCAACGTGCGCAAAGTAGTGGACAGTCTGCAGCGTGCTCATGCTAACCTAGGGAAAACGACAATCTCCCCATGGACCACATGACATGTGTACCTTACACTATATGTATGAGATTAAGAAGTAGATAGTTTGGTGGTTAAAGTTTTGACCATGATATTTCTGTACTAGAATATTTATTATGATTGATATGTTGTCATACAACCCAGACCTTAAGCTCTTTGTGATGTCTTCTTAGTTGTGGAAGGCCTTTGACGAGGGCAGGGTGCAATTTTGCTCTACAATGTGCAGCCTTATAGATTTTACCATCTATTGCAGACTTAGTTTAGAAGCCTGAATGACAGCCTGAATGACAGGATGAGCTGGTACAGACCGTCCAAGCCTCTGCTCACCACCACCATTGCTGCTCCTTCTAAATAGTACATAGGAGGTCAGGGGTCACCAGCTGCAAGCCACTAGTAGCAGCTGCGAATTCTGGTGACTCCTAAAAGTCATCCACAAACCTACTCAGTTATTGATCATCTCTTAATTAAAAGCCAGTAACTTAACCAACCTGAAGAATCCTATGAAGAGTCTACAGTCATATGCAATCATACTGGCATCTCTAGGACTCTAAAACATCGCGTGCTGGACTGAAATGCAGGTATTGGAGGTAAAAGCAGATGTTGGAGGTTTAATGATGACCTGTTAAAGGAAATCTACACTCGCCACTCAGTAAGAGAAAAAGGCAACAGTTTTGTTATGGAGAAGTCGAGCTCTTCCCAGTCTCCATAGACTTTTGGAATGCTTTCAGGGTTGTGCTGTGTGGGGACCAAAGAAATGTGTCCCGCAGCGGATCAGGCAGCCAGCACCTCTAAATTCCCAACGTCCCTCAAAATAGTCAATCTTGCTGTGCTGACAACCTCCAGGACCTGCTGCGATTCGGTCCCACTGGAATTCCAGATAGAAACTTCGAAGAAGGGTGGAGGCAGCACCAAGCACAAAGTCGCGGGCCGTTGCAATAACAAGACGCTGTGGAGCACGTGTGGCAGCAGCTTACCAAGGACTGCACATACGTTGCATCTCGACTAACACCTAGAATATTGATATTTGGAATTTGAATACTAACTCTTCATACAACTGGCAGGATCTATTTAACGGCCCGTGACGTCTGAATGCACCCTTATTCCTAATATTGGAAAACTTTCTACTAGTAATTTTAGCATCATATTGGCCAGCTCCTTTATCAACTTCATTGCACTACAACAAGATTTATCATCCAGTTCAATTGCCCTGACGAAGCTCCCACGGGAGCGAAACGCGTTGGCTGTCCTGTGCACTTTGAAAACACGAAAATAAAAGAAAAATATATTTTTTGACACAATCCTGGTCTTGTGTTACTTTGTGCTTGGTGTTGCGCTGTGTGGGGGGTGAACTTGCATTATGGCCAATAGTAATAAAAAGCTAAATGAGCAATTACATGTACTTAAATTACAGATTAAAATATGGAAACCCAAACCAAGAAAAACTCACTCTCTATAGTCATCAAAACCCTCTAATAGAAGCACAACCCCATTCTTAGCTAAAGTCTCTTCAAGGCAGAAATCTACTAGCTGACGCAAATTCCATAAAGTGGGGAAAGTTCTGTTATCGTATCTCAAACTCAAGTATACTAAGATATGTATCTCAGTGACAAAAGATTTGAAGGGATGAAGACACTTCGATTGCTAAATTGTAAAGTGAGTTTTGCTGATTTGCCGCTAGCATTGCTGTTGCTCCCAATGCTTCGGGTCTACAATTTAACTAAACTAAAATTCTTTTTATAGCATCTGTACAATTTGATAAAAGTACAATTTGGCAGCATGCCGCTTTTATTTATTATGGAGGAATAAACGCACTTCCTTCCTTTTGGGCTGTTTCCACATAATCTGCATTTTTCACAATTAACGTTTGCTGTAGTCATATTTACCATACAATACTATACAATGACTAGCCAGACCATAACGTCCTATACTATGCTATACTATACTATATAACAATAGGTCGTACCATATAATGACAGGGCATACCATACCATGCTATGACAGGTCATACCATACTATCAATGACATACCATACCATAACATATTATACAACAGCAGGTCATAACATACCATGCCAGACTACAGAATTACAGGCATACCACACTATACTATACAATGACAGGCCATACTATACAATACCAGGCCATACAATACTATACAATGATATGCCATACACTATACCATACAATTCTATACGACAGGCCATACCTTACCAAAGTTATCATACAATTATAATATAATACTGTATATATATATATATATAGATATATATATATATCTATATATATATATATATATATATTCACTGAAAAAACCATAGGTTTCACACCAGTTATAGTAAGGTGGAAATTTTACTCGCATAAAACCATTGAAATTCCCACGTTATAGTTAGTTGGACTCACTATAACTTGCGCGTGCAATGCACTGCTGATGACGTCACATATTACATCACTCATGACATGGTCAGTGACATCACTGATGACATCTCAAATGACATCACTGATGACAACATCCTTGTGACAAAGTGGCAGACCTCCTATCAGCATAAAATAACCTTTGACACACACATTCAAAAATAGAAACTAACATTTTCTTTAAAAAGGAGAAACCAATACCAATTACAACAACTTATTAGGTAATTCCAACATCAACATACACATCCACTCATTCACCAACAGTTCTATATAGTCACTCATGCATGTACTTACTCATCATATGTACTCATACACCTGTAAATACCGTTACACACTAATACTCATCCATATAGTTACTCACACACAAATTCACACATGCAAATAAACTATCAAAAAACCATTTACTTGATTATACTGCTATATACACACCACTACACATACTTCTACAGAAACGGAAACATATTTACTCTCTCAAACAATCAATTATAAAAACACATACTCACTAACCCACCCATACACACAATCATCCACCCATACAGTCTTGCACACATGCGGTCTTCAAAATACATACAAATAGTGAGTCACTCATTCATGCATCTGTGCTCTAAGTAATACCCCCCACCGAACCATACAGACACTGATACTGATACTCAAAAAACAACTATAACCCATATACACACTTATGTAGCTACTCACCAACCCATGCAGCCACTTATACACAAAGTGAGACACAGATACAGATATTTAAATATTTAAACATTACTCGCTAATATATGTATTCACTAAGATACATTTAATAAGTCAGTTAACCAATCAATTTTACACAAAAAATATCCATTTAGACATTTATTTACCCATTTGTTCTTCCATCAACCTTTAGATCTACATATATAAAAAATATTTATTTTTCAGAAAGATACACATTCACTGGATGATGTCATCAGTGATGTCATTTGAGATGTCATCAGTGATGTCATGAATGATGTCACTGACCATGTCATGAGTGATGTAATATGTGACGTCATCAGCAGTGCATTGCACGCGCAAGTTATAGTGAGTCCAACTAACTATAACGTGGGAATTTCCATGGTTTTATGCGAGTAAAATTTCCACCTAACTATAACTGGTGTGAAACCTATGGTTTTTTCAGTGAATTTAATAGGTTTTTTAAATGCTAATTCCTAACTATAACTGGTGTGAAACCTATGGTTTTTTCAGTGAATATATATATATATATCAAATTTCTATAGCAAAACGAAACCCCTCATTTTGTTCCTTTTCAAATTAAATGTATTAAGTGTTACCATTTTATTCCAATCAAGATGACTTCAGGTGTGCCATACTTTTGTCATAAGTAAGACTGTTAGCGTTCTAGTTGTTCTTTAGAACACTCTGGGACATTCTGTCATTGGGCTATAGTTGGGCTACATCTGGCTGATATTTGGGCTACATTTGGGCTCTTTTGTCTCTGGTGGCCATCTTGGGAGACTGCATATCAGAATTTTTTTTATGAAATATAAGAGGATTTGAGAAGTCACTCAAAATGTGCCCTAATTTTTCTTTCTTCAACACTAATCATAATTTCTATGGCAAAATGAACCCCCTCATTTTGTTCCTTTGCAAATTAAATGTTTTAAGTGTTAACACTTTAGTCCAATCAAGATGACTTCAGGTGTGCCATACTTTTGTCATAAGTAAGACTGTTAGCGTTCTAGTTGTTCTTTAGAACACTCTGGGACATTCTGTCATTGGGCTATAGTTGGGCTACATCTGGCTGATATTTGGGCTACATTTGTTTTTTTTTTTGTCTCTGGTGGCCATCTTTGGGCTACATTGGGCTACATTGGGCTACATTTGGGCTCTAACATATATATATAGCCCAATGTAGCCCAATATATATTTTTTCAAAGTTAATTTTCGTAAAAACCACTGGAGCATATATCTTGAGACATAGCAAAGGCACATCGGGGTACCAGTCCCTACAATTTTGCCAAGTTTGGTGGAAATCCATTCAGCCGTTCGGGCTAAAAGTGAGTCCAACCGCCCTATGGAAATTAACATGGGGAAAACACGTTTTGGGACCCCCCTTTTATCTCGGCCCCCGCTTGACGGATCCCCCCCGGGAAGGAGCGGAGCGCAGCGAGGCAAAGTTAAGGAAAATTACAGGCAGATCCCTCATTCGGCGCCAAAGTTATTCCCAATAGAATGTTGCAGATTTCCTATGGAAAACGATCCTAACTATAACTACCTACTGGCGACCGCCAGTAGGTAATATATATACATATATACATATATATATATATATATATATATATATATATATATGTATATATATATATATATATATACACATATACATACAAGCTCACTATCCGTCTGCTCCCCTTCACTCACGGCCGGGTGCTGTAGCAGCGGGTGACGGCACCACGCGGGTCACACTAAGACCAAAGCTCCGTTGCACAAAAAGTACATAGCACTCACGGGGACAAGTCCAATAAGTTTATTGGGCAAAACACTATCAGACGCGTTTCGGCAACCGCCTTTCTCAATTAGAGGCCGGCGCCACCATCAGGCAGTGTTTAAATACATCCGATCAACAAAATAAAAAAAGGACATCATATATGCATTACAAACCACCATTACTAAGTGGTGTAGGCCCAGTTGAAATCACTGTCATCCTTGCGCCCTGGATGGGCAAATACAATCAGTAATGCACAAAATTTGTCATAATCAACAAAGCAATTTAGCCCTGAATGGGCATACACACAGAAATGTATAAGCGCATTGTTATATACACCTTACAGTATTAAGGAAAGTCAGTTCAAAGGAAAATCATAAATGGACTGCTAGCTCCTCCCCAGCATTAAGGCCACCTGTTTTTTTTGTTTAGTTCTCGATTATATGGCGAGATTCCAACTTTCGTAGCTGGAGCAACCTGTTCCCTCCCCTTACGTCTGCAGGCACCTGATCCATGCAGTAAAAGCTTAGGAGTTCTCTATTGCTTTGGTGAAACACTCCAAAGTGTCTCACCACTGGATACGTGGGATCCTTGTTTTGTATAGCCCTTAGGTGTTCTAAGTTCCTATTCTTAGTTGGGAGAGTAGTGCTCCCAATGTAGCGCAAGCCACACGGACATACAAGACAGTACACCGTGTGGCTTGTGTTACAATTCATTAAACTTGTGATCTTTTTGGGCTCCTTCCTCCCAGATACTTGGTAACTGGTCACTTTTTTGCTATTCTTGCAGGCTTTGCTTTTGAGGCATGGGTAAAACCCTGCCAGTTTACCGAATGGCGAGGCTTTTTCCTCTTTTCTACAGTGGCTTTGCACAATACTAGAGCCTAATGACCTTGCTCTCCTGAAGGTTATTAATGGAGACTTAGGTAGATCCTTTCCGATAATCGGATCAGATTTAAGTATGTGCCAGTTCTTCACGCACTTCTTTCTGATTTCGTGTACATCACTAGAATAGTTCATAATCAGTCTCATATTGTTCTTGTTGGCCTTTCGTTTTTTAGATACCATTGTGCTGTTTTTGGAAATTAGTTCAGATCTCAACTTCTTATCAGCTTTCAACTTTGCCTCATGTAGTGTCTCCTTGCTATATCCTCTCACTTGGAACCTCATTATACTAACCCTGGCCGCTATCTCATAGTCCTTCTGTCGTGTACAGTTCCTTTTTATTCTCAGTAATTCGCCATAGGGTATACTAGATATGGTTTTCCCTGGATGGCAACTACTCGAATAAAGCACAGAGTTTCCAGCTGTCGGTTTCCTGTGTAATGCAGTACATATATATATATCAGCACCAGTCTTCAAAACCTCCTCCACGGCGAAATTAAGAGGCGGACCCCACGGCTTCAGGCAAGAAAATAATTTTATTCTTGCAACCTTTCTAGATATATATATGTATATGTACACATATACAAGTACATATACACAAATACTTACATACAGTTGCCAGTAGGTAGTTATAGTTAGGACCTAGTTTCCATAGGCAGAGCGCTTTTCATTTGCCAATATCTTTGGCGTCATTTGATGAATCTTTGCAAATTTTTCAAAACTAATTCGCCAATCACTTTCGCTGCTGTGTTGGAAGATTCGGGGTGATTCGTCAAGCGGAGGTCGAGAAAAAGGGGGGGTCCCAAAACGCTTTTTACACATGTTAATTTCCATAGGAAAATTTAGACATGGCTACAGCCCGAACTGCTAAATGGAATTACACTAAATTTGGCAAAAAGGTAGCTCTTGGTCCAGAACAACCTTTTTTTGTTAAATGGTGTAAACCCGTTCAGTAATGTAAAGATTTCTCAGATATACAACTGTGGCCGGGGTGGATCCGCGAACCCTCACAATCTCGTGCCTGAGATCTGATTGGCTGCCAACACTTCAAACCAGGAAGTGTTGGCAGCCATCTTGTGGCTCTGTTGAACCGAGTCATAAGACAAAACATGAAAAAACAAGAAAGGGGGCAGGGTAGAAACCCCTTGAACTCCTAGGCTTTTCAGGGGGTCACACAGGGACCCCCAGGGCCCAACAATCTTTTTTTTTAAGTTTGGGGGGGGATTTGCAGTAGATCCGTGAATCCAGCAGACAAAGCACTGGCTCCAGCGCTTCTTTTACATTAAGCCCCCGGGTGGGCCAGGTCCTGGGTGCAATAACAAAAGGGAATACGGTGGCTGGCTCAGGCCCCCGCAGCCCCGGGGACCGTCACCTCCCTGGGACTATGTTCACAATGATGTGGGGAGGCTCTTGCCACCTCACGCAGCCTCAGGGACCGCCACCTCCCCGTGGTTAATTATATGAAATGCGGGGGCCACGTGCCCTCCCCCCGCAGCCCCAGGGACCACCACCTCCCTGGGGTTATATTTAGAAATGTGGGGGTGGGGTCAAGTCCCCCACACAGCCCCAGAGACCACCATCATCCTGAGGCAATTTTCCAAATGGGAGGGGGGCTGCATGGTGCCACTCCTGGATCCCTAAATGGCCCTGGGGGTTTGCAGAGTGCACCACTCTGCAAACGTGCCATTGGGCGCGCTGCTGGTAGGGCAATGTGGTCCTCTTGTGTCCTGAGGGCCTCAGGAATAAAGTGGACTTCATCCCGCAAGCCGCAGTCCGCCAGGAGACACGTTCAAAGAGTGGTGCAGAAATGGGGTGTGGCCTGTGACCACTTCTCAGCAATCACACTATGTGGCGCTGACTGGAGGTACAAGGTGGGCTAGTTGGCCCCTAAGGACCCTCACCAGCGAAGGGGACTTCTTCCCCCACCAAGAGTGCGCCAGGAGGCACATTTGCAGAATGGTGGTGAAAGGGGACATGACCTAGCAGAACTCGGTAATCCTGCTGTATGGGACTTACTTGAGGATTTGGAGGGGTAGTTGGCCCCCAAGGACCAACTCCCCCTCTTGTTACCTCCAGTAGGTCCCACACAGCAGGATTGCTAAGTTGTCAGATGCCATGCCCCTTTTCTACACCACCCTGCAAATATGCCTCCCGGCGCACTACTAGTTGGGGGATAAAGTCCCCTTGACTCCAGAGGGACCTTGGGGGCCAAGAAGCCCTCCTGGTCCCCCTTGTGAGTCCTACACAGTGGGAATTCCTGAGAGCTGGTTGGAGGCCCAGTCCCCTTTCTCCACCACTCTGCAAACGTTACTCCTAGTTAAAAAATCCTCAGAAAAACAAAGGTTACAGGGACATTAAAGTTAGCAAATAGAATTTAAAAAAACCTTAGAAATTCACAAACAAAAACAAAAGGTTACAGGGACGTTATGGTTAGCAAATAGAATTTTAAAAAACCATAGAAATTCACCAAAAAAAAAAAAAAAGAGGTTACAGGGGCGTTCTAGTTAAGCTGACATTTCACTCATACATAACCAGAGAAATTAAGCCTTTATAGTTACCTGAGTTAACTATAACCTGGGCCCCTGCAATGCACTGCTTATGACCTCTTGGCCAGCAGATTGTGCTTTTTCTGATGTGGTGTAAATCCGTTCAGTGCTCAGACTGCCAAGGGAGCAAGCACTCTGATTGACTGCCAGCAACATGAGAAAAATGTTCCTAGCAGCCATTACAGGACTCGCGGACCCCTCTGTCCAGAAGTTTTCAAAACAAACATAACTATAGGAGCAAGCTAGGGATACTCTGCCCTCTTGGCCTTGTGTGGGGGACGTAGAGGGGAACCCCCCGCACCCAAAAAAAAAATCGGGTACATTTTGCCACGATCCTGCGGGAGATCACACCATTGTGGAGAAGTGTGGCTCACTGGTTAGAGGCGGCAGACCCGTAAGCAGAGAACGGCCCGGGACCAGGGTTCGATTCCCGACGCGGCAGGGTCGTGGACCAGGGTCAGCGGACTCGATAATTCTCGCCTCGGTGCCTACTCTAGTCAGAAACCACACTCTGCAACTCTGGGCATCAGCTTGCCTCATCTTCACAACGGCCCCCCAGACCGCCGGGGATGCTTGGTCACACCTTAGAGATACCCATCAGGGACCATCTCTCAGGGTGAGCCAGGACGGGTTCCTCAGCGGTCGAAGCGTGGAGATACTCCTCCGGGAGTCGATTCCTAGCGCTATATAAACCTGCAATTGAGCCTCACGCAGGTTCAATGTGAATGGTCAACTGGTATCTTGTCTGGAGGCCAGGAAGAGACAGGCCAAAATGCGTTGACCCTTATTTTCTATGAGAAGTTAATTCTAAAACTACTGAGCAGTGGAAGGATTAACTCTAACAAATGCCTTGGTCTATGAATTGATGAAGAACTAGGTTCCCCTCCTAATTAAACTACCTTGGGTTGGATTTATGGGAACTAAATAAATATGCTAAACACAATAGTTACCGTGTGCTATTACTATGCTTTATTTAAATCCTATATATACCAGAAGTTTTATGCACTTGCACTTTTTGTTTGACAAAATCTGTTTTGATTATGCAGCAAAATAAAATATGTCTAAAAAAATATATATCATATATGCCCTGTATGTTATTTTGGTATGACTAAGACAGTCAGAAAGGAAAACAATTGATTGAGACAATATTGAACCATGCTGTATTGAGCCACAAATTTGCCGACTGGCTTAATTAATCCTGAAGGGCATCAGTTTTTCGTAAAGGATTATGGTCAGATGCTTTGGATTTCATCAGGAGATCCTGGGCCCAGGAATGACATAGGCATATTGTTTGTCATGAAGTTGTTTGGTTCATTTGTGTTCCAAAAGGTGCTCAAATTTTGTTTTGTATGTGTAAGAAAAGGGGCAACCCAGTAATCCCTGGGACCTGGGTAATCTAGTAATAAAGGAAAACAGTAGTCCCTAAAGGGGGAAGTGTGAACCTCTACTTCCTATGAGTGAGAAATTTTGACCATCAAGCAATTGGTTCTATTTCTTAATTGGACGATTTTATTTTTTAACATGTAGGAAAAAAAGATCGCAGTTTTATATTTAGATCAATTTATAGGTAAAACGGTGATGCCAATAGACTACACGGCTGTCAGTCAAAAAGGGGTCTTTCTGAATGAACAGGGAATTGGAGCCGCTCAGTCCCTAGTATCCAGGCTCCTTTCTCTAATTGTTATGGAAAAGGCCCAGCTCTGCATGATGGTGTCTCTCCTTCACCCCACAAATACAGTTAAGTGTAAATAACAAGTCAGCCTACAGGCAGGCACAGGAAAAAAGCATTGGCAAAGTCAAAAGGTCTCACTTTTGGGACTTGTTGGCTCTGCAAATGCCTTTTTTCCATGCTGTCATAGGCAGCTGGTAACCTTTAAAAGTGGTTCTGCGTAATCCTTGGCTGAATTCCAGTGAATGAGCTCAATTTCTCACAGGATTTGCTCACACTCAGTCTTAGTTTCCTACTCAGTCTCATCTAATCTCAGTCACTTATCCTCATTCGCACTTGCTTTTACTTACCCTGAACCAATTGGTCTCACTGACTCATGCAGTCTCACTCAGACCCACTCATTCTCACTTAGTCTGACTCAGACCCACTCATTCTGATTCACCCAATCTTACTCTGGCTCACTTAGTCTATCTGACTCACTCATTCTCCCTCGGTCTCAGTGATTCACTCGGTCTCACTCAATCCACTTCAATCCATATCACTCTGGCTCACTCAGTCTCACAAACTACCACTAATTTTGACTCACTAAATCTCGCTCCTTCTCAATCAGTCACAGTGATTCTCGCTCTGATTCAATCTGTTTCACCTATTCTGTAACTCACTCGGACAGTGCCAATAAACTTTGGTGGACAAGGGGAATTCTGGTTCGGTATACAGACTCCTCTGAAATTATATAGCATAGATAAGGGTGCACTGTTCCGCACTGACTAATGAGACTCTCAATTGGGTTCTGGTAATAGTTATTGGGAACGTTTACTCATAGGAGCATGTGACTTCACCCACCCGAAGGTGGAACACGTCATCAGTGGGCTTGCTCCTCGTTGGGCTGGCGCTGAAATGCCCAATGATCCCCGCAATAGGGAACTTTGCCAGAGATCTTTTAATAAATCACCAAAGGAGAACTGGGAAAGTGAGTGTCTCCCAATCAGTTAGTAAGAAGATTGGAAACAGTGGGTTAAGATCAACTACAGAACTGTTGTATCTATACATTTAATGGAAATCCAGGTTTATGTTGAATTAAACACAGTATGAGAAACTCATGTACGCAATGATTAGTCTCTCTCAAGGGAAGAACAGATATAGAGGTATATTAGATGGTATAAGGTCAAGCAGACCTTCCATATATTCCTCAGGCGCTCCTTATCTGTGCCGCACCAGTTGTTGGCATCTTGCAGGAAGTTGTGCTATTAGCCTCGGCGTAGAGACTTCACAACTTTTGTTAGGACTGAATAGCTTTTGGCAACTGTGCTGATCTCCTCAATTGTACGAGCATCTGGGAATGCTTCCTGTGATACAATGTTGACATATTCTTCTGTTTTGACGGAGTTGTCGACATCTTCTTCTCTTGGACTTGGTGGATACCTGGAGAAGAAGTCCGCAGGGTTCTTCGATCCTGGCTGGTACACCAGTTCCATCTGGTAGTGTTGCAGCTGGATTGCCCAGTGTTCAATTTGCGGTGGAGGGTGTGGAGCTATGCCTCAGAATAGCGGGAAGAGCGGCTGGTGGTCGGTGACTACACAAAAGGTGTGTCCTCAGATATAGAGGTGGAAATGGCCGCAAGCCCATTTGATTGCCAGCATCTCGCTCTCGATCTGAGAATTTCCCGCTTCTGTAGGTGTGAGGACTTTGCTGGAAAATGCGAGGGGCGCCCATTATCCTGGCTCCACCTCTTGAGTGATCACTGCTCCGAGGCCCACCGGACTAGCATCCACCAGTAGTTCTGTATATTGTGTTGCGTCAAAGTAAGCCATGGTAGTTTTGCTGAGCAGTGCTTCCTTGACATACCGGAATGCGTCTTCTTCTCGCCCTCACTTCCACGCAGCGTCCTTTTGGTCAAGGCTCAGAGGGGTTCAGCCACTGTTGCTAGGTTGGGGATAAACCGTCTGCAGTAGGTGGCCAGCCCTAGGAAGCTACATACTTCAGATACTGTGGTTGGCGCCTGCGCCTGTTGGATGGCGTGGGACTTGGATGGATCTACTTAAACTCCCTCCTGGTTAAACACATAGCCAAATAACTCAATTAGTTGTTATGTAATGGCTCTCATCCAATAGCCTTAGTTGGTGGTATCCAGCATTGAGGTCCAGCTTGGAGAACAATCTTGAGCCGTTAAGATCAGCTATTATGTTGTCTATCGTGTGCGTTGTGTCTCTTCCGTTTGATGGCTTGGTTGGGTATGTGCATGTCTATGCACAGCAGTATTTTGCCCGGTTGTTTTGGTTTCTCTGTGATTACCATGGACGAGACCCAGGATGTCGGACCAGTGACCTTCTCTTTTATCCCTGGTCATACAAGGTTGTGCAGCTCCAGTTCGACAAGAGGCCTCATGTGGAATGGTATTCAGTGGTGTCGGAGTGCCACCGGTTCGAGTGATTTGCCAATGTGGGGTTGGACTGGGGATCCCTTCAGGCATCCGAGTCCAGTAAAGAGTTGTGTGAAACAGGTCTAGTACCTCGTCTGTTTGAAGCGCTCTAACAGCATAAGTGAAGGTGACCAGGCCTAGATCTTCCACGGTGTGGCTCCCCACCAAGGCATCAGCCTCTCTGTCAACCACATGGAATGTGGTTGTGATCTTAGTCTTCCATTCCTAATTGGACGGTCATCTTGCCTTTTAGGGGTAGCAGTATTTGGCTTCTATATGTGAATATTTTGACATTGGTTGGGGTAAGCTGAGGGTGAAGCCACCGGTATTGTTGAATGCCCATTAAGTTGATGGATGCGCTGGTGTCGATCAGTGCCTTGACACTGGATCCTGCCACTTCGAGTACGCATGACGGTTGCAGGCACCTTTGCACTTTAGGTCACTTGCAAACGATATGAAGAAGCATTCCTCTTCATCATTGGGGGATGAGTCTTCTAGGCGGTAGTGTTGACGTTGTGATGCTTTGGACGTCTTCGGGGTTTCTCGGTCTTCTAGGGATAGTTGCCGTACGGACTTGGATGGTGGTAGTCTTCCCCGTGCACCTCTACCTCTAGTCCTTCCTCTGCATACAGTGGCGAAGTGATTGAGGGTGTCGCACTTGCAGCAGGTCTGTCCTTGGGCCGGGCACTCCTCCAGGGTATGCTCTTCTCGCCCACAGTATCCATTTCGGGATCCGGGTGGTGTACTCGCTGGTTGCCTCTTCCGCATGTTCGGATTGCATCGGCACGTTCTGTCTTCACTGTGACGGGCCTTTCCGCTGTTGTGTGATGCCAATGTCCATCTCTGTTGCAATGGTGTTTGACAGGTCATGTGACCGCGCCAGGACGAGGATGTCTTCCAGTGGTATTTCAGGCTGGTGAAGGATGAGGCTCTAGGGTCTTGTTTCTGCAGCCTTGTATCACTTGTGCTCTCTCTTCCTTAGGCTGGTCGTTGGCCGCGCACGTGCTGGCTGGTTCTCGCAGGCGTGCATAGGAAGTGTCCATAGACTCCCCTTCTCTTTGGTGGGCTTGGCATAGTTTGAAGCGTTCATAGTGTGGGTTGAGTTGCTGGTCAAAGTGTGCATCGAGGGCTCTGACAGCAGCATTGTAGTCGTTGGCCACTCGTGTTTGGCAGGTGTGCGAAAAGTTTGTGGATCCCCTCACCTGTGAAATGAAACAGCAGTAATCTCTTTATCGTGCTGTCAGTTTCTCTGGTTGCGACAAAGTAGTTCAGTTCAAAAGACTTTATTCGGCTATATTTCATAACCAGAAAAGTACATAAAATCACGATAAAATTCACAAGCATCAAACATTGATAAAAGAATAGAAAAGGAGAACAATCTACACAGTATATATATATACACAGGCCAAAGTCATGTTATCATAGTCTTGGGCAAATAAAATACACTTAAGAAATGCCACAACGGAAGAAACGGAGAAAATATCCTCCAAAGTCTGTATAGCCAGAAATGCGGGGCGACAGTGTCTCAGATTCATATATTTTAAAATTGGCACAATCAATCTCTTCCTAGATATCAAATAAAATCTACAGAAGAATAGGATGTGTATGTCCGATTGGTCAGAGACATTGTCGCAAGGGCATTTAGACAAAACCTTTGCCCAGTCATTCGTGGCTGGGAAACTCAATAATCTAAACAAAATTCCAAATCTGAATCTGGTCAATAAAAACCTTTCGTGCTCTTTCATGTGTAGGTTTAAATAGGGCTGGATGGTCCTTCCTTTAGTGACCGTAGTCACCTGATTGTCTTTGGTTCACAAGGAAGTTTAAGCACAAAGATTTCAAAGTAGTTGTCTTGCCACCCAATCCAGATCTTCTATCGGGGGGAGGCGGTGGCAGGGTCAGCGAGCTCCCTGAGCGGTGGCAGTGCACTTACCTGCGTGTGCTGTGGGACCGCTGGCCCAGAGCAGAGAATGACGAGACCACACACTGGTTTACACTTCGGGCAGAAGACCCCGAGTTGTTCGCCCTTTTATTTATCTCCTCTGGCCGGGCGTTACAGAGTGAAGTTTTTTTTCGGGTCACCCCTGGCACCTCTCTCACTCTGCTAGGGTTGTTCCTTCGGTCAGCTCTTAAGAGAGTACCCAGGAACAACTGGCCATTTTTGGCAAAGCAAACATACAATAGGCATGAGAAACTGAGGCGAAATCAAAAGGCGTCTAGTATTGAATGGACAGTAAGATTTTACAAACAAATCTGCATAATCCCCCTATTTTCCCTCTATAATGACTGCCAGGGCAGCGTCCCAAACGTCACTGTGAGGATGTACCCTACTCACACAAGGGAAAACACAACAGAAATGGGCATCAAGGACAGGTATAGCGAAAACATAGGATAGTGGAGCAAACTCCATCATGTTCTAGTCAGTGAAAAATTGAAATGGAAAGTGCAGCGCACAAGTTTGTTCTGCAGGACTGGGGAGAATTTAGAGAGCCTTTATTTAGTAATTTTGTAATCATTTGGGACAGTGCCTGGTTCTTGCCACATGGTGGCGGTGTTTCACAATCTACGAAAAAGCGAGATCCAGTTCTAAATTTAATTTAGCATATAATTCAGAAATGTTTCCACTAGAGATTACGAGAACTGTTTCAAAAAGAATAATACACTTTGTTTACTTGAGCATTGACTGTGGGATGTTTGTTTTCACAAAAGGGACAGCGCCCTGCTTCTTCAGAACCTGAACCACAACACAGTCTTCAGATATGGGACGGTCGAGGAAATTGACAAGGCCCATAGATGAGTCATGTCCCTAGAACAAAAAAGGGGAAATGTATTAATATAGTATCAAAGAAATATCCTTAAGTCTATAATCTGCTCAATGAACACATATGCTGAATCCAAAATTCAAAGTCAAATGAAGAAACAGCCATCCTCTCATATAGATGCACTTCTTCGTCACAGGTTTCAGGGACTTTATAGTTAGTTGGACATTTCACTCATACAAAACCTGAGAAATTCGGCTGTTATAGCTAGTTGAGCTAACTATCACTCGCACACCCGCAATGCACTGCTGATGACGTCACATATTACATCATTCATGACATGGTCAGTGACATCACTGATGACATCCCTGATGACATCTTTCAGTGACTGTGTTTCTGTAAAGTTTATATATGTTTAATATATAGAAATGCCAAGGTGCATTGCAGAATGAGTGGGTGTATGAGTGTCTGAATGGTGATTTAGTATGTGCGTGACTGACTGTATATGTGAGTGATTAAACGTGTCTTACTGAATGAATGGGTTAGTGACTAAACGTGTGAATGTCTGTATCAGTCTGTTAGTTGGCGTGTAAGCGGCTGCATGGGTTGGGGAGTAGCTACATGACTGTCTATATGGGTTATTGATTGGTTGTCTGAGTATCTGTATAAGAATAGGTAAATGGGATGTAGATAATTATTCGGTAAATTTTACCGAATCGGTAGGATTCGTTAATTAAGAATCGGTATTTACCGATTCGGTAATTCCCATTCATTCCTATGAGCCTAGAGGCCCATAAGAATGAACAGGAAGCCATTCAGTAATACCGAATCGCTAATAGGGGGAACATTTTCAAGAGTGGCAGGGTGTCACATTGACACCCTGTTGCACCCCTGAATAGTGCATGGGTGCACATGTGGCACACATACAGGCATGTATGTCTGCCACATCGCACTGTTGTAAAAGCAAAATAATTTCTTTTTCAAAGGTTTTCGATATTTACCACCAATTTGTAGTTGGTAGTAAATAACGAATCCTTAACTCAGGAATGCACTAACTTGAGTGCTCCCTACATTACGGATTTGGTAATTTACCGAATTGGTATGTTAAGAATTCGGTAATTTACCAATTCCGTAAATTACCGATTCGGTAAAATACCAAATCCAAGAATTATGCCATCTACATCTCAAAAGCCAAATACCAGTCGGTAACGGCCAAAATTCGCTAATTTCGTCCGTCACCGACCGGTATTGGGCGACCTACATCTGGCCCGAAGTATGTGTTAGTAGTATCTGTATGAATAAGTGAGGTGGCGAGTGTATAACTGTATAGGTAAGTAAATGAGAATGTGATTGATCCTTTGCATAACTGACTAAGGATGAGTGGTGGTGTGTGAGTGTCTGTATAGGTGTATGCATGCATATGATAGTGCTGTATAAATGAGTGACTAAACTGTGGGAAAGTCTGTTATTTGGTGTGTAAGCGGCTGCATGGGTTGGTGAGTAGCTACATGAGTGTCTATATGAGTTATTGATTGGTTGTCTGAGTATCAGTATGTGTTACTATATGGGTGAATGAGTGGATATGTGCGTAGACATAGGAACGAGTGAGTGGGTATGTAGTTACTGGTATTGGTGTGCCTATGGTTTCGAAAATGGTAGTCTGTATTTTAGAAGTGGGTGTATCAAAGGTTATATTAGGGTGTGAATAGGTGCATCAGATTATCATGTGGATGATGGCATCAGTGAAGTCATCAGCGATGTCATTTGAGATGTCATCAGTGATGTCATCAGTGAAGTCACGGACCATGTCATGCACTGCTGATGACGTCACATATTAAATCATTTAAGACATGGTCAGTGACATCACTGATGACATCCCTGATGACATCATCCAGTGACTGTTTCTTTAAAGTTTAAATATGTTTAATATATATAAATGCCAAGGTGCATTGCAGAATGAGTGGGTGTATGAGTGTCTGAATGGTGCATTGCGGGGCACGAGTTATCCGTTTTTTTTGTTGGTAAAAATGTATCTGGTTTTGTACGAGTGAAATGTCCAACTAACTATAACGTCTCTGAAACCTATGGTTTTTTCAGTGAATTTCAAAGGTTTTTTTAATGCTAATTTCGAACTATGCCTACATAGGTAGGACATGTGCAGAAAGACGAAGAAAGGTGCAGAAAGAAGCAAGAGATATGCAGAAAGAACCAACAGAGGTGCAGAAAGAGGCCTTGTTGCAAAGTCATCCTGTGCCCCCAACTTTTTGCTGACCGGTACTGGTGGTAACTGACTGACAAACCAGGCCCGGAGCCAGTGCTATGCTAAAAGACACTTAGAATACAGTGAAAACACCTACATACACTAGGGTACACTATGGGATTGGGTAGCCCTGTGATTGGCATGACCTCCCCTGTAAGGCCCTAGTACATAAGAGGTCAGGGGAATTAAAACTACCTCTAACTCAGAGGTGCAGAAAGAGGCAAGAGGGGTGCAAAAAAGAGGGTAGAGAGGTGTAAAAAAAGGCAAGAGAGTTGCACAGAGAGGGAAGAGGGGTGCAGAAAGAGGCAGGAGGGGTGCAGAAAGAATTAACAGAGCTGCCAAAAGAAGCAAGAGAATTGCAGAAAGAAGCAAGTGAAGTGTAGAAAGAGGCAACAGAGGTGCGGAAACACAAGCGAGAGAAGTGCAGAAAGAGCTAAGAGAATTGATGAAAGAAGCAACAGAGGTTTAGAAAGAAGAGAAGTGTAGAAAGAGGCAAGTGAGGTGCAGAACGAAGCAAAAGCAGTGCACAAAGAACCAACAGAGGTGCAAAAAGAGGCTAGAGGGATGCAGAAAGAGGTAGGATAGGTGTACAAAGAGGGAGGAGAGGTACAGAAAGAGGCCAGAGGGGTACAAAAAGAAAGAAGAGAAGTGCAGAAAGAACCAACAGAGGTGCAGAAAGAGGCAAGTGAGGTGCAGAAAGAGGCAAGTGAGGTGCAGAAAGAGGCAAGAGATCTGCAGCAAAAAGCAACAGTGGTGTAGAAAGAGGCAGGAGGGGCGCAGAACGGAAGAGAAGTGCAGAAAAAAGCAAGAGCAGTGCAGAAAGAACCAACAGAGGTGCTAAAAGAGGCGCAAAGGGGCAGAAAGAGGTAACAGAGGTTCAGAAAGAGATAATATGTGCAGAAACAGGCAGGAACGGTAAAGAAACAGGGAACAAGGGTGCAGAAAGAGGCAAGAGGGGTGCAGAAAGGGGCAGGAGATCTGCAGAAAAAAGCAACAGAAGTGCAGAAAGATGCAAGTGAGGTGCACAAAGAGGCAAGAGATCTGCAGAAAAAAGCAACAGAGGTGCTGAAAGAGGCAAGTGAGGAGCAGAAAGAAATAACAGATGTGCAGAAAGGCAGAAAGGGTGCAGAAAGATGTAAGAGGGATACAGAAAAAGGCAGGAGAGATACAGGAAGGGAGAAGAAGGGTACAGAAAGAGGCAAGAGGGGTACAGAAAGATGCAAATGAGGTGCAGAAAAAGGCAACAGATATGCAGAAAGAGGGAAGAGGTGCAGAAAGAGGGAAGAGGTGCAGAAAGAGGGAAGAGAGGTGCAGAAAGAGGGAAGAGAGGTACAGAAAGAGGGAAGAGAGGTGCAGAAAGAGGGAAGAGAGGTGAAGAAAGTAGAAGAGATTTGCAGAAAGAAATAAGAAAAGTGCAGAAAAAGAAAGAAATGAGCAGAAAGAAGCAACAGAAATGCAGAAAGAGGCAAGAGAGGTGCAGAAGGAAGCAAAAGTTTCTTGCCCACCATTAGTTTGAACCACTTAAGCTAGAAATAGCTTTTTTTGTTCAAACCTGCAGATTAGGGAGCAGATGATGAATTATGGGGCTAATGCAGAAAATGTATAATTGTGCAAAAGTCGGTGCAGCCAAACAGTCGCAAAATTCTAGTGGCCCTGCTCATACCTCTGACTAGGTCCACAAGTGCTACTCAGTGATTCCTTTTTTTTTGTCTCACTGAGTTCATAGTTGAGCGTCTATGGAAACAAGAGGTTACCACTCCACAACACAGACTACCATACCGCATAATTACTCTCCATAACACATAATACCACTGTACATAATTCCTACACACAAAATACCACATACTTTCTATCCACATAATTTCACTTTACAACATACCACATAATGCCACTACACACAATGTACATTCACTCCACTCCAAAAAACATTAGTACAAAACTTTTACATTTACAACGCCAATAGCTTAAACTCTCGCAAATGCACTTCTTTAACTAGTTGTCCTGTTTGCAGAGTGGTGGAGAAAGGGTGCTGGGCCTCCAACCAGTGCTCAGGAATTCCGCTGTGTAGGATTTACAGGAGGTACCAGAAGGGCTTCCCATCATTTGTAAAGCCCCGGAGAGGTGGTGGTGCCCGGGGCTGGTGCTCCGTAACGGACCCTGGGAAGGTGGTGGTCCCCGGGGCAGTGTGGGGGGGGCTCGAGCCTCCCCACACTAATTATTACTTATAGCCCTGGGGAGGTGGTGGTCCCCAGGGTTTGGGGGGCCCACAAGGCCCCCCACCCAATTTTAACAAAGCCCTGGGGCTTCGTGAGACCCCCATCCTTATTTAATTAAAGCCCTGGGGAGGTGGTGGTCCCCAGAGCTGCGGGGGGCCACGTGCCCCCACGCATACATTATGAAGCCCCAGGGAGGTGGTGGTCATCTTAGTTTAGAATTGACCCCGGGACCTGGACCACCCGGGGACTTTTTAACAAATGAAGCACTGGATTGACCAGTGAAATGTCCAACTAACTATAAAGTCCCTGAAACCTGTGGTTCTTTCAATATATATAGAAATGGGGAGGATACCTAGAGGATTGAGAATACTTATCACAACAAATTACGAAAATCCAAATCCCAATATGATGAAAGAATGGGCTGAATGTAAGTTAGAGTCATCCAGGAAATTCGGGTTAATCCTGATTAAATATGCAGACCCAGATCAAGCAACTTTATTAGAACAAATTGATTAACTCAATGAGAAAAATTAGAGTATTGGGCAAACAGAAGAAAGTACCAAGTTGCGTAAGGAGATGTTGATCAGATTAAAGAAAGAAGACAAAATTAAAGAAAGAAAAACATAAATTCTTGAGAGATAAAACGGATTATGAGATGGGACAGAACTTTACATTCTCTAAAAAATATGATTCATTGAGAGGATCAAAATTCAACAAATATGATGGACAAACACCAAGTACCTCGCAGAGTAATCCACAGACAACACAGGCATCCAACTCTGATTTAAGTTCTGCGCCAGATAGTGGGTCCGATTCAGAATTAAGACATGCCAGCGACAGTACTCTCCAACAAAAGCCTTCTCTTGCCAAAGAGTTGATTTTTTTATGCTTAGATCGCAGACAAACGCTCCGCCCAAGAAACCAACAAGCCAGAGCAGAATCAACAGGAATTACAAATGTAGGCAGAGGAGGAAGGCAAGCAGGCAACACTACAAAACCAAAGAAACAAATGACAGGCCGATGGAAACAAAGATAAATGCTCAAACAGGAACTAATAAAACTATTATCATCCAGGCCAACATAGACCTGAACAAAGGCAGAGGAACAAATACTGAGTTTTGGCCTATCGTATTGCCCAAAGAGAAATTTTAATTATTCAAAGACAAGAAAGGATATTTATCGATGCATAAGAAAATTGAAGCTAAAGAAATATCATGTATTGCTCAACAAAGAATCAAAGCAAGAAATACCCAGATCAGATGAGAATGAAACACAATCAAACACAATAGATTTATCTACATCAGATATGCCCCCATTGAGTGACTTGAGGGAATTATGGGGGAGAATGGCATACATCAAACACGCAAGACACTGCATCTGAATAGCCTAGAGACATGATCCCAGAAGAGAAACCATCCAGGGAACGTAATCCATTAACCCCATTCAAAGCCAAATCTACCTTCAATCCGATTACTCCGAGGGATTCAATTGACTTTTTTTATGAGCAAGTTACAGCACAAATCAAACAATTGAACCGTAGTGTCGAACACCAAAAAGAAATTTAATAGTCGCAACTTCCCAACACACTAATGAAAAAATTAGAGAATGACAACAGGATAGTCATTAGGAATTCTGATAAAGGTTGAAATATTGTGTTCTGGTCCAAAGATAAATACACAAAGGAGGCACCATCACAGTTGAATGACCAGACATGTTACAACAAAAGTAATGGATCCAATCTAAAAGCTATGTATAAGTCCTTCTACACAACTATTATCATGGAAGGCTCACGGACTGATAAGTATGCGGGAATACAAATTCCTAAAAACTGATTATCCAACAACTCCCTCGATCTATTTTTTACCAAAAATACATAAAGACCCTTGCAAACCACGAGGGAGACCTATTATTTCAGCGCAAGATGGGTTATTTGAGTACACATCACAATATGTGGATTATTTTTTACAAGGACATATCCAATCTTTACCATTGTATGTGAGAGATACCAGTGACTTTTCAAACAAATTGAAATATTTTGTCTGGCAAAGTGATTACTTGTTAATAGTGCTTGATGTTACATCACTATATACAAGCACAAAGCATAGTGACGGTATAGTAGCATTGAAACATTATGTATGTAAAAGATCTGAACAACTATTGCAACATAGTAAGATGTTGATTGAAATGGTGGAATTCTGCCTGAATAATAATGTTTTCATGTTTAATAACATGCTCTACCGACAGATAAGATGGGTGCCAGCTTCTCCCCCAGCAACCCGTGTCTTTACATGGGCTGGTGGGAGGAGCTGGTACTCGCAACCAAACACAGTAGTTGCATGCAAAATAACATCAAAGTGTGGCTTCGTTTCATAGACGACTTGTTTGTAATCTGGAGGGGTACACATCAGAAAGCGCTGTAATTTGTGAACTATCAATAATAACATGTTAAATGTGTGCTTTACAGCCACAATCAGTGACCACCACAGTCAATTTTATAGACACACAGGTATATGTTCAGATTGGCAAAATTGAGACAAAACTTTATCGAAAGGCAACAGCAGACAACTCAACCCTACATGCTACCAGTGCCCAACCAAGGCATCTGGTAAACAGCATCCCCATGGGAAAATGCTGAGGTTGAGGAGAGTAAACATCAATCATTAAACTCTCAGAAAGGCCCAGTGGACAGTACAGCCAAGTTCTTGCAAAGAGGAATTTCACTGAAAACGATCACCGGGGCCATTTCAAAATCTATGACACTAGATAGAATGGAGTTAATTAGGGATGAACGAGACAGAGCAACAGGCCACCAAGACCAACAGAAACACAAGAGAGAGTCTAAAATCGATGAATTTCGAATAATCATGGAGTTCAGTAAACTAGACAGAGAATTGCAGAGTATAATCACACGCAATTGGCCACTGGTACTCAATGATCCGATTATAGGAACAACACTACCACAAAAGGTGTCAATTACACACAGCAGGGCACCCTTCATGAGGGACAAACTTGTTAAAACTAGCCCTGAAGCAATTAAGGGTAGCAGCTTGCCCAAGACCCATAAAGGCTTCTTAAGTGTAAGACATGCAAAGCGAGCCAACAGGGGTTCAACAAGACTACATATCAGACTCCGTTCAGCGCAAAGGAGTACAAAATTAGCAAACTCCTAACATGTAAAACTGACTATGTGGTTTATGTATTAATATGTCCTTGTGGCCTAAAATACGTGGGAAGTACAAAGCTCTAAGCGCATTAATGTGTACTTCAACACATAAGAGTCATTAATAATCAGGACAACACATACCCTGTGGTGAGACATTTCAAGGAGTACTATAAGTCAAGGAGCCAGGATCTACAATATTTTTTAATTTATTTAGTACCTCCTAGCAGAAGAGGAGGAAACAAAATTACGCAGGCTAGAGACTAGGCGCATTTTAGAAATGGACACCAAACACCCAGGGGGCTTAATACGACAGATGACCTCTATACCTGCCTCTAGAGCTCCATGCTTCTGATTTCTGGATTGGTAACATTAGGTTTTATACTTTACATCCAATATTGTAATATTTAATATCATAATGTTTAATGTTTAATATTTATGTATGTGACCATTTTAACATCTAAATATCTAACATATGTGCCTTCACAAAAAGAGAAAGAAAGAAAATAAAAATGCTGAAGATCTAATATACATAATAAAATATGAATATTTTATTTAAACCATGATTTTGGCAGACTTAAATGATAGTTATTTCCTATCAATAGGACAAAAGAGCAATATTATGGTACCAAGATTTTTTATTTGTGCAATGAAATCTCAATTGTACATACAGAATGAGCAACTTTAAGCACTTTGTAGATCAGCACTTTATTTAGCACCAATAAGTACTTTGATTATTAACAAACAAGCAAGAAGAATAAGGCACAACGGTATTTTACACACTATTAGTTACTACACAGTAATGGAAACGTACTATACAGATAGCAGTGTGCATAAATATATGACAGCACTGTCAAAATGACATCTGTCAGCTTAAATTATGAATTATTATAGGGTTTTTACATAATTCAGTTACGCATTCAATATTTATATCTATAGGTTTTTTATGCAATTGTTGACTCTGAAAAGCCAAGGTAATTCCATGCGCATGATTTGATACAATGCCATGAAATTATATATCAACAAAGCTTGTGAATGGAAAATGTCTTTATGTCCATTACCAATGTGAACTTTGCACTTTTCACTTGGCACTTTGTCACTTTAAAAACACAAAAATGCCACTGCACGTTATGTCATGTTATGAAGGCCCTTTTGGAGCTGAAACGAGTTATGGCGGCATCGAAATAAAATAATGCACTCACCTCGTGGTCCATCTGTTGGAAGAGGATTCACAAGAAACAACAGAGCTGAATATATATATGCTATGAAATTGGACATTTTATTCAGGAATGCCCAATTTACTTTCGCCATTTAATGATCTATGATACTATTCTGATAGGGCTCTCATTCTGGGAACCCGCTTCAAAATGGCGTCATTATTAGCTATGGTTGGGCTGGTCCCTTGTTCATGTTTACCAACGCAACACAACTTTATTTAAAGCTCTGTGTTTAGGTGGTCAGTAACACTGACGAAGGCTAATACCGAAACGCGTCTGTTTATTATTAATTAAACCGCTTTAACTGCTACCTCCGGAGTGCTGTGTTCCTTTTTCGACGAAAGAGAGGATTTTGAGTGTCATATGTTGCGGGCGTCCACGGCCCGCTGACAGCACCCGCTCCAGAGTGCTCGAGTCATTTGTGGAAAACGAGCGTTGAACCTAACATTTCGAGCACTGTCGCAGCTGTGTCTGGGCATATGAGAGGACCGAGAGGATCAACACGGTGCAAATCCCTCTGTACTCACCAACGGGGACCATCCATACGCGTCGTACCGGTGAGCCCATTTCTTTCCTGTATTTACGGATGTGATTTACAGCTGATATGCGACAGAGTGTCTAGGAGGACAGCAGTCAGAGCCGGGCGCCGGGCTCTGGCACAGGACATGTTTAAAAAGCGTGACAAACCGCGAACTGTGACAGCTCTGCCCTCGGAAGCGGAAAGTAGTAAATTGAATGACAGTATGCAGAAGTTGGAGAAATTACACGAACGAGAAATTCGTAAGTAGTGGGAGGCCACCAGCTTAAGTAGCTACATTGAAGAAAAACGGGTACCACGAGGGCTGAGGGTATACACGGTCCCCTCATACGAGCATCCAGACCCCCAACTGCTCACCGATTGGCATGCACACACGGCATCATATTGCGAGGGCACACTCAAGATCTTGGTGAAGTTTGCTTGGAGCGATAGAGAAAAAGCGCTAGCAGAAATAAAAATCCTTGAGGAGGAGATCGGCAAGGAGGAGGATGCAGCTAAGGTGCAAGACCTCAAGGAGGTAATGAAAACACGCCTGGTGAGGTACGAACAGAAGAAGATCATGACGCGCAAGCAGGAGAAGTTTGAGCGCGATGAGAACGATTACCACCAGGGGCGTGTACTAACCTTCGCCAAGAAGTATGATGCCCCTAGGAAAGCGATGTACCAAGGCACCCAAAGTGCGCAATCTACACAATCTTCACCAAGCACAAGTGCGGAGACCTCAGAGTCTGAAGTAACTGCTGGTGAATCGAGTGATGAGCAGCGTGACACCATCAATGAACGTAGAAGAGTGGCTGTCCCTTTTCACGTGGAGTTCCAATTGATAAGGCAGAATTGGCTGAGGGGGGTGGAGAACAAGCCCCCAGAGCCAGGAAAAGGAGAACCAGGAGATCAGGGGGCGGTGGCAAAAGGAAGAGGACGGGGCAGAGTAACGGCCCAGAATTGGACCGGCCGCAGCAAAAAGAAATAAGGTCCAATGCGAGTGTAGGAGCGACCAATTTGACTGTGGTCAACCTCACGAATAAAGCCCTTACTAATGAAGAACAAGAACTCCTGAGTCTTGGACTCACTTTCTGTCCCAATGCCAATTTGGAGTACACACAAACTAAAATCGATCTCTTTCGTTTTACAAGGAAATTAAAACTGCACAAACATTTCAAGTTAAGATCACATACCAAGGTGTCAACGAAGCAAGGAACTAGATTGACGGCTACTGATGCCTTAATTGGCAAAGATATGTCATGCATTGAGGCTATGGAATCTCTTAGAACTGAGACGGAATCTGTGCAGGCAACAGATATGGATAGGGCTGCAATACAGGGGATCGAACAGGAGAGGGAAGAAAGTCAATTTAAAACCCCCCTCTACATTCATCCCACAATCACCATGGGACGCAATCGATGCTTTCACAGAAGCTATGACTATGGATTTGGTCAAGCATAGGAAGGCAACCAGCCCAAGCACCCACAACATCAATAAAGCACAGACTAAGGCCCTGCAAGATTTGATGACCGATAAGGAAATCATAATAAAACCCTTGGATAAGGGGGGCAATGTCGTCCTGCTGTCTAGAGCATACTACCAACAAGAGGCCATCAGGCAACTCTCAGACAATAAGTACTATACCATCACCACAAGGGAAGCTTATGAATCCAGCATCAGGGAATACGATGACCTGATTCGGAAATGGTATAATCTTAGTATGCTGGGTAATGACGAACATCTCTTTCTACGCAGCAGCAATCCAATGACGCCGACGTTCTACCATTTGCCCAAGCTAAATAAAAACAGTATTTCTCCACCAGGCCGTCCCATCGTTGCCTCAATAGATGGACTAACTGAGAACATGTCCAGATTTATTGATAATATCATTTTTCCCTTGGTTATGTTATGTTATGTTATGTTATGTTATGTTATAATTGTTTTATATAGCGCACGGCTACTCAAAGAGTGTCCCGGCGCTTTTCACTACATACTGAAAACATAACAGTTAAAAAAACAGGGCAAAGAGAAGAGAACAGCAGAAAGATACAGACTCGCCTAAGAAACCGAAGCTAGATAGAAAAAAGCCAAGTTTTGAGGCCCTTCCTGAACATCAACAAATTGGATGTACTGCGCAGCGCCAGTGGTAAAGAATTCCAGAGCTGGGGTGCCAGCAGTCTGAAAGAGCGGCCACCTATGCGGGCCCTCTTAATCCGAGGGACCGCCGCAAGAAACAAAGATCCAGACCTTAAAGATCTTGGAGGGTGATAAAAAGCTACCCTTTTCCAGAGGTATTTGGCTCCTGACCCATAGAGCTTTATGAGCCAAGGTCAGGGGTTTGAAAGTTATTCGCTTCCGAATAGGGAGCCAGTGCAGAGCCTGCAGGAGACCAGAGGTTCGTGCCCGGCCTGACAGACCAAAAATGGCCCGGGCTGCCGAATTCTGGACCACCTGTAATCGTTGTAACAGATACTCCGGTAGGCCAAGGTACAAGATGTTGGCGTAATCTAGTCTAGAACCGATTATCGCCTGTACCGTTACCTTCCTATGATCTTCTGAAAGGATGGGCAGAAACTTGCGGAGCATCCGAAGCAGACCGAAACAGGTGCCAGTGAGCCCAATTACCTGAGAACGCAAAGACAAGTCCTTGTCGATCTTAATACCCAGGTTCTTGGCCACCTGAGATGAACCTGAAGGTGGAAACATATTCTTTGGCCACCATTCCTGCCACTCTGGATCCGCACTACATCCAAAAAAGAGTACCTCAGATTTATCCGAGTTGCACTTGAGGCCGTTCAGATGGAACCAGTTGAACACGGCCTCAAGGCAACCCTGGATACTCTCTCCATCAAACTCCACACCCTTAGGGCATGTGAAGAGGAGCTGGGTATCGTCGGCGTAGGACACGATCTGAGCCCCGAAAGACTCCGCCACTGCCGCCAGAGGAGTCATGAAGATGTTAAAGAGCGTCGGGCTCAATACTGAGCCCTGAGGAACTCCGACACCCAATGGCGGCATCTCAGCGGAGCCGGAGGAGGCCCAGACCGTTTGTCGGCGGTCAGCCAGGAAAGATCGAAACCAGCTGAACACCGTCCCCCTCAGACCGATCTTATAAAGTCTGGCTAAAAGACCCTCATGAGGGACGGTGTCGAAGGCCGCCGACAGGTCGAGCATCACTAGCATCGCCTTGCCGCCTGAGTCCAGCACCTCCTTAATAGCCTCCGAGACCTCCAAGAGCGCTGTCTCAGTGCTTAGATTCGCACGGAAGCCAGACTGAGTAGGGTGGAGTATGTCATGCGCTTCCAGGTACTCAGAGAGCACCCTATGCACGTGCTTTTCAAGGATCTTAGTAAAGGCCGGCAAGAGCGAAATTGGCCTATAGTTGGCCAGAACCTCCGTGTCCAAACCAGGCTTTTTAAGCAGAGGTAAAATCATTGCCTGCTTCCAGAGCTGGGGGACTACACCCTCACTAAGGGAGCAGTTCAGGAGAGGGTTGACAATGGGGTTGATAACTTCTGCCATTGTAGCCAAGAATTTAGCCGGGCAAGCATCACGCGGAGAGCCTGATTTGAGACCGGCCATCAGATCAAGTGATGCAGAGACAAGGAGTGGTGGAAAATCTGTCAGCATCGGATCCGCACTGAGAGGGAGCCCCGGGGCACCCTCCAATGGATCAAAAACAGCAGACCCTGGCACGAGAAAAGAGTCCTGAATCTGCCTAATCTTGATAGTAAAGAAATCAGCAAGGGCACTCACCCAAGCCTCCGTAGGGGGTGCCATAGTCAAAGGAACACGTGGGGCTGTAAATTCCCTCACGACGGCAAACAACTCCCTACAAGAGTTGGAGGCACTCTCGATTTTCCTGGCGAAGTAGCCTCTCTTCTCGGAGAGGATATCTCGGTGATAGGCATTAACGGCTGCTCTGTAAACGAGCTTGGCCTCGGAATCGTACTGCGCACGCCACGCTCTTTCTGCCACCTTACACTGCTGTCGTGAGACCGCCAGTGCCTCGGTGAACCAAGGAGCGGACACCCGTTTAACAGTATTACGGGGGGGCCTAACTGGGGCAAGATCATCCATCCTTTCCGACATCCACCGATGTACCAGCTCTGAATCCCTTTCTACGTCTCCTGTTATGAACTTGGAATCTTATATTTAAGATACTAAAGATTTCCTGAATAAAGTGTCAGACATGAACTGGAAGTCGGATTATCTATTCTTGGTGATGGACATCACCAGCCTATATACCATCATAGACCATAAGCATGGTTTAGCTGCCGTTAAATATTACTTGGACAACCGTCAGATCCGTTTCGCACAACACAATGTGATGATCCTTGAGTTTATACAATTCTGTCTAACTCCTAACATATTCCTCTTTGAGGACAAACTCTACAGGCAGAACTCTGGCACGGCGATGGGCACCTGCTTTGCCCCCAGCTATGCAAAATTGTTCGTTGGCTGGTAGGAGGAGCAGGTGCCCAGGAGCTGTAAGATTGACCTTGAAAATGGGAGGGTGGTACACTGGTACCGTTACATTGACATTATTCATCGTGTGGCAGGGCTCGAAGAATACAGCGGAGAAGTATATTGAATGCCTTAATGACAACCACTTCAATGTGCACCTTTCTGGGACAATTAGTGGGATGGCGGCCAACTACTTGGACCTACGGGTGTACATTGAAGATGGACGAGTACACACTTCGCTGTATAGGAAGGAGACAGCAGGCAACTCCATCCTCTTCGCGAAAAGTGGTCATCCACCAAAGCTCATCAAGAGTATCCCCTACGGGAAACTCTTGAGGATCAAAAGAAACAGTACACAGGACCGGTAATTCGAGGCGGCTGCCTCAGAATACCTGGATCGTTTCCGCCTCAGAGGCTATGAGGAATCACTACTACAGAATACTTTGATGAGAGTTAAGAGGATCCCAAGGATGGACCTACTTAAAAAGAAGCCTGTCGCTACCAACACTGCAGATGAGGGAAAATTTTGAACGATAACACCATACTCCCTCGGAGCGAGCAATCTGAAGGCAATGCGCAAGAATTGGCACTTCCTGCTGACAGATGCTGTGATAGGAGAAGACTTGCCACCATACCCGCTAGTGACCTTTAGCAAGGCTAGATCACTGGGGGATATGCTGGTACTGAGCCACCTAGAGGTACCTACGCTCAAGCCGAAAACACTTAAGGAAATGAGTGGGTTCTATCCCTGTGGGAACTGCAAGGCATGTGCAACTTGCCGGAGGATACTGCAGTATGACATCCCAGATGCAGGAAGGACCAAAAAGATACTCAAATTCATCACCTGTAGCACCACCTATACTGTGTACTGTTTGGTGTGCCCATGTGGTTTGCGCTACATTGGTAGCACCATCAACCAGCTCAAGCTGAGAGTGTTAGAACATCTCCAGGCCATAGACAGGGTAGACCCGTCTTACCCAGTAGCCCGGCACTTCGCAGAATACCACAAAAAAGACAGGAACAAACTACAATTCTTTGGGCTGGATCATGTTCCACATAACCCACGAGGTGGTGACAGATTGAGGCGGTTGAGACGCCTTGAATCTAGGTATATAATTGATTTATCTACCAAGTACCCAAAGGGTCTAAATAGTGGGAAGGATATGGCAGTCCACTTAGGAAAATGAATTCTATTTACTTCACTAGACTCAGACTGTTGCCTATCCAGTCCTGTGGTGTGATTTATCCACCCAACCCATTACTGTGACCTCTGCCATGTTTTGAGATGTACGACTTTGTCTGATCATCTATTCGGATTAATTATGTCCTGAAAAAGTGCCTTTTTGATTATTCTTAGGATTACTCTATATTTACTGCATGAACTGTCTCCTTATTCAGATATATCTGTTCTATTCTACTGTAGTCTATCCTATTCTACTTTAATTTCTACTTTTCCTGTGGCAGGGCCGAAGTTGTTTTGCTAAACGCGGTTTATAACTCTGCAATTGATGCTAGAAATTGTGTAATTATGCATTGCATTTATACAGCACTTTCCTGTCTATGATTATAACACCGTCATGCATGTTGGTATTTGTCGCATGGTACATGCTTTCCAAGGGACATATGCCGATCCACGGCTTTATGCTATGAAATTGTACATTTTATTCAGGAATGCACAATTTACTTTCGCCATTTAATGATCTATGATACTATTCTGATAGGGCTCTCATTCTGGGAACCCGCTTCAAAATGGCGTCATTATTAGCTATGGTTGGGCTGGTCCCTTGTTCATGTTTACCAGCGCAACACAACTTTATTTAAAGCTCTGTGTTTACATGATCAGTAACACTGACGAAGGTTAATACCGAAACGCGTCTGTTTATTATTAATTAAACCGCTTTAACTGCTACCTCCGGAGTGCTGTGTTCCTTTTTCGACGAAAGAGAGGATTTTGAGCGTCATATATATATATATATATATATATATATATATATATATATATATATATATATATATATCACAACAGGCGGCTAAAGTAAGACTTATCGAGCGAGGGTATGATCCTATTATGTTAGAGGTTGCCCTGAAGAAAGCCAATCGTAGGGACAGACTGGAACTGTTGAAACCTGCATCAAGGCCCACTACTGAGGGACCTTTTACACTGGTCAGTGTTGCTGATGCAGTGGGTGAGAGTAGATCAGGGACCAAAGCGTGCATATTTATTTCCACATATAGCAGACAATCGAACACCATCAAGAAAATCATCAATACACTATGGCCCATTGTTCTCACTGACTTAATTCTCCAGAAAATACTCCCCAGCAAACCAAATTTACCTACCGCAAAGCACACTCCATGCGTAGCGATCTAGTGAAAACTAGTCCGGAACTTTCCATCAAAAGCAGTTGGATTTCCCCCAAAAACGGCTTTTTTAGGTGTAGCACGTGTCGTGCGTGTAAGTTTGAGGTCAATACCTCTTCATACACCACTGCTTTTTCCGATGTGCCCATCAAACTGACAGGACATTTCACTTGTCGCACTGAATACGCAGTGTATGTTCTTAAATGTGTATGTGGACTTCGATATGTAGGGAGTACCAAACTTCAGGTTCACACACGTATTTTGCAACATTTGAGGGCAACTGTCAATTCAGACCCAATTTACCCAGTAGCGAGACACATAAAACTGGAGCACAATAATAATCTCAGTTTGCTCCAGTATTATGTGATAGATAGTGTCCCACAGAACAAGCGATGGGGTAACAGGGAAAAAATTTTGAGACAGTTAGAAACAAAATACATTATTGAGTTGGATATCAAATCTCCCAGGGGGCTCAATATTTGCGAAGATTTGCACTACTACCTGTAATATATCATATATGGACAAACAGTAATTTTAACATATAAGCCTTGTTGCACTGCCTTTTCATTTATAATACTCCTTTTTACAAGTATGGGCCCACAATGGTGTCATATTTTCATATTTTTAGTCTCTGCTGTAGGACCGGTTTTTAGGCATTTTTCCATTTATTTATATTTTTTATGGGTAGATGGTGTTATGCATTTTAATTGGCGTATTTTTCAGTGATTCAGTGTCTGTCTTGATTTCTATTACCATCTTGCAATTACGAATTGAGTAACATTTCGGCTTTGTCTGCCCATCTCCATTTCTAACAAGAGGGATCTCTTGGGATTATTAGCCTGGGGGGCTCCCCAGGTGGGGATTCGTAGGATTAAGCAGAATTTTGATGATTATTTAAATTGTTCTCCGTTTCAAAAACATATCAATTTATGATGTTCTGAATGAAATAACTTGCTGCTTTCTCTCTTGAAACATCTTTAAGCACAACTATTTTTAGCCCACTTTGGGTTTTTGAACATTTTCAGCACTTAGCACTTTATTCACTTTCTTTGGGCCTTTAACCATAGGTAGGGCAAAGATTGCTTAGCAAATGTGTTGTTTATACACTTATGATTAAGATGACAAATGCAATAACTTTATTCTGTGGCAGTGTTACATTGCATACTGATTATCTTGGTATTTGTTGTGTAATTCATTATCATGATTTCGAGTATTTATACCGTAATTATAAAAATAACATAAAAAATGTATATTTTAGATTCTAATGACTTTGGTTACATGAGGATAGTATTTGCACTGTCATTCACCTTATTGCTTCTGCTGTCAATACAATTTGCTATGCGTGTAGCCAGTGCCCTAATGCGAACTACAAATAGTATTTCTTCAATGTTCACTATTAGTTGGGTGTGGGCCCATCACATGACCATCTGGGTGGGTTTTAAATACTTGTTGTATATCACAATGGTGTTTATGTGAGCATGGCGACTGGAATCGCCGAAACAAGTCTTATATATAAATAAAACACCTAGTGGTGGCCTCTGCTAGGTAGTTATAGTTAGTTAAGCCGTTCCTTAGGGAAACCATTTTTTGTGTTGCTAATAAATTAAATGTAAATTGATACTTGTATAGCGCACTACTCACCCGCAAGGGTCTCAAGGCGCTTGTACGAATACCGCTGTGGAACCCATCCTGGCTTTCCCTGTGAGGTGTCCACTCCTGGGCACCTCCAAGGTAGAGGCCAGGCATCCTTAGCGTTGTGGGGGCCGTTGTGGAGATTAAGCAAGCTATTGCCCAGAGTTGCAGAGTGGGACTCCATGATTGGAATAGGCACCGAGGCGAGAATTATCAGGTCCGTTGAATTTTTGAGCCCAAGACCCGCCGAGGCAGGGAATTGAACCATGGTCCCGGGCTAGACCTCTGCATCAGGTTCTGCCGCTCTAACCATTGAGCCACACTTCTCCACAATATTGCTAATTACTTTGGCATAGTTTTATGAATCTTCACGAAAAGTTTCAAAAAGGTGCTTCTTTGAGTAGTTTGTGCATAGAAAGTTTTGGGATGATCCATCAAGCATGTGGCCCTGACATGACCTGAGGATCATGCTGCACTTTAAAAAGTAGCCTCGCTCACACCATTTAATCTGTGCATTGCCGCTCTGCTGAGAAGCAACTTAGCCTGTGGCGGGCCTGGGAGATTCGTTGTTATGGTGACCCTGCACAGTGGGATACATGGTTTCATTTCGGAGCCCCAAAAATCTTTTTTGCCCTGCCGCTCACAACCCCACCCGGCCTCTCTGAGGCACACGTGTGCTGTTGAATTGAGTATTATCGAGAACAGTGGTCCCTAGATGAACAGCAATGGGGTAGGGGGAATGAATACAGAACCGGTCAGTACTATATTTGTAAGAATTGTACAGCCGGACAGAGGTCTGATATTTAATATTTTGAATCAAACAAGACTAATAAAAACAACCATTCAAGTTGGACACAAGCCTGCACCCTACCTGGTCAGGAAGGACAAACAGTGGGGAACACAAAAGGCTCAGGCAGAGCTGTAAGTTTGTTAAAGACACAATTTACAATATAACAAACAGATCACAAAGAAACACCTTTACACATAAAATGGCAAATTTTAGCAGTGTATAGGGTGTCAACGGCGTTTCGATCCATATACAACATAGATGGATCATCATCAGGCATGTACAATTGCCTGTAGTAAGCGTTGACAATTCCAGCATAGATAGAGATAGATAAACGGCTGATGGCACTGTGGGCGAGCAGCAGAACCACAAGGAAGTCCTGGGTGTATGCAGGGGAAAGCGGACCGCCTAAGGCGATGGCGCGATGTTATAAAAAAGGTGACCCATACAGTGATGGGGAAGGGAACGCTCGGTGGCGTGTAGTCGAAAATAAAAATGAAGCCGCCAATGCAGGCTTCTGTGTCCAGACACGGGAGCCTCAGTCCGAGTTCCTGAAGGGCAATCAGTGTGTTTCGCTGTTCGGGATGCAAATCAGTTGGATCGAGTATGGCACGGCGGACGAGGAAGCTAAACTCGGAGTCATTGAGTGAGGGTTTATTTTCTCTAGTCTCTGGCTGCTTTATGAGGCTGCAGAGCGCATAAAATTAATGTGATGTGATAGAATGGGGCAGCCTTGATCTGCCACCTGCTGCTCCGAGATGCATTGTAGCTTATGACAAAGCAATATGGCAAAGCACCTAGCCTCGAAGACATACACTACAGGGACTTGTAGACTGACAGGTGATTCACGCAAAGTCTACAGACTCTTCACCGACTTTATCTAATCTAAGTGCCATGTGCTCAACATAACCATACATAACTAATGAGCGCAAATCTTCAGTGCTGCATGCCTAACGCTGCAATCCCAATTTTGGACTGGTTCCAGTGTTTTCCCCCCCCCGACACTTATCATTTTAATTGATGTCAGACCTGCTTGTCACTGTACTCAATGGGAAGCGCAGGCATGGTGCAGGATGTCAACACTAGAGTCTGGTCCTGGCCGCCAATCGGAATCATAAACGGGTGCTCTGGGCCCCCTTCCCCCCCCACCCCCCCCCGGTGAGAACTGTGAATAGCCCCCTGGACATTCTGGTTGCAAATAGATGGCTGAAATGCCCCAAAGGTGGCACAGTTGTTCCCTTCCTCCACCAGCGCGAGGATCAACTCCCAGCGACAATCCCAGGGCTGGCGAGTGCTGTTGGAGTCCGGTGCACAGAACTACACACCTAAAGAGTCCTCTATGATCTGGCACAGAGAGGGTTTAAACTGAAACATAACGCTTTACAATACATATTGCGCCACACCTGCAAGAACTGCTACCATATTGTAAAAATATGAGTGGAAGTGAAGAACTCCACCCAGGGAAAACTGACAGGCCGCAGTAGAGAGATTACCCCAGGGCAGGCAGCAGGGAGTAGCCAAGTGGACTACCTTAATGGTATCCATTCTGCAATCAGCCTATGCTTGAAAATACACAATGTTGAGTGGAAAGGTAGGACGTGGATCACATCAGATCACACTGGATAAATACACACTGCAGAAAAACCAGGACGTGCAAGAGGCCCAACGGAGCAGCCTCCAGCACATACACAAATGGCTATGAAAAAAGATGAACTCACTCTACACTATATAATACACTATATATTAGGCACTATCAATAACATTCGTACTTCACTAGAAACATGAATAGACACTGTCTCAACAGAGGTCTCCCTCATTAGAGCTGACCTGCACAAAATGGATGACAGAGTCCAGGAAGTGGAAGACACAACACAAACTCTAAACAAGTAAAAGACCTGCAGACCATGGCTAAGGTACTCAAAACTAAACTGGATGACTATGAAGGCAGATCAAGAAGGAACAATGTGTGTGTTTTTGGGGTGCTCGAGTGAGAGGAGGGACCTGCTGCAGACTTATTTGTAAAAGGCCCGATCCTGAACCACCTGAAACTTTGTGGACTATAAAACTATTTCTCGATTGAAAGAGCCCACTGAATTCCAGGTGGAAGGCCAAAGCCAGGGCCCTAACCCCCTCTGCCCCCGAGTGATATTGGCTCTAGTCTTTAACTTTTTAGATCGAGAAGTCATACTACAGACTGCACACAGCGCCCCACGCGTTTGCTATGAAAATAACACAATCACATTCTTCGCAGATTTCACTATTAACGAACAAATACAAAGGCGCAGCTCTTCTACGTCAAAAAAGCCCTCAAGAGTCAAAGAACTCAAACTACTCAAATACGCCATGCTTTTCCCAGCTAAGTTAGGGTGGAAGCAGAGGGAAAGAAATGGTTGTTCTCAAAACCCGAAGAGAAATGCGAATGGCTGGATGGCTGGCGGACAGTTGGAAACTCAAGCCCCTTCTGGAAAAGGGCAAGACGTCTTTGGAAATGGCAAACATGTACGGACTCTAATATGGAGAATAACACCCATGTGGAAACAGAAACTAACAAAGACAAATAGCAAGGGAACTTGCCACACAAGTTGGATATGTAATCACACAGATCACCACAACAAAGAAACCTAACAAGGGACATTGCACAGGCAGTGAAACCAGATCTGAATAAACACTGTAAACAGTACGGTTTGATAAGAGTAGACACAGACAACAGAGTTTGTTTATTGTGAGACAATTTATATCAGGTTATTACACCAATTGTATGCACATATTAAACTGGTACCACGCTGATACAGTTACTAAGCATGGGGTGGGGGTTTTGGGAGACCTAGTTCCCTTAGTTGCGGTTGGGGTGGGACGACAGAAAGGCTGCAATTATTGGGGAGGGGGGTAGTTAATAAAGCATCATGCAGGGAGGCACGGTGGAGGGATGGGGTTTAACAAGTTGCAAATAGAAGCACAGACTGCACTTCCCACAGAAGTTGGGGAGGGAAGAAGGGTGCATTTTATCAATAGCAATGACACAACACATACAACCCCGACTATATGATGACACACTGTTACAGCAAACAACACCAAAGTGACAGGACTTAAGAGAAAATCAACAATATATCTGCTATCACTATTTTACCACTGAAGGGGTGGGGATGGGCGAGCAATGCCATACCTCCTATGGCACCAAACACTATGGAATCATCCCTCCAATTGCTCTCCTGGGATGTTATTGGACTAGGAGACAAGCTGAAGAGAGGGATGTGTTCCCAGACGTGGTCCTCCTACAAGAGACCCACCTCGTACGTAACACCTGTAGAGCATTGAATGGATGGCCATACACATTGGTTGCCCATGCAGAGTTCACTGTGAATATTCCTGCGCAGATGCTTCCCCTTTATCATAGGGCGGTCCAGGACAGATCCACAGGGTAGATAAGTAGCAAAAGAGGGCACATGAGAGGGAAGGCCATTTAATATCCTATCAGTCTACATCCCACCAGCACTACAGAAGATAGCCCAGCCAGACCTGAGCAAACTAATCCCTGAATGACCAGACGGTGATCTTCTATTAGGAGGAGACCTGAATATGACACTATTGTGAACAAAAGGACGGAAAACCCATGAGATGCCACTCAGGTGCCCGCTCTAGTCTGGCAGGCTTCCTAACGGCGTTGGGCCTGGCAGACTTCTGGAGAATGCACAATCCACACACATCGCAATTCACATTCCACTCAAGGGCACACAGTCAGCCACGAATATATCCAAACACCAGCCGTACCTCATTTCAAGGAAGTGCAACACGTCGCGTGAGGAATATGAGACCATTCCCCAATATGGGCTTGCTTCACTCTGGGTACAATACCAGCTCGAAAAACGATCACCTTAAATCCTTGGTATTTAAAACTTCCCCACATACAAAAGGGCCGGACTCCGACCACAGAGTACTACTTCAAAGAAAATGAGGGTTCTGTTGAGTCTCCACAGATTCTCCAGGAAGCATTTAGAACTGTAATTGAAGAACAGGCACTCATGCTAACTGTGTGCCATAAGAAGGACAAGAAGTCAGCAGTGACAGGGGTAAAGAATGGCATACTAGATAAGGAAGCACAAATGGTCAACTCAGATAATGAGACTGCCAGATACACCCTGGCCATAAAGCGGAAAGAATACAGAAACTTATTGACAGACAGCCAAAAGAAGAAACGTGGAGATGCAACACAAACTATGAGATGGGGATAAAGCCAGAAAACTATTGGCATTGCTCGATAGACACGAGCGGGCGGACAGATGGGTGGCCTTAATTAGAACAGACCATGGAAAGACCCTGAGAGACCCACATGAGATAGCGGAGGCATTCGCAACACACTTCACACATCTATACTTGCCCAAGGTGTCCACCACAATCGACGACTCTAGAGAATTACTGACCGAAACTCCTCTCCCTACCCTCACCCCTGAATATAAAGCCTTACAAGATAGCGACGCTACATATGATTAAACAATTGCTGTGATATTGAGTATATAATCCGGGAAAGCATTGGGCAGAGTGACCACCCAATAGAATTGTAAAAGCTCATTGCCTCAAAAATAACCCACTATCAGCGGCACATAGGGGGTTCTACCTAAAGATCAGAGATTGGCCTTCAGAACAGTAATATACAAACAGGGTAAACCAGCAGATCTCTGCAGTTCCTATCAACCAATCTCACTGCTAAAGGCGGAGGTTAAAATTTTGGCCAAACTACTGGCAACTAGACTCCTACCAGTTATCACTAAACTGTCCCATCATGGCAAATCTGGCTTTATGCCAGGGTGAAACACAGCACTTAAGCTGTGCCGACTTCAGGAAGTGTTGGGAAGAACTGGGACAATCAAGGAGGATGCAGTGATATGGCCACATGGCATTTGACACCATCAAGTAGCCTTACCTATTGGCCCCCAATACATGGTATTGCTCAGACTGCTATACGCGGAAGCGCAAGTAGTGGTGAATGGCTGCACTTTTCGTAGGTTTCCTCTCAGATGATGGGCACAACAAGGGTGTCCCTTATCACCATTGATCTTTGCATTAATGCTGGAACCACTGGCAACTTGGATAAGAAGATATCCACTGATCTGAGGGCTGCGCTGGACCAAGGGATGGGAAGATAAAAACTCCTTATACCCGGACGACATACTACTATATGTGGCCTCGCCTCACTCCTCCATAAGTAGGATTCTGTAAATCTTAAACTTCTGAAAATACTCTGGTTATCCGATTAACTGGTCCAAATCCATACTATTTATTCTGCATGGCTCCACTCCTAAGCGGCCACCGGTGTGGCAGTGATGGTAGTAACTGATGGCTTCTGGTACTTGGGGATCTTTGCCACATGAGGACCTCTTCTATAAACACAATCTGCTAGACCCCCTAACAGGATTGCAAAGCAACACACAGCACTAGAGAGATTTGCCACTGTCCTTGCTAGGCCAAGCAGCCCTTTTTAAAATGATGGCATTGCCAGGATTTCCTATACGTCCTGCAAAACACACCATCCCAGGTTCTTAAAACATATTTTACTGTCATTGAGAGCGAGATGAGAGCTCTGTTCTGGGACGGGAAGCCCACTCGCATTGCAATAAAGAAACTCACGAGGATGGTACGATGGAGGGTTCACTTTACCGGATATCTGAATATATTATTGGGCTGCCCAGCTGGCAGTGGTCAACCAGTGGGTACACAGATCATGCAATGACCCAGCATACCAGATGGATAGATTACTCATGGGCCCCAGAGGCTATAGTTAAGTCCTAAACATCAAACCCTAAACATCCACATCTAACGGGCCCAACACAATAAACTATGAATCTCTGGCACCGAGTGACAAATAGGTTGTGATGGTGTAATAAAGTGACTCAATCTATGCTCCTCTGAGAGGCAGAAAGACTCAGTACACTAATTAAATGCCTAGGATTTGACAAATGGGACATGATTGGTATGCAAAGTCCTTACTAGTGTTCTTTCAGAGTCTGCCATACCACTTAATTTCTAGCAGTGGTTTTTGATGATTATGTGATTGTCATTGTATTGCTGCTTGCATCTATAAGCAAACATTTTGTTACATTATGATCTGTATGGAGAGAGCTTTCCTTCTATTCACTAAAGAAATTCAATAAAACTTTTGGAACAAAAAAATAATTCTGGATGTATCACGAGTTCATCTTTTTTGTTTTCCCCTGACCTAACTGTTATAATCTCCCTTCTCCTTCCATGTCCTCCGCGTTCCCGGTTGGTATGTTCTACCCTCCCCAACTCTTGGTACTACCTGGGAATGATGACAAGAGTACACCTTAGAATGTTGGGGACTGTGGGCTGAGGAGCACCCGGATAGGCAGCTTGGAGGTTTGTCTTTCAATAAACTCATGTTTCCTTTCACCAACATGAATCAAACACCTCCATTTCTTAATCATGAAGGGGAACCAGAAATTCCGTGGTATAGGTGGCTTAAAATGCTCCATTCATAACCAATTGCAATAGGAGGAGAAAAATTCTCTTCGGTGAGGAAACAACACATATTATTGCATCATTTGGGCACAGAAGGGAGGAAGAAATACGAAGACCTTGCTGATGGGGGTGAGGAGGAAGGTGATGGTGATGTTGATGTCTTCACTACCACTCTGAGGGAAACTAGGTGCTCATTTCAAGGACAATGTTAATGTGGTTGTGGAGCACCATTATTTTTTTCAGAGGGTACACGGAAAAAATGAAAAGGTAACCTCGTACATAGCCACCCTGAGGGGACTCTCTGCCACTTGTGAATTTGGGGCACTTGCCGATTCCCTCATCAGAGATCAATTGGTTCTTTGCACCAATGATCAGAAGGTGCAAGAGAGGTTGTTAACCCTTAGTCCAAGTTTAGAAGAGGCTGTAAATAAAGATGAGTGGTACAATTTTCTAAAGTGTGTAACTCCAAAGATGTAGGCACAGGTGTACATGCTGTCTATTATCAGGCCACGGAATCTGGAAACAACACATTTATATTTCAGGTACACACTAAAGATGAAATCATTAGTTAGCCGATCTGTAATATACAGTTGGATGGGAAAAATGGCAAGGCTTTTGCAGACTGCTGCTCCCCATACACCCTCATAAAGGAAAATACTTTTCAAAGTATGTTTAGGGAAGGTGAAAACATGTTAGAAAACCCCGATGTACATCCAGGGGGGTACAACATAGATCCCATTCCTTTAGTAGGGATGGTGAAGATGCGTATCACGTTTAAAGACATACATACTTTTGGTAAGGTTTACATTACTGAGAAAGGGAGTAACTTACTGGGGTGGAAGCACCAGAAAGAGATAGGCATCATGCATGAACCCAATAATATAGAGCAAGTGTTGCTGGTTGACAGATCCTTGACAGGAAAGGAAAAGAGATGAATTTCCAGAGGTTTTCACTGAAAATGTGGGTTTGCTTAAAAACTACATGCATAGAATTAAACTAAAAAAAAGATGCTCTTCCAGACTCACAAGACCAGGTCTATTCCTTTGGTAATGCAGGAACCGTTAAAAAAAAGAAGTGGAGAAACTAGATGGGCTGGGCATTATTCAAGTAGTAGAGGGTTTGAAATGGTTGGCCCCCATTGTTATTACTTCTAAAAAAGAGAGTAACGAGATCCGCATGTGTGTGGACCTCAGGAGTCTCAACACCAACATTTGGGTAGACAGGTACCCACTTCCTAAAATCAATGAAATGTTGTCTGTAATAAATAATGCCAAGTATTTTTCTGTACTAGTCCTCACTTCAGCATACCATCAAATTGCATTGCATCCAGATTCTCAAATCCTCACAGCATTCACCACACCTTTTGGCATCTACAAATTCCTAAGGATGCCCATTTGGGTTAGCTTTGGCTGCATCAGTTTTTCAAAGAATAATGCAACATGTTCTGAGGGGCTAGGACAAATCGATCTGTTTCCAAGATGACATCCTCGTGTATGGATCGGATGAGGAAGAACACAATTATAATTTAAGAAAAGTGTGCACTAAACTTAGTGAGGCACATTTCATCATCAAAAAGAAGAAGTGCAAGACTGGAGTAGCATCAGTTTCATTTCTAGGACATACCTTGTCCAGTGAAGGTATAAAACCTAAAATTGATCTATGGATCTCATAGAGGATGCGGTAGAAGCTCCCACTCCCGTCAACAAAGAGGAAATAAAATCCCTGTTAGGATTGGCTGAATATATGTCCAAATTCATTACAAAATTCTCACATCTAGTACAACCCATCAGAGACCTATTAAAATAGGGAATACATTTGAATGGTTGCCCACCCACAACAGTGCATTCATGGAGCTCAAAAAGGCTATTGCTATGGCACTCTGCACAGAAAACTTTGATAGTACCAAAGACACGTTCCTCACTACTGATGCCAGCAATAGAGGCATTGGTGCCACACTTTCTTAAATGCAAGGAGGGAGAGAGAAAATCATAGCTTTTGCCTCCGTGACACTCAAAGATGCAGAAATCAACTACTCCACAATTGAGGCCTTATCTTATTTTTGGGTCACAAATCACTTTAAAAAAATTCTATGGGGCATACCGTTTGTACTCAGGATGGATCACAAACCTCTGGTGTTATTATTCTCTTCTAAGGACATTTAAAAGACGCATCGCCTGCGAGTACAGGCGCAACGCTTGGGGGCATTTTCGAAAGACTCTGAGGCCCAGGAGGGAGACCCTGGGGCCAACAACGGCATTGACGCTCCGCCCCCACATCACCGGGGGCTATAATTACTGCTCACGCCTCCCGCTTCGCGGGAGACGCATCACCTATGAGGACAGGCGCAACGCTTGGGGGCATTTTCGAAAGACTGAGGCCCAAAAGACCGCGGGCCAACACCGGCATTGACGCTCCGCCCCCACACCGTCACATTCTCATAAGCATCCACGGCTTCCCGCGGGACGGGCAAAGGGCGGGCCGGCTGTGGCCGTCCGGGGCCAGAGGAGGCCGGGCTGGGCCACGGATTATAGTTTTGCAGTTGCGGATTCGCATTCCCCAAGTGAGACTACCTTTGACATTGGGCAGGGCCCTGTTACAGTCAATATCTTAGTATATATGTTTGTAACCCTTGTATTAGGGTTATTTGTTTTTTACGCTGGTTTTGTTCTATCAACTTTTAAGTACCTAAGTACCTATAGTAAGTTTTGATCAGGTCTAAAACTAAATCGGACAAAAATGCATCTGGGCTGGCCACCATTGACAATTACTTAGTGAAAGTGGTCAACAAAATCAATAATGACCGGAGAGCCTCGCTAGGAAGGGGGAGTCCTCCGGTTTTACACCCAGTCACTCCTACCCCTCTGGTGGAACTACCAGTGGATAACAGCTTTGATCTGGGTAATCGGGTACCCGTAACGATTGAAGCGCAGGTTCACTCTGAGCTTAATCAGGACATCCCGGATACATCTGTCGAGGTAACGGAGCAGTGTCCCCCAGTCCCCAGAGCAGTGAGGGCTTGTACGAAACAACAAGCTAAACGTGGGGGGAATCGTAGCAAAAAAAGAACAGAAACAATCCGATCACCCCAAAACAGCGCCTCTGGTGGAACTGACCCACAGGAAAGAAAAAGCGCACCCAGTATAAATATAAACCCTGAGCAATTTGAACTATTAGTCTGTGCAATAGAAGCCAGGATAGAGGCTAAGATGGAAGAGATCATTAAACCCCTAGTGCTTAAATTGGAAACTGTTGCTCTAGAAGTTAACAGACTGGGAGGTTTGCTAGCAACATATCTAGCCTCTGCTGGAAAAAATAAGGTTGTCACTAAGGGTTTTGCTGGAGAGGGGCGGGGTACTAGTAAAAGCATTCCACATCAACCCTGTCAGCTAATACCAGCAACTGAAACTGCTTTGCCTGATCCTACACCAATAATTTGTCAGAATAAACAGGCCATAGCAGTACCAGAGGGTAAATTGGGCTTTAGAGAGGTAAAGAAAAGCCTCTTTATTAATCTTCCCCCTGACTGTGCACCCTATGTGGTCATCCTAACCAATGTCCCGCCTATTGATCATCATCCTGCTCAGCCCCATGAGGAATCCCATGATTCACTTAAAAACAAAACAGTTTCATGGCTGAACAAGAGATGTGGCTTTCCAATTACCTACTCTGAGCAAATATTGTCCACCAGAAGAGTAAATTGGATTGGCCCGTCTAGAAAGACATGTAGTGGGAATTGTGTAATTGTTAATTTCAAACACCCGCGACATGGTGCAACAGCCTTGCTAAGAGCAGCTTCCCTAGTCTATGATGTGAATAGTGTATGTGTGCGACCACTTGGCTACTTCTACACTCATCTCATTAAAGCGCCTCCTGATCTTAGTAGAAGTAGACCATTCACTCCTATTCATCGTCTTGCCCCTGAAGTAACACAACTTAACAATCCTGATAACTACTGTAGGAATGGGTTTAATGTTGTGATGCAAAATAGATTTGACTTACTCTCAGGCCTAGAGGCGTGTGACTGACGCGAGGATTCTGGGGAACAGGGTAGGGAGAGACTGGCAGACTTGGGTGGCTTAGAAACCACACGGGAAAAGAGGAGTCATAACAATGTAATTTCCTGGAACATTGCGGGCTTGGGTGCTAAAATGCAGGATTGTAATTGGATTATGTACATAAAACAGTATCATATATTTTGTTTGCAGGAGACCTGGTCCATTGAATGCAATCATTTTCTCGAAGGGTACAAGGCATGCTACGTCCCCGCCACTGCAACCACCAGGGGAAGACCTAAGGGGGGGATGGTTACGTACATCTCTGTTGCACTGACTTGTAAAGCACGTAGAGTACCATCTGCCAACCATGGAATTATTGGTTTAGTATTATATGGAGAAAACTGTATAGCTGGTCTGGTTAATTTTTATAATTCTGTCAATCCATGCTCAAATTCTAGCCAAGTATCTGCGTTGAATGTTTTTATTAGCACATCAATGAAACAGAGTCTTCATAATCTCATGATTATGGGCGACTTTAACGTACACCCCTGTGGTGACCCCCTTTTTAAGTGTATTCTAGATCTGAACTGTGCACGATCTAATGGGTTACATTTAGAACATACGATTGAGGGGGGACTTTTTAATGATTTATTGAATGACCTGGATGTGACACCGACCATGGCCTTGATGGATCCTGCCAAGAGTTTTGAGATCCCGACCTTTAAGGGGCATGGGAGGGGAACCTTCATTGACAACGTATTAATTTCCTTATCAATGCAGTCTTTTGTGGACTCTTTTACCATTGAAGACCGTGAATTCAGTGACCATAATCCGCTCACTGTTCACCTGATGGGACCGTGGATAGCTAAAGAAGGGCCGAACCATACTCAGGGTAGGGTGAGCACAACTGATGGGAGAGGCAGACTGAGATGGTCTAAGATCACCCCAGATATGCTGTATAAAGACATCAAAGTCATTTGTGCAGATGAAATCACCATCTGCACTCAAGAAGGCGAACAGCCGAGTAAGGTACTTAGTGCGTTTCAAGGACTCTCGGACAAGGTCTCTCAGCTGCTGTCGGTACCAGTAAAAAACTTAGTCAATGTGGGACCAAAGTGGTTTAACCATGACTGTTCCAAAGCAGCAAGTAACCTTAGGATGGCTCTAGTAGCTAAACCAAGAATACAGGCGTCTGTCCAACTTTGCCGAAAAGAATATGAATCTACTATTGCAAACGTAAGGAACTCCTAAGGGAAGAGGCCTGGAATGAGATCCTTGATCCCACCATCTTGAGGTGCAGCTCCAGATTCTGGGCTGTAATGAAAAAACCTTTTTTGGTTCATGAGCCCGGTGACGGCTTAGAATGTTACATACTAAAGGGAGAGGGGGAAGCAAACTTCAAGCAACTATACTGCTGCCCGATGGATGAAGCTTCTATCCTACCGTCTTGCACTACCGGGGCGCAGATTAGCATTGATAGGGGTGAAGTCATTGAGGGTATTATGGGATTAACAGCCGGGAAAGCACCCGGTCCTGATGGGATCACCCCCAGATCTATTTAAATCTGAACCAACCTTCTGGGCCCCTATACTACAGTCTGTTTTTAACGCTGCAGTGAAAAGTGGTTGCCCACTATCGTGGGGGGTTTCTACGATTGTCCCGGTTTTCAAAAAGGGTGACAAGAGTAGCCCACACTGTTACAGACCTATTTCATTAATAGACTCTATGGTTAAAATAATAGGAAGGATACTACTGCAGAGACTCTCAGACTGGGTGGTGGAAAACATCATGTCCATCTCCCAGTATGGATTCTGCAGTGGTCGCTCAACAATAACTCAATGCCTTAACCTATTTTTAATTTTAAGTAAGTATACAGAGGCTCATAGGGGTACCATCCACCTCGCCTTCATGGACCTGTCCTCGGCTTTCGACTGTGTGAACAGGGGGAAGTTGTGGCAGTTCATGCGGGCGAAGTGGGTGGACAGTGGTATTGTTGATTTCCTTATAGATCTTCACAGCAATACCAGAGCCAATGTCAGATACTCTCAAGATTTGAGCGTACAAACAATTTTGACATTAGAAAGGGGGTCCGTCAAGGATGTATTCAGGCCCCCTTCCTTTTTAACTTTTATAATAATGACTTAGATAGTGTTTTGCAGAAGGTACCGGCTGACTGCCCTAGAGGCAGGGAATTCCAGTACTTTTATATGCAGATGATGCAGTTTTAATATCCAGAACTGAAAGGGGCCTCCTTCATGACAGATAGAGACCTTATGATTAATAACTCGAAATCATCTGTCATGCAAGTTGGCCAACAACCAAGTAGGAACTTTTTATTTAAAATTGATGAAGCGGTAATCCGGATATCAAAAACGTTCTCCTATCTTGGGGTTCTTTTTGATACCAAACTAAACTGGGGCCCGCATCTTGCCAAAAAGAAAGGTGAATTGGTCAGGGTGAATGCCTCCATTTTTTATTTCGCCTCGAAACTGGGGAAAAAACCTACCGATGCCATGCTGAAACTTTATAATGCTAAATCCGTGGCAACGGCTACATACGGTAGTGAAATATGGGAGTATGTCGGGGGTAAGCAGTTGCAGATTGCTGAATTTTTTTTTATGAAGCGTCTCCTGTGTGTCCCCGCAGGCACGTCCAATCTTGCAGTACACGAGGAATTGGGGACGCAATATTTATGTGACATTTTCTCCTTACGCCCGTTGACTTGCTGGATAAAACTGTGGCTGAATCCGGATATTTCATTGACACATTTGATTGTGAGGGACTGTTTGTCCCAGGACAAGGCATTGGGTATCCCATGGATAAAATACCTGAAATCCAGCTTTGCTAGGCTGGGGCGTCTTGATTCGTTTGAACATCCAAGCCAGATTGTCAAGGGGGACCTGGAGGTAATCAAACGGGCCTTCCTTATGGATAGGAAGATCCAGAGGGAAGGTGTGGAGCTCCAGAAACAAAGTGTGAGAAAATTTGTCATGCTGAAAACGTGTGTAACCACCGAGCCATATTTACTGGCCTCCCTGACCTCTCATGAAAAGTTCCTGTTAACAAGGTTCAGGTTGAATCTCTTTCATCATCTGCTGGCTAGGCCAAAAACTGTTAATTTTAATAAGAATGCAGTACCCTGCGGCTGCGACGGAAAGTCTCCGCAGGACATGCTGCATTTTTTATTCTTATGTAGGTTTTATGAATATCCCGGCAAGTGCTATTTGGTGATTCTTTTTAAAAAACTTAATTTTACTCAGATCAGACCGGCTTTAATGTACTTACAACTTTTACACAGTGATAGTATTCTCCAAATTACTGAATTTTTAAAATTAAGTGTAAAGTTGAGAAAATGTTTGGATCAGTAGTGGATTCTTGCAATGAATTTTCCAATCTTTTGATTCTTATGTAATGAAGACAGTACATTTTAGCACTCTTTGCACTTTATTAGATATGTGTTTATAACCAATGTATTTTTAATTGTGTCATCATTGTATTTGTACTTCTATGGTTTGAACTAAAACCGAAATAAAGTTTGACTGACTGACTGACATTTAAAAAGCTACACCCCGCATTGGTAAATGGCTGGTGTCTCTACAAAATTTCAACTCCAAAATCGAGTATGTTCCAGGCAACAAAAATCAGGAGGCTGACTGTCTTTCACTGTTCCCACTCAACAAACACATTGAAGAAAGTACAGAAGAATTTGAAATCCTGCAAGTAAACATTCCTGCCATTCTAGAAGAGGAATGGAACACTCATGTCCAAGAATGTTACCCTACGAATGGTTAGAGAAAACATCATTATGGGTTGGCCGAAGAAATGTAGTGACCTCCCTGCTGAGTTACAACCTTTTTGGTACGTCAGAGATGAACTGTCGATTGCAGGGATCAATGTGTTCAAAGCAGACAAGGTAATTACCCCAGAAGAACTCAGGGAACACATCAGAGTAATAGCTCATGAGGGCCATCGGTAGAAGCCTTATAAAAAACAAACTTCGCACAGGATATTGGTTTCCTGGCATGGACACTTGCATAGAGGAACTGGTTAAAGGGTGCCATGATTGTGGTCTCGGCGACAAAACCAAAAGCACACGGAAAACACCTCTGGAATCTGTTCAAGTGCCTATTAAGGCGTGGCAGAAATAAGGCATGGACATTATTGGCCCCCTTCAAATCCCAGGTCTACAAGAGAGATTCATTATAGTGTTAGTGGACTATTTTTCCAAATGGATCATTCTTAAATTTGTCAATAAAGCAGACACCGAAACAATTAAACTTTTCTTATCTGACGTTTTTGCTAATGAAGGCATTCCTCATACGCTCATCACCGACAACGGGTCACTCACCTTTTTGTCTTCTAAGAGGACACAAACCAGGATCCAAACTTACACCTAACTGGTTAATTGAAGACAACTCGATTGTAAGGGATGCCATGTTAACCAAGGAGAGAATTGTTTGCCACAAGTATAAATACAAACAAGCATATAATCGCAGATTGGGAGCCAAGTCACATGATTGGGAGGCAGGTAAACTAGTCCTAGTCAAAAGACCTCATGATGGTGCTAACAGGTTCAATAAATACTATGGTCCTGCTAGAATAAAAGATGTAAAGGAAAATGTGGTTACCATGTCTGATGGTAGAATGTGGAGCATGGACAGATTAGCTCCATATTCAGAGCAGAGTAGTGGTAACAAGTTGGATGGTAACAAGTTGGATGAGAGGTCCAAGGTGCGAAACAGTATTCAAGAAAACAAACGCAGTGACAGAAATGTGACATCACCCAAGAGGCATGGGGACTATGTCATGAAATAAACTGTCATGGGGTCATATCATATCTACTGTACAATGTCATATCGTGATGTGTAAATGCAATGACATATTGTGAGCACCCATGGGCATGGGTTCCCGTCATGTACATTTTGTCATGGGTCTATATTTTCAGTCCAACTCTTCGCATGTCTTTACTTTCATGTTAGGGGTCCGTTCAGTTTAGTTTCCTTCCTTGTTCCTTTTGGGTCCCACACCTCTTCATCTTTTGCTTCAGATTTCTGTCCTCATCTTTTTTTGTTTTCCACTTTTCCCCTGCTCTTCCCCTCTCGCTCTTCTTTCCCTTTTCCCTCTTTCGTTCACACTTGGGGAAGGAGGTGTGTTATAATCTCCCTTCTCCTTCCATGTCCTCCGCTTTCCCGGTTGGTATGTTCCACCCTACCTCACTCTTGGTACTACCCTGGGAATGATGACAAGAGTGCACCTTAGAATGTTGGAGACTGTGGGCTGAGGAGTGCCAGGCTAGGCAGCTTGGAGATTTGTCTTTCAATAAACTCATGTTTCCTTTCACCTGCCTTTGTGGAATTATTCTAACACTAACCCATAAACCTTCAAGATGTCTGTGGATTGCATGTTACTGATAGGTTCACTCCATATGTGTCCTCATTACAGACTCTGCAAGTTTCAGACTCATGCAAAGCCTGTCTTGGTGTCTCAGTCTGAGTCCTAGGGATGTGTCAGTCATAGTCACCAGGGTAACCCATAAACCTTCAAGATGTCTGTGGATTGCATGTTACTGATAGGTTCACTCCATATGTGTCCTCATTACAGACTCTGCAAGTTTCAGACTCATGCAAAGCCTGTCTTGGTGTCTCAGTCTGAGTCCTAGGGATGTGTCAGTCATAGTCACCAGGGTATCTCAAAAAGCAGTACAAAGTATTCCAAGCACAGTCACATAGAGGACTGAGCTTGAGGAAAACTCATTCCCAGCCAGGCACTCCCTCTCAGCTTGTCTCACTCTCAGACACTGTCTTATGAATGTCTTGGATATAGTTTCTGTCCTATTCGGTGTACTCGGGTTGTCCCAAACAAAGTCACCAGGTTGTTGTAGAAACAGTACTTGGTGTCTCAGGTACAGTCATCTGTGGGATGTATCGCTTCTGTGCAAAGTTCTCAGTAGGTCTCTCTCAGACACAGCCCTCAGAGTGTCTCACACTAAAAGACAGTCCTTATGGGTGTCTCAATCTAAGTCGTCAGAATGTCTTGGACACAATCACCATGGTGTCTTGGAAACCTTTGTTGACACCTCCTCCAGATCTCTCCATCCCAGGGACAGAACTGCAGGTGTCTCATGCCTTAGTCTAGGATTCATGGACTCTTGGGCACAACTACCATGGTGTCTACGGCACAGTCTTTATAGTTTTCCCATTCAGAGTCTTCAGAGTGTCTTAGACCCAGGCACCAGGGTACTTTGAGAGCAGTCCTTGGTAGTGCAGGAAAATTTTCCTCAGAAACAGTCATGGATTTATCAGGCACATTCATCTCCTGGGTGTCTTACTCTAACGGCCACATGCATCAATCTTCCCGTTTGCGAATCCTTAATTGCGAAAATTAAGGAATCGCAATTAAGGATTCGCAAACGGCAATGCATTAACAAATCGCGAATTTTTTTGTGATTTCTTAATTTTCCTTAATTGTGATTCACAATTTGCGAATCGCAATTAAGGAATCCCTTTCCATTGATTCCTATGGGCCTAGAGGCCCATAGGAATGAATGTGAAGGCATTCTCATTTTGCGATTCGCAATTAAGGAATCGCAAAATGAGAATGCAATTTCAAGGGTGCAGGGGGTCCAAAGGACCCCCTGCACCCCTGAAATGTACCTTTAAGTAAATTTTTCACACACACATGCCCCGAGGGCATGTGTGTGTGTAAAATGAAACTGTCAAAAATGCACTTCTGTGCACTTTCGAAACCTTTTCGCAAATTACCATGAAGGTTAACTTCATGGTAATTTACCACTTCCTATTTGCGATTTCGCAATTTAAAAAAAATCATGCATTGCATTTAAGAAATCGCAAAATTGCGATTTCTTAAATACAATCGCAATTTCAGAAATCGCAAATAAATTGCGATTTCTGAAATTGCGAAAATAGCAAAAACCTTAATGCATCCCAAAAAAGGGATTTGCATTCGCAAATGGCCGAATTTGGCGATTCGCACCGTTTGCGAATGCAAAAACCCTTGATCCATGTGCCCGTAAGGAACTATACTCAATGCAATTGTCATGCTTACTTTTGCAAGTATTGGCAAGGGAGAGAGCCTGGTTGATCTATAAAAGATGTACTCAGCATCTCTTGCAACCCACTGTGCTCAGTCATTCAGGTAAATTTAAGAGTAGGACTTCTGTTCACCAACTTCAAAGTTCACCAGCCGCCACTGACCATGGCCAATAGTTCTGGAATCCGAATGAAAAGGAGGAGTTGATCAGTTCTCCAAGTAAAAATTACACCACCCTAGAGCAGTGCGTTTGATAGTGACTACTGCCAGCCTGGTGATCAAGATTTTATGTGCGACCGTAACAAAGATGGGTGCTAGAACAAGTAATACAAAGACCTTAGCTAATACAAAACTCACAGGTAGGATTTGTCACTGGCCACTCCTTGCGGAATCACAGAAAAAACTGGTCCACCTACAATGGCAAACCTGAGACAGCACAGCGGAGGCACTCAAAGATCATTCACTGCTAAAAAAGCAATCTATTGAGTTGAATGGGGCTAACTCTTGTGGGCTATGGAATAGGTGTGACTGGTCCAAGACCTTATCTCTAAAGTCCAAACGTAATATACTACAAAACAGTGCAAATCACTTACAGTGGCTTTATTTCAACACCATTCCTGATCCGTCAAGGAATGAGACAAGGTTGCCCTCATCACCCACTCTTTTTTTAGTTGGTTCTTGAACCTTTGTCAGACACAATAACAAAATCATTGGAGATCAAAGAGATAAACACAGAGTTAGGCAAAGTGAAATTCTTCCTACATGTCCATAACATCTTACTAATGGTCACTGATCCTGAAAACGCACTCCATGCCCTACTGTCATTGATAGAATCCTTTCCAAATATTTTAGACTACACAATGAATTGTAGGAACTTCCAAGCTCTCCGTATGTCCGGTATCACCACCAGAGCACCACAGAAAAATTGCGGAATACAAGGCTCAGATTATGAAGAAAAAATTGTGGCAGCAAAAAACTCTAGTAAAGAACTGTACTCTACAATTAAAAAACTGGCCACTACTGAGATCAAAAGATAGTAGAAAGCAGTCAATTGCTCTGTGACGAGATTGCACTAGCTATCCAAAAAAAAGTCTTAATATTTTTACCTCTGTTTCTAACACCTTGAACAGAGTTTCCACAGCTGCGCAAACCATCAAAATGGGTGAATCATGGCCGGTGCCCCCGCTTACTCCATCTTTCAGAGCTGCCAATGGTACTTTCAAAACTCTCTCACCATTATTGACGGAACAAGTGCATGAATTAATTCTCAACACCTGTTCGTGTTCTCCATCGGATCCCTGTCCTCAAGATATCGGACACTCAGTTTCTGGAACTATAGTGGGTGTTTTAACTCCAATTATTAATGAAATGTTGAAGCAGGGCTCCTGTCTATCAAATATGAAAGTTGCTTCAGTGCTCCCACTGCTAAAGAAACTCCATTTGGACCCTTTAGATGCTAACAGTTATCGCCCTATTTCTAGGGTTCCCCTTACAGCCAAAATTGTAGAAAAGGCAATTAATAAAGAGTTTACCCTATTCCTGGAATCAAATAATCTACTGGATCATTCACAGTTTGGGTTTTGCCGCCAACACAGTACAGAACTGGCACTAACTATTGCCACGGAGGAACTAAGGGCCTTGCTGGATGGGGGAACTCAGCAGCGCTCATCCTTCTTGACCTTTTGGCGGCATTTGACACGATCAATCATAAGATTTTGATTGACCATATTGAATGTCTGAATTTTCGTGGCTCAGCTTCATCATTACTAGCCTCCTTTAAGACAGACAAGAGTCCAGGCAGTGTTTTTGGATGGCTACTACTCAGATTCTTTTTCTCTCCCGTGTGTGGTTCCGCAGGGTTCATCGCTGAGCCTGATCCGGTTTAATCTCTACGTGGCTCCATTAGCCACATTGATTAGAAATGTGGGTTTTTCGGTTGTCTGCTATGCTGATGACATGCAAATTACTTTCTTAGTTGCTTGCAACCACAAAGAGTCAATCGCTACCTTCAGAAATTACATGCAACAAGTTGACAACTGGATGACGTGCAACTGCATGAAGTTGAATTCTGATAAAACCGAGGTGTTACTGCTGGGAAATGACATCTCATTTGGTCACCGCATTGGTGGCTGGGGGAGCATGGCTCCATTCCAACCCCCGGTTACTAAGGTGAACATTCTGGGGGTGATTTTTGATAACAATGTGTCATTTGACAAACAGGTGAATGCCATTACTTCATGCACCTTTTTTTTTTTACATTAAAAATTCTGAAGAAGATTTTACTTTTTATTCCTTTGGAGCTGAAGAAACTGGTAGTAACTGCCCTCACAATATTTAAAATAGATTATTGTTTGGCAACTCGTTTATTGCTGGGAATACCTAGACAAAGCTCAGTGGCCAAGGGTCTAGTGGAGCTTCACTGGCTGGCTGTTGAGAGGAAGACTTTGAGGCACTGTGCATCGTCTATTAGGCCTTACATGGCGAAGGCCATGACTTTTTTTAAATGAACTGACTAGATACATTACCGCTAGGCCACTTCGATCATCCACAGCAGCCAACCCGAAAGTGCACAAGTTTAGAAGAATGCGTTGAGGTGGTAGAAGTTTTGTTTATGGCGCAACCAAACGGTAGAATACCCTACCCCTCAATTTAAAGACCAGTTCTTCCCTGTTAGTTTTTAGGAGGAATCTTAAGACCTGGCTTTTTAACTTAAAGCTTCAAATTTAGTTGGCATAACTATCCCTCTGCTGTGTTACCAGCTCTAAGGCACCCAAGGGTATTCCAGTGCTTTATAAACTTATTTTCATTTCAAATCCAGTATAAGAGAATATCCCATGGCCTGAATACCCAAATATCCCAAATATCTGGAAATGCTGCTCAATGTAGCTCTGCAACAGATTGTTGAGAATAATTTAAGTTCAGTGATCTTCGAGGCTCAAAATGACATAGCACGATGGGCCCACCTCAACTTATGTATTTGCGTAAAAATTACAGTACTGCCATATTATACTTATGTAATGACCATGCTTCCCCCTACACATATGACCCACAGTACTAGCCTCTACTGACAATGGCATCAAATAATTTGCATGAAGTGGCACATCCAGTCTGAAATATCAAACTACACACTCACTAACACACAACAGCCAGTGGATTACAAATGACTCGCATACATACTTATTAATTTGCACAGACACTCTCACAATTGATCCACTTCCTACCTTGTATGGAAACTCCAACAATCTGAGTTCTGCTAGAATGTGCGGCCTTAGATGGTGTCAAAGGCCTCATACTTCTCCATGCACACAAAATGCTACGCCTGGCACTCGTCAAGACTGTCCTGCTGGCCACTCTATTTGTTTAAAGGCCAGCACAAAGAAAATTAGCAATCATCAACCTGGATCAATTCACTACAGATGACATGCTCAAGTCTTTTGGAACTTTGAGAGCATAATTTGCACTACCAGAGTAATGTTGCTGGTAGATATCGCCAATTGGCTCATTTTCTGTGAAGAAGATCTAGAAAGGTCTGTTACCTATTCCACTGACTGCATCACCTATCATGAGATTAATTAGGACCTGGGAGTCATACAGAGACAAACAGCTAGATGTACGAAGCTTTTTTGCAGTCGCAAACGGCTCAAAGGGCAGAATCAGGCACTTTTCAAACGCAAAAAGGCACTTTGTGATGTATAAAATTCAACCTGTGATTCGGTAACGCAATTTGCAATGTTATAATTAAAAAATGTAAAAGAATTTTCTAGTCCATGATGGTACCTTGTAGTTAAAATTGTCTTTGAGGCTGATTGGAACACCATAGAGAGGCCCTTTGTTGTCCTGTTTCTTCGCATCCTGAAGCTGGGCCTCGCACTCTGGAAGGAAATTGGTCAAGCAGTTCACATCCTTGTGCACTTCGAGGGCCTTAAAAAGATAAAGTTTCATCAGTATGTTACACAACAAGTCCATCAACACACCTTTACTACTCTTTTTTTTCATTTCAACAGTTTTTATTAGCAGATATTTCATATATACATACAGGACAGTGGTAGCGTTGCCTCGCGGGCTCCGTAGGGGTTACAACGGGCTTGGCGGGCTCGATTGTATATGCACGCTTTTGAGTTGTTGCACACCTTTACTACTCTTTTTTTTCATTTCAACAGTTTTTATTAGCAGATTTTTCATATATACATACAGTACAGTGGTAGCGTTGCCTCGCGGGCTCCGTAGGGATTACAACGGGCTTGGCGGGCTCGATTGTATATGCACGCTTTTGAGTTGTTGCACAGGCAAGAAGTCCCACAACCAAAGGGTTATGGCCTAATTACTTACCGATTGATAATCTTCAATACACTCAGCCAAAGTCTTTTCTCACTGTCCTACATCCCCATTAAAAGTTCCTTCCATCATGCATTGTTTCATTCAGAGGAGCAGAGGCGTGGGGAAGGGGGTGTTAAACCTTGTTCAGAGCACCATAAGGCAGACAAAGGCTAGTAAACCCCAACAGCTGTTGTTGAGGTAATTTGCCACTGGTGTCCTTGACACTGGCCTTGGTTCTGCAAACGGGGACACCCTTTCTGCACTTGACTCTCAGAGTAGCGAGGTCGAACAGCCACAGGTTTCACAGGAAGGTAGAGTAGAAGACAAGACCTCAGAACTTAGTCAAATAACAGACACAACAACATAGTGTTCAGCCCTGTGCTCATCTTTATGAAAAAAGTATTTTTCATTTCATATAAATACTACACAATCCAATTAGTAAGTTATACAGCATTGCCATGAATTGCATTTTAACCATGAGACATTATACTTTCCCAGTAACAGTCCTCACTCCCAATATGGTTGAGATCTTGCTATTATAATCCCCACTTTATTAGGGCACAGGGTCAAGAGCAGATCACTCAAAGGTTCTTAGGATTTAAGTGTACAGCTCAGTTAAATGTCTTTAGCTGCTTTTGCACAAAAATACTTAAGTGGGTGCAACAGAGTTACCCTTATGTCTCAGTCTCTCTATTGTACGGAGCTGGAGCTTAGCCCTGCAGCTACTGGTTAGTTATCGGCAGCCATCGGAACAGTACAATAGCTATGGGTAGAATTCCGGGCCTCACGGGATGGACTCTTTGTGGTGTACTGATGCTAGTGTAGCACCTAGAAGGCGAGATAGTACCCATAAGCAAGGATAGTGCAAGAGAGTAGCACTACAATATTTAGTTTCCCAAAACACATCTCAATAGAATATTCAGGGTTTAAATCATGAATGGTTAACAGTGATTAAGATGTCATTATCATGGTCAGCGACCAAGAACAGAGAAGCTCAGAAAGGAGGTGTCACTCTCAAACCAGCTGGCACCAAAAACTCATCTTGATGCGGGTATCCTGGTCACAACTGAAGACATCACAGTCACTCAGCCCATCACAAGCAACTAAGTGTTGTGTTTCGATTTAGATACCCGTACATAGGTTTCCCGAATCATGCCCTTATATAGGCACAACTCACCTTGCCCTTAGTTAGGCATAGCATCCCAGTCCTTATTTAGACATCAGCCATGCTAGCCAAATACAGGCATGGTCACCTACATCCGTCCATCCCACGTCACAACGAGTTGTTAGAAACCAGACCCTTAAGCCCAGCGTTCCCAAAGTGTGCGCCGCGGCGCCGTGGTGCGCCGTGATGAGAAGCCAGGGGCGCCCGACGCCGTGCAGGATGTGGGTTGTGAAAACTGCAGCCACAAGTCCTCCCCCTCCTTTGTGCTGCCAGGTCAATTGATCCCAGCCCTCGCCCTCTGCATCTGAATGGCTCCAGGGCTGCGCTCATCAGTCCCAGCGCCTTACCTGCCTCTGCTGCCCCAGTAACGAGCTGCCAATTACTGGACTCCCATTGTCTGTGCAGATAAGGCCGGCCAGGGCGGGGGCTCTGTGATTACAGCTAATGTCAGGTGTGCATTTTACCAATCTGCAATTGCCGTTAAATGAACTTTCTGTCCAAAACCGGAGAGATTGCACCCAGGAGAAGTGAAATGATGAAATATAGGTTTACATGTTGGAACATTAATATGAACACATTGTTCAAGATATTGCAGACGCAGGAGTGATCTTGCTTTGTCATGAAAGACTTTGAAAAACATTTCTTTTGATCATGCAACAGAATTAATTCAGCAACAGACTTTTTTTTAATGCTCATTGGTAATCATTATGCACTCGTGAAATGTTATATGCACAGCACTAACTTTGTAAGTTCAAGTGGTGATTTATGCTTGAAATACTGCTTTGTATAGAATATTAGCATTTCAATTCACCAGGACGGGGAGCATTAGTTCGAGTGTAACTTTATCTTTTGTTTGGGGCATTCTGGGTAATGGAGTTTGGTAAATTAACTGCATTGGAAAAGCCAATGAGCAATCTTAGAAATCCGGTGCTGAGTTTAGCATGTACTCGTTGGCACGTGACAATTCACCTGGGGCGAGTTGGTGGAATAAAGGAAAGGTGACGTTTGATGTAGTTAAGCTGTTTCTATGCACAAGAGGAGCGGGAGCATTTCACGGGTCTTCATTATAAAATGGACGGCAATAGAGTGAAACGCGAGAAGATACATTTTCTTTTAAATATGGTCTCGCTTAGAGACAGATCAGCATGTTACGGTAAGCAGTTTTGCAGTGAAAATTAATATTATAAATCAATGCCAGATTAGAGGGGTCACAAACTTGTCAGTAAGAAAGCTTGAATTCTAGTAAAGCCAGAGAACTGAAATACAGGCTCATGTTTAAAGTGCTGTCCGCATAATTGGTGACGTAGTAGGAACTGTGAATAGAAGCGCTTTTTGGGTTAAATAGCGCTACAGAATACAAGTGTATTTAATACGGTTTTTGTAATATGTATAACACAAATGAATTAATGAAGGTGAATCTTTTTGCATTATAGATACCCCTGAAGGTTTTTTACCGAAATGCATTGGGTGACTTTTAAATAAAGCGTGACATATAGAAACATCGTCAAAGCTACATCCGCCTTGGAGTCGTCTTTTCATAATACACATATAACCCCCCTATATCTGCAATTGCCATTCAGTTACCTCTTACTTAATATGTATCCCAGATTCAGGATGCCTTGTGTTTGGAAACCCTGTGAGTAAGCAGAGTTATGCTGATAACCATTCCCCCTTTTCCACGCTCGTCTCTGACAAAATTAGGTTAGATGTGTTGACAGAGAAAAAAAAAGTGGAATTTCTGCCTGTAAATGAGACAGGTGATCTATGTGACCATGTAGTACAGTGCACAGATTATCAATATGATGGGCATTCTCCAAGATGGTTTTGGCATCTTAAAAGGGAATCCTAGTGATTTTGAGAGCTTTGGGGACCCCGATCTGTTCATTGTTCTAAAATCGCACACAAATGTTTCCACATTAGCATTGCTAATTAAGGTCACCAGTATTCCCCAGCGCGTCACCTGGAAGGAAGGTACCCTTGGGAAATGCCAACTTGTCATTTTGCTGTGCCCACAGCAGTCTTTGGGAGGATGTGGCAGTCGGTGATGGAGGGGCTTAGACTTTGCGAGTTCGTTTCATGTGCTGTGTGATCACTGTTGGCCTGGGAGAGCTGCCTCGCCCCGATCAGGTTGGGCTCCAGCTGCAGATCTGAAGCAGCGTCTCGACTTGCCCAGTGCATGCAACTCGAGTACACCCAAGAGCATGAATGCTGTATTTGGCACGCCCAAGAAATGCTATCTTCCTTCCGTACATGACGACTTGCTACTCTATGATGGTGTTGTATGCATTGCGATGTAATTTATAAGATCGTTATGAGTGCAAATAAAGTTTTAAATGGTGATTGCTTCTCTGAATCCTTCATCACGTCTAGGCTTGATTCTTCATGTAGACCAGTGGTTCCCAAAGTGTGCGCCGCGGTTTGCCGGTAAAAAAAATGGTGGGGAGCCACGGCCAACTGCCAATTAGGTCAAGGGAGCCACGGATCAAAAAAGTTTGGGAACCACTGCCTTAAGCCATTGGTACTTTCCCTACTTGGATTATTGATTTCTCCAAGAACTCATTTATCATGCATGAACAACTATTCCTTAGGGGTTCATTCATGACATCTTACTCTGCCCGACTTTACTTCAATGCTAGCATTCTTAGGCACCTTCCAGGTATAAATATACCTTTACTTACCATGGCAAACCACGGCTCGGCTACACAGCGAGATACGGCTCGCCACGGCAAGTTCGGAAGGAATTTGAGTCCCCGCCTGACGCACTGACCAGACGCGGTCATCCTGCTCACACAGAATCCAGCTTCTAGTGTTCTGACTCCCTTCGCGGGGTGTTAGGAATTAAGATCAGGAAAGAGATTCCCACCTCTCTCATTCTAAGGTATGGAGCAGACTAGAACCTAGAGGGACTCTTGGCATATAGCAAAACTATAGCGTACCATACTATAGAAAACAGCACCTACTTCTTACCTCATACTACACTTAGGTTAGGTACACTGGGGTAGAACTATTTAGAAGCACCAGATGAGTATACACATTTTTAGCCTGTGTTATTTATGTATGTTTATATGAATATATGTCATTGCTAAAAGACCATGATATTGCAGTTTTATTTATTCTTACTGCTTATACTGTCTTGCGATTGTAGCAGCTCGTATCTCTTGTATGAGAAATAAGACTGTTCAATAAATCCTTTTATTGAAATGCCCGTCTATATATTTCTGTGTAACTCTGAAGAAACTAAGCATGCACGATTGACTGAGTGAAACTGTTATCTATTGTTTCCATGATTCTGAGAACTGTTCCGTTTCTAAGGGAAACAAAGTTGTCATGTTTATGTGGTTGTCAGAAACTACTCCCTTCTTGTTTATTCGAGAAGTTTCTAGTGACCTCAGAGTTAGCTGGCACATAAAGTAATTAAGTTAAATGTACTCGATAGAGGCATACTGGCATCAGTCCTATGCCAAAACTACAGTGTATATTATTTGAATGCGCAGAGCCTATAAGGGAAATAGGAACTACACTACAGAATGACATGCTCTGGTACAGTCCTATTTGCTCAAGAATGGCAGAAGGAGACTGGGGGCCCCTTCACAGCACAGTTCACTCCTGGATCGCTCTCTCTGGATGGTCACCTCCACATGCTGAAAAATGTTGTGCCTCTCCTCCTGCAGGTCAAAGCATACTCCTTTCCTCTAAGCAGCCAGGTGGGCTTCTAGGCTCTTCTCATAAGACTCAATACTAGCAGGAGAAAGTGTTCCCCTGGGAACCCCTGGGAGATTGACTGAGACCGACACCAGCCCGGAACTCATAGCAGCACTTCAACTACTCTGCAGAGCTCTGCCTTCCTGTGTTTACAATTTGGGAATGAACAGGGGGGGGCTTGGATCCTACTTTCATACACATTTTCCAGAAAGGGGAGGTGAATCCACTACTGATTTGGCTTTGTTCTTGTTGAAAAGCAATTTACACGCTACTCTCCAGACAAAGCCTTTGACTTTGAGCAGAGTGATCACTCACTCAGAAAAGGGACTGGCTCCAACCAGGAGAGCTGATAAGGGCACAATGAAGTGCGAGATCGCTGGCACCTGGTTATCAAATTCCTTCCTAAAGTAGTAATCAGAGACAAACAAAAGGGCAGGCCCGGTTTAGAAATTCTCTCACCTTGAAAAACAGAAGCTGCGGTCTCAACCCTCACCCCTACCATCTACCAAGTGGCAGTGCTCAGGAAGAACACATCAGCAGCCCCTTGCTAAGAAAGTCTTCATGGAATTTCCAAAGGCAGCCATGTCTCCATCCTCTTCACTTCAGTATCTGTCCTCCATCATCCAACTGTTAAAATGCAGACAATACACCTCTACTGTCTAAGGAAGCTATTCTCGCCCTGCACCTGGTGCCATGCTACAATCAGAACCATCCAAAAGAAATTTCACTGGCCTCAGTACTCATACTCTGAGAGCTATGGGGTGCACTTTTGGTTCAGGATACAGGTTAAAAACACAAGTCTGATGTCAGAGCTACACTGCCCTTACTGGATTGGTTCACCATAGGTCCTCCACACGTAGCAATACAAATGTTGGTACATTCAACACCCTTGACTTGTGTGCCTTTAAGAGACCCTGCCATAAGGTATTACATTATTTAGCTTTCTACCTGCCCTATGGGGGACAGTTGGGCATTGAGTGACAGGTAGATTTGAAAAACATATGTGCACTACACTTATGCAGTGACTCGCCTCCTGAGAGGAGAGGAGAGGGGAGGGGAGGAGTGTGTGTGTGTTTGCCTGTATGTATATATATTTGTATATGTAAGGCTTCATTATTAGTAATAATATATTTTATGATTGTAGCATCAGTTTAAACAGCAATATATTTGTTATGGATTATGAAGAGCACAGGAACATCGCCCTCGGGAACACACTGGAGACTCTCCATAGGTGTTTGGGTTGCTTTGCGGTTATGTTGGAAAAGGTACAGTTAACATATTTTTTTAACGGTTAGAACATACATAGAAGAGTGGATGTTGCACTGTTTAATGTTCAACTATTGGGTATGGCTTTAATTTTAAAGTGTTCTCAATAGAATGGTTTAGATTTTTCACCCGATGGTTTGGAGTGGCCAAAATGTTATAATAATTTGAGATTCGACCGTTAGCTTTGGTTTTAAATGATCCCTGGCCCCACATTCGAAGTTTGTTTTTGTTGAGTGTTTGAAGGGTTTGATTGTGCTACTTTTTGACTGGTTTTCTCTTGGTGTAAAAAATGTAAACGCATGTATTTGCCCAAAAATTCTGTATTTTATTATTGTTCGTTTGACAGAAAATGTGTCACTATATATTTTAATGTTGGTTATGATAATCTATGTTATTGGAATTTTATATCTGTCATTTGTTTGTAAGATGTGTTTATATTTATTTTTAGGCAATTGGCTATTCCAATTTATGTAATAGAAACACATATGCAATACAACCCAATCTGTAAATGAAAGAGACAGTGTTTTATCTTTGGATTTTTATGTAACCTTCTTGGTTTTTCTCGGTTTATGTTGGCTATTGTCTGTTTTAGTCATACACAAAGTCCTACTGCCAGACGTGTATCAAACCCCCAGTACACGCACATTCACTCAACATGCATAAGAAAGGTCAGTGCTAGTTTCTGCGTTTCACATAACAGTGAAAGTTTGCTTGCAGAGAAAAATGTCTGTTCCCACTAAAAATCACAAAGGATGGTATGCTTGCAGCACAGCACTGGGGCAGTAGTCCACTCTCTACATTTAGGTCATACTTGGTGCATCTATACAAGTCACAGGAAAGGTCCTGGACCTAGCATGGTCAAGGGGATGATTAGTGTAAGAGGAGTGCCAAAAATAAGTTAGGATAACAGTTTGGGCATGCCAGTACATCATGCAGGGGACATTCCTGCCCCAAATGACAAGGTTCCCAGATCACATGGCCAGGAACCTTACTCCACATTTAGACAAATTCAGTCGTCGGATCATGAAAACCGGGAGGAGTGTCCCTCTGCATTCCCATGTCTCATTGAGGCTTTGTGCTCCACCATAAAACCTAAGTCTTGTAATGAGATATACCATCTTAGCAACTTGGGATTCTCACCCTTAATTGCCATCAACCACTTGAGTGGTTTGTGATATATGTCTGGATCGCAAACATAGTACAAAGCAATTAACGCTGGAATCGCCTCAGAACCTACACAATAGCCCAAAGTCAGGTGCCTTAAACACAGCTACATCACACATCGCTGTCTTCAGGTACTAAAAGACCTTTTGGACATCCCACAGTCCAGATGACCTTCTGAATCAGCTCCTTGGATGTAGGGCTGGCACAATTATGAGCCCATAGTGGGTCACTAAGTTTTAGCAATAGCCAGTAAGAAGGATCTCACCTGAGTCTGGGAAGTGGGAACCTCCCGCTCAGAGACTGGAAATTGGCATCCAACAAAAATCTTCTCAGTTCCTATCTGATGCCCAATGTAGACCACAGAGGACTGTCTCAGCTAGCAATTATTTTTGTTAATAGCCAGTTTTGCTTCCTGTAGCCTGACCAAGACTGTTCTAGATGCCCCTGATAGTCCTCCCACAAATTGCTAATTATGGTATGGTCGTCAAGATAGGCCAAGCAGAAAGCTACCAGTCCCGAGAGAACATGGTTCTCCAGGAGCTGAAAAGTTCCAGGGCTTTTTAAACCTAAAAGGTATAAGCCTAAACTGGTACAATTCTTCAGGTAGAGAGAATAAAGTATTCTCTGTGGCACTAGGTGCCAATGTGTTCTGCCCATAGCCACTGGTCACATTAATGCTGGTCAAGTAGTGAGCAGCACGCAGGTGGCCATCAAGCTCATCGGTTCTGGGAACTGGCTGTGCAGCGGTATTGGTCACTACCTTGATGGCTTGATAATTCACACAAAAGCTCAAGTCGGTACATCCGTGCTTTAACACCAATACCACTGGATTGGCGACAGAAAAACAGCACAGCTCACTCACCCCAAAGTCCAACATCTTGGCAACGTCTGCTTTGACACACTCCTGGAATTGGTCAGACATCCTGAAAACCTTGTTCTTTTCTGGCAAGTTGCAGTCTATGTCATGTACACAGACACCTTCCAACCATGGAGTAAGCAAAAAGAGATAGGAAAATCATCTCAGCACCTATCAATATTTCCATTGCTGGCCAGTTGTTGGCAGGGTATGTTGTACCCCATCCACAGAAACACTGTTTATACTACCATGCTATAACTCAGGAAGTGTCTCACGGTCTTACTCACCCTGCTCAGATCTTGCCATAATGCTGATTGTGAAATCGTTCCAGCGGTATGGCTTAAGCCAGTTCACATTAAACCTCTTTTGCACCCTTTGCCACCAGAGTCCACCAAGCAGTTAACCTCAGAAATCTTTTTGACTACTTTGTACGGTCCATACAATTTATCTTTCCAAACTCAATCAATCAATCAATCAATCAATCAATCAGGGGGTTTATAAAGTGTGCCACTCGCCTGTGAGGGTCTCTACGCGCTAGGGGTAGTGGGGGGGTGCAGCTCCGGTTCAGTCGAAGAGCCTGGTCGTTAGGTTCTTCCTGAATGTGAGGAGGGTGGGGGAGCGTCTGATGTCCACTAGGAGTTCATTCCAGGCCTTGGCTGTGACGTATGAGAAAGCGCTTCCTCTTGTTCTGGTTCTGCGGATGCGGGGGGTCTCTGCGAGGGCGAGGTCTGTGGAGCTGAGGTTCCTCTTGGGTACATGGATGGAGACTCTCTCGTTGAGGTATTGGAGTCCGATTTTGTGGAGGGATATGTAGGGATGGGTGAGCAGTTTGAAGATAACTCTTCACGACAGGGAGCCAGTGGAGGTTAAGAAGGTATTTGGTCATGTGTTTGTGCCGTGGGGTTCTGAGGGTGAGTCTGGCTGCGGCGTTCTTGATGGTCTATATCCTGTTTAGGAGAGTTCTGTTGATTCCGGCATAGAGGGCGTTGCCGTAGTCCAGTCTGCTGGTTACGAGTGCGTGGGTTATGTTTTTTCTGCATTCTGGGAGTATCCATTTGAAGGTCTTGCGGAGTATCTGGAGGCAGTCGAAGCTGGTGGAGGCGATGGAGTTGATCTGGCGGGTCATGGTGAGGGAGGAGTCGAGGATGATGCTGATGTTCCATGCTTGGACTGTCGGGGTGGGCGGACTCCCTAGGGGGAAGTGCCACCAGGTGTTGTCCCAGGTGGAGGTGGAGGGTCCGAGGATGAGGACCTCAGTCTTCTCCGAGTTGAGCATCAGGCAGCTGCTTTTCATCCAAGTGGCTACGTCTCTCATTCCTTCCTGGAAACAGAGTCTGGTGCCTTCGGGGTTCTTCGTGAGGGAGAGGATGAGCTGCGTGTCATCGGCATAAGATACTACGCTGAGCCCGTGTTGTTTGACAATGGTAGCGAGGAGGGCCATGTAGATGTTGAAGAGCGTAGGGCTGAGCGATGATCCTTGGGGAACTCTGCAGTTGATCTGTGTGGGTTCGGACAGTAATGAAGGGAGCCTGATCCTCTAGGTTCGGCCAGAGGGAAAGGATCGGATCCAGGAGAGGGTGGATCCTTGTATCCCTGCGTCGTGGAGTCGGGCTGCGATGGTGCGGAGTGAGACGGTGTCGAAGGCTGCGGAGAGGTCTAGTAGGATGAGGGCTGCGGTGTGACGCTGTCTTGAGAGGAGCAGGGAGACCGACAACATATTAACTGATCGCTTTTTAAATCCTGAGGACAACCCTTGATTTTAACAACGCCGTGGCAAATAGCATTTCGGGCCCTGCTACAGCGATTCTCGAAGTGACAGGAAATAGGTGATATCCAGCACCTGAACTTTGATCGGTGGCTCCTCCAAGGCGGGGTACTTTTTATATTCAGAAGTATACAGGTACTGTTGTGATTCATCCCTCTATATTAGAGAGTACCTAAAATCAAGAAGCAAGGTCACCCATAGTGTTAATAATTTATTTTCTGATTATCTTATTTAGAAATTGAACTCATTATACCACGCAGACGAGTTGGTGCGGGTATACTCTCAGCTGAGCATATTCAGATGAGGACGCGATATTGCAAAGCGTCTTCTAATAAACCCAGAACATTGATAACTAAGAGAAACAGTCCTGAAGAAGGTGCCTATTATCAACACCGAAACGCTGCGTCGACATTTGTTCTCTTGAACAATTTTAACATATGCTTGTGTAATCTTTGTTTTTATCAAATTTGTTTTTATATGATGTATTGAATTTTTAAACGCCTATATGTAATTGTTATTGCACAATAATTGAACTGTACGAAACAGAATAAACATATGTTTTTAATTTTGCAACCACACTCTTGCCACAGACATTTTTTGTTACCCGTACACCTATTGTTTTGTTAGTATTGTGTTTAGAAATTGTGTCTATTAATTGCTAATACCATTGATCTATATACCTTATTGTTAGTCCCTTTTTAAAATGAGTAAGTTCATACCTTTGTGGTTGTGAGGTTGATCCAAAGCACAGGCAAGTCCTATGTTGGATGCATAGTATTTTATGGACTAACGTAGTAATCCATTAGATACATGCTCTAGGGACATTATAGATCTTTCTAAGTATCTTTCCCCTGGTCCCAATAAAGCCAATTCGGGGGGCCTCCTGATTTTTTCTTTGGTATTCTTTGTGAAGGCATCAGCTGGGTGTTTACTCTCCCTAGTGATTGCGACTAGGGCTGCGAGCTTGCCGTTTGACATTATTTGTGAGAACACTGCTTGTACTAATTTTAGAGGCATTTTGACTTGTAAAGGAAGCATTTTAGATCGTTTTTAAAATTTTCTTCTGGGGGCTTTAACATCAGGATAATTTGGGAAATATATTAATAGGAACTCTGACACCCTTCACACGCTTTTAAACCTCATCCCTGCCTTTTCTAGCCGATTTTCAAACCGGCGTCTGGCGGCGGTGGGCGCCATCTTAGGTGTGGCTGGGGGAGCGCTCTAGTCGCGCCGGACTCCTGCCCTCCCCGAGTACTTAACTGGGGCTTCTCGGCGGCCGCTTTGCCTTCAGAAGCTCTCCCTAGTGATTGCGACTAGGGCTGCGAGCTTGCCGTTTGACATTATTACTGCTTGTACTAATTTTAGAGGCATTTTGACTTGTATAGGAAGCATTTTAGATCGTTTTTAAAATTTTCTTCTGGGGGCTTTAACATCAGGATTATTTGGGAAATATATTAATAGGAACTCTGACACCCTTCACACGCTTTAAAACCTTCATCCCTGCCTTTTCTAGCCGATTTTCAAACCGGCGTCTGGCGGCGGTGGGCGCCATCTTAGGTGGGGCTGGGGGAGCGCTCTAGTCGCGCCGGACTCCCACCCTCCTCACGTCCCGATATAATGTGTGTTATGGCCAGACAGCGCAGCGGGCTGGCGCAGCGGGCGCGCCGGGCGCGCGCCGAAGCCGCGCCAAAGCCAAGCCCGTCTGAGCCTGTGCCGAGCCCAGGGCCACCCCCCCCTGCCCTTTCTGATTCATCACGGCTTACATATACCTCCAGTGAACTCATTTCCCTAAATAAAACCTTATGTAAGGCTCACGATCCACCGATATGCTCATATGCAGATCCGATTGGAGGCCCGTTTACCTGCACACTTTGCATAAAAAATACTCGGGAAATAACAACACACCAGAAACCTATACAGGCGGCGCTTGTGAACGTCCGCTCTCTTCCTTGCCACAAAATAGACATACTAGAGTTAATCACTGCATATGCTCTCGACCTTTTGTTCCTTACGGAAACTTGGGGAGAGGATGCATCAGGACCAGATTTTAAAGCAGCCATGCCAGAAGATTATTGTGTTTACAGGCAGGACCGTACTTCAATTAAAAAAGGCGGTGGGATTGCAATAATATACCGCAACAGCCTCCGAGTCAAAGCTATTTATTTGCAGCATGCGCATTGCGAGGCATTCGCCTTTACAGTTACGCTTGCTGCTAATCAGTCATTTACGGGTACTCTACTATATCGACCCCCAGGCTCGCGCACTGCATACTTGTCACAATTACATCATCTAAGTGAACTAGCTGTTGAAAACAAATATTTCACCTTACTAGGAGATTTTAATTTCCATCTTAAATCCCTAACCGACAGAGACACCTTCCAGCTTATTAACGATTTACTATCTGTTGAACTTAGACAACTGATTTCCACTCCCACACACATAGCAGGACATACGCTTGATGGTATCTTCAGCAATAATCCATACATCATTATAAATAAAACACTACCATTAACATGGTCTGATCACTCTGCAATTTTATTTCATATCAAAATTAAAACCCCGGCAAACAAAAATATATCACCGAACCTTTATCAAACCACCAGAGATTGGAGAAATCTTGACCAGATACATCTCACACATATTCTCACTGATGCATTTTCGGGTGTAGACACCGAAACAGATCCAAACATTGCAGCTAACAAGTACACTTCAATTCTGGAAGAAGCATTTACTACACTAGTCCCACCCAGAACTGCTAAATACAACAGGAAAACCCCTTCGGCTCCTTGGTTCTCGGAACAACTAAGATTACAAAGACAACATTGCCGAAACCTAGAACGCCATTGGCGCAAACAATATAATTCAGCAGATAAAACAGCATATAAAGCTGCACTTCACAACTATAAGCAGAGAATATCTATAGAAAAAAACAACTACTATACCATCCAGATAGACCAGGCCAAATGCAGCATGAAAAAACTGTTCGAAGTAGTAAATCATCTTGCATCACCACCAAGCCCACCCACTGAGACATCTCAAACTCTTTGTAATGCTCTGGCGGACTTTTTCTCTGAAAAGGTTACGTCCATATTTAAGGACTTCACCCCAAAACCTATTATCACCGAAACAATTATTACACAAACAAATCTGAACTCACCAGCTCTCATGGAATTTACGAAGATACATCCTCAACACATTCATAAACTCACTTCGTCAGTTAAATCTGGCTCCCCACTGGATCCCTGCCACCCTTCTATACTCAATACTATCCCAGACATCATTACTTTACCTTTAACTCACATCTGTAATGCCATGTTCCTAACAGGCTCATACCCAACAATATGGAAAAATACTATAATTAAACCCCTTCTTAAAAAACCATTACTTGACCCTTCACTACCTTCTAGTTACCGTCCCATAGCTTCCTTGCCGTTCCCAGCTAAAATCTTTGAATCCATCATGAACAAACAGCTGTCCGAATATATTCATAATCATGACCTTTTAGATGACACTCAGTTCGGTTTCCGACAAGGTCACGGGACAGAAACTGCCCTGATCAAGGCAGCAGACGAAATAAGATCAACGATGGATAACGGCGGACAAGCTGTGCTGATTCTATTGGACTTATCGGCGGCATTCAACACGGTCGATCATTCTACCTTGATCGACCGTGTCGAGGCCATCGGTATTAAACACAAAGCCACGGATCTCATTACATCCTTCCTGGCAGACCGTAAACAGGCAGTTAAATTAGGCACATATACCTCCCCCACCTTTACTCTTCCTTGTGGAGTTCCACAGGGTTCCTCGCTAAGTCCGACCCTTTTTAATATATATGTTTCGGACTTAGCGAGGGTAATAAAAGCCTACAACATCAATTTAACAACATATGCCGATGATACCCAGTTGGTATTATCTGTACACAGAGACGGTCCCACAATAGCAGCAAATTTCAAAGATGGCATGAGGGCCATCAGCAGTTGGATGTCTTCTAACTGTTTGAAATTAAACTCAACAAAGACTGAAGTAATGTTGTTTGGCAAGATCCAGCCACTGTGGTCCCCCCTTTGGTGGCCGGAGGAAATGGGCATTCCACCTGAGCCAGTCAGTAAAGTTAGAAATTTAGGAGTCATTTTTGACGATAAACTCCTTTTTCACCATCATGTGAACTCGGTAGTTTCCTCATCATTTAATACCTTACGGAAAATCAAGAAACTACTTCCATATCTTCCAAAAACAGCAGGAAAAACACTAATCTCAACACTGGTGTTTTCACAAACTGACTATTGTAACGCCCTCCTCCTGAACGCACAAGAAAAGGTCATTTCTAAACTTCAGATGATACAGAATTCCTCAGCCAGAGTTTTACTGGGCATTTCAAAATTCAGATCCGTCTCCAAACATCTGAAACAACTGCGTTGGCTCCCGATCAGAAGTCGCACAAAATTCAAGTCCCTTTGTATTGTCTATAAGGCAATTAACAACGTTGGACCTAAATTTCTCAGGAACTCATTTAAACCTCTCACCACCCCCAGAACTCTTCGTTCTAATACTGCCCACTTGCTCAACATACCTAGAACAAGGAGAGTTAACTGGGGAGACCGATGCTTTACCATCGCTGCTGCAAAATTGTGGAACTCTCTTCCCCTTACCATAAAAACTAGTCCCACCCTGATTATTTTTAGAAAGCAACTAAAGACATGGTTGTTTTCTCAGTAACCTGATCATTTAGATAGTATAACGACAGGTTTTCAGTAACCTGATCATTTAGATAGTACAACGACAGGTTTTCAGTGATCTCACATTGGTGGTATCAAACATAGCTCACAGCGCCGAGACACCCCTGGGTAATTGCAGCGCTTTAAAAATTGTATAAATAAATAAAATAAATAAATAAATACGAGTCTCTCGGTGACCTTGGCAGCGAAGGGGAGAAGAGAAATGGGCATGTAGATTTTCAGGCCGGTCGGGTTGGCCGTGGGCTTCTTGAGGAGAGGTTTAATCTCCACCCGCTTCCAGTCGTCGGGGAAGATGCCGGATTCGAAGGAGGCGTTGATGGTGCGTCCTAGTTCGGGGGCGAGGGCGATGGCCGTGGCGGCCCTGTGGTAGATGTGCGGTGGGCAGAGGTCCATGGGGGATCCTGAGTGGATGTTCTTCATGGTGTGTTCAATGGTGGCGGGACAAGTGGGCACAGCACCAACGCCGGACACTCCTGGCACTCAGTACTCTATTGCCTACTTTGGTGCACACTTGGTGTGTCCTTAAGGTCACAGGCCAGGTCCTGGACCTCACATGGTCAAGGACAGGCCGATGCCTTTGCACTTAATCTAGATTAGCCTGAAGTCAGGACCAAAAAATGAGACAGAATACCAGATTCACATCGAGCCTGGCTTTCAAGGCAGAGGTGCACAAATTCATACCATGCAGGGAAAGGGGAAATTTCCTTCCCAATAGCTGCTTTATTGCCAAAGATGGGGGAGACTTTAGAAAAAAACAGTTGTGCTCTAAATGTATAAGAGAAGAAGTCCTTTTATGATGGAATTATAAGTTATGCGAAAGATGAGAATGGTGAAAATGATCCACAAATGGGACAATAAAAAAGTGCCTAATGTAGGTCAAAACAGCAATACCTCACTATCCTAGAAATCCAAAATGGAGCATACCAACCGGATTACCCTAATCTAGAGGTCTTCAATCTGTGGGACGCGACCCCCAGGGGGGCAGTGGAGGCCTGGGAAGGGGAGAGGGCATTCCTCAGCTTCACTTGTCCCTGCAATCCAAAACGTTTGCTTACCTTTTGGAAAGAGACAGCCATCCTGGGACGGCTAGTTTAGATTGTTATCAGCTGCTTGCCTGAATGAAATGCAAATGTACCCATCAGTTAATCTGTGTAAAGGATGCTTGGGTGCAGTTCTGGCTTTAATTGATCAAATCACTCCAAGCTTTATGATGACAAAGATTTGGGGCCACGTGCATCATTGCAAATTGCAGTCACAAAGTGGCAGATTTGCAGAATCTGTCCCTTTACGACTGCAATTTTTGCATGTGGGATGCATTATCCCAAATTTGAGATGCATTACACTGGCTCCCTGTTAAGGAAAGGGTAGAGTTCAAAGCTCTTTCT